>NC_065443.1:199701431-201008098 GCF_917563875.1 Diabrotica virgifera virgifera | reverse complement strand
TATAGGGGCGTCCAAAATAGGACAACGAACGTCAAAAAAAAGAGTATTATCGACAATTTTCTCTTGCGAAATATTATTTAAAAATAATTCCCACGTGTGAATATCTAGATTAGTTTTAACTGTATTTCCCTTAAAATACTGGATCGTTTTCCAAAAGTTTTTTTGATCGCGAACGTTACTTAAAGCCTGCGTAAAATTGTTTGTATAAGATTTTTTCTTGTTATCAATCATTGTCTTATACTGCTTTTTACTAACCAAATAAGCATTTTTATAATTTGGTAGAAAGTTGTTGATTTTTGCTATTTTCAAATTTTGCTGAACAAATTTTTTTGAGTTGTAACATTCCTGATCAAACCAAGGTTTATTATTTTTTCTGGAGTTTTTTGGAGTATTAAATAATTTTTTCGATAAGCCAAGAAGCAAAGAGGTGTTAGTAATTGTTTCAACAAGCTTTTGGTATGAGTTTTCCAAGTCTGGCTCAAGCATACAGTTTAGTGAGTTTTTTAAAGTATGATAAAATGCTAATGCGTAGTTTTCATTCCAAGATGGAATTAATGTGTATTCTGGATTGTTGGACTGCTGTGTACATTTTTTATTTATAGCTGACGGTAAATTTAATATCAGCCTTAAAGGGAAGTGACTTCCAGAGGAGGCAAACTATTCCAAAACCTGGAGACTTTCTACTGAAGAAATTTGAATATTTTGCATCCATAGCAAGTCGACAACACTATTACCTGCAGAAGCACAGTAAGTAAATTGACCCGGTATGTCACCTTTAGTTCTCCCATTCAAGAGAGTGAATGAATTTTCGTCCATAAAGTTGAGAAGAATTTCACCTTTGCGATTAAAAATACCGTCACTACTTATTCTATTAGCGAAAATATTACTGTAAGAAATTAGTTCTAGTGGTACTTCACCAGAAGATCCCATTCAGCAATTAAAGTCTCCACCTATCAAAACAGGAGTGTTTGGATACGCATTGTTTACTTCTTGCAAAGAAAAATTGAAAAGTTCTAAAATGCTATCAATGTCTAAGTTAGGCTTAAAGTAAACATTGCTTATAATTATCTCCCAACTGTTACAGGATATTAAACAAGTTAACCAGTACAGTGACTTATCTAAAACACACACATTTAAAGGTTTTTTCACAAAAGTTATTAAACCTCCACTGGCCCTGCCGCGAGATTTATCACGAACGGCGTTAGAAAAACAAACATTGTAATTGTCCAAAAATATGGATGATGGTTGATACAACAACCATGTTTCAGATATGCAAAATACCGAGATGTCCCTAGAAAAATTAGAATTCACGAAATCTTCAATATGGGAAAAGCCAGTAGAATTCCAAAAAGCAATTTGTAATGATTGCTATTTTTCCTGTGAAGTTGTGGTATTTTTTGATGATTTTGATCCTCGGTCTCTTGGTGGTGATATTTCTTCATCCCTGCTTCTTTTGGAGCTGTTAACGTTTTCATTGGCTGCGACAATTTTTGGAACATTGTTAGTGTAGCGTATGGTAACAGATTTTCCATCTCGCTTGAGAGAATCCAGTTCTTTTCTTAAAATGTTCAGTTCCTGCATTTGTAAAGGTGTTTGGTCTGCTTTAATAGATATATTTGGGTATGTTTTACGACAGAGGTTATTTTTATTGCGTAGTATGTCCCTAACAATATATTTTTACTCATTTCGGCTCGAATTGGTCGATTTTTACCATGCACTGGTTTTCCAATTCTACTAACTGATGAAATTTGTACTTCTTTGCCGATATTTAACAAATTTAAAATTTCTAGAGTGTTAGCCATATCTGAATGTGAAGTTGCATTAAGCTCTGGTAGTCCGAAAACTATTATGTTGTTTTCTCGCTTAATCCTTTCACAAGTTTCAGCATACATTTCAGGCAGAGAAAACCCCTCGGGAGAACCACTATTGGCTATTTTTTCAACTTTTGTAGCTAGATGATCGTGTTCGATTTTTAATTCAGATATATTATTGATACATAAAGCAATTTGGCTGGCATGTGTTGCAATTTGTTCATTTAGATTCGAGATAGATTGTTGGCAAGCACTAATATTTTGTTTACATTCCGAAATTCCATTTTTTAGATCATCAAGTCTCCCCATAAGTGCATTAAAATGGGATATATTGAGTGATTGTGTACAATCAACTTTACAATGATTGCAAATATGCTCCTGTACGAGTTTATTTGACGGATTTTCGCTAAGCGATGTACACTTTCTATGGGCGACGCTTTTACATACTGAACATGAGACTTCATCGGGGCCTGTTAGAATCGAGTTCGAGCAAACAGAACAAGTGGGAGGCATTGTGGTTGACCGTGAATTGATAATAATGGCAATGAATGATTGATATCAGTATAAAATGTCAACAATTTTGATTTGGCTAAGTTAAATCCAGGTTTCCTTTTTGGTATTCGAATGGTTTTCACTTGTAGTAAGAAAAGTGTAACTTACAGTTTGTAGTGCAGCACACTGAGTGGCCTTTTTTCACTTTTAAATACAGAACTGAAATTTCTTGACTTTACGCACTATATTTAACAACATACATGTGTTCACGTCTGCGGTCGGCACTCAACTCCGATATTTTAGTCTACAGGTAAATATGACTTCTAAAGATCACTTTTTTGCTTTATTTCAAGCACCTACCTAACTACCTACCTACCTTCAATAAAATAAATGAAAAAACGTGATCCAAAATGCCTTAGAGGCGCCAAAATATTTTTTCACACAGGCGCCAGTAGCCCTTACGGGGGCCCTGCTTGCCAGTGTATGAAATGGATCTGTTAGAGGCATTGGAGAGGAAAGAACAAGTAGACTCAGTCTACACTGACTTCTCCAAGGCACTCGACAGAGTCAATTTCGACATTTTGTTTGCAAAACTCCTAAATTTAGGATTTACTAAGGAGGCCATAGAATGGATATCAAGTTTTTTAAAGGATCGAAAACAAAGGGTGAAACTAGTTAATTTCATATCTGAATCATTTGAGGTTTGATCAGGTGTCCCCCAAGGAGGCCATTGTTCACCATTACTATTTAATCTCTTTATAAATGATATTTCTGATAATCTTGAATTATCAGTTTTACTTTTTACATATGACTTAAAGTTATATAGATGTATAAAATCTATAGCTGATATACATATATTGTAAAAGGATGTTGACATGTTATAGTACTGGAGTATACAGAATAATCTTACATTAAATATCAATAAATGCTATTATATCAGTTTTTTAGGGGAAATAAACAATATGACTCAAACTATCTTATGAATAATGTTGACTTAGATATAAAAATCAAGTTAGAGACCTGGGCATCACTTTTAATGAAAGCATTAATTCCAATGCCCATATTTCACAGATTACATTGAAAGGTCTTAAACTTTTTGGATTTACATTAAGAAACTGTAGTGAGTTCCCAATTGATGTAACGAAAGTTGTGTATTGTTCTCTTGTACGCTCTCCTCTCAACTAGAATATGGCACGCTAGTCTGGTCTCCTATGTATGACCAGTATAACAATTCCATTGAGAAAGTTCAGAATAAGTTTCTTAGGTATTGCGGGTACAAAATGGAAATTTCAGTTGCAAATATAGACAAACAAGTAATTTTAGATAGATTAAATCTAACAACACTTTATAACAAACGAATTCAGTTTGATAAACTGACTAATTTTAAGTAACTTTTGTTCTATAGAGCTTTTTCGCCAAGTCAACACTTTTCGAGTTATTTGCGAGTTAATATGTTCATTTTTCAACAAAATAACCACATTTTTAGACGGTTTTTCGCAAATAATTCAAAAAGTAAGTATTTTGTCGAAAAAACGTTCTTAGCAAAAATATAGCCTGTAAAAAAGTAAAAAAAATGGTGTACGCGTTAGGTCTCTGGACCTCGTAGAACCAGAGTTATAGCCAATGAAAAATAGAGACATATTCCCCAAATTTCAAATAGAATATTTCGACGTGAAATATCCAAAAAATTAAGCACTTTTTGGGAAAAACCCATTATAACTTTTTTAAAGTGTTTTATTAAAAAAGCTTTATTTCTGTTTTTATAAAAAGTTTCTAGCATTAAATTTAAGTAAGTTACGCTCAAAATAAAGTTGGTCCCTTTTGTTTTGGCAAAAAAAGTCTGGAAGACCACCCCTTAATTAGCAACTTAAATGAAATTAATCGTTAACGCTCCACAAATTATTTTACTTATGTTGTGTTTATATGATCTTTAAGTTTCATCGATTAAATGTGCTTATTTTTGAAAAAATTCGGTTTTAAAGTAAAATTTTTAAAAATTGTACTTTTGAAAAATTTGCTTTTTTTCAAAATAACTTAAAAATTATTAGAGATACCAAAAATCTCGAAAAACAAAAACAAAACAAAAAAGGCTGCATTGCTTTTCTGAATATGTATCATTTATTTTTTTGTTTTTCTGTTAGACAAAAATTGATTAAGATTTTGTGTTTCTAAATTTGCATACATTAGTGATCAGTGACTCGTTCAACCCCTTTTAACTACAGCCCTTTCAAAAATATTGACTTTGGACCGATGAAACTTACAGATCATATAAACAATACATACACGAGTCAAGAAACTTGTGAAGTCGTAACGAATAAGTTCATTTGAGATACTAATTAGGGGGTGATTTTCCCGATTTTTTTACCAAAAAAAGAGACTAACTTTATTTTGAGCGTAACTTGTTTACTTTTGATGGTAAAATTTTTTTTATAAGACAAAAATGAAGATTTTTTTAAACACTTTAAATAAGTTGTAATAAGTTTTCCCCGAAATGTGCCTTATTTTTGGTTATTTCACGTTAAAGTATTCCATTTGGAATTTGACGAATATGAATCTATTTTTCATTAGCTATAACTCTGCTTCTCTTAGGTATAGAGACGTGATATATACACCACTTTTTTTTTAATTTTTTACAGGCTATATTTTTGCTAAGAATGTTTTTTCGACAAAATACTTACTGTTTGAGTTATTTACGAAAAACCGTCTAAAAACGTGCTTATTTTGTTGAAAAAATTAACATATTCACTGGCAAATAACTCGAAAAGTATTGACTTAGTGAAAAAACTCTATAGAAGAAAAGTTACTTAAAATTAGAAATCCCCACCATCAAAAGTGAAATAAAACGACATAGTGAAAAATATATATTTCCTACAGCTCCAATGTAAATATCCGACCATTTACTTATTGTCCTTCAATATTATATATGTGACAGATTGTAAATATACTGGGAGTTAATAAAAAAAAATTAGTAAGTTTATCCATTTTCGGACATATTTTGGACAATTTTTTCACCCCCAAGAGGAGGGGAAAAACACCCCCAGCTCAAAAGCACATATCGGCACAATATATGCCAAAATTTGTGTATGCCAAATTTCATGCTAATTCAAGTGGTTCTTTAAAATTTAGAGGCTTTGCAATATTTTGCCGTTAAAGAACGTACTATTAACTTTAAATCAATTTAAAACCATGATTTATAATAAACTCTACAATTATTTCTAAGTATTGTATTTTAGAATACAGTTATAAGATAAATTAGATTAAAAATATAATGTTATTATAATGCTCTAATGGGGTGATCCCTCTATTTAATAAAAAAATATACATAATTATATAAAGTTCATAATTGCACATGATACAAAGAGAAAGGATTTTTTATTTTTGTACCATGATAATAGCAATAATAACACAGAATGCTAACCCAACTGTATTCTAAGTACCACATCAAATATGTACTATGTTGGGACATCTTGGATATTAAATCATCCTATGTAACGCACAGCTGAATGTGGCTGAATTTTTATGTTTGTGCGTCACAGTGTTGCCCTGCTGTTTTCTATATATTTCTTTCATAATTTCAATCAATGTTAAATGTACCTACAAGAATAATAGAATTATAACGTTTACTTCTCCGTCATTATACTAGGTATAATGACAAATGAGGTGTCAAATTAACGCTTATAATCCAAGGATAGTACTAAAGGTGAGAAATTAGACCTAGCTTGTCTGTCCGTCTGTCTGTCTGACCGCGAATATAACTCCTCCGTCACTATAGCAGGTAGAATGGCAAATGAGATGTCAAATGAAAGCTTATAATCCAAGGATAGTACTAAAGGTGAGAAATTAGACCTAGGTTGTCTGTCCGTCTGTCTGTCTCACCGCGAATATAACTCATCCATCACTATACCAGGTAGAATAACAAATGAGGTGTCCATGACAAATAGTACCATCCTTGGATAAGCTTTCATTTGACACCTCATTTGTCATTCTACCTGGTATAATGACGGAGGAGTTGAGTTTGCAAACAGACAGACAAGACGGACGGACGGACAGACGGACGTGGACAATTCAATGTTTTCACATTTTTTCAAAATTGGTGAAAACAACAACATAATAAACTTTACTTAATTGGTGTTTCAAAACTACTTACTTTTAACACATTACACAATATTACAAGGTTTCTAGCAAGTTAAACGTCACAATGATTTAAAATAATCAAGTAAAAACCTATATATATATATATATATACATAACATATTAGAACATACCTAAAATACACAAAAACGATACATTTCACACAAAAATATAATATCACAAAAAATTGTAACGTGATAGTATGAAAAAATAGAGGATACGGCAACGGTGTTACATGTGACGGTCGGATCCAATGCCAACACCTACCTACACAGACAATTAGGGTATAGGGTGCGCTAATATCCAAGATGTCCCTATGTTGTGTTGTGCTTGGCAACTCAGCGCGGATGGAGTGGCACTGCGGAGTGGAACAATAGTTGTGAAGAAACTGTCAACTTCATGTCATTTCTATTCTCCTGGTACAGGATTTGTGGTCTTGACGATTTGTGGCTTGTCGATGTTTTGTTTGTATTGTTTACAAACAGCGCACAATAGTAGTTGTTGTGCAGTCGAAAAAACTGTCGACATTTCTGTTCTCCTGATACATGATTTGGGTCTTGACGATTGGTTTTGTTTATGCTTGTATTGTTTGTTTATTGTTATTAAAAAAAGTTTGTAAGTTCATAATATCGTGGTAAATACATATAAAATATCTACGGAGATATCTCTATAAGATATAATTGCCCTGTGGGAGAGTTTCACCCCTTTCCGGGGGTGAAAAAAATACGTTCAAAATAAGTCCGGAAATTGATAAACTGGCTAATTCTTAGCAACTGTTCTTCTATAGCATTTATTCTCTTTTCAAGTTATTTGCGAGTAAATATGTTCATTTTTCAACAAAAAACACGTTTTAGACGGTTTTTCGAAAACAACTCAAAAGTAATTTTATCGAAAAAAATATTCCCAGCAGAAATATAGCTTCTAAAAATGTAAAAAAAGTGGTGTAAGTATAAACTCTTATTTAGGACTCTAGGCCCATCAGAAACAAAGTTGTAGCTCAACAAAATCGTATATAAAAAATATTTATTTTTGTTTTTTAAAGATGTTTCTAGGGTCAAAACTAAGCAAGTTACGGTCAAAATTAACTTGGTCCCTTTTTTTGATAAAAAAATCTCGGGAATATCACCCCGTAATTAGCATCTCAAATGAAAATAATCGTTATCGCTCTACAAGTTACTTTAGTAATGTATTATTAATAATTTAAATCGCGTAAATGTCATCGGTTCAAAGGGCATAGTTTTTAAAAAATATGGTTTTAAAGTATATTATTTTTCATTTTTAATTTTGACAGCAATGCTTTTTGAGATAACTTAAAATTTATTAGTGATACCAAAAATCACAAAAAGTAAAAAAATGTAGGTTTTGCTTATCAGAATATTTTGGATATTTTGTTTCTCTCTAGGGCAAAAATTGGTTAAGATATGGCTGTTCAAAATTTGCATACACTCTTGATTATTGACTAGTTCAGGCTCTTTCAACTGAAGCCCCTTCAAAAATAAGCACTTTGAACCGATGAAACTTACAGATCATATTTACAATATCTACATGAATAAAACAACTTGTGAATTGGTAAGGATCAATTTCATTTGAGACGCTAATTAGGGGGTGATTTTCACGATTTTTTTACCAATAAAAGGGAACACCTTTATTGTGAGCGCAACTTCCTTTCTTTTAATGCCTAGAAGCTTTTTTAAAAAACAAAGATAAAGTTTTTTTGAACACTTTAAAAAAGTTGAATGAGTTTTCCCCAAAAAGTGCTCCATTATTTAGTTATTTCATGATGAAATATTTGATTTGGAATTTGGCGAGTATGAACCTATTTTTCATTAGTTACAACTCTTATTTTACTGGGTCTAGGGATCTCATACATACATTATTTCAATTTTTTATAGGCTCTATTTTTGCTAAGAATGTTTTTTTGATAAAATACTTACTTTTTGAGTTATTTGCAAAAAACCGTCTAAACCTGTCGTTTTTGTTGAAAATAAACATATTTACTCACAAATAACTGGAAAAATATTAACTTAGCGAAAAAATGCTATAGAACAAAAGTTGCTTTACTTAGAATTAGCGTTAATTGAAATATGGGGAAATATATTATAATATTTCCATCAACGGAATTAGTCAGTTTATCCATTTCCGGACCTATTTTGAACGTATATTTTTTCATCCCAGAGAAGGGGTGAAAATCACCCCCAGGACAAAAGCACATATCGGCACACTTTGCATTCTTCTTTGACATGTTAGCTATGTCCATGTGTATGCCAAACTTCATGTCAATCTAAGCGGTTCTTTAAAATTTATAGGTTTTGCAATATTTTAGCGTCAAAGAACGTACTATCTAATAATAATACATAATTATCAAAACTTGTGATAGTCCAAGTAATGAAGCTTAAAATAGAACAAAACCTCGCAATTTTTACAGAATGGATCGATTTGCTTGAAAATTTGAGAATAAGTAGTGGATAGTCCAAGGATCAAAATCTATAAGTGGTTGCCACCCCATCCCAGGGGTGGAAATTTTTTATTATATTTTGACCGAAAAGTTTGGTAAAAACGTTCATTCTAAGGAAAAAACGTTCTATACATTTTTTTGATAAAATTAATAGTTTTCGATTTATTCGCTATCGAAAGTGTTAGTTTTATATCGAAAAAACAATGTATTTAATCAGTTTTCTGCTAATAACTCAAAAAGTTTCCGTTTTATGAAAACATTTTTACTTAAAAAAATGTAGCTTTTGAAAAAATAAACAAAACCGTTTTTTATTTTCTTTAAGACCAATAGTAATCGAGCTATACTTTATTATATGTTAGCTCTTCATCGTCAAATGCTAAATATTGTAGTTTCAAAGTCTAAAGACTATGCATTTTTCGAGGATAACTTGTTCAAACTAATTGAGTATTTAAAAATATCTATCTTTAGAAATAAAAAAAGGCTCTATCTCAAAAATTAAGTGACATAATGAAAAGAATGTCAGTCCCTATTTTTTTCAGCGAAAAACTTATCGGAAGCAACTCCCTAATCACCAACCTAATTAAAATTAGTAATTTACCTTATTTTGTCTTCTTTATTTAGGTATTATCTATTAATAGGTTTTAGAAGTTTGACCGGCTTAGAATAATTAGTTTTTAAAAAATGGAGGAGTTAATAGTCCTGTCGCCAGGGGGGGTACAACGGCCTCCTTAATTCAGATGGACTAACCCAATTTTTTTTATGTATTTTGACCCGTAGAACACGAATTTTTTGGGTAACAGTTGATCCGGATGTCGATACGATTCTTATAAACAAAGAACTTGAGGAATTACATAACAGCGATTTTTCGCAAAACAAAACATTTTTTTGTATTTTTTGGGTGATTCTCAGCAAAAAATGATCTTACAAGTTTTTTCGTAGGATGCATAGTTTTTGAGATAAACGCGGTTGAACTTTCAAAAAATCGAAAAAGTGCAATTTTTGAACCCGAATAACTTTTGATTAAAACATAAAATAGCAATTCTGCTTACTGCATTTGAAAGTTCAAGTCAAATTCTATCGGTTTTGATTATTTGAGTTGCTAAAAATTAAGTTTTTATTTATTAAACAAAGCCATAAACACATAGTGTTTCCCGTGCCCAATGCATGTGTTTTAATGTAGGCAATCTACGTAGAAATTGTGTGTTTGCGCGCCTACTCGTTCGATTTCAAATGAAAAATGCATTGAAAACATCATTCAATCACTATGTATTTATAGCTTTGTTTAACAATAAAAAATTAATTTTTAGCATTGAAAGTAATCAAAACCGATAGAATTTGACTTGAACTTTCAAATGCGGTAAGCAAAATTGCTATTTTACTTTTCAATCAAAAGTTATTCGGGTTCAAAAATGGCAATTTTTCGATTTTTTGAAAGTTCAACCGCGTTTATGTCGAAAACTATGCATCCTACGAAAAAACTTGTAAAAATATTTTTTGCTTAGAATGACCCACAAAATACAAAAAAATATTTTGTTTTGCAAATATAATCGCTGGTATGTGATTTCTCAAGTTCTTTGTTTATAACAATCTTATCGACATCCGGATCGACTGTTACCCAAAAAATTCGTGTTCTACGGGTCAAAATACATAAAAAAACTTGGGTAATTCCATCTGAATTAAGGAGGCCGTTGTACCCCCACTGGCGACAGGACTATAAAAGCGAATAACGAATTTTTGTAGTTTGGAAAAAAATGGTATTTTTTTCAGAATCGAAAGATTAGCATCATAGATACGAAAAAATGTTTAAATACAAAATTGTAGGTTATCTAATTCCCAAGAACTTGGTTTGAACAAAAAATTCTACTGCAAAAATTGAGTGAATCTAAAACGAGTATATCGAAAAACATTGATTTTTTCGATATTATGTATTAAAATTAACGCTTTCGATAGCGAATAAATCGAACTCTATTAATTTTATAAAAAAAATGTATAGAACATTTTTTGCTTAGAATGAATATTTTTATCAACTTTTGTGGTCAAAATATAATAAAAAATTTCCACCCCCGAAATGGGGGCAACCAACCCCATGGTAAAAGTGCCTTTTGGCATCATATAGATTTTGATCCTTGGACTATCCACTACTTATTCTCAAATTTTCAAGCAAATCGATCCATCCTGTAAAAAATGCTAGGTGAAAAGCTTCGGTTCCTTAACTATGATGTTGATTCAAAATATTGGATTTATTTTTATTATGAACTGGATAACATTCTAAAAGCAGGTATAAACTGTATAATACTTAAAAAATATTCTGAATAAGTTAAATGGTGCACATGGTTGCCAATGTATTTTGCTGAAAACATGTATTGTAGATACAGTAGAACCCCGCAAATCCGAACTAATTGGGGGGACAGCCTGTTCGGATTCCGAAAAGTTCGGATTATCCGAAAGTTAGCCTAAGAAGCTAAGGAAGATGATTTTTAAAAGATATGGTCTGCCACCGATCCCTTTATGAAACTTTATCCGCACGTTTATGCCTCCAATATTTTAAAGCTGAAAAATATTTAGATCACTGAAATATTAAATCACTTAATCACTAACGCCAGTAGTTTTGTTTCGTCACGGGACATGGGAATTTGGCCATGTAAATGATTCATTTAATTTGTAATCTGGATATTGATTACACTATGTTTCTTATCTTTTTCAATGTTTTCGTTCATAGTATACCATGGGAAATGCGTATTATGCACATTCCTTTATTGATTGTGTTCAAGTTTTTATAAGTATGTATTATGTGTATTGATTTTTAATAAATTTCACATGTCCAAATTCCTATTAATTTTACATTGTTAAATTTTCTGATTCTCTGTAAATATAATAAACATGTTTTTAAATTTTTATTTTGAATTTTTAGAATTATTTTCACTTTCCGTTGGTTCGGATTTGCCGAAAGTTCGGATTTGCGGGGTTCGGATTTGCGGGGTTCTACTGTATACAGAGGGGGCCAAATAAAAGTGTCCACCTCGATATTTGGCAGTATTTATTAGATTTTGACGAAAATGACGAAACAGGTCGATTTTTGATCTAAGGGGGACACATTTTTACGGTACATACATGTGTCATTTGTCAACCCCCTCCCTTCCACATCCCCACTTCTTATTTTTAAATAGGGAATAGGGGTTGTGTGCTAGCTCGATTGAAAGGTTATTCAATTACCTATTCAGTAATATAAACATTAACATAATTTTTTATACAGGGTGTATAAGAAAAAAAATTTATTGACACAAAAAGAAGAATATATGTAATTTATCTAATCCAAAATATATTCTACTGCTGTCACAAAACAGAAATTTTTTTTTTTGATAAATAAACATTGCTTTTTGCTTAATTTCAATGTTCAAGCTGCCACCCATCTACCTCTTGGTAGGTTGAATATTGAATTTAAGCAACAAACAATATTTATTTATCAAATAAACATTTTTTTCTGTTTTCTGTCAGCAGTAGAATGTATTTTGAGTTAAATAAATTACATACATTCTTCTTTTTGTATCAATTAATTTCATTTAAAATAATTTTTCTTGGACACCCTGTACAAATAATTATGCCAATGTTAATATTACTGAATTGAGAATTGAATAACCTTTCAAATAAGCTAGCACACGACCCCTATTTCGTATTTAAAACTACGGGGTGGGGATGTGGAAGGGAGGAGGTTGACAAATGACAGATGTATGTACCGTAAAATTGGGTCCCCCTTAGATCAAAAATGGACCTGTTTCGTAGTTTTCTTAAATTATAATAAATACTGCCAAATATCGAGGTGGACACTTTTATTTGGCCCACTCTGTACAATATAGTAAATAACAGTACAGTAACAGTAACATAACTTAAATAACTTTTATACCAAAACTTACATGTCTGCAATGAATATTTTAGGTATGTTTTAAAATGCATTCCTAATTTCCTAACACCTATCTTTACATCCGTTGGTTATTAACAGGAAAAAGTATCATCATCATTTTCTTTGCCTTATCCCTATGCGGGGTCGGCTTCCCTAATTGCATTTCTCCACACAATTCTATCTTGGGTCATATCAATGTTAATCCCCTTTACCAACATGTCCTGCCTTATCGTCTCCCCCAGGTCTTCTTTGGTCTTCCTCTCCTACTCCTTCCAGGACTCTGCACTTCAGCTATTCTTCGTATGGGGTGATAAATTTCATGTGAAAGTAGGATTGCACCAAGGCTCGGTGCTTAGTCCGTATTTATTCTCATTAGTTTTGGACCAGATAACAGCGAAACTACAGGGTAACATTCCATGGTGCTTAATGTATGCTCAATTAATGTGTCAAAATATTTACATTTCATTTATTAACATTAATATTAATAGTACAACTTGCGCAATTTGAAAAAGGTGGTCTAAAAGGTTTTTTAAAATTTAATTTAAATTGTATTATTGCATTTTTAACACGTTTGTAGAAAAAAACAATTAAAATTTGTTAGAATATACAACAATAAAAGTATAGGTCTGGATACCGCGTATGAAAAAAAGTTTATTAATAGCAAGCTGAAAATTTGTTAATAGCTTAAGGGTGTCTAGTCGGATAAACAAACTTTGATATATGGGAACACTGGAACAGGGGCAGTTTTAATTGTGGAACAGGTTAAAAATTTGGAACGGTCAGACCACGAAAACGGCACATTTATTTTGTCCGGCAGAACAAGACTTAAACTCTCCGAACAGAGATTAAATTCTCATGCAAAAATCAGACTGCTATTTATCACCTGTTTTAATTCCTGTCATTTATATTCTACATGTTCCACTCGTTAAAACGCCCATTTGGTGATAAATAGCAGTCTGATTTCTTCATGAGAGTTTAATCTCTGTTCGGAGAGTTTTATCGCCAGTTGCACCAACAAATAAACGATTGATTTTTTTATTTGGATTGCCCGTTTATTTTAAAATGCGTTGCACCGACCATTACTCGATTAAAACCGACAGTTTTTGATCTGTCAAAATTAACCACCCGATTTTCTGCGGTTATTTAAAAAATCGACTGTTTTTTACCTGACGTTTGACGTTTATTCTGTTTATATTATTGTTATTAAAGTGTTCTTATTTTATAATGTATTAGAGAGTTATTACTGGATACTTTAATAAAGGACAAATACAGGACGTGTCTAAACTAAATAGTGGTATTGCAAACGCAGTTAAGGAATCTTTTATTTTGACAAATGACTTGAAATATTTTTGTAAATATAAAAATAACCTATAAAATTCCAGTTGTTGATAAAAATTAAAATAAGATAATTGAAAAGAGTAAAACCACGTAAAACGTTAAATTTAATTATTTTGTCATTTAAAGATGTTTAGAGAACATCATTATATCCCATAATACTCATCGTTCAATAATATGGAAGTGCAATTGAAAATACTATTTTAGTTTTTAAATACTTTTACATTATGGGTATATAAAATGGGGAATTTCTGGAGAATATATTATTAGGGAATAGTGGATATCCAGTCCTCAACTACAACTACCCAATGACACATGACCCCATTGCAGAATATTCAGACAGAAGTTGTGTTTTACAATCACTCACAAATCCCTTCAAGAATTGTTATTGAAAGAACATTTGGTATTTTGAAGAGATTTGGCATTTTAACATATGTAATGAGATGCAAGTTACCTTTTCTTCAAAGAATAATATCAGCTTGTTCAGTTTTACATAATATTGCAGTAGATAATAGAGAAAACATTGAAATAGTGGCAAATGAGTGTGCTGTTGATATTGATATATTAGAAGCTGTGGCAGTACATTTTCAACCAGGGGCTAATCTAATGCAACTAAATTGTGTGTGTGTTTGTTTAAAAATATTGTTTGACATTTAAAGCTAGCTTAAATTAATTTTATTTTTATTGGACTGCAGTTTGTTAATAAATTAATTTAAATATTATATTGGTGACTGAGTTTAAGTACTTTATGTTCATTAGCAGGTTTTCAATAATAAATTTATAAATATATACATGCTATTGTATTGGTGTTTGATCTTTTATCGTTTAAAATATGTTACGATCCATTATGACCCTCTCTTTTTACCTCTGGATAACTAGTTATCAGGAAGTTTATCTAACAGATTAGATACTAATAGATAACTGACAGAGAAAAACTTCCCGTTAACTAGTTATCCGGAGCTGAAAAGACAGATACTAAGGATACTGCTATATAAACCTCCCAATAATTAGTTATCTGGAAATGAAAAGACCTCTAATATCTAATCTGTCACATAAACTTCCCGATAGACAAAAATATAATAGAAGAATTAAGCTTTATGGTGGTTTTTCATTAATTTTTTTGGCAGTGTTTATATAAAAAAATACTGAGGGCATGAAATGGATCGCGAACAAGGATGTTCTAGGAGGAATGAAAAAAGAATTGGAGATTTTATTTACCATTAAATGCATAAAACTGCAGTATCTGGGACACATATGAGAAATCAGCACCGTTACTCCCTGATGCAGTACATATTGCAAGGTACAGTCAAAGCTAAGCGAAGACCCGGTAGAGGGAGAATATCAATGGAACTGTTTCGAATCGCAGATAGCAAGGTTATGATTGCTAATATGATTTCCAACATTCGAAACGGATAGGAATCAAAAGAAGATGGCATGAAAATGAAAGTGTATTACCTAATATTTTGATTAAAAACTTTATACATTCTAATCTATAAAAAGATTAAATTTTCAAATATAAATATTTGAGCCTTTGTTTTATTTTGTTAACCTGTTGAATTGAACTCTATTTTGAATCTAGAATTTTAACGAATCCTAACCTTCATTAAAATTGATTGAAATTACCTCTTTATATCTATAATAAAAAATATTTATTTCTATACAAAAATGTAAAATATATTGAGTTTAATAAATGAGCTAATGATATTCTATGTCTGATCACTGTAAGTAGTAACACTTTAAAATTATTTACATAATATTCCTTTTTACAACTTTTTGTAATAACTCTAGCTTCAATAAAATGTTCTTTTTTATATTCGTTTGGGTCAAAAGTAAAAACATCAATAATCTATATCTGAGAATATTACTTAGAGTTCTTTTTAATAAATAAAACCCAACACACAACTTTAATGATGAAAGTTTAATCAAATATCAATCCCACAATAATACAGTAGGAAAAATGAAAGAATACCCATGAACGAACATATAAAACACGCTGTATTTTCCTGTCACCGTGTCACACAAAAAATTGGCCAGCGCAAGTACATGTAATAATTATTGTTACATGTACTTGCGCTGGGCAATTTTCTTTGTGACACGGTGACAGGAAAATACAGCATGTTTTATATGTTCGTTCATGGGTATTCTTTCATTTTTCCGATTGTATATAAATTATTAATCCAAAGAAGCGACAACAAGATAAATTCAAAATACAAGTGAAGTTAGACTTTTCTTCACATTTCTGACACGTTATGTCAAAATAAAGGAACTTTTATAATCATCTTACTGGGAATGCGGAAAAATTGAGGATCTAGATCATATTCTTCTAAAGTGTCCAATAAGAGTATCCAAGCAGTTTAATTTGAGAATCGAACTTACAAAATTAGGAGTACCAAAGAATTCCAATGTTCAAAATATATTGCAACATCTTACCCATGAACAACTAGAGGCAGTGATTATTCATTTAAATATTAACAAAATGGTAAATCAAGGCAACATTTTTAGGTTTTCATTTCAGTGTTGCAGCATTGCTTAGAGCAAGACGAGCTGCAATACAATCAAATGTACTGGCAGATGCACAAGTATGCAAGCCAAGAAAGAGAGTAAGAAGAAGAAATTTTATTAAAGGACGATGTTAAATAGGGTTTCGATATCTCTCTATTATCTAATAAAGTATCATAGATTATAATTTATAAAAATGGATTTATCATCCTCGTCGTCGAGTTCATCTTCTGACGATTTGGAAGATATAATGCATATGCTACCAAATATAAGATCTGCAAGAGATCGCAATGAATTGTATAATATAATAAAGATGAATTTAAAACAGCGTATAATATTTTCCCATATAACAAGCTAAGATTTTCCCATGCAATGGCTTTTTGTTTATTTGTCACACCATCTGTTTGTTTATTTTCTATTATAAATTGATATTTAATAGCTAACTCTAAAATTATATCTTTCTCTAAACAAGGGAAGTGGCTTCCTTTATTTTCCATCGTAAGTATGATATTTTATAATACAAACAAAATTGCAAAAAAAAAACAATGTATTTAGTTCAATTCTCAATTCAATTGACATAACCTTACAAACAAAACTTTCTTTGACAATCTTATTTGACAGACGACACTCGGATTCGAATGAAATAAGAAATAATCGAATGAATTACGATGTTGCCACTTATATATTGTCGGTTTGTAAACCAACAGTTTTTTTGAATGGTGCAACCCGTTTGAAAAATAACCATTGATCATTGATTTAAATCGTCGAATTGACGGTTACCAAATCAGTTGATTTACAGTCTGTTGGTGCAACTGGGCATAAGTCTGTTCTGTCGGACAAAATACATGTGCCGTTTTCGTGGGCTGACCGTTCCAAATTTTTAACCTGTTCCACAATTAAAACTTCCCCTGTTCCAGTGTTCCCATATATCAAAGTTTGTCCGACTAGACACCCTTAAGCTATTAACAAATTTTCAGCTTGCTATTAATCAACTTTTTTTTCATACGCGGGATCCAGAACTAAGATGTTATTCTACATTTGTTATGATTTGCGTTTTGACAGTATAGGCAGTTTTAATGTAATGTCAAGAAAAATATAAAAATGGAATGTCAGTCAAGTTCAAGTAAAAGTTTTTGTAGGTAATGTAATGAAATTGAGAATTAATAAATTATAATTGTTGATATATAAGACGTTTGTAGAAAAAATATTGTATGATATACGTGTTAAAAAGTACATTTTTAAAGCACTCATACTTTCACATATGTGCCTTAAAATTGTACATTTAGCACTTATATCATAAATAACTATTAAGACGAAAATTTTTTGACATTACTTTTTAACACACAGAAATGTCAGGCAATTATAATTCATATTTCTAATAATGTTTAAAAAGTAATCACAAAAAAATTTTTCGTCTTAATAGTTATTTATGATATAAGTGTAAAAAGTACAATTTTAAGGCACGCATGTGAAAGTTTGCAGAATGAGCGAAGCGAATTCTGCAATTCACATGAGTTCCTTAAAATGTACTTTTTATCACGTATACCATACAATATTTTTTCTACAAACGTCTTATATATTATCAACAATTATAATTTATTCATTCTCAATTACAAGACAATATCTACAAAAACTTTTACTTGAACTTGACTGACATTCCATTTTTATATTTTTCTTGACATTACATCAAAACTGCCTATACTATCAATACGTAAATCATAACAACTATAGAATAACATCTTACTTTTATTGTTGTATATTCTAACAAATTTTAATAGTTTTTTTCTACAAACGTGTTAAAAATGCAATAACACAGTTTAAATTAAATTTTAGAAAACCTTTTAAACCACCTTTTTCAAATTGCGCAAGTTGTACTATTAATATTAATGTTAATAAATGAAATATAAATATTTTGACGTTTTACAATTTGACAATTCACTTTTAACTGCAGTTTCTTAAAAATTTTAAAGCACTAGTGCTTTAAAGTAGCATTTTTAACGCTCCCGTGAAGTGCTAAAAATTGTATTTTTAACACGGTTGTAGAAAAAATATTTTTTTCTACAAACGTGTTAAAAATGCAACTTTTAGCACTCCATAGGAGCGTTAAAAAGGTTACTTTAAAGCACAAGTGCTTTAAAAATTTTAAGGCACCGCACTTAAAATTGAATTTCAAATTTTGAAAACGTCAAAATATTTTTTATATTTCATTTATTAACATTAATATTAACAGTACAACTTGCGCAATTTGAAAAAGGTTTTTTAGAAGGTTTTTTAAATCATCATTCTCTTTGCCTTATCCCTATGCGGGGTCGGCTTCCCTAATTGCATTTCTCCACACAATTCTATCCTGGGTCATATCAATATTAATCCCCTTTACCAACGTCCTGCCTAATCGTCTCCCCCCACGTGTTCTTTGGTCTTCCTCTCCTACTCCTTCCAGGAATCTGCACTTCAGCTACTCTTCGTATTGGATGTTTAACGTCTCGACGTTGAACATGACCAAACCATCTCAACCTATGCTCTCTCATTTTGGCATCAATTGGTGCCACACCTAGAGTTCCCCTAATATATTCATTTTTAATTTTATCCTTTCTTGTCACTCCACTCATCCATCTAAGCATTCTCATCTCCGCCACATGCATTCGTTGTTCCCCTTTCTTTTTCACTGCCCAACATTCAGTTCCGTACATCATAGCCGGTCATATGGCTGTTTTATAGAATTTTCCTTTCAGCTTCATTGGAATTTTTCTGTCACACAACACACCACTCGCTTCCTTTCACTTCATCCATCCAGCCCTAATTCTACTGCATGCATCTTCATCTATTTCTCCATTACTCTGTAATACCGATCCCAAGTACTTAAAACTATTGGTTTTTACAATCAGTTCACCATCCAAAGATACCATTTTATTTGTAGTAACTCCATCTTTAAATGAAGCCATATTTTTCCTCCAGAGCTCGTGTCCACTGTTCCAGTTTTTGTTCTAAGTCTCTTTCACCATTTCCTACTAACACGAAATCATCAGCATACATTAAGCACCATGGAATGTTACCCTGTAGTTTCGCTGTTATCTGGTCCAAAACTAATGAGAATAAATACGGACTAAGCACCGAGCCTTGGAGCAATCCTACTTTCACATGAAATTTATCAGTGTCTCTCACACGTGTCCTAACACTAGTCGTTACTCCCTCATACATATCACTCACAATCTTTACATATTCACCAGGGACTCCTTTCCTTTGCACACTTTGAGTGCACACCACAGAATCTCTCGAGGAACTCTATCATTTGCTTTCTCAAGATCAATGAATACCATATGAGCGTTTGTTTCTTTACTCCTGTATTTTTCCATCAACTGCCTTATAATGAAAATTGCATCTGTTGTTGATCTGCCCTGCATAAAGCCAAATTGATTCTCGGATATTTCGGTCTCTTCACGTATCCGTCTATCAATTACTCTTTCCCATATTTTCATGGTGTGGCTAAGCAGTTTTATAGCCCTGTAGTTTGTACATTGTTGTATATCTCCCTTGTTTTTGTAAACAGGTACCAGTATACTGCTTCTCCACTCGTCTGCTATTTGTCCAACTTCCATAATTCTATTAAATAGACCTGCTCGCCACTTTGTTCCTGTCTCTCCCAATGCTCTCCATACTTCCCCAGGAATATCATCTGGTCCTAATAGGAAAAAGTATACACAACCAAAATATGGAATCACCATGTAATATTTGAAACCTGCAGCTTTTGGAAGCTATAGGTGTAAATATTTTAGTTAAAACTATAAGAAGAAGAGTGTATTTTCCCAAGGGCTATATAGCAGGAGAAAGTTACGGGATCACGAGTTACCCAGGTAGCACAAGATTGATCACGCAAATTGGTGTCTTTAACACCACAACTGGATTATCATTGGAAATTGGCAAAATGTGCTATTTTTAAACGAAAGTAAGACGAGTAAAATCAGATGATTAACGAATTTGTGTACTTAGAGGGCTAGGAAGACAAGCAAGAACGGAAACTGCTGGATCTGTTCACAAATATAAAAGAGGAAATGTCGCAGTGTCATGTTCTGGGAAGCCATTACGATCGGTAAAAGAAAGTCCTTTAATTTTCATCCAACTTTCACATCTCGCAGGTATGTTGAGTTGGCTCTATAACCTGTAGTTAGGCTCCGGAGAGAAGAAAGAAAATTTAATGTAGCATTAATTCGCTTAAAATAATAAAAAATATCAGATAATTCCATATAAGTTTGGTTGAGTGTATGTTGTGCTTGGAAACTCTCTGCGGAGGAAGCGGCACTGCAGCACTAGACCAAGAGCTAGCAACGTCGGAAAAACAAGTATTTTAAGATAACTGGTTCTTTAATATATTATTCCCTATGCTTCCTCGAACACCGTACCGGCCATCTGGCTACTGATACAGGTTGCGTTCATTACAGCTCAGCACACATGTACAGGTAAATATATCGAATTTAATAGTTATTTATGATATAAGTGTTAAAAATACAATTTTAAGACACGCATGTGAAGATTTTGCTTCGCTCATTCTGCAATTCATATGAGTGCCTTAAAATGTAATTTTAATACGTATATCATACAATATTTTTTCTACAAACTTCTTATATATCAACAATTATAATTTATTCATTCTCCATTATAGGACAATACCTACAAAAACTTTTACTTGAACTTGACTGACATTCCATTTTTATATTTTCCTTGACATTACATCAAAACTGGCTATAGGCTCTGAGCTTCGCTGGTGGCGCTCCTGGCGGATTACTAATTCAACTTTCACTGGTAATTTTTAAATTTATTATTTAATTGTTATCGCTTAATATTTACAACGCAAAAAATTAATTAAATTGTACTCGATTTTTTTAAGATTTTGCTAATCATTTTGACGTTCTATTGATAAAATATGAATTTCCTACTTTCTGATATACCTTATATACTTTCACAATTATCGTGTAGATGGCGCTAAGACTACCGTTTATTTCAATCAACGATATTACGGAACATTAAAAAAACTTAAATTCAATATTAAAACGTAAGTATATTTAAGGTAAAAATATATACCACAGCTTTGACCAACTAATATTTTTTAAAATTAATGTTTTTACTTTTAATTTTAAAATAATCACTTTGATATTTATGTCAAATTTCCAGTAAACGTTTAGAGACTTGCCACTACTGGCGCTCGCGAATTTGTAAATATCCCCTCTAGGTACGAGCTCACAGCGTATACTGTCAATACGTAAATCATAACAACTATAGAATAACATGTACTTTTATTGTTGTATATTCTAACAAATTTTAATAGTTTTTTTCTACAAACGTGTTAAAAATGCAATAATACAGTTTAAATTAAATTTTAAAAAACCTTCTAAAGGACAGGAGTGGGAGAGACTGATAAATTTCATGTGAAGGTAGGATTGCACCAAGGCTCGGTGCTTAGTCCGTATTTATTCTCATTAGTTTTGGACCAGATAACAGCGAAACTACAGGGTAACATTCCATGGTGCTTAATGTATGCTGATGATGTCGTGTTAGTAGGAAATAGTGAAAGAGACTTAGAACAAAAACTGGAACAGTGGACACGAGCTCTGGAGGAAAAAGGTTTAAAACTTAGTAGGACAAAGACAGAGTATTTGGAATGTTCATTTAAAGATGGAGTTACTACAAATAAAATGGTATCTTTGGATGGTGAACTGATTGTAAAAAGCAATAGTTTTAAGTACCTGGGATCGGTATTACAGAGTAATGGAGAAATAGATGGAGATGCATGCAGTAGAATTAGGGCTGGATGGATGAAGTGAAAGGAAGCGAGTGGTGTGTTGTGTGACAGAAAAGTTCCAATGAAGCTGAAAGGAAAATTCTATAAAACAGCCATAAGACCGGCTATGATGTACGGAACTGAATGTTGGGCAGTGAAAAAGAAAGAGAAACAACGAATGCATGTGGCGGAGATGAGAATGCTTAGATGGATGAGTGGAGTGACAAGAAAGGATAAAATTAAAAATGAATATATTAGGGGAACTCTAGGTGTGGCCCCAATTGATGCCAAAATGAGAGAGCATAGGTTGAGATGGTTTGGTCATGTTCAACGTCGAGACGTTAAACATCCAATACGAAGAGTAGCTGAAGTGCAGATTCCTGGAAGGAGTAGGAGAGGAAGACCAAAGAAGACGTGGGGGGAGACGATTAGGCAGGACATGTTGGTAAAGGGGATTAATATTGATATGACCCAGGATAGAATTGTGTGGAGAAATGCAATTAGGGAAGCCGACCCCGCATAGGGATAAGGCAAAGAGAATGATGATTTAAAAAACCTTCTAAAAAACCTTTTTCAAATTGCGCAAGTTGTACTGGTAATATTAATGTTAATAAATGAAATATAAAAAATATTTTGACGTTTTCAAAATTTGACATTTCAATTTAAAGTGCGGTGCCTTAAAATTTTTAAAGCACTAGTGCTTTAAAGTAACCTTTTTAACGCTCCTACGGAGTGCTAAAAGTTGCATTTTTAACACGTTTGTAGAAAAAAATATTTTTTCTACAACCGTGTTAAAAATATAATTTTTAGCACTCCACAGGAGCGTTAAAAATGCTAGTTTAAAGCACTAGTGCTTTAAAATTTTTAAGACACTGCAGTTAAAAGTGAATTGTCAAATTGTGAAACGTCATAATATTTATATTTCATTTATTAACATTAATATTAATAGTACAATTTGCGCAATTTGAAAAAGGTGGTTTAAAAGGTTTTTTAAAATTTAATTTAAACTGTGTTATTGCATTTTTAACACGTTTGTAGAAAAAAACTATTAAAATTTGTTAGAATATACAACAATAAAAGTAAGATGTTATTCTATTCGCGGTGTGCAAGTACTTGGAAGGGAAACAAGAAACGACCGTGCGCGAGTCGCGGAGAAATATTGCAACTATCTTAAATAATTCATATTATCAATTGAAATTGTCAAATTGACGTATATTTCATACCTTCTGTCATTGAAGCAGAAAAATTATATATTGCTCCACAATATTGATATGATATGCAATTATTATATAAAGGTAAATTTAATTAATTGTATTTTGCTTGCAGTACTGCATTTTAATAACTAATTTTATTTACTACATACAATTATTTACGTTTGCATAACATAACCTGCATCTTATTTTTTCTTCTTATTATTTTTTTGGACTATGGCCTTGACAATTATCCAGCAACCAGGACTAATATAATTGGCCAATATAATTAAAAGTGCGAATAAAAGTACAGAGCGTAGAAATAGAGGTCGCTTTGCCGAACTTGCACGGTCCCAATAGTTGTTATGATTTACGTATTGACAGTATAGGCAGTTTTGATGTAATGTCAAGAAAAATATAAAAATGGAATGTCAGTCAAGTTCAACTAAAAGTTTTTGTAGGTATTGTCTTGTAATTGAGAATGAATAAATTATAATTGTTGATAATATATAAGACGTTTGTAGAAAAAATATTGTATGATATACGTGATAAAAAGTACATTTTAAGGCACTCATGTGAATTGCAGAATTCGCTTCGCTCATTCTGCAAACTTTCACATGCGTGCCTTAAAATTGTACTTTTAACACTTATATCATAAATAACTATTAAGACGAAAAATTTTTTTGTCATTACTTTTTAAACGATATTAGAAATATGAATTAAAATTGCCAGACATTTCTGTGGTTTAAAAAGTAATGTCAAAAAATTTTCGTCTTAATAGTTATTTATGATATAAGTGTTAAAAGTACAATTTTAAGGCACGCATGTGAAAGTTTGCAGAATGAGCGAAGCGAATTCTGTAATTCATATGAGTGCCTTAAAAATGTACTTTTTAACACGTATATCATACAATATTTTTTCTACAAACGTCTTATATATCAACAATTATAATTTATTCATTCTCAATTTCATTACATTACCTACAAAAACTTTTACTTGAACTTGACTGACATTCCATTTTTATATTTTTCTTGACATTACATTAAAACTGCCTATACTGTCAAAACGTAAATCATAACAAATGTAGGTTCAGTCCGGTCCTGAACATGGTAACACAAACTGTGTTTACATTTCAGTCCCAAAAAATCATCTTTTTTCAAGTAGTTTATATCCAAATAAACTTGAAAATAAGCAAAAAGTAATAGTATATAGTGCAGTTACCTTACGGAATAAACCAGTTTGTTTTTATTATTTATTTATTCAAAACATTACAAAGCATACCGTTTGTAAGGTTAATTGACGGCCGAAAGGCCAGTTCTCGGAACTAGTTCTGGTTCTGAAACTGGTTCATAATTACTAATGAGTATACCAAATGATACCAGATCCGACCTAACTAATTTGTCAACAATCATGACTGAAGATCATCAACAACCTCAAAACAAAACCTCATATTAAACTGTGCTTAACAATGCTTCTTCAATTCAATTTCCTTCAAAGCTGCAAGCAATTTTATTTAATTCGCTACCTGATACTAAAATAGAAGAGTACTTAATAGCACTTGGTGAAGTTGTTCATCCACGGAATATTTTATTTTCATCAAGGCTATCAAATAACAGAATATGTATTTATCTCTCCAGCGAATCCCTGGTGGAAAAATTTATGTCCGGTCCAGCAGAAATAACAATTAAAGGCGAAAATCTAAAAGCACGAAAATTGATAACTCCAAACGAAAGACTGTTACTATCGGGTGTTTGCCCTTCTATTCCACATATTCTAATAGAGAATGAGTTAACTAAATTCGGTCTTAAATTAATGTCACCTTTAACCTTCCTTAGAATCGGTAGTCAACTTCCAGAATTTCAACACGTCCTCAGTTTTAGAAGACAAACTTATATTCAACCACTTGCAGATATAGACCTTCCCTCTTCTTTCTTAATGACATATGATCAAACTTCGTATCGCATATATTTAAGTTTAGATAAACCTTCATGTTTTATCTGTAAGAACACAGGTCACATTGCAGCAAATTGTTCAAATCATAATCAACAAAACGATTCCTTTCATATCCAACACCAACCGCAACTACCAATACAACAACAACCAATACAACAACAACCAATGCAACAACAACCAATACAACAACAACCAATACAACAACAACAACCAATACAACAACAACCAATACAACAACAACCACAAGAATCCCCCAAGTCTGTTCCATCACCCCTAGAAATGGAACCAAATCATCCAGTCAGTAATTCTAATGCCGAACCTTCACTTAACCAACAAACAAATACTAATTTAATGCCCCCCGTATTAATTATGGAAACTAATTGTATATCTAAGGATCAGTCAACGACCAATAAGAGAACAATTTCGGAAATTAATACTACTCCATCTCCCACTGAAGAATTAAATAAAGAATTTAAAGTACCAACACAAACCAAAAAGAAACAAAAAAAGCAAACTGAATCTACCAGATCAATTCAGGAAATAATGATGCCAACAAAAACAGTATTTCACGATTAATTATTTATATGGGAAATAAGCCACAATTAAAATGAAAAAAATAATTTTATTAACGTTTCGACGCCCAAATCGGGTGCCGTTGTCAAAATACAAAATATTACTATTAATAAATTAAATTAAATTAAATTAAACGTTAATAAAATTATTTTTTTCATTTTAATTGTGGCTTATTTCCCATATAAATAATTAATCATAAAAATGCCACAAGGAAATAGCTTCAGAACAACAGTATTTCACGATACGTCAAATAATTTTAACTTATGAACAAACACTTGACTTTTTTGAAAATTATACTAGCTCGACTGATCCCATTAGTTTATTACAAACATACACAACGGATATACCCAACTTTATTTACATGTTAACAACAATTAAGCCATATTTTACAGAAAAAAGCATGAAAACCAAATGCACTAAATTAATAAACAAAATCGAAAAAATGCTAGACGATCCCGCTTATCAAGATAGTGATTGTTCGACAAATTCAGCTCCAGAAATAAACTAAAATCTTCGAACCGATACTACAATGGAATGTTAACGGGTTTTATCCCCGTTTAGAAATGCTTAAACATTTATGTTCAATAATCTCACCATCAATAATATGTTTACAAGAAACAAACTTTAAAGGATATCATAGTTATGACATGAAGAATTATTCTTGTTTCCATAAAAACCGAGACAACGCAAATATCGCTAGTGGAGGAGTTGTTACGTATGTTAACAAAAAATATGAATCAGAAGCATTAGTAATCAATAGTAATTTAGAAGTAGTAGGAGTATCAGTGTCCTTTCCACAAAAAATGAATATCTGTAATATTTATATTCCACCTGACTTACCTATCACAGAAGCAGACATTTCAGATGTATTAGATCAGATTCCCACTCCCAGAATAATCGTTGGTGATTTTAACAGCCATAATCCAATATGGGGATCTCTTGGAATAAATTCCAAGGGCAAAATTTTAGAAAACATAATTACCTCAAGAAACCTAAACGTACTGAATGATGGACAATCAACAAGATATAATATTCATACAGGTACTTCATCAGCTATCGACCTGTCACTATGTGATCCTCTACTGTCAGCAAAATTTTCATGGGATGTAATTCCGTTTTTATTTGGAAGTGATCATTATCCTATTAAAGTATCTTTTAACAGTAATTATGAAGATACTAATACAACCCCAATTCCAAAATGGAATCTAAAGAATGCCGATTGGTATTTATTCAAAAAGTATATTCAACAGAACTGCCATAGCTTAAAAGAAGTCACCGAAAATCACCATATAGATGAACTTTTGAATTCGTTTATATCATTAATCCATCTTGCCGGTGAAAATCATATAGGTAAAACACAAACTCTACATAAAAGAAATTCATTACCATGGTGGAACGCAGAGTGTACTGATATAATAAAGAAATATAAAAAATCCTTTAACAAATTGAAACGTCACAAAACACTTGAAAATATTATAGAATATAAGAAGTTACGGGCTCAAGCTAGATATATAACTAAAAAGAACAGAAAAAAATCTTGGCAAGAATTTATGTCCTCTATTAATTCCACTATGCCTATAAGCACCGTATGGGAAAAAGTTAGAAAAATATCTGGAAGTAATACCTATAAAAAGACTCCATTTCTATGCAATAACAAACAGATAGTAACATCTAATAACGAAATAGCAGATTTATTAGCAAAACAATTTGAAATGAACTCCAGCAATAACAACTTTTCTAAAGAATTTATCAATACCAAGATGATTTCGGAAAATAAATTAATAGATTTTAATTGCATTGAAGATAATCCTCTTAATATAGCATTTACCATGGAAGAGCTTAATCACTCTTTAAGTACCAGCAAAAAATCGGCGCCAGGACCAGACGATATTCCTGTTAGTTTCTTACAAAATCTACCAGATAATGGAAAACAATATCTTCTTAACCTATACAACAGAATTTGGACTAATAATGAGTTTCCCACAAAATGGACGCAGGCGATAATAGTTCCATTACTAAAACCAAATAAACCACGAACTGATCCCGAATCCTATAGGCCAATTTCGCTTACCAACACAATGTGTAAAATCTTGGAAAAAATGGTGAATAATAGACTAAGGTGGTTTTTGGAAAATAATAAATTAATAATCAATGAACAAAGCGGCTTTCGCAGGAACAGATCCACTATAGATAATTTAATTGACCTAGAATCCGAGATAAATGAATCGTTTGCAATTGGACAGGAATGTTTTGCGGTTTTTTTCGATATAACAAAAGCGTTTGACATGGCTTGGAGATACGACATTCTTAACACACTAAGTCAGTGGGGCGTCAAAGGTAACATGCTATATTTCATTCAAAATTTTCTTAGTAAGAGACAATTTAAGGTTAAGATAAATGGTACACTATCCAGCACTAAAGACCAAACAAATGGAACACCTCAAGGATCTGTTATTAGTTCAACACTATTCTTAGTAGCAATAAACAAAATCTTAGAAAACTTTCCACAACTTGTTAAAGCGAGATTATACGCTGACGATTTAGTCATATATTCAAGAGGAAAAAATATTCTTTCTATACAGAAAAATTTACAATGTGCATTAAATCACCTTGAAAACTGGTCGAAAGCTGTAGGATTGCAATTCTCTACAACCAAAACTAAATGTATTTTATTTTCAAAAAAACGGCAGTCTACAACTCCAGATCTTCAGTTATATGGAAACAACTTAACTTATGTGGAACACTTAAAATTTCTAGGAATGATCTTTGATAAAAAACTATCTTGGAAGTACCACATTATGCACATTAAACAATCCTGTCAATCTGGTCTCAATTTAATGCGTACACTGTGCAATCGTAATTGGGGTTCAGATTGTAAAAGTTTGATTCTTATTTACAAATCTCTAGTACGATCCAAACTCGATTATGGATCAATTGTATACTCATCTGCAAAGAAGACACTTCTTGCTCAACTAGAAGTCATACAAAATACAGCATTAAGAATAGCCACAGGAGCATTCTGTACTAGCCCCATTAATAGTTTACAATGTTTAACCGGAGAACCACCTTTAAATTTCCGAAGAATGTACTTGTCATTAGTCTACGCATCATCCATATATGCAATAGAATCGCATCCCACTTTCCACCACACTATTGCAGAACGTTTCAAAGAAACTTATGTAAATAAAAAAAGAACTAACCCTCCCTTTTACGAGAGAATCAGAAAATATCTCTCTCTCTCAATAATATTCAATTCCCAAAATTTTTTAATCAGACAAATACAGTTACTCCTCCGCCCTGGACCTTTCCTCCTGCAATATGTGATCTAACTCTCTCTAAATACAATAAGCTTGATACCCCCCATGCAACAATTAATCAATCTTTTCTCAACATACTTGCTTCTTTCCCAGATCATTGTTATATTTATACAGATTAATCTAAGACTGCTGATGGTGTGGGATCGGCAGTTGTAGATTCAAACACTATATTACAATTTAAATTATCTTCCACTTGCAGTATTTACTCTGGAGAACTATATTCAATTCTGCAAGCCCTCATTCACATTCGTACTCAAAAAATTCCAAAATCTGTCATAATTACCGACTCTCTCAGTGCATTACATACGATAGAACAGTTATATACAAGTAATCCTATAAGTATTTTAATAAAAGAACAATTACATTTACTGAAGAACACGATGCAGCAAGTAAGCTTTATATGGGTTCCATCACACATTGGACTTCAAGGAAACGAAAAAGCAGATTTCCATGCCAGAGAAGCAATACACAGTGCGTCTTCAGTGTTAGTGAACTTAGTGCCTGTTTCCGATTACAAACCATTCCTTAAAGAAAAAGTGTTAAACAAATGGGAAAACGAATGGAATCTTTCACAATCATCTCTACACACAATAAAGCCCTCAATTGAACCTTGGTGTGAGATAGACCTAATCGCCAGCTGTTTGTGAAGCTAAATCGTTTACGCATAGGGCATAGCAGACTTACTCACAGCTACCTAATCTCCAAGTCAAATCGCCCTATTTGTGACCTGTGTAATTGCGACATCAATGTAACACATATATTAATAGAGTGTCCTAAATATCTTAATGAAAGACAAAAACACTCCATACCTCTCAATATAAAAGCAGCCTTAGGATCACACTGTAAGCTTACGCATTTGTTTAATTATTTGAAAGAAATTAATGTTTTAAACAAACTATAACCACTGTTAACATTTTATAAACCCCATTCTTAATTTGTAAATTACGATATTGTTACCTAAATGTGAACTTATGTAATACCTAATCAAAATGCTATTAGATTTAAGTAACCATGTATCAATAACAGTACAGCTAATAACCCAAAGTGGTTGATGCTGATAACAATAAAAAAAAAAAAAAAAAAAAAAAAAAAAAACAAATGTAGAATAACATCTTAGGTCTGGATCCCGCGTTTGAAAAAAAAGTTGATTAATAGCAAGCTGAAAATTTGTTAATAGCTTAAGGGTGTCTAGTCGGACAAACTTTGATATATGGGAACACTGGAACAGGGGAAGTTTTAATTGTGGAACAGGTTAAAAATTTGGAACGGTCAGCCCACGAAAACGGCACATGTATTTTGTCCGACAGAACAGACTTAAACTCTCCGAACAGAGATTAAACTCTCATGCAGAAATCAGATTGCTATTTATCACCAAATGGGCGTTTTAACGAGTGAAACATGTAGAATATAAATGACAGGAATTAAAACAGGTGATAAATAGCAGTCTGATTTTTGCATGAGAATTTAATCTCTGTTCGGAGAGTTTAAGTCTTGTTCTGCCGGACAAAATAAATGTGCCGTTTTCGTGGTCTGACCGTTCCAAATTTTCAACCTGTTCCACAATTAAAACTGCCCCTGTTCCAGTGTTCCCATATATCAAAGTTTATCCGACTAGACACCCTTAGGCTATTAACAAATTTTCAGCTTGCTATTAATCAACTTTTTTTCATACGCGGGATCCAGACCTATACTTTTATTGTTGTATATTCTAACAAATTTTAATTGATTTTTTCTACAAACGTGGTAAAAATGCAATAATACAGTTTAAATTAAATTTTAAAAAACCTTTTAAACCACCTTTTTCAAATTGCGCAAGTTGTACTATTAATATTAATGTTAATAAATGAAATATAAATATTTTGACGTTTCACAATTTGACAATTCACTTTTAACTGCAGTGCCTTAAAAATTCTAAAGCATTAGTGCTTTAAAGTAGCGTTTTTAACGCTCCTATGGAGTGCTAAAAATTGCATTTTTAACACGGTTTTTGAAAAAAATAGTATATTATGCAACGAGCATATAATGATGGTCATTATTCATTATGAAGCGTGTATAAGGGGTATGAAACGAACCGCCTAGCGGCGAGTTTCGTAAAGAGTACGAGCTTCATAGTGATAATTAAACGCAAGTTGTATACACGATTTTTTCTATGATCAGGATCATTCACAACAAAAAATATATTCAAATTTATTAATTTTGTAACGCAAACAAATTAAGTAGTTTCTCAGTCTGACAGTTTGTCTACATATTGAGAACTGTCAAAGGGTATGTATTTGACTCGCCATTGGTCACTGCGCTTGTGCCACCTCTATCGCGAATGCCATATCGCGATTCTATTTGTTAAAAATCTGTAGGTATCGTAATGAAAATCTGTATTATAATGAAGTTCATTATGATACAGGTAGTGACATCATAAAATTGATATATTATAGGATGAGAATAGAAGAATAATTTTAAATTCAATATACAGGATGATTGATTAGTGTGATAAAGCTGATCTACTGCGCTATAGTAATAGATAGCAATAAAAGTTAATAACAAAAATTGTAGTCAACTTAGAGCTTCACATTACAAAATTAGTTAGAATGTTACATGGTATTCGATAACATAGTGGCAGACCAAACTTGAGCAAATACAAAAACATTATAGAGCCAATGCTACTCGCGAGCTGCTTGTTAATATCAAATGTAGAAAGATGGCTTGGACACGTAGTAAGGGGAGACCGATATAATATTCTTCAACTTATTATGATAAGTAAAATCGAAGGACGCAGACGAATTGGTAGAAAACAGGCCTCTTGGTTGAAGAATATCAGGGAGTGGACAGGCATAAAGAAAGCAGGGCAACTACATATGTAGAATAGCTCGAGACAGAGACAGTTTCGCCATGTTAATCGCCAACGCCAAGGGGACTTGACAGGGCACGTTAAGAAGCAGATTGTTCCGTATGCTTCCTCGAACACAGTACCGGTCATCTGGCTGCTGATACAGATTGCGTTCATTATTGCGCAGCACACCTGTATAGGTAAATACAAAATCAGGGTGATTGATTAGTGTGATAAAGCTGGACTGTCACATTTGTCAGCATAGCCGTCCATGGTATTTTTAATGTACGTCTGTGCAGCCACATTGCAAAGGCCTGCAAACGATTAATGGTGTATATTTTTAATGTCCATGCTTCGACACCGTATAAGAGGACTGACCAAATGTAACATTTATTCATACGCTTTCGAAGTTGAAGTTGCAAGTTATCATTACAGAAGAATGACCTCATTTTTAAAAATTTTGTGCGGACTATCTCGATTCTACATTTTATCTCTTTATCTGGATCTAGTTGTTCGGTAATATTTATTGATTTAAAATAGGTACTTCTTGTCTTAAATTAAATCATAAAATGACAAGTAAACACATTAAACGCATTGTAAAATTTAATACAAAACGATTAAGAATTAGATTTCTAATAAAAAAAATCAATAATTAATTATTACATTGTAATAAAGCAAAACCATTAAGTAATACTTATTATTTTTAATCGAAAAAGTCAATAATTATTAATGATTGTATTATCAATAATTCATTTTGAAAATAAAGAAAATTTCAAAATTGTATAGAACAGGGGCCGACAAATAATTTTAAAAGGGGTCCAGATAGTGTTAAAAACTGTTGTCGCTTGATTCAAGTTAAGGTAAGAAATATTGTTCATTGTGGCCTTTCAATTTTTGATCCAATTTCCTGGGTAATAAAGTATCATTCAGTAATAAAAATACGTTAATTGACATTTCATAGACGTTGTTAAACACAGAAATTAAAACATATAATAATAATAAAACTCGGCAATATTAATGAAAGTATATTTTTGTCTTTATAGAATAAAAATGGACCGGCTGCTGGCACAAGTACGACAAAATCTCATCGACACACACCACTGTCAAAAGCTGAGATACAAATCGTGCGGAAAGTGTATGATGGGCTTAAGAAAACACATCCTACAACGGAAGCTGTAGAATATACATATTATGTGCTGTTAAAGTTAATTAAACTAGTCGCATTTACCAGTGTTGTAAAAAAACTTATTACTCTTATAGTAATATAAAGATTTTATTGAGTAAATTCATAAAACAAAATAAAATACCTGAAAGTTAAAACATCTTAAAGGCATAAGCGCAAAATCTCGCATGTCAAAATGTTCAATGTGTTTTAAATGTATTCATTTTTTCGATTTCTGAAAAAACTAAGTGTTTTTGAAAAATTTAAACGCAGAATGAAAGATTGCTTTATTACCGAGGGCTGAAAGTCCCTTAGAATAACCCAAAAGTTCCTTTTGAAATTAAAAGTCACACTAAATTTTCTTTTTTTTTCACCCCTGTAACTTATTAATCAACATTATAGAAGTTTTCAGGGACTTTCGGCCCTCGATAATAACGTAATCTTTTATTATGTGTTTAAATTTTTTAAAAATACTTATTAGTTTTCTCAGGATTCGAAAAAAATGAATACTTTTAAAACACATTGAATATTTTGATAGGCGATATTTTGCGCCTATACCCTTAAGGCTTTTATAATAAAAAAAATCACAAATTCGGTTCCCTCTAAGCTGGAGTCATTTTATCTTAAAGTAATTAGTTTGTTAAGTGTTTCAGTTGACTTTGGAAATAATATTTATAAAAGTTAGTATTTTAAAAATTGCAACCGCGCTCTATAAGTCGTCAGTAGATCTAAATAAGATAAGTGACTATTGTTCTATGAAAGTGACAACGGTACTCTTTATTGACCACACACATTCATTTTTTAAGAGTAACACAATATCTAGAATCTAGGTACAACATAATAAATAATTATTCTAAGAGTAGACATACTAAATATGTCTATGCGGATACGCCACTGATTAAAGGGTAGCTACTGAAATTTCAGGATTTACCTGAATTTTTGGGTTACCCGATATGCAACAAATTATTTACTTAAAAATAACACGCGTTCTGTAGTTGACACTACAGTTGGATAACTTTACCTTTGATAAGAGGAGCAATTAAAAGATTTTCAAGCGGTTAAAGTCGGTTTTTAAGGGCCGGTACTTTCTGTCTCGATTAAACCCCGTTTAGCGAAATTTTGCATGACAAAATTCCTCTAACCAAGGTTTAATCGGGACAGAAACTACCGGCCCTAAGTCTTGTAAACCACAATATATAAACTTCACCTGGTATACTATCTTGACGACTATCGAAGGGGAAGTGAAAATGAGTCACCGTCTTCAAAAAATGGTTTTAGTATATTTTTATAGTTGTGATGTGGGAGAAACTGTCGACTTCATGTCATTTCTAGTCTCCTGATACATGAGTTGTAGTCTTGACGATCGTGGTTTGTTGGTGTTTTTGTTTATGTTTGTATTGTTTACAAATCACACAATATAGTTGTGCTGTAGAAGAAACTGTCGACTTCATGTAATTTCTATTCTCCTGATACATGATTTGTGGTCTTGACGATTCGTCGTTTGTTAGTGTTTTTGTTTATATTTGTATTGTTTACAAACAGCACACAATACCGCTGGTTTGGTGTTAAGAAACCATAAGAAACGTTTTAAAGTTCGCAATAGAATTCCGACAGAGTGCGCTCAAAATTTCAAAGATGGACGATAACTTCGGGAAAATAATATTCATTTGTCATTTTGATCTCGAAGCCGTACATAATAGGATGAGCATTGAGGAACATTTCTATAGTTTTTTGAAGTCGATTTCATTGTTAATTACAAATACAAGCCGCAAATACACACACATGTCATATTAATGACAATATCAATGTTTTCCCGAAGTTAGTGTTTTTGAAGTTTAAAGTGAGCCTGGCCTCCACGCTTCCTGACGACAAGATCTCATGGACTGGTTTGCGGATCTCTTTCTAGCACATCGTATCGAGAAACTAAGATGACATTAAATGTGAGTATAGGCTAGAGCAGTGGTCGGCAAAGTGCGGCTCCGGAGCCGCATGCGGCTCTTTGGCTGCTTAACCCTAACCTTAAACGCCCAACCTTTTATAGGTTCCATGTAAGCCCAAGGGTGGGTAAAAAATGTCCACCTCGAAAATAGCTAATATATTTATTAAGAGTTGTTACAAATGTTAGAAAATGAATTAAACAGAAGAAATGGAAAGAATTTTATGCATAGTAAACACAGCATCTTCTAAAATATTAATATAAATGATGTACAAACCTTACAACAAAATTAAGATGTACATCAAAATTAACATACCAGTAAAAGCCAGTAATTCAGATTTGTCGATTTTGTCAACATTCTTCCCTTACGTCCTCATTAGTGTGGCGAATAATTATGTCGATTATGTAATTATACGTCGATGTGCATTATGTTTCTGCCAACGAGAAATTATATAGAAACCTTTACCCAAGGGTGGACTTTTTGTGCCCACCCATATTTTGAATTCAAGATATTACTTTTATTTTTAAAAATATCGGTAGAACCAAATTAAACTTCGATAAAGTGTCGTCTTTTTACCAATAAATAATTTTTGAAAAATTTTGGAACACGTAATAAGTATGTTATAAGGTAATACGCATTAGGTGGACATTTTTTATCCACCCTTGGGCATTTAAGGGACAAATATCCACGGAAAGCGAATATTTTCATTAAAAAAAACTTGGTAGGAAAAACATTACATACATCTTATTCTGATAAATTAGCTTTTATCAAACTTACAAACTTTAGCATTTGTCAAAATTTCTTTAATGCTACGATAACCGAGTTGAAATTTTCTCCTTTTAACATTTGCATTAATAGCTTTGAAATATGTATTTAAGAACAATGAGGTATGGCGCTCTAAATTCGAACGTCTTCATGTTGAATTGGAAATATTGGAGAAGAAAACAATGTTCACAACGCAAGTGGTCTGCTTTGAATGACCTGGAGAAGGAGAAGGAAGACATGATCATTTTCAACACTTGGAATAGTATTCATGATTCTTATGATCAGCTGAAAAAGCTCACGTTTGCTGTTCTTTATCTTTTTGGTTCTACATATCAACATTTAAAAAAATGGATTTTGCCCCAAAATTTTTGTAAAAAATACAGTGTTGTAGAAAATAAAACCTTACAAAACGAAAGAAAATAGAAGTTTCTACGATGATTAGAAACGAAAATACACAAAAATCAAAAAAAGCACGTTTTAATTTTTTGGGGGTTATGGATGGGGCTAGGTAGTAGGGCTTTAGTTTCATTTCGTGTAATAAAAGTTTGCTGAACAAGCAGATTTGGCTCCCACTTTTTTTTAATTGTTGTAATGTTCATATTTGGCTCTTTGGCTAAAAAGTTTGCCGACCACTGGGCTAGAGATTTAACATATCGGAAAAAAACGGGAAAAATTGGGAACAAAACAGGTTTTTTTCCGTTTTCTTTTCCAGACCATTGGAAAATTTGGATAAAATGGGAAAATTTAAATATTTTTTCAATGAGACTTGAAACGTGAAAAGTATCAATTTTAAACTCGTTTAAATATATTTTGTAATAATTATATCTAAGATATACAGGGTGTCCCGAAAAGATTGGTCATAAATTATACCACAGATTCTGGGGTCAAAAATAGGTTGATTGAACCTCACTTACCTATAAACAATAGTGCATACAAAAAAGTTACAGCCCTTTGAAGTTACAAAATGAAAATCGATCTTTTTCATATATCGAAAATTCTTAGAGATTTTTTATTGAAAATGGACATGTGGCTTTCTTATGGCAGCATCATCTTAAAAAAAATTAAAGTGAAATTTTTTCACCCCATAAAAATTTTATGGGGGTTTTGTTCCTTTAAATCCCCCCCCCCTTCCAAACTTTTGTGTACGTTCCAATTAAATTATTATTGTGGCACCATTAGTTAAACACAATGTTTTTAAAACTTTTTTGCCTCTTAGTACTTTTTCGATAAGCCAGTGTTTATCGACATATTTTGAATATTTGTCGAATCCACCACATATTTTTATATGGTTAAGTACGATTGTAGAGACCTGTTAATAATGTGAAAATTTATTTATAATTTACATTCTTATGTATATTTTAGAAATATTATAGAAATATTATCAAATACCGTGAAATTAACAAACTCATAAAAAGAAAAATTAAACAGGCCAAAGAATCCTGGCTCGAGAATTCATGTAAAGAAATAAAAGACCTAAAGAAATAAATAACCTCCACAAGAAACTTAAATATACCTCCGGAATTAGAAAACAGAAAAATGCTCACGTACTTAAAACCGCAGACGGAAAAATTTGTGATCACGAACAACAGTGCAAAGAATGGGAGAGACACATCAGTGACCTTTTTGACGATGCTTCTCGAGAAAATGCTCCAAATACTACCTGTGACAACCAATTAGACAGAGGTCCCAGTATACTGAAGTCAGAAGTCATAAAAGCAATACAACAAGCCAAAAACAATAAAGCACCTGGACCAGATCAAATCCCTGTTGAGCTACTTAAACTTTTGGATGAGGAAAACATTACCTACTTGACTACTTTCTTTAACAAAATTTACAACGAAGGAAAATTACCAGATGATTGGTGGGAGTCACTGTTTATAACATTACCAAAGAAAAGCAGGCCCACCAAATGCAGCGATTTTAGACTAATCAGTTTGATGAGTCACAAACTTAAGATACTTTTACGTATTATACAAAACCGAGTATTCCTTCTGTGCGAAACTAGAATGGGTAATAAGCAATTTGGATTTAGAAATGGTCTAGGAACTAGAGAAGCACTATTTTGTATGCGCGTTCTATTACAAAAAAGTTGTGAATTCCGAAAGAACGTTTATGTTTGTTTCATCGACTTCGAGAAGAAATTCGACCGAGTACAACATGATACACTTTTCGATTGCCTGCAAGCAGCAGGACTTGACCACTACGATATAAGACTGCTGAAATACTTATATTACAATCAAGTAGCCTCTATCCAAATTGGAGACAGTCGTACTGAAAAACTGCCGATAAAACGTGGAGTACGACAAGGTTGTATTTTATCACCCACCCTTTTTAATCTGTACTCTGAAGAAATCTTTAGGGAGGCTTTGGATGACACACAAGAGGGAGTAAGGCTAGGCGGAGAAGTAATCAACAATATTAGATACGCTGACGATACAGCCATTCTTGCTGAAAATTTACAAGATCTTCAGACACTACTAAATCTAGTCAGTGAAGCAAGCTATCGGAGAGGCCTTAAAATCAACATTTCAAAAACAAAGTGGATGGCAGTTGGAAAGAATAATATAGATCAAGGTCAGCTTTCTCTTGATGGAGAGGAGTTAGAACGGGTAAATCATTTCAAGTACCTTGGCAGCTGGTTAAATTTAAATTGTGACTCTGATGAAGAGATAATAACTAGGATCGAAATATCACGGAAGGCTTTTATGACCTGGAAACCAGTTTTATGTAATAGAAACCTGTCAATGAATATTCGAAAGAAGGTGCTGAAATGTTTTGTGTGGTCTATCCTATTGTATGGTTGTGAGACATGGACCTTAAAAACCACAATGCTAAACAAAATAGAAGCATTCGAATTGTGGTGCTATCGACGAATCCTAAAGATATCGTGGGTTTCGCACACTTCCAATGAAGATGTTCTTCAAATGATGAATTCGGAACGTCTGCTCATAAGCATCATAAAGAGGAGAAAAACAGAATACTTCTGCCATATAATTAGAGGACCTAAATAGCATCTGCTTCGCCTAATAATACAAGGAAAAGTGGAGGGAAAGAGATGGATTGGTCGAAAGAAGCTTTCATGGCTGCGTAATATTAGACAATGGTGTGGCTGCACAGTAGAAGAATTATTTCGCGCAGCAGCCGATAGAGAGAGATTTCAGGAAATTGTAAACATGATGACGGCCAACGTCTGAATACAGACACGGCACCTAAAGAAGAAGATGTATATTTTGAAAAAGAACCATATCTCGATAAAAGATGACTTGTCAAAAAAGACTAAGAGGCAAAAAATTTTAAAAACACTGTGTTTAACTAATGGTACCACAATAATAGTTTAATTGGAACGTACACAAACATTTGGGGGGTTTAAAGGAACAAAACCCCCATAACATTGTTATGTAAATATATTAAAAAAGAAGCTGCACCTCGATAAAAACTGGCTTATCGAAAAAATACTAAGAGGCATAAAAGTTTTAAAAACATTGCTTTTAACTAATGGTACCACAATAATGAATTAATTGGAACGTACACAAAAGTTTGGGGGGGTTTAAAGGAACAAAACCCCCATAAAATTTTTATGAGGTGGACAAACTTCACTATAATTTTGTTTTAAGATGTTCCTGCCATAAGAATGATACATGTCCATTTTCAATAAAAAATCTCTAATAGTTTTCGATATATTGAAAAAAATCGATTTTTATTGTGTAAATTCAAAGGGCTGTAACATTTTTATGAGCACATTTGTACTAAGGTAAGTTAGGTTCAATCGATCTATTTTTGACCCCAGAATGTGTGGTATAATTTATGACCAATCTTTTCGGGACACCCTGTATAGTGGAGTCGCTGAAGGTGGATATGAGCTATTACCTCCGATTTCGTTGAACTTCCATCGATTTGGATGAAAATTGTCCTGTATAGTGGAGTCGCTGAAGGTGGATATGAGCTATTACCTCCGATTTCGTTGAACCTCCATCGATTTGGATGAAAATTGGTGTGGTTTAGAGAATATCTCAAGGAACAATGGTGATATAGGGCCAACTTGCGCTTTTGCCCTGGGGGTGGATGCCACCCCTTCTCGGGGGTGAAAATTATTTTATTAAAAATTACCCCATAATTCGATAGAGGGACTAACTCTAAGCAAAATCTGTTATATAAAGTTATTTAAATTAATCATAACTTTTTGAGTCAGTAAAGGTTAAAGATTTTAATTTTGCTAAGAAAAATGCATGTTTTTAACCTATGTTTTATAAATAATTCAAAACCTATAAGTTTTTACAAAAAAGTTATTATTACTAAAATTGAAGATAATAAACAATGAAATAAATTCCTTACCAGAAAAACCTTTTAGTGTTAACTAAAAGTGAGTTATAGGTAATTGAATGTATATTTCTTTCGGCGACTACCCAAATCTAAGTATTCAAGCTTAAATAACGGGAAAAGTATGCATTTTATAACACAAATTTATTAAACATTTGTCAAAGTATTTAAAAATATCTATCAGATGAGCCTACGAACAAGTTGATAGCATTAAAATTTATGCTCCAAAAATTTTTCAAAAGTTATCTTTTAAAAATTTTTCCAAAAAACGTTATTGTTTTTTTTTAAATAACTCCATTAATTTTGTGACATGAGATTCGCATAAAAACCATTTGAAAGCTAAAATTAAGGGCTTTTAAACCACGTTGAATTTAATCTTTTAAACCTCTTACTTTTTTTTTTAATTAAAGGATAAATTGCCCGGTTACATGGTTCTCGCAGGCAAAATTTAAGCTTAAAACGTTTCTATCTCGGTTATTTTGTACCCTACAGAAATAGTAAAAAAGGTAAAATATTTGATACTGAAAAAACTAATATTTAATTATATATAATTTTTTTCGTATATTGAGCATTTTTGGAGTTATTATTAAAAGAAAATGAAAATTACGATGATCTGAAATATTCTGATTTTTTTAAATTATATCTTTTTTTCAAAAATATGCATTCTAAACCGGTCAAAATTGTTGAAATCATTACTTATGCTAATATAAAGAAACTCTTGTAAGGATTTTTATAAATTTTAGTTTTTGTGGAAATGGCGATGTTTTATTTTTCACTTTTCCCAAAAAAAATTTCAAATGTTTCTATTATTTTCATCATAACTTGCTGAATTTTGATGCTATTAACGTCTTATGGAGCTCATTTGATAGGTATTCCAAAGTAATTTGACAAGTGTTTAGTAGGTATATTTATAAAATGCATCGTTTTCCCGTTATTTAAGCTTGAATACTTAGATGTGCGTACTCGTCGAAAAAAATATACCTTCAATTACCCATAACTTACTTTGAATTAACATTAGTTTAGTTCTTTATTATTATCTTTTTTTTATTATCTTTAATTTTGATAATAATAATTTTTTTCTAAAAGCTTGTAGTTTTTGAGTTATAAGTGGAAAACCGCTTTAAAACATACATTTTTTTTACTAAAAAATAAAATCTTTGATCTTTAATAACTTAAAAAGTATTGATTTATATTAATACCTTTATATAACAAATTTTGCTTAGAATTTGCCCCTCTATCGATTGATGGTATTATTTTTAATGAAATAATTTTCACCCCGAGAAGGGATGGCATCCACCCCCAGGGTAAAAGCGCAAGTTGGCATCATGTCATCTTTGTTCCTTGAGGTATCCTCTAACTACTCACCAATTTTCATAAAAATCGATGGAGGTTCAACGAAATCGGAGGTGAAAACCTTCAGTGACTGCACTAATAAGTACAAACATGTATATAGGGTCAAAAATTATAATTGTTATCTAATAATTCAAAGTATGAAAACCAAAACTTCAAACGTAGAAAGCTCATTATTTAACAAAAGCGCTCAGTGGTATATTTTCATCTGAGTCTGATTCTTCAGACCAAGCATCTGGCATCTGATTCAGACTCGATCTCCGCCTCATAATCCTGGACGGATAAAACAACATGATTTTTGTCAGTCACTTCTAAAAGTGGATCTGGTCCGGCCTGGAGGAAATTTTGATAGGGGGAGGGGCAAGCATTATATATACAATATATTACATATGCAAACATAATACAAAATTGATCTATTTTTTTTGTAAATTTCAGTCATTTTCAGGGTCAGGGGGGATCAGGGGCGTCATTTGATAAGGTCAGGGGGGGCATCGGGCAGATGCTCCCCCTGACCTTATCAAATGACGCCCCTGATCTAGTCTCGCATCATAAATGAATATCTGTTTTTCGTTTATAACCAAATTTAAATGAATAGCAACAACTTTTGAATTTTATTCTGTGATAATTATATTTCTTTTCAAAAAACTCTAACATGAAGTAAAAAACCACTTCTATGTAATTGGTATATTTATTAAAATTTAAAAATCCCAATGGATTGAATAAAATGTGTCCAATTCAGAACGTTTTCAGACCTATCGGTCCATCATGAGTGAATTTGAATACTTGCTAAATAGCCCCAGAACCAAACAATGGTTGAATTTATAATTCGATTTACATTATGTCAAATTAATATTGAACAGGCTAAACGCCGATGTTAAAAGATATAACCTCCGGGAACATGGTGAAACCCTACCAGGAAACTTAAACAACCATCTTAGGCCAACGTTGACTACCAAACGTTGACTACCGAGTCTTGGTAGTCAACGATCTACCAAAGGACGTTATCCATTTGTTATATTCGAGAGAGGTACCTCTAGGAATAATTAAAACTATCGAAAACATCTACCAGAACAACACAAAAAAAAGTAAAAGTGGAAAATGAACTAACTGACCCAATTGAAGCCGGCAATGGGATAAGACAGGGAATTCCTTGAGTCCTTTATTGTTCAACCTGATCATGGACGAAAAAGGATACCAAATGGGAGCAAAACAACTTAAAATAATCTGATTTACGGACGATGCAATACTAATATCTCAAAGTGAAGATGATTTACAACGAATGTTGCACCAATTCAACATAATCGCCAGAAAATTTAACATGTTAATTTCCTCACAAAAGACAAAATGCATGGTTATAACAGCAGATCCAATAAGATGTAAATTGGAGCTGGAAGGTCAGATAATAGAACAAGTGATGGAGTTTAAATACCTAGGCATCACACCAGTGGCGGCTGGTCTGTAAGTGAAGGGGGAGGTCATATCCGGTAGTTCAAGATTTTTTTGGAAAAACAAGACCTACAAATAACATTTTAAATAATTTCTTATTCCATCATCTGTATTGGTTCCTTATAACTTATTTTGCAATATGTTGTTTAAATTTAAGTGGATCTTTATTTGACAAGTAAATATGAAATAAGTAAAAGGAACAAGTCTTCATTACTAATTGTCAAATAAATCAGATAAATAGTATGATATAATATGTAATTATAACAGCCAGAATATCAACAAACTACTTAAACTCAAAACCTAAAATAAATAAAAACTTACATTTTTATGCGGATCAGTAACCCCCGTTTTGCACCACACTGGATCGTTAGAAAATAGTAAACACGGAAAACAATAAAATAGTCCAGAAAGCCACTGCGCATCCGCTAGGAAAAATATTCTAATTCGGATTTTTTGCACAATCTTACTCAAAAAGGACCCCTTTTAACAAATTTGCATGTTGCCAGGACCAAAAGTTGGTCAAAAATTTTTTAAACGTTTTTTTTTTGTTTTTTTCCTAAAATTATTTTTTTTGCATGGAAAAATTTTTTTTTAGGTTTTTTGGATCATTCCAAACAGAAAAGGTCTTTAGGGACTTTTCTCTAAAGTTGATAGTTTTTGACATATCAGCGATTAAAAATTGAAAAAATTGCGAAATCGGCCATTTTTAACCCTCAAAAACTATGTGAAAAACTGAAAATTTGAATGTTGCCAAGGTAGGTAGATATTCTTTAAACATCGATTGATGAAATCCCGAAGAGTTTTTTGCAATACAATATTCAAAACTCCTTTGTTTCTTAATTGTTAATCAAGCGTGCGCGACACTACTTTCCTCCGTTCGTTGCATGTGTATGCAGTATGGTGCAAATGAAAGGAATAAATTCGTTATTTCGTAAACCGGCGACTTTAAAGGAAAATCCCGAAACAGGTCGATTTTTATTTTTAAGTTATGATATTGTGACATATATGGTATACTAGTGACGTCATCCATCTGGGCGTGATGACGTAATCTATGATTTTTTTAAATGAGAATAGGGGTCGTGTGCTAGCTCATTTAAAAGGTTCTTCAATTCTCTATTCAGTAATATAAACATTTATATAATTATTTATACAGGGTGTCCAATAATTAAATTTTTTTGTCAATTTGCCAAATAATTTAATTTAATAAAAAAATTTTGGACACCCTGTATAAATAATTATGTACATGTTTATATTACTGACTAGAAAATTGAAGAACCTTTCAAATGAGCCAACACACGACCCGTATTCTCATTTAAAAAAATCATCGATTACGTCATCACGCCGAGATGGATGACGTCACTAGTATACTATATATGCCACAATATCATAACTTAAAAATAAAAACCGACCTGTTTTGGGATTTTTCCTTAAAGTCACCGGTTTACGAAATAACGAATTTATTCATTTATATTTAATACGGAAAATAGTGTCGCGCACGCTTGATTGGCAATTAAAAAACAAAGGGGTTTTTGATATTGTATTGCAAAAAACTCTTTGGGGTTTCATCAATCGATGTTTAAAGAATATCTACCTACCTTGGCAACATTCAAATTTTCAGTTTTTCACATAGTTTTTGAGGGTTAAAAATGGCCGATTTCGCAATTTTTCAATTTTTAATCGCTTATATGTCAAAAACTATCAACTTTAGAGAAAAGTCACTAAAGACCTTTTCTGTTTGGAATAATCCAAAAAACCTAAAAAAAAAATTTTCCATGCAAAAAAAATAATTTTAGGAAAAAAACAAAAAAAAAACGTTTAAAAAATTTTTGACCAACTTTTTGTCCTGGCAACATGCAAATTTGTTAAAAGGGGTCCTTTTTGAGTAAGATTGTGCAGAAAATCCGAATTAGAATATTTTTCCTAGCGGATGCGCAGTGGCTTTCTGGACTACCACAAAGCCAGTCTGACACGCTCTACGGTCATTGACCACAAATTGGTACCAACTTGCATATACATGCGTATTTTCGTGAACGTTCGGTTTCCAAGTATGTATTCTCACAGTGAGGTCAAATAAATTTCTTGACCATCGTGAATGTTCGTATTTAGCTGTGTGCGTATTGCGGTAGTTTCAGTCAAAGATAAATTTGGCTTTTCGGCTTCGGTACCGTCAAACAGCTCGTATTTCATGTTTAGTTATCAACAAAATGACTGAAAAGTCAATACAATAAAAGCAAAATTTAACTTTGAATACTATTGTATTCCGAACATTTTTAATACAGAATTTTTTTTTTTTAAGGAAATAATTACATTATAATCGTTTGATTGTACAATTATTTCAGGGAGGTCATTGACCAATTGACCTAAAGGGATAACCGCCACTGCATCACACTATCTAGCTACGGAAGGCTCGAAACAGAAGTGGAAGATCAAGTGAATAGACCAAACAGAGCTGCAAGTTGCCTGAATGACACAATATGGAGAAATAAAAATATCGGAAAAGAAATGAAAGGCAGAATTTACAAAACAGTCATCAGACCAATAATGACATACGCGGCAGAAACACGACCCGACACAGAGAGCACAAAAAGATTGCTCGAAACAGCAGACATGAAAACCCTTCGAAAAATCGATGGTAAGACTCTATGGGACAGAGCTAGAAGTACAGATATATGACGGAGATGCAAGGTGGATATCATTAATAACTGGGTATGAAACAGAAGAATAGAATGAAATGACCACATAAGCCGAATGATAACAAATAGGGTAGTCAGGACAGCGAGAGACGGTTCCCCAATAGGAAGACGATCAGTGGGAAGACCACGAAAACGATGGAATGACAACTTACTAGAGGCACGTTGAAAAAACAGAAGAAGAAGAAGAAGAAGAAGAAGACGAAGAAGAAGAAGAAGAAGAAGAAAATTGGCTGCAATGCAAAGTAAATCGGCTTAGAACAAAATTCGTAGCGTTCTACAACATATTTTAGCAAGCTTTCTATAAGAGAACTAGTCTGGTCAACTTGTTGGGGAGTATTTAATATTGTGTCTTTTATATACTTAGAGACAAAAGGCACTTCTGATAATATAGATATATCGGATTCTACTAAATTTATCGATGTTGATACGTTATGCAGAATTTGTTTAGTAGGTATGTATATTGTAACAAATTTTAATTTTTCCGTATTTTTCTTTCTTTTTCTGTTTTTTTCCGGAAAAAACAGGTTTTTTTCCTGTACCCAATTTTTCCGGAAATATTAAGTCTCTAGTATAGGCACAGAAGGGAAGGACAACTGGACCTCGATTTTGAGCCTTCGCTTCGTTATCGAACGTATGCGGTTCCAATACTAAACAGATAAGAAAGAGAATACGTTCGATAACGAAGCGAAGGGTCAAAAATCGAGGTCCTGTCGCTGCTTTACTATGCGTAAGAGCATGATACTATAAATAACGAGATAGTATCTTCCCGTAGCCCAAATACGTCCGAGTTCACACATGATGACGTAACTGGAGACCGGAAGTTGAATTTGAATTATTGTTAAAGTTAAATGGGATTTTTATGCATTAGGTGATGAAATTATTCAATTAGCAAAATAACATTAAACACAATTACATAATTATGTTTCCTTTCTTAATTTATATTTAAAAAAAAACATCGTTTCGGTATTCAAAAGATCAATTTTATAACACTATTTATCAATTCAACTTTTCTAGCTTTTAAGTTGGTAAAAGTTTTATTACTTCGGTAATATCTATTTTTACTTGCTTTGCTAAACTTATTAAAGCCAGTTTTGTTAATCTGTCTTGACCCATTGTTGAGCACAGATAAGTTTGTTTTGATCAATTTAAGTTTAGAGAAAGACCTTTTTCTTTCAGCTACTATGTATTATGTATTATGAGAAGTGTTAAAATATATCCTTAGACACGTAAAAATACTTATTTTTTCATGAGGAATCCAAATCTGCCATAAGAAATGGGGGCTCCTATTTAAGATTTGAAAGTTACCCCCCACCCCACCTCCTGGGTGGAGCGGAGGTTCGTGTTAGATGTTATTCGATAGGTTCTTGAAAAATATTAAACACGAATTTTTTGGTTTTTTATTTGGAAGTGTACTTCTCGAGATATTAGACCGTTTCTATAATTTACCTATTACGATAAATCGTTTTTTCCGATTATAGCGCCATCTATCCAGAATTCTAAAAAATGTCTCAAATAAAAGTTGCTTATTTTTACGTAAGTAATTCAAATCTGTAACAACAAATGGGAGTTTCTATTTAAGATTTTAAAGTTAGCCCCACCCCACCTACAGAGGGTGCTGTAGGGGGATCGTGTTTGAAAAATTTTGAACACGTATTTTTCAGTTTCTCGATCCAATCCTTATTTCGAAAATTATTCGATCGTCCCGCGAATTATTCGATCGTTCCAGGCGACGAGTTCCACCCTGGGCACCAAGTACCTCGGAGACAATCGCCGCCATTAAATTCGTGTTTAATGAACTCCAACACCCTCAAGTATAAAAATTGAACTCATTTCCGTCAATATTTGCTGAGTTCTAAATTTTTCATTTTCTATCTCTTCGAGATGCACTTTGAAAATTCATTTTTTCATGCACAAATTTTTTTGCCGGAGATCAATTTAGTCCACAAAATTGACAGACACTCTCTCGAATCGAATGCAAAAAGTTACGTGAGAATTTATCTTCATCATCATCAGTAGCTCGACAACCCTTTTTGGGTCCTGGCTTGTTCTAGGATTTTCCGCCATTCTGTTCTGTTCCTTGCTTTGTTCTTCCAGTGGGTAATCTCAAGTGCTTGCAGATCTTGTTCCACTTGTTCCATGTATCTAAGTTTGGGTCTTCCCTTTGACCTTCTCCCTACTGGTGCTTGCCTCATTATATATTTTGGTGTTTCGGTCTCCAACATCCGTTCAACATGGCCCATCCAGCGAAGACGTCCGATTTCAACGAACCCGATGACGTCGGGTTCGTTGTATGCTGCTTATAGTTCAAAATGTTATCTTCTGCGCCATACGTCATTTTCTTTCACCCCGTTATATATGTGTCTGAGGATTTTTCGTTCAGGATTCAAGAGGATTCATCTTACTGCACAAAATTCCTAGGTTTAATGCTTCGTTGCCTCGCCTATGTTTAGATGCACAACAAACTAGAACCTGAGAATGAGAAGTCGTCCGGTAATGAGAACGGGAAAGTTGTCCATGTTTCAACTTTCTCGTTCCCGTTGTATTCCCTGAACCAATCAGAAGGCAGTATTAAAAATACTGTCACATGCCCAATAAAAATTAGTTTACAGTATGAGGGACCAAGTTTTAGTGACAATTTTATTTATCTTACATTAAAATGAATGACGAACTATTATTTTTTTAGTGGAAAAATGTCCTCATCCTGTATGATCGATGTAGATTATAGTATGTGAGACATAATAATATAATATAAATAGGTACTTGAAGGATCTGCTTTTTATCTTTATGCACACATATTGTGTAAAATAGTTGCAAGATCATAAACATAGATAAAAGTAAAAGACTAAGTTTTCAATCTAATAGCACATAAAATAATATCAAAAATATTACTCCACATCTTACCAGATTGAAAACAATGGGAAACTTTTATGGTTACACCTCCGAGGCTTCTAAAATTTGCAAGACATAACGGATGCTGAGACTAAACAAGATGAGATACTTTGTTACGCCCGGAAATCAAGTCAGAAATATTTCTCATACGAAAGAGGCCTAACACATGGACTAATAGGGAAATGAAAACTAATAATATCTGTCTGATTGTTTTTTGGTCAGTGTAGACTTAAAGCTTTCCTGGTACCACAGTATAAAGAGGGACAGTAGAACCACTCTCCGAAAAATCCACCACTGGTGAATTACCAATTGCGTACTGCCGGTATTACTTCCTGAGATCAAAGCGCCGACAGAAGAGTGATTTTACTGTGGAACCTCTATATACTGTGCTGGTACAGTAAATATAAAAAATATAAATTCATCGTGTATTGTTTTGATGTTATTATCTGTATATTTTGAACATAGCAGTATTGTAAATTGTTATTAAGTATTTTCTATGAAAAATAAGCCACAATTTTACTAAAAAATGAATTTATTAACGTTTCAATAGTATTTTGTATTTTGACAACGAAACCCGATTTGGGCTTCGAAACGTTAATAAATTCATTTTTTAGTAAAATTGTGGCTTATTTCCCATAGAAAATACTTAATTATAAAAATGCTACAAGAAAATAGCTTCAGAACAACATTGTAAATTGTTACTGAGAATATTTTAAAAGTTAGGAATTTATATTTTGAATGCTGAAGTTTTTAGACATCTTCAGTTTTGTAGAAAGGAAACTGAGGAATTTAAAATAAATAATCATAGTACAAAATGATAATTAACATGTTATCTTTTCTACATTAGTCTCAATGCAAGCTGTTTGTTGCAAACTTATTAAATCTGAAAATTATTTCAAATAGATGCACAGCTGAATAGTTCTCCCACTTAACATATAGGTAGTAGAGAGGAAATGAATATAAAAACCGCACGTGACAATTTTATATTAAGTGCAAAATTAATGATTATAGTAAGTATAACAAAGGGAAAAACTCTTTTCAAAATTAAATTATCAGAGAGAACAATGACATTTTTGTTATATACAACCTGTCTGAAGTTTGGAGTGAGTTTAGTGCAACTGATTCTCATTAGGGAGTTAGAATATTCATCCGTAAGCTGAGATCTGTACCAATTTTTAAGGCTATGGGTACATAATTCACAAATATTTTACGGCTATCCCTACTTTTTCTGTCTTTACACGGCAAATTACGTGTAGTAAAATTCTCACTGGTATGGAAACTGCAGATGTAAACATTAGGTTGACAGTGACATTGTTATTAGAAAGGTAGAGATGGCTATTTCGGTTTTGTTCAGTTTTTGAATGTTCTTGGATAACCTTTACTTGTATAAATTATAGGATTATTTTTTCACTAATTATGTATTCAGTGGTTACCATTATTTTTATATACTATACAAATAGTCGAAAAAGAAAAAAGTTTATAAGCGGAAACAGAAGACCAACTTAAGATATGGATGAACATATTGTAGCGTGATTAGTGTAATTACTTCTAATTACAATAAAACTAGCGGTTCGTAATTTATATACGACTTTATTTATATTTATACAAGTTTACTTTACAAACTTTAGCTTAAGACTAACTCTATTTACAAATATGTCCTATTTATATATGCGATACAGATATTCCAGAAATATCTATATATCTCCAGCTATGTCCATGTGACCGCTTGCACGTCATCGGCGCTGCATCGGCGTATCTCGAAACATCGATAGTGTTCTGTCTGTGCGAAGACGGGAGCTGGTATACGAGGGTAGGTCAATAATTATTTTGTTACACTGCTCCCCTCTTAAGATCTGAGCGTCCCGATCAGCAACTCTAGATGGCCCAGGATGGCGGAATCTACAGGATTCTCCAGCTCTGCATACACCCCTAGAAAAGAAGTAACAGTCTACTGTCTTTGAAGGGTATGACATCTTCGGGTTCATGCAACACACAGTAATCCGTACGCCAGTTTCTCTGAAGATCACTTCCAGCATGCTTCTCACAATCTTCCAATCCAGATTTTCTACTGCATGGCCAATTTTTGGTAAAGCCAAATCTTTGATGTCATAATTACAGACCATTTTCTTCAAATTAGTTAGAGCACGCCATATGTTCTCGTAGCTTGGCGTGTCCGTATAAGACTTCCTGGTCACTATATACAGCAAAGATCGAGGACCATCTTCCAATCGCAATACTCTTCCAATTTTAGGTTGTTGATTCCTTAACTCGTCCAGGCGGCCGAACTTTCTATTGAATACGGACGAGATTCCTTTAGTCATCTCGAGGTCTTGTGCAACACAGTGGGCTAGAGAGACGTTTTCTGGAACACCAAACAGATCTTGCTGAACTTCTGTGGTCACGCCGAATCTAGCACTCTTTCTTTCTGCGTAATTTGACATAAATTCCTTAAAACTTGGCTGTGGTGCATCTTTCATCTCCTGTTGGAGGACTCGGGCTTCCTCTGTTTCATTTGAGCCAGCATATGGTGCAAGACGATTTATGTGAATAACTTTTGGTTTACCGTTTGGTAACTTCTTAATTCTGTATATTACGTCATTTATTTTCTTCTTAACTTCATACGGACCTTCCCATTGTCTTTGCAGTTTAGGACACAGGCCTCGACGACGTTGTGGATTATAAAGCCAGACAAGATCACCTACTTCGAAGCTTTCATTCTTGCAGCGAGAATCATATTGATCTTTCATTCTGTCACTGGCTATCTGGATGTGTTGTCGGGCAAGTTCATGAATGTTGTTCATTCGTAACTTCAGGCGGTCTACGTATTCTTCGCCTGCAACATATTCCTCGGAAGGTCTGCAGCCAAACTCTAGGTCGCAGGGCAAACGAACTTCACGACCCAACATCAGGCAGGTTGGTGTTTGACCTGTAGTTTCATTCACGGCCGAGCGGTAGGCCATCAGGAATAAATGAATGTGTTGGTCCCAATCTCGCTGATGTTCAGATACAACTTTGGACAAGTGTTTACCCATCGTTCGGTTCATCCTCTCGACCATTCCATCTGATTGAGGATGCAGGGGTGTTGTTCTGGTCTTATTGGCACCAATCAATTTACAAACGTTTTGGAAAAGAGCTGACTCAAAGTTTCGCCCTTGGTCGGAGTGGATCTCCAAGGGAACACCAAATCGGCTGAAGAATTCTTTAACAAGTACCTCTGCAACGGTAGCAGCTTCTTGATTCGGTAATGCATAGGCCTCGGTCCATTTCGTAAAATAGTCCATGGCTACCAGAATGTATTTATTTCCAGCATCGGTTTCTGGAAATGGACCTGCAATGTCGATTGCTACTCTTTCCATAGGACTTCCAACATTGTACTGTCTCATGGGTGCTCTCTTTTTACCAACTGGACCATTACCGGATGCACACAGTTCACATTTCCGGCACCATCTTCTTACATCATCTTTACAGTTCACCCAATAGAACCGTTCTCGAACCTTTTGCAGAGTCTTAGTAATACCAAAGTGTCCACCTGATGTACCGTCATGCAACTGACGCAATACTTCTGACACTTTACTTTTAGGTACAATCAACTGAAGCTTAGATTCTGTACCATCATCGTTCTCAAAGGTTCTGTACAGAAGATCATCTTTTAGTATCAGGCAATTCCATTGGCTCCAGTAGGCCTTGACTTCCGGACTACATGCACTAATGTTTTGCCAACTAGGTCTCTCACCTCGACGCATCCAATCCAATACTCTTTTTATACATGGATCGTCTTCTTGGGCTTCTTGTAACTGTTGTGGCTGCCATTGCTCATTAACGACGGTAGTTCGTCTCACAGGGCAAAGCTGTTCATCTACTTTAAGCCGGTGATTACAACTTTCACTGCATGGCCGTATCGAGGAAGCATCTGTATTTGAACCAACTCTTCCAGCCCTCTTCATGCGTCTCTTCGGCATCGTATCACGAATCACCCTCCGTACCATTTCCACCAAACGTTCATCTTTTCTCTTATCGCCTTTTTCCACGGTTATTACTCGATTGTTTCGTGAAGCTTGGCTAGCTGCTTCGTGTTCCAAGGCAATAGCAAGTGCTTCATCTAAAACTTTCGGTCTTGCTAGTCGTAAAGCTTTCTGTAGTTCATTATCTTTCAGCCCATTGACGAAGGTATCTACTGCAATTTCTTCTAAAACGCTGTCTGGCACCTCTGGATAAGCCAACCGCACCACACGAGCCACATCTGCTTCAAATTCTTGCAGATTCTCACTTGCTCGTTGACTTCTACTTCGCAGTTGTGCTTTGTATACTTGTTGTAGATGGGCATCTCCATAGCGTTTTTCTAGACGAGTGAACAAGGTCTGGTAACAATTTTCTTGACCCTTAGGAATTGATCTTAATATATCTGCAGCATCACCTCGCAAAGCAGCAGTCAAGGAAACAGCCTTTTCCTGTTCGGTCCAATGATTGGCGGTCGCAATAGCTTCAAATTGTCTAAGATATATGGACCAAGAGGACTTTCCATCGAATGGTGGTAATTTGAATCTCATATTATGCGACGTTTCGTCTCTCGGTAGTTCATCTTTCACTACCGGATCTAACGCTGCTGCATTAACTGATGGTTGTACTTTTGTATCGGTTATCATGCTCTCTAGTTGTTTGATCTTTTCTTCTACGGTCTCTACACTTTTCTGCATCTTATCGAATGTTCTAGAAACTTCTTCAAATTTCTCGTCATTCTGTCTACAAACGTCTTTAATTACTTGAGAAACACTTTCAAATTTCTCGTCGCTTTTTCTAGAAGTTTCATCGATCTTTTGAGAAACACTTTCAAATTTCTCGTTGTTCTGTCTACTAACTTCTTCAAGTTTCTCGTCGCTTCTTCTAGAAGTTTCATCGATCTTTTGAGAAACACTTTCAAATTTCTCGTTGTTCTGTCTACTAACTTCTTCAAGTTTCTCGTCGCTTCTTCTACTAACTTCTTCAAGTTTCTCGTCGCTTCTTCTAGAAGTTTCATCGATCGTTTCAGAAACAGTTTTTAATTTCGATAAGATTACTTGTTCTGCTGACTGGAAGTGGAACGTCTTTGGGTCTTCTCCGTTCTTCGTGAGGACATCCTCGAGTCGTGCTTGTAGGACTATCTTGAGCCCACTGCTGTCCAGATCCCGTTCCTCGAGCTGTTCACGGAGCTGTTTTACTGTAAGTTCTTGTAGCAACATCTTTGGTCGGCACACACGTACTTTCCAAAATGTCTTTTAACAGTCTTTCCGAATACCGAACAATCAACGCACTTTAACTATTCCCGACGAATAAAGTCCAAAAGTATTTTAAAGTCTTTCCGAATACCGAACAATTAACGCACTCCGGTTATTCCCGACGAATAAAGTTCAAAAGTCTTTTAAAGTCTCTCTGTAATTCACTTATTTATATCGCACTAAGTTAACCCCACACCTGACACCAACTGTAGCGTGATTAGTGTAATTACTTCTAATTACAATAAAACTAGCGGTTCGTAATTTATATACGACTTTATTTATATTTATACAAGTTTACTTTACAAACTTTAGCTTAAGACTAACTCTATTTACAAATATGTCCTATTTATATATGCGATACAGATATTCCAGAAATATCTATATATCTCCAGCTATGTCCATGTGACCGCTTGCACGTCATCGGCGCTGCATCGGCGTATCTCGAAACATCGATAGTGTTCTGTCTGTGCGAAGACGGGAGCTGGTATACGAGGGTAGGTCAATAATTATTTTGTTACAATATTATCAGAAGAAAGTCACAGGCTCTTAAAGTCATTCTTCAGAGTTCCCAAAGCTTCATATACCTAGGCAGAGAGCTAAATACTCAACTAGACCACTGAAAAGAAATCATAAGACGCATTGAAATAGCAAGGTCTGGTTTCATGAACATGCGTAAAATGCTCTGTAACCCCAAGCTATCAGTCACAATAAGATTGAGAACACTAAAGTGTTGTGTGTGAATGTGTGGTCTCTATTACTATATGGTTGCGAGACCTGAACATTAAAACAGTATGACGTTAACAAATTGAATTTATTCGAAATGTGGATGAATCGCCGAATGTTAAGAATAAGCTGGGCCAACAGAACCACGAATGAAAAATTACTGAAAATAATAAACACACGTCCTGATCTGGTCAATATACTATCAAAATTATATAGACGTCATATGTAGGACACATAATGCGCCATAGGGAATTTGAGCAGCTCCAGGTAATATTAAATGGCAAGATCGAAGGTAAAAGGGGTTAAAGAAGAAAGAAAAAATCTTGGCTCCGAAACATCAGAGATTGGACCCACACAACAGGAAATGACTTAATTCATCAAGCCCAGAATAGAGAGAAATTTGCCATATTGACCGCCAAGCTCAATAAAGAAGTCACTTAGGAAAAGGAGCCGAAAATATCATTTTATTATTTTTATTCGAGAAAAAAAAGCGGTAAAACTCTCCGTAAAAAGCGAAGCCTTTAATTATAAAATCTTAAAATCATCTTTATTAAAATATGAAGCCAACATTTAATAATTCACTCAAGAAAATGGGCGGAATGCATAAAACGTAGTAGATGCTATTGCTTCAGCAAATAGTCACTACTTTGTAGCATTTTCTTTTACATAAAAGTAGGTGCGTTTGTTGAGAAGAACTTACTACACAACAGAAGTACCTACTACTGACCAGAAGTATCTACTATAAAGCGTAGCGCCAGCCGTGTCTGCATTACACCAATCGTGATGGAATTAGTTTTCCATGTGCTTGTGATTTGTGAATTCACATTTTTACGTACTAAATTATTAGAATTGTACATGAGTAAAAATGAGTGACTCAGATCCGAAGCGACAAAAGAGTTACGCGAGGATAAAAATGAACAATTGTTATTTGTTAATCTTCTTCACAATTATTAAATTTTATTTGATAAAAGAATGACCCAAAAATTAAGAATCTTCTTCTTAGTTTGTAAATTTTTCTATGACACACATTCATAAATGCTGTCATATTGTAACAAAACAATACCTACGCCGAAGACGTCCACCAACCAACTTCACTTAAACTGAAGCAAAATACTACTAAACAAGCACATACTTCAAAAGCGTAGTACATTCTTCTATGTATGTAGGCTGGTAAATAGTAGCACATACTACAGAGAAAAGCAAATGCTTTTTAAGAAGTGTAGTGAAATCTTCAAAAATGTAGTACGTACTTGAAGCATTAGCATTTACTACATTTTATGCCACCATGGGCACTTTACTTTATAGCTAAACTCGTACCTATTTACGGTTATCGGAACAAACTCTTATAAAATAATACTCTTATTTGAACTTTAATGACTTGAAATACTTGGATTTTCCATAAATAATATATAAACAATAAATAACTTTTTATTAATTGTACGCCTTAAATCAATTATTATTTTTCAAATACACTATCAATACTATTTAATAAACAACTCTTTGATTGATTTTATTATCATCGTAAAAGCGTTAAAAAGCAGTAGCAGAATGAACTGCTATATCAAAATAGCGGGTCGGACACATCTCTACTTGTCACTGTCTTGAGTCTTGTCATAACATTATATTCGAATGAGTGCGTTGTATGACAAAGATAGCGAATGTTCGATTTCCACGGACATAGTGTCCATTTTTTTCGAATCCTGAAAAAACTAATAAATATTTTTAAAAAATTTAAACACAAAATGAAAGACTAAATTATTATCGAGGGCCGAAAGTCCCTTAGAATATATAAGAATTTTCTTTCGAATGAGATATTTGAAATTAAAAATCACACTACATTTTCTCTTAGGTTTTCACCCCTGTAACTTATTAAAATAAACATTATAGAAGTTTTCAGGGACTTTCGGCCCTCGCTAATAACGTAATCTTTCATTCTGCGTTTAAATTTTTAAGAAATACTTATTAGTTTTCTCAGGATTCGAAAAAAATGAATCCCCATTTGAATAGCATTGCAGCCGAAAATACGTACCGATCCTCTTAATAAAGTTCATTCTTGATAACGCGGATTCGCACACATAAGTTGAGCCAAACATAGTACACAATTTCATGGCCAAACATTTTCAAAATTGCCAAACACTAGGTACTTATATTCTTAATTTAATGGCGGTCCGCACAAAACTAGCCGACGGTCCGGATGCGGACCGCGGTCTGCCAATTGGTGACCCCTGAACTAGAATATGGTGCGGCTGTAGTTTCGTGTTGCAACGAAATTGAAAATGGTTATTCATGTTTGATTTACATGTTTACTCTGATTGGAGTATGAAGGGAACCATTCTCGTTGGAACTTTACCGCGCTGAGCAGATGAGACGTGAATTATAAATTGTAAAATTATCTTCTTCTTTATGTGCCGTCTTCTACCGAAGGTTGGCGACCATCAAACGATAGGTTTCTCTGTTTTGTGCCGCATGTATTATGTTCGCAGCCTCTGGTATTTGAAACCATTCTCTCAAGTTTCTCAGCCAGGATTTCTTCTTTCTGCCCAAACCTCTTCTACCTTCAATCTTGCCTTCCACGATAAGCTGTAGCAGACTGTACTTATCATTAAGGAACACATGGCCCAGGTATGACGCTTTCCTCCTTTTAACAGTTGTTAACAATTCCACCTCTTTACCCATTCGTCTCAATAACACTGTGTTGGTCACTCTGTCTGTCCAAGGTATTCTCAGTATGCCATATACAGCCACATTTCTAGAGCCGCTAACTTCTTTATAGTTGCTGCTGTTAACGTCCACCCTTCTACTCCGTAAAGTAGCGTAGAGAGTACGTAGCATTTCGTGGCGCGCCATCGGAGGTTAACGCTTAGGTTGCGGTTGCTTAAGAGCTTTCTCATTTTTATGAATTTGGATCTTGCTATTTCAATTCGGATCCTAATCTCTACGTCTGGGTCCCACTTATCATTTACTGTATATCCCAGATATTTAAATCGGTGTACTCTTTCAATACGTTCGGCTTCAATATATGTAAAATTATAACGTAATGTTTAAATTATAACGTAATGAACTTATAACGTAGTGTATAAAATGTTACGCTAATACCGGATAACGTGTACCGCTATTTAGGTAGTAGTCCAGGGTAATAAAGATTTTCTCGGGACACTCAAAGATCCAGGTAGCTGACTACTTTTTTAGTTATGGTAGACAAATACGAAGAAAACCTACCTGTTTCCTGCCTAGAGTTTGCGTCCGTTTTTAATTATTAACAATTTAGTGCAAAATTCGCGATTTTTTCGATTTTTTGCACCCCATTCAAAAGCTAAATAGTTGACATAAAATTACAAAACTTAATTTTTTAGAACATTGAAAACCCTTTGAAATGCCGATTTTGGAAAGTTAAAAAGTGAAAATCGTTATTTGTTAATAACTTTTACTAAAACTACCTTAGAACTTTAGTGTTTCACCCAAAGTTGGGTATTGGGGTAGTTAACAAACCCTCAAAATTTGGGACCGATCTATTAATTAGTTTGTTATTCTATTTGTTTATCCCAGAGACTTTTATTTTGCAATAACATAAGACAGAAAATAATAAAGACAGGGCAATTTTGAGTATGCCAAATAAAAGTAGAAGACTGGTAGTATCAAAATGTATTAAAAAAAGATAAAAAATTAAATAATATAGTCAAAAATCCCAATACCAAATTTTTAAAATTTTGTAGTTTATAAACATTTAGAATAACTTTAAAAATGTTGTCCATAGAAAAAATCTTTTTATATATTCGAAAAGCTAGTATTTTAACACGAATTTTCAAATAAAAAAAATTTGCCTGGGTTCATTTGGGATAAAGTTAGCCATGTGTTTTTTTAATTCACAGCTATTTTGTTTATAATAATTAAGAAATCTCATTAATGCCATTTTAAATAATGGGGTTTGTATTTTTCTTAAAAAATGTGCACAAACATTGTACCTTCACAGCACCCTCCACGATTTTTTAAAAATGTAGTTCAAACGATTACTAGGGGGAACATACAAATCTACTGAGTTAAAATACCGAAAAAGCAATTTCAAACTGATACAATTTTCTGTATATCCGGATCAACTCAATGGATTTTGATCTTTCTTTTTTTAATTTGTATGTAATTTCTACGTACATTACCAAAATTCAATGTGTTTATAAATTTATTAATTAATAAATAGTCTAATTTGTTTAAACAATTCTTGAAAAGATATTTATTTTACAAAAATCTATTTTTTAATCATAGTATCATTAATGATCATAGAAAAAGTCAAAGCACACTTTAATAAATAAATTATTTTTATTAACAGATAATTATTTATTGAAGATAATTTATTTATTAAAGTATACCTTAACCTTTTCTATGATTAATAATGATAGTATGATTAAAATCATAAATTTTTGGGAAAAAATTATTATTTTTTAATTGTTTAAACAAATTAGGCTGTTTATTAATTAATAAATATCTAGACAAATTGCATATTTGTAATGTACAGAAAAATTACATACAAATTAAAAAAGGAACGATCAAAATATATTCAGTAGATCCCGAGATATAGAAAATGATAATAATTTTAAGTTGCCTTTTTTAGTTTTTAAACTCACCCGTGTTGAGCTGCCCCCCCCCCACTTGCCAAAATTAAAAAACAAATAGCCATTTTGAGCTCGTTCCACTGAACAGGAATTTAATATTTTAGTGGGGGGTAAATCGATTTTTGCGGCAGAATTACGAGCTATTTATGAGCTCTTGAAATGATATAGTTTCGATTTTTGAGCTCATCCCCTTCACCCCCAAACAACACTTTAATTGATTTTACTTAAGATAAACATGCTGAAAAATATTAAAATATATGGTATCACGGATATTGTTCCAATAGCTTATATATTCTCAGAATAAACTCTTAAATCATGCGCATTTCGATCATTGAGCTGCATCCCCTTCGCAAGAAAACCACCCCATTTTCCAGGCTAAGAGAGAGTTGTAATTAAAATGCATTAAATTAATTATTTGGCGACTAAATATCGTTTAATAATTTATGAGCTCCCAAAATACGCGCCATTAGGTCATTAAATTGCAATTTCTTTTGTATAGTGCAGTCACTGAAGGTAAAAATCAACTATTACCTTCTTACCTTCAATTTCGGTGAACCTTCATCGATTTTCACGAAAATTTTGGTGAGTGGTTGGAGGATACCCCAACAATCAAAGATGACATGGTGCCGCCTTGCGCCTGTACCCTGAGGGTGGTTACCACCCCTGTCTCGGGGGGTGAAAATTATTTTATTAAAAATACCTCCACAAATCGATAGAAGGACAAATTATAAGCAGAATTTGTTATATAAAATTATTAAAATAAATCAATACTTTTTGAGTTATTAAAGATCAAAAATTTTAATTTTTCGTGAAAAATGCATGCTTTAAAGCGGTTTTTCGCAAATCACTTAAAAATCATAAGTTTTTATAAAAAAAGTTATCATTACCAAAATTAAAGCTTTGAAAAACCATTTATTATTAATTCATAGTGACTTATCTTATAGGTATCTAATTAAATCTATTTCCATTTCCACAAAAATTAAAATCTTTAGTAATCCCTGTAAGACTTTCTTTACTTTAGCATAAGTAATGACCTTAAACATTTTTACCGATTTAGAATGCATATTTAAAAAAAAATATATATATATATATATATATATATATATATATATATATATATATATATATGTATGATTTAAAAAAATCATAATTTTTCAACTTTTCGTAAATAATTTGCTTTTGATAATAACTCCAACAATACTCGCTACACGTAAAAAATTCTAGATAGGTAACGAAAATTGAGTTTTTTTATTAGCAAAGATTTTAATTGTCTTTTGATTTCTGTTTGAATCAAAATAACCAAGATAGAAACGTTTAAGCCTAAATTTTACTGCGAGAACAATGTAACTGGAGCCTTTAAACCTATTATCTTAAAAAAATAAAGTATTTGAAAGATTAAATGTAATACAGTTTTATAGCTCTTGAAATTAACTTTCAAATAGTTAGATGTGCCTGATATCATAAAAATTAACAGTTATTCAAAAAAAACAATATCATTTTTTTGGAAAAATTTTTGGAGTATAAATTTTGATGCTATCAACAACTTCTTCCGGAGCTCATTTGATAGGTATTTCTAAGTACTTTGACAAGTATTTAGTAAGCGTTAAAAATTGCATCGCTTACTCGCAGAAAAAAAAATATACATATGTACATTCAATTACCTATAACTTACTTTAAATTAAGTAACATTAAATGGTTTTTCAAGTGAGGAATTTATTATATTTGTTATTAGCTTCAATTTTAGCGATGATAACTTTTTTGTAAAAACTTACAATTGTTGAGTTATTTATGAAAAATCGTTTTAAAACATGCATTTTTTTTTTCACAAAAATTAAAATATTTGATCTTTAATAATTCAAAAAGTATTGATTTATTTTAATAACATTATATAAGAAATTTTGCTTAGGATTTGTCCCTCTATCGATTTGTGGGGTTATTTTTAATAAAGCAATTTTCACCCCCGAGAAGGGGTGATATCTACCCCAGGCTAAAACCGCAAGTTGGTACCATGTTACTTTTGTTTGTTGAGGTATCCTCTATACACTCACCAATTTTCGTGAAAATAAATGGAGGTTCACCGAAATCGAAGGTCATGGTTGATTTTTACCTTCAGTGACTGCACTATAGAAAGAAAATTGCAATTCAATAATTGAAATGCATGTATTTTGCGAGCTCATAAATTATTAAACGATATGTAGTCGCCAAATAATTAATTTAATTCATTTTAAGTAAAATTCTCTCTTAAGCCGGGAAGATATGGTGGTTTTCTTGCGAAGGGGTTGTAGCTCAATAATCAAAATGCGCATGATTTAAGAGTTTATTCTTAGAATATAAGCTATACGAATTTAACTTCTATTAACTTTTTTGTAAAAACTTACAGTTACTCAGTGATTTATGAAAAATCGCTTTAAAATATGCATTTTTTTCACGAATAATTAAAATCGTTGATCTTTAATAACTCAAAAAGTATTGATTTATTTTAATAACTTATAACAAATTCTGCTTATAATTTGTCCTTCTATCGATTTGTGGGGTTATTTTTAATAAAATAATTTTCACCCCCGAGAAGGAGTGGTATCCACCCCCAGGATAAAGGCGCAAGGTGGCACCACGTCACCTTTGTTTCTTGGGGTATCCTCTAACCACTCACCAATTTTCGTGAAAATCGATGAAGGTTCACCGAAATTGAAGCTAATAGCTGATTTTTACCTTCAGTGACTGCACTATATAAAATAAATTGCAATTTAGTGACCTAATGGCGCGTATTTTTTGAGCTCATACATTATTAAACGATATTTAGTCGCCAAATAATTAATTTAATGCATTTTAAGTACAACTCTCTCCTAAGCCTGGAAAATGGGGTGGTTTTCTTGCGAAGGGGTTGTAGCTCAATAATCGAAATGCGCATGATTTAAGAGTTTATTCTTAGAATATATAAGCTATTGGAATAATATCCGTGATACGATATATTTTAATTTTTTTCAGCATGTTTCTCTTAAGTAAAATCAATTAAAGGGTTGTTTGGGGGTGAAGGGAATGAGCTCAAAAATATAAACTATATCATTTCAAGAGCTCATAAATAGCTCGTAATTCTGCCTCAAAAATCGATTATCTATTTTTCAGTAGTGGGGGGGGGCTGAGTTAAAATATGAAATTCCTGCTCAGTGGAACGAGCTCAAAATTTTTAATTTGCCGAAAATGAAAGCTCATAAATCAGGGCTATTTGTTTTTTAATTTTGGCAAGTGGGGGGGGGCAGCTCAACACGGGTTTTAAACTCGTGCATTTCTCGGCTCCCATCCAGCTTCCCCTTCACTTACCACGATTAGTCGCCCATTGAATATATAAAAGGATTTTTTCTATGAGCGTGCAAATATGTCTACTTTCGCGCACGCGTTTTAGTTTAGAAAGTTTCACTTTTCCGCAAGCGTTTTACTTTTCCGCCCGCGTTTTACTTTTCCGCACGCGTGTAGATATTTTAATATGGCTTTAAAATAATTATAATACATGCAATAAACCAATATTTAGATATTATTTACTATTTTATTTCAAATGTATCTTATTGTGTTCCTGTTTTAACCCTTTGACTGCGGGAACCTCATCCCGCTCAAGGCACTTTAGGTAGGCGGTTCACGCCCATTCATTCAGAAACCATCTGATGACATTATATTTTATATTTTGTTTACGTTATATTTTGTCTATACGCAAATAATCGCTAACCGCAGCGAAGTGGTTAGCCCTGTTGCATATATGCGTTTCCCGCACATCTCGTGCACTACTGAAATTACGCAAATATGCGGTTCCCGCAGTCAAAGAATGAAATTAACGCGACAATTCGATGAAATAAAATTATTTTGACATAATATTCGAAAGTCAAATCGGTAGACAATAACAGTCGTTTTGAATCATCTTCATGGAAACCAAGATCGTTGTCATGCTAATTACACAACTAATTATATTGAAAGTTTGGTTTTGACAACCTTGTCAACGACTTAATTTGTGTATGTATCTTCATATTAATTAAATTAATTGATTAAGATTTGGTCATTTTTTAAAAACTGGTAGAAAAAATATTGTTCCTAACTCTTGCAGAAAGTCTCTTTTCCGCACTCGACTGCTTGCCGAACTCCCGCTTCGCGTCGTTCGGCAAACTGCAGTCGTGTGCGGAAAAGTATGACTTTCTGCACTTGTTAGGAAAATAACTATTTTCTACGGACAATATTTTCAATAGTTATTCTAAATGTTTATAAACTACAACTAGGATTTTTGACTATCTTAGATAATGTTTTCATCTTTTTTTAGTACATTTTGATACCATCACTATTCTACTTTCATTTAGCACACTCAGAATTGCCCTATCTTCTTTATTCTCTGTCTTATGTTATTGCAAAATAAAATTCTCTGGGATAAACAAAAAGAATAACTATTAAACTAATTAATGGATCAGTCTCAAATTTTGAAGGTTTGTTAAATACCCAAATACCCAACTTTGGGTGAAACACTAAAGTTCTAAGGTAGTTTTAGTAAAAGTTATTAACAAATAACCATTTTCACTTAGTTTGCAGTTTGTGTTTCAACAAATTAACTTTTTAACTTTCAAAAATCGGCAATTTGAAGGTTTTTCAATGTTCTAAAAAATTATATTTTGTAATTTTATGTCAACTATTTAGCTTTTGAATGGGGTGCAAAAAATCGAAAAAAACGAGATTTTTGCACTAAATTGTTATAAATAAAAAACGGACGCGAACTCTAGGCAGGAAACAGTTAGGTTTTCTTCCTATAGGTCTACAATAACTAAAAAAAGAATGTGTGTGTACTTTGTACGCACGTAAGAAGTTATACTTCTACTACATATTATGTGATTTTTAAGACAATACCAAAAATTTAAAAAAATAAAAGAATAAAACGCACACAAACACATTAAAAAATGCCACAAAGAAAAAATGATTTCTGAACGATAATAATTGTTGGCAAAAATTTTAAATACGCATTTTCTGAAAAAAAAAAATTATATAACAAATATACTTACAATCATAAAAGGCATAAAAAAATAAAAACTTGCATCGGGAATCGAACCCGTGATTTTCGGGGCGCTTTGATTCGTAATCGAAGCCTAGACTCACTCGTCCAATTCCACATTATTTGTCATGTGGAAAAATAGGGTAACTGAACGTTTTACTGTTTGAAAGTTGTTTTGAATATAATTAAATTATGTAGTTTAAATTTTGTGGAAGAAAATATTAAAATATAACAAAACAGTAAGAAAACAATATATTAGATGAAGATTGGTAGAACTTTTGTTGGTAATCATACCTACTAGATAAATAAATCTACGCCAAAAAATCATAATTTAAAAATAAAAATCGGACCTAATTTGGGATTTCTCTCTAAAATCCCCATTCTTGAGAAAATAAATGTACAGTAGAGCGTCGATTATCCGAACGTCGATCAACCGAACGACCGCTTATTCGAACTATCGACTCCCGCGTCCGGCACTCGAATACCGAGCAAGCGTTAGTAATTGACGCTTAAAATATCTTCAATTTTCTTCAATATTGTATCCAAAAATAATTATGTTGTTGCAAAGACTGCACTTTTTTGTTTAGTTGCTAGTTGTCATTATCAAGATATAAATAAATATGTAGGTATATAAATATGGCTTTTATTCACTTGTGGATAAATATGTATGACTATAAATATGTATCAATATATTGTAGTTCGATTATCCGAACAAATCGGTTATCCGAACAGCTATGTCCCCCAATTAGTTCGGATAATCGACACTACTGTATTTCAACCTAATCCAAATGTATAATTACAATATGATTATAATAAAAACTACTTACCAAATTAGAATGAGTTTTCCTTGTCCAAAATAGTACAAAAGTCCAAAAATATAGGTACATATATGAAAACTATTTAAAAAGGCAGTATAACTATTAACTGACTTTTGTTTGTTGTTTCTTTTCACACAAATTTTAAAACGCAACAACCATAAATAATCAAACTACAGCTCTGCCACAGTCGCCATATTGAATAATTTTTGACATGTCATTTGAACATCCAATCAGAACAAAGTTATAATGCGCATGCGCCGGGATCATAGGTTTTAACATATAAAAATTCACCCTCATATCGCCGGTAAAGAAGTATAACTTCAAAAAGTAGTAAGTTACCTGGATCTTTGAGTGTCCCGAACATGGTCTATTTCTAGCTTATTTCCCTGGAGTATAGAAATAAGGGACGGTAATAACATAACGGATAACATGGTACGGATGCACATCAACCGATCTGTTTAGAGCAGCATCATCTAAGATCAGAATAGCCATGATGATTGCCAACCTCCGTCGCGGGAGATGGCACGTGAAGAAGAAGAATAACATAACGTTAACGCTAATTTGTCATTTGGGATGAAACATAAAAATAATTTATAGAATACGAATTTTATAAACTAAAAACTCTAAATCGTTTTGTTTCCTGTGTTAAGAAACACGTATTTTGTCTACAATATACTTACTACTTTTTGTGGTTAGGATATTAGTTATTCAGATATTAGCATACCATTGAAGGCACTGAATACCAAACAGGACCCCCGATTACCATTGAAGAAGTCACGTCAGCTATTAAAACAACTAAAGATGGTAAAGCTATAGGGTCTGACCAGTTTTATGTAGAATTCCTAAAACTTATGGATGGACAAGGAATAAAATGGATAACAACTGTATTCAACAAAATATACGTAACTGGAAAAATACCCCAAAGCTGGTTAAAGTCGACCTTCGTAACTTTAACCAAAAAAGTAGATGCCAAAACATGTGAAGACTACAGAACAATTAGCCTAATGAGCCACTTACTCAAAACGTTTCTGAAGGTGATACACGGCAGAATATATAAAAAATGCGAAGAACAGGTATCATGTACGCAGTTTGGATTCCGCGATGCCTTAGGCACCCGAGAGGCTCTAGTCGCTGTCCAAGTGCTTATGCAAAGATACAGGGATGTTGACTGTGACGAGTATATTTGCTTTATCGACTACAAAAAGGCGTTTGATAGAGTAAAACATGATAAACTCATAAACATCTTGAAAGAAGCGGGAGTAGATGATAGAGACTTGAGAATCATATATAATTTGTATTACAACCAAACTGTCAATATTAAAATGGATGACCAATTGACAGAGGCAGTCTCCATAGATAGAGGAGTGAGGCAAGGATGCATCCTGTCCACGGTGCTGTTTAATATATACTCTGAATGTATCTTCGAGCAAGCGCTGGGAGAACTACAGGAAGGCGCATCAGTCAATGGAGTGCGTCTGAACAACATTAGATATGCCGACGACGCTGTAGTTTTTGCAGACAGTCTAGATGGTTTGCAAAGAATAATGTCGGGCATATCAGATATAAGTGGAGAATACGGACTTGATCTCAATACGAAAAAAACAAAGTACATGGTAGTCAGTAAGCGCGAAATATTAAATACACAGCTTTTGGTTAACCATCAACTAATTGACAGGGTCGACAGCTACACATACCTTGGTACCAACATAAACAGCCAGTGGGACCACTCAAGTGAAATAAAACAACGCATAGGAAAAGCGAGATCAGCGTTCATAATGATGAAGTCTCTTTTCAGAAGTCACGATTTACCTCTTGTTACCAAAATCTCTATCATCAGATGCTATGTAGTTTCTACTTTATTATACGGAGTAGAGGCCTGGACACTTTTCGAGGCTTCTTTGAGAAAACTCGAGGCATTTTCGAGATGTGGCGTTACAGGCGCATTTTGGGAATTTCGTGGGTGGATCGTGTGACTAATGTTGAGGTTCTACGTAGAATAGGCAAGGAATGTGAGATTATTAAAACAATCAAAGAGCGCAAACTAGAATATCTTGGCCATGTTATGAGGAATGAACAGAGATATGGCTTGTTGCAACTCATTCTTCAAGGCAAGGTATTTGGAAAGAGGGGACCAGGGAGAAGGAGAATATCTTGGCTTCAAAACCTGAGAAAGTGGTTTAATACATCGACAACCGGACTATTCAGAATAGCAGCAAGCAAAGTTAGGATAGCCATGCTGATCGCCAACATCCGGAACGGATAGGCACCTTAAGAAGAAGAAGAAGAAGATATTTTAGGTATATTATTTTTATATTGATTATTTATATTTATTGTTGATTAAATCATTAAAATTAAAATGCATGTCAACCTGCTCAATATCCAAATTAATTTTTCAATAAAAAAAACATTTATAGTATTCCTCAACATTAATTTATAGGTTACATTTATACCCCAGGCTGTGGGTGAAAAATAGGTCGATTTCAGGATATAATTCAGGAATTTTTGAAACCTATCAGGTGTTGTAAAGGACGATACCAGGAATAACTTCTACTAAAATGTAACCAAAAATATTGTGCGCTTTTTTTTAATTGAGATTTTCATTTGTTAAATTTGCAATTTTTATTGATTTTTAATTTTGTAGCTTAGGATATTGATTTTAGAAAAAACTTTTAAAAGAAAGTTGTAGTAAATTAAAAAACCTACAATTTGAGCTATAGTATGTTTAATTTTGTTAATTGGTTATTGCAAAACAGCCTGCGAAAGGTCCAAAATGGCCGTTTTTTTACAATTGCATTATTTATTGTACAAATAATTTTTTTATTTTTTAAAGCTTTAAAATGAAGATCTTTCAATTCCAAACGTAAAAAAAAATTGTAAAGCCAGATTAACGAATTTGTTGCTTAGATATTATAAATTGTTTATCCCAAGAGGTCAAATGTCGAAGGCTATAACTTTTTGAAAACAAATCGTATAGAGTTGGTGAAACATCTAGTCTCCTTCTAAAGAGTTATACTTTCATATTCTGATGTAAATAAATGCGTAAAACATTTTAAAACCTCTAATTTTTGAGTTTGAAAATAAGGGGGCAAATTTCGTTATAAACATTTAGAGCTGAAGCGGCCGTGTACATCCTATGAGTTTTTAACTTACAGATTATTGTTGCTGAAGATAAAACAAAGAGTTATAAAAAAATAAAAAATTTCTACGACCAACTGAAGCCGAGATAATTTTTGGGTTTGAAAATAAGGGGGGCAAATTTCGTTATAAACATTTAGAGCTGAAGCGGCGCTGTACATCCTATGAGTTTCTAACTTACAGATTATTGTTGCTGAAGACAAAACGAAGATTTATAAAAAAATAAAAATTTTCTACAACCAACTGAAGCCGAGATAATTGTTTTTTTTTTCTTAAGTCGTAGTGCCTTTATTTATAACAATTAAGAAATTATTTTACAATCATTGACTAAAGAAAGGCTTATATTATCTTAAAATAAAAATTATTATAAAATATAATTACATACTTACTTACTTACTTACTTAAGCCGTCCTCTTGTACCTTACGGTGTCGAGGTAAGTGGAGAAATGAGACGTCTCCATGCCTTTCGGTCGGTAGCTAGTCTTTCTGCTTCTCTCCACCCAATATTTCTTTTTCCGCAAGCCTTTCCAATATTTGCATTCCACGTTCTTGCTGGCCTGCCTCTTCTTCGTTTGTTGTCAGATGCCGCTTTCCATACCCTCTTTACAGTTCTACCTTCACTCATTCTCGCCATATGTCCGAACCACGATAACTGTTTCGTTTCAAGTCTGTCTAAGGTCCTTCCAACACCGCACCTTTCACGTATGTCTTCATTTCTTATACGATCACGTCTGGTCACCCCGGATACCGCACGTAAATATCGCATTTCGCATGCTTGAATTTTACTACGGATGTTGTCGTTCACTGTCCACGTTTCACTCCCGTAGAGTAGCACCGGTTCGTATACGGTTTGAAATACTTTCATTTTTGTTTTCAGGCTTACTTCTTTCTTCCTAATAAAACTTTTATTTAGTGCATAGTATAATTTTGTTGCACTCATTACCCTGCTGTTTATTTCTGGTTCTATATTTCCTTGCCTATTCATTGTTGATCCTAGATACTTGAAGTCCTCAACTTGTGTAATGGTCTCATTATTCAACTTAACATTTATATTTTCTTGTGTTTTCGATATTACTAAAGCTTCTGTTTTTTCAATATTTATTCTCATCCCAAATTTCTTAAAGGCTTCATTCCAAACATTCACATTTACTTGCAAGTCTTTTTCTGATTTTGCCACAATTACCAGGTCATCGGCATATATCAACTCTGACACGCATACTTACCCTAGTTCTTTTTACCTTACCCCTGCATTCTTTTGCAATTTCGTCCATTAGAGTGATAAATAACAAAGGACTCAGAACACCATCTTGTCTTACACCTGTCCTTGTGTAGAATTCAAGAGATGAGCAATTGTTCATTCTTACATTATTACGTGTACATTTATATATACTCTTTATTGCTTGGATTAACTTCGGTTTCACATTTCTACGGTTTAATATTTCCCAGATCTTGTTACGTGGCGCCCAATCAAATGCTTTTTCCAAGTCCACAAGACAGCGATACAACTTACTGTTATGCTCTAGGGCTTTTTCTGATAACTGTCTCACCGTGAATATGAGATCGGTTGTACCTCGCCCTGGCCTAAAGCCGCATTGGCTGTCATCCAGTGTGGCCTTGATATTTTCTCGCAGCTTTTTCTCTAGTATTATTTCGTAGATTTTACTAGCAACTACCAACAATGATATTCCTCTATAGTTAGAACACTTATATTTATCGCCTTTTTTGTGTAATGGTAGAATAGTTGCAAGCGTCCAATCTCTAGGTATGCATCCGGTACGCCAACAGCTCTTTATGATCTTCCATAGTAATTGTAATCCTTCTCCTTCCATATATTTAATTAGCTCAGCCTTAATATTATCGTGTCCTGCAGCCTTGCCATTTTTTAATTTTAAAATTGCTTCCCTGTATTCTTCGTATGTTATGTCATCATCATCTTGTTGTTCATTTAAATTGTACTCCTCCCTGTCATTCTCTATTTCGTTGTTGTCTCCCATTAATAACTCCATAAAATGTTCTCGCCATCTTTCGGTAATCTCTTCATTTTTTAATAATATGTTACCATCTTTGTCCTCTAAACCTGTTACTCCGTTTAATTTCTTTTGTCTTAGATTTTTTAGGGTCCTATAGAGCAACTTTGCATTACCCTTACTATCACTTTCCATTTTATTTCCAAATTCTTCCCATTGACGATTCTTAGCTTCTTTAATTTTATTTTTAACCAGTATTCTCTGTTCCTTATATTCTTGATAATTACTTTCACTTTTATTGCTTATATACTTTTTCCACAATTTTTTCTTCTTCGAAACTTCCAATTTTATGTCATTATTCCACCAAGCTGTACCTTTCAGATATCTTCCTTTCGTTACACCACATACTTTACTCCCAGTTGCGTACACCAGCTCCTTAAAAATGTTCCATAATATTTCTATATCCTCCTCATTTTTCCAATTTGTTTTTCGTATTTCTTCATTTAATTTACGACAGTATTCTTTCCTAATATTTTCAGATTGAAGTTTGTATACTTTAATACTTGGTTGTTCGTAGCGATTTTCTTCATTTTTAATATTAAATGCCTGTTCTCTCCTTGTCTTTACTTTAGTTTCAACGAGAAAATGATCCGAGCTGATCTCATAGCCTCTTTTAACACGCACGTCCGCTATTTCATTTTTGTATCTGTTCTGTACTAATACTAGGTCAATACCGGATTTTTCGTTCCGCGAATCCATCACTCGTGTGTATTTATGAATCTCCTTGTGTTGAAAAAATGTGTTACTTACTTGCATATCATTCATGATGCAAAACTCGATGACTCTTTGTCCATTATTATTCCTGACCATTTCTCCATATGGTCCTATAGGGTAGTCATATTCATTGCTTGACCCCACTCGCCCATTAAAATCGCCTACTATTATGACCTTATGATTTATTTGGTCCATTTCGTCCTGCAATTGTTCCCAGAAGCTATCTTTGAGTTCCTTGGCTTCATTTTCCGATGGTCCATACCCAACAATAATTGTTGTCTTCTCGTTTTTACTCATATCTATTCTAAGGAGTCTTTTCGAAATATTTTTCCATCTAGTGATATTTTTATGCTCATTTCTGTGAACCATTAGGGCAACTCCTGCCCTCGCACGTTCTGACTCATTAACACCTCCAAAAATCATGTACATTTCTCATTTTAATACATCCACTACCTTTTCTCTTTGTTTCAGTTAATGCTAAATAATCCATTTTTGTGTTTTCAAACTCATCAATAAGTTCCTCTTCTTTACCATTTAGACTTTGTATATTCCACAACCCAATTTTCCAATACTTATTTTGTTTTTCATTTTTTGCATTTATAGTTCTTTCATTGTCTGTATTTTTACGGTTTAGTTTTTGCATATTTTTGTCAAGACTCGCATCGATTTTGTTATATTCTCTCATGTCCCTAATCTGTGCCATGTTCGTATCCATATCCAACCTCGAATTTGCATTAACTAGTAGTTTTTTAAACCAGTTGCTGCTACATTATCTCTGACTATTTCTATATTATTCGTACTATGGTTCCATCTCCATTTGGTGTCTTCAATAACGATAAAACCATAACCCATTTTTATTCTTTTGCCATTTGCCTTTTCTTTTGCTGCTATATGTCTAAGATTTTTCTGCATATCAATCTCTTTAAGTGTTAAATCGCATTCAATGTATACGCGGTGTTGTCTATAACTTCTAAGATTACTTTTTGCTTTTAGTACTCTTAGTTTGTCTTCAAACTTACTAAACTCAATAATGCACGTATTGTCGTTGATCTTTTGTACCTTATTTAACTCTGCCATTATTCGTAGCTCTTTATTTAAAAAGTTTCCTATTTCATTCTTAAGCTGTTCCATATCAGACGTACTTATTGGCAAACCTTTCATTATTAAATTATTTTTCTTTCTTTCTTTTTGGCAGATTTCTAAAGTTAGCTCTAATTTATCCATTTTTTGTTTCATACTCATCATTTCCTTTTTTTAGATTTTCATTTTCTTGAATTATTTGTTTAATCTTTTCTTTGTACTCGCTATTCTCTTTTCTGAGTTCTTTCATTTCTCCTACCAACTCCCCTACCATGTTTTTTATATCCTCTAGTTCCTTATCTTTCTTTTTATTATCAGTTATTAACGTTTTCATCAGTTCCGTAATTTCATTCTCTCTACCTCCAGCATTCTTTTTATCGGGAGATCGATATACTTTTCTGCTCTTACTAAAGATTTCGCCAAATTCATTTCCTTTCCTTTTACCATCCTCTGATAAATAAGTGTCGCTGCCGCTGTCCGTCATCTTAATTTCAATTACTATTATAATTAATTGTTTGGCTGTATTTTACTGGTATTCCTATTTCTATCTGAATGTTGTTTGTTTTTATTTATAATATAAATATATGTTTTGCAATCAATTTGCTATTTACAGTAAAGGTTTAATTCAAATTGTTTATGCACGAGGAATTTGACACCGATTTCAACTAGGTCAAATTTATGAAACCATTACTAATTAAAAAATCACTTACCGCTCGCAAAATGTTAAATCAAAATCCTTCTGTGTCCTTTGTACACAAACAACATTCACAACACTAAATAATCCTAAAACAATCCTAAATCACTTTTAAGTCAATTTACATTTACGGCCGAATTTTGCAAATCGCCCGGCTCGCTTCAAATCCGCGGGGTCGGAAAATTTTTACGTAACTTGTATTAAATTTTGACAGAAAACCATTTAATAATATTACCATTATAATATACAGTCTATTTACCACTGTATTTGTTTTTCTTGATAAACTTTTATATGTGAAATTTCATTTCTGAAGAAATAATATTACAAAAATGATATCATATATATGAAATATATAACTATATTTTTAATTTTTTCATTGTTATATAAATATAATAATAATAATGTTACTTCTTACTATAATATACAATATAAAAATTTTTCTTCTTGTAGTGACTAGATATTCTTTTTGGATTTCACATATAAAAGTTTATCAAGAAAAACAAATACAGTGGTAAATAGACTGTGTTTAAATTTCATTTAAACATACGAAATAATTTAAAATATTTCGTCAAGTTCCATTTTCTTTAATGTCAATTTGTCATTATAATATATTTGTAAGTATAGTTTAAGGTTAGCAATAAGTGACAATGTGTAAGGACATGAAAACAATTCACCGTGCTCTGGAGTGTCACAAAAAACTTCAAAAAAAAAAAGTCAAAAAATTATAAAAAAGTTAGATGAATTTTTTCTCTTGAAGACATACGTTGTTTCTAAAAGTTTGCACTCACAAGAAACAATACTTTGTTTCTCTCCAAGTTTTACATATTACTTTATGTAAAATAATAGTTTTTTACTGATCAGAAGCAATACTTCGTTTCTTCAAGTTTTTGTTCTCAAGATAACGCAATATTTTACCACCTGACTCCAGATACTCCAAGAATTATAGTGAAAATTCTCAGATTGGACAACCTCACCCTTCACTCTCCACACCCTTTGGGATTTAAAGACGAACTTTTTTTCCGTTTTTATTTTAGTATGTTTATGTCACGGACTAGTCAACATCTGTAAGTTTGTAAGTTAAGTTATTGTTATATTTATTTCTAAAGCTCAGCTAGAGTAGGGTTTTCAGGTTTTTTCATTTAACTCTATATTTTTTGTACTCTTGTTCACTATTATTTTGTTTTTTCTCATTTACAATATACAATTGTCCTAGTTATACGTTCTTTTTAATTTATCTTTAGCTTTAGTGGAATTATATGTCAGCTCATTTTTCTCTTTAGTACCTTTGCCATCTACAGTATTTCTTTTGAGGCACAATATTGATATTTCGATATTAAAGCAAGAGCTCTTCTATTTACGATCCTGCACCTGTGCTTGTACATCTCTAATCCAAGATCTTTTCAAGACTTTTGGACACTTGGTTAACTCAATTATTAACACAAGTTGTTTTGGTCCTTCGAGCCGGATCTTAGAGGCTCTATTCTGCTCTAATCATTGTTTTCAATTTATTGATCAAACACCGAAATTTCCACTTTGTGAAAAGTTCAAAAATTCCACTAAAATCGTCCTCAAACGTTTTCTCTAGTACCTCTGAAATCCTAAATCATCTGACAACACCACCCAAGCACCACAATAACGATAATCTTGTTCTAACTCATCCCAACTCACAAATTTCTTGCTAGACTCCCTTATTAGCGTTCCAGGTTTTCGAATATAGTGGGACAATTGTATATTAGATTTAATTGTTGGATTTAAAACAAACGGAAAATGGAGCTTGAAAAATCGTTAAGGTCACGGCGTTTAGCTAAGATTAAAATTACCAAAATAAGCAATTGGTTGACAAAGAATTTGGATGATTTAAATATTCACTCTGTACAGGAACGAATTGTTCATTTAAAGGAGGCCTACACTCTGTATACCTCTTCACAAGATTTGCTGGACTCTGAGGAAGATTATGACAATTCCTCAGAAGATTCAGATGTTATTGATAATTTATATTTTTCTATAATCTCAACTTTGCAAGATAAGCTGCGAAATTTTCAATCGCCCTCAAGTAATGAATCACACAATTTAAGTTCCGAATCAGTAGGTCACAACTCTAGTATTTCTCATAAAACAGTAAAACTTCCCGAATTAAAAATAAATTCTTTTAATGGCGACATTAACAATTTTCAAACGTTTCATCAAATTTTTTTAAGTATAATTGATTCAGACTCTTCTCTGTCAACTATTGAAAAATTTGTCTATTTGCGGTCGCTGTTACAGGGCGAACCGTACAAACTAATAGAAAACTTGCCACTTGTTGCAACTAACTATCAGTTAGCTCTCACCACATTAGTTAATAGATACTCAAATAACAAATTGATTATTAAGAATTTGCTTTCTAAGATCATTGATTGTAAAAGTTTACAAAACAATGACCATTTTTCACAATTGCGAGATCTACACATTTCTGTATCAAATGCATACAACTCTCTTTTGAACCTGAACCTCTCACCTGAAAAATTGTTAAATTTAATTTTGATATATCTGGTCTCTAATAAGTTAGACTTTAATACTCTTAGACAATTTGAATTTACCTCAGAAGGTGATCAAATGGATGACTTCAGTAAATTCTTAGAAAATATTAATGTTCGTGCCAAGCATTTGGAAAACTTACACTTAAACTCTCATTCGCCAAAACATGTAAAGCATTCTCTACACACTAGCTTTGATGATAAACAAAGCAGTTCATCGACTCAATCTAACTCTAACAATTCTTGTAGTTATTGTAAAAGAAAATATCACTTAATTTATTCATGTAACGATTTTAAAGCTCAGCATATTAACATTCGTAGAAATTTTGCCAAACAACATTCACTTTGTTTTAATTGCCTGGGCAGTAAACATTCTATCAAGGATTGCGTTTCTAAGAGAACCTGTTTTCAATGTGGACATAAACATCACACTCTTCTACATTTTGATTCTAATAAACCGGGTAATAAAGATCCTCAACCTCATAGACCTAACGTAAACATTGCAGAACAAAAAGAATCAGTCACTCTCTCAAGTAACTCCGAACATGCCGCTCCGATTCGTAATCAACCACGTTCCGATTCTCCATCGCAAAATAGGCCCTCTACTTCGAAACAAAAAGATTCAATAAGTTTAGCTACTTCTAAGGTCAATAATAGGGATTCTATTATATTATTGGGTACATTAGAAGCTTACATAAATTCTTCGAACGGGAAAAAAGTATTTGTGAAGGTATTGCTTGATTCAGCCTCTCAAATATCTTTTATTAGAAGCTCACTGTTAAAAATTTTAAATATTCCTTCACAACAACACATAGTAAAAGTTCGTGGAATTGGCTGTTTGTCTAGTGACTTCAACCAGGAGACCATAGTTCGCATAAATTCGGTATCTTCTAAGTCATATTTGGATGTTCGTTGTTTGGTTTTGGATCAGATCACATGCAAACTTCCTCAAGTAAGAATTAACGCAAATGAACTGAATATCTCTCCCGAAATAAAACTTGCCGATAGTAGCTTTTGCACTCCTTCAGAAATTGATATACTTTTAAGCGCAGAATATGTCAGTGACATACTTTTAGATAAGGTTATTCATCTCGGTAAAAATTTACCTATATTGCAAGATTCCACCTTTGGTTTTATTGTAAGTGGTCGCATACCAAATTCGTGTATAATAAAGAAACCCTCTCATAACATGTATGAAAATCACTTAATTACGTGTCATGCAAACAAAGACTTTTCGGAAGAAGGAAACTTATCGCAATTGCTTGAATCCTTTTGTGAATCTGAAGAAATCCCACTTTCCATCTCTAATAGCTCAATTCATCCTGCAGAAACTAACTTCTTACAGTCAGTAAAAATTCTTGATTCAGGTAGATATCAAGTGTCTCTAAACTTTAAAGAAATAGTCGATGACTTAAACGTCGGTAATTCTCTCTCTGTAGCAAAAAGTAGATTTTTTCAATTAGAAAAAAAACTACACTCGAATCCTGGTCTATTTGAAGGGTATAAAAAAATTATTGATGATTATTTAACAAATAATCAAATTCAACAAGTTCCGTTGGCTATTAGAACTCCTCAAAATAAGGAAAATTATTTTCTTCCACACTTTCCAGTACTCAAAGACAATTCCTCTAGTATTCGAGTAGTATTTGATCCCAATAGTTCTAGTTCTACAAATTTTTCTCTAAATAAAGTATTAGACAAAGGTTTTGTTTGCCAACCAGATCTGTTTCAAATTCTCGTTAGATTTCGTACCTTCCGCCAATCACTAACCTGCGACATAAAGGGTATGTACATGCAAATTAGTGTTTCTGAAAAGGATAGACATTTGCTCAATTTTCTGTGGCGTGATAATCAACGAGATCCTCTAAAATGTTACCAATTGACTCGACTCCCTTTTGGATTAAACTGCTCTCCTTTTATCGCAACACGTGTTTTAAAGCATATTGCAGAAAACAACTCAGATGCATCACTCGCATCACAAACTCTTTTATGCTCCACTTATGTCGACGACCTTCTCAGCGGCGCAGACACACCAAATGAGCTGGAGATACTCTTTTCACAACTTTCTTCATTGTTACAAAGGCATAATTTCTCTTTGCATAAAATACATTCTAACAATATAGAATTTGTAAATCGACACAACCTAAATCCACACTCTGAAGTGAATTTAAATTTGGAAAATTCATCTTCTAAAGTATTAGGTATTAAATGGTCTTCGAAAGAAGACACATTTTTTTTCTCTCCCCCGTGTATGGATTTTGAGCCACCACTCACGAAAAGAAAGATCTTAAGTGTGATTGCAGGATGTTTTGATCCCTTGGGACTAATCTCACCATGTCTCTCAGCTGCAAAATTATTGTTGCAGAAGCTTTGGATTGCAACTCTCTCATGGGATGAGCCTATAAACGACTCTACTTTAATGAAAGAGTGGGACAAATTAGTTGAAAATTTTAGTTCAATTCAACAACTGAGTTTTCCTCGTTGCTTAGTTTTAGATAAGGACGTTGTAAGTTTTCAGTTGCATACATTTTGCGACAGCTCAAATGTAATATTCGCCACTTGTATATATCTCAGAATACTCTATAATGATCAGTCAGTATCATCTCATTTGATAACATCAAAAAGTAGAATTGCTCCAATAAAACAAAAATTAACAATTCCGCGCCTGGAATTAAATGCAATTTTGTTAGGTGTTATTCTGACACAAAACGTTCTTCAGATCTTACACAATAGATTCACTATTTCAAGTACTCATATATACTCAGATAGTTTGATAGCTCTCACATGGTCGCTCTCTAAAAAATTCTCTTATACGCCTTATGTTCAGAACAGGGTAAATAAAATACGATCTATCAATGATACATTAATTTATCATCACATTGGCTCTTCGGATAACCCCGCTGATATTCCCACAAGATGTAAAAATCTAGTAAATGACTCAGACCTCTTTAAAATGTGGACGACTGGTCCAAATTTTCTAAGAAATCCAGAAATTGATTATTCTTCCTTTAAATTAATTCCTCTCACAGTGAATGTACCTGAATTACGTACAACACAAACCTCATTAGCTAATATCGTAAACAAGGATCTCGATAATGATACACTTGAACAGATTTTCTCTCGCTATTCAACATTCATAAGAATGCAACGTGTTTTGGCACAAATATTGCGGTTCATAACTAATCTTAAAAATAGAAGATTGTCAACAGCTCTAATTGTTGGACCCTTGTCTGTCGAAGAGATCCATAAATCCACACTCACTATTATTCAATACCTACAACTTAACGCATTCTCTAAGGAAATTTCAGAACTGAAAAACAATAAACCGCTCACGAATAAAAATTTCAGATCTTTGAACCCCTTTTATAACCCGTCGGATTCTACCCTAAGAGTAGGCGGTCGCCTTGAGAATGCAAATATTTGTTTTGACCAAAAGCATCCCATTTTACTTCCAGGAAAAAATTATATAGTCTCTCTAATGCTTCAAAATACACACATCTCATTAGGGCATATTGGTGCTCAATCAACTCTTTCACATTTCAGACTGAAATACTGGCCTTTGAATGGACTTCGTCAAGTCAAACAGGTCATTCACAACTGTGTCAAGTGTCACAGATTCTCCACGAAACCTTCCACGCAGCTTATGGCAGATCTGCATTATAATCGTGTGATTGGTACACGTCCGTTCCAGTATGTTTCGGTAGATTATGGAGGATATTTTCATGTGAAATCATCTCACCTTCGTAAAGCTCCCGTATATAAAGTTTATATTGTATTTTTCATATGTACCACTTCCAAATGTGTTCATTTAGAGTTGGTGACTGGTCTTACTGCTGAAGCTTATATACTATGTCTCAAAAGATTCATAGCTCGACGTTCTGCACCATCATGCATTTGGTCAGACAACGCCACAAACTTTTACGGAGCCAAGAACGAGTTGCATGAATTATACGAATTATTTCTTAAACAAGATGTTTCAGATGAAATCAGAAATTTTTGCACAAGTAATTATATAGATTTTAAATTTGGTACCCCTTTGCACCCAGAACAGTTCGGACTTCACGAACGGGGAATCCAATCTGCAAAATATCATATTAAACGACTCATAGGTAAAGAGATTCTTACTTTTGAATCTTTCTATACAATTTTGTGCCAAATTGAGGCCATATTAAATTCTCGTCCAATCACCAAACTGTCATCTGATCCATCTGACCCTAGTTGTTTAACGCCAGGTCACCTTCTTATAGGCAAACCACTCATGGCACCTCCAGAAGTAGACGTCACAGACTCACCAACAAACAAGTTATCGATGTATCAAAGAATTTCTCAGATACAACAGCTATTCTGGAAGAGATGGTCAATTGATTATCTCAATTTACTTCAAAATCGCCCAAAATGGCAAAAACTCACAGACACACTTAAAGTTGGGGATGTTGTTTTAGTCAGAGACGATTTTTCCCCTCCACTTAAATGGAATATCGCTCTCATTACAGAATTAATTCTTAGTAAAGATGGATTAATTCGAAATGTTAGATTAAAATCTAGAGACAAATATTATACTCGCTCAATTCGTAAGATCGCCCGTCTCCCTATCGATACAGGGTACGATTAAATAGTAGTAGCCGTTATGTCTTGAAAATACATTGCTAACATTTAGTTTTTTGTTTTCTTCTTCTCTTCTCGGCGGTGGGGAGTATGTTTAAATTTCATTTAAACATACGAAATAATTTAAAATATTTCGTCAAGTTCCATTTTCTTTAATGTCAATTTGTCATTATAATATATTTGTAAGTATAGTTTAAGATTAGCAATAAGTGACAATGTGTAAGGACATGAAAACAATTCACCGTGCTCTGGACTGTCACAAAAAACTTCAAAAAAAAAAGTCAAAAAATTATAAAAAAGTTAGATGAATTTTTTCTCTTGAAGACATACGTTGTTTCTAAAAGTTTGCACTCACAAGAAACAATACTTTGTTTCTCTCCAAGTTTTACATATTACTTTATGTAAAATAATAGTTTTTTACTGATCAGAAGCAATACTTCGTTTCTTCAAGTTTTTGTTCTCAAGATAACGCAATATTTTACCACCTGACTCCAGATACTCCAAGAATTATAGTGAAAATTCTCAGATTGGACAACCTCACCCTTCACTCTCCACACCCTTTGGGATTTAAAGACGAACTTTTTTTCCGTTTTTATTTTAGTATGTTTATGTCACGGACTAGTCAACATCTGTAAGTTTGTAAGTTAAGTTATTGTTATATTTATTTCTAAAGCTCAGCTAGAGTAGGGTTTTCAGGTTTTTTCATTTAACTCTATATTTTTTGTACTCTTGTTCACTATTATTTTGTTTTTTCTCATTTACAATATACAATTGTCCTAGTTATACGTTCTTTTTAATTTATCTTTAGCTTTAGTGGAATTATATGTCAGCTCATTTTTCTCTTTAGTACCTTTGCCATCTACAGTATTTCTTTTGAGGCACAATATTGATATTTCGATATTAAAGCAAGAGCTCTTCTATTTACGATCCTGCACCTGTGCTTGTACATCTCTAATCCAAGATCTTTTCAAGATTTTTGGACACTTGGTTAACTCAATTATTAACAGACTGTATATTATAATGGTAATATTATTAAATTGTTTTCAGTCAAAATTTAATACAAGTTACGTAAAAATTTTCCGAGCGCGCGGATTTGAAGTGAGCCGGGCGATTTGCAAAATTCGGCCGCTTGCAAAAGCACCGATTTAAAAAATAATTTTTAATAATTAAATGTAATTATATTTTATAATAATTTTTATTTTAAGATAATATAAGTCTTTCTTTAGTCAATGACTGTAAAATAATTTCTTAATTGTTATAAATGAGGGCACTATGATTTAAGAAAAAAAAAAACAATTATCTCGGCTTCAGTTGGTTGTAGAAAATTTAAATTTTTTTATAAATCTTCATTTCGTCTTTAGCAACAATAATCTGTAAGTTAGAAACTTATAGGATGTACAGGCCGCTTCAGCTCTAAATGGTTATAACAAAATTTGCCCCCCTTATTTTCAAATCCAAAAATTAGAGGTTTAAAAACGTTTTACGCATTTATTTACATCAGAATAAGAAAATATAACTCTTTAGAAGGAGATTGGATGTTTCACCAACTTTCTACGATTTTTTTTTTTCAAAAAGTTATAGCCTTCGACATTTGACCTCTTGGGATAAACAATTGATAATATCTAAGCAACAAATTCGTTAATCTGGCCTTACAATTATTTTTTATGTTTGGAATTAAAAGATCTTCATTTTAAAGCTTTAAAAAATAAAAAAAATTATTTGTACAATAAATAACGCAATTGTAAAAAACGGCCATTTTGGACCTTTTGCAGGCTGTTTTGCAATAACCAATTAACAAAATTAAACAAGCTCAAATTGTAGGTTTTTTAATTTACTACAACTTTCTATTAAAAAGTTTTTCTCTAAAATCAATATCCTAAGCTACAAAATTAAAAATCAATAAAAATTGCAAATTTGACAAATGAAAATCGCAATTAAAAAAAGCGCATAATATTTTTGGTTACATTTTAGTAGAAGTTATTCCTGGCATCGTCCTTTATAGTCCTGTCGCCAGGGGGGGTACAACGGCCTTCTTAATTCAGATGGACTTACCCAAGTTTTTTTTATGTATTTTGACCCGTAGAACACGAATTTTTTGGGTAACAGTTGATCCGGATGTCGATAAGATTGTTATAAACGAAGAAGTTGAGGAATTACATAACAGCGATTTCTCGCAAAACAAAACATTTTTTTGTATTTTTTGGGTCATTCTAACCAAAAAATGTTTCTACAAGTTTTTTCGTAGGATGCATAGTTTTCGAGATAAACGCGGTTGAACTTTCAAAAAATCGAAAAATTGCAATTTTTGAACCCGAATAACGTTTGAATAAAAAATAAAATAGCAATTCTGCTTACCGCCTTTAAAAGTTTAAGTCAAATTATATCTGTTTTGAATATTTGCATTGCTAAAAATTTATTTTTTGATTGTTAAAAAAAGCTATAAACACATAGTGTTTCCCGTGCCTAATACATGCGTTTTAATGCATGCTACTTAGAAATAGCCCCGCTTGTACTTTTACCTCCTCTACGTACTCGTTCGATTTTAAATGAGAAATCATTGAAACATCACTCAAGCACTAGGTGTTTATAGCTTTGTTTTAACAATAAAATAATACATTTTTAGCAATACAAATAATTAAAACCGATATAATTTGACTTGAACTTTCAAATGCGGTAAGCAGAATTGCTATTTTATTTTTTAATCAAAAGTTTTTCGGGTTCAAAAATTCCAATTTTTCGTTTTTTTGAAAGTTCAACCGCGTTTATCTCGAAAACTATGCATCCTACGAAAAAATTTGTAGGAACATTTTTTGGTTAGAATGGCCCAAAAAATACAAAAAAATGTTTTGTTTTGCGAGAAATCGCTGTTATGTGATTCCTCAACTTCTTGGTTTATAACAATCTTATCGACATCCGGATCAACTGTTACCCAAAAAATTCGTGTTCTACGGGTCAAAATATATAAAAAAAACTTGGGTAAGTCCATCTGAATACAGGAGGCCGTTGTACCCCCCTGGCGACAGGACTATTACAACATCTGATAGGTTTCAAAAATTCCTGAATTATATCACGTTTTTTTCACCCACAGCCTGGGGTATTAATCCTAAACGTCGGTTGGCATAATAACGTTTAACGCCCCAGAACATTTGCGATAACTCTCTTGTTGCCTGTGTTGTAACAGACCGTTATCCGTTATTTACGTCTTACACGGTATTAACGTTAGGCTTTGCGATATCTCTCTAACATTATTATTTTTATGGTGACAGAAACAAACACAAAATAAAACCATAATGACTGAACACAGACAGCGCAGGATTTGTCAATAGTCATGTTCCACAGTTCCACGATTCCACGATTAAAACTGAAAAAGATTGTTCAACAAAATTTACAGTGACAGTGACTCTAAACGTTTAAATATTCATATAGTAGCACGAAACAATAGTTGTTTACCATTAATTATTATTATTGTGAATCTTCTGGTGCTTTCTTCAGTTTCCGTTCTCGTTCCCGTTCCCGGTCAGTTGTGCAGCCGCCTTAAAAACTAGTCTATCAGGATATCAGAAACGCGAACAGAAGATGGGTTGGTATCATTGAAATTTAAAGTTTCCAAAAGTTTTAAAAGACCTTACAGTTTCCACCCAAGTTGAATCAGCTAGTTTGATACTACTCGAATAGATGGCAGTGCCAGATATAACATTATAATAATTACATATCAAAACTTGTGATGTCTCAAAATATGTATTGAATTTATTTTTGGTAGGGGAGCGAACGCGGAGATTTTTGCAATTACTCGAGCGCGTCAGATTATCACATGGGGAGAAACCTTGTACTCTGTAAACAGGCCCGGCCCCAGGGGTGGGCGAACAGGGCAGCCGCCCAGGGCGGCAAATTTAGGGGCGGCAAAATTGAAGAAATAATAAATTATGTTTTTAATGTGATAAAAAATCAATATTATGAACAAGAGCGGCAAAATGCAACTGTAAAAAACGAGAATTAAATAAGTGAAACAATAACAATTGCAAGGTTCATTCGACGGGAAATCGACAACACCGCCTTCTTGTTCATCGCATAATAATAGTGAGATTAGAACTAAATTAAATTCACTTAAAATTAAATTCACTTAAAATTAAATTTACTGAAAATGGATATAATAATTGGAAACATAATTATGGCTGAAGCTTTGTCCAGCCACGCTAATTCTCCAGCTCATCTACAGTCACAGCGACAGTGGTAGAACTAGCAATTAGACTAGAATCGGGCAAAACCATAGACGAAGAAACACAAAAAGTTCTAAATTCAGAAAGGCGTCTTTGGAAAAATGTAATAGAATGACTTACATAAATAATAGAGTTCTTAGTATAATATATAGTGTCTTCCATTGAGGGGCAATTCTGATAAACATTTTCATCAAAACAATGTAGTTTTTTAAAGCTTGTTGAGCTCCTTGGAAAATTTGATTCTATTTTACAAGAGCACATTAGGAGAACAACGAATGTTAGTAAGAAGCAGCATGACTACTTGGGAAAACGTATTCAAAACGAAATTATTCAGCTTCTGCATGATCAAATCAAAAATAAAATTTTAAACTTTTTGAAATCAGAAAAGTATTATAGCATAATTTTATATTACACAACTGATATTTCTGGGGTGGAACAGATGATTATTGTTGTACGTTTTGTCGATTTAGGTTCCTGTTCACAAAGTGTTGAAATTGCAGAACAATTTCTTGGATTTGTGCCTGTACTGGAATCCACTGCCTTGGGACTTACAGAAGTTATTTTGCAAGAACTGAATAAACTGAAAAGACCTTTGTAAGATATGAGAGGAAGAAGATATAATAATGGGGCAAATATGAAAGTGAAGAACTTTTTGTCCCATATTCTAGCCATTTACAAAACTTAGTCGTGAACTATGCTGCTAAAGCCGCACAGTTTGCAGTTTCTTTCTTTTCCTTAGTGACAAAAATTTACAACTTTTACTCAGCATCTATTCATCGTTGGGCTGGCTATACTGAAATTATATTTCTAGCATAACATTGAAACCTTTGTCCGCAACTAGATGGGAACTAGATGAGAACTGATGCAATTACTCCGATCAGATACCAAATTTAAGAAATCTACGATGCTTTCGTAGAAATCACTGTCAACAAAAACAACGATAAAATGGTTGCTCATGAGGCAAGCTGTTTGGGAAATCAAATCCGTGATTTTACTTTTCTTTGCTTTGTGGTAATATGGCATGACTTCACATCACCGTAGTCAGCAAATCACTAAAGAGTATTGATATGGGAATGTATCAAGCTGTCAGTTTATTAGAAAAAACGGAAATCCATGTTAAGTCTCTCTAAGAAGTGATTTAAAAATCCAGAACTATTTGACAGACGCAAAAGTTATGCATGTTTTATCAGATAGATGTTTTATGCTATGTGATGCTTTATCTTTTGATGAGTCAAAAGATCTAAAATTATGCTGATCTAAAAGATGAACTGAAAGTACTTTCCACGATTGTGAAGCCCCAAGAGTACACCTCTAGAGACCCTGAAAATGATTAGAGAGTATGATATTGATTTCGTACCAAACGTCAGTGTTGCTTTGAGGATTTTATTACTTTTGATCAACTATGTCCCAGGAACGTTTGAGTGCTCTAGGGCTCTAGCGACAATCTCTATTGAACACGAAATAGCTGTACCTGGATCATGGAGAATTATTAAAAGACTTTTCCCGTGCCAAGATAAGAAGAGTGTTACTTAATTAAAAAATTAGGTGTGTAAGTGTGGATATGGATAATGAGTTTTTGGATATTAAAACATGTTAATATACGGTAATGTAGTAAAATCTCATGAAAATATTGCAAATATAAATATGTGTTTTACGCGTGTATCATTCAAATAAAGTAGAAAATGGCATATTAAATAATTTAGCACCAAGCACACATATATAAAATATAATCTTGGTGATCACTGAAGGATGGTGGTGAGTCATGGGTCTACCAAGTAGGGGGGGGGGGGGGGAGCGTTCTCCGATCTTGCCCAGGGCGGCAAAATCCCTAGGGCCGGGCCTGTCTGTAAATGTACCTCTACTATACAGGGTGAGGCAGATAAAGGGCCTATTAAAAATATCTCGAAAAATAAAGGTAAGAGAATCATGAAAATTGGAATACAGGGGCTTTGAAGTATGAATTATTTTTATTCAAAATATTTTGGTCTCTTTGCTACTTTGGGTTATACCGGAAGTTGATTGTAACTTCGTTTTTTTTTAAATAGGACACCCTGTATATATTTACATTTTTGGATTCTGCTCGACGTCTTTCTTAAAATATGAGGTTTTGTAATATTATACACGGTAGTTTAAAATATAATTACGGTTTTTTATAAATTTTGTAGCAAACTTCACACCCTGTAGAATTGTACTGATTTGATATCAAAAACTCCATTTATGTTCAAGTGATTTTTAATATAGCCTGTTATCATTAAAAATTATGCGAAATTATTGCGAAATGTTTAATTTTAGTATACAGGGTTGGTCGAAACTCGGAATGAGTATTTTCTTAAATGGAACACCCTGTATTTTTGTATTGTAGTGAAATGATATTTTATAGTATTTTTTTATTTCTTAAGCATTCCCTATACCTAACTGCTTTAATTTGTAAGTTATTCGTAGTTCTTTAAGCCAAACATTAATTGCAACAAAAATTATGTGAAATTTTATTAGGTTTGCCGTGAAAATATTGAATTATAAATAATTTTTCGAAAATAAACACATAATAATCTCGACTGACCCTTAATTTATTAATACTGATTGATATATCAAAATACCCACGTAGTTAAGATTATTGGTGTGTTTAATATTAATGAAAACATACAATATTCTATCTAGTTGGCTATGACTTTGACACTAAATATGCTTAAACATTTGCTTTGCTTAAAAATTCCACTATTTTTGAAGTTCCAGTTGCTTTGCTACCATTACTAATATGAATTTTTCTAATGAGGAACTGATTCAGATGTTTTTTGTTCTAGGAGAGCATATCAAATAAAAATGTGCTACTAGCAATAATAATTTATTATCAGCAATTCCAAGATAGATGCCAACCAAAAAGAGAAACTTCAAAATTTACTAGAGCTGTTTCAACGAACTGGACATTAAGATTACGAGAAATCTGTTCGAACAAAAACTATTGTAAATGATTAAAATGAATTAAATGTTAGTGTCACTGAGAATCTGCATATTAGTATGAACGTCCTCGTAATCTAAGTGTCTAGTACGTCGAAACTAGTCTAGTAAACTTTGAAAAGTTTCTCTTCTTGGTTGTCTATCAGGGAGTTGCAGATGATAAATTCTTATTGCTAGTAGTACATTTTTGTTATACTCTCCTAGAACAAAAGCTTTACTAATCAGTTCCCCATTACAAAAATTTATATTAGTAATGGTAACAAAGTAACTGGAACTATAAAAATAATATAATGTCTAATGTTTAATCAAGTTTAGTGCAAAGCCATAGCCAACTAGGTAGAATATGGTTTGTTTTTATTAATATTTTATGCACCAACAATCTTAACAACGTAGGCATTTTGGTATCTCATTCAATATTAACAAATTAAGGATCATTCTAGATTAACATGTATTTATTTTCAAAAAATTATTTTTGATTGAATATTTTCACGGCCAACCTAATAAAATTTCAAGTCATTTTTGTTGCTATTAATGTTTGGCTTAAAGAATCACGAATAACTCAAAAACTAAAGCAGTTAGGTATAGGGAATGCTTAAGAAATAAAAAAGTACTATAAAATATCATTTCATTACAATGCTAAAATACAGGGTGTTCCATTTAAGAAAACTCAGAAAATACTCATTCCGCGTTTCAACCAACCCATAAACATTTCGCTATATTAATAATTTTTAATAATAATAGACTATATTAAAAATCACCTGAAAATAAATGGAGGTTTTAATATCAAATCAGTACAATTCTACAGGGTGTGAAGTTTGCTACAAAATCTATAAAAAACCGTAATTATCTTTTAAACTACCCTGTATAATATTACAAAACCTCATATTTTAAGAAAGACGACATCGAGCAGAATCCAAAAATGTAAAAATATACAGGGTGTCCCATTAAAAAAAACGAAGTTACAATTAACTTCCGGTATAACCGGAAGTAGCAAAGAGACCAAAATATTTTCATTAAATAGTTCATACCTCAAAATCCTTGTATTCCAATTTTCATGATTCTCTTACCTTTAGTTCTGGAGGTTTTTCTAATAGGCCCTTTATCTGCCTCACCCTATATATTGGCTCTTAATACAGGGGAGTTCGTTAAGAGTTAAGGGGGATCCGAAAAAAATATATTCTTAGAAAAACTCGAAATCGTCAGAAAGATAAGGTAAGTTAAGAACATTCCAAACAGTGTATATTTAAAAAATCTGACGATTTGAGCGGAGCGTAAAGAAATGGATGAGTCACAAAATTTCACAAAAAAAGCGAATATTTCGCGAAATGAACGTCAGATCGAAAAACTAAAAAATACGTGTTCAAAATTTTTCAAAAATCTATCGAATAATACCAAACATGACACCCCACGGAGAGGGGTGGGGGTAAATTTAAAATTTTACATACGAACCCAGCGATATTTCGCGAAATGAACATCATATCGAAAAACTGAAAATTACACATATTCAATATTTTTGAAAAATCTATCGAATGGCACCAAACGCGACCACCCACGTGGTCGCGTTTTGCAATTTTTATTGCAGATTTTGATTCTTTGCGTAAGAATAAGCAACTTTTATTGGAGGCATTTTTTCGAATTATGGATAGATGGCGCTCTAATCGGAAAAAACGATTGTTGGAAATGGAAAACTTAATTAACAATGGAAAGTCCCCACTTAAATGAACAACTTTACCTAACTTTTTTTTTGGTTTTAGGACCTACTCTTTACAACTCAATAGGTCCCCATAACGCTCGAGTAACTGCAAATTTAGCATACTTTCCTCCCCTACTATTTTATAAGAATTCGATAACATTTGAACAGTATCTACCTACTCCAAAAATATTCTGAATAAGTTAAATCATGCATGGAGTTGCCGATTTCGCAAACATTTTTGTAGTTATCATAGTAAATAACTTATTTACTAAAACTATCGTCTTCTTTAAGTTTGCATCTGTAAGTTTCATCATCATGGCTATGCGCCGCAGACCCTATTGACTGTGGCTCTAAATAGTTCTGCACTACTACATTCGAACCACTCCTTTAAATTCTTAAACCAGAATAATCTTCGTCTTCTCAAATTTCACTTTCCTCGGATTTTCTCTCATCGCATGTTCTAGGTACTTAATGAATTAATGAGTCTTTTGATAATTAATATTATTTCCGCTTCATTTCCTATCCTTCTAGTTACTTCCACGTTTGACATTATTTGAATACATGATATTCGTAGAATTTTTATGTTATTCAGATGGACTTGTTTTAATGCCGACGCTTCCAATTCATAAAGAAGAATAGAGAGCATGGAACTCCCATGCATTCTTAGTCTTATCTAACCTTATATCCCGATAACAAAGAAACTTCTTAAACTTAATGAATTTAAGAAAGTCAAAGTTTTTCAACCTAATAAAATATTTAATAAATATTTTAAAAGATATTTAATTTGAAAAACTTGGACCATTTTCCTGGTGACACCTCCATTGGAAACCAGATGGATGCTGCAGTGAAGACAAGAAGGAATTCTAAAAGTTGCAATTCACAACCCCCAGGGCCCCTGCTACCATATGTGCAAAGTGTGCAATGCACACGGGCGCCATCCTCTAGGGGCGCCAAAACCCGGGGTCAAAAATTGCAAAAAAAAAACAAACAAAAAAAACCAAAAATTAGTTTTAAAATAAAAGTTGAGAAATATAAATAGGATAGGTATAAATAGAAGAAAAAGAGGAGAAAAACAGAATACTTCGGCGAGGTAATTAGAGGACCTAAATACCATCTTCTTCGCCTTATAATACAAGGAAAGGGGAGGGAAAGAGATGGAAAGAAACTTTCATGGTGGCCTAATATTAAACAATGGTGTGGAACCACCGTAGAAGAATTATTTTGTGCAGCAGCCGATAGACAAGGGTTTCCGGAACTTGTAAACATAATGACGGCCAAGCTCTGAATACGGATACGGTACCTAAATACGAAAGAAGGTATAAATACACACGAAATTTTATTAGTATAATATCATCCAGTTACTGCTGATTCTTATGCGCTAGAACATGTCAGAAGTTAAGCATTGTAATTTATTTTGTTATGATTTTGTTCTGTTTAATTTTGATATTTTAGTCTACAAAGAATAATCCATTTACTAACGGTTTTTGCTGTGAATTTTAACGAACCGCTTATATTGACATGAAATTTGGCATACACATAGCTAACATGTCAATGAAAAAAAATTTAAAGCACTCATGGGAGTGCCGACAGAAGTGAAAACTTCTTATAGTATATAAATTACCAGCTCAATGCTTTTCCCCATCCAAAAAGAAGTGCTATATTATATACGCGTTGTGTACGTTCTATGCTATTTATGTATACATACTCATAATATATTATATACGTACGAAATTTAGTTCGGCAAAGTAATGACGGTCGCAAACTCAATACTTTTTCCCCATCTAAAAAGTGCACAGCGTCCCTAAAGAAGTTTTCACTTCAAAAATTTATTTCTTCGAAGCAATGACGGTCGCTAATTCAATACTTTTTCCTCATCTAAAAAGAGCACAACGTTTCTACAGAAGTTTTCACTTCAAAAATTTATTTCGCAGAAGCACTGGCGGTCGCTAATTCAACACTTTTTCTCCATCTAAAAAGTGCACAACGTCCCTAAAGAAGTTTTCACTTCAAAAAAGTGATATTGTGTCGATGTGTGCTTTTCTCCTGGGGGTGAGTTTCACCCCTCCTCGGGGGTTAAAAAAGATACGTTCAGAAAACCTCCGAAATTGGATCAAATGACTAATTCTACGCAGCTTTAGTTCTATAGAGTTTTTCACCAAGTCAATACTTTGAGTTATTTGCGAGTGAATATTATAATATGTCCATTTTTCAACAAAAACTCCACACTAAGCACACTACGGCACAATATCACTTTTTTCTTTGACATGTTAGCTATGATGTATATGCCAAATTTAATGTCGATCCAAGCGGTTCTTTAAAATTCGGAGGTTTTGTAATATTTTACCGTGAGTGAATGGACTCTATATGACTTCTAAAGTTCAGTTTCTTGCTTTATTTCAAGCACCTACTACCTACCTTCAAAAAAATGAATAAAAGCATGATCCAAAATGCCTTAAGGGGCGCCGAAATTATTTTTTGCACACAGGCGCCAGTAACCCTTACGGGGACCCTGTCAACCCCGTCTACAGCTTATTCAGTTGCAATGCGAAGGCAAAACTCTCTTTTTTCACTTAGTATAGAGAGCGCAAACCAGCACTCTTAATCGACCATTTTCGCTTCTTGTTGGAAGCATCATCAGAGAGTTTGCTGTTTTTATTCGTATTTTTGTTAGTATTACTCCTATAGAGTAACTAGGTCAATTTTCTGTTGGAATTTTAGCAAGCTGTAGACGGGGTTGTAAATTGCAACTTTTAGAATTCCCTCTTGTCTACACTGCAGCATCCATCTGACTTGCAATTTTTAGAAGCAATGGAGATGTCACCAGGAAAATGGTCCAATAAGTTTTTCAATTAAATATCTTTTAAAATCTTTATTAAATATTTTAGTAGCTTGAAAAACTTTGACTTTCATTAAGCAGATGTCGCTAGACACCTACTCCATAACGTCAGTTGCAATGCGAGCACGATTCTGGGTAGTTTGTCACTTGGAGTATGGAACAGCAAACCTACGCCTCTCTGATGATGCTTCCAACAAGAAGCGAAAATCGTCGATTAAGAGTGCTGGTTTGCGCTCTCTATACTAAGTGAAAAATAAGACAGTTTTGCCTTCGCATTTCAACTGAATAAGAATGGAATATATTATTATTTTTAATGAATTTAATTTCTTTGTTTTTGTCTTCATCAAATTTTGATGTTATCTATGTTTAGCCACACACAAAAATTCTGTTATATGCCTCCAAGATGCGTAAAGTGTGCAAGTAATCATCATACTCTAGACTGCCCACGCAAGGAACGCAGCAATAACGTACAATGTGTACTCTGTATGGGAAACCATCCGGCCAACTACAGGGGCTGCAGTGTATACAAACAAATACAAAAAGAAAAGTTCCCCCAACTCAGACAGAAACAAGAGACCCATAGAACAGACATCAATACAGTTAACAGTCAAACAGTAACCCCTGGTGTTTCTTACGCTCAAAAAACGTCAGGAATAAGTCAAACAGCTGAAATCACAAACCAACAAACCAATGTTGGCTCAAACCATTTAACGACAATTGCCAACCTGGAAAACATGATGGCAAAATTAATGGAGAGAATGGATACTACGCTTAATCTCCTTACCACTATGATCTCCAAAATGCACTAATTCAACACACACTTAAAATAGCCGTCTGGAACTCAAATGGGCTAACGAATCATATCCAAGAAATAAAAATTTTTCTCGACGAGAAGAAAATTGATGTTATGCTCATATCAGAAGCCCACTTAACTGACAAAAATTATATAAAAATTCCAAAATACACTGTTCACTACACAAAACGTCCAATTGACAAAGCACATGGCGGCACAGCTATCATTATCAAATCTAATATAAAACACCATGAGCTAAATAAGTTCAGTGAAAGATACCTGCAGTCAACTAGCATTGTCACTGATGACTGGTTAGGCAACCTTACCTTATCTGCTGTCTACTGTCCTCCTGGCCAATCCATCAACGAAAATAACTTTAATACCTATTTTATTTCACTTGGACACAAATTCATAGCAGGAGGAGACTTTAACTGTAAACATCATCACTGGGGCTCGAGAGTAATCACAACAAGGGGTAGACAACTGCTGAAGTCGATAATTGGAAACAATCTACAACACATATCTTCAGGAGAACCAACTTATTGGCCTACAGATCCAAATAAAACACCAGATTTCTTAGACTTCTGTGTGATTAAAGGTATCTCTCTTAACTACTTAGCAATACAATCATGCTGGGGCCTCTCGTCAGACCATTCTCCCATTCTAATTGACCTAGACTCCAAAGTCATACTCAGAAATAAGCCTCAGTCCTAACCAATAACCGAATAACCAAACAAATTGGAACATATTCCAAAGTGCATTACCAGACCAAATATCAACGAATTTGTCACTTAAAACTAAAACAGAAATACAAAAAGAAAATGCAGTACAACAACTTACTACCTCCATACAAAAGGAGGGATCGAGTGCTACACCTGAACAAACATTATGGAAGGAAACCATAAATTGTTCTCTGAGAGCAAAAAACATGATTGAAGAGAAAAGAAAACTTAGGAGAAAATGGCAAAACACACACGCACCTATTGACAAAGAAAATTCTAAACAGAATTACCAGAAGACTTAAAAATCTATTAAAAGAAGAAAGAAACAGGGGATTCAAACTTACTTAGAAAATCTGACTCCATTCAAAGACACTAACTATTCGTTATGGAAGGCGACGAGAAAAGTAAAAGGGTCAAAAGACGCCATACCTCCTTTAAAAAATGCCAAAGGTAAATGGGCAAGAACAGACACAGAGAAATCCGAGACATTCGCAGAACATCTTTCGACAGTATTTAATTTAGTCCCTTTACTAGAGCAGTACCATTAGAACAAGAAGAACCATTTCATTCCTTTCTTGAGGCTCCATATCAAATGGAACTGCCAATATCCAAGTTTAATATTAAAGAAGTAAAACAGATAATAAATAATGAGATACAACCTAATAAGACACCGGGATTTGACCTCATAACGGGTAAGTTCCTTCACGAACTAATCGATGATTGTTACAGAATAATCACTATGATCTTTAATGCTATGTTAAGTCTGCGCTACTTCCCGTTGCAATGGAAAGTGGCACAGATTATATTCATTCAAAAACCTGGAAAAGATCCAAAAGATGTCAACTCATACCAACCGATAAGTCTACTCCCAGTCATCTCTAAGGTGTTTGAAAAACTTTTGTTAAGAAAAATCAAACCAATATTAGAAGAAAAAAATCTCATACTTGACCATCAATTCCGATTTCGTAATCAACATAGTACAATAGAACAAGTTCACAGACTGTACACAATAAGAACTAGTCTCGAAAACAAGCAATACTGCACTGCAGCCTTTTTAGACGCCTCTCAAGCTTTTGACAAGGTGTGGCACACAGGACTTCTGTAAAAATTAAACAAAAAACCTACCTTACACTTACTTCAAACTGCTTCAATCATACCTTACAGAAAGGAGATATCTGGTCAAATATAGTGAAGCCTATACAAAACTCTACACCATCCTATCTGGTGTACCTCAGGGTAGTGTCCTCGGTCCGATCCTATACCTGATATATATGTACTGCTGACTTGCCAACAAGCAACGACCTAACACTTGCAACATTCGCAGATGATACTGCTTTCCTGGCCTCTCATGGTAATCCAATAATAGCATCAGAGAGACTGCAACTACATCTGAACAAAACAAATGAATGGCTTAATCTCTGGAGAATTAGAGTAAACCCTTCAAAATCCACACACATTACATTCACTCTAAGAAGAGGTACATGTCCACAAGTTAACCTCGATGGACATCCTTTACCTCAAAAGATGACGTAAAATATCTAGGAATTCACCTTGACAAACAACTAACTTGGACCAAACATATATGGACGAAAAGGCTTCAACTGGGAATTTTATACAGAAAACTTTACTGGATGTTGGGAAAAACTCTCACCTATCGATCGATAACAAGCTGCTTATATACAAAACAATAATAAAACCCATTTGGACATATGTTTCGCAGCTCTGGGGATCAGCTAGCAAATCTAATATTATGAAAATACAAAGATTTCAATCCAAAACTCTAAGAACAATCGCTAACGCCCCTTGGTACATCCAGAATGACGCAATACATAGAGATCTTCAGGTACTATCAGTCTCCGAAGAGTGCAAAAAATCTTCTGAACAATATCAAAATAGGTTGCGGGTACATCCTAACACCCTGGCACACAATCTTCTCAACAACCAACAAGCGAAGAGATTGAAGCGATATGATCTCTTGGACCTACCTAACCGATCCTGACAGAGCCAACAGCAGAGGAAGCTACGCCTTCAACAGCGTCCAGTCATTGTGTTCTGTGCCAGTTTTAGTTTTCGTGCTCGCGTTTCAGTGTATGTGCGCGTCTCACCGGCAAGAAAGCTATTGTGTGTGTGTCGTGATGATTTGGTCACTGGACCTTACATCTCTCTGTCATTGTAAAGACAAACAATTTTACTTATTGTTTTCATTGTAAAACAGACTGTAAAAAATCTTGGATGTTAATAAAAAAAAATCTATGTGTGTAGTTTGTAGTGTTTGTATTTGTAGTTATCCATACTCTCAATTAAAGTATCTTCAATAGTCAATTGGATGTTTGCATGTGCTGATTTAGTCATGATCATGCATTTAGTTTTCTTTAAACTCATCTTCAGTCCGTACTCATGACAGCGTTCATTAAGACGTTGCATTTAATTCTCTATAAATCATTGTTGTTATCCGTCATTATTACTGCATCGTCTGCAAAACGTAAGTCATTCAAAACGTAACCATTGAATAATACTTACCTTCTATTGAATCTTAGAGCGCTTCTTGAAATACCGCTTCACTGTAGACATTGAAGAGTAGTGGGGACAGCACTCAACCCTGACGGACTCCTCTCTGTATTTTGATATTTTGGGTGTTCTGGTTATCAACTCTTGCCTTGGCAGTTTGATTCCAATATAGATTAGATTTAATTTTCATATCACGACTATCAATATTTTTGTTCTTTAATACAAGCTTTTTATGTTGAACTTTATCAAATGCCTTTTTAAAGTCTACAAAACATAAGTACATGTCCTGATTCATGTCCATGGACCAGCACATTCAAACCGAATAAAGTATCGCTTGTGATCATACCATTTCTATAGACAAATTGTTTGTCACTAATTTCACTAAGTGTGTGACTCATTAAAGCTATTTGTTCTGTGATCTGAGCAGGTTGTTGCACTTGACTTTTTGGGAAATTGCTACAAAGGTCGAATGCAGCCATTTTCGGGGTATTGTGGCAGTCTGATATATTAGATTTAAAGAGTTCAACCATTACATCAATGATCAATAACATCTTCATCGATGAGTTTTAATAATTCGGTGGCACATCTCTTGTGTTTTTGATGGCATAGAATAGAAGCTTCTTCTCTTAATATTGGTGGTCCAGTATTCTCTGCGATTTCTAATGACAGTTCTTCTCTTTCATCATTAAACAGTTTTTGGATGTAATTGGTTCAGTGACACAATCTCTCCTTTACATCAGTAATATCCCCTTTATCATTTTCAATCATATTAGTTCTTGTGCATTTTCGATTTTTTGATTTTTTTTTGTGTAAATTAAGGCTATCATACTTTTAATCCAGATCTTCTATTTCCTCTATTTCTCGGAGTGTCACCTCTCTTTTGACTTTCGAATTGTCTTTCGGACGTTTCTCTATAGTTCCTTTATATTTATTCAGGTCTTTTGCTTTATAACTACATATATACCATTTTGAAAATTAACAGTTTCAATTATTGGGAAACTTACCAAAACTTAAATATCTGCAGTAAATATTTCACGTATGTTATAAAGTGCGTACATAATTTGCTAATAACTATACATCTAAAGTCTAACTAAAGTATCAATATAAAGTAATTAATAAATTAGATTTGGATTTGGCGTCGGCGTCGGCGTCGTTAGTTACTATGATTATTTCATTCATAGGAGATTCTGACCAATAGAAAGCTACAGAAATCTGAATTATATCGATAATTTTTGATTATTTCATTCATAGGATATTCTGACCAAAAGAAAGCTACAGAGATGCAAATTAAGGTGATAATTTTTGATAATCTCCCGTGGTTAAGCATATTACGTCAGATGCCCTTCGTTGCTATGAAAAAATACATTCAGTGACATTAATGACAATTAATGTTTTAAAAATTATAAAAGTGATGACTTTCAATCGTCAAATATTTATAAAAACTGTGCGTTTAATGGTACTTACATAAATGAGTTACAATAAAATTTTGGTTTTGAACAGTTTTATTCATGAAATAATCGCAACAAATTGCACTCGACCTCTGAAATTAATATAGAATTTCAGAGCTCTTGTGCAATTACTACTGATAATCTCCCGTCGTTAAGTATATTACGTCAGATGCCCTTCGTTGCTGCGCATTCTCGTCCCGGACGTCGAAGAGTAAGGTCACTGCTAGCACACCCCACTCTTACCGACGAACAGCGAGAAGCCTGAGAGCACCAAGTGCTGAAGAAGCGGCGCACGGTTAGCCCTAAGCTATTAGTTTGGAACCAGAGTGAAAAACCAACGACGCTTGGCCGTGTAAACCAAAAAGGTAGACGGATTACGGGGTTTCAGAGGAATACTCTGGCCCTGGGCTCGAGCGAGTTCGCTCGCCCCGAACTCTACCTAGTGTTCACACACGGTTACAAGAACAAGTGCGAGTAAGGGGGCCAAACTAACTGCGAAAAAGGCTTTCAACGAGGGACCCACCAGCAGCAGGGTAAACTGCACCCATCAGGTAGTATAGTCACTGTCTAACGCCGGAAAAGCACGGAGGGGTGGACAAGCCACCTTTATCCCTGGGGTTTACCCCCCAGAACACCTTGAGGCTGATGTGCCCTCCGATCGCTAGACTTGCATCCTCCCCCATTTGTCATGCCTTCATCTGTAAGGTCCGTCAGCTCCACCCGGTCGCTTCGTCCTCGGACGACGACCTCGACAAGCGTTGCCACCACCACCACCACCACTACAGCCACCACTACAGCCAACCAGTTCTCTTCCTTGCAACAGGAAGGCACTGTACCCCCATCCAGAGGCTACAACCGGCTCACGGCGGAGCTAGACCTCGAGACGCTTAGCGCGGAGATGCAAATCGTCCGCAACAAGTATCGCGAGGCCTACCTTCGCATCGAGCAGGACGACGCCTCCAATCCCCTTCTGCAGCGATATGCTAACGATTTTCCGCCTCTAAGAACACCAGCACTGGCTGGTCCTCAGCGTCAGAGCGCTCGGAATATACATGGTGCCATACCAAAAGTCCCAACCCAACCGTCAAAACAAGCACCCAAACATTCGCAACAACAACCATCTCAACAGCAACCCTCTTCTCAACAACAAGCAACCATCAGCACTGCAAACAATCCTGAACCCAACGATTTCGTCTTCCAAAGAAGACAAATAAGACAGATGTCTTACGCCAATGCCGCAGCCAATCCACGCCCCAAAACCCAAGCCAGAAACCAAAACGTCATTAACGCCATAAACGATCCCACACTGTCCGAGTATCTCATCAAAGATCTCCCAAAAGATCTTTGTAACAAACGTACCTTCTTTCGGCAAATAAATGCCACCACTCTTTTGTCCAACAAAATTCATTCTTGCAAAGTTCTCTCACATGGAATCGCACATCTTCGACTTTTCAACCCTATAAATGCAGGGGATATCGAGAAAGCTATCCACACAGCAACTGGCCAAACCATGGTTACGGTCCATAGCCGTAGCAGAAATGCTAACACTTCCGCTAAAGAGCCCACCTACCTCCTCTGCATTACTGGAATCGACGTTGATTACTCCGAGCAGGAGGTCACCGACTTGCTCACAGAACAGCAATTCCCGGTCGAAAGACTGTGGAGAGTCAAAGCTTATAAAACAGGCAAGGACTCTAAAGTGATCAAGGTGGTGACCAAATCCTTGGAGAGATTCACGTCAGCATTGAGCCGAGGCATAACTCTAGATGGCGAAATCTACAATGCCGAACTTCCTCATGGCTCCGACCCTACAATCCCCACTCCAAAATATTGCAGCAAATGCTGCATAAACGGACACTCCATCGACGAATGCCCTCAAAAAGCATTCGTCTGCCCCCACTGCGGCGGTAACCACAAGTCCAGCGCCTGCACCAAACAGCAGGAACCCAAATGCCCGAATTGCGGCGGTGACCACCCCGCATATTCCAACAAGTGTCCACAAAGACACACCATCCCCTCCGCCCAACACGAAATACAGCCACTTACGATCGAAAGATCATTCCCCCCTTTCGAACTCCCTACAGAAACAAAGAACATCTTGTCTATTCAGACTGCTCTGTTGCTCAACTTGTTGCCCGAACTTCGTGAACATATCGCTGCAATCACGGCTAATCTGATTAGCCAAGTCTACGACCACTCGACAGTGGTCCACGGGTACGGGAGCAATGTCACAGTGACATTCCGCCCCAACCACTAAACACCCTCCCTTTATGGATTTCACCCTAGGCACAGTCAACTGTCAGGGTCTCTCCAAAAAGAGACCCCTCATCAAGAATATCCTGTCGAAGCATAACATCCAGATCCTCGCACTCACAGATACTCTGTCGAAAAACGATCCACACTTCGCAGGATATTCGATCATCCATCGAAGCCGCTGTCAGGTTTCACGTGGGAATGGTATTCTCGTGAAACACGGAATACCGCACAACACACACACATTCCCACAAAATTTTCGTCCACCTGATGTGGACTTCCTGGCAATTGACGTGCATATCCCCAACAACGAAACCCTCACGATAGTCTCTTACTACAAACACCCGGATCAACCACTCAACAGGCATTTGCTAGAGTACTTTTCGAGGCTCGGCAAGGCTGTGTTGATGGGCGATCTAAATTGTAGACACACACAGTTTGGTGATCACCGTCAAAACCCAGAAGGCATCCGCCTCACGGATTACCTACTAGACCTTCCTATTTCAAGAATCACCAACACTGAATTCACGTTTTTGAACGCAAATGGGGCTTTTATTGTCGACCACATCCTAGTTACTAGTAACATTCTGGATCGGTTCGGGGATAGATGCCACATAGGTGATTCAATAACGTCAGACCACGTACCTCTTCTTGTCGACACCGACATACTCATTCCAAAACAACCTAGCCCTCCAAGATCTATAAGAGACTATCGTCACGCTAACTGGACTGAATTCCAAAACTTCATCACACAAAATCTCCCTATGTTAGGCGAACTCGATACTAACGATAGTATCGACACCAGTGCAACCGATATCGAGAACCTCATCACTGAGGCGATCACGCACGCAATTCCACTCAAACAAATAACCTATACATCACCGGCACTTCCACAATACATCATTGCCAAAATTCAACAAAAACGACGTCTTCTACGTCAATACAAGGCCAACAGAAACCCACTAATCAAAACAGAGTACAACCGGATCTGTGCCAGGATAAAGAGGGAGATATCTGTCCTAACGGCTCGCCGATGGGAAGATGCTACCTCAAAACTAGACTACAGAGACGGAGGTAAATTCTGGCAAAAATTCAAAGTCCTAACAAAACAAAAATTATCTCAACCATCTCATCTGTTGGTCAACAATCACATAGTCAATTCCCCAGAAGGGAAAGCCGAAGCATTCAAAAATTCGCTTCAAAACAATTTTCAAACGCCAGATAACGAGTTTCGTACGGATCTTCGAGAGAACCACACGTATCTATTTACATCGGCCGGTGATATCGAGTGCTTAATAGTCAACAGATTTGTATTAAAACTTGTTAAATTATTTCTATAAAAAACAAACTGAAATAGTGGTAGTGTAGGGACACACAATGAGTGTCAATTCGGGGGGGAAAGACCCCCCCACTCATCCTCCAATCGATTCTACAGAACCGCAAGATATTAATATGCAAGTTACGGATTCAGGTATATTCAATACACAGGGAAATCAAAACGTAAGTACACCAATTTCTTCAAATATCGAGCAAACTAATCCTTTGAAAGACGGAAACACCTCCCAATTACAACCCCAAAGGGAGAAACAGGTATTTAAGTATGAATCAAACGATCAAGGACCTTACCATTTATATGTTGAAAATAATCAAACGAACTTTTCGGGTAGGCTAAATTCATTAAAAGTCGGGGATTTAATTTTATCAAATTTTCCTGAACTTGACAATAAAATTTTAAGTATAGATACAATAGGTCGCAATAGAATTCGAATAAAAATGAAGGACCCAAAAAATGCTAATTATCTTGTCAGTAACAAAAACGCTAAAGTATTTATCGACAACAATTTAGATATTTATGTTCCTAAATTTATTATTGTCAGGCAAGGAGTAATAAGAGATATTGCGACGGAATTTTCTGAAGAGTATCTCAAAAATAAAATTAAATCTTATGATAATCATCTGCCTTTCGAGGTTTTAAGTGTTAAGAGAATAAATCGTAAGGTTACAAAAGATGAAATGACAGAATTTGTGCCAACCAAATCGTGTGTTGTCAGTTTCAAAACACAAATATTACCCAAATATGTAATTATCAATAAAGTTATTAAAGAGGTAGAGACATACAAACAAAAAGTATTGCTTTGCTTCAATTGTTTGCGTTACGGGCACCTGGGGGGGCACTGTAAGTCTCATCCCCGCTGTTTCAAATGCAATAAGGATCATAATTCAAAAGAGTGTACGGAAGAAGAAATATCACCAAAATGTTTCAGTTGCATGGGAGATCATTTCACTATTAATTTGAAAGATTGCCCGGAGTTTCACCGACAAAAATTAATCAAAGAAACTATGTCATCAACAAATTTAAATTATCATGATGCTAATAAACAAATCCCTAGAAACACCTACGCTTCTATTACTGCAAATCGTTCAAATAACACTAGCAACATCCCAAATAAAAACATGACCTTTCAAAATATGTCCATCCCACCTCCAACCCGTTTTGAGCTTCTACCCTCATGTTCAACTCGACCTCCTCCAAACTATAACATCTTCGGAGAAAGCCCTTCACACCACACACAAACATACAGTAAAGTTCATCATAAACAATCAACTGGTACGTTTCACAAACCAGTTAAAAGGCTGAGGCCAAATAGCCCAGACCCCATAGAAATAGCACATCGAGATATTGTTTCCCAACCTAGGACTCTAGGGCCAGATTCTAATATTTTAACCAATAACAGTTACGTTAAGAATTTAAACACCTCAGATTTTTCAACTCATCATTCAGGGTTAGGCTCAGAAAATGTCAAAATTATTTTAGAATTAGTGGCAAACATTATCTCAACAATTAGGAGAACCAATAATTATGATATTTCAAAAACGGAACTAGAATATATAATTAGTAAACAATTAAATATAGACTCATCAGAAAACACATTAAATTCGCAGATACAATACAAAAAATAAATATAATTCAATGGAACTGCCGATCAGCAGTTTCAAATAAAGAGAACTTGGAATTCCTTCTTCACGAGTATGATGCTGCTCTTGCAGTGTTATCTGAAACTTGGTTCAAACAAGGAAAGTATTATAACTTTAAAAAATACAATGTTAGTCGTCAGGATCGCCCAGACGGATTTGGAGGGGTAGCAATATTAATTAAAGCAAACATTTTATATAAAGAAATAATAATAAATACTAAAGTCAATTTTTCTCATAAATGCATTGCTCTTAAGCTTTTACCTAATAAAAAAACAATTCATATAGTTTCATTATATATTGAGCCAAGAAAGAAGATAGCGCTGCAAGAGTGGACTGAATTTTTTGATAATGTACCAAAACCTTTTTTAATAGCAGGTGATTTTAATGCCCACCATGTTTCTTGGGGTTGCGATTTTAATGACACATATGGGAATATTTTATCTGATGCAATAAATCAATGTAACCTTGTTTATCTAAACAGCGGATCTCCAACATTAGTTCCTTTAAGTTGTAAAAGCGCAATCGACTTAACTCTATGCTCTCACGATATTGTACAATTTTTTACATGGACCACAATTGAGGACCCACATGGATCAAATCACCTACCCATATTAATTACACTCGATGTGGAAGATGATCATCAAGTAGCTGTATCCTCGAAGCACAACAGATGGCAGTTAAAAAATGCAAACTGGAATCTATATGTAGCTATTCTTGAATCCAGAGATATAGCTCAAAATTATGATGAATTCCTTTCTATGATTAATGAAGCTGCAGAAATCTCCATCCCAAGAAAAGTCTCTAGTCAGACTAAGCACCGTAATCACTGTCCGAAGCCTTGGTGGAACGAAACTTGTAACAACGCTGCTCATCAAAGAAAAATAGCTTTCATCAAATATAAGAGAACTCCAAATCGTGAAAATTTAATAGAATTCAAAAAAATGGACGCTTTTGCCAAACGCACTTTCAAACTCACAAAAAGGCAAAAATGGATTGAGTACTGTGAAAGTTTAAACCATCATACACCAATTTCACAAATTTGGAAAAAGGTAAACTCATATAAAAATCGGAAAGTCCAAAATAGACTACCAATAGACCCAAATGCGAATTGGATAGAAGAATTTCACATCAAAATTTCACCGCCATGGGTACCAACCAACCAAGTTGCATATGATCCCCAAATTTCGTCAGTACCAAGGAACATGACCAATCTAAGCGATAGTTTTTTTATGTGGGAACTGGAACGATGTATGAAACATACCAACAATAGCTCTCCTGGTATAGACAATATTTCATATTCCATGCTTTATAATTTGCCAATGAATCAGAAAAAATATCTTTTAAGTATATATAATGCAATATGGACAGGACAAACAACAATCCCTGAAAGCTGGAAGGAGTATATTATCATCCCAATAAAAAAATATGATAAACCGGATTCCATTCCAACTTCTTATAGACCCATATCATTAGCTTCATGTGTAATGAAAACCTTTGAGAGGCTTATCAAAAATCGTCTTGAGCAATGGTTAGAGAAAAAACATATTCTGCCTGACACACAATATGGTTTCAGAAAATCTAGGTCAGCATTGGAGGCATTAACAGTAATAGTAACAGACACTTTAGCTGGATTTTCTAGTAACTTTATGACTATGGCAGGTTTCAACGATATTACAGGAGCATTTGATAACGTTAACCTAAATGTTCTAACGAACAAACTGATTTCAATTGGATTTCATAAACAATTAGCGAACTTTATAACTTCCCTGTACACCAACAGAAAAATTCATTTAAAAATAAATCAAGAAATCACCAAACCTAGAATCACGAACCTTGGACTCCCCCAAGGCAGCATTTTAAGTCCACTTTTGTTTATATTATATACAATGGATGCCAGTGTTAAACTCAAAAATATACGAACAATACAATTTGTAGATGATATTGTTTTTTATTGTACCAGGAAAAACTTTGAAACATGTGAATATGAACTGAACAAAACCTATGACATCTTTAATGAGTGGCTGAATGAAAATAATTTTACACTCTCTGAACAAAAAACAGAGGTGTGTGTATTTAGCCGAAAACGAAACATTGAGCAGGATCATGTAAAACTGGGACCTTATAATTTCCAAATAAAAAATGTAGTGAAATACTTAGGATTATATCTAGATCGGAAACTGCTATGGAAAGACTGTATACATCAAATAACTAAAAAGTCTGAGAATGCTATTAACATACTGAGAGCTTTCTGTTATACCAAATGGGGAGCTGACCCAAATATTGCCTTGTTGTTTTATAGAACTATGATAAGATCAATCCTGGATTATGGTAGCCATTTGTATGGATCAGCGGCACAAACGCATTTAGATAAAATAGAAAACCAAAAAAACAAAAGCTTGAGAATATGTCTTGGATATCTCAAGTCAACTCCAATAAATATTATGGAAGCAGAAGCCGTAGAACCACCATTACAACTGAGAAGGCAACTAATTAGTAACAAGTTCATCACGAAAGCATTTTCCAAATCCGCAAGTTATATAACACTTATCCATGAACTTTCAGTTTCAGTACTCACTCAGTCGTATTGGCTAAAAAAGAAAACTCCACTTATCTGTGAAAGTTACACCACTCTTTCTCAATACAGGTTGTCACTATACATATCAAAAATCCAACCAATATTTTCAGAACGTCCACATATTCTGTTTTCTAAACAAATCAAGACATTTCAGATCGACAAACACGACCACTTTCTCGAAACGGTTAATCAACGATGGCCCGACTACAACCAGATTTACACCGATGGATCAAAACAAATTCGTACAGGCGCCACTTTTTACGATCACACCACAAAATATCACGAAGAGATCAGATTACCAGATGAGGCAACGATATATACAGCAGAAATGTTTGCAATAAGTGAAGCTCTAAAGTATATACTTAGGACTGATAGATCGAAAAGTATTATATTTACAGATAGCAAAAGTGTCGTGGAGAGACTAAAGAATATAGGTGCGTCGAAGAACTTAAATCATCTAGAAGTAGAAATATTACAGACCAATTACGAAATACGTAGCTCACAACGAAAGGTGATAATAGTTTGGATAAAAGGACATTCGGGTATTCAAGGAAATGAAATTGCCGATAAGTTTGCAAAGGCTGCGTCAGACTTAGACAGAGAGTGTATTAATCAGCGTATTCCTTATACCGATTTGAATTCCATACTTAAAATTCAGCTCAAAACCAAATGGCAAGAATTGTATAACAGCAAACAAACAGGACTAAATTACAAATCATGTCAAGTCCAGATCCCGAGGCTAAGATGGTTCCACAACCAAAACAACAGAAACTTTATTATTACCATTAACCGAATAAGAGCAAATCATGCAATGTCACCAACTTATAAATTTAAAATTGGTTTAATTGATGATTCTTCATGTTTATGTGGTGAACTGGGAGACTTAACTCATATTATACTCGGGTGTTCATTAAATAGTGCAAGCACTGATAAATTCTATAATGAAATAGTTAATAACAACATTTTTTTACCCATAAATTTAAATTGTATAATTTTCAATACGAATAATAATATATTGTATTTCTTATATAATCACACCAAGAGGTGCAAAATGAAATTGTAAATTACTAACCACATCTTTGTTAGCAATTCTGCAACTAATTATATTTTGTACGTGTGCACCGAAAAAATATAAAAAAAAAAATATAAAAAAAAAAAATTTAAAAAAAAAAAAATTTTAAAAAAATAAAAAAAAAAATAATAATAAAAAAAACAAAAAAAAACAATAGTAAAAAAGAATATAAAGAAAAAAAAAGCAAAATAAATTATACATATAAAAAGATAAGTAAAAATTAAATTATAAAGAAAACAAAAGAAAAATTTGCACACATTAATCTTACATTACTAATATTTTGAGCATTGTAATCGTGAGGAAGGATGAGTTTTAAATTAAAAAAAAAAAATAAAAAACAAAAAGAATTGTTATAGTTAAAGAAAAAATTGTCTGGCTAATTGGTCCCTACCAAAGCCATCAAATTAATTAAAAAAAAAACGCCAGATAACCCGAACTTTGATCGCATATTTAAATTCAACACAGAATACATAGTAAATGTTACTCTCAACCACTACATTCCAGTCTATGATCCTATCATGGACCCCCTCACCGACAGGGAAACGGAGAGCTTTTGCCAAATCGGCAAAAACAGCGCTCCCGGACCTGATGGCATCAACCGAAGGTGCCTCAAAAAACTTCCAGAGAGTATCATTCCTCTTCTAACTAAAATATTCAATGCATGTCTCAAAAACAGCCACTTTCCTACTCCTTGGAAAGTGGCCAACACCATCATGCTTTTGAAAAAAGGCAAACCCCCAACCGACGTGGAATCCTATAGACCAATTTCATTAATCAATACTCTGGGTAAAGTTCTTGAGCTAATCCTAAAAGAGAGGCTCAATAACTTTCTCGAAAACCACAATATCATACCAAAATTCCAATATGGATTCCAGTCAGGTAAATCTACTAAACATGCATTAATAGATTTCACTACCAAAGTTACTCAAACCATCAACGATGGTTCAATCGCCATAGCCACATTTCTGGATGTGCAGAAGGCTTTCGACCAGGTCTGGCACGACGGGCTTGTTCGGAAACTTCTGGACATCGGGCTACCATTGCAATTTACCAAAATTGTACACTCCTACCTCCACAACCGTACTGTCAGAGTTAAAATAGGCGATCAAAAGTCCACCCCCTTCACTCCACAAGCTGGAGTTCCCCAGGGTTCAGTCCTAGCACCGCTGTTGTACATCATCTACAACAGCGACATCACTAACCAAAATATCCCAGGTACTCGGCTGTTTCTCTATGCGGACGACACGACTCTGCTCTCAACTACCTCTCGATACAACCCAAGACTCCTCTTCAGAAGAGCCCAGGCTCTGTTCGACGGCGTCGGCGAATGGTGTTGTAAGTGGAGAGTCACGCTGAATGCGAACAAAACAACAACAATTGTGTTTCGCGCCCCTTCTGTGTCAAATAGAATCATTTGCAATGATGACGACCAACATCCTCTGAGTCTGTTGGGAGAAAGGCTTGTTGTTAGCCCGACTGTGAACTATTTGGGAGTACTGTTTACCAGGACTCTCAATTGGGACGCAGATCTAAAGGCAACTTTAGATAGGGTAAGGAACAGGGCCAGACTTCTCAACGCTCTCTCGGGAAAAATTGGCAAGACACACAAGAAGACTCTCATTCACACTTACAAGACCTTTATTCGACCCGTCATGGAGTACAAATCATGTATCTACTCTCTTTGCTCTAGACAAAAACAAGAGAGGTTGTTGAGGACAGAGCGTAGAGTCTTGCGTAGATGTAACTATGAGCACTGGCGATATCCCTCAAACGAAATCCATAACATCTCGAACACCCCCAAAATCACCGAGAGAATAAACTCTCTGAACAGGAACTTCACAATCAAAGTAATCAACGGCCCCCCTTCCGACACACAAGAATCTCTCAAATGTTCCTGTTCATCTTCCGGCCACGTACTCCACCGAAAGCCCAAACGCAAAAAGATTCATGTTCCGTCCGCTCTAATGCAAACATGCATTGACGAACTCCCGGTGGAGTACGAAAACATCCTTGAGGCTACCCCGTTAGCCTACCGTACCCACCTCTAACATTTCCTCTTCCCTACCCCGAACAGGGAGAAGTTGGTTTTTTGCGGTTTCCCAACTTCATTGCACAATTATACCTGTTCGTCCCAAGAAAATAGCCGCAACTATTTTCTCCACTCGAACGCTCACTGTCCACGCTACGCTCAAAGCCACCTCCTGACCGCCGACGAGGGACGCAGGTTCGCCTGTCGTTGTACAATGGTTTCTAGGGAGACTGGTCGAGAGCAAAGCACGGACAGTACACGTAAATGTCTGTGGAACCAACAACAATCCATCAAACTTTCTTCTCTGTTGACTTCTTAGCCTTCTGGACACCACCGTCCGGCATAACCAAGGATCCAAGAACACCAGGACACGGCGCTTGCCCCAGTGTGTTTTTCGGACTGTTTGCTTTTGCTGCCAACACTAAACATTCACCTCAAACCCTGAAGAGGACAAAATCCTAAACAGGGAAACACATTGTACGCATTTCTTCTAAAGCATTTTTCTAGACAAGCAAATCAAACAATGTAGTAGTCGTTGCTGCGAAAAAATACATTCAGTGACATTAATGACAATTAATGTTTTAAAAATTATAAAAGTAATGACTTTCAATCGTCAAATATTTATAAAAACTGTGTGTTTAATGGTACCTACTTACATAAATAAATTATAATAAAATTTTGGTTTTGAACAGTTTTATTCATGAAATAATCGCAACAAATTGCACTCGACCTCTGAAATTAATATAGAATTTTTGCTCTCGTGACACTTTAACATAATTTCACTCGCCTTCGGCTCGTGAAATTAAAACTGTCAAAGTGTCACTCGGGAAAAATTCAATAATTTCAGAGCTCTTGTGCAATTACTACTGATAATTTAAAGTTCATAATAGCACATGATACAAAGAGAAAAGATTTTATCTTTTTGTACAATGATAATAGCAATAATAGCATAGAATACACCACCCAACTGTATTCTAAGCACCAATGTACAGTAGAGCGTCGATTATCCGAACGTCGATCAACCGAACGACCGCTTATTCGAACTATGGACTCCCGCGTCCCGCACTCGAATACCGAGCAAGCGTTAGTAATTGACGCTTAAAATATCTTCAATTTTCTTCAATATTGTATCCAAAAATAATTATGTTGTTGAAAAGACTGCACTTTTTTGTTTAGTTGCTAGTTGTCATTATCAAGATATAAATAAATATGTAGGTATATAAATATGGCTTTTATTCACTTGTGGATAAATATGTATGACTATAAATATGTATCAATATATTTTAGTTCGATTATCCGAACAAATCGATTTTCCGAACACCTATGTCCCCCAATTAGTTCGGATAATCGACGCTCTACTGTATTTCAACCTAATCCATATGTATAATTACAATATGATTATAATAAAAACTACTTACTAAATTAGAATGAGTTTTCCTTGTCCAAAATAGTCCAAAAGTACAAAAATATAGGTACATGAAAACTATTTAAAAAGACAGTATAACTATTAACTAACTTTTGTTTGTTGTTTCTTTTCACACAAATTTTAAAACGCAACAACCATAAATAATCAAACTACAGCTCTGCCACAGCCGCCATATTGAATAATTTTTGACATGTCATTTGACATTTATAATTTATAATGCGCATTTATAATGCGCATGCGCCGGGATCATAGGTTTTAACATATAAAAATTCACCCTCATATCGCCGGTAAAGAAGTGTAACTTCAAAAATATATAATTCAAAAAGTTAGCAAACAGTAGTTATTTGAAAAATTATTAATATTGCTATAGTTATTTTATGAAACAGTTCGTGAAGTATGCTTTTTGCGAACGCACGCGATTTTTAGAGCACGAGCGACAACGGAGCGAGGGCTAAAGTTCGCAAAAAGTACTTCACGCACAGTTTCATGCAATATTTTATCTACGATAAACAAATAAAAAAACTGTAACTCTTCATCACTGGAATTCATTTCTATTCTACAATTTTTAGAACTTTGACATTTAAAAATCCTAACTACTTTCAAACCACAAAACTGTCAAAAATGTTGTTGTAAGTCATTGCTCATATTGTCATCACCATGACAACGCGAAAGTTAAGGATATTTGATTATATGAAAGTGTGCGAAAAAGTAAATCCCATTTAAAATACATTGTTACTTCACGCACACTTTACACCCTTCACGCACTGCTATCTATAATGACAGTTTTCACAAACTAAAAACTTATACATAATATGACATAGAGTAGATAAAAATTATTATATTATAAATTAGTATTGCAGTTAATTGTTAAAATTAAATAACATTTGTTTCATTCGGGGGGAAAAGTACAGGTGACAACAAAAGACTATAAAAAAGCCGAGTTGAAAAGACATTATAAGTAAAAGAACAAGCAAAATACTATGAACTGTAATAGTAATAGGATACGGTACTGAAAAATAAAAATATTAAGGATACAACAAATAAACTTCTAGATCGGTTAATTCTAACATGATTCTCTTATACTGAAAAATGTCAATGTCATGTTCTTAATTTGGATAAAGTTGGATAAGTGATTAACATTGACACTCACTCCACTCCATACTCATAATAAATCTCATATGTAAACTCTAAACATTCTAGCTTTTTTGGCTGCAAAATTTTTAATCAAATCGTTAAAGTCTAAGGCTACGGCTCCACGGGCGAGAAATTGACTCTAGCAGTAGCCGTAAAACGAACTTAAGGTTCCGCGGAACGGAATAGGAATAGCCGAACTGTACCGACTACAGGACTTGTTCGTAGTCGGTTCAGTTCGGCTATTCCTATTCCGTTCCGTGGAACCTTAAGTTCGTTTTACGGCTACTGCTAGCGTCAATTTCTCGCCCGTGGAGCCGTAGCTTAAAACTTAAAAAAGCTCAGCATTTGAAACAAAACTAGCCAAACTAGACAATCTAGAATCAGCGCCGTAACTACCATTGGGGCAACCGGGGCAGTGCCCCGGGGCCCCCGGCCAAGAGGGCCCCCGTTTGCTGGCCTTGCATAGATTGTAACGGGATCAAATAAACTTTTTAAGTACTTTCAGTCAAGTTCTACTTCGAGTTGTCCGATTGTAATAAATAGGTACACGGCATATTAATTCTAACAACTTCAAAGATCGATTTTAACCTGTTTCACCTGCACCATTATAAAAAATTTTGTCTCAAAATCTCTTCATAAAGTCACCTTATTTTCTTTGCTTTCAAACCACAAAGCAGCTCTGTATTTTAGATGGCTTCTTATAATTTCTTTGCAGTCTTTGAAGTTCAGCATATGTTAGAATTTGTTTTTAAAATTTTAATGAAAGGTATCGGATATCGTTTTCTAAATTAAATCTCTGCCAAATTGAACTCTGCTCTCATTAAAGCTGTATACAATTACTTTCTGACAGTCTCTTCCTTTTTGACATTATCCTATCTTCTACAATTTTTCTTCCACTTTTTCCATATCGAGTTTTAACGCGTTCTAGAATTTTCTTCCACTTTTTCAATTTCCTGTATCTTCTTAGCATTCTGGTTTACCTCTTACTGCATTTTCTCTAAATAAACCTTCACATCTTTCTTTCTTATCTTTCTTCAAACCTTTCGTTGGGAGGCACTGAAGTCCTCATACCAATCTGAAAGATGTTCCTCGAAAGTGACCCTAAAACCTCTCAATTCAACACGCTGGGCTGAAGATTTGATGCAGTCAATACATTGAAATACAGACATTGCGATGTTTTGAAGTGCCTTTCAAGTCTAGTTCTTTGTTTTGTTACTAGTTGTGCAAAATAAAATCCTTGAAATCCTCATCATAGTCTCGAAAACACTGCAATCAAAATCTTTGGACCTTTTAACAGCTTACAGTTTACTTAAAGTGAGCCTCTTAAAACTATCTGAAATGAGAGTACAATTTGAAACCTTCTTTGAAGTGGCTTCAAATATGTGTCAACGTTGGGGAATACCATTGGGGTTCGCTCCAAAAAGAATGCAGAAGATGAAAAAATATTTCGATGAACTGTGCGAAGATAAAATACTTCAAGATCCCAAATCATGCTTTAGAGTAACCGTGTTTTACTCAATGATCGACACATTATGATGCCATCAGCTAGACACTCGCTTTCAAGGAATGAAAGCAGTGTAAGGTACGTACCGAATTGTTCAACCTGATTTTATTTTAAATGCCAACGAATAAGACCTTTAAAACAATGCAATCAACTTCGTAAAACGTTTTCCAGATGATTCCCGATGAAAGATTGAGGGTTTACCCTTCCTCTGGGGGTAAACCCCCGATACCTCCGGTAGGGGCCCCCAGATCACGTGTGCCCCAGGGCCCCCAACATCGCAGTTACGGCTCTGTCTAGAATCTTCGTCAGAAGTCGAGTTCCTCAAATAGTTTGTGATTCTTTTCAACACGCTGAATGATCTTTCTCGAGATGCATTAGATGTCATCATGCATAATAGAATGCGCAAAGCCGTGTCCATATTCGAAAATAATGTTAACTGTTTTTCACGAATGAGTTTCAGATATTCCAAAAGTGTATTCCTCGGAGGATTGGTAAATTGGTAATCTTGTTATCATGAGGTTCTCTGTCTTCATCAAATATACTTTCAACAAAGCCTTTTAACTGTACCTACACACTCTTCTCCAAAGTCACCGTCTATGTCGATTCGATACTTTTTAGCCAAAATAGAAGCTTTTCCCCTGATTTTTTCATTGGAAATTGACGATAAGTTGTTTAAAAATCCAAGAAATAAACTTCGGATCTTTCCTTTAATTCTGAATAAAGCCTGTTAATTACAACATTGAATGTATTAATCTTTAAGTCTTCTTTGCCATTAAAGTGGAGTTCAGTAGATTCATCTTCTTGGTCTTTGCCAGGGAGAGCTTTTCTATTAGGGCGTCTTTTTTTTTCAAGAATATAGGTTTCATTTTTAGACAACTCTTTTCCTCTTTTTTCATAGGAATCAAAGTTGTCTCTCAGACTCAAATCCTTTAGGGATTTGTATATGTTGAAAGTCACATTAAAGTCTGTAGCAGTATTTTGCAGTGTTTTGGTACTCTTGTCAAAACGTTGTAAAATATCGTACCACATGTTTAGTAGAATAGCATTCTCTAATTTTAAAAATTGTTTACTGATTTCGTTAGCTTCAGCTCGGCTCACATTTGTTTCCCCTGTAACGGCTGATATTTTTTTAATTGCATCGTAGTAGCTCCAGTAGTTAAGTAAAATAGCTTTTACAGCATGCCATTTGGCTGCCCATCTTGTAACGTTTACTCTTTTTGGAAGGAGTCTCTTATCGTAATTGCTATTTTTGACAATGTTGTGACAATTTTTTTTACCAAAAAAGTTTTTTTACAATACGCTGCGGTCCCCTTTTGCTTGCGGCCCTCGGCCGCGGCTTAGTCGGCCTAGTGGTAAATCGGGCACTGCGTCAGTAGTTTATTACCTGAAAATGGACCTCTACCATATATTGTCGTAGGGGAGTTCGTTAAGTGGGGGGGGGGGCGAAAAAAAATCTATCCTTAGAAAAACTCGAAATCGTCAGATTAAAATAAGGTAAGTTAAGTACATGCAAAAAAGTGTATATTTAAACAATCTGACGTTTTGAGCCGGGCGTAAGCAAATGGGTAAGTCCCAAAGTTTCACAAGAAAAAGCGAATATTTCGCGAAATGAATTACAGATCGAAAAACTAAAAAAATCATGCTCAATATTTTTCAAAAATCTATCGAATGATAACAAACACGATTTCCCACGGAGAGGGGTGGGGAGTAAATTTAAAATTTTATATACGAATCCCGCGATATTTCGCGAAATCAGATCGAAAAACTGAAAAGTACACTTATTCAATAATTTTTAAAAATCTATCGAATGGCACCAAACACGACCCCCCACTAAGATGGGGTGTGGGATTACTTTAAAATCTTAAATAGGAGCCCCCATTTTTTATTGTAGATTTGGCTTCCTTGCGTAAAAATAAATAACTTTTTTTCGAGTTATTTTTTCGAATTATGGATAGATGACGCTATAATCTAAAAAACGATTGTAGGAAATGGAAAATTAAATTAAAAATGGAAAGTCCCCACTAAAATGAAAAACTTTACTTAACTTCTTTTGGTTTTAGGACCTACTCTTCACAACCCAATAGGTAACCATAACGCTCGAGTGACTGCAAATTTAGCATACTTTGCTCCCCTACGTTGTGCCTACGTTGTGCTTGGCAACTCAGCCCGGATAGAGTGGCACTGCGGAACAATAGTTGTGAAGAAACTGTCAACTTCATGTCATTTCTATTCTCCTGGTACAGGATTTGTGGTCTTGACGATTTGTGTCTTGTGGTAGGGGAGCCCAAGCGGGGATTTTTGCAGTTACTCGAGCGCGTCAGATTATCATATGGGGAGAAACGTGGTACCCTGCAGATGTACCTCTGCCATATATTGGCTCTTAACACAGGGGAGTTCGTTTAGGGGGGCCCGAAAAAAAAAATCTATCCTTAAAAATACTCGAAATTGTCAGATTAAGATAAGGTAAGTTAAGTACATGCAAAACAGTGTATATTTAAAAAATCTGACGATTTAAGCGGGGTGTAAGGGAATTGGTGAGTCACAAAGTTTCACAAGAAAAAGGCGAATATTTCGCGAAATGAACGTCAGATCGAAAAACTAAAAACTACACGTTTAATATTTTTCAAAAATCTATCGATAGATACCAAACACGACCCCTCGCAGAGAGGGGTGGGGGTAAATTTTAAATTTTAAATACAAATCCCGCGATATTTAGCAAAATAAACATCAGATCGAAAAACTGCAAAATACACTTATTTAATATTTTTGAAAAATATATCGAATGGTACCAAACGTGACCCCCCACGGAGGTGGGGGGGGGTTACTTTAAAATCTTAAATGGGAGCCCCCATTTTTTATTGCAGATTTGAATTCTCTGCATAAAAATAAGCAACTTTTATTCGAAACATTTTTTCGAATTATGGATAGATGGCGCTATATTCGGAAAAAACGATTAATGGAAATGGAAAATTAAATTAAAAAATGGCAAGCGCCGCTAAAATGGAAAATTTTACTTAACTTTTTTTGGTTTTAGGACCTAATAATCACAACCCAATAGGTCCCCAAAGCGCTCGAGTGACTGTACATTTAGCATACTTTGCTCCCCTACCATTTGTTAACAGCACACAATAGTTGTTGTTGTTGTGCTGTCGAAAAAACTGTCGACTTCATGCCATTTCTGTTCTCCTGATACATGATTTGGGGTCTTGACGATTGGTTTGTTTTGTTTATTTGTATTGTTGTTAAAAATATGTAGTTCGTAATGGGAGCGTTCAAGTATTACGTAACGCGGTTTTTGACCCCCCTCCCCCCCTACGTAACACGGGGCGTTCACATATTACGTAACGCAATTTTTGAAGATTTTTAACCCCCCCCCCCCAACCTGCGTTACGTAATACTTGAACGGCCCTAATATAGGTAAATAAATACATATAAAATATCTACGGAAATATCTCTATAAGATATAATTGCCCTGTGGGAGAGTTTCACCCCTTTCCGGGGGTGAAAAAAAATACGTTCAAAATAAGTCCGGAAATTGATAAACTGACTAATTCTAAGCAACTTTCCTTTATGGTGACCAACTATTTTTTGTTCAAAAAGAGTACATTTTGCAAATATTTCATAGGTGAAGAAAAAAGAACGATAAAAACGTTTTCTTTTAAAAACATAATTGTTCTTCCGATTGGATTTTTTTTGCTAAATGAGGATGTTCGTCTAATAATGTAGCCACATCCGAACGAACAACTTTCATTTTGCATATTAAATTTGACTGTTAAGACGGCAGATCATGTTTTTATAGAAAGTTGCGACTTCTTACTGCTCCAATAATCATTCCCTAGTGAAAATTGAAAATACCCTTTTAACATCAGCATTAGTGCCTGGACAACATAACAAAATTACAATTACTTTTAAATTTTCATGTGGGATATGTTCTACTCTAAAATGCCGAAAGATTTCTACCCATCTTTTTAAGTTCTATTTTTTCATCGTTCCGTTTATTTACTTTTTGTTAATTTAATTATAAATTTACTCTTCGAATTTCTTCAAAGAAACTACAACGAACGGAAACTTTTTTACCGCCGTGGCGTGCCGAAAACCGCAAGCAATATGCGCGCGTGAAATTCAAATCACTGTCAAAATAATTTTAAATATTTAATTAATAAAATTGAAGCGTTTATTTGAAAATCAACACTTGTCCAAAAATAAAAATTTTGGCAAATCAAGAAAAACTGCCCAGCTTCAATTTATTTCAAATCTTACTTTTACTATGATATTCATTGGAAGGAATGTGCATATCAAAATAATTGTACAAGTTGGTTCCATATTTTTATTGATATTTTAAGAAAAAACAAATAGTACAAAACAAATAGTACAAATAGTACATAGTTCCCATATAGTACAAAAAAACATAACAGAAATAAGGAACTGTTTAAGTTTGATCCCTTATATTATTAATGTCCTGTCACTGTTTATGCAAAATAACGATCTATTATGAATTAGACCGATTTATTTATTATATTTTGCATAATATAACGGTTCAACTAAAAACTATTCTATACAGGGTGTTTGATTAATAATTGTCCATATAGTAACTGGAGAAACCTTAGCTCAAAATACGAAGATTTAACCCAAAACACTTAAATAAAATGTGGTTCCTTACTGAGTTACAGGGTGTTTTATCTAAAAATTTAAAAATTGTTTTTGCTCAGCATTTTAAAACTATTGGACAAATCCTTTTCATACTTGGCAGAAAGTGCGACTACTATACACCCTACTAAATTATGGTACACAAACGTTTCTAGCTAGTACCAGAGGCGTACGACAGGGGATAGTGAATGGTTTACCCTTCTCAAATTCTACGCCACTAGAGGAATTACTATTTTAGTGCCATTTTTAGATTCTCCAATACTTTCTACGTAAATAATGTACTCTTCACTGGTAACGATAAAGTCATTAGTTTTCGAGATATTTGAAGTTAAATATGAAACGGCACAGTTATTTTGATTATTTATGACATGATTCATATATGATTAAAATTTAAAAATTATTTGTAGCCAGTACTTTAAAAGTATTTGGCCTATCCTTATCATACTTGGCAGAAAGTGTACGTACTGTATACCCTACGAAATTAAGATACATAAACGTTTCTAGCTACTACCAGAGGCGTACGACAGGGGATAGTGGCTGGTTGACCCTTCCCAAATTCTACGCCACTGATGAAATTGCTATTTTACTGTAATTTTTTTATTTTCCAATATTTTTTACGTAAATAATATACTCTTCATTCATAACGATAAAATGATTAGTTTTCGAGATATTTGAAATTAAAAATGAAGCGAGTCACTACATTAATCAAAATAACCGTGTCGTTTCATTTTTAACTTCAAAGATCTCGAAAACTAATGACTTTATCGTTACGAATGAAGAGGGTATTATTTTCATAGAAAATATTGGAGAATCCAAAAATGAAACTAAAATAGCAATTTCGTCAGTGGCGTAGAATTTGGAAAGGGTCAACCATTCACTTTCCCCCGTCGTACGCCTCTGAAAACAGCCAGAAACATTTTTTTAACATAATTTATTAGTTTGTACAGTACCTATACTTCCTGCCAAGTATGAAAAGGATACGTCGAATAGTTTTAAAATGCTGAGCAAAAATAGTTTTTAAATTTTTAGATAAAACACCCTGTAACTCAGTAAGGAACCACATTTTATTTAAGTGTTTTAGGTTAAATCTTAGTATTTTGTGCTAAGGTTTCTCCAGTTACTATATGGACAATTATTAATGAAACACCCTGTATAATACAAAATGTTAAAACACAAAGTAACCAGTAGTTTCGTCATAGAAAGACGTGTTACTGAGTGCTCCCTTGAAGAAGTAAAAACCAGAGGTGGCGGGGGAGAGTGAGAGAGAGGCATAAATATATTTACCGAAGCATTCATGTTCTTTTTCTCCCTCTGTCAACGCTAACTGGTAGAGCCTCATTTTGTGCCTATATCATTCAAAATCACAGTTAACACAAATTTTGAGTTGAGCCCTTATATTACTGAGGGTGCGATGTATTGTAGTTATACAGTGATGAGCGCGCTAATAACCGGCAAAATCACGCAAAAGATGGAAAAAATAATACATTGTGAAGTGAAAAGAGATGAAACTAGTAGAGCTGGAAAATATCGATAATAACGTTTAAATTAACATTCCATGGCATAGTTTCCCACCTTTAGACGTCTGTGACAGGCAGGGCCGGACTGGCTCATCAAAAAGGCGCCAACCCAAATTCTAAAAAGGCACCAACCTAATCTCTGACAAAAGCGCCAGACACCCCCCCCCCCCCTTAAACTTTTTACATCAAACTTTTTTGAAATCCCAATGCATGTACAGTAAATCAATATTGCTTGTGAATTTTTTTAAGTTATATTAAGTTTATATATATATTGTTATATTTCTATTTGATATGAAAATTAAAATTTGATAATTATAGACAAATTCAATTTAATATAAAATATTTTCAATTTTCTCAACCACGGGCATATAAATTTAGAACAACCTGTATACAACAAATTGTTATATTTAATTTTAAGAAGTGATTAAATAAGACTCAAGTGAAATCGTTAATAGGTCATTATCGTTGTTCGCGGAAGGATCGATCATTAGCCGATGCTAAATAAGACTAAGTGGAAATAGAGAATAGGTCATTAAAATTTGTATATAGTAGAAAGTAATTTTAGAATGGGAATTAACTATTTTCTTTGAAATCCATTAAGCATATTTAGAAAGTTTAAAAATTGGTTTTGAGGAATACTGCGAATGAGAGTTGGTGGTGGAAGTTTGATTTGTGAATCTGGAAGGGATATTTAGAAAGTAGGGGAATGAATGACAAATAGAGATCAGAATGTTTTGAGCTGTCGAGAAGTGAAGTCCAGTGGTAGACGGTAGTGTACGGAGAGTGAGAAAGCCGGTGTAGTTCCGTGAGTGTGGAGTATCTATCGTGGAACGAGAGGTAGGCCAGGTTGAGAGTAAAAGAACCTCCTTGAGCCAAGAGTTCCCGGTAGCTGATTGCAGTTTCGAAAAAGGTAGAACACAGCATCACGACAGAAGCAGGAAGCGAGAGCTATACGAGCTAGTTTCAGAGGAGAACATTACTGGAAGCCAGGACGAGGTTTTGATTGCAGCCAAGGATAGCAGGAAACGGGTCTTGTGTGAAGACATTCTCAGTTCACCAGAAAAAGGTCAGTCTCATTTGTTTGGACATGAATGTATGGGTTTTTCGTATTAAATACCACATTTAAAATTGAAGAAACATAATCAGTAATATCAGAAAAGCTTCATCAAACTTAAATAGAATTGTTGCTAATAAATCATAATAGTTAAATGTTAATAAAAACTTTCAATTGGAAACAAAAAGGAAATAAGATTCCCATGTGTAAATGTTATGTTTAAGAATAATAAGATATAGCAAATATTAAGCAGTGATTGCCATTTAAATAAAATAAACAATATTTTGATTACAATTGTAACCCATATGTGTTGTTATTTTACTCTTTTCTTTCCTATCCCGATTAGGAACCATTAAGAAATACTTAGAAGCCACGTATGTAAGTACTTAATTTAAAAAAAAAGCCCTGAGATTGAAAACACATTGATATGTGATCTGGTAAATTAATTAGATTATTATTAAAGCATTGATTAAATTAAATGACATATAAAAATATTATCTCATATCAATAATCAAGATCACATCAACTGTCGTCCAACGTGGAGGGCATTGTAAAGTATTTCTAGTGGCAAATTTGAAGGATAGAAAGAGTAAAGCCGGTATTTGAAAATTTATATGCCTGTGGTAAAAAGTGAGATACTTACATTTGATAACATAAAATTTTAGATCTCTTTAGGTACAAATTTTACATAACTGATTTAATATTTTATTTTTACGATATTACATTTGATATATTTATTGACAATTTATAATATTTGGGTGAGAAAAAGTCGTCTTGGTAACATACTAGTAAAATTTCATATTTGGCGGGGACAGTACTTCTTGAAAACAAATGTCTGTGACAAGAAGCCAAAGCAAGGACAACAAAAAACAAAAAGAACATTCAGACCAAGAAGATATTTTAGACACGACAATCATGGCATCAGAACAGCAAGAATTATCAGGAATAGATAAACTATTACAACTGATGCAACTCCAGTCACAAAAACTGGATGACAATCAAAGAGAAACAAAACTAGCAATGGATGAAGCAAAAAGGACAATGGATAAAAATCAGGAGGAAACAAAACTAGCAATGGATAAAAATCAGGAGGAAACAAAACTAGCAATGGATGAAGCGAAAAGGACAATGGATAAAAATCAGGAAGAAACATCAAAGAAAATGGATAAAGTGGATCAAAAAATGGATGAAACACAGCAAAAAATGGATGACAATCAAAAGGAAACAAAACAAGCAATAGAAGAGAACAATAAGAAAATAGAGGAACGCATAGAAAAGTATGAAAAGGAAATAAAAGGATGTTTGACAACAATGAAAAACGAGATAGAACAGCAAGAAATGAAAATTAAAGATCACATGCAAGAACAAGAAATTAGAATGAAGGACCACATGAAAGAACAAGAAATGATAATTCAAAACAAAATGGAGGAGTTAACGAATGGCCAGAAAAAGGAACTAGAAAATTTGGAAAATAAGTTAGAAAATGCTATTCAAGTAGACAGAGAAGAATTGGAAAAAAGAAAATACAGCACATCGGAAATTTCGAAACAGCAAAAGAAACTATCAGAAACCATCTAAAATATGAAGCAAGCCTATGGTTCGATTGCAAAGAAGAAGAATTTGACAGTTGGCAACAATTTGAACAAAAATTTTTGAATTATTTCTGGGGAAAAGTCCAACAATTGGAAATTAACAAGGAATTGCAAAATGGGAAATACAATGATAGGATGGGTATATCAGAAAGGACATATGCATTACAAATTTACTATAACGCAAAACATCTACAATATAATTACTCATCGGAACAATTAGTCGAACTGATTGCAACACATTTCGAAGAAACGCTGGAAGACCATATCACATTGCAAAACTACAAAGACATAGATAGTTTATGCCAATTCCTACAAATAAGAGAATCACGTTTAAGAGAAAGAAAATCAAGAAGGTCGCGAGAAGATTACAGGCTCCGAGAAACACAGGATTACAGAGATAGAAATCAAAATAGGAGGGACTATACAAGACGAGAATTTAATCCCAGAAGGGAAAACGAAAATAGAGACAACGGAAGAGGAAAATATGAACAAAGAAATAGGCAATGGAATGAGGACAGAAATCGAGAATACCAGAATAGAAACACCACACTCGCAAATCAAGAAAACAGAAATAATGGTAGACAAAATGAACAGGGATATCGAGAAAACCGAAACAGATCCGACAGACCAAGAGAAAATAGAAGAGAAGTAAATAATACCCAGACAGATGAATATGACGGAGAGAGACATTATGACGAAAATATAAACTACGATGAGCAACCGGCGTTTTTTCACGACGGCGCTCACTAAAAACCAAAAATCAAACAGGAATCTTTTGTAACCCCAAGGAGTTTATTAAATTGGCAAGAAACAACGAAAAGAAAAATGGAGTTAATTTAAAATTTGTGGATGGATTTATCAACGAGAAACCAATTAAAATTATGATAGATACTGGATCTGAAATAACATTGGTCAACAGAAAACTAATAGAAGAAGTTAACTTAACAAATTTAATTTACAAAATACCTAGGGTAAATTTAGTGGGCGCAAACAAACGGACATTGGCAACTATAAATGAAGGCATACGAGTAATGGTACGACTGGGTAAGAAGATGTATGCACTACAATGTGTAATAATGCCAAACATGTCACATGACATGATAGTAGGAGTTGACCAATTGGCAGAAAAACATGGAGTGATAGATTTTAAAAATAATACGATGAATCTAACAGAAGAAAAAGAAGAAGAACAGAACAAGGAACAGGAGAAACAAAATACGGACGAATCAGGTAAAGAACAAACAGTGGAAATGAATTTGGCAACGAAGCAAGGACAAAGAAGAAAAGGGAGAAAAAGTCAGAAAAAGACAAAAGAAAATGAAACCTGTGGCTCCTCAAAAGAAGAGTTGAGCCCAGAAGAAGAAAAATTGAGAGTATCAAAAGCAAAAGAAAACTGGGATTCCTCAAAAGAAGAGATGAGCTCAGGAGAAGAAGAAATAAAGCTAACAAATGAAAGCGAAAAAGATATAATCGAAACAGTGGCATTTGAAGAGGAGGCATATGAAAACGAGGATGCAGAATGCACGGTAAAAGTATGTGAAAAATCTGAGGAAAAAGACAGAAGATTGATATGGGAAAAAGGGAAAGACAACATAATAGCCGACACTCTAACACAGGATGAGGACACTGAAAATAAGGAAACAATTACTCTACAGGTGGGACTAATTAGAGTAATACAAGAAGAAGGGGTATAAGACGTAGATTAAAGTAAGGAAATATACAGGGAGTTGGTTTTGCCTCGAGAAAATTTATTTAAAAATGCAGATAAATTTTATCGAATACAAGGCGGGGATTTGTTATATTTCTATTTGATATGAAAATTAAAATTTGATAATTATAGACAAATTCAATTTAATATAAAATATTTTCAATTTTCTCAACCACGGGCATATAAATTTAGAACAACCTGTATACAACAAATTGTTATATTTAATTTTAAGAAGTGATTAAATAAGACTCAAGTGAAATCGTTAATAGGTCATTATCGTTGTTCGCGGAAGGATCGATCATTAGCCGATGCTAAATAAGACTAAGTGGAAATAGAGAATAGGTCATTAAAATTTGTATATAGTAGAAAGTAATTTTAGAATGGGAATTAACTATTTTCTTTGAAATCCATTAAGCATATTTAGAAAGTTTAAAAATTGGTTTTGAGGAATACTGCGAATGAGAGTTGGTGGTGGAAGTTTGATTTGTGAATCTGGAAGGGATATTTAGAAAGTAGGGGAATGAATGACAAATAGAGATCAGAATGTTTTGAGCTGTCGAGAAGTGAAGTCCAGTGGTAGACGGTAGTGTACGGAGAGTGAGAAAGCCGGTGTAGTTCCGTGAGTGTGGAGTATCTATCGTGGAACGAGAGGTAGGCCAGGTTGAGAGTAAAAGAACCTCCTTGAGCCAAGAGTTCCCGGTAGCTGATTGCAGTTTCGAAAAAGGTAGAACACAGCATCACGACAGAAGCAGGAAGCGAGAGCTATACGAGCTAGTTTCAGAGGAGAACATTACTGGAAGCCAGGACGAGGTTTTGATTGCAGCCAAGGATAGCAGGAAACGGGTCTTGTGTGAAGACATTCTCAGTTCACCAGAAAAAGGTCAGTCTCATTTGTTTGGACATGAATGTATGGGTTTTTCGTATTAAATACCACATTTAAAATTGAAGAAACATAATCAGTAATATCAGAAAAGCTTCATCAAACTTAAATAGAATTGTTGCTAATAAATCATAATAGTTAAATGTTAATAAAAACTTTCAATTGGAAACAAAAAGGAAATAAGATTCCCATGTGTAAATGTTATGTTTAAGAATAATAAGATATAGCAAATATTAAGCAGTGATTGCCATTTAAATAAAATAAACAATATTTTGATTACAATTGTAACCCATATGTGTTGTTATTTTACTCTTTTCTTTCCTATCCCGATTAGGAACCATTAAGAAATACTTAGAAGCCACGTATGTAAGTACTTAATTTAAAAAAAAAAGCCCTGAGATTGAAAACACATTGATATGTGATCTGGTAAATTAATTAGATTATTATTAAAGCATTGATTAAATTAAATGACATATAAAAATATTATCTCATATCAATAATCAAGATCACATCAATATATATCCCGTTCACAGCGTAATACGCCTTTGGGTTCCCGTTCGCCAAGCCTGTCTATTCTGCCAGTCTTCTTCAGATAGATTTCTTGCTGACATTGCTTTTGAGATTCCTTGGATCCATGTTGTTGGTGGTCGTCCTCGTTTTCTTTTCTCTGGTGGTACCCATTCTAATATCTTTTTGGGTAGTCTTTCTTCCCCCATACGTCTAACATGTCCGTACCATATTAGTTGTTGTTTTTCGATGTCTTCTATAATTGATCTTTGTACTTTCATTTGTCTCCTGATGTCCTCATTTTTCACATGTTCTAATCTAGACTTTCCCGCTGCTCTCCTCCAAAAATCCATTTCAACTGCCAATAGGTTACCTTTAAGTTTTTGTGATAACTGCCACACTTCTGAGCCATAGACGATTACTGGTTTTAATATGGTATTATATATTCGTTTTTTCGTTTCCGGTCTTATATTTTTTTGCCATAATACTGAATTCAACGCACCTATAACTTGTTTTCCTTTGGTTATTCTGTCTTTTATGGCTTCATCACTTCGTCCTGTCTTTGTCAGTTTTACCCCCAAATATGTACATTGGTTAATTTACATATTGGTTAAGTTACATATATTAAGTTTACTTAGCAATAAACTTATTAAGATGCCACAAAAATATAGCTTCAATTTTCCAGTAGGTATCCCTTTTACTCCGTTACACTCTTTGGTATTCTCTGGGGACTCCAAACTAATTTTTAAAAAGTTTGGATAATTTTTCAACTACATACTTGTACAGAATAATCTATAGTGCAATCAGTGAGGGTATTTGGCTCCGCATTGCATGAATTTTAATAAAATTTTGGAGATAGCCTCTACTTATCTTCTAATTCAAAGTCTACCCTATGCCGATGTGCGCTTTTATTTTGGGGTGGTTCCCACCCCTTCTCGGGGGCGGAAAATTTTTTGGTCAAAATAGCCACGGAAATGACTAGAGACCATAACTCTAAGCAAAAACTGCACTATAATTTTTTTGAAAACTTACTATTTTTTGAGTTATTCGTGGTTGAAAATTTGCCATTTTCATTAGAGGTTACCTTTTCAGACAGTTTTTTGCGAATACCTTAAAAATTGTGCATCTAACGAAAAAAACTAGATAAAACATTTTTATAGCTTATGAAAAATCAAACAGATTAGTTTCGTTATAATACAAAAAGAGATATGATAGGTGAAAAGAGATTTTTGCATGGGTGCATGCTCAAATCAGTGTGTTCAACTTAAAATAACACAGAAATGGTCGATGTTAGGGGTATAATAATCCTACAAATACCTTTTGTGGTAATTGAAAAGACCTTTAAAATGAGCACTGTTAAATGTCGATTACATTCAAACTAAGCGAGGTATTTTAAGGAAAAATAGAAGTATATTTAACCCCCGATCCACCAAAATTTAAATGCATCGTTTTCATTCTACAATACCTTTTATTATAGTGTTATTTCTATGTTCAAAAAGTTGGACTGGTTTAAAATGAATGGCTTTAAAAAAATAAGATCAAATTATAGAGCGCATTTTAAATTTTTTTGAAGTGAAAACTTCTTTAGCGACGTTGTGCGATTTTTGGATAGGGGAAAAGCATTGAATTGGCGACCGTCATCGCGACCGTCATTGCGACCATCATCGCTTATGGTATATATTATTTGTATGTATATATTAATTGTATAGAAGTATTTAAATTTAAAATAAATGTAAAACCAATTTTAGGATGGGGAAAAAAGATTTATTTCGCGACCGTCATGTCTTCGGCGAAATAAATTTTGTACTTATCTACAATATGTGCATCTATACATAAATTGTATAGAAGTATTTAAATTTAAAATAAATGTAAAACCTATTTTTGGATGAGGAAAAAGGATTTATTTCGCGACCGTCATCGCGACCGTCATCTCTTCTGCGAAATAAATTTTGTACGTATATGTATTGAAGTGAAAACTTCTTTAGGGAAGTTGTGCACTTTTTGGATGTGAAAAAGTGTTAAATTGGCGACCGTCATCGCGGCCGTCATCGCTTCGAAGAAATAAATTTTTGAAGTGAAAACTTCTTTAGGGTCGTTGTGCACTTTTTGGATGGGGAAAAAGTATTAAATTAGCGACCGTCATCGTTTCGACGAAATAAATTTTTGAATTGAAAATTTCTTTAGGGACGTTGTGCACTTCTTGGATGGAGAAAAAGTATTGAATTTGCGACCGTCATCACTTCGCTGAAATAAATTGTGTACGTATATAAATTATGTGTATGTATAGGATAGCATAGGGCATACGCATCGCATATATGATATAGGTATAGCACTTATTTTTCGACGGAAAAAAAGCAATAACCTCGTAATTTATATACTATAAGAAGTTTTCACCTCTGTCGGCACTCCCACGAGTGCCTTCATTTTTTTCTTTAATTCTTCCTTTTTCTCCATTTAACTAGAAAATTATAAGAGATACGAATAAAGGATATAGTACAGAAATGTAGGGTTTTTTTCCGATAATAATTTTGTTTTGTTTTTCAGTACTGCATCTCCTTATAATTTTCGAGTTACATGGAGAAAAATAAAAATTATTAAAAAAATTTAAAAATGCTCTCTATAATATGATCTTATTTTCTTTTAAAAAGCCATTCATTTTAAACCAATCCAACTTTTTGAACATAGAAATAACACTATCATAAAAGGTATTGTAGAAGGAAAACGATGCATTTAAATTCTGGTGGATCAGGGGTTAAATATACTTCTCATTTTTTCTTAAAATACATTAGTTATCAATTTCTTTTGCACCATATCTCGCTTAGTTTGAATGTAACTGACATTTAACAGTGCTAATTTTAAAGGTCTTTACAACCACCACAAAAGGTATTTGTAGCAATATACCCCTAAAATGGACCAAAAAAAATTTTTTCACCTACCATTATATCTTTTTGCATTATAACTAGAAGATTTATGAAGAAACGAATCTGTTTGATTTTTCATAAGCTATAAAAATGTTTATATAATTTTTTTCGTTAGATGCATGATTTTTAAGGTATTAATAATTACTTCTCTAAAGTGTATATTACTATCCAAAATGTAATCATTATTTTTCTATCAATATTTAAAATATAAATTCAACATTTTCAAATTAATATCAAAAACCTCAGACACAGGGACAATTGTTAACTACGGCTAGGGAAAACTAAATGTATTCCTGGTATACTCAATAATAAACAAAACAAAAATATTATAAAAAGCACTATAATAATCTCCCCTTCTTCTAAACTAGGGATTTCACACCTAGAACAGGTTGGCAGTGACTAGAATTATCATTGTTTGTCACATCAGGTATTGGAATAATAGTTTGTCTAAAAAATAGATTTTGACACATTTTCTCTGTCTCTACTTTCTCGATCTTTTATAAAATCGTTACCTGATTTTTTCTGTTTCTTTGGTGGTTCTTGCATATTTTCTATCTAAAAGGTGTATGTCATGCTCGACATTACCAAAAAATACTTCAAAAATATAAGATTATGTCGAGATAAAGATACAAATTACAAAGTTTTACTTGACAAGGTATGTATGAATGTAGCACGAAAGTGTGAAACTGGCTTATTTCTCTATATTTTAGATGATTATAAAGTGGTCAGTATTAATCCTGTATCATTAAAAACAATTATTATACTTCCTCGAGGAGTTCAATTAGATAGCGCAAAAAACAGCGTACGAGAAAGACATTGTTCTGGATTTGGATGCCATTTACTGAGTCTATAGTTTTGGTTATATAGTATATAGTAATGGCGCTTACTATTTTATCGCAAAACCTATAGGTCTGGATCCCTCGTATGAAAAAAAAAGTTGATTAATAGCAAGCTGAAAATTTGTTAATAGCTTAAGGGTGTCTAGTCGGAAAAACTTTGATATATGGGAACACTGGAACAGGGGCAGTTTTAATTGTGGAACAGGTTAAAAATCTGGAACGGTCAGACCACGAAAACGGCACATTTATTTTTTCCGACAGAACACACTTACACTCTCGTAACAGAGATTAAACTCTCATGCAAAAATCAGACTGCTATTTATCACCTGTCATAATTACTGTCGTTTGACATATTCTACATGTTCCACTCATTAAAACGCCCATTTGGTGATAAATAGCAGTCTGATTTTTGCATGAGAGTTTAATCTCTGTTCAGAGAGTTTAAGTCTGTTATGTCGGACAAAATACATGTGCCGTTTTCGTGGTCTGACCGTTCCAAATTTTTAACCTGTTCCAAAATTAAAACTGCCCCTGTTCCAATGTTCCCATATATCAAAGTTTGTCTGACTAGACACCCTTAAGCTATTAACAAATTTTCAGCTTGCTATTAATCAACTTTTTTTTCATACGCGGGATCCAGACCTACTAAAGTGTACTGGCGCTGTTTGTTGTATCCACTGACTTCGGTATGTAGAATTCTAGGGTGTGAAAAGGCGCCCGAAGGTCTTCGAGGGCGCCGCACGTCGTATCTAAGCTATTAATATAAAATCCTGGGTGCCATTTTTGAGCTATGTATGCTAACCCTTGATTATCTGATACCTGATACGAGTTGTATTGTATTGCATCCATTTACTTCGTTAGGATTCTGAGGCGCAACAATCTTGTATAATATATAAAGCAGTTAGGGAGCGTAGAAAACTGCACCTGTATATTTTAAAACAATTGCGGGATGTAACACTCTTATTATTATAACAGAAATGGCGGATATTGGTACCTAGTAAAGGCGCCTGAATCGTAAAAATGGTGTTTATGGGCGCCGCGCGTCGCATCTAAGCTATTCGATTATCTGATACCTGATACAAGTTGTATTTTGTTATACCCACTGGCTTCGTTATGTTTGATTCTGGGGCACAACAATCCTGTATGTATAATGTAGTCAGGCAAAAGGCGCCTGAAGGTCTTCGAAGGCGCCACGCGTCCCATCTAAGCTATTAACACAAAACACTGGATGCCATTTTCGAGCTATGTATGCAGAAAACTGCACCTACTATTTTAGGCCAATTGTGTGATGTAAGACTCTTGTATTATAACTGAAACTGCGGCTATTGATACCTAAGAAAGACGCCCGCTCGAAGTCTTCGCAGGCGCTGCGCGTCTTATCTAAGCTATTAATTTGATACACAGGGTGCTATTTTCGAGCTATGTGTGCTGGCCTTTGATTATCTGATACCTTATACGAGTTGTATTTTATTGTATCCACTGGCTTCGTTATGAATGATTCTGGGGCGTTTCAATCCTATATGTAGTCAGGAGAAAGGCGCCCGAAGGTCTTGGAGGGCGTCGCATCTCAGCTATTAACGAAAAACACTGGATGCCATTTATGAGCTATGAATGCAGAAGACTGTATTGTGGGATATAACACTTACATTATAACTGAAACGGCGGATATTCATAACTACAATAGGCGCCCAAAGGTCTTCGAGGGCGCCGCGCGTCGCATAATATAAGCTATTAACACAAAACCCTGGATGCTATTTTCGAGCTATGTGTGTTAGATATGATTATATTATGATGCCTGATACGAGTTGTATTTTGCAATTACATTATGCTCAATTGATCTTTCCGTCAATGAATCTTTGTGTAAAGTTTCAAAAAAAAATTTCAACGTTTCGGTGGGCCGGCGGCCCAGTCCGGGCTTGGTGACAGGAGTATTTTATAAAATTCTACTGTCACAGTGACAGTAGTTGTCATACTCCTCCAAAACGTCCAAAGGTGGGAAACTATGTCATGTAATGTTAATTTAAACGTTTATATCGATAATTTCCACCTCTACTAGTTTCATCTCTTTTCACTTCACAATGTATTATGGGTCTAGGACATTTCGCCGTCGCCGTTTCGCCGTCGCCATTTCGCCGTCGCCGTTTCGCCGTCGAGCCATTTCGCCGTCGCCGTTTCGCCGTCGCCATTTCGCCGTCGCCGTTTCGCCGTCGAGCCATTTCGCCGTCGCCGTTTCGCCGTCGAGCCATTTCGCCGTCGCCGTTTCGCCGTCGAGCCATTTCGCAGTCGCCATTTCGTTGTTAGCATTCGCACTTATAATTTCGGGATGATCATTACTTGTATATAAGTTTTGAATGGTTTTCGAACGATTATATACTATCACTTTTGCATAATGAAGTTTTTTATTTTTGATACAGTAAAAACAATTGAAATCGAAATCCCTTTTCTCAATATTGTTTATTTCCGGGAATCTGATAATAGTCACATTTATCTATTTAATGATTTGTTTTTGGTTTTACTAGCAACATCAGCATTTTATTTACACTGACATTTAGTATAAAAAAAAGTTAGTATGTTATCACGTTCTTGCAACATTTAGTATAAAAAAGTTAGTATGTTATCACGTTCTTGTAAACTTAACCAATGCCGGGATAGCGACGGCGAAACGGCCGACGGCGAACTGGCTCGACGGCGAAACGGCCGACGGCGAAGTGGCTCGACGGCGAAACGGCGACGGCGAAATGGCGACGGCGAAACGGCGACGGCGAAACGTCCCAGTCCGATGTATTATGTTTTCCATCCTTTCCTCCATTTTGCCGGTTATCAGCGCGTTCATCACTGTATAGTAAATAAGAATAACTTAATTAACTTTTATACCACAACTACATCTGCAATGAATATTTTACGTATGTTTTAAAATGCATTCCTAATTTGCTAATAACTATCTTTACATCTAAAGTAATTTATAAATTAGATTTGGCGTCGTTGGTTATTACCTAATAGGAAAAGTATACACAACCAAAATATGGAATCACCGTGTAATATTTGAAACCTGCAGCTTTTGGAAGCTATAGGTGTAAATGTTTCAGTTGAAACTATAAGAAGAGTTCATTTGCCCAAGGACTCTATAGCAGGAGAAAGTTACGGGATCCCGAGTTACCCATGTAGCACAAGATTGATCACGCAAATTGGTGTCTTCCACACCACAACAGATCATTGGAAATTGGCAAAATGTGCTATTTTTAAACGAAAGTAAGACATGTAAAATCAGATGATTAACGAATTTGTGTACTTAGAGGGCCAGGAAGATAAGCAAGAACGGAAACTGCCGGATCTGTTCACAAATATAAAAGAGGAAATGTCATACTTCATAGTGTCATGTTCTGGAGAGCCATTACGATCGGTAAAAAAAGTCCTTTAATTTTCATCCAACTTTAACATCTCGCAGGTATGTTGATTTTGTTTCTATAACCGTAGTTAGGCTCCGGAGAGATATAAGAAAATTTGGACATCTTGGATTTTAAAGCACCCTATGTAACGCACAGCCGGCACAGCTGAATGTGGCTGAATTTTTATGTTTGTGCATCACAGTGTTGCCATGCTGTTTTCTATATATTTCTTTCATAATTTCAATCAATGTTAAATGTACCTACAAGAATAATAGAATAATAACATTTACTTCTCCGTCATTATACTAGGTATAATGACAAATGAGGTGTCAAATTAAAGCTTATAATCCAAGGATAGTACTAAAGGTAAGAAATTAGACCTAGGCTGTCTGTCCGTATGTCTGTCTGACCGCGAATATAACTCCTCCGTTACTATACCAGGTAGAATGACAAATGAGGTGTCAAATGAAAGCTTATAAACCAAGGATAATGCTGAAGGTGAGAAATTTGACACAGGTTGTCTGTCCGCCTGTCCGTCGGACCACGAATATAACGCCTTCGTCACTATACCAGGTAGAATGACAAATGAGGTGTCAAATGAAAGCTTATAATACAAGGATGGTACTAAAGGTGAGAAATTTGACATAGGCTGTCTGTCCGCCTGTCCATCCAACCACGAATATAACTCATCCGTCACTAGGGTAGGTAGAATGACAAATGAGGTGTCAAATGAAAGCTTATAATACAAGGATCGTACTAAAGGTGAGAAATTTGACATAGGTTGTCTGTCCGTCTGTCCGTGCGACCGCGAGTATAACTCATCCGTCACTATACCAGGTAGAATGACAAATGAGGTGTCAACTGAAAGTTTATAATCCAAGGATAGTAGTAAAGGTGAGAAATTAGACCTAGGTTGTCTGTCCGTCTGTCTGTCTGTCCGCGAATATAACTCCTCCGTCACTATACCAGGTCGGACGGACACGCGGACAGACAGCCTATGTCAAACTTCTCATCTTTAGTACCATCCTTGGATTATAAGCTTTCATTTGACACCTCATTTGTCATTCTACCTGGTACAGTTACGAAGGAATCATATACGCGGTCGGACAGACAGACGGACAGACAGCCTAGGTTAAATTTCTCACTTTTAGTACCATCCTTGGATAAGCTTTCATTTGACACCTCATTTGTCATTCTACCTGGTATAATGACGGAGGAGTTGAGTTTGCAAACAGACAGACAAGACGGACGGACGGACAGACGGACGTGGACAATTCAATGTTCACATTTTTTCAAAATTGGTGAAAACAACAACATAATAAACTTTACTTAATTGGTGTTTCACAACTACTTACTTTTAACACATTAAGTACACAATATTACAAGGTTTCTAGCAAGTTAAACGTCACAATGATTTAAAATAATCAAGTAAAAACATATATATACATAACATATTAGAACATACCTAAAATACACAAAAATGATACATTTCACACACAAATATAATATCACAAAAAATTGTAACGTGATAGTATGAAAAAATAGAGGATACGGCAACGGTGTTACATGTGACGGTCGGATCGGGTCGGATTCAATGCCAATATCTACACAGACATATTAGGGTGCTTTAATAGCCAAGATGTCCGAAAATTTAATGTAGCATTAATTCGCTTAAAATAATAAAATATATCAGATAATTCCATGTAAGTTTGGTTGTGTGTATGTTGTGCTTGGAAATTCGCTGCGGAGGAAGCGGCACTGCAGCACTAGACCAAGAGCTAGCAACGTCGGAAAAACAAGTATTTTAAGACAACCGGTTCTTTAATATATTATTCACTATGCTTCCTCGAACACCGTACCGGCCATCTGGCTACTGATACAGGTTGCGTTCATTACAGAGCGCAGCACTCTTGTACAGGTAAATATATCGAATTTAAAATGATGTATTTTAAGACGAATAATTTTTTTGTCATTACTTTTTAAACATTATTAGAAAAAATATGAATTATAATTGCCAGACATTTCTGTGGTTTAAAAAGTAATGACGAAAAATTTTTCGTCTTAAAAAGTATATTATGCAACGAGCATTTAATGATGGTTATTATAAGGCGAGTATGAGGGATACCAAACGACCCGCCTAGAGGCGTGTTTCGTATAGAGTACGAGCTTCATAGTGATAATTAAAAGCAAGTTGTATACACGATTTTTTCTATGATCATTCACAACAAAAAATATATTCAAATTTTGTTAATTTTGTAACGCAAACAAATTAAGTAGTTTGTCAGTTTGACAGTTTGTTTACATATTGAGATCTGTCAAAGCGTATGTTTACATATTTGACACGCTATTAGTCACTGCGCGTGTACCACCTTTATCGCGAATGCCATATCGCGATTCTATTGGTTAAAAATCTGTATCGTAATGAAAATCTGTATCATAATGAAGTTCATTATGATACAGGTATTGACATCATAATTGATATACCTATTATAGTATGAGAATAGAAAAATAATTTTACTCACAATCGGTTAGTAATTTATGGATTTCTAACCTTTGAAGTAATCAGGAAGCGACTTATTACTTACTTTACTTTCCCAGCTAGCCGGGAAAGTACTTTCCCGGCTAGCATCTGTCACTTTTCTACCTGCAAATGTCAATGTCATTTTTTATTAAAAGATGGTTTAGAAAGAATAGAATCCACTCAACATTTATTTAATTAAGAAACAACAACAACAATAACAAAAAGAAAACTATTTGGAATTATAAATATTAATAATTACATTGGAATTATGATTACTATTAACAGTTAAAGTAAGACCGTGTTGCTCAAAATTATGAGTTTCAGAAATAGATGATGACGTATTAATAATAATAAAATAATAAAATAGTTCTGGTGGCGTACATTCAAATTCACTATCAGACATTTTTGTAAAATAAACACAATTTGATTATACGTACAATTAATGGCGTCGTGTATCGCCTAAATGTCAGATTCAACAAACTTGTTTTGTTACCTAGCAACGATCTCACAGGTTACTTAAAATAATTCATCTTATCACATAATGAAAATGGATACAGATATTTGAAACGAAATTATTATTGGTAGATTGTGTGTATTAGAAATCCATAAACTACTAACCGATTGTGAGTAAAATAGTATACAAACCTCGCGGGAACTCATTCTAGCCTCGCGTCTGTAGTTTACCTCGGTGCTTCGCACCTCGGTAAACTACCTTGCCGCTCGGCTGAAATAGAGTACTTTCCCGCTAGGTATGTAATATACTATTAAATTCAATATACAGGTTGATTGATTAGAGTGATAAAGCTCAGTAGATCCGCTATAGTAATAGATAGCAATAAAAGTTAATAACAAAAATTGTAGCCAACTTTGATCTTCACATTACAAAATTAGTTAGAATGTTACAGGGTATTCGATAACGTAGTGGCAGACCAAATTTATATTTTTTTAAATGGAACACCCTATATTTTATTTTATATTCGAAATCTTCTTAACTTCCCCATCACCAAAATATAAAGGTTTGTTATGTCATATAGGGCTTTTACAAAGTTATATCCAATTTTCTATGAAAATCGTAACAAGTTCAGCACCCTATATAAATTAAAATAAGCACAACAGCAATGGTTTATTGGCGCCATATTTTTTTGTTGATTGTGAAAATGTTTAGGAATTATTGTTGATATTGCTAATTTTCTTTATATCGAATACAGGGTGAGTCAAAACGCAAGTACATTCTTTTTTCAGAAACTTTAAATGGAACACCCTGTATTTTATATCACTATCGAAAAGTGCCATTATCGTACTTTAATTTTTTTATAAAATTCTCTATGTCTAAATTTGTTAGTTTTGGAGATATCTTCATTTTTCAGAGCAAGTTATTAATTAGGTGTCAACCATTTTTATAAATTTTGACAATCAAAAAAAATTTGGCACCAATAAACCATTGCTATTGTGCTTATTTTTATTTATACAGGGAGCTGAACTTATTACAATTTTCATAGAACATTGGTTATAACTTTGTAAATACCGTGTATAACATAATAGTCCAAGCAATGAAGCTTAAAATAGGACAAAACCTCGCAATTTTTACAGAATGGATCGATTTGCTTGAAAATTTGAGAATAAGTAGTGGATAGTCCAAGGATTAAAATCTATATGATGCCGAAAGGCGCTTTTACCATGGGGGTGGTTACCACCCCATCTCGGGGGTGGAAATTTTTTATTATATTTTGACAGCAATAGTTGGTAAACACATTCATTCTAAGCAAAAAACGTTCTATACATTTTTTTGATAAAAGAATAGTTTTCGATTTATTCGCTATCGAAAGTGTTGGTTTAAATCGAAAAAATCATTGTTTTTAATCAGTTTTCTGCTAATAACTCAAAAAGTTTTCGTTCTATCAAAACAAGTTTGCTTAACAAAAATGTACCTTTTGAAAAAATAAACAAAACCGTTTTTTTATAATTTGCTTTAAGACCAATAGTAATCGAGCTATACTTTATTATGTTAGCTCTTCTTCGTAAAATGCTAAATATTGTAGTTTCAAAGTCAAAAGACGGGAAAACTATGCATTTTTCGAGGATAACTTGTTCAAGCTAATTTAAAGTATTTAAAAATATCTATCTCCAGAAATAAAAAAAAATAGTCCCTAGCTCAAAAATTAAGTGACTTATAGTAAAAAGAATGTCAGTCCCTATTTTTTTCAGCGAAAAAGTGATCGTAAACTTCCCCCTACTCTCCACCCTAATTAAAATTGGTCATTAACCTTACTTGGTCTTCTTAATTTATGTATTGTTAATAGGTTCTAGAGGTTTAACCGGCTTAGAATGGTTAGTTTAAAAAAAATGAGTTAATAATAATAATATCGTATGGCATTTTTGCCGGGGAGATCCTTTCGGATAGCTCCGGCGCCATTTACATCTTTAACCCTGTTTTAAGTAACTAGTGCCGATGTACACTAGCCCAGGGGGACCGACGGCTTTACGTGCTCTCCGAGGCACGGTGAGACGGCTCGTGTCATTATTGGAAATGAAAATAGTTTGTCTTTGGCAGGGCTCGAACCCACGTCTACTGGCGTATGAGGCCAGCGTTTATGCCGTTACTCCACGGCCGTTCACGAAAAAAAAAAATGAGTTAAAAGCGAATAACGAATTTTTGTAGTTTGGTAAAAAATGCCCATTTCTTCAGAATAGAAAGATTAGTAGCAGAGATACGAAAAAATATTTAAATATAAAATTGTAGCCTATTTAATTCTCAAGAACTTGGTTTGCAAAAATTTTTTCTACGTCAAAAATTGAGTGAGCTATTGAAAATTAAAACGTAATAACATGCAAAAACCACCTTTACCAACCCTTTCAAAGTCACCTCTTTTTGCGAATGAGGATTTTAAAATCATATAATATTATTGGCCCTATAGGTCCTGTAAAAACCTACAAAATTATTTTTTAACAAACTTTCTAGGAAAAAAAATAAAAAAGTTACGGTTAAAAAATCAATATATTTTTTTGAAAAAAAAAAGGAGATATCCAATTGGAAGCATAATAATGTAAGTTAGCGGTGTTCTTAGTCATCGGCTTTATTCATTCTTCTTTATTTATGTATTGTTAATAGATTCCAGAAGTTTGACTGGCTTAGAATGATTAGTTTAAAAAAAATGTAGTTAAGAGCGAATAACGAATTTTTGTAATTTGGTAAAAAATGCCTTTTGCTTCAGAATAGAAAGAGTAGCATCAGAGATACGAAAAAATATGTGAATATAAAATTGTAGCTTATTTAATTGCCAAGAAATTGGATTGCAAAACTTTTTTCTACGGCAAAAATTGAGTGAATAGTAAATGAGTATAATACCGAAAAACATTGATTTTTTCGATATAAAACTAACACTTTCGATAGCGAATAAATCGAACACTATTAATTTTATCAAAAAAATGTATATAGCATTTTTTGCTTAAAATGAATGTTTTTATCAACTTTTGCAGTCAAAATTATAATAAAAAATTTCTACCCCCGAGATGGGGTGGCAACCACCCCCATGGTAAAAGCGCCTTTCGACATTATATAGATTTTGATCCTTGGACTATCCACTACTTATTCTCAAATTTTCAAGCAAATCGATTTATTCTGTAAAAATTGCGAGGTGAAAAGCTTCGGCTCCTGGACTATAAGAAACCTTTATATTTTTGTGATATAGACGAAGCAATAAAGCACTAAAATCAGCATTACCTCCGAAAAAAAAAAGGACAAGACGGATCTTAATAATTCTTTTTGCATTCGATTCGTAAATGCGCCAGGAAACTTTGTGAACCGGAGCCACAATTAAAATATTGAAAAACTGCATACAAAAATGTATTCTTAAAGTGCATCTCAAACAGACAATAAAAAAATTCAGAACTCGTCAATTATCTGCGGAAATGAGTTCAATTTTGTTGCTCGGAGGTTTTTGAGGTCGCTGAAAACGAATATGACGTCAAAAGTGATCTCCGGAGTACCTGGTGCCAAGAGTACCTACTGTTTACCTCTCGATTTAAGTTCAGATCACACTGCAATAATCATAACACTAAGTACAACTATAATAAAGAAAATGTGTGCAGCAGTATTCCTTGATGTGGAAAAGCCGTTTGATAAGGTGTGGCATAAAGGCCTGTTGTATAAAGTGAAAAGAATATGCCTAATGAAATATACCTGATATTAAAATCATATTTCAGCGAGCGATTTTTCCAAATCAAAGTACAGTTCATCAAGAATAGCTGAAAGTCATTCGTCATCCGACGGATCTCGCACTGAGCGTTCACTTAATATCTACCGTTTGTAACGTGAACAAGTCGGTACAGTCTGCGAAACATTTTTTGTAAGTACGAACCGCAAAGGAGAATCAATTTAAAATTTGCAAATTTTGTTTCAATCGAATCTGAAGGGAAAAGTTTTAAATAATCAGACACGGGAAGTGATAGCAAACGTGATTTATTTTATGATAAATGAAGCGAAAAACAATGAACCGTGTAGAGATTTGAAAAAAGTGCAGGAACGTGTGGTATTGGCAACAGGTGTTAGTTTAAGCAGCGTTCAAAAAATTGCTCGGGAAATGCAATTAATTGAAGATGGCGAATATTCCTCATTTGTAACTCCAAACAAAAAGAGAAAAAAAAGCGCTTCAAAAACGTGCTTGGACGATTTTGATATAGGGCTTCTTCGACGTTATATAATGGATTTTTGTATAACACAAAAACAAGTCCCAACTGTGAAACGCATACACAGAACATTTGCAGAGGAGTACAACTACTCAGGTTCCATAGAAAGCCTACGAACAGTACCTAATTAGAAAGATGGGATTTCGTTGGCGAAAAACCAGAACTAATAGAAAATTATTAATGGAAAAGCCCAATATTCAACATCTTAGACTGAATTTTTTACGTAGTATGAAACGTTACAGGAACGCAAATCGCCCAATTATATACATGGATGAAACATACGTCCATTCATCTCATACCCACCAAAAGAGCTGGTCTGATAGTTCAAACAAGGGCATACAAAAACCAGTATCTAAAGGACAGATGCTTGTGATAGTGCATGCTGGAGGTGAAAGTGGTTTTGTTAAAAAACGCTTATCTGCGCTACAAACCTACTATAAAAACAGGAGATTATCATGATGCAATGAACTACGACAATTACAAAAAGTGGCTTCAGGATAAACTGATACCAAATTTGCCCCCGAACAGCGTTTTAGTGATTGATAATGCACCGTATCACAACGTACAAACTGAGAAATGTCCAACTATGTCTTCCAGGAAAGCAGAAATGCAGCAGTGGCTGACAACGCGAAATATTTCCTTTACAGATGACATGTTGAAATTTGAATTATACGACATTATAAAATTACACAAACCTCTGTTTAAAACCTATGAAATTGACAAAATACTCGATGATAAAGGACATTCAGTTTTACGGTTACCCAAGATATTATCCGGATTTGAATCCTATAGAGTTAGTATGGGCTTCTATGAAGCAATATGTCGCTGAAAAAAATGTCAGTTTTGATTTTAAATTAGTGAAAAGTTTGTGTGGACTGAATAAAACGATGACCACAAATGCTATGGAAATGGATACGAGAAAGGTTATAAATATCTCTTTTAACGAAAGGTACTGGTACAAAGACACCATATTTATGCTTCACCGGGACCGAACATCTAATTTATGTTTATTACCCTACTGCTTACCCCTTTTTCTCCGAAACCTTTTGGTCAATATAATGGTAATATAAAGTATAAATAGTCAATATAAAAATATAATTTTTGGTTTATAATGCCATAATTTATAGCAACACAAGCGGTTTTTGTTGGATCTATTTTATTACATCTCACTTTGTAAAAAAATACTACAAATATACTGAAGAAAAGTAATAACAGTAATAATAATTGTGTACGGGACCTATTAGAAACTATTCAAACTTTACGTTTCTATATTTGTGTCTCCGATTGTACCTATATTTTAAAGTTCACCCGCGCCTACAGGCTATCTTTTTCCTTCCGAGTGCGTTCTCACTTCATTGTTCGCGCAGGCAGTTAGAATTTCAGACTTTCGCTATTCTTGGTGAACTGTAAATACCTCACTTTCCAAATATCATCCTATACAATCCGGAGTACCTCAAGGTAGTGTCATCGGTCTCTTCCTTTATCTCCTTTACACTGCTGATATACCTGCTGATGATGACATTACTATGGCCACATTTGCGGACGATACAGGAATCCTTACATCAGTCAGACCAAAACCCAGATAGAGCTTCTAACAAACTGTTCTAAACGGTGAAAAGTCTTCACAAATTACGTTCACATCAAGAAGGATCGACTGCCCACAGGTTCATATTAATAACATTCCTATCCCCTTAAAATCAGATGTCAAGTACCTGGGACTTCATTTGACATCGAAGAACCATATCAAAAACAAGAAAGCTCAACTAAATTTAAAAGTCAGACAAATGTATTGGCTGCTAGGTAAAAGATCCCAGTTATCATTAGAAAACAAAGTATTATTATACACAATTATACTAAAACCGATATGGAGTTATGGTATAGAGTTATGGGGCCGCAGCAAACCGAGCAATACTAAAATATTGCAAATCTTTCAATCAAAGACGCTGCGGATGATAGCGAATGCACCATGGTACGTTTCCAATATAACTATCCATAATGACCTTGGGATACCATTCATCGAAGATGTTATTAAACTACATGCAACCAAAGCACAAGAAAGAAATTCCGCCCATGAAAGTCAAACTATTCAACAACTCTACCAGCCGCCACTTGTGGGAAGAAGACTGAAAAGGACATGGCCGGAGGACCTAACTGATTAGGTGTATTGGAGAACCATCGATGGATGGTGCCCAAAGCATGCCAGGATTCAAGACTTTGCTACCATTTGCTAAATACTCTGTGTTGTAATTAGAGTAGATTGTAAATTTGCACCTAATAAAATGATAAAAAAAAACTGTTTACCTCGTCATTAAAATTCATTAAAAAATTAGTCAAAAATCATTAGGTACTTAAGGGGTTTTTGGGGCCGCTAACGACGAATATGAAATCCGATGTGATTTTCGGAGTACCTGGTGCCCAGGGTACCTACTGTTTAGCTCTCTTGTGGAGTTTTCGGCAAAAAATTTATTAAAAAATTAGTCAAAAATAATTACTTGGATGTTTTTGGGGTCGCTAACGACGAATATGACATAGGAAGCGATCTCCGGAATACCTCGTGCCCAGGGTACCTACTTCTTATGGAGTTTTCGGCAAATTCATTAAAAAATTAGCCAAAAATCATTACTCGGGGGGTTTTTGGGTCGCTGACAACGAATATGACATCGGAAGCGATCTACGTAGTACCTGGTACCCAGGGTACCTACTGTTTACCTCGTTTTCTGGAGTTTTCGGCAAGTTCATTCAAAAATTAGTCAAACATCATTAGTTACGAGATAAACAGTAGGTACCCTGGGCACCAGGTACACCGGAGATCACTTCCGACGTCATATTTGTCGTCAGCGACCCAAAAACACCCCGAATAATGATTTTTGACTAATTTTTTAATGAATTTTAATGACGAGGTAAACAGTAGGTACCATTGGCACCAGGTTCTCCGGAGATCACTTTTGACGTCGTATTCGTCTTCAGCGACCCCAAAAACCCCCCGAGTAACAAAATTTAACTGATTTCCTCCGATAATTGACGAGTTCTGAATTTTTTATTGTCTGTTTGAGATGCACTTTAAGAATGCATTTTTTGTATGCAGTTTTTCAATATTATATCATGGCTCCGGTTCGCAAAGTTTCCTGGAGCATTCACGAATCTAATGCAAAAAGAATTATTAAGATCCGTCTTTTCTTTTTTTCGGAGGTTCAGTGCTTTACTGCTTCGACTAATGGGGAAGTTAAGAAGATTTCGAATATAAAATAAAATATAGGGTGTTCCATTTAAAAAAAAAACAAAAGTTTGGTCTGCCACTATGTTATCGAACACCCTGTAACATTCTAACTAATTTTGTAATGTGAAGCTCAAATTTGGCTACAATTTTTGTTATTAACTTTTATTGCTATCTATTACCATAGCGGATCTACTAAGCTTTATCACACTAATCAATCACCCTGATTTTGTATTTACCTGTACAGGTGTGCTGCACAGTAATGAACGCAACCTGTATCAGCAGCCAGATGGCCGGTACGGTGTTAGATGAAGCATATGGAACATCATAGTTAAAGAATATTATATCGGTCTCCCCTTGCTACGTGTCCAAAATAAGCCATCTTTCTACATTTGATATTATCAAGCTACTCGCGAGTAGCATTTGCTCTTTTAAGGACTGCCACATCCATGTTGTCGCACCTTTAGACATATCAGAGGAATATGACAACTGTCAATATGACAGTAGAATTTTCTAAAATACTCCTGTCACGGACGTCTAAAGGTGGGAAACTATGCAATGTATGTTAATTAATACGTTTATAACGATAATGTCCAGCTCCACTAGTTTCATCTCTTTTTGTTTCGCAGTCTATTATGTTTTCTATCTTTTGTTTTGAGCTATTTTGCCGGTTATTAGTGCGCTCATTACTGTATATTAAAGAATCAGCTGTCTTCAAATACTTTCTCGAAAACGTTGAGCTCTTAGACCAAATTATATTGAAGTTGTTGTGAAGAAACCCCCGACTTCCTGTCATTTCTATTCTCCTGATACATGATTTGTCGTCTTGACGATTTGTGGTGGTTGGTTGGTGTTTGTTTGTATGTTTACAAACAAACAGCACACAATAGTTTGTTGTGCTTTGGAAAATTTCGACTTCATGTCATTTATATTCTCCTGATACGTCTAGACGATTCGTGGTTTGTTGGTGTTTTTGTTTATGCTTTTTTTATTGTTTACAAACAGCACACAATATAGTTGTGTATGCAGTATGCATTTTGAAAATACATACTATGTTTTTAAATAAAACTCGGAACAGGTTATGTAAAAAAAATGTGTTATTTGCTTCAATAGAAGACAGTCCAAACCAACATTAGAATGTTGATCAAGTGAGTTTATATGACCCATGTTGAGCTGGCCCCCGACTTGCAAAAATTAAAAAACAAACAGCCCTGATTTATGAGCTATTTATAAGCTTTCATATTCCGCAAACTAAAAATTTTGAGCTCGTTCCACTGAGCAGGAATTTAATACTTTAGTGGGGGGGGGGGCTGTGTCAGCCACTACTTAAAAATAGGAATATTGAATCGGTTTTTGCGGCAGAATTACGAGCTATTTATGAGCTCTTGAAATCATATAGTTTCGATTTTTGAGCTCATCCCCTTCACCCCCAAACAACCCTTTAATTGATTTAACTTAAGAGAAAAATGCTGAGAAAACTTAAAATATATCGTATTGCGGATATAATTCCTATAGCTTATAATATATACTCTAAGAATAAACTATTAAATCACGTGCATTTCGATTATTGAGGTACAACTCCTTCGCAAGAAAACCACCCTATCTTCCCGGCTTAAGAGAAAGTTGTACTTAAAATGCATTAAATTAATTATTTGGCGACTACATATCATTTAATAATTTCTAAGCTCCCAAATTACGCGCATTTAGATCAGTAAATTGCAATTTATTTTGTATAGTGCAGTCACTGAAGGTAAAAATTAACGATTACCTTCAATTTCGGTGAACCTTCATCGATTTTCACGAAAATTGGTCAGTGGTTAGAGGATACCTCAAGAAACAAAGGTGACATGGTACCACCTTGCGCCTTTACCCTGAGGGTGGATACCGCCCCTTCTAGGGGGTGAAAATTATTTTATAAAAAATAACTGCACAAATCTATAAAAGAACAAATTATAAGCAAAATTTATTATATAAAGTTATTAAAATAAGTCAATACTTTTTTATTAAACATCAAAAATTTTAATTATTCGAAAAAAAAATGCATGTTTTGCAGCGGTTTTTCGTAAATCACTGAAAAACTGTAAGTTTTTACAAAAAAGTTAATAGTAGTTTAATTCGTATAGCTTATATTCTAAGAATAAACTCTTAAATCACGCGCCTTTCGATTATTGAGCTACAACCCCTTCGCAAGAAAACCATCCCATATTGCCGGCTTAAGAGAGAGTTGTACTTAAAATAATTTAAATTAATTATTTGGCGACTAGATATCGTTTAATAATTTATGAGCTCGCAAAACATATGCATCTCAATTATTAAATTGCCATTTTCTTTCTATAGTGCAGTCACTGAAGGTAAAAATCAACTATGACCTTCGATTTCGGTAAATCTCCATTCATTTTCACGAAAATTGGTGAGCGGATAGAGGATACGTCAAGAAAGAAAATTAACAATAACAACTTAGCCGGGGGTATATGTCACCCCTTCTCGGGGGTGAAAATTACTTTATTAAAAATAACCCCACAAATCAAGAGAGGGACAAATTCTAAGCAAAATTTGTTATATAATGTTATTAAAATAAATCAATACTTTTTGAGTTATTAAAGATCAAATATTTTAATTTTTGTGAAAAAAAAATGCTTTAAAGCGATTTTTCATAAATAACTTAAAAACTGTAAGTTTTTACAAAAAAGTTTTCATCATTAAAATTGAAGCTAATAAAAAATATAATAAATTGCTGACTTGAAAAACCCTTTAATATAAATTTAAAGTAAGTTATAGGTAATTAAATGTATAGTTTTTTCTGCGACTATTCAAATCTAAGGATTCAAGCTTAAATAACGGGAAAAAACGCATTTTATAACACTTACTAAATACTTGTCAAAGTACTTAGAAATACCTATCAAATGAGCTCCAGAAAAAGTTGATAGCATAAAAATTTATACTCCAAAAATTTAAAAAAAAAATGAATTTTTTTTATTCACTCTGTTATTTTTTATGATATCAGGCACATCCAACTATTTGAAAGGTAATTTCAAGAGCTATAAAACTGTATTACATTTAGGCCCGATACTTTATGTCTCGATTAACAGCCGGTTAGTTCACTGGGGTTTAATCGTGACCTCTTTAGGGTCTCTTGCGTTGTAATAAATGTAAATATAAGTATTATTATTATTCTTATTTATAATCATAATAATACTTGTAATTGCATTTATTACAAAGCAAGAGACCCTAAAGAGGTCCCGATTAAACTCCGGTTAACTAACCGGCTGTCAACCGAGACATAAAGTACCGGCTTAATCTTTTAAATACTTTATTTTTTAAGATAATAGGTTAAAGGGCTCCAGTTACATTGTTCTCGTAGTAAAATTTAGGCTTAAACGTTTCTATCTTCGTTATTTTGATTCATACATAAATCAAAAGACAAGTAAAATCTTTGCTAATAAAAAAAACTCAAATTTCGTTATCTATCATTTTTTACGTCAATCGTGTATTGTTGGAGTTATTATTTTAAATATGATCTAAAATAATCTATATTCGAAAGATTAAATGTTTTACAGTTTTACAGCTATATACTTTATAAGTATAAATTTTCATGCTATCAACTTTTTCTGGAGCTCATTTTTGATAGGTATTTCTAAGTACTTTGACAAGTATTTAGTACCTAAGTGTTATAAAATGCATCTCTTTCCCGTTATTTAAGCTTGAATCCTTAGATTTGAACTGTTGCAGAAAAAAATATACATTTAATTACCAATAACTTACTTTAAATTAACATTAAAGGGTTTTTGAAGTAATCAATTTATTATATTTTTTATTAGGTTCAATTTTAGTGATGAAAACTTTTTTGTAAAAACTTACAGTTTTTGAGTTATTTATGAAAAATCGCTTAAAAGCATGCATTTTCTTTCACAAAAATTAAAATATTTGATCTTTAATAAATCAAAAATTATTGATTTATTTTAATAACATTGTATAACAAATTTTGCTTAGAATTTGTCCCTCTCTCGATTTGTGGGGTTATTTTTAATAAAGTAATTTTCACCCCCGAGAAGGGGTTACATATACCCCAGGCTAAAACCGCAAGTTTTTATTGTCAATTCATGAAAATGAATGGAGATTTACCGAAATCGAAGGTCATAGTTGATTTTTACCTTCAGTGACTGCACTATAGAAAGAAAATGGTAATTCAATAATTGAGATACGTATATTTTGCGAGCTCATTAATTATTAAACGATATGTAGTCGCCAAATAATTAATTTAAATTATTTTAAGTACAACTCTTTCTTAAGCCGGGAATATGGGATGATTTTCTTGCGAAGGGGTTGTAGCTCTATAATCGAAAGGTGCGTGATTTAAGAGTTCATTCTTAGAATATAAGCTATACGAATTAAACTACTATTAACTTTTTTGTAAAAACTTACAGTTTTTCAGTGATTTACGAAAAACCGCTTCAAAACATGCATTTTTTTCACGAATAATTAAAATCTTTGATCTTTAATAACTGAAGTATTGACTTATTTTAATAACTTTATATAATAAATTTTGCTTTTAATTTGTTCTTTTATTGATTTGTGCAGTTATTTTTTATAAAATAATTTTCACCCCCGAGAAGGGGCGGTATCCACCCTCAGGGTAAAGGCGCAAGGTGGTACCATGTCACCTTTGTTTCTTGACGTATCCTCTAACCACTGACCAATTTTCGTGAAAATCGATTAAGGTTCACCGAAATTGAAGGTAATCGTTGATTTTTACCTTCAGTGACTGCACTATACAAAATAAATTGCAATTTACTGATCTAAATGCACGTAATTTGGAAGCTTATAAATTATTAAATGATATGTAGTCGCCCAATAATTAATTTAATGCATTTTAAGTACAACTTTCTCTTAAGCCGGGAAGATAGGGTGGTTTTCTTGCGAAGTGGTTGTAGCTCAATAATCGAAATGCACGTTATTTAATAGTTTATTCTTAGAGTATATAAGCTATAGGAATTATATCCGGAAAACGATATATTTTAAGTTTTCTCAGCATTTTTCTCTTAAGTTAAATAAATTAAAGGGTTGTTTGGGGGTGAAGGGGAAGAGCTCAAAAATCGAAACTATATAATTTGAAGAGCTCATAAATAGCTCGTAATTCTGCTGCAAAAACCGATTCAATATTCCTATTTTTAAGTAGTGGGGGGGCTGACTCAGCCACCCCCACTAAAGTATTAAATTCCTGCTCAGTGGAACGAGCTCAAAATTTTTAGTTTGCGGAATATGAAAGTTCATAAATAGCTCATAAATCAGGGCTATTTGATTTTTGATTTTTGCAAGTGGGGGGGGGGCAGCTCAACACGGGTGTTTATATGTTTGAAAGCTGAAATTTCCATGTAAACCAAAGAGTCTTCTGCTATTTATATTCAGTGGCGTACTGATAGATCAGCGCGCCCTGGTTCCAGTTGGGATGCGGGCCCCCGCCCAAAACATTCAATATAAATCATCATATTATATCATAAAATATTTCATAAAAACTCAAACTAATTTATAATCCATTTACTCACGGTTTTTGCTGTAAATTTTAAAGAACTGCTCGGATTGAGATGAAATTTGGCATACACATAGCTAACATGTCAGGTGACCCCTGGCTTATATGATCTGTAAGTTTTACCGCTTTAAAGTGCTCAATTTTGAAAACAATTTGGCTTTAAATAAACAAAAAAATTAAAACTTTTGAAAAAAAATTGTTTTTCAAAATAACTCAACTTCAAAAATCTCAACTACCTAGTATAAAAAATATAGGTTTTGCTATTGTGAATATTTTGGACTTTTTGTTTTCCTGACGACAAAAATTGGTTATAAGATAATATGTCTGTTCAAATTTTGCATACACTTGTGATTAGTGACTCGTTTAAGCCCATTTGACTACAGCCTTTTCAAAAATAAGCACTTTGAACCAACGAATCTTACATATCTTATAAACAATAAGTAAAGTAATTTGTGAAGCGGTAACGATTAATATCATTTTGGATGCTAATTAGAAGGTGATTTTCACTTTTTTTACCAACCAAAAAAAAAAGATACTAACATTATTTTGATCGAAATTTACTTACTTTTGATGTTAGAAACTTAAAAAGCAACAATATACTATTAAAACAGTAAATTAATATTAATCCTATCGTTCTTCATACTCACATGATTGATCACTTTACGCCAGCCGTTTTTATAAATAATGAAACTCAAAAACTTTCTACATCCAAAATTACAGTCATAATTAAAAACATTAATACCGGAAAACTAACACAGCTATTAAAAAATGAACATTGGAATAAAATTTATATGAACAAAATAGATTCTCAAATTGCATAATATGATACATTTATAAATAAGTTAAATAATTTCATACAAACCTCTAGGGAGATAAAACGCTTAAGAGGATCGGTACGTTTTTTCGGCTGCAATGCTATTCAAATGGGGATTCATTTTTTCGAATCCTGAGAAAACTAATAAGTATTTTTTGAAAATTTAAATGCAGAATGAAAGACTACGTTATTAGCGAGGGCCGAAAGTCCCTGAGAACTTCTATAATCTTTACTTTAATAAGTTACAGGGGTGAAAAAACTAAGAGAAAATTTAGTGTTATTTTTAATTTCAAATATCTCATTCAAAATAAACTTTTTATTTATTCTAAGGGACTTTCGGCCCTCGGGAATAATTTAGTCTTTCATTCTGCGTTTAGATTTTTCAAAAATATTTATTGGTTTTTTCAGGATTCGAAAAAAATGAACACAATGTTCGTGGTAATATTTTCCAAATCTATCTTTGTCATACAACGCACTTAGTCGAATAGAATATTGTCAGTCAGACACTGACAATCAGTGACAATTTTAAATAATTATTTGACATGAATCGGGAATATTTTTAGTTGTTGATTAAATAATATTGATATATATATATATATATATATATATATATATATATATATATATATATATATATATATATATATATATATATATAGTGTATTTGATAAATAATTGATTTAAGAGGTGAACTTTATAAAAAGTAATTTATTGTGTATTAGGTATTTATGGAAGATAGAAGCAGAGAATACATCAAGATATATTCTGTGATCCAAGTATTTTGGTGTTAAAGATGTTCAAAATTGTAAGCGTTCCATAGTAACAATATATTATTAAAAAATCACTTTAACACTTTTCCTCTTTTCTCGATTGAGTATTAGTTTTTGTTGTACGTACATACAAATTATTACAATCACTGAATACATAACTAGTGAAAAAATTATCACATTTATTAACTGAATTAATAATTTGCAATTATACAAAAAATAACAGTTATCCAAGAACATTCAAAAGCCATCTCTTTAAGCTAGTTACGACATTGTCAAGTAGAATGACATTCTAGTAATATGTACATATCCATACCAGTGTGAATTTTACTACACGTAATTTGCCACGTAAAGACAGAAAAGGTAGGGATAGCCGTAAAATATTTGCGAATTATGGACCCATAGCCTTAAATAAAAAAAACCTTGGATGACGGTAGGGCTGATATCTTTTATCAAACGACGAGATTTTCTTAAAAAGAAGAGTTATAGTGTCTAGTTATCCTTACCACTATTGTCTATATTTAGAATTTAATTTCAATTTTTAAGAATCACCTACCTATATAAAAGTACAGGCTGAATGATGACGGTTCTATAAACACCAGTATCGACCCTATTGTATTGGGATTATTGCAATAAAACTTGCAATGCATATTTACAACTTTGTAGTATACCGACATCTTATTCATGAATCGTACTAATATACAAGTAAATTGGAAAAGACTGTAAGACTTGTGCACACTTCTAAATAGGTCAAAACGGCAAACAGGTGTATGTTTTCAAAAAACTTTTGATAGTGTGTAAAAAAGTACTTTTACACACTATCAAAAGTTTTTTGTATGTTTTCAAAAAACTTTTGATAGTGTGTAAAAAAGTACTTTTACACACTATCAAAAGTTTTTTGAAAACATACACCTGTTTGCCGTTTTGACCTAATATACAAGTGTTTGAGTAATCACCTATAGGCAGGCCCTGGCGGTTAGTCTTTATAAGTTGAAACATGTTTGGAAAGCAGGTAAAATGTGTAGGGAACCTTACAACAGCATTCTCTGTATTTCAATAAATTTTATTTTCAAAATTTTTGAGGAATTCTTCGTTTTTACCTACACAAGTACCTACACAAAAATTAAAATCTGTTAATCAGTTACATTTCTTATGTGTGTACTTGTTCAAAATGTCCCCATCAAATTAGAAACAAAAGAAGCAAAAACCGCATTAAAGCGGGCCCCGCGGGGCCCGGGCCTCAGTACGCCACTGTTTATATTGTTGACGTACAAATTTGTTGCATTGTAGTATTGCAATAAATTATAGCTTGTTTACTATGTAAACAACTTTACTATTTGTTATTAAGAGTAAACAGTAGCGATCAACAGGTAGCAACAAAATATAACTTCGGGAGATAGTATCATAAACTTTGGCAACAGTGGTAATCTTTGACATTATCTAAGATTAATATTTTGACAATATCATAGTCGCGCTAAATGGAAGTAATAGAAAACGATTTTAGTATTAATAAATTGATATGTATAAAAATAAACCAAAATGGGTGAAAATTTTATGTTAAGATAGGTATTTGAAAGGTATTTGCATGAAATATCTAATAAATAAAACAATAATAAATAATCATTTTTTGTTGTAGACCGATTACAAATTTCGATTTTCGCATAATTTTGGCACGGTTTTTAATGGAGGTTTTCTTGGACGGTTTCACTTTATTTTTCGTTTGATTTACTTTTTCCATTTTGTTAAACTATTGATAATATTTTTAAAATAAAAAATCCGCCTAAAACTTTATATACTCGCATTAGAATTCGAAATATTTTTACGTAAAATATACTTACCTACCTACATATAACTAAAACTCACAATTAAAAACAATATATTCCTTCAAAGAGGCCAACAACTTATACAACAACAACAAATATATAATAAATTAACTATCAATAAACACTACTTTCCTATGAAACAACAAAAACGAATTCTCAAATTAACACACTAGTGCACTGAACAGATATCGATAAAGATGACAGAACAGATTAGAGAAATTCTGACGCAGGTTTGTCAAAATGACAGCGATAATTTCTCTATGTTGCCTAATTAGTTATTTAGTTATAATATGTTCGATTTCTTGTTAGAAATAAAAAATTTTAGTAGTTCCAAGATTACACAAAATCTAGGCCTGGGATAAAAAAGTTTATTTGAAGAAAGTTTTTTTTTCTTCTTAATGGCGGTACAGGCTCCTTTTTTTCAATATTTTATTTAGTTATAGAGTAATTTCCACGTACTAACATATTTCTGAAATCGGGCTCTGTACCGCCATTCTTTATTATATTACGAATATGTGTGCCAAATATCTCGACAAAACATTCAAAATTAGAGCCGCAATCTTGGAACACGTTTGTTGCTACCTGTTGATCGCTACTGTAGCCTCTTAAAAACATATTAAACTTATTTTGAAACTATTTCTTGTGTCATGTTATAGTTTATTAGTTTTTGGTGTAATAAACCACAACATATGAAATTCAATATTATCAACATCAAAATGGGAATTGATTGTATGATCACATTATTCCTTCTTTCAACCCGTTTTAAATCCCCTCGAAATTAAAGGTAATTTTTGATCTGGAAATATCAAGCTGCCCCTTGCAATCTATCTGCTCTATACAAAAATATTTAAGCGGAATTTTGACGTGGAAATACCCTCTATACTCTATATACCAGGGGTGGCCGAACTGTGGCTCGCGAGCCACATGTGGCTCTTTAAAGGATAATCTGTGGCTCTCAACAAATGTACCTGAATTTCTTTTAATTTTTGTGTTTCAAAATGTCTTAAATTACTGCCAACAAATATAAAAGACTAAGTGTAACATCAGGACTGATACGACAAGGAGACCCCTTATCACTGTTGCTATTCAATTTGGTATTAGAATTTGTAATAAGTAAAATATCATCTGAGCTGACAGGAGGATTTGCGAATCGAGGATCAAAACTATTGCTGATGATCTACGTTCAGTCACTCATTCTACAAGAGACGTGAGAGGTGTGTTTTCACAAATCGAGGAAGAAACAGGTACATAGTTTGAGCTTTCGAATAAATAAAGAAAAAATGAAATAATGCTAGTAGCCAAAAATCCAACACCAAGACGTAGGGATAACATAACTATTAATTACCATAACTTCGAAGTATGTAATGCAAGAGTTTAAATATCATTAAAGATGACAACCACAAATAAAAAGAGGTATCAGCAAGGATAGCTGCGTGTAATAGATGCGTGTAATAGAGCATTATACTACTCCCTACCATCATTATTAAGATCTGCTATTAAGATCAAAAAGCTGCTAAAAAGACAATCTATTATTAACACAATTAAGACTGTGCATGCCAATTATTCGTCCAATTGTTACATATGGAAGTAAAACATCAGAAGGATATAAATGAATTGCTGGTATTTGAAAAGAAAGTTCTCATTCCAGAATGATATTTTGCCATCAAAGAGATGAATTGACAGTAAAGTGGAGAAGGCGCCGCAATACTGAATTGGTGACTGTGTATGTGGTGAAATAATCGTCAGACATAAAAGCTAAGATAAGATGGGCAGGTCATGTGGTAAGATCAGAGGAAGACATAATCTTAAAACAGTGTTTTTTGAGAGACGGTAGAAGATCAGTAGGCCGTCCCATAAAAAGCTGGAACGATGATGAAGAATCGAAGAATCCTGAATTAGTAACGGCTGCTTGTAGAATTATTTGCATATTTGAAACGACGATGTGAACTGTTTTGTTCCACTGTAAAATTCGTGAAATTCAAACACTGAGAGAAAAATTTAATATGTACCTTTTTTACACTTTTTAAATAATTGTTTAATTGCGGCTTGCGAAAAATTTCAAATTTTGGAAAGTGGCCCGGATTATCAAGGATCTTGGCCACCCCTGCTATATACTGTGACTGTAAAGCCTCGGTTTCCTCGAAGGCGGCACCGACAAACTGCGAGCGTAACACTGCGATGAATGACGTCATAAAAAACTGTACCACTCAAAATAATAGCAGTGGTTTCCAAGGATGCGTTGGAAGCCACTGCTTGCTGAGTTTGCACATTCCATTGCCTCAGTGAAGAACCTTGAATTTTTCACCGTAATCTGACGTAATTCATCGCAGTGTTACGGTCACAGTTTGTCGGTGCCGCTTTCGAGGAAACCGAGGCTTTATTGTTGTGCTGTCGAAGAAACTGTCGACTTCATGTCATTTCTATTCTCCTGATACATGATTTTTGGTCTTGACGATTCGTGGTTTGTTTGTGTTTTGGTTTATAGTGGTAGAACCACTCTCCGAAAAATTGGAAATAAAATCCAGTGATGTGGGAGGGAGGGGATGTGACATGAGGTGAAGTAGATGGGATCGCTTTCACGGACTAAATGGGGAACTCAATATGGCGGAACAACTCTTTGGTAGTATATTCTGTTCTTAATAAAGTATATAATTATAAAATTATATTATATTATATAAATATATATATATATATATATATATATATATATATATATATATATATATATATATATATATATATAGTGGTTTGAAGTTTCAGCAATTCGGTCATGTGAAATAAAAGTCTATTTGTTATTTCTCAATATTTCGTCACACTTTTGTGACTTCTTCAGGAGAAAACTGTAAATTTATTAAGATTAGAAATTAACAAAAGCTAAATATTTAATTACTTACAACTATAAGAGTATTAATTTAGATTTTTTTAACATATCGTAAGGGACATTGACTTAATTTTGATTTTGACATTTATTACTTCGGAGTTATGGTAACTGCAATAAATTTTATATTCATAGAATATTGTCTGATATTTAAAATTCTTTTTTTAATAATAAATAGGTCAAAGTAAACCAAAGAAAATATTAACGGAATTTTAAGGTGGAAAGGTATGATTAATAGTAGAAAAATTTTAGAAAGGGACTAGAGTATATTAAATTGATCTATAAAATGTAAGTGATGGTACATAGTGAGTTAGTATAAGGCTGATATTTTTCGAAATTAAATAAAAATTAAGATGGATTAATTATTAGGTGAATAATTGAGTAATTTGTTTGAATTTTTACACTTTTTGAAAATATTTTAAAGGTTATTTATTATTTAGAATGTTACAGTAGATATTACTCATATGGTTAGTATCAGTCTTATAATTAATAGATTCTGGAGTTTTGATAATATGTACCATCTCAAGGAAGAGTCGTTTTTTATAATTGTCAACTTGTTCCAAGATTTTTACATTGTTAAAGTCAAATTTATGTCCCGTCTTTAAATGGTGTTCTACCAAGGCATAATGTCCCTTACGATATGTTAAAAAAATCTAAATTAATACTCTTATAGTTGTAAGTAATTAAATATTTAGCTTTTGTTAATTTCTAATCTTAATAAATTTACAGTTTTCTCCTGAAGAAGTCACAAAAGTGTGACGAAATATTGAGAAATAACAAATAGACTTTTATTTCACATGACCCAATTGCTGAAACTTCAAACCACTATAACACAGTACGGTCGAAAATATTTGTACAAATATATATATATATATATATATATATATATATATATATATATATATATATATATATATATTGTTAAGATATGTAAAATTTGAATTAATATGGTTTCGATCTTAATATTTTAGAAAAGTTAAAACATATAATAAAAATATACCAAAATTCATTTCGAAGAAATGAAAGTCAATTATCTTTGGATGGCCGTAGGTAAACAAAATTTAAATAGGGATTAAGTATTTTCTTTGTACAGTTAGTATGATAAGAAAGTGGTTATGTGTTTGGACAATGAGACCGGGTTTCCCAAATGGACTTTTGCGGCGAGGGAATAATTGTATTTAGAAATTTAAATGAATGTAATCTTTGTTTAGATATTAAGAAAGGAAAAAAAAAAACCGATTGGCATGTAATTAGTTTTAGGAAATTTCTAATGGTAGGGAAAATTGGTGTTTGTTATCTGAAAGGTAGATGGGGATAAAATTGAGGAACTCGGATTGGTGGAAAAGGAAAAAGGAGGGGCTAGGTATGAAGAATGGGAGTTTAGCGAAATGTTAGAGGGTGGAAGAAGAGTCAGTTGTTAAATGATCGTTAAGTCGACTAGTGGTGATCTCTAAGAGTCTCCTGAAGTAGTAAGGCAGATAAGTGAATAGTTGTGAGTTTGTTGAAATAAGTGTCCTGACGGAAGCTCATCACGTAAAGCATTGTAAGTTATATTGTTCTACTTATATTCCAAGAGTCACCGTTGCATGCCGGAACGAGAAATAGATTCAGTTTATCGAGAGGAGAAAAGGCTAGCATTGTTTTTTGAAAGATACGTGCATCTGTAGGGGGTCATTAATGACAATAGGCTTGCAATAATTTGTTGCGAGATTGCTGACTACATAGGGGGCTGCTAAGAGTAAATTGTAGGCGACCAGAGACAAGAATTTGGACAACTCATCATCCGAGAGACAGTTTTATTTTTTTTGTAGAATTATTCATAACGCAAATTTCAATAAGTACTTTAGATAGTGGTAGGGTTATTTCAATAATCAGAATAGGAGATATTATTTTTAGAGGATATTTTGAGGGTGAATTTATTTCAATAGATGCTTTTGTACCATATATGTGTTTTATTCCGTTAATCTTTGACCTTATTTATCATATGTAAAGCAAAGGAGATATTGAAGCACGAGAATATAAAACCCTGAGATTAGAGCATTAAATAGTGTGATTAAATCATAAGTGCATCATTAAAATTAAATTTAATTAATTAGTTAATTATCTAATCAAGTGCTTTGAGCACACCGATCTTTGAATATCACATTAACTGGAGCCCAGAACGTGGTGGCTTAAAAATATCGCAGCTTTGCATTTGATGGTAGGGAAAGAGATAAGGAATAACTACAGGTGATCCAGAGATAATTTGACAATTTTTCCAGGTGTAAAAATAATTTTGATTTATGGATTGATCGTAGGTATTGGATATTTACTGCCATTGAATTATTTGATTTTTTTTTTACCAATCGTACATTTGATATTTATTTTGAAATTTACTGATTGCATATTTGATATTTGTGGCGAAAATTTATTAAATTTGGGGAGAAATATTTGTCGTGTTCTGCAACTTATAGAGTGTTGTAAAATTTCACATTTGGCGGGGACAAAGAAAAAAGTTAGAGAAGAAACAGAAAGGAAACTGGAGATGCAACGAGAAGAAATAGAAACTAAAATGAAGGATATTAAGAATGTGCAGAAGATGGAATTAGAACAGTTAGAAAGCAAATTTGAAAATGCAATACAAGAAGACAGGCGAGAAATAGAAGAAAAATTTAAGCAAAACGAAAAACAAATTGCGGAACTCAAGAATCAACAGAATTGTGGAGAAAGAAGGGAAATGATTATCCATGGTACAAGCGACGCGAAAATACAATTTGGCGGGGATATTAGAAAAACACACCCAGTACCATTTGTTAAAAATTTGAGAACCAAATTGCAACATATTAGATATTTTGACGACTGCAAAGAAACAATTAGAAACCATCTGAAAGAAGGAGCAGCGTTATGGTATGAAAGTAAAGAAGATGAGTTTGAAAATTGGACAGATTTCGAAAATAAATTTCTCAACTATTTCTGGGGGAAAGTTAAACAGAGGGAAATCAACCAAGAGCTACAGAATGGAAGATATCACGAGAAAATGGGAATATCGGAGGAAAGATATGCTTTGCAGATATATAACAATTCCAAATATCTAGACTACAAATACTCTACCGAACAACTGGTAGAAATGATAAGCAGACATTTCGAAGAAACGCTGGAGGACCACGTGATTTTGAGAAACTATCAAGATATTGATAGTTTGTGCCAATTCCTTCAAGTAAGGGAAGCAAAACGAAGAGAAATGCGAAACAGAAGACAACATGAACAATATAATGGACCGGCAAGAAGGTATCAATCAAATTATGACCAGAGAAACCGACATGCCCAATCAACAAACGAAGATAGGCCGAGAGAATACCAAAATTACAATAGACAACAAAATTATGATAACAGGAATCACGCAAAAAATAGAACATATGAAAATCACAACAGAAACAGAGATGCACAAAATCCTCCGACTAGGAATACGAACGAACAAAGGGACGGTAGAAACAATCAGAATTTCCAACGACAAAATAGAAGGGAGATGAATCATGTAACAATAGAAAACGAGGAAGAAGATATATGCAATGAATCCAGACAGGATTTTCAATAAAGCATCCACTGAACAAACATAAACAACTCTCCGGTATATTTTGTCATCCGAGAGAGTTTATACAGTTGGCGGGAAATGAAAGACAAAGTTCTAATTCCAATTTAATATTCTTAGATGCATTTATAAAACATAAAGCGATTAAAATTTTGATTGATTCTGGATCGGAGATATCGTTAATCAATAAGAAACTAGTAAAAGAATTAAATTTGGACAGATTTGTGTACAAAATTCCTAGGGTTGTTTTAGTGGGTGCAAACAACAAAAAATTGACGACAGTAAATGAAGGTTTGGGAGTGCGGATCAGAGTGGGAGACAAATACTATATTATGCAATGTGTGGTGATCGAAGATTTAAACCATGATATGATAGCGGGAATTGATGAATTGAGTGAAAAACACATCACCATAAATTTTTCGGAGAATAAACTGGAAATCAGAGCAGAACCAGACAACATAGAAGAAGAAACGGAAATAGAGAGGAAAATAATTGTTGAAAAGATAAATGAACAGGAAAAACATAAAGAAATCAATATGACTGTAGAGGAAAAACCGAAAGTACAAGAAAAAAATCAACCAGAAAAAAAAAAAAGAAGGAAGAAAAAGAAGAAGAGTTCAAAAAGAAAGAAGGAAAACACGGTGGATACAAGAGAAAGACAGGAAATCGAAGATACGGAAGAATTGTCGGCAATCGACGATAAAACAGAAAGGAAGCAGGAAGAAAAGGAAGTTCTCATAAGAGAAATGAAAGCAGTAGAAACATGGTGCTCGGGATACCAAATGGAAATTGAAGATAAAAAAAAACAGAAGAAGAAATAAAGGATGAGGACAGAGAAGAAATGGCAATAATGGACGAGAATCCAGAATTTTATGAAGAAATATTATGGACAGTGAACACATGCGAACAAAATGAGGATGAAAGAAAATTAAAATGTGGAGAAAACATGGAAAAGGAAGTAGAGTTTGGTAACAAAATGGAATAATTTGATCCTAAAAAAAAAACTTGTGTCATTTAAATAAATAACAGAATTTTTTCGGCAAATCAAATGGCGGGGAGTTGTTAAGATATGTAAAATTTGAATTAATATGGTTTCGATCTTAATATTTTAGAAAAGTTAAAACATATAATAAAAATATACCAAAATTCATTTCGAAGAAATGAAAGTCAATTATCTTTGGATGGCCGTAGGTAAACAAAATTTAAATAGGGATTAAGTATTTTCTTTGTACAGTTAGTATGATAAGAAAGTGGTTATGTGTTTGGACAATGAGACCGGGTTTCCCAAATGGACTTTTGCGGCGAGGGAATAATTGTATTTAGAAATTTAAATGAATGTAATCTTTGTTTAGATATTAAGAAAGGAAAAAAAAAACCGATTGGCATGTAATTAGTTTTAGGAAATTTCTAATGGTAGGGAAAATTGGTGTTTGTTATCTGAAAGGTAGATGGGGATAAAATTGAGGAACTCGGATTGGTGAAGAAGGAAAAAGGAGGGGCTAGGTATGAAGAATGGGAGTTTAGCGAAATGTTAGAGGGTGGAAGAAGAGTCAGTTGTTAAATGATCGTTAAGTCGACTAGTGGTGATCTCTAAGAGTCTCCTGAAGTAGTAAGGCAGATAAGTGAATAGTTGTGAGTTTGTTGAAATAAGTGTCCTGACGGAAGCTCATCACGTAAAGCATTGTAAGGTATATTGTTCTACTTATATTCCAAGAGTCACCGTTGCATGCCGGAACGAGAAATAGATTCAGTTTATCGAGAGGAGAAAAGGCTAGCATTGTTTTTTGAAAGATACGTGCATCTGTAGGGGGTTATTAATGACAATAGGCTTGCAATAATTTGTTGCGAGATTGCTGACTACATAGGGGGCTGCTAAGAGTAAATTGTAGGCGACCAGAGACAAGAATTTGGACAACTCATCATCCGAGAGACAGTTTTATTTTTTTTTGTAGAATTATTCATAACGCAAATTTCAATAAGTACTTTAGATAGTGGTAGGGTTATTTCAATAATCAGAATAGGAGATATTATTTTTAGAGGATATTTTGAGGGTGAATTTATTTCAATAGATGCTTTTGTACCATATATGTGTTTTATTCCGTTAATCTTTGACCTTATTTATCATATGTAAAGCAAAGGAGATATTGAAGCACGAGAATATAAAACCCGGAGATTAGAGCATTAAATAGTGTGATTAAATCATAAGTGCATCATTAAAATTAAATTTAATTAATTAGTTAATTATCTAATCAAGTGCTTTGAGCACACCGATCTTTGAATATCACATTAATATATATATATATATATATATATATATATATATATATATATATATATATATATATATATATATTGTTGTGATCTTACTTTTGAAATCTAATGATGTTCTCAGATGTAATTTATCTAAATTAATTAATCAATAATTATCTCATTAATCAAACAGATCAAATACCTATATAGTGTCAATCTCAGGGCTAAATTATAATATCAATTACTTACTTTCGTGGCTTCAAAGTATTTCTCAATGGATTCCTAATCGGGATAGATAAAAGAGAGTAAAATAATACACACATACGTATTTCAATTAGAAATTATAAAAAACGTTTATTTTATCTAAATGGCAATATCTGCTTAATATTTCTTATATATTATCTTTCTATCTTTATTTAATACAACAGTTACAAAAATGGGAATCTTATTTCTTTTTGTCTCCAAATTTATTTTATTTATAATGAACTATTATGATTTATCAGTAACAAATTGATTGAGGTTTGATGAAATTTTTATAGTGATTGTGTAGCTCAATTTTCAATGTGTTATTTAATACACAAACCATACATTCATGTCATAACAAAATAGACTGACCTTTACTGATGATTTGACAATGTCTTCACACAAAACACGTTTCCTATTTGCTTGGGTTGCGATCCAAAGACTCGTCCCAGTCTTCCAGTAATGCCTCTGCTTCTTTGAAAACTAAGCCTCGTACAGCCCTCGTTCCTGCCTTCTCCTGATGCCGTGTTCTACCTTTTTCAAACACTTCCACTAAACCGGGATACTCTAGACTCAAGGAGTTATATACTATCTCGACTCGGTCTATCACTTGTTCCACGATATCTTACTTTTTATTTTTTTAAAGACAAAACTAACCAACCCGGCGTTTCACTCTTTTGTCACTCTTCTCGAAGACTGGACTTAGTCTCTCGATCCCTCAAAACATTCTGACTCTCATTGCTCATTCATTCTCCTACTTCCAAAATACCCCTTCCAGCATTCAAAAATCAACCAATCCCAAGCAACTTTCAATTATCCGTATTTACCAACACAAACTTTCCTTTTTCTAAATATCTTAATGGATTTCAAGAAAAAATAATATTCCCCATTTCAATTTTACTTTCCACATTAACCCTCTTTACAAATTTAATAACCTATCATCTTATTTGCTAGAATATGAATTATCGGTGGTTATTCACACCTTTCCACGAACACTTTCTTTTTAAACATCACTCTAATTGTTTACTTGAGTCCTATTGTTCCTGGGGTTCGTAAACACTTCTCCGAAACACTTTCTTAAAAACTACCTATACATAATGTGTTTTATACAGGGTGTTCCAAATTTACATGCCCGCGGTCGAGAAAAACGAAAACCTTTATTTTTATTTGAATTTTAAATATAACTATAGACTTTTATTTCTTATATCAAATAGGAATATAACAAATCCCCGCCTTTGTATTCGATAAAATTTATCTGCATCTTCAACTAAATTTTCTCGAGGCAAAACCAACTCCCCGTATATTACCTTGCTTTAATCTATGTCTTATACCCCTTCTTCTTGTATTAGTCTAATTAGTCCCACCTGTAGAGTAATTGTTTCCTTTTTTTCAGTGTCCTCATCCCGTGTTAGAGCGTCGGCTATTATGTTGTCTTTTCCTTTTCCACATATCAATTTTCTGTCTTTTTCCTCAGATTCTTCACATACGTTTACCGTGCATTCGGCATCCTCGTTTTCATATACCTCCTCTTCAAATACCACTGTTTCAATCATATCCTTTTCGCTTTCATTTGTTAGCTTTATTTCTTCTTCTCCTGAGCTCATCTCTTCTTTTGAGGAATCCCAGGTTTTATTTTCTTTTGTTGTTAATACTTTTATTTCTTCTTTTCCTGAGCTCGTCTCTTCTTTTGAGGAATCCCAGGTTTTAACTTCCTTTATCTTTTTCTGACCTTTTCTCCTTTTTCTTCTTTGTCCTTGCTTCATTGCCAAATTCATTTCCACTGTTTGTTCTTTACCTGATTCGTCCGTAGTTTGTTTCTCATGTTCCTTGTCCTGTTCTTCTTCTTTTTCTTCTGTTAGTTTCATCGTATTATTTTTAAAATCTATCATTACATGTTTTTCTGCCAATTCGTTAACTCCTACTATCATGTCATGTGACATGTTTGGCATTATTACACATTGTATTGCATACTTATTCTTACCTAATCGTACCATTACTCGTATGCCTTCATTTATAGTTGCCAATGTTCGTTTGTTTGCGCCCACTAAATTTACCCTAGGTATTTTGTAAATTAAATTTATTAAGTTAACTTCTTCTATTAGTTTTCTATTGACCAGTGTTATTTCAGATCCAGTGTCTATCATAATTTTAATTGGTTTCTCGTTGATAAATCCATCCACAAATTTTAAATTAACTCCATTTTTATTTTCGTTGTTTCCTGCCAATTTAATAAACTCCTTGGGGTGACAAAAGATTCCTGTTTGGTTTTTTGTTTTTAGTGAGCGCCTTCGTGAAAAGACGCCGGTTGCTCCTCGTTGTTTATATTTTCGTCATAATGTCTCTCTCCGTCATATCCTTCTGTCTGGGTATTATTTACCTCTCTTCTATTATCTCTTGGTCTGTCGGATCTGTTTCGGTTTTCTCGATATCCCTGTTCATTCTGTCTACCATTATTTCTGTTTTCTTGATTTGAGCGTGTGGTGTTTCTATTCTGGTATTCTCGATTTCTGTCCTCATTCCATTGCCTATTTCTTTGTTCATAATTTCCTCTTCCGTTGTCTCTATTTTCGTTTTCCCTTCTGGGATTAAAATCTCGTCTTGTATAGTCCCTCCTATTTTGATTTCTATCTCTGTAATCCTGTGTTTCTCGGGGCCTGTAATCTTCTCGCGACCTTCTTGATTTTCTTTCTCTTAGACGTGATTCTCTTATTTGTAGGAATTGGCATAAACTATCTATGTCTTTGTAGTTTTGCAATGTGATATGGTCTTCCAGCGTTTCTTCGAAATGTCTTGCAATCAGTTCGACTAATTGTTCTGATGAATAATTATATTGTAAATGTTTTGCATTATTGTAAATTTGTAATGCATATGTCCTTTCTGAGATACCCATCCTATCGTTGTATTTCCCATTTTGCAATTCCTTGTTAATTTCCAATTGTTGGACTTTTCCCCAGAAATAATTCAAAAATTTTTGTTCAAATTGTTGCCAACTGCCAAATTCTTCTTCTTTGCTATCAAACCATAGACCTGCCTCATACTTAAGATAGTTTCTGATTGTTTCTTTAGCTGTTTCGAAATTTCCGATGTGCTGTACTTTCTTTTTCAGGCTATTTATGAACGGCACTGGGTGTAATCTTCTTACATCCCCGCCAAACCGTACTTTCACATCCTCTGTACTATGGATAATCGTTTCCCTTCTTTCTCCGAAATTCTGTTGCGTCTTGTTTTCGGTGACTTGTTTTTCTATTTCTGTGATTCTTTTCTCCACTTCTTCTCTGTCTACTTGAATAGCATTTTCCAGCTTATTTTCCAAATTTTCTAGTTACTTTTTCTGGCAATTTGTTAACTCCTCCATTTTATTTTGAATTTTCATTTCTTGTTCTTTCATGTGATCCTTCATTCTCATTTCTTGTTCTTGCATGTGATCTTTAATTTTCATTTCCTGTTGTTCTATCTCGTTTTTCATTGTTGTCAAAAATCCTTTTATTTCCTTTTCATACTTTTCTATGCGTTCCTCTATTTTCTTATTGTTCTCTTCTATTGCTTGTTTTGTTTCCTGTTGATTGTCATCCATTTTTTGTTGTGTTTTATCCAGTTTCTTTGATGTTTCTTCCTGATTTTTATCCATTTTTCGTTGTGTTTTCCTTTGATTTTCTTCCATTGCTCGTTTTGCTTCATCCTGATTTTCTTGCATTGTATCCATTTTTTGTGACTGGAGTTGCATCAGTTGTAATATCTTTTCTAATTCTGATAATTCTTTTTTTTTTTCTGTTTCCATGATTATTGTGTCTAAAATATCTTCTTGGTCTAAATTTTCCTCTTGATCTGAATGTTCTTCTTGTTTTTTGTTGTCTTTGCTTTTGCTTCTTGTCACGGGCATTTGTTTTCAAGAAGTACTATCCCCGCCAAATATGAAATTTGAATAGTATGTTACCAAGACGAATTTTTCTCACCCAAATTTAATAAATTGTCAATAAATATATCAAATGTAAATATCGATAAATTAAATCAATTATGGCAAATTTGTACCTAAAGAGATCTAAAATTTTATGTCAGCAAATGTAAATATCTCACTTTTTACCACGGGCATATAAATTTCCAACCACCGGCTTTTCCCTTTCTATTCCTTCAAATTTGCCACTAGAAATACTTTTCAATGCTTTCCACTTTGGGCGACATTTTGTTGTGATCTTACTTTTGAAATCTAATGATGTTCTCAGATGTAATTTATCTTAATTAATTAATCAATAATTATCTCATTAATCAAACAGATCAAATACCAATATAGTGTCAATCTTAGGACTAAATTATAATATCAATTACTTACTTTCGTGGCTTCAAAGTATTTCTCAGTGGATTCCTAATCGGGATAGATAAAAGAGAGTAAAATAATACACACATACGGATTTCAATTAGAAATTATAAAAAACGTTTATTTTATCTAAATGGCAATATCTGCTTAATATTTCTTATATCTTATCTTTCTATCTTTATTTAATACAACAGTTACAAAAATGGGAATCTTATTTCTTTTTGTCTCCAAATTTATTTTATTTATAATGAACTATTATGATTTATCAGTAACAAATTGATTGAGGTTTGATGAAATTTTTATAGTGATTGTGTAGCTCAATTTTCAATGTGTTATTTAATACACAAACCATACATTCATGTCATAACAAAATAGACTGACCTTTACTGATGATTTGACAATGTCTTCACACAAAACACGTTTCCTATTTGCTTGGGTTGCGATCCAAAGACTCGTCCCAGTCTTCCAGTAATGCCTCTGCGCCTTTGAAAACTAAGCCTCGTACAGCCCTCGTTCCTGCCTTCTCCTGATGCCGTGTTCCACCTTTTTCAAACACTTCCACTAAACCGGGATACTCTAGACTCAAGGAGTTATATACTATCTCGACTCGGTCTATCACTTGTTCCACGATATCTTACTTTTTATTTTTTTAAAGACAAAACTAACCAACCCGGCGTTTCACTTTTTTGTCACTCTTCTCGAAGACTTGACTTCGCCTCTCGATCCCTCAAAACATTCTGACTCTCATTGCTCATTCATTCTCCTACTTCCAAAATACCCCTTCCAGCATTCAAAAATCAACCAATCCCAAGCAACTTTCAATTATCCGTATTTACCAACACAAACTTTCCTTTTTCTAAATATCTTAATGGATTTCAAGAAAAAATAATATTCCCCATTTCAATTTTACTTTCCACATTAACCCTCTTTACAAATTTAATAACCTATTATCTTATCTGCTAGAATATGCATTATCGATGGTTATTCACACCTTTCCACGAACACTTTCTTTTTAAACATCACTCTAATTGTTTACTTGAGTCCTATTGTTCCTAGGGTTCGTAAACACTTCTCCGAAACACTTTCTTAAAAACTACCTATACATAATTTGTTTTATACAGGGTGTTCCAAATTTACATGCCCGCGGTCGAGAAAAACGAAAACCTTTATTTTTATTTGAATTTTAAATATAACTATAGACTTTTATTTCTTATATCAAATAGAAATATAACAATATATATATATATATATATATATATATATATATATATATATATATATATATATATTGATGCACGTTAAGTTGTGAGTTCCGGTATACAGAAGAGGCTGTCCGACTTCCACCTTTTCTACTAGGAATTATTTTTTAAAAATTGTGTATTTGGTAAAAGGGAGGCTTATAAAATGGGTCTACCTATTGAGGGGAAAGGATTTACCAAAATAAATTTTGTATATATACACGTATACACCGAAGCGTACAGCATACGTTATGGCTTCCATATATAGGGTAGTTCAAGGTGCGTTGTCACTTCCAGCGGTGTTGTCATATTTTGGAAGTCACAACGACTCGTCTGCTGATTTACCTCTTACTTTAAGCGTAATGTGTGATCTTTTGAAACTTTTACTGTGAATACAGTTGTGAATGCAGTTCTATGTTTTACAGTTGTCTATTTAAATTAAAAGATTGATATTCTTTTGATTAAACAGGTATACAAAAAAAATACATTTCGGAATATTTGACGAAACCATATGACTAGGGGGTTTTTGGGGTCGCTGGTCACGAATCCGGGGTCCGCTGACCTCTATCACGTCAGGTAATGGTCATCTCAAGGTCAAATCAAGATAAACCGACAGTCGCTCTGAAAAAGTATATTAGGGGGTTTTTGTGGTCGCTGATGACGAATTTGTGTCCGCTGACCTCTATCACGTCTAGCTCAAGGTCATTTCGAGGTCAAATCAAGATAAATGGACATGATCGCTCTGAAAAAGTATATTAGGGGGTTTTTGGGGTCGCTGATCACAAAACTGGGGTCCGTTGAGCTCAACCGCGACAGGTAAAGGTCATTTCAAGGTCAAATCAGTTTTGTGGACTTGTCCTGATTTGGCCTTGAAATGACCTTTACCTTACGTGGTAGAGCTCAACGGACCGCAGTTTTCATGATCAGTGACTCCAAAACCCCTATATTTTCAGAGCGATTGTGTCGATTTATGTTGATTTGACCTTGAACTAGACGTGATAGAGGTCAGCGGACTCCTGATTCGTCATCAGCGACACCAAAAACGCCCTAATATACTTTCTCACAGCGACTGTCGATTTATCTTGATTTGACCTTAAAATGACCTTTACCTGGCGTGAAAGAGGTGAGCGGACCCCGGATTCGTGATCAGCCACCCCAAAAACCCCCTTGTAACATGGTTTCGTCAAATAGTCCGAAATTTAGTTTTTTTTTGTAAACCTGTGTTATTTATGATATGATTGATATTTATTTTACAAATACTAATATTTTATTATTGCTACAAAATGGATTTTTTGGAATTAATTAAAAAAGTGTTATTAGTAAGTAATTTATTTATGAAAATTATATCAAAAATTTTAATAAATAAATTTGAACTTATAGGAAATTTTAATATTTATTATTTTTCTTGATTAAATTTTGAATTTTAGATTTTAGTACAGGCACCGTCCTTTTAATTTTTGATGTACCAATAATAATGTGTAATAAGAAAATTAAATGGCTAAATACACCAGGTGGGGTTGAGCCGCTAAAAAGTTATCTAGATCCATCTTTTTAGAGCAGATTAGTCTCAGTCTGCTACTCGATACTACTGACTGTGCTTCTCCATTTCTTTCTATCCTCTGTCTTTTTCTGCTAGTCTCTAATTCCTGCCCTATATAAATTTTCCTTTACTTCCTTTAACCATTTATTCTAGTTCCTCTGTGTCTCCTTCTAACTCCGGGTTTCCATTGTAAAATTGAGTTTATAGTTGTTACGCTACCTGCTCTCCATATATGCCCCAACCATCTAACACTGTGCTGAAATCTGAAAATCTGGAATAATATCTACCCGGGTCGAAACATTTTTTTTAATATATGAAAATAGTTATTTATGAAACAGTTCGTGAAGTATGCTTTTTACGAATGCACGTGATGTTTAGAGCACGAGCGACAACGGAGCGAGTGCTATACATCGCGTAAGTTCGCAAAAAGTACAAATATGTTCATTTTTCAACAAAAAAAAACATTTTTTAACGGTTTTTTTGACAATTAACTCAAAAAGTAAGTATTTTATCGAAAAAACCATTCTTAGGAAAAATATAGCCCATAAAAAAGTAAAAAAAAAATGGTGTGCTTATGAATGAGATCCCTAGACCCAGTAAGAGAAGAGTTGTAACTAATGAAAAATACATTCATACACGCCAAATTCCAAATTGAATATTTCAACGTGAACTGTCAAAAACTAAAGCACTTCTTGGGGAACACTCATTACAACTTTTTTGTAGTGTTTAAAAAAAGGTTAAAACAGTTTTAGCATTAAATTAAGGAAGTTACGCTCAAAATGAAGATCCTTTTTTTTTGTAAAAAATTATAAAATTCACCCCCTAATTAGCATCCGAAATGAAATTAATAGTCACCACTTCAGAAGTTGATTTACTCGTGTATGTATTGTTTATAAATATGATCTGTAAGCTTCATCGGTTCAAAATGCTTATTTTAAGGGGATGTAATTGAAAGGGATTGAACTAGTCACTAACCAACTGTGTAAGCCAATTTTGAACAGCCATATCTTAACCAATATTTATCTCAAAGAAAAACACATAATCCTAAATATTCAGAAAAGCAAAACCTACATTTTTTACTATTCGTAATTTTTAGTATCACTAATAAATTTTATGTCATTTTGAAACAGCATTTTTTTCTGCAAAAAATTTTACTTTAAAACCAATTTTTTTCAAATAAATTAGCCCTTTGAGCCGATTATATAAGATATACAGATCATATAAATATTACATAAGTTAAGTAACTTGTGAAGCGGTAAGTATTAATTTCATATGAGATTCCAATTAGGGGGTGCTTTTTCGAATTTTTTTAACAAAAATAGGACCTACTTTATTTTGAGGGTATCTTGCTTAATTTTGATGCTAGAAAGTTTTTTAGAAAACATAAAAAATATTTTTTTAAAACTTTAAAAAAGTTGTAATAAGTTGTCTCAGAACAGTGCATCATTTTTTGGTTGCTATCATTTTTTGGTTATTTGACGTGAAATTATTCGTTTTTAAATTTGACGAATATGAACCTGTTTCCTGTTTTACATTAGCTACAACTTTGCTTCTACTGATTCTAAAAAGTTCATACGTACATCAATTTTGTTACTTTATAAGCTATATTTTTAATGTTTTTCCCGATAACATACTTACTTTTTGAGTTATTGGCAAAAAACCGTATAAAAGTGTTTTTTTTTATGATAAATTGCCATATTGACTCGCAAATAACTCAAAAAGTATTAACTTAGTGAAAAAATTCTATATAACAAAAGTTGCTTAGAATTAGTCAGTTTATCCATTTCCGAACTTATTTTGAACGTATATTTTTCACCTCCGAGAAGAGGAGAAACTCGCCCCCAGGGGCAAAGTTTTCTTTTCACTTTTTTCTTTGACATGTGACCTATGTGTATGCTAAATTTCACGTCAATCCGTTCTTTAAAATTTGGAGCAAAAACCGTTAATGAATTATACTGCAGTCAAACCCGCTTGTTAGAATACCTCTTAAAGGAATATCCCGGTTTAAGGAATAGAAATTTGCGGTCCGGAAACGTTTCTACTAGCGACCAATGATCGGTTATTAGAATATCCCGGTTATAGGAATACTTTTGATTGGCACGAAGGCTATTCCAATAAGCGGGTTCGAATGTATTTCGGTAAGATCGTAAAAAACGAATCAGAATATTTTTCCTATCGACTAAGATACAACCTGGACTAGGTAAAATAAAATACCTACTTTCAATACACCAATAATCATTGCGTTTTTTATAAATGTATAAAAGCATAATATTTTAGTGCATATTTCAATTATTCAATTGTTTTTTGCATAATTTAAAGTTTTTTTAAGTGCATATTTCCCGAGCTCTATTAATTTGATGTATTTCTCCATGAGTTTACAGCAAAAATCTTGATAATTACAATTGTTTTGTTTGTATAATTGAGGAGCAGACTTTCTATATGCATTTTGTCCATTGTTTCAAATTTTCAACTAAAGATGGCATCGCAAACTATATGTATAGAGCCACCATTTTGTGTCACGAAAGAGGTTCTAAATGCATTCTGTTGTCTGAAAATTAAATAAACAAAATACCTTGGACTTTCTATGTGCTGTATGTCCATATTGTCCATTGACCGTAGACAAACTAGCCGAAGTTTGTCCGTGCGCTATGGACTAATTGCGATTTGTTTGTCATTGGCAGTCATTGTCGTTGTATACTTGGTGTCTGTACTGTTAAGTTCGTTTTATGTGCGTTTGTTTTTCCAATTTTTAACAAAACAATATAAAATAATGGATGTAGTTGTGACAGGGGATCATGTAGTTGGTGATACGGACCGTGGTAGCAGAAAAAGAAAAAGACATCTAACTGGTAGAAATAAACTGATAAAAAGAAAAATGCCTGGCAGTGGTATTGTTAAGAAGCGTACAGGGGACAAACGGTCTTTCAAGAATGTTGAAAAATTTGAAGCTGTTAAAAAATTTAAAGCCAGTTTGTAAGGACATGAAAGTTATTACGGGCATGCTAAATATCGTCTCATTTATTTATCATATGAAAATAATATTACTATTTTATGGAATCTGTACAATCAGAGTACTGCTGAGAATTTGAAAGCAAATTACAAGTATTTTAGTAGGATCTTAATACTCGTTTTAATATTGCATTTGGAAGCCCTGCTACTGACTTATGTGGCTTTTGTGTCAGGACCCAAGCTTCTATTAGCTTTTACAAAGACAAAGCTGAAATAGAAAAACTAAGAACTTCTCTACGTGTACCTACATAAAGTAAGGGCCAAACAATTTTTTAAACCAATGAATGAAAAACCGGAACACACTGTTTCCTACTGTTTTGACCTTCAGAACTTAAGTTCAAGTCTTACCGAAAGTGCCTATTCAAGGTGCATTTTACGCCCAGCAGTTTTTTTTATTGTTTTTGTGTAACGGACGTGGATATTAAAAAGCCAGTTTTCTACACCTAGATGGAACATCAAGCAAAAAGGGGATCTGCAGAAACAAGTCCTGATCTACGTGATTTTCTTAATAAATCTGAATGTGCATCAGATATAAAACAGTTAAGACTATTAGCAGATGGTTGTGCGCTTCAGAATAAAAATGCACACATGATGCATATGCTCATGTTATGGCTGTACAGAGATGCCCCACAAAATATTAAATCTGTGGTACTTATTTTTCCTTATATTCATATTTGCCAGCGGACCATGTTTTCGGACAAATTGAAAAAGTTACACGATCCTACAGTCTACAGTACAATAAAAACCCCCACACAATATTATGACATTTACTCCAAGAAGGGAGAAGTTAAACAACTTGGTAGAGACTGGACAGTTTATGATATAAAAAGTGCGTTAACCACTTTTAAAAAATTGAAGGAATCAGTGCAGCCAAACGAATCATTATTAAGAGATCACAAAACAACAACGATATTTTGCTTAAGACCGAATTGTTCTACAGAAATAATGATCCATCCAAACAATTCCAAACATTATTGAAACGTGGAAAGAAGCTTTCGACTTTAAACTTAACTACTGTAGAACTTCAAAACCAAATTAAACCAAAAAACTCCAGAACCTCTCGAAACTCAAGAACTATCAGGGACGAATTGGGTCAACGAGCCTGAGCTAACATGGTTAAAACCAATTCTTGCTGACACTGGTGAGCAAAATGGGAATCAAGCTATTCTTGGTGAAACTGAGGATGATGATGTTATCGAAGGAGCTGAGTGCTGTGATTGCAATGATGATGACAATGGGGACCTTTATGACATGTAAAATACCATATTTTTCCATTAATTTTTAAACAATATTTTGTATTTAAAAATAAAATACTATTTGTATGAAGTTACTTGAGCTTTATTAAATCGTTACTACCAAAAGTCAGTCATACCGCTTGTGTAGACAATCAAAATGCGTTTTGTCCAAGGATGACAATCTAAATGCAGTTTGTCCAACAGTTTTTTCAAGTTTTTTGGGATCTTATTAATACTAGATTTTTGGCATATAGGTATAATATTTGAATGATTTTTTATCCATTTTTTAGGTATATCAGTTTTTCGTTTAATTTCTTGCCAAACGCGTAGCAGTTTTTCTCTATTTGCCAAAATTACAAAAAGTGGACAAAATGCATTTAGAAAATCTGCTCCTCAATTATTGTTTTATCATACAGTCAAGTCGCCCTTGAATCCTAAACATTTTTAAAAGAAAATAAAATTTTTATTTGATATGTTCAAGCAGATATTTCCGTTCAAGCAGAATTTTTAGTCACAACATATCAATGTTAAATATATTATTAGAACAACGTTACGGTGCGGTGTCACGTTTCTTTTAATGACCGACACACATATTATATTTTAATTACCGATCCCACATTTTGCTAAACAGTTAAGAATGTAGTAGAAACATCAAACTTAGAAACATATTTTTATTACCTACTGCTGATAAATTAAACAGTATCAAATATCACTCGTTGACATCTCTGTATTAATTTTAAATAATATGTAGTTTTGTATTCTAAAATATTTGGAAAAAATACCTATGTATTTTTTTTTCATTTACACATCATTTTAAGGGAGTGTCCGTTGAAGAGTACAGGTTGAATATTATCGGCAAATGAGTTTTGTCTTAAATACCGTCCGTATAGAGGAGGTGTTCGTTAAGGAGATAGGCGCAAAATCTTGGTAAAATGCTAATTAAATGCACTAATTTTTTTCGAATTCTGAGAAAACTAATAAGTATTTTTGAAAAATTTAAACGCAGAATGGAATATTACATTATTACCGAGGGCCGAAAGTCCCTGAAAACTTATATAATGTTTATTTTAATAAGATAACGGGATAAAAAAACAAAAGAAAGTTAGTGTGATTTTTAATTTCGAATATTTCATTATCAAGAAACTTTTTGTTTATTCTAAGGGACTTTCGGTCCTCCGCAATAATAATCTTTCATTCTGGGTGTAAGTTTTAAAAAGTATTTATTAGTTTTCTCAGAATTCGTAAAAAATGAATGCATTTAAATAGCATTGGACCGAGATTTAGCGCCTACCCCCTTAAGAGAGAGTTTACTATATTTCATATTATTACTAGAATTTATTACTTTAAACTTTTTATCGCTCTTGATTCATTTTTTCGTGTATTTAATTCCATTCAATTGTAATTGTACATTCAATTTTCTTGTATATTTTTACACGTTTTATTACTTTCGAAATAACAATAACTATAAAATCGATTTTTCAGCCTACTTGGGTCAAAAAAATACGCAATTTCGGAAATTTCGTTAAATGAGAACATTTACCTACATTTCTTGTATTTAAGCTTTTAATAAGATTTTTTAAAATAATTTAGAATATTTAATAGATACATTCACCGGCACGAAAAACGGGCACACCAAAAAATGGGTCATTTTGATGGCTCGTATCTCCTAAACCTATTCTCCGATTTAAGTATTTCTTTAATATGTTATAGCCTTATTCTTTAACTATATCGCTGTAATAACATTGTTTCTAGACAGGTAAATTATCATTGTATACTGGGCGTACCAATCAAACTGGTTTTTTTTTTCAATTTTCACAACACCCTGTGGAATATACTAGCCTTTATACAATATTGAAATTAAAACCCAACTATAGCCCCAGGTTTTCTTAACGTTCTGTTTGTTATTCATTCGCTTATGTTGGATAATAAACAAGTTAGGGACTTTAACAACTAAACATGTTCTTTATCAATACATGGTGTTTCTAAATAAGTGCGACAAACTTTAAGGGGTAATTCTGCATGAAAAAATAATGATCGTTTACTTGATAAAGCTATGTCCGCAAATGCTTGCAAATATAAAATTCTTTTGCCAAACGATCATTATTTTTTCATGCAGAAATTACCCCTTAAAGTTTGTCGCACTTATATTTAGAAACACCTGTATCGATAAAGAACATGGCTAGTTGTTAAAGTCCTTAACTTTTTATTATCCAACGTAAGCGAATGAATAAAAAAACAGAATGTTAATAAAACCTGGAGCTATAGTTAGGCTTTAATTTAAATATTTTATAAAGGCTAGAATATTCCACAGGGTGTTGTGAAAATTGAGAAAAAAATCCAGTTTGATTGGTACACCCGGTATACAATGAAAATTTACCTGTCTATCAACAATATTATCGTAGCTATTTTGTTAAAGAATAAGGCTATAACATATTAAAAAAAATTACTTAAATCGGACAACAGGTTTGGGAGATACGAGACATCAAAAATTACCCATTTTTTTGGGGTGCCCGTTTTTCGTGCCGGTGAGTGTAGATTTAATTAGAAGTTCATTGTAAAAAAGGAAGTAAACAAAAACACGAGAAAAATGAATTTATATAAGTAAATAGGTAAGTAAATATTATAGATTAAAATAAGTACAGAAAATATATAATTATAGAGATATATAATCACTTATTGTACCTTCATTTAAGGCTAACTTTACAGATCTGCTATTATTTATGTTTAAAAACAAAAGGCACACAAAACACTAAGTACGATTAGGACCGCGAATCTACAACAGATAAATGTCTTGAAACCGTTACACAGGGTTGCCAAAAAACGGAAGTCACACCGAGCGGTGTGGTATACGGAAGACGCTACGCGTTGTGTACATAACCTGTATAGAAGCACGGGAGCGACACTAGCGCTGGTGATATACCGTCGAACTAAAATCTGATCTTATGAGTATGTTAGATACGATATGACTTCCAGCGAAATTTTTAATATAAGCCTTCTGATACCATCTAGTAGCCAAATTCGTAAAAATATAGGCAAAACGTTGTGACTTCCGAAATCGGAAGTCATAACGGTATATATGAAGTAACAACGTATTACGAGAATCTACTTTGGAAGTCACATGGATACATGTATCAATATATATATATATATATATATATATATATATATATATATATATATATATATATATATATATATATATATATATATATATATATATATATATATATAAAATAGATGAAATAGAGAATGTGGAAAAATCCCCTTACGAACAATTCACACATCCACCATTTCGGGCTGGGAAAAATTTTTCGAATAGAATCAAAGATCCAAACACCAGTTCTTAGAAATGTTTTCTCTATTTCATCTATTTGATTTCGTACGAGTGGTCGTTAAACCAATAACCTTGGATCTTTGGTTCACTGAGTGTGTTTCAAAGATCTACATCTTATGTTTTTATATATATATATATATATATATATATATATATATATATATATATATATATATATATAAAATGATGTTGGATAATCGAGTACAAATATAAAAATAAATAAGCAAAATCATTGGCTAATACTCGTAAAGTGAATGCGAATTTAGTTGGAAATATATAAAATGATGAAAGGTCATCATTCCATACATTTCTGTGCAACTATATGATGACCTTTCATCATTTTATATATTTCCAACTAAATTCGCATTCACTTTACGAGTATTAGCCAATGATTTTGCTTATTTATTTATATATATACAGTGCTGTTTTTGGAACAATATAAGGTTCCGGTACGCAAAGGTTCCGGTACGCTTAGGTTCCGGTACGCAATGTTCCTAGGGGTCTGGGGATTGTTCATAAGGGGGGTCCACCCCCGGGAAAACTTTTTAAATTTATCCTCAATAATGGCGTTTTAAATCTATTTGGGAGCAAGGGAAAAATTCAGGAATTTGTCTATAATTTTGTTGACTTTTTTATTTTTTGTCCCAAGAGGTGCCGGTACGGCGTACCGGCGCGTACCGTCACAAAAACAGCACTGTATATATATATATATATATATATATATATATATATATATATATATATATATATATATATATATATATATATATATATATTGTTATGATCTTGATTATTGATATGAGATAATATTCTTATATGTCATTTAATTTAATCAATGCATTAATCATAATCTAATTAATTTACCAGATCACATATCAATATGTTTTCAATCTCAGGGCGAATTATAAAATTAATTACTTACTCTCGTGGCTTCTAAGTATTTCTCAATGGTTCCTAATCGGGATAGGAAAGAAAAGAGTAAAATAATACACACATATGGGTTACAATTATAATCAAAATATTGTTTATTTTATTTAAATGGTAATCACTGCTTAATATTTGCTAGATCTTATTATTCTTAAACATAACATTTACAAATGGGAATCTTATTTCCTTTTGGTTTCCAATTGAAAGTTTTTATTAACATTTAACTATTAGGATTTATTAGCAACAATTCTATTTAAGTTTGATGAAGCTTTTCTGATATTATTTATTATGTTCTTCAATTTATAATGTGGTATTTAATAAGAAAAACCCATACATTCATGTCCAAACAAATGAGACTGACCTTTTTCTGGTGAACTGAGAATGTCTTCACACAAGACCCGTTTCCTGCTATCCTTGGCTGCGATCAAAACCTCGTCCTGGTTTTCAGTAATGTTCTCCTTTGAAAACTAGCTCGTATAGCTCTCGTTCCTGCTTCTGTCGTGATGCTGTATTCTACCTTTTTCGAAACTGCAATCAGCTATCGGGACACTCTTGGCTCAAGGAGGTTCTTTTACTCTCAACCTGGCCTACCTCTCGTTCCACGATAGATACTCCACACTCACGGAACTATACCGGCTTTCTCACTCTCCGTACACTACCGTCTACCACTGGACTTCACTTCTCGACAGCTCAAAACATTCTGATCTCTCCTTTCAGTCATTCACCTACTTTCTAAATATCCCTTCCAGATTCACAAATCAACCTTCCACCACCAACTCTCATTCGCAGTATTCCTCAAAACCCATTTTTAATCTTTCTAAATATGCTTAATGGATTTCCAAAAAAAATAGTTAATTCCCATTCTAAAATTACTTTCTACTATTTACAAAATTTAATGACCTATTATCTACTTCAACTGAGTATTATTTAGCATAGGCTAATGATCGAACCTTCCGCGAACAATGATAATGACCTATTATCTATTTCAACTGAGTCTTATTTAGCATAGGCTAATGATCGAACCTTCCGCGAACAACGATAATGGTACGCGCCATTCACTTTGTTTATTCTAAGCGCATTTTCCCGAGTTTCGTTTAATCACTTCTTAAAATTAAATATAACAATTTGTTGTATACAGGTTGTTCTACATTTATATGCCCGTGGTTGAGAAAATTGAAAATATTTTATATTAAATTGAATCCTTTTTATAATTATCAAAATTTAATTTTCAGATCAAATAGAAATATAACAATATATATATATATATAATATAGAAATGGTGGATGTGTGAATTATTCGTAAGGGGATTTTTCCACATTCTCTATTTCATTTGTTTTATATATATATATATATATATTGTTGTGATCTTGATTATTGATATGAGATAATATTTTTATATGTCATTTAATTTAATCAATGCATTAATAATAATCTAATTAATTTACCAGATCACATATCAATATGTTTTCAATCTCAGGGCTTTTTATAAAATTAATTACTTACATACGTGGCTTCTAAGTATTTCTTAATGGTTCCTAATCGGGATAGGAAAGAAAAGAGTAAAATAATAACACATATGGGTTACAATTGTAATCAAAATATTGTTTATTTTATTTAAATGGCAATCACTGCTTAATATTTGCTATATCTTATTTTTCTTAAACATAACATTTACACATGGGAATCTTATTTTCTTTTGATTTCCAATTGAAAGTTTTTATTAACATTTAACTATTATGATTTATTAGCAACAATTCTATTTAAGTTTGATGAAGCTTTTCTGATATTATTGATTATGTTTCTTCAATTTTAAATGTGGTATTTACTACGAAAAACCCATACATTCATGTCCAAACAAATGAGACTGACCTTTTTCTGGTGCACTGAGAATGTCTTCACACAAGACCCGTTTCCTGCTATCCTTGGCTGCAATCCAAACCTCGTCCTGGCTTCCAGTAATGTTCTCCTCTGAAACTAGCTCGTATAGCTCTCGTTTCCTGCTTCTGTCGTGATGCTGTGTTCTACCTTTTTCGAAACTGCAATCAGCTACCGGGAACTCTTGGCTCAAGGAGGTTCTTTTACTCTCAACCTGGCCTACCTCTCGTTCTACGATAGATACTTCACACTCACGGAACTACACAGGCTTTCTCACTCTCCGTACACTACCGTCTACTACTCGACTTCACTTCTCGACAGCTCAAAACATTCTGATCTCTATTTGTCATTCATTCCCCTACTTTCTAAATATCCCTTCCAGATTCACAAACCAAAATTCCACCACCAACTCTCATTCGCAGTATTCCTCAAAACCAATTTTTAAACTTTCTAAATATGCTTAATGGATTTCAAAGAAAATAGTTAATTCCCATTCTAAAATTACTTTCTACTATATACAAATTTTAATGACCTTTTAACGATTTCACTTGAGTCTTATTTAATCACTTCTTAAAATTAAATATAACAATTTGTTGTATACAGGTTGTTCTAAATTTATATGCCCGTGGTTGAGAAAATTGAAAATATTTTATATTAAATTGAATTCTGTTTATAATTATCAAATTTTAATTTTCATATCACATAGAAATATAACAAATCCCCGCCTTGTATTCGATAAAATTTATCTGCATTTTTAAATAAATTTTCTCGAGGCAAAACCAACTCCCTGTATATTTCCTTACTTTAATCTACCTCTTATACCCCTTCTTCTTGTATTACTCTAATTAGTCCCACCTGTAGAGTAATTGTTTCCTTATTTTCAGTGTCCTCATCCTGTGTTAGAGTGTCGGCTATTATGTTGTCTTTCCCTTTTTCCCATATCAATCTTCTGTCTTTTTCCTCAGATTTTTCACATACTTTTACCGTGCATTCTGCATCCTCGTTTTCATATGCCTCCTCTTCAAATGCCACTGTTTCGATTATATCTTTTTCGCTTTCATTTGTTAGCTTTATTTCTCCTTCTCCTGAGCTCATCTCTTCTTTTGAGGAATCCCAGTTTTCTTTTGCTTTTGATACTCTCAATTTTTCTTCTTCTGGGCTCAACTCTTCTTTTGAGGAGCCACAGGTTTCATTTTCTTTTGTCTTTTTCTGACTTTTTCTCCCTTTTCTTCTTTGTCCTTGCTTCGTTGCCAAATTCATTTCCACTGTTTGGTCTTTACCTGATTCGTCCGTATTTTGTTTCTCCTGTTCCTTGTCCTGTTCTTCTTCTTTTTCTTCTGTTAGATTCATCGTATTATTTTTAAAATCTATCACTACATGTTTTTCTGCCAATTCGTCAACTCCTACTATCATGTCATGTGACATGTTTGGCATTATTACACATTGTAGTGCATACATCTTCTTACCCAGTCGTACCATTACTCGTATGCCTTCATTTATAGTTGCCAATGTCCGTTTGTTTGCGCCCACTAAATTTACCCTAGGTATTTTGTAAATTAAATTTGTTAAGTTAACTTCTTCTATTAGTTTTCTGTTGACCAATGTTATTTCAGATCCAGTGTCTATCATAATTTTAATTGGTTTCTCGTTGATAAATCCATCCACAAATTTTAAATTAACTCCATTTTTCTTTTCGTTGTTCCTTGCCAATTTAATAAACTCCTTGGGGTTACAAAAGATTCCTGTTTGATTTTTGGTTTTTAGTGAGCGCCGTCGTGAAAAAACGCCGGTTGCTCATCGTAGTTTATATTTTCGTCATAATGTCTCTCTCCGTCATATTCATCTGTCTGGGTATTATTTACTTCTCTTCTATTTTCTCTTGGTCTGTCGGATCTGTTTCGGTTTTCTCGATATCCCTGTTCATTTTGTCTACCATTATTTCTGTTTTCTTGATTTGAGCGTGTGGTGTTTCTATTCTGGTATTCTCGATTTCTGTTCTCATTCCATTGCCTATTTCTTTGTTCATAATTTCCTCTTCCGTTGTCTCTATTTTCGTTTTCCCTTCTGGGATTAAAATCTCGTCTTGTATAGTCCCTCCTATTTTGATTTCTATCTCTGTAATCCTGTGTTTCTCGGGGCCTGTAATCTTCTCGCGACCTTCTTGATTTTCTTTCCCTTAAACGTGATTCTCTTATTTGTAGGAATTGGCATAAACTATCTATGTCTTTGTAGTTTTGCAATGTGATATGGTCTTCCAGCGTTTCTTCGAAATGTCTTGCAATCAGTTCGACTAATTGTTCCGATGAGTAATTATATTGTAAATGTTTTGCGTTATAGTAAATTTGTAATGCATATGTCCTTTCTGATATACCCATCCTATCATTGTATTTCCCATTTTGCAATTCCTTGTTAATTTCCAATTGTTGGACTTTTCCCCAGAAATAATTCAAAAATTTTTGTTCAAATTGTTGCCAACTGTCAAATTCTTCTTCTTTGCTATCGAACCATAGGCTTGCTTCATATTTGAGATGGTTTCTGATAGTTTCTTTTGCTGTTTCGAAATTTCCGATGTGCTGTATTTTCTTTTTCAGGCTATTTATGAACGGCACTGGGTGTAATCTTCTTACATCCCCGCCAAACCTTATCTTCACGTCATCTGTGCTATGTATAACCATTTCTCTTCTTTCTCCGACATTTTGTTGGGTATTGATTTCCGCAATCTTTCTTTCCACTTCTTCTATGTCTGCTTGAATAGCGTTTTGCAACTTGTTTTCCAAACTTTCCATTTCTTTTTTCTGGCAATTCGTTATCTCCTTTATTTTATTTTGAATTTTCATTTCTTGTTCTTTCATCTCGTTTTTCATTGTTGTTAAACATCCTTTTACTTCCTTTTCTATGCGTTCCTCCATTTTCTTGTTGTTCTCTTCTATTGCTTGTTTCATTTTTTGTTGTGTTTCATCCATTTTTTTATCCAATTTTTGTTGTGTTTCATCCATTTTTTGTTGTGTTTCATCCATTTTCTGTTGTGTTTCATCCATTTTTTGATCCAATTTTTGTTGTGTTTCATCCATTTTTCGTTGTGTTTCCTCCATTTTTTGATCCATTTTTTGTTGTGATTCATCCATTTTTTGATCCACTTTATCCATTTTCTTTGATGTTTCTTCCTGATTTTTATCCATTTTTTGTTCTATTCTTTGTGACTGGAGTTGCATCATTTGTAATAATTTATCTATTCCTGATAATTCTTGCTGTTCTGATGCCATGATTGTCGTGTCTAAAATATCTTCTTGGTCTGAATTATTCTCTTGATTTGAATGTTCTTTTTGTTTTTTGTTGTCTTTGCTTTGGCTTCTTGTCACAGACATTTGTTTTCAAGAAGTACTGTCCCCGCCAAATATGAAATTTTACTAGTATGTTACCAAGACGACTTTTTCTCACCCAAATATTATAAATTGTCAATAAATATATCAAATGTAAATATCGTAAAAATAAAATATTAAATCAGTTATGTAAAATTTGTACCTAAAGAGATCTAAATTTTTATGTTATCAAATGTAAGTATCTCACTTTTTACCACAGGCATATAAATTTTCAAATACCGGCTTTACTCTTTCTATCCTTCAAATTTGCCACTAGAAATACTTAACAATGCTTTCCACGTTGGACGACAGTTGTTGTGATCTTGATTATTGATATGAGATAATATTTTTATATGTCATTTAATTTAATCAATGCATTAATAATAATCTAATTAATTTACCAGATCACATATCAATATGTTTTCAATCTCAGGGCTTTTTATAAAATTAATTACTTACATACGTGGCTTCTAAGTATTTCTTAATGGTTCCTAATCGGGATAGGAAAGAAAAGAGTAAAATAATAACACATATGGGTTACAATTGTAATCAAAATATTGTTTATTTTATTTAAATGGCAATCACTGCTTAATATTTGCTATATCTTATTTTTCTTAAACATAACATTTACACATGGGAATCTTATTTTCTTTTGATTTCCAATTGAAAGTTTTTATTAACATTTAACTATTATGATTTATTAGCAACAATTCTATTTAAGTTTGATGAAGCTTTTCTGATATTATTGATTATGTTTCTTCAATTTTAAATGTGGTATTTACTACGAAAAACCCATACATTCATGTCCAAACAAATGAGACTGACCTTTTTCTGGTGCACTGAGAATGTCTTCACACAAGACCCGTTTCCTGCTATCCTTGGCTGCAATCCAAACCTCGTCCTGGCTTCCAGTAATGTTCTCCTCTGAAACTAGCTCGTATAGCTCTCGTTTCCTGCTTCTGTCGTGATGCTGTGTTCTACCTTTTTCGAAACTGCAATCAGCTACCGGGAACTCTTGGCTCAAGGAGGTTCTTTTACTCTCAACCTGGCCTACCTCTCGTTCTACGATAGATACTTCACACTCACGGAACTACACAGGCTTTCTCACTCTCCGTACACTACCGTCTACTACTCGACTTCACTTCTCGACAGCTCAAAACATTCTGATCTCTATTTGTCATTCATTCCCCTACTTTCTAAATATCCCTTCCAGATTCACAAACCAAAATTCCACCACCAACTCTCATTCGCAGTATTCCTCAAAACCAATTTTTAAACTTTCTAAATATGCTTAATGGATTTCAAAGAAAATAGTTAATTCCCATTCTAAAATTACTTTCTACTATATACAAATTTTAATGACCTTTTAACGATTTCACTTGAGTCTTATTTAATCACTTCTTAAAATTAAATATAACAATTTGTTGTATACAGGTTGTTCTAAATTTATATGCCCGTGGTTGAGAAAATTGAAAATATTTTATATTAAATTGAATTCTGTTTATAATTATCAAATTTTAATTTTCATATCACATAGAAATATAACAATATATATATATATATATATATATATATATATATATATATATATATATATAATTAATAATTTTAATAATTAATTAATAACATATATTCCATGTATAACATAAAAAAACCTGCCCGCCGCCATATTGTCTTCCCCACAAGTGTCAAATCAAGTGGTCCCATTTAGTAAACACAAAAGCATCTCTTATGTCATATCCCCTCTCTCCCACATCACTGGTAAAATCTTTCAACGCGCATGGCGATTGCGCATATTTCCTAGTCGCTGGCTCGACCTCGAGAACCAGTCTTCCATTCCTAATAGTCGCGTAGAAACGTATATTTTGCTTAAACTGAGTTAGTTTTGTGAATAATTATTACTACATATTGTGAAGTTGAACATGAGTAAAATTCCAAGTGGTTATTAGTCGGTGTTTAGTAAAAATGTGCAAGAACAATTCAAAAAATTGTAACTACAGTTTTTTCCGATTTCCCAAGGATGCTGATAGGTACGTATATAATTTTGAATTTGCTTATTTAACCACCTTTAGAATAGCATTAATTATATTATTATTGGAAATAGTAAAATGTTACGTGCAGTTGTTTAAATACTTCAGATACAATAATTATGTTTACAAAGATATAATTATTCTAAAGATTTTTTGATATATATTATATGTTTATATACAGTGGAACTTGGATATTACGGCCTCGGTAGTTACGTCAATTTTTAATAGGTCCGGCCAAACACTATTCGATAACATTATTAATATTATTAAAAAATCGATTTTATCGGCTAAAAATAACGTAACCCTTGTCTATAGCGTCATAAAATTTTACAGTAGGTTGTCCTTTTTTTATTTTATGAAGAATAAAGTGCAATGCATTTCCGGCTTTGCGTCATTGTTCCTTCTAAGAATGTGAGAAAGACCAATAATTGGGCCAAGTTAAACAAAAAGCAACCAACCCTCAATTTGTAAATTAAGAGAAAATTAACTTTTTATGTTTTTCTAAATATTTAATTTTCCGTCGTATTTTTTTAAACGATAACTTCACTAATCAATAGTTTAATTTTAGAGCAATTTTATCAGAGTAGTATCAAAATTATCCTAATAAATTTTTACAAAAAAAATAGCCATATTGAGGGTTGGTTTCTTTTTGCTGTTGGAAATATATCTAATAAAATGCAATCTGCAAAATCCAAACAACCCACAAAATCCATGAATAATCCCGAATAATTTCAGTCAACTCAATAATACCATACAGTAGAATTTCTCCTATTAAACATAATATCAATACAAATAAAAAATATGCGATAATCAGTCAAAACAACAAACCATAATATTTAAAAAGTAAGATAAACATAGCCTTAATCCTGAAACTTACCATTTTCTGCAATTTCGCGAGCCGCTTTAATTATTTTAACAGTTCTTGATTTAAACATATTTTTCGCATTAAAGATTCAAAGATTTCTTCATAATATAATAGATATAACACAACAAATATTTTAATATTTAAGCACGAACTAATATTGGTCAGTACCTACATGTAAAAACAAAAAGATGCAACATTCCAGGAAACGTAATCGGCATAACAATATCAACCCACTTGGCTGGTACTTTTCGATAGTGCAATGTAATAATATGTTCAGTCCAGTGATACACACAAACAATCCAAGTGGGTTGGTTGTCTTATGCGAAATCTTAAGTGAACTATTATTAAACAGAAATAATTTGGAGTAGTATTTTTCATGGTTTAATATTTAGAATGGCTTGGTTGCTTTTTACACAATGTAGAATACACATTTTTAAATCGATATGTGACATTATCTTGTTTTCCTCAAAAATGTGGGTTGGTTGCTTTTTGCATAACAAGGCCCAATTGGTATTATTATTATCCCTCCTGTGTACAGTTACGTGGCCTTGACAGTTCTATGATTTCTCAGTGACTAGTAAAATCCTAAAGGCGCATTTAAATCAAAGCGAACACGAACGAACGAACGAAGGAACGAATTCGTAGGTGTTCGCTTGGTCATTCGTTCGCTACAAAGTAGGGCCATTTACATTGAAGCGAACGTTCGCATTCGTTGATGATCGGGAGTGCATATTGCCCGCAGATGTTTTTAAGATGGGCCAGTCACACATTGTGTTCAAGTTTATTTTCGTGTTTCTTGCTGGGTAAATTTTAATACAATAATAGCTTACAAAAATAGCAGGTAGCAGGTATTATACTCTGTTTGAGGGAGCTTAGAAAATAACATAATAAAGAACCAGCTTTCTTAAAATTCTTCCTCGAAAAAGTTACTTGCTCTTGATATTATGACTATATTATGTTCAAATAATAAATTGTAAAATTGGTGTATCAAAATAAATTTGCTTTTAATTAATTTTAGCAATTAATTTGATTTGGTTACCTCATTAGTGTTTCTGGGTTGAAATTTATCCAATAAAGACATTAGGCTTTTAAAAGCAAACCACTTCGAAACCTCTTTTTGTCTTTCTCGTCTAAATGATGCCAGAAGCTAATTCATTTTTTTAGTTCAGAGACATCATAACCCATTCCTATAGAAATGTTAAAACAAGCATCAGTTCACAAATGCACAGCGAAAAAAGAGAGATGGCCTTCTTAAAGATATAAATGGAAAAATTATTATAGAAGTCAAAGAGAAATTAAAAAAGTGGAAGACATACATAACAGATCTGTTTGAGGATAATAGACAAGAACCGGAAGAAATCGACAGCGAAACGGGACCAGAGATTATAATGGAGGAAATCGAACAAGCAATACGAAACGCAAAAAACGGAAAAACTGTAGGTCCAGACGAAATACCTGCGGAATTACTGAAATGTCTAGACGATGAAACTCTACCGGTACTACTGGATCTGTTTAATGAAGTATATAAAACCGGAAAAATCCCTCAGAAATGGTTGGTGTCCACCTTTGTAACAATACCAAAAACAAAATACGCCAAAGATTGTTCGGACTACAGGACAATATCACTAATAAGCCATACCCTCAAAATATTTCTAAAGGTGATTCATGGAAGATTATACAGAAAGCTAGAATATGATATGGATGATACCCAATTTGGGTTCCGCAAAGGACTTGGAACAAGAGAGGCATTGTTTGCGTTTAATGTCCTCTCTCAAAGATGCTTAGATATGAACCTGGATATTTACTCCTGTTTCATCGACTTCGAAAAAGCGTTCGACAGGGTCCGACATGAAAAACTAATAGAATTATTGAAAAACAGAGATATAGACAGACGAGATTTACGAATTATCATCAATCTGTATTGGAATCAAAAGGCCAATATAAAGATAGAAGAACAGGAGTCCGAGAATATTGATATAAAGAGAGGAGTAAGACAGGGTTGTGTTCTGTCGCCGCTACTGTTTAACCTGTACAGTGAAGCCATATTTCAGGAAGCGATAGCGGAGCTAAGTGATGGAATCTCTATAAACGGAACAATAGTAAATAACATAAGATTCGCTGATGACACCGTTATAATGGCAGACACCCTGGAATCACTACAAGAATTGCTAAATAGAATTAACGATTATTGCATTCGATACGGACTAAAAATAAACAAGAAAAAAACTAAATTTATGATTGTCTCAAAAACAGAACATGGAAATGAAAGGTTAATGATAGAGCAAACCCAAATAGAAAAAGTTAAGACATACAAATATCTGGGAAGCTGGGTTGATGACAAAAATGACCAAAGCAAAGAAATTAAAGTCCGAATTGAAACTGCAAGGCAAGCATTTATAAAAATGAAGACACTGCTTACAAACAAAGACCTTCAGTTGCCTCTCAGATTGAGGGCTCTAAGATGCTACATATTTTCTATATTGCTATACGGAATGGAAGCTTGGACATTGAAGAGACAACACATAAGAAGAATAGAAGCGTTCGAAATGTGGTGTTACACAAGAATATTGAAAATTCAGTGGGTTCAAAGGATTACCAATGTTGAAGTGCTACGACGTTTAAATAAGGAGTTAGAAATTATGAAAAGTATAAAAACTAGAAAACTGGAATATTTGGGTCACATTACCAGAGGAGAAAAATATGAGTTGCTGAGAATTATTATGCAAGGAAGGATCCAAGGAAGAAGAGGCATAGGAAGAAGACGCATCTCCTGGCTGAGGAACCTTAGAGAATGGTTTAACTGTAGTTCATTACAACTATTCAGAGCAGCAGCCAACAAAGTGACCATAGCCATTATGATATCCAACCTCCGATAGGAGAGGGAACTTTAAGAAGAAGAAGAAGTTCAGAGACATCATAACCCATTCCTATAGAAATGTTAAAACAAGCATCAGTTTTTCTGTTTATTATTTTATATAGCTTCGATTTTGGGTTTCATAGGCATATTCCATATTGCAAAATTATGTTTTCACAACTACACAATAAACAACCCTCTCAAACTAATGTTTGTAAATAAATTAAATCAGTACTTCTAAACGAATTCGTTCGCTACCGTCTATCCACTGTCCACATTGAAAAACGATTTCCTTTGATGATTCGCTCACTTACCGACATCGGTTGGAACATGTGCGAATGCGAACGAATTCGTTCGGTCGTGCTCGATTCGCTGTACAAATACAATAAAGTTAACGAACGAATTCGTTCGTTCGTTCGTGTTCGCTTTGATTTAAATGTGCCTTTACACTAACAGTCAAATTTTCTGTTTCAGAACAGTCGGTTTAAGAAATTTTTGCTATCGTGAAATTGTGTTCGGTTCGTTTTGATTTTAGATTTTAATTTGGTAATTAGCTTTTTATTTTTTAATATGGCAAGTTGTACTAAAAGGAAGTAATACTACTTTCATTTTTCTCTATCTCCTTTATAACGTCACTCTGATATATCGTCATTTTTTTACTGGACCCTTCAATGACGCTATAAGCAAGTTCCACTGTATAAATTCGGGTTCAAAACGTCCTCCGACACCCCCTCCTGGCCACAGGACTAATTTGTTTATAAGCCAAGAAATTATTTATAACTTTAAAACATTACTGAGGCTGCTTAAACAAACCGATTTCAATTCTGTAAAGTGCATTAGATAGGTGGAGTGCTTCTTTATATGTAAAAAAATTGTCAAATCTTTGCATGTTCTAGATTTTGCTGTGCAAGATTTTTAAAAATTTTAATTTTTTAAAAAAAGTTTACATTGCAAAATTATTATTCATAATCTAGTAAGTCAATTTTAATGAAATTTGGTGTACGGTTTTAGCACATCACAAAAATTTTCTAAGCGAATTAGGAAGGTTCCAAGTGTAACCTAAGTGATGGAAAATCATTGAATAAGGACAGGCTTGTTTTGCCCCTTTATTTTATATTTATTGCTATTTTGCAGCAAGGGTGATAAATTAAGACATTTTTAACCAATCGCATCTGATATAAAATTTAATTATCTTTTTTGCACGATTGATCATTTTTGACTGTTTACCGTGACAGATTTTACGTCAGTAGGTGACATTTACTAGCAACTCGACGGTAAGTAATCCAACTCGACGGTAAGTACATAATTCACTTACCGTCGAGTTAAAAAATCTCTTAATTTTTTTTTTATTTATTTTTTGAAAGAATAAAGAAAACTAACGAATTATTTATTAATATTGAAACTTATGGTAAAAAAGTTGGTATGGTATAAAAGTTGAAAACTTGGAAATGTCAATGCCATCATAAAGAAAAACGGTGGATTTAATCATTGAATATTCTGCCCAGAGGCTTCCAGGAGCTTTCAACTGCATATGTCTTTGAACGAAATATGCCAATAGAGTCTTTTCTTCGATTCTTAAATTCTTGCCTTCGCACCATTTTTTAAAACTTTGGTAGGTATTTTGATAACGGATTTTGGATTTTTCGGGAATAATTGCGGAACACCCTTCTTCCCAAGCCCGTTCAATTTCTTCAAATTCACTTTCGCTCATATTTTAATTTATAATAATCAAAATTGTACTTAAAATTATTGACAACTAAATAAAAACTCAATTCTCCATTGTTCTTATGCACCCTAGTTACTACCTAACAACCAAAGTATCTATCTTGATAAAATGAATGAAACTAGTCAATATGACGAAAATGTGTAATTTTATAATTTATAATGGTATCAATCGTGCAAAAAACGTTATAAGCATGTCGAACGTTAAGGGTAACCGATCTCAGACAATAATTGGAGTCGTCGCGCCGCTCCTCCTTCAAACAATTGTCTTCTATCGGTATAAAACCCTTACCGTTCTCCATACTTAATATACTATATTTTATTCCTATACGACTTTGTTCCAAAATGAATCGTTTTAAAGTTATAAGCAAAAAAAGTAGAAAAAAAACGAAATTTTTAAATATTTTATTTTTTTTATTAATGTTTCGGGCATATTTGAGAAGGAGCATAAATCAATTATTATTAACGAAGTTATCACCTAACTTTATCCGCAAAAATCTGAATGCCACCTCTCACATCCACCTAAAAACAGATCCTTACTGGTCTAAATACATTGCGAAACAAAAAGAGATGAAATTAGTGGAGGTGGAAATTATCGTTAGTTTCCCACCTTTATACGTATCAGAGGAATATGACAACTGTCAATGTGTCAATATGATAGTAGAATTTTTATAAAATACTCCTGTCACGGACGTCTAAAGGTGGGCAAAAATGAAATGTAATGTTAATTAATACGTTTATAACAATAATTTCCACCTCCACTAGTTTCATCTCTTTTTGTTTCGCAAACTATTATGTTACTTATCTATTATCTATATTTTGAGCTATTTTGCCGGTTATTAGTGCGCTCATCACTGTATATTAAAGAAGCTGTCTTAAAATACTTTCTCGAAAACGTTGAGCTCTTAGACCAAATTATATTGAAGTTGTTGTGAAGAAACCCCCGACTTCCTGTCATTTCTATTCTCCTGATACATGATTTGTCGTCTTGACGATTTGTGGTGGTTCGTTGGTGTTTGTTTCTATGTTTACAAACAGCACGTTTGTTGTGCTGTGGAAGAAACTGTCGACTTCATGTCATTTCTATTCCCCTGATACATGATTTGTAGTCTTGACGATTCGTGGTTTGTTGGTGTTTTTGTTTATGTTTTTAGAAACAGCATCACAGTAATATAGAGGGACAGTAGAACCACTCTCCGAAAAATTGGAAGTAAAATCTTTCAACGCGCATGGCGACTGCGCATATTTCCATGGCGACTGCGCATATTTCCATGGCGACTGCGCATATTTCCATGGCGACTGCGCATATTTTTTAGTCGCTAGCCCGACCTCGAGAACCAGTCTTCCATTGCTAATAGTCGCGTAGAAACGTACGGGTTAACAGTGCCGTATTTTGCTTAAACTGAGTTAGTTTTGTGAATAATTATTAGTATTGTGAAGTTGGACATGAGTAAAATTCCAAGTGGTATTAGTCGGTGTTCAGCGAAAATGTGCAAGAACAATTCAAAAAATTGTAATTACAGTTTTTTCCGATTTCCCAAGGAAGCTGATAGGTACGTATATCCGTATATATAAATATTAACCACCTTAACAGAATAGCATCAATTATTATTGAAAATAGTACAATGTTACCTGCAGTTTTTTAAAAACTTTAGATACAATAATTATGTTTACAAAGAGGAAATATTTTCTAACTGTGTAGATTGGATCCGACCGTCACATTTAACACCGTTGCCGTATCCTCTATTTTTTCATACTATCACGTTACAATTTTTTGTGATATTATATTTGTGTGTGAAATGTACATATCATTTTTGTGTATTTTAGGTATGTTCTAATATGTTATGTATATATAGGTTTTTACTTGATTATTTTAAATCATTGTGACGTTTAACTTGCTAGAAACCTTGTAATATTGTGTAATGTGTTAAAAGTAAGTAGTTTTGAAACACCAATTAAGTAAAGTTTATTATGTTGTTGTTTTCACCAATTTTCAAAAAATGTGAATTGAATTGTCCACGTCCGTCTGCCTGTCCGTCCGTCTTGTCTGTCTGTTTGCAAACTCAACTCCTCCGTCATTATACCAGGTAGAATGACAAATGAGGTGTCAAATGAAAGCTTATCCAAGGATGGTACTAAAGGTGAGAAATTTAACCTAGGCTGTCTGTCCGTCTGTATGTCCGACCGCGTATATGATTCCTTCGTCACTATACCAGGTAGAACAACAAATGAGGTGTCAAATGAAAGCTTATAATCCAAGGATGGTACTAAAGGTGAGAAGTTTGATATAGGCTGTCTGTCCTGCTGTCCGTCCGACCGCGAATATAACTCCTCCGTCACTATAACAGGTAGAATGACAAATGAGGTGTCAAATGAAAGCTTATAATCCAAAGATGGTACTAAAGGTGAGAAATTAAACCTAGGCTGTCTGTCCGTCTGTCTGTCCGACCGCGTATATGATTCCTTCGTCACTATACCAGGTAGAACAACAAATGAGGTGTCAAATGAAAGCTTATAATGCAGGGATAGTACTAAAGGTGAGAAGTTTGACATAGGCTGTCTGTCCTGCTGTCCGCCCGACTGCGAATATAACTCCTCCGTCACTATAACAGGTAGAATGACAAATGAGGTGTCAAATGAAAGCTTATAATCCAAAGATGGTACTAAAGGTGAGAAATTTGACCTAGGCGGTCTGTCCGTCTGTCCGTCTGACCGCGAATATAACTGCTCCGTCTGACCGCGAATATAAGTCCTCCGTCACTGTACCAGGTATAATGACAAATGAGGTGTCAAATGAAAGCTTATAATCCAAGGATGGTACTAAAGATGAGAAGTTTGACATAGGATGTCTGTCCGCCTGTCCGTCCGACCGCGAATATAACTGCTCCGTCACTAGATCAGGTAGAAGGACAAATGAGGTGTCAAATGAAAGCTTATAATCCAAGCATAGTAAAAAGCTGAGAAGTTTGACCTAGGCTGTCCTGTCCGTCTGTCCGTCCAACCGCGAATATAACTCTTTCGTCATTATACCAGGCAGAATGACAAATGAGGTGTTAAATGAAAGCTTATAATCCAAGGACGGTACTGTAGGTGATAAATTTGACCTAGGCTGTCTGTCCGTTCAACCGCGAATTTAACACCTCCGTCATTATACCAGGCAGAATCATAAATGAGGTGTCAAATGAAAGCTTATAATCCAAAGATTTATGACCTTTAAATCAAAGTTACCTTAAAATTGCTATAAGAAAAAGATCAAGTGATAAATAAGAAAGATCAATGAAGATAAACTGTAAAAATCCGTTTAAATCTAAGATAATTTAAAGTGTTATAAAAAAGTAGATACATAGATAAATCAAACAGATGAATGATTATAATAAATTAAGATAAATAAAAGAATACACTACCTGAAAGTAAACTAAAAGTGAATTTTTTTTTGTTTTTTTCATCACTAGGCGGGGAATCTGCAGACAGACGTCGGAGGTAAACATTTCCGACAGTGCTGGGTTCCTGAGCTAAAACCTCATCAGTGTCACGTCGACCAGTTTGGCCCTAAGTCGAACCTCCCTGCCCTCCGTAACTCCGATGTGGCCGGGTCCAGCTAAACCCCACCCCTCTCATACTAGGTCATCGGGGTGGAATCGCTTATTAGAGCATAACTTTCCCCGATGTCCTTCTTTTGCCTGATTCTCAGTCGCTCGCCATCACTCATCAGCTTCCGTCTCTCTCACTCATACGACCACCACGTCCTTTACTCCTATGCTGTCAACCTCTCCTTGTTCCTACATCTGCGAACCAAATACAAACTGTTCTCATTTTTTTAAATGGAACACCCTGTAGGTATATTAGTATTTCATTTGGTAGTAAATAGGTTATATTTATTACAAACTTTCTTTTGGTATATGTATATGGTTGTATGTATCTATCTAGTATGTTTCGTTTTGTGGATATTTAAAAAAGAACTAGAAATTTTACGTTTTTGTGGATTTGATTTTTTATTAAAACATTTTTTTGCAAAAGAAACTAATTATAATCTCGTTTTAGAAACATACATACACTAATATAAAATATCAAAGATGAAAATAAAAACGAAGTTTAAGATTAAACTAATAGTTGATGTCATATTTCTTTATCACAAAGTTATTTAGATTTTGATGTATTTTAGATAAAATTATATGTTTTAAGTATATCCATAAATTAATACATAATACTCCATTCGATCGCATACAGTTACGGCTGGCGTCGGCTATAAACGCTTGTAGTACGGCTTTATCCTAAGATAAAACCCTTTATTCGGAAAAAGATTTTTTAGAAATTGTCATCTGTTGACCATATGCAGAGTCAGCAATCCCTGCTTTCGTATACCTAATAGTCTGAGCAAATTAGGAGAAAAGATAAAAGTTTTTTAGCAGATACTTTATTACTGGAATCAAATTTTAAGATTGGATATATTAGTAATATCGGTTTGCAACGTCCGCAAAAAGTGTGCTATTTTTTTTATTAACAAATTAGCGCTCCGAAATCTTGCTTTTTTTTAATTATTGCTCTGTAATTCCGAAGATTTTAATTTTAAACCAAAAACAACCATTAAAATTCACAGTGATTTAATTATGCACAGAGATATTTTAATCCCGAATTCCTTTCTCGAAAATTTTCATTAGTATTTACACAAGAGCTCTAAAATTAATAAGTTTATAATAAATTAATAAATTTTTAAGTTATAAACATTTTTTGGCTTATAAATAAATAGAATATCTCGGTAACTATTACATTAAGTTAAATTAATATCTAAAACCGTGTTTATAATTTATATTATAAAAATTAATAAAATAAAACAGTAAAACAGGGAAGAACTAGGTAAGTCGCTTCCTCTAAAAGAAAAATAAAGAGTGTGAGTACTTTGTACGCACGTAAAAATGTATACTTCTTTTATATATTATTTCGACGAAATAAATATATTTTAAAGAGTTTATTTTCATTTTATGTAAATATTACACCAATTTTAATACTACTACTTAAAATAATAATAATAAAAATAATACAGCAACACCATGAGGTGTTAGTTCCAGAGCCACGCGGTTCCGAAGCGGTCACCCATGCAAATCTAACCGCGCTCGACTCTGCTGCTACGTAACCATAGACATAATAAGTATAATAATTTGTAAATAGTGTCTTGAAAAAATTAAAATTTGAAGTGTTGATTATAAATAATCGTAAATAAAACTAATATGTTTGATAATAGGCTAATATCAGAAACGAACATCTGCTACACCTGACCTAATAAAAGAGGGTAGAAAATGAAATATAAGTCCAGAAAGTGGGGTTGGATCCAGTATTAAAAGCTCCAGTATTGCAAAGAATGCCCTAGAGTAGAATCCCCAAGGAAAAAGGGTTCGCCCAGCACAAACTTAGAGAAGATCCATAATGGATGAGATAAGAGGTCAAGAAAAATCTAAGAATGAAGTGCCGGCCTAGTGCAAGATAGAACTTGTTGGCGTATTTTCACTGAAGCTCTACTTAGGAGGTTCAAGGACCTAAATTGGGCTACAATAAACAAGAGACATTAAAATTATCACCGAATATAGGAGGCACATAAATAGTAACAATAGCATATGGCATATATGCATCATATAACAGCAACGATTATATATAGAACAGTGAAGAAATATAAATTTTTAAGAGTCACGCCAGAATAATTGGTTCCCATCGTCACAGTTGCACCATATGAAGCAAAGTCAATGAGAATATTTTTCCAACCAATTTTTCCAAGAATATTTTAAAGTGAATTTCCAACTTCCTAAAACGAGAGGAGGGGTGAAAGGAATGAATTAGAATGAACCAAGAGAATGAAACACAGTCAGAAGGAAACAAGGGCAGACTGTTTTCGATCTCTATTTGCTAAAGGCGACTGAAATGAACCACCAACACCTGAAGTTACGACAAACGAAGAAATAAACATCGAGGAGGGAGTGGTAAAGGAAGCATTAAGAAATTTAAAAGAATAGAAAATCTCCAGTAGAAGACAGAATATTGAACGAACTTTAAATTTAAGAACGTACTTTAATATCTAGGCATCACAATACGGAAAGCGCAAAACAAAAGTGAAAGAACAAGTAGACAATGGAGCAAACAGAGCCGCAGGTTACCTGAATGACACAATATGGAGAAATAAAAATATCAGACAAGAAATGAAAGGCAGAATTTACAAAACAGTCATCAGACCAATAATGACGTCATCATCATCGATGGACTTACAACTATTGCCTTCCGTGTTTGTCAGTCCTGTGCCACTATTTCCCATTGTCTCACTCCGAATTATGACATACGCGGCAGAAACACAACCTGACACAGAGAGGACAAAGAATGGTAACACACTACGAGACAGGTAGAAGTAGATATGACGGAGATTCGAAGTGGAGAACATTAATAACTGGATACGAAACAGAAGAGTAGAATGGAATGACCACATAAGCAGAATGACAACAAATAGAGTAGTAAGGACGTCAAGAGATAATTCCCAATTGGAAGATGATCAGTGGGAAGACCACGAAATCGATAACATACTGGAGGCACATTGAAAAAAAACTATTCAGTCATGTCTATACGAAAAGAAGAACCAAGATTAAGTTCTTGTAGAAAAATAGCGACACTAATTGTGGCTTAAAATAATAATATTTAGTAACTTCAATCCTAGATTTTTATTTGTAACTAAAGGCAAAATAAATAAATCACAAAAATATATATACAAAATTTATTTCAGTCTAAAGTACTAAACGAGTACCCAAATACCTACACCAATTCCGGAAATACACTCCAGTGTGAATAACTGTCATGATCTAATGATATAAATATGAGTTAAAACTAAATAATGAGAGACTATTGCAACTTAACATTTTCCTGGAATTGGATTCGTACTACATAATACCAAATTCAAATCGGCTAAAAATAAAGTAATTTACGTATGTAATGTTAAAGAAACCTAAAAGTATGGATATTGAAAGTAAACACGTTAATTTTAAGCATTAAGTATAAGAAATAGTTTAAATGAAAAGGAAATGTATTCGAACAAAATTATTTATTCATACAACTTTTCCCAAAAATATCCCTTTTTTAAATTTGATCGTACTATAAGTGCGTTCCCAGAACTTTAGTCCGTCCTAAGGTGGAACGAAAGAGGTCAGAATAATAAAAGATACTAAAATCAGCTGATGAAAACAATCGGTGCAAGAGCATTTTGAAATAAAAAGAATAGTTTTATTCAATATCAAAACGCAACTTTTTCGCACTAGCTCCATGAAAAAATTACTTCCAATTTTTCATTCCATCCTTGGTCAGTGATAAATTATCAGAAAATCGCATGCGCAATTTAAAATAATATAAATAATACCGTTAATACATATAGGCTATTGATTATATTCAAAATAAGATAGCTAAAAGGAACTACAACGTTAACGGGGTTTTATTATTTCATATGGTCAATGGACATCTATATATGAAAAAACCGCGGAGTGCTACCTTTTAGAGGGGTGCATTTTTGAGAAATGGGTGAATTAGTCCCTGGGCACAGGTTACATTAGGGTGAGTTCTATGCACTTTTGGTATAAACATACCTACATAAAAATTGTTCCTGGTTAAATTTCCTATGTAAATATCGCTTTTTAAAGTCAATGATACTTTTTTTTACAAAAATATATTCAAAAGAAAAAGCACAAAGAAACCCAAAAGAAAGAAATTTTGTTTTTTGTCCCATAACTTTTGTCCACGAGGATATAGGTATAGACATTGCTTTACAGAAAAAAAATCTACATATTTCTTCTTTAAAATGTTGTGTAGTAGAGGTAATTAGGATTTATAGTTTTCGAAATATGATTTTTCAAAGTTCGCCACTCACAGCAATTTTTGGCAATTTTCCTTGTAATTTCGCAAATATTGTTCTGTAACTTTTTTCCACGTAACTTTAGGTATATGAAATGGTACACGTAATAGAAATAGAAATCAATTAGCTTTAAAATGGTCTACTGTCTAACGTTGTACGACTTTTTTTTAAAGAGATTATGGTTTTTCAAAGTTTTATACTTTTAACGATTTTTTATAATATAATATAAAAATAAAATTATATTATTATATGATATATTGTGTATTATATAATATTATATTATATATATAGTATATATAATATAATATTATATTATATTATATAATATATAATACCTCATATAAAAAAAATATTATTTTTTACATTTTTTACGATTATTTTTGAAATTTCTCATTATCTTTTTTTCTTCTACATTTAGGTATATATTATATTATATAATAAAAAAAGCTTATTTTGTTTACTTTAAAATTTTGTATTACAAAAAATTCGAGGATTATTTTTGAATAAGATATTATTTTTCAAAATGTAATAAGTACTTGCAACGATTTTTGATTTTAGGATTATTTTTTAAATTTCTCATTATAACTTTGGGCAACATTAAATTGGAGGGTCCGAGAAGTTAGCTACAGATATAAGGAAATGAAGGCCTGACAGTGTTGCAATGTGTTCTTAGAATAAATCGGAAGAGAGCATGTGATATATTTTTATTAATTTATTTATTAACATAGAAAACATTAACTGTGTAGATAAAATAACGAGAAATAATTTTAAATTTCTCTAATTATGTCGAAATAACAAGATTTTAGTATCAATAATAAAGTTAAAAAATGTAAAATAAGTAAAATTCTGCTGCTGTAAGATTTTACTAGGTACAGTCGGAAAAATGAAAGAATACCCATGAACGAACATATAAAACACGCTGTATTTTTCTGTCACCGTGTCACAAAGAAAAGTGTCCAGTGGAAATACATGTAACAATAATTGTTACATGTACTTGCGCTGGCCAATTTTTTGTGTGACACGGTGACAGGAAAATACAGCGTGTTTTATATGTTCGTTCATGGGTATTCTTTCATTTTTCCTACTGTATATATTTTTTGTTTATTATAATCTATATGAAAATAAAATTTGTAAAATAAAGTGCAAAATAAGTAAAATTCTGCTGTTTTAAGATTTTACTATACACTTTTAGTTTATTATTATCTTTATAAAAATAAGATTTGCATAAATAATAAGGTCGTCAATACAATAATTACCTACAGATTATCTAGTAACATTATTACATAGCATCTTTTCACCTGAACTCGAAACGCCATCAAAAAAATTCCAACAAAGACAGAAATATTTAATGTAAATAATAACAGACTCCAGAATATATGCAACTGAAAACACAGATATACAAGTCCATAGAAATATTAAAAAGCTGTGCATAACAGGCTCCAGAATATATGCAACTGAAAATACAGATATACAAGTCCACAGTACTATTAGGAAAAATAATAAGAGCATTTCAGTATTCAGGTACATTCATTCTAAATAATAAAATAATAAAAAGAAATATAATAAAAAGAAAGTTATAAAATGTATATCTGAGGAACATCTGTGCAATCTGGCAAACGCAAATTTAAACGTTCTGACTCTATTGCCAAATCTCTCCAGTAATCTATCAGGGCAATTGCCACAAAAAAATGTCTAGTAATTAACTACAATTAATATCAAAACAAACAACAAATATTTATTCGTTCGTGTTTTACATAAATTAAAAAATATCAAAATCCATAGAATAATGCAAAAAGGTAGTTTTCGAAGTTTTTTCTGTATATTTGAAGCGTGCAACATACTATACATTATATACATTATAATCACATGGCAACACTGTCAAACTTCAATTCAACGTTCTATGAAAATCTAATGTGGCTAACTTCTCGGATCCTCCAACTTAATGAAGTTTTTTCTTGTACATGAATATACTTTATATTGCTGAATAAAGAGGGCTTACTTTCTGTTCTTTAAAATGGTGTATCATCTATATTTAAATAATGGAAACCGAGTGATTCTTTGATATTTTTTTACCTGTATTATTTAAAATTATTTCTTTTACAAAAATTACATAAACATTAGTCTTAGAAAACATCACTTTAGTTAAAATTATTTAAACGTTGACATTTAAAAAATTTCAAAATCAAAGTCCATCTCTTCGTTAGCATTAGCTTCAATATCTTCCTCTGACACCTCAGTTATCTTAGAGTCCCACAATTAGTACCCATGCACATGCACCCTTTGCAGAATATTGAAAAACTAATTCCTATCTTCCTACAACCGCAGTTTTTTGTACATCCTTTGGTACATTTACATGCTATTTTTTCAAGCAAAGCTTGTGGTGCAGGAGCTTTGACAGTAAATATTGGAATTAATCCATATTTTGAAGTTTGCCCGGCCGAGTCAAGTGGATCCAAAGTATTACCTATAAAAAATAAGATTCAATCATAATACACAATCACATAAAAAAGTTATAAGGAGAAATTTAAAAAATAATCCTAAAATCAAAAATCGTTGCAAGTACTTATTACATTTTGAAAAAGCATATCTTATTCAAAAATAATCCTAGAATTTTTATAATACACCATTTTAAAGTAAACAGAATAAGCTTTCTTTTTTATTATATAATATATACCTAAATGTAGAAGAAAAAAAGTTATAATGGGAAATTTAAAAGATAATCGTAAAAGATATAAAAACTTGTTAAAAGTATAAAATCTTGAAAAAGATAACCTCTTTAAAAGAAGTCGTACAACATTATACAGTAGAACATTTTAAAGGTAATTGATTTCTATTCCTCTTACATGTACCATTGCATATGCCTAAAGTTGCGTAGAAAAAGTTACAGAAAAATATTTGCGAAATAACAAGGAAAATTGCCCAAAATTGCTGTGAGTGGCGAACTTTGAAAAATCATATTGCGAAAATTGTAAATCCCAACGACCTCTACTAAGCATCATTTTAAAGAGAAAATATGTAAGTTTTTTTTCTGTGAAGCAATGTCTATACCTATATCCCCGTGGACAAAAGTTATGGGACAAAAAACAAAATTTCTTTCCTTTGGGTTTCTTTGGGCTTTTTCTTTTGAATATATTTTTGTAAAAAAAAGTATCTTTGACTTTAAAAAGTTATATTTAGATAGGAAATTTAACCAGGTACAATTTTTATGTAGACGTGTTTGTACCAAAAGTGCATAGAACTCACCCTAATGTAACCTGTGCCCATGGACTAATTCACCCATTTCTCAAAAACGCACCCTTTTAAACGGTAGCACTCCGCGGTTTTTTCATATATAGAGATTCATTGACCATATGAAGTAATAAAACCCCGTTAACGTTGTAGTTCCTTTCTATAGTACATAATCAATAGCCTAATATGTATACAAGGTATATTTACTACTAATTAATATTAATAATTAATTATTCATATCAAAGTGCAACTTTGCGTCGATTGATTTACGATTTTACTAATTTTGAGTCATATTTACTAAACTTTGGTCATCATTGCTTAAACAGAAATGACTACAAAACCGGAACTAAAGATTCAAACTCAACTTTCAATACGATTCGATTGATGTGTTACATGTACTATTTCTGCGATTATAATGGCACTTCTGGTTAGAACTTTTTAACGGGAAATGATATAAAAAACAAAATTTTACATCTTGCTAGGGCACGTCGAATGATATACCGCTTATACAATTTCGGTGACTTTAAAACAGTACTTACGGTTGCGACTCTAAAACCGGAAGTCCGATGTCAAATTTCTCATCTTTAATACCAACCTTGGGTTGTAAGCATTCATTCGACGCCTCATTTGTCATTCTATCTGTATTAATAACGAAGGAAGTTGTATTCGCGGACGGACAGACGGTCATTAAAGCGAAAGTATATATTTATTTTCGTCTTGTGAAGGCGCGTCGAATGATATATTCCAGTATTGTAATATTCCAGTCACTTTAAAACAGTACTTCTGGTCGCATTTCTAAAACCGGAAGTCCTAGGTCAAATTTCCACCTTTTGTAATACCATCCTTGGATTATAAGCTTTCATTTGACACCTCATTTGTGATTCTACCTGGTATAATGACGGAGGTGTTATATCCGCGGTTGGACGGACAGACAGCCTAGGTCAAATTTTTATCACCTACAGTACCATCGGATTATAAGCTTTCATTTAACACCTCATTTGTCATTCTGCCTGGTATAAAGACGAAGGAGGATTAGCGGTTGGACGGACAGACGGACTGGACAGCCTAGGTCAAATTTCTAACCTTTATTACTGTGCTTGGATTATAAGCTTTCATTTGACACCTCATTTGTCATTCTACCTGGTATAGTGACGGATGAGTTATATTCGCGGTCGGACGGACAGGCGGACAGACAGCCTGTCAAATTTCTCACCTTTAGTACCATCCTTGGATTATAAGCTTTCATTTGACACCTCATTTGTCATTCTACCTGGTATAGTGACGGAGGAGTTATATTTGCGGTCAGACAGACAACCTAGATCTAATTTGCCACCTTTAGTACTATCCTTGGATTATAAGCTTTCATTTGACACCTCATTTGTCACTCTACAGGTATAGTGACGGAGGAGTTATATTTGCGGTCAGCCAGACAGACGGACAGAAAACCTAGATCTAATTTCCCACCTTTAGTACTATCCTTGGATTATAAACTTTCATTTGACACCTCATTTGTCATTCTACCTGGTATAGTGACGATGAGTTATATTCGCAGTCGGACGGACAGACGGACAGACAGCCTATGTCAAATTTCTCATTTTTAGTACCATCCTTGTATTATAAGCTTTCATTTGACACCTCATTTGTCATTCTACCTGGTATAGTGACGGAGGAGTTATATTCGCGGACAGACAGACAGACGGACAGACAACCTAGGTCTAATTTCTCACCTTTACTACTATCCTTGGATTATAAGCTTTCATTTGACACCTCATTTGTCATTCTACCTGGTATAGTGACGATGAGTTATATTCGCGGTAGGACGGACACACAGCCTATGTCAAATTTCTCATTTTTAGTAACATCCTTGTATTATAAGCTTTCATTTGCCACCTCATTTGTCATTCTACCTAATATAGTGACGGAGGAGTTATATTCGCGGACAGACAGACAGACGGACAGACAACCTAGATCTAATTTCCCACCTTTAGTACTATCCTTGGATTATAAGCTTTCATTTGACACCTCATTTGTCATTCTACCTGGTATAGTGACGGATGAGTTATATTCGCGGTCGGACGGACAGACGGACATATAGCCTATGTCAAATTTCTCACCTTTAGTACTATCCTTGGATTATAAGCTTTCATTTGACATCTCATTTGTCATTCTACCTGCTATAGTGACGGAGGAGTTATATTCGCGGTCAGACAGACAGACGGACAGGGACAGACAACCTAGGTCTAATTTCTCACCTTTAGTACTATCCTTGGATTATAAGCTTTAATTTGACACCTCATTTGTCATTATACCTAGTATAATGACGGAGAAGTAAACGTTATTATTCTATTATTCTTGTAGGTACATTTAACATTGATTGAAATTATGAAAGAAATATATAGAAAGCAGCATGGCAACACTGTGACGCACAAACATAAAACTTCAGCCACATTCAGCTGTGCGTTACATAGGGTGCTTTAATATCCAAGGTGTCCGATTTTTTCATATATTATATTCTATGTTTATACAGGGTGTCTGGGTAACTTGGAACCATATGGGAAACTTTTTTAATATCAATTTTACGAAAAAAAGTTATTCTTCATAAAGTGCTCTGCATAGTCTAAAACCTAAGATGCAGTAATCAGATATCAAATTTTATCAATAATATACGAGGTGTGTCCAAAAATATGAATTTCGCTCAAGAGTAATGTGCCTTTATATTTCACAATATCTAAAATTGTTATTGAGAAAAGTTGTTTGTAATTAAAAATTATGTTATAATATGCATCTACACTCTTTTAATTAAAAAAAAATTAAAATTTTCATCAAATTACGGATACTGAACATCCTTTTTATTTTATGATAACTCCGTAATTATTAATTTTGCGAAAAAAAGTTATTCTTTATAAAAAATTCTGAATAGTCAAAAAACTAAGATGCAATCATAAGATATCAATTTTTTTAAATTTTATACGAGGTATGTCAAAAAATATGAATTTCGCTCAAGAGTAAAGTACCTTTATAGTTCACAATATTTCAACTAGAAGAATGCAATTGCGTATTAAAACATAGTTTTTAATTCTGAACAACTTTTTATAATAACAAATTTTAATATTGTGAAAAATAAAGGTACTTTACTCTTCAGCGAAATTCATATTTTTTGACATACCTCGTATAAAATTGACAAAATTTAATATCCTATAATTTTATCTTAGTTGTTAGACTATGCAGAACGTTTTATGAAGAATACATTTTTTTCGTTAAATCAATAATAACGGAGCTATCATAAATAAAGTGACGTTGAGGGTCCGTGATTTGAGGAAAATTTTCAAAAAAAATTTTTCACTTAGGCAGGCCGCACATTAAAGAAACATGAAACGTAAATCACGTTTCATGGAAATAAAACACTGCTAAACAAATAGACGTCCGGCCATTTATGAAACTTTCCGAAAATAAAAATGTGTTATGAGCATGAATCACACTCGTTTCATTGGTAGGCGGACTTCAAGATTTGTTTAGCCGTGTTTAATTTTCATGAAACGTATTTTACGTTTCATGTTTCATGTTTTTCGTTTCATGTTTCGTTGGTGTGCGGCTTGCCTTAGAGGAGTGTAAATGCAGATTACAACATAATTTTTAATTACAAACAACTTTTCTCAATGACAATTTTCGATATTTTGAAATATAAAGACTTTACTCTTGAGCGAAATTCATATTTTTTGACAACTGTTAATAAAATTTGATATCTGATGATTGCGTCTTAGGTTTTAGGCTATGCAGAGCATTTTATAAAGAATAGCTTTTTTTCGTAAAATTGATATTAAAAAAGTTTCCCATATGGTTCCAAGTTACGCAGACACCCTGTATATATGTCGTAGGCAAGTATGAAATGCAGGCATACTTGCAAAAGCCTAGTCATTTTTATAATGACTAGTTAGTTTATATGTTTTCATTTTTACGAAATGACTTCACACACTTTTAGGCATTTGCAAAACTGCCGGAAAGGATAATTTAATTTTGAAACAGTGTTGCAATTTAGTCACAGATCATATATTTTAGTTAAGGTTATGTTGTTTATTTTTGTTATTGTTTTATAATTTTATTTTATCATTTTTGCAAATTAGTGCAATGAACTTGTCGTATAGCTTTTCCAGTAAGTTCAGTGAAATAATGGTTTAAGTCCAAAATATTTAATTAAGTTCCTTAATTAATTAAGTTAATATTTTTATAATAATATTTGTTCCTTATTAGAAAATAAAGGTCTAGAATCACTGGGTGTAATAATTTCATAGCATTAATTATTTAAATTTAATAAATTTTGTAAACATAATCTAAATTGCAACACAGTTTCAAAATAAAATTACCGTTTGACAAAATTATATTGTAAAAACGTTCACGTTGCCGGTGGTTTTGCAAATGCCTAAAAGTGTGAAGTCATTTTGTAAAAATGAAAACGTTATACAAACTGCCTAGTCATTACGAAAATAACTAGGCTTTTGCAAGAATGCCTGCATTTCATATTTGCCTACGACATATTATATATAAATTCGGGTTCAAAACGTCCTCCGACGTTGTCCCATGCCTTGTTGCCAATATCTTTTATCATTGTAGTTTTTATCTTCTAATCCTCGTACACTCATTGATAGTCTTACTCCTTGTATCCACGTCGTTCTTGGCCTTATTCTTTTCCTGTTGTCTGTAGGTATCCATTTCATAATTTTTTCTTTGGCAGTCTATCCTCCCCCATTCTCTGAACATGTCCGTACCACGTTAATTGTTTCTTTTCAATGCATCTATGACCGTTTCCTGTAAATTCATTCTTCGCTTTACTTACTCATTTCTAACCCGGTCCAATCTCGATGTTTTACTTGCTCTTCCTAGAGCATCCATCTCGGTAGCTTCTATTTTACTTTTTTGGTGTTCCTTTATTCTCCATGTTTCGGATCCGTATACCAATGTGCTCTTAATCATGGTGTTGTATATTCTCATTTTTCTTTGTTTCCCTATCTCGGTACTCCACAAAACTCCGTTCAATGATTTAATTATATCTCTAATTATCGTTCTTTCTTTATGTATTCTGCTCTTAATTTCTGCACCGTCCGTATCTTCTTTGTTGAAATTAATTCCCAAATACTTAGTTATATTTATACACATTTTCTGATTATTGTCCAATATCATATCAGTTGAATCTTCACCTAGGCATAAATATTGTGTTTTTTCTGCATTCATCTGCATATTATATTATAATATTTATGAAAGTTAATAATAGCCGGAAAATTTAGTGTTGTCTAAATAGTAAGTAAAAATTTATTTTCAGAGCACGAAATTGGGCAATGTTGTGCCAGAGAGAAGATTTGATAAACAAGAAAACAAACTTAAATTTGAACAGATTATGCAGTGTGCATTTTGAAAATACTATGTTTTCAAATGAAACTCGGAACAGGTTATGTAAAAACGCAGTACCAAGTTTATTTCCTTCAATAGAAGACAGTCCAAACCAACATTCGAATGTTGATCAAGGTGAGTTTATATGTTTGAAAGCTGAAATTTCCATGTAAACCTAAGAATAAGAATCTTCTGCTATTTATATTGTTGACGTACAAATTTGTTGCATTGTAGTATTGCAATGAATTATAGCTTGTTTACTATATAAACAACTATACTATTTGTTATTAAAAACATATCAAACTTAATAAACTTATTTTGAAACTATGTACAGTAGAACCTCGATTATCCGTCAGGGCACCGGACCAAGGGTATGACGGATAATCGAAAAGACGGTTAACAGATAAAAAAAGTTAAAAATTGATAATACAACTCTCAAATTTTATTTGTATGTTTTGTTTGATAATATAAGAGGAACTGAAATCTTTGTTTGCTTTACTGATGCTTCACATTTTGCAAGGGCTGAATCGATCGCAAGCATCATCGACATCGCCACCGTCAAATTCCTAGTTTGTGTCAGCTTCTGAACCTATTTCGTCAGCCTCTGTTTTGCCATGTCAACGATTTCATCAACTGTCAGCAATCGATAGCCGTTTGCGTCCTCATCACACATTACTTAACCATTCATTTATGTCATCTTTAGGCAACGAAAACAAAACAGTTGATTCAGCCATAACTTCATTTTATGGTTTTACCGCATTGTACATTTCAGCGAATTTCGTTTGGCTTATCGCAATGCAAAAAAATGAATTGATGACTCAGATTTTTTCTTATGTACTCAATACAACTTACGCTCGGACCCTGACGGTTAACAGAGGTGACGGTTAATGGAGAGACGGATAATCGAGGTTCCACTGTATTTCTTGTGTCATATTATAGTTTATTAGTTTTTGGTGTAATAAACCACAACTTATGAAATTCAATATTATCAACATCAAAATCGGAATTGATTGTGTGACCACATTATGTATTGTATTCCTTCTTTCAACTTATTTTAAATCCCCTCGAAATTAAAGGTAATTTTTGATCTGGAAATACCAAGCTGCCCCTTGCAATCTATCTGCTCTATACAAAAATATTTAAGCGGAATTTTGACGTGGAAATACCCTCTATAAATATACTGACTTTATTATAGTTGTGCTGTCGAAGAAACTGTCGACTTTATGTCATTTCTATTCTCCTGATACATCATTTGTGGTCTTGATGATTTGTGGTGTGTTGTGTTAACAAACACAATATTAGTTATAAATTCCAATTAACATAAACAAAATGCGCTAATGTCACTGTCACTAAATTAAATGATAAACGTCAAAATTTTTAGTAAACAAGATATAAACGTAAAAAATATACTGACATTGTTACAGTTATAAATTCCTTTTAAAATTTTTCGAAGTTAATTATTGGTATAAATTACAATAATTATTGTATTAAATAAACAAGTTTAAGTAATTTTATTTGAAGTTTATATACGATTAATATTAAAAGTGGCATGCGCCACTTGAATCTAACTTCAGCCCGTGAGTAATGACCCGTGAGTAACTTCAGCCCGTGAGTAATGAATTATTACTCACGGGTACAGTAATGGGTGCTATTATCTATAAAAAAATAGCGAATAATGAGCATATTATTAAACGGTCGTAGAAAAAAAATATTATCTATGGAGATCTCTGGAAGAAAAAAATAGTATATTGTATGTTGGCACGAGCCGAGGCATGAGGCGAGTGCCGCAAATCAAGCGAGAGAGAAATATGTCATTTTCTCTTGTGTTGTAGTACACTGTACATTTTCTATGGATGCGTTTTTGTCAAGAGTTAAAACTTCAAAATTAAATAATTTAGGTGCTTATTACATGCCTAAATTGAAATAAAATACATATATGCACATAGGTATTTAATATTCTTAATATTTATATACTTTATTTATTTAACATTATAATTCACAGTTGAACATTCTTATAAAAGGTAATTTTTGATAAGTTTTGACAAGTGTTAACACATTTTGTTTGACAAAAATAATTGTGTTTGTATTGTGCATGTTACCATGGAAATGGCGCTCATATGTGTAAACCGGCGGTGAACCCGTGAGAAAAAATATTTCTCACTGCAATGGCCGACTTTTCTCACTGCCTGAGAAATTGTTCGTTTTGAATGTATGTAAGTAGTGAGAGAAGTTGCACATTGTTTAGCATCCATAGAAAAAAGATATATTATAATAATTATCAAAACTTGTGATGTTTCAAAACATTGTATTTATTTTTTATATGACCTGGATAACATTTTAACAGAGGGTAAATATTCCAAAAAATATTCTGAATAAATTAAATGGTGCACAGTGTTGCCTATCTCAAAAAACAAATAAATTTAATAACATTTAACATTTTCAATTATTGGGAATGGGAAACTTACCAAAACTTGCATATCTGTAATATTTTAAATAAAGTTGGTTACTAATAGGAAAAAGTATGTTGCGCTTGGCAACTCGGCGCGGAGGAAGCGGCATTGCAGCCAGCACTAAACTGTGAAGATACGGTCGACTTCCAGTCATTTTTATTCTCCTGATACATGATTTGTCGTCTTGACGATTTGTGGTTTGTTATTGTTTTTGTTTATCTTTGTGTGTTGATGTTAAGAAAAGTTTTAAAGTTCGCAACAGAATTCCGACAGAGTGCGCTCAAAATTTCAAAGATGGACGATAACTTCGGGAAAAAATATTCATTTGTAATTTGATCTCGAAGCCGTAAATAATAGGATGAGCATTGAGGAACACTTCTATGTATAGTTAAACATGAAGAGAAGTATCCATTCTCAAATGTGGTCTCGAGATAAGGAAGTACAAAACTCAAAGAAGTACCACAAAAGTACACATTTTGTGGTACTTCTTTGAGTTTTGTACTTCCTTACTTCTATAGTTTTTTGAATTCGATTTTATTGTTAATTGAGGGGATTAGATGCTAAGGGATACAAGTGACAAATTATTGAAAATGAGCTAAGCGCACAAAATAATACTGGATAGTAGTAAAAATTTAGTGACAAAGAGATACAGGTGAATTAAACTACTGGTGGCGATATATCGCAAGTTTTAGTTTGACTACTTACAAAATATTTAAAAAGAGTTTGCGGCAAGCAGGTATAACTTCACTTGAATCCCTTGGCCTGTAAGGTATTGGATAATATTTTTAGTGAGTCGTTTAGCATCTTTGCAAATCGAACTCTTAAAAAAGTATTCAAAATGAGAGTCACATACTAACACAAAATATAACAAGTAAGTAACAACATTTTAACTAATTTCTTTATGAATAAAATGGATTTAAATGATTTTAAAAGTATAGCTCCCTTAACCGAGCTTTATTTATTTAGCGTATGGCTTAAGTACATCACAGAATATATTTAGATTTATGCATTATACAATGCATCACAAACATATGTCCAGTTTTTTTATATATTCGATTGATCCCTCGGGTGCCATTACAAAGTCTATAGGGTCGCCTGTGTATGCTCTGCGTGGGCAGTCCTGAACAATGTTACTGATCGTCTGTCTTGCAGCGCCGCAGTCACAAGAAAGCGAGGAGAGTTTACCCCATCTGTAGAGGGAGTCGGCGCATCTTCCACAGTTTGTTCGAATTCGATTAAAGGCTGCCCAAATCTTACGGGGACGTTCAAATTCGCCAGGTTTTCGTATGATGTCCGGTAGACTATGATAATGCGGATCTGTCCTACTTTCCCAATCTTCTCTCCATCGGGTATTTAAGTCAAAGTTGGATTGCTGCAACGCTTGAGCAGATTGTAGAGGAGGTAACCTGGATCGGAGACGGTTTCCAAGAATATCGGGGATGTCGTTGTGGACTAGAAGCTGGCGACTGTCCATTATTTTGTTATATTCTTTAGCCAGGGGTAGGTAGCCACATTGTAGTGGTGGGCTTAATTGTGCCTGTTATCATACGCATAGCACGGTTTAGTTGGGTGTCGACCAGGTGGGTATGCCTGCTATTTAGCCACACTGGTGCACAGTATTCTGCCACCGGATATATCAGGCCAAGAGCAGAGGATCTTAAAGTTGATGCTGTGGACCCCCATGTAGTGTCGCAGAGTTTCTGTATTATATTGTTGCGTGTTTTCAATTTTGGTGCTGTTTTCGTCAGGTGTTCTCTGAATGTGTGTTCTGTCTAGAGTAACCCCAAGGTATTTCGGGTATTTATTGTGTTTTAACAGCTTGTTATTAAAATACACTCGCAGTTCTCTGTTTGCCAGCTTGTTGTTGAGATGAAAAGCTGATACTTCAGTTTTTGTAGTACTTGGTTGTAGTCTCCATTTCTTAAGGTATATTTAATATTTCGAGTTCTCTGATTGGTCTTGATGAATGTGTTGGTTTAGTTACGTAAATTTGGTCCAAGGATAGTAACCAGTTTCGTATAAGTGATTGATCCATCCTTTATATGTCCAATAACTTCATCTAGCTGTTGTTTTGGTAATGCATGTTTTTTGGATTTTTCCGCGTTTGTCAATTGGTGCACTACCAGTAGTTTTTAAACTTTTTTGAATATTTTCAAGCCTCTTCCGACCAATTCCATGAAGGCTTAGAAAAGCTTTAAAACAAACTGGAACGTCAGTAGTTTTATCGTCAGTCGTTATTCTAACTCTAAAAGAATACGTTGCATCATGCAATCTTGATGTAGCTTCTTGATCTCGGGCTCTTCTTTGCTTTACGGGCATTGACGTTATTGGGCCTGCCAAGTAAATATTTTGTTCATCATATACCATACGTTAAAATTGTTCATAATGTTTGATCGGCTTTGTTGATCTACTGTTTTAAAACACTTAAGTCTCTTACATTGACAATCGTCACCTGTTTCGTGGCTCTGTTGTCTTAACCGCTTTATTACTTCATTTATTCGACTTGTAATTTTCATTTTTATAGTGGTGTATTTTCGTGACCCGTATCATCTCTTTCACTATCCGTCATTTTCGAGCACAATAACATGCAATTTATTTAACGAAGGCTAATGAAAACTAACGTTTTTACTAAACAAAATGTGACGTGTGTTCCCCGACGCCGACGTCTCGACCACACTGTCATTCCACTTCACCTTTCTCGGATTTACGCGAGAACCATTCGCATTTCTTCCCTGTACGAAGAATTTTATAACGTGTTACTTCCAATTTTTCGGAGAGTGGTTCTACTGTCCCTCTTTATACTGTGGTGTGGTCTTCAAGTGGATACTCCATTAGAAGATAAAGAAATCACTGAACTGGATCTTGTCTCAGATTATGATGAATAAATGTTTTTTTTTAAGAATAAAATGTTGTAACGTAATTTTTCTTTTATTTTATTTTAAGAAATTCGTAAGGTACATACTTAAGTGACAAAGAGAAACAAGTGCAAAATTTGAAGCAGAGGGGTACAAGTACAAACTTTTTTTCAAAATTTCAAATATTTTGAATGAAAATAAATACTAATTTCAAAAAAACTTTCACAATTAAATACATAAAATGTGTAAAATTTGTTCAAAATAAGTTCATAAATGATTCATGCGCTGTAGAATTTACTATGTAAAATTAACTTTGACTTCGTTTTTCTCAACTAAACCATTTTATCACTTATACCCCTTAGCATCTTATTCTCTCAATTACAATATAAACCGGCAGCAAATACACACACAGATTAATGACAATTTCAATGTTTTCCCGAAGTTGGTGCTTTTGAAGTTTGACACTTTGTTATTACCTATGTTAAAAGGTAAAAAAAGAAGACCAATGACACATGTCATCAAGCAGGGCCGGCTTAAGGATACACGGCGCTGGGGTGCCAGGGCTGGATTTACATGATAGGGGCTGAGGGCGGCAAATTTTGGTAAAAAAGTAAAAAATCTTCAAATCCGTCTCTGCGGCGTGCAAGATGCATCTCTGTGCTCCCTTTTGTCAGAAGATTATATAGGTTAGAGGTTCGCTAAAATTAAAACCAATTATTAAGTTTGCTTTATTTATATTTAAAAAATATGGTTTCGGTATTCAAAAGATCAATTGTCCTTCACATAACATTTCGAACATTTGTACTTATGGTAGTGGTCTTTTCGGGCCGCTGATCACAGTTTAAAGAAGCAGAAGAAGAAAAAGAAGATTATTAAGCTTCTTGACAAGTGACGTCCGCGCATCACTGTTTTTTTCTGTGCGTGTACTGATCACAAATGTTTTCCAAATAGTTTTATAAAAATTATTAGAAAGTGTTTAAAATACCACAAAAGTCATCAGAGAATAATTATGTATCCCGAAAGAGGCGGAAATATGAAAATTTGCAACAGAAACTAGTAGAGTTAAGGTATTTATATGATATTTTTGGGTTTTATCCCAAAAGACCAAGTTATTTATAAGATATTTTTGAATTATTTTATGTTAGATAAATTAAATTATGTGTGAATAGATCGAACTATAAATATTTAATATTTACGAAATGACAATTTTAATCAAATTCAAACTTGGGGTCCTTTTTTGTTGTTATCAATATATTTTCTCTGTTGTCATAGTTACTATATCTCGCCTTCTTCCCTATTCGAAATACTCAAAACGTCAATAGTATTTGTCAAAACACACAGAGATGTAACAGGCGCTATGTTGCCACACTGCAGTGGTTTTCCTATTAATGTTTATTTTGTAGCAAAATGTCCGACAGACATGATATTATGCAAAAATTTATATTGTTTGTGTCAATAAGGATACCTTAAGGTAGCCCAAAGTAATACAGACTAAATTATTAGGGGTTTAACAATAAAATTATAGACCAAAGGTTTAAAATAGAACAAAATAAAGGGTTTACCAATAAAATTAGAGCAGGGGTGCTTTTAAGCAGCCCAAAAAATCTTTATGATTATTTGACCTGCCTCTATTTTTCAGAGGTACTCTACAGTAGTCCAGAAGTTTAGAATAGAACAAAATATATTAGTTTAACTGCTTTTGTAAATTTTTCTTCGATTTCACGTTACAAGCAAGTTTACTTGCACTAAATTATTTGTTTGGTTTTGTGTTCAAACAATAAAACTAGAGCAGAGGTATTTTTTAGTAGCCTAGACAATCTTTATGATCATTTTATCTGCTTCTATTTCTCAGAGGTATTTTACAGTAGCCCAGCAGTTTTGAATACAATAGAATTATATTTATTTCACTACTTTTGTAAATTCTACTTCGATTTAAGATTACAAGCAAGTTTAATTACACCAAGTTTTTTGTTTGGTTTGTCTTCAAACAATAAAATTACAGCAGATGGTACTTTTTAGCAGCCCAGACAATCTTTATGATTATTTTATCCGCTTCTATTTCTCCGAGGTACTTTAATGTAGCCCAGAAGTTTAGAATACAATAAAATGTATTTATTCAACTACTTTGTGCACATTTTGCCTAGATTTCATATTACGAGAGCAGTAAGTTTACTGCTTACATTAAATTTTTGTTTGGTTTGTCTTCAAACAATAAAACTAGAAGAGGGTACTTTTTTTAGTAGCCCAGAAAATCTTTATTTTGAGCTACTCCTATTTCGCAGAGTTACTTATAGTAGCCCAGAACTTTAGAATAGAATAAAATATATTTAACTACTTTTACGAATACGAATATAGGAATTGTAACATTTTGCTAGGAATAAATAACGCAACAGCTGTGTCTTGCATTAACAAGATGGGTAGTGTACAGTACTCAACATTTGCAGATAAGTTTAATAATTCTGTGAAAATAGGAATTTAAAAATTATTTTTGCATCTATAACAGTAAAAAAAAATGCTTTTGCCTGACTCGGAATCAAGATCTTTAAAAATAGAAACAGAGTAGGTATTCTTTAAGTGATAATTGTGTTACTATAATTTTTGAGCAGCTTCTTATTCCAGAAATCGATATGTTTGCCACATATCCTAAAAAAAAAAAATGTGCAAGGTATGTAATTTTGAACCCTGACCCCGGATCAGAGAAAGCCAATGCCTTAACTCTAGATTGGCATGGATTTAAATTTTATGTTTTTCAGCCTTGGTACACAACCTTTGACCACCACACCTTACACAACCAAAAAGATAATTATGGACCTGATAAAAATTTAATCTAGAATTTTTTTTGGGCTTTTATATCCAGGACATCTTTTGGGTTTCCATATTCTTGTCAGGCAAGCTTTTTAAGAAAAGGCATTCCTGAGGATTCCATCCCATCTATTACAACAAATCACTAAATCTGTATGATACAGTTTTCAAGAGATGGTGACGATTTAGTATAAAATAATAACCATTTTGCTTATGAATTATCAAATTTTAATTTTATTAAATCTATCGTAGAACAGGATTATAATTATAGCTCGTATAAACATTCACAGTGCTGCATTGGCGTTGACAGAAGATATCCTAGAATATTATAAAAACATTTTTAAATTTTTTTACAAATGTATATATAACCTCAAACCTTAATTGCCCAAATATTAATTAACTTGGGACCCTCTACCAGTATTACTTTATTTAGAAACATTATTTCGTCTCACAAGCCTTTCCCTGAAAGATCTTACTTACAAACTTGTAATGTTGATTGCACTCACTTCAGTTCAGAGGTTGCAAACCCTGTACCTAATAAAAATTCAGAATATTTTCATGGATCAAGATAAAATTGACATTTTAATATAACATAGGATAAAGACTTCCCCAAAAAATAATAATAATAATAAATAAACAAATATCAACCTATTTAAAACAAAAAACACAGTTGAGAGTGTTTAGAGATTTCTAAAACATTCGTCCTCAATCGGAAGACAATTTGTTTATAACTAAAGAAAAAAAAAGAGACGTATAAAGCAACATCTACCCAGGCGTTGAGAAGATAGATATAACATTTTTTTAAATTAAAAATATAGACACTAATATTTTTAAAGTGTATAGTGTCAGACATGCATCTACCTCAGCGGGAGTTAGAACTGGATTATAGAAGATATTAGAGAGACGGCGAGATGGACAGAAAATTCTCAAGTATTCAATATTTTTTATAATAAACCTATAGCAAAAGATTACGGACCCTTTGCAAAACCGTATTGTCTGGTGAGTCCATGTAATTGTATGTAATTGTAATTATATTACATGTGTAGGTTACTAATATTAGTAAGAACATTAATTTTCTTATTATGTTTATTTGTACCTGGTTGAAGGTACACATCTCATATAATTAAAATATAAACATGAATCTTAATTATTAATTGCTCTAATATGTTAGTTAGGTATACATATGTATATATTTTGTGTAAAGTTTCTAAAAAAAAATTGCTAAGTACTATTCATTTTTGGATTGCAATGTACTTTTGTTTATTTATCGCACAATATTGTTTAATCTTTCAACAGCCTACCATAAGTACAAATGTTCGAAATGTTATGTGAAGGACAATTAATTGATTGGTTGACTTACCTGTTAAGGAGGGACAATCATAATTGTCCTATCTTACATTTCGAACATTTGTACGCTCCCCCCCATTGATTCTTTTGAACCCACCCATGTCTTGTGCGATAAAAATAAAATAAAAAAAAACAGTGATGCGCGGACGTCACTTGTCAAGAAGCTTAATAATCTTCTTTTTCTTCTTCTGCTTCTTTAAACTGTGATCAGCGGCCCGAAAAGACCACTACCATAAGTACAAATGTTCGAAATGTAAGATAGGACAATTATGATTGTCCCTCCTTAACAGGTAAGTCAACCAATCAATTAATTTTATAACACTATATATCAAATTCAACTTTTCTAGCTTTTAAGTTGGCAAAAGTGTTATTACTTCGGTAATATCTATTTTTACTTGCTTTTCTAAACTTATTAAAGCAGTTTTGTTAATCTATCTTGGTCCATTGTTGAGAGCAGATAATTAAGTTTGTTTTGATCAATAGAGACCTTTCTCCTTCAGCTACTATTATTAGGCCTTGGGCCCACATATAAAATTATTATTTATGACCACACCGTTGAAACTTTTTGTACTTGTTATTTTGGTGGAGTCGGACAAATTTGGAGCTTGGCGCATTATGGTAGTGGGGCGTTTGTCTGTCAAGCGGTGACGAAGTTGTCAATTTTATGCAAGAAAAAAATTTATAACCACATTGGTCATTTTATTTTAATCAATGGTTTTTATCATATAAACAGCGAAAACAATTTTGTCGGACAAAAATATTGGGGCATATGACGCGTCGGACACGCTAAACATGTCAAATTTATGAAAAAAATAAATTTATTACCACATGGATAATTTTAACCGAATCTACCATAAAACCTTTTTACAATAATGTGGTAACCTTGTCGGACAATTTTCACGGGGCATATGCAGTCGGATGCGCCGAAGATGTCAATTTCCTGAAATTTTTTTATTTATTACAATTTTTCCGACAAAATTAGTAGGTTATAAGTAATTATATTCCTTATCAAAAAATCAAAGTGTCGGACAAAAATATTGGGGCAAATCGACAGTCGGACAAAAAATTAATTTTTATTGGTAAACTATACTTTTAAACTATGCTGGGTTCGTGCATCCCTTATCTTTACAACCATTTTTCCGACAAAAGTAGTAAGTTACAAGCAATTATATTCCTAAACAAAAAATGTAATTGTCTGACAAAAATGTTGGGGCAAACAAACAGAAAACTTAATTCTTTTAGGCTATCGACGAGGAGGTATTATCAAAAAAAAAATTGAAAACATTTATTCTCGGTTATTTTTTAATCCATTTAGCTGAAAATAGGTACACACGCTAAGTAAAACATTTAAAAAGGTATGACGAAGAGCTGTACCCAAAATTTACTTTAAAAATTTTCCGACAATAGGGAAAATTTTAGAAAAATTGTGATCTGATAATTTGTGTACATACTCCTTGAACAACGACAAACGTCGTTCTATAGTTTTTTCTCAAATTAAAAAAAAAACATTTCCGACAAAAGTATCAGGTTATAAGTAGTTGTATTCTAAATCAAAAAATCTAAGTGTCCGACAAAAATATTGGGGCAAATCCAAAGCCGGACAAAAAATTTAATTTTTATTAATAAACTATACTTTGACACTATGCTGGGTTCGTGCATCCCTTATCTTTACAACCATTTTTCCGACAACAGTAGTAAGTTACAAATAATTATATTCTTAAAAAAAATGTAATTGTCTGACAAAAATCTTGGGGCAAACGAACAGAAAAGTTAATTCTTTTAGGCTATCGACGAGGAGGTATTATCAAAAAAATTTTAAAACAGATTTTCTCGGTTATTTTTTAATCCATTTAGCTGAAAATAGGTACACACGCTAAGTAAAACATTTAAAAGGGTATGTCGAAGAGGTGTACCCAAAATTTTCTTAAAACATTTTCCGACAATAGGGAAAATATTAGAAAAATTGTGATCTGATAATTTGTGTACATACTTCTTGAACAACGGCAAACGTCGTTCTATAGTTTTTTCTCGAATTAAAAAAAAAACATTTCCGACACAAGTATCAGGTTATAAGGAGCTATATTCTAAATCAAAAAATCTAAGTGTCCGACAAAAATATTGGGGCAAATCCAAAGTCGGACAAAAAATTTAATTTTTATTAATAAACTATACTTTTAAATTATGCTGTGTTCGTGCATCGCTTATCTTTACAACCATTTTTCCGACAAAAGTAGTAAGTTGCAAGTAATTATATTCTTAAACAAAAAATGTATTGTTGTTTGTTTGGGTTTATATGACTGCGGACACTAAATCCATTCGCCAATTTTACTATTTTTTATTTTATTAGTCATTTTTTCGTATCTTATCCTAAAACTAATACTAATATAATAAACAATTCTACTAATAAATAATTATTTTTGTATTTTTTTTTAATAATTTTTTATATATTTTTTTTTATTTATTTTTTTCTAAATGATGTTCTCAGAGTTCCACAGCAAAAACTGCAACATTCTTCTTTAGCCCTCTACTTCATTCGAAAGCTATTTTACTATGGACTGTCCAAGTTCGTCATTCATTTTTATCTACATATTTTTTTTTTTTATATTTCTTTAATCATTATATATTTTTTCTATTTTTTTTTATATATCTTTTTTATATTTTTTTTTTCTTTTTTTTTTTTTTTGTTTTTTTTTTATTTTTTTTATTTCTTTTTATATTTCTTTTCTTTTTCTTTTTTTTTCTTTTCTTTTCTTTATCTTTTAACATATAACAATTTACAAGAAATACTTACTCTATATTTTACAATTACAATTTAAGCTTAATATCTAAAATATGTTTATACAATAGTCGGTATACCAACTCATTATTTTCTAATGTTAATAAATAATTTAAATTAACGGGATGGTGGACATCAGTCAAAGAATACAGTGAATTTAAAAACATATTAACTTTATTAGAGATAAGAGAACATGTCAAAATTTTGTGTTGTAGATTGCCCAACTGTCCACAAATACATTGTGGACTATCAGCTATATTAATTTTAAATAAATATGATGGAGTAAGACAGTGGTCAAATCTCATTCTGCATATGGTTCTTGTCATATCTTTTGTCGACTCCATTTTAGAAAACCAAGGTTTATCCGTTATATAGTTTCTGATGGATCTGTAGTGGTTTCCTGTATTTGCGTTTTCATCAATATACCTTTCTTTCCATTCTTTCTTAATCTCTTTGAATAAATTTGATTCAATATCTTTTGGCGTACAAAGATAATGGGTTAATACTCCTTGTGTCACCGCGTTTTTAGCCAATTCATCTACCATTTCATTTCCAGTTATTCCACAGTGGCTTTTAACCCATGCCAATTTAACAGACTTTCCTTGTTGCTGAAGTTCTATAATTTTATTTATGATATATAATTCAATGTAGTTCACTTTTGATTTAGGATTTATAGCACTAATTTTACTAAGAGAACTTTTACTGTCACTAAAAATTATAAACTTTGAATGATTTATATTAGATAAATATTTTAGTGCTTCCATTATCGCTATTAATTCAGCTGTGTATATACTCATAATAGAATTTAGTTTAAACATTTTACTAATTTTATTACTGCTATCCCAATAGGCACACCCCACACCTTCAATATTTTTTGATGCATCTGTATATAGCATAAAACAATCTTTGAACATTTGTGAACTGTCTGAGATAAACACTAATTTTCTTAAAGATAGAGGCAAATTGCTATAGTCCCTTAAAAAGCATACCTGAACTTGTTCCATAGTATTAAAGTCGATATTATAATTTGGGTGTATGTCATATTTATAAAGTTGTTTATCATATATTATCATTTTTGAATATAAATCTACTATATTTAGAGTTTTCTTTTTTATCCAATATTTTTCCGTCAAGTCTGCTAAAAACAGTTGATGTATCTTGGAAATTAAAATTGCCTTTTTTTCATACAATCTAACTAAAAGGCTGATGCCAAGTTTTTTTCGTCTTATATCCATCGGTATTTCACAGCATTCAACTTGTAGATTATTTATCGGTGTACTTCTTAGGGCTCCTATACACAATCTAAGGGATTTATTAATGATTTTGTCTATTTTACTTAAATGACACTGTGATGCGTCACTGTATAATATTGATCCGTAGTCGAATATAGCTCTTATATTATTTTTAAATAACAACAATGAAATATTTGGATCTGCTCCCCAACGTAAGTGTGATACGAATCGAAGAAGGTTTATTCCTTTTTCTGTTTTTTTAACTATATGGTCTATATGTTCTTTCCAGAGAAGCTGTCTATCCAGAGTAATACCCAAATATTTAACATAACTTTGTACAGGATAGGATATATTGTTTATTAAGATGTAATTGGGTATTTCTTTTCGTTTTCTTGTAAAAATACATAATTTGGTTTTGGAATCAGATATATTTAGTCCATGTAATTCACTCCATATTTTAATATGTTTGTCTCCTTCTTCAATGGATTTGACTGCATTTTCTATTTTAATGTTTTCTTGATAAATAACTATATCATCTGCAAATTGTAAAATTTTTGTTGAGTGTAAATTTTTTTCTATATCAGAAGTGTAAATTAAATATAACAAAGGGCTTAATATTCCTCCTTGAGGTAAACCACCCATCGCTAGTCTTGGACCAAATGTGTTATTATTTACCGATATATAAATTTTTCTACAGTCATACAATTTTATTATTTTTTGACAGAAACATTCTGGCAGACCTATTTGTATCATTTTGTTATATAGTATATTTAAATTAACGTTGTCGTATGCTGCTTCGACATCTAATAAAAGAGCTATTACTGAAGAATTTTTCGTAAACGCTAAATTGATATCTGTTACCAAGTGGCTCACTGCTTCCACAGTAGAATGATTTTTTCGAAATCCAAATTGTGTTTGTGATAATTTATTGTTTTTTTCTAGCCAACTTTCGAGCCTAAGTTTTATCATTCTTTCCAGTGTTTTTGTTATGCAGGAGCTCAATGAAATACCTCTATAAGATTCTGCTGAATCAGGATTCCGATTTGTTTTGAGAATAGGAATCACCCGGTACTCTCTCCAGTTATCTGGAATATCTTCTGATAGCCATATTTGATTAAAAAAATTTAATAGTGTTTCTTTTCCTTTTTGATGTAAATTGGCCAACATAATATAATGTACATTATCTATACCTGGAGAAGTATTTTTCTTATTCTTAAGGCTTATTTCTAATTCACAGAAACTAAATGGAACTGAAAGTGGATGGTTAGAATTTTTCCTTTCCATTACATTAATTTTTGAAAATATATTATCTGGACATAATTTTCTTAAAAACTCCTCAACCCATTCTCCTTCCGTCACTGGATTTACTTGTGGTTTAAAAATGTTTTGTAATCGTTTGGCTTGATTCCACATATCTTTAATTGGTGTATTTTTGTTTAAAGTTTTACAAAAATTTCTCCATGCATTACGCTTACTCTCTAATACAACTTTTTTGGTTTTTGCTACACATTTATTATAATGTATATAATTTTGTATATTAGACTGTAGTTTAAACTTGCGTAAGGCTAGTTTTTGTTCTTGTATTACCTTTTTACAATTGTCATTCCACCAAGTTTTTCTAAATCGTGGATTAGTCCCTGTTCTCTTCTCCGGTATACATATCTTACAATATTCATTTAATTTATTTAAAAATTGTTGGTAACTTAAATTATTATCAATTTCCATGAAATTATCAGTGATAGAAGAGAAAAGAGACCAATCCGCTTTATTTATGTTCCACTGGAATTTTGTATTTACACATTCCGCTTTATTGACATTAATATTTGACTTAATAACAATAGCAAAATGGTTTGAACCTAATGTCTCGTCCACAACATCCCAATCGAAAAAATGACTAATATTTGCTGAGCATATTGTAAGATCTATTGCAGATTTATTATTGCTATTCGATCTACGCATCAAAGTCTCTTTACCATTATTTAAAATTACAAGATTACAGTCCTCAATAGCTTCTAACAGATTTTTTCCTATAGTGTCTACAGTACTACAACCCCAAACATAATTGTGGCTATTAAAATCACCACCAATGATAAAAGGCTTCTCTAGACTATTAAAAAACTTTTTCCATTCATTTACTGTGATTTTAAGATTGGGTTTTACGTATATTGAATAAATGTTTATCTTTTGCCGGATTGAATTTTAATTGATATGCTATTGCACATTATGTCATTGATTTGGTGAAAAGTAGGACTGTTGTAAAATTTAATTAATTTTTTTAAAATTATGGCTACTCCACCATATCCGTCATCTCTATCATTCCTAAAGACATTATAACCAGTAAAGTTAATAAAATTACTTTTTTTTAGCCAAGTTTCTGATATTAATCCTATATCTATTTTATTGTCATACAAGAATTTTTCTAAATATCCCTTATTTGTTTTAATTGATCTCGCATTCCATTGAAGAAATGAAACGTTAGCCATCACGAGGTAATAATAATTGTGAAATATTGTTTTTTAATAATTCCAACGTTTTTTTTATCTAAGTTGTGATTAATTTGATTTAATGTTGCTGAAATAAAATTTACTATTATTTCTCCTATATTATTTTGATTATCGTTTTGTGTTTGTGTTTTGGTAGAATAAATGGGATTATTAAGATTATAACAAGGCTGACTTTGTACTTTTGGTGTTTGCAAAATTTTTCTGCGTGCTTCCATTGTTTCTTTATCTACACTACTAGAATCAATACTACTTGATCGTTTTCGTTTATATATTGTATATTTATTAGAAGTATTTTCTTGTTCTTTGCTTACTGTTGAATAATATTTTTTATATTTATTATTAGCTTCATAATATGTTATATTTTCAGTATTCATAACTTTTTTAATATATTCCTGTTTTTGTCTTTCTGTACAATCTGCTCCCTTGTCAGTAGCGCTGTGGTTTCCTTTGCACAATACACAAAGTAAATTATTCGGATTGGAACAATTAGATTTGTTGTGTTCTTCGCCACATCTTTCACACCTATCTTTTCCTCTACATTGAGCACTTATATGCCCAAATCTCAAACACTTTAAACATTGGATTATTCTGGGTGTATAATTTTCCACCTCGTATATCATTTTTTCTATTATTACATTTTTTGGTATAGACTGACCTTTAAAAGTGACAATTACGGTTCCTGTTTTTACATAAATAGTATTACCATTATCTTGAGTCACTTTCCGCATAATTCTTTTTACATGTAATACTTCGAACTTAATTCCAAATCTAGGTTTAATTAATAATAATAAATCATTATCTTCTATCTCTTTATCTACCAATTTTATAACACCTTTCTTTTGAGTAAAAAACGTTGGAATATATGCCTCGTACTGTTTGCTTTTTAGAATTTCAGAATCAATTAATTTATTAGCACTAGCAAAATTATTTAGTTCTACCTTGATTTTATTTCTACCAACTACTGTAATTTGTGTGATATTATTTTCAATTTCAGGTACTGCACTTAAAATCAAACGGGCCGTGCCGATCCTGTGTAATCGACCAATGTTACCGTTTTTATTTTCTATGTGTACTATATAAGGTGCATTATCTCCAAATTGATATCTATGTTTTAATCTTAAATTTATTACTTTATTTAAATTTTGCTTACCTGACTTATCTGTTTGATTTAAATTTGTCAAAGTTTCATCGTTATTGGAACTAAATTTGTTACTTACCTCAATAATGCTACTTGTTTGGTTTTGTTTGTTTGTTACCTTATTATTTAGCCTATTTTTATTTAATTCCTCATATTCCATCATCCCATCTCCTTCCATTTCTACATAAAATTTCTCTTTATCTGGAGGTTCAGGTGGTATACCTTCCATATTACTTGTTTTCTGAAATTTAACTTCTTGTCGCGAAATTTCACACTTTCTTACAGAGCACTAGTTTAGTACTTCTTTATACAACTAGCAATACTCAAAAAGTTAAGAAAAAACCTTAAAAATTAATAATTTTTAGGAGGACTTCTAAATAAACTGACAAAAAATGTAATTGTCTGACAAAAATGTTGGGGCAAACGAACAGAAAACTTAATTCTTTTAGGCTATCGACGAGGAGGTATTATCAAAAAAAATTTTAAAACAGTTTTTCTCGGTTATTTTTAAATCCATTTAGCTGAAAATAGGTACACACATTAAGTAAAACATTTAAAAGGGTATGACGAAGAGGTGTACCCAAAATTTTCTTAAAAATTTTTCCGACAATAGGGAAAATATTAGAAAAATTGTGATCTGCTAATTTGTGTACATACTTTTTGAACAACGACAAACACCGTTCTATAGTTTTTTTCACGAATTAAAAAAACATTTCCGACACAAGTATCAGGTTATAAGGAGTTATATCCTAAATCAAAAAATCTAAGTGTCCGACAAAAATATTGGGGCAAATCCAAAGTCGGACAGAAAATTTAATTTTTATTAATAAACTATACTTTTAAACTATGCTGTGTTCGTGCATCGCTTATCTTTACAACCATTTTTCCGACAAAAGTAGTAAGTTACAAGTAATTATATTCTTAAACAAAAAATGTAATTGTCTGACAAAAATGTTGGGGCAAACGAACAGAAAACTTAATTCTTTTAGGCTATCGACAAGGAGGTATTATCAAAAAAATTTTAAAACAGTTTTTCTCGGTTATTTTTTAATCCATTTAGCTGAAAATAGGTACACACGCTAAGTAAAACATTTAAAAAAGGTATGACGAAGAGCTTTAGCCAAAACTTTCTTAAACAATTTTCCGACAATAGGGAAAATTTTAGAAAAATTTTGATCTGATAATTTGTGTACATACTCCTTGAACAACGACAAACGTCGTTCTATAGTATATTCTCGAATTAAAAAAACACATTTCCGACAAAAGTATCAGGTTATATTCTAAATCAAAAAATCTAAGTGTCCGACAAAAATATTGGGGCAAATCCAAAGTCGGACAAAAATTTTAATTTTTATTATTAAACTATACTTTTAAACTATGCTGGGTTCGTGCACCCCTTATCTTTACAACCATTATTCCGACAAAAATAGTAAGTTGCAAGTAATTATATTCTTAAACAAAAAATGTAATTGTCTGACAAAAATGTTGGGGCAAACGAACAGAAAACTTATTCTTTTAGGCTATCGACGAAGAGGTATTGTCAAAAAAAAAATTTACAGTTTTTCATTCCACATTTACACATTTCAATAATTGTGCCATTTCTCAAATTTATGTCATTGCATCGCAAATTCCATTTGAAGAAATTTGCGATACATTTTTGGATAATTTGATGGTTTTAAGTTATTTTTCGGGTGTAACTACAATGATATTATGCTAAAAATGATGGTGTATCGCAGATTTAAAATGCGTTTATCTCGAAAACGGTTGAGTTTAGGGAGATGAAAGAAGTATACCTTTTTTAAGTAAAACTAATAGGAGAATTAAAATTTTAATGTCAAAATTATACAGAGTGAGGGATAAAAAAATTGAACGTAATAAATGAGTGCTAAAAGGCGTATGTGGCGCCCTCTGGGCAATGCATACCCAATTTTATCGACCCAAAAACCCCCACATACCAAATTTCATGTTGTTATCTCATACCTGTCAGGAAATATTCAATAATAAATAAAAAAAAAGTTTAACTTTGACACCCTGTGTCTTGGTTATTATAAACTTTGTGCCAAGGTAAGTTAGCTTAAATAGGCCTATTTTAAACTCAGGAACCTGAGGTTAAGCTATGGCCCATTCTTTACCAAACACCCTGTATCTATAAAAATTACTTTTTTTTTAATTGTACCAAAACGCCCCATTATTTTTGTCCGACAAGTGATCCAATATGCATTACACATGTAAAAGAACAGTACAAAATAAAAATGACATCTGTGGTAATAAATAAAAAAATTCCAGGAAATTAACATCTTCTGCGCATCCGACTGCGCATATGCCCCGTGAAAATTGTCGGACAAGGTTACCACATGATTGTAAAAAGGTTTTATGATATATACCGTTAAAATTATCCATGTGGTAATAAATTTATTATTTTCATAAATTTGACATATTTAGCGTGTCCGACGCGTCATATGCCCCAATATTTTTGTCCGACAAAATTGTTTTCGCTGTTTATATGATAAAAACCATTGATTAAAATAAAATGACCAATGTGGTTATAAATTTTTTTCTTGCATAAAATTGACAACTTCGGGACCGCTTGACAGACAAACGCCCCACTGCCATGATGCGCTAAGCTCCAAATTTGTCCGACTCCACCCAAATAACAAGTACAAAAAGTTTCAACGGTGTGGTCATAAATAATAATTTTATATGGGGGCCTAAGAACTATATGGGAAGTGTTAAAATATATCCTTAGACACGTACAAAGATTTGGTAAACGGAGAGTAAATTATTAGAAGATATATAACTTCATAGGCGTAACCGGGGGGTTTGGGGGTTATAACCCCTCCCCCTGCATTTGGATGTATTTTGAGCTCTATACGCTTATCACCATTACTATTCCATACCCCCCGCAGAGATCATCCAGTAGTTGTAACCTCCCTTTAGGATCATCTTGGTTACACCGTTGTTTAACTTAAAATATCGAGTGGAGGTGTATCTTTATTAATAAAAAAATATTCGTGAATTCCAACTCATGGAATAGATATTTAACGATCTATATCAGATCTATATCCATGCGCTAGTTTGTTGGTAAATTTATAATAACATATAATAGTCTCCCGTTTTATACCGCTGACGCGGTTTTGGGATTATAGCAGGGTACTCTGCTATATCTATAGGGCCTACGGTATACAAGGAAGGTAACAGGGCCAGTGCTACACTTCAACCGCCTATTATTACCCCTGGTTTTACCCAAGGTACTCATTTTATTCAGGCTGAGTCGACCTGAGGCCTATAGACATTTTAAAAATGTCTAGTTGTTCTTGCCGGCGGTGGGATTTGAACCCCAGCCTACCAGCATGCGAGGCAAGCATACTACCGCCTGCGCTACGCCGGCCCTGGTAAATTTATATATTGTGTTTTTTAGTTTTCTTAGTTATGTTAGCTCAAAATTTTAAATCTTTCACTTAATTTTGCAATGACAGTTGTCCGATAAAATAATAATAGAAGCTAACTTTAAAATTTTGTTTTGGGTCTAACAGAGGCTCGTCTGCAGCCTCGTAATTGAATTGTCTTTTTCGGGAACGTGGACCAACAATTTCAGAAAATGTAGTTTTGCAACATAATTCTTTAGTAATTATTGATACTGAGTAAATTAATTTCTCCTCAAACGCAGTGTCAGTACGGTTGTTGGCTAAATCTTTACTGACTTGATCAAGCATCTTGTCTGCTTCCAAAATAAAGATATGGCTCGTTTGCAAAGTTTTGCTGACAATATTAACCTTTGCTAAAATATTGTACCATGCCACGACAGAGCAGGTAAACTTAAATTTCTATAATTTTGTCATCAATGAGCTTGCGATATTTCTTGTGTCGTACTTGTAAAATGGTGAGTATAATGCATCGTAAATTTTTCCCATATTCAAACGAAGTATTTTTAAAGAGTCAATTCTACTCTCCCATCGTGTACTTGAAAGCGGTTTTAATGTAAAGGTGGGTATCCTATTCATTATAACATTCCATCATGATGTTGATGCCAAAAAACAAATTTTTTGAACAATTGAAAAAAAATTTATAAAAAAGATCAAGGCAGGTTTTGTTTATATTTGATTCAGAGTTGGACCACCATCTCCATATAGCTATTTCAGCATCCTTATGCCTCATCGGTGAAGCTCAGAAGTAAAAAAAATTGTTATTTCCAATGAGCATTTAGCAGCATCATTTAGCACTAAATTAAGACAGTGAGCTGCACAAGGAATATAAAACGTTCGAGGATTCATGTCCAAAAATTTGTTTTGAAGGCCAACATTTTTTCCTCTCATATTGGCCCCATTATCATACCTTTGGCCTCGTAAATCATATAAATCAATATTCAATCATTTTAAAAATAAATAGTGAGATTGTGACCCAACAACCAACAACATATAAAGGCACGTAAGTATCCATTAAGGTACGTATATAGATATGCCCGAACACTTCGCGCCGTGTGTGCGCTACGCTTTCGTGGCGGGTTCGTTAGATTCAGATAATACGCGTTAGTACGTGTTTTCAAGTGGCACACAAACGGTGTGCACACGATCCAACTTCTGTCGGCGCCAAGATCGCACGGCACACACATGGCGCACACATATGTATACGTACCTTTACGTTGGTGCTCCGTGTAACTGCTCCACATAGTGGATATGTTACCGTAAAAACCCGATTTCAGTTAAAACCCGAATTTACTAGGAAAAACTAGTTTTAACTATGGGCTTTAGACAATTCTAGTTTTAACTAGTGAAAACTAGAAATATCAAATATTTTCAGTTAATTCTAGTTGAGACTAAACGTATTTCAGTCAAAACTAGTTTTTACTAAACTTTTCAGTAATTTCTAGATTCAACTAAAACTCGGTAAATAATTTGCTGCACTGGTTGTTTGTAAATAATTTCTCTAAAACGTAAAATATTGGACAAGATCATTAACGTAAAAAACGCAAGTCTTTTGACCACGTTGTTGATAAATATTATCTTGCATCCAGACTGCTAACATTTTCTCGATGTCTTGGTTAGCTCACTCTACTTAAACCTTGACTCTGACTATGCCTTTTTTACCATGAACTAATTTTGTATGACATTACCGCATTTATAACTGCATTACCTAACTCTCGGCCATTATCGGAAAGTAAAATGCATGAATGGAAAAAGTCAAGAATATATCCGTTAATTATTATTGATTAACAACTTCGTCCGCCCTCTTACTTTGTAATGGTCTCAACAAAACAAATTTTGTTAAATGATCTTGATAAACCATAATAAACTTATAGCCGTGATCCTCTTGTGATTGCATTTCGATCAAATCTACCTAACAGCGACTATTCATTTCTGAATGCAATATAGCTTTCGACACAAGACCCCTCTTCGCTTTCCACTTCTTCTGTTGGCAGGTCTCACAAATTAATATAAAATTATTGAACATACCAATTGTTATATTTGAGTATTATCTGGCGGTCTCAGTCTTCAACCTATCCCAACTTCCATGACCAATAGCAACGTGCGCTGCTTCAATTATGTCAAAAATGTCTTCAGCGGGTACATAATATTTGATGGGCTCAATTCTAGAAGCCAACTTTTTTTATTTCGCCAACTTCAACAATTTTAAATCATTTTAGTGTTTTCTGGGCAGACAGTTCCGCATCTTGTACTTCGGACATTAATTTATTATACATGTTTTGGTCACAACATTGTAGTGACTTTCTTTCTTTTCGGTCTGTTCCTTTTGTAAGATCTTTTCCAAAAAACGTTCTTTCCAAGTTCTTATATTATCACTCATGGTGAATAATACACAGTAGTGTAATATAATTAATAAAAACGATGCAGAAAAATCAACAGTTGCACACACTAGTTTGTTACCGTTTATAAGCCTACCTCGAAAAAGCCAAATCGTATTTGTCTCTTCTCGCAACGATTTTAACTGGTATTCGCTAGTAATTTCAGTAAAAACTAGTTTAAACTGGTATAAACTATTCTAAATAAAATTCGGGAAAATGTTCGGGATTTCTAGTTTTAACTGAATTTAGCAGACAAATCTAGTTTTGACTAGTAAAAACTAGAATTGTCTAAAGCGCTTAGTTAAAACTAGTTTTTCCTAGTAAATTCCGGTTTTAACTGAAATCGGGTTTTAACGGTAACAGATACATGATATGATATAACTCTGAAGATATGACATGGAACAGGTGGGCGGGACCTACGTAGCTACGTCACTCTGTGAGTAGAACAGCATTATATTCAGTGTTGCCGTATAGTAAATAGTGTTTAATTTTGTGTTTAAGGTGAATTTTACTTGTAAGTTGTTATACTTTTATTAAAAATATTATATTCATAGTTGTATTTGAATAGTCGTGTGATAATAAATTTAATGAATAAGAAACAGAACGTAAGTGATAAAACATAAGGCACTTATGGAATAAAATTATTTCTGTCCTTGTTTTAAAAAATTTTAAAAAACGCGTTCATTTTTTATTTAAATGTAAGCTTTTTAAACCTAAATTTGAATGTACAGGGTAATTCACGCAAGCCTAATATAGTTCATAAGCTTTATTTTTAATGGAATACCCTATATATTTTTATATTATTAAAAGCTACTCAACAAGCTGATTTCAACGACCCATATCATGTATGGTGTATTATGAATAATACATCGTGAAATTTTGAAATTATAGGTAGTGTATGGATTGTGTCCTTATTTTAGAAAATAATAAAACACGCTAGGATATGTCAACTTTTAAATTCAAATTTGCTCTGTTTAAATATAAATTTAAATATACGGGGTGATTCACACAAGTCTACCATAGTCCATAATCTTTAATTGTAATGAGACACCCTGTATATTTTTATGTTTTTGGAATTTGCTAAATAACCTCATCATAAAAAAAAATGTATTATATAGGACCAATTATGATTAATACAAGATGAAATTTTAAAATTATATAGGTATAATTTTCGCCAAGATATTAAATACCTACATAAAACTTTTAAATTATCTAATAATTTATCATACTTTAAGTAATAGTACTATTTTTAAACTTGGCTAAATAAAGTATAAAGTAAAAATACATTTTTTAAAATAAGTATAAAGAATATTTTTTTTTGTTTGTATTTAATGTCTTGACGAAATTTATGAATAATTTCAAAATTTCACCTTTTCAAAATTTCACCTTGTATTATTCATAACGGACCCTACACAATACATTTTTTTGAAATAAAGTTGTATAGTAGCTTCTAAGCACATACAAATATACAAGGTGATTCATTAAAACGAAAGATCATGGAATATGCAGTACTTGCGTGAATCACCCTGTAAATTTAAATCTATGTTTGTAAAGCGCCCATTTAAATTTAAAAGTTGATCTGTTCTAACAATTTTTATAATTTTTTAAAATAAGGACACAAACAATTTTATTCCATGAGTGGATTCCATCCTTAATAATTTCAAAATTTCACCCTGTATGATTCATAATTCACCCTACATGATATCAGGTTAGTTGAAAGTTAGTTGAAATCAGCTTGTTAAGCAGCTTTTAAAATATAAAAATATACAGGGTGCTCTATTAAAAATAAAGCTTATAGACTGTGTTTGATTGCATGAATCACCCTGTACATTTAAATTTATGTTTAAAAAGTGCAGATTTTTATTTAAAAATTGACGGGTATCAGCATTTTTTATAATTTTTCGAAACACGAACAGAAATAATTTTAAATGTTGAATGGGTTGCATGTGAGAGTTCATTTTAAATTAAGAAAAAGACAGACGTACTCTCAATCATGATTGAGAGTACGTCTGTCTTTTTCTTCATTTAGAAATAATTTTATTCCATAAGTGCCTTCCACATTGTATAATTAGACCTATCTTGCCTAAAAATAAAAAAATCATGTTTTTAATTGATTTCTATTATTAGAATATGTTCTCAATAATTATATTTAATCATACTAAACAAAACAGCACTTCTAGAAAGTTTCACAACTGATATTAAAAGCTAAAATCTTTAAATCATAATGGCAATGCATTCGAAATTTAAAGGATCTACTCACAACGTGACGTCATGCGCAACCTTAACGAAATTAGCTCCGTATCGTATCTTGTGTTATTGTATCATGTAGTGGATACGTTGGTGCTACCGAAGCGGCGCTCACCCTCGGCGATCCAATCGGTGGCAGTTTATTTGTAGAGAAGCGCATGTCGTATCCACTGGAGCCAGTGACGGTTTAAGGCATCATGGGGCCCTAGGCGGCCATAAGAAGTAGGCCCCTTTATAGCGACCATTTACTTAAAACGAATTTACAGATATTTATGTTGTTTTGGAAAGTAGTTACTACAAAAATAAATTACGACAATGTAAAAAAGATCATTTTTCTGTTTTACTTCCGTTACTTTGCTAAAGATTTAAGTAAAATAACTGTATCTGATACATTTATAGTTGGATCTTTTAATGTTTACTAGCAGTACTAAAACGTTCCAAAATTTTTTACCACATAATGGTCAAAAGAGCTATTTAATATGTACTTCATTTTCCTATATAACATCTGTACTGCTTTAACTGCATCAAATCTAGCTGACCATCTAATTTACAAGTCTTGTAACCAAGGGTGGATCCAGGACCGATTTTCGGGAGGGGCCATGAATTTTTTTGGGGATACTTTTCTGGAGAAATTTTTTAAAAATTAGAGTTAGAATGGTGCGTTTAAGGCACTTTTCATATAGTACTTTAAATGGCATAAAGACATATGCGTCACAAACGTCAAGCAACTTTGTTACTTCATCTGGTAATAGGATAATGTTTGTCTGTGTATCACCAATGTCCATGATAGGTGAAAACTTTTCAACTACTTTCTTCAAATCTTTTAATAAATCCACTTCTTTTTCTCCTTGGGAATCAGTTAGGAGTGTGGGAATAATGCCCCGTAGCCACAAACATTCCAATGAGGTGATATGTAGTCTTGACGTTAAATTGATAAAAACATTGTCTAGAAGAGGTATGTAAATCGAATGTCTGTAATATTCTTCTGGTCCACCCTAATGATTGGCTCTCTTAGTCTGTTTAACCACAAATCTAGGTAACTTCACTTTAACATCCAATTCTTCTGCTAAATCTTTAACTTCGGTAAAGATCTTACTAAAACTTTCTTCGCAGTTGGATCTTCTGTCTTTCAAAGTCGGCATGGTATCTATTGGAAACAGCCTTAGTCGCCAGGTTAGCATCAAGAGATTTTGTTTGTGTAGAAGTCGTCTTAATGGCAATATTAATTTTAGTTTGTCAATCAGTGACATCATTGATACTAGAAACTCAGATGTGCATAAAGAATGTTGATGCAAGTGTAGCAGTCTTGAGATGTTTTCATGTTGAGATAGATGTTAGTGCTTAAATTATATAAAATGCCAGATTTGAACTGGATTAAGCTTTCATGGCGCTCAGCCCATCTTGTTTCACATAAACTTGTTAAATTTTGTCCGAGTTTCAGTTTTAAAACTTTTCTCTTGGCTAACATGTTAAAAATGATATTACTGACTTCATTGTTCCCACTGTGTTTCTGATGGACGATACATTAATAGAACTTGAAAGGGAGTTGTTGAAAATATAAGTAATTCAAGCAAGGACATCTTACTGCATTTGTTGCGATCTTTTTTATTTCTGTTACTGCACCGACCGCTTCAGAGCTCATTACTCTACAACTGTAAGTTTTACTAATTATTTTTTTCTCATAAGCGTCAATGAACTTGACAAAAGTCTTCACGAATGTTGTTATTATTGTATATGTATCTCAAATTTAGAGAAAGCTTTTCCACGTGGGATACGTCGGTCCTCTGTAAAATATGACACAGTAATAATTTGCACTTTGAACCTAATTATATAGTGTATGTTTGAAACTAAAGACATTTGGACTGCAAATATATAAATTTATATTTTTCTCGGAGGGGGCCATGGCCCCCATGGCCCCCTCTCTGGATCAGCCCTTGCTTGGAACCGACATTTTGCAACAACTTCTAATTAGTCCATAGCTAATATGCCAAAGAAAAACAGGGATATTTTCAATATTGTGTCGATATGTGATTTTGCCCTGGGTATTGTTATGTATGGTTCTCATGTACGCATATACTTGGCAACGTTGCACTTGGTAAACGGAACCACAAGTGACAGCTGTGACATGACAACCAGACATTGACAACACACTTAGCTTATGTTATGGACTCCATGTGAACAAGAATAATAATGTTAATTCCTATATCCTTATAAAGCTTAATAAAACCTATCGTAAGTAGCTTTATGTTATATTATGTCCCACAGTCCTAAAGAGGCATACATTACAGGTATGAGTGCCACTCGTTCGGGGGTGAAAAAACATACATTCAAAATAAGTGCAGAAATGGCTAAACTGATTTGTTCTAAGTAACTTTTGTTCTCTAGAGTTTTTTCACTATATCAATACCTTTTGAGTTATGTTGAATATGTTCATTTTTCAACAAAAAAGACGTTTTTAGACAGTTGTTCGCAAATCACTCCAAAATTAAGTATTTTATCGAAAAAATATTCTTAGGAAAATATCGCGTACCTATAGAAAAGAAAAAAAAATGGTGTATGTATGAAGTATGTAGACCGAATATAAGCAGAGCTGGAGCTAATGAAAAGTAGATTCTTATTTGACAAATTCAAAATCAAATATTTCAACGTATATAATCAAAAAATGAAACACTTTTCGGTGAAAACTCATCACAACTTTTTTAAAGTGTTAGGAAAGCTTTATTTTTGTTTTATTTTTAAACAAGTTTGAAAATTAAGCAAGTAAAGCTCACAATAATGTTGATTCCTTTTCTTGCAAAAAAATCTTGAAAATCACTACCCTAGTTTTTACTTATACAGAGAGCACGTAAAGGTTGGAATAAATTAATTTTCTCGAGAATGGACAATTTTGTAAAAAAATCCCGAAACAGGCCGATTTTTATTTTTAAATTACGTCTTTTTGGCATATATATCATACTAGTGACGTCACCCATTTGGGCGTGATAACGTCATCGGTGCTCTTTTTTTAAACAACAATAGGGGTCGTATTATAGCTCATTTGAAAGGTAATTCAATTCTCTATTCAGTAATATAAACATTAACATAATTATTTATACAGGGTGTCCAAAAAAAAATTCGTAATTAAATGTATTGGCATAAAAAGAAGAATCTGTGTAATTTATTTAATTCAAAATACATTTTACTGCTATCATAAAACAGGAAAAATTGTTTATTTGACAAATAAATATTGTTTTTTGTAAATTCAATATTAAAGCAGCCACCCACCTGCCTCTTGACAATTTGAGCATTTAATTTAAGCGAAAAGCAATGATTTTTTTTTCAAATAAACATTTTTTTCTATTTTCTGAGAGCAATAAAATGTATTTTGAATTAAATAAATTACACATATTCTTCTTTTTATGCCAATAAATTTAATTCAAAAAAAATTTTTTCGACACCCTGTATAAATAATTATGTTAATGTTTATATTACTGAATAGATAATTGAATTATCTTTCAAGTGAGCTATCACACGACCCCTATTCTCATTTAAAAAAATCATCCATGACGTCATCACGCCCAAATGGGTGACGTCACTAGTATGATATATATGCCAAAAAGTCGTAATTTAAAAATAAAAATTTACCTGTTTCGGGATTTTTTTCCAAAATCGTCCATTTTCGAGAAAATGAATGTATTCCAACCTTTACGTGCTCACTGTATAGGTAGTATTTATATTATCTGTAAGTTTCACCGGTTCACAGTGCTTATATTTCAAAACATTGGGACTTAAATTAAAAAAAATCGAAATTAAAAAAAAATGCCTTTTGAAAAAAAAAATTATTTTTAAAATAACTGACGAAAATGACGAAAAAACGTATTTTCGGATTTTAAATCGCTTATAACTTTAAAACTATTAACTAAAAAGGGGTAGTTCCCTGGGTTGGCTGTATACCTTATAGTTAAACAAACTGGAACATGAAGTAAAAACCACTTCTATGTAAAAGGTATTTTTACTAAAAATTTTTAAAATCCCAATGGATTCAATAAAATGAGTTCATCAGAACGTTTTCAAACCTATCGGTCCATCATCAGTGAATGTGAATACTTGCAAAATAGCCCCAGAACCAAACAATGGTTGTGATTATAAATAGATCTACATTATGTTAAAATAAATTTAAAATGGCTAAACGCCGATGTTCAGGGATTAAACATTAACGCCATGTTCCCAGAGGTTTAATCCCTGAACATCGGCGTTTAGCCATTTTAAATTTATTTTAGCATAATGTAGATCTATTTATAATCACAACCATTGTTTGGTTCTGGGGCTATTTTGCAAGTATTCAAATTCACTGATGATGGACCGATAGGTTTGAAAACGTTCTGATGAACTCATTTTATTGAATCCATTGGGATTCTAAAAATTTTTAGTAAATATACCTTTTACATAGAAGTGGTTTTTACTTCATGTTCCAGTTTGTTTAAAACTATTAACTTTTGAGAAAAATGTCAAGAAACTTATTTTATTTAGAATGTCCCAAAAAATCTAGAAAAAATATTTTTCGGAGGAAAATAGAAGATTTTTGAAACGGAGCGCGCCTCACCGGCAAAAAAAATCGGACAAACACGCATATTTAACAATTAAAAAACAACGGTATAAATTAAAGCATATTAAAGTTAGACGCGATCACTCTTCAGAATCTCGAAGCTGAATATTTAGTCTTCAATTTAAGTATCTGGCAACCTCAAAAATATTAATTTTAATATGAGTTTTTAAGCCTCGAAAATGCCTATTTTCGCATTTTTCAGATTTTAAATCGCCTATAACTCGAAAACTATCAATTTCTGAGAAAATTTACAAGATACCTTTCTTGTTCAGAATGACACACAAAACTCAAAAATATATGCTTCGGAGCAAAAAAACGTGATCTTTTGTATTTGTTTAAAAAAGTTGTTTAAACAATTTCTGTACAAAAAGTCCGCCCGGCACATTTTGGGGACAATTTGGGGACAAGGGGACATTTTGAATAGGAATCCACAAAGAAACCGAATCAGAAATATTTCCAGACTGGAGCGGTCTCACCACATGGACTAATAGATGATTTTCTAATATCTAGTTAATACAAATAAAATAAATAACTAAAATAATAAAAGTCAATCCAATTAGTCCTGTCGCCATGGGGGGGGGTTACAACGGCCTCCTTAATTCAGATGGACTTACCCAAGTTTTTTTTATGTATTTTGACCCGTAGAATACGAATTTTTTGGGTAACAGTTGATCCGGATGTCAATAAGATTGTTATAGACAAAGAACTTGAGGAATTACATAACAGCGATTTCTCGCAAAACAAAACATCTTTTTGTATTTTTGGGGTCATTTTAAGCAAAAAATATTTCTACAAGTGTTTTCGTAGAATGCATAGTTTTCGAGATAACCGCGGTTGAACTTTCAAAAAATCTAAAAATTGCAATTTTTGAACCCGAATAACTTTTGATTAAAAAATAAAGTAGCAATTCTGCTTACCGCATATGAAAGTTTAAGTCAAATTATATCGGTTTTGATTATTTGCATTGCTAAAAATTAATTTTTTTATTGGTTAACAAAGCTATAAACACATAGTGTTTCCCGTGCCTAATACATGCGTTTTAACGCATGCTACGTAGAAATTGCCTCGCTTGCACTTGTAGCTACTCTACCTACTCGTTCGATTTTAAATGAGAAATCATTGAAACATCACTCGCGCACTAGGTTTTTATAGCTTTGTTTAACAATAAAATAATAAATTTTTAGCAAGGCAAATAATCAAAACCGATATAATTTGACTTAAACTTTCAAATGCGGTAAGCACAATTGCTACTTTATTTTTTAATCAAAAGTTATTCGGGTTCAAAAATTGCAATTTTTCGATTTTTTGAAAGTTTAACCGCGGTTATCTCGAAAACTATGCATCCTACGAAAAAACTTGTAAGAACATTTTTTGCCTAGAATGACCCAAAAAATACAAAAAGATGTTTTGTTTTGCGAGAAATCGCTGTTATGTAATTCCTCAAGTTCTTTGTCTATAACAATGTTATCGACATCCGGATCAACTGTTACCCAAAAAATTCGTATTCTGCGGGTCAAAATATATAAAAAAAACTTGGGTAAGTCCATCTGAATTAAGGAGGCCGTTGTACCCCCCCCCTGGCGACAGGACTAAATATTTTGAAACAATAAAATTATGGATTATAATATATTTATTTAATAATCTATTTGCTAGGTAATATTGGGTAATATCACGGTATTTGAAGATGGAGTGTGACCTTCTGCGCCATCTATACTATGGAAGGTCAACGAATCTCACGAAGTAGGAAATTGTAAGGCGGTCTGGAAAAATAAATTTCAGCTTCACTAATCTGCCATCTCCTCCGTCTACTGTTATCCTAATACGAAACTTTACACAGAACGCGAAAAATGTATGTGGTATTTAAGGAATGATAAATTTTTTGGTGATGAATGATTGTTGTAAAAATTATAAGATAATAATTAATATGACAAGTCTTATAAGATATGAACTCGTCCTATGCATATAAAGTTTTCACTTTTCAAAAAGCAGCAATTCGAATTATTAACTGAGCAGAATATAATGCGCCAGCTGTAAATCCTTGTTTCAAAAGTATGGCATTCTTCCTTTACCTATAACTTATATATTTGAAACTTTGTTAACCGTTCATAATAATATACAAAATGTAAAAACACATATGCTGATCAACATCAGTACAATACAAGAAACAAAAGTCATAGCATTATACCATATTCCACATTGTGTGTTACACAAATTAATACAATAGATTATAATCTGTATAATTGTTTTTTAAACCCGAGCAAAAATATTGATATTAAGGCAATGAATTCTATACAATTTTATAAATTGGCAAAACACTTCTTGCTGGAACACTGTTAACTGAATTGTTTTTTTTATATATTTTTATTTTTCAGTGTGTATGTTATATTATGTGTTCTTGTATTATTTCTTAGATATTACCAGAGAACGGCAGTTCTCGCCAGTGGCGCACACCCACACCCCCCTACATGTGTCACTATAAATATATTATATACTATACAGGGGTGGCCAAACTTTGGCTCGCGAGCCACATGTGGCTCTTTGAAGGATTATTTGTGGCTCTCAATAAATGGACCTGATTTACTTTTAATTTTTGTTTTTCAAAAGTCTTAAACTACTGACAACAAATATAAAAGACTTAGGGCCGGTACTTTATGTCCCGGTTAAACCTCGGTTAGCTAACCGGGGTTTAATCGGGACAGAAAAGTACCCCATAGGGCCTCTTGCGTTGTAATAAAAGCAATTATAATTATTATTATAATTATTTATGAATATAATAATAAGTATAATTGCGTTTATGTCTATGTTTTGCATATATTTCTGTCCCGATTAAACCTCGGTTAACTAACCGGCTGTTAACGGAGACATAAAGTACCGGCCCTAAGAGTAATATCAGGACTTGGACAACGAGACCCCTTATCACTGTTGCTATTCAATTTGGCCTTAGAATATGTAATAAGTAAAATATCATCTGAGCTGACAGGAAGATTTGCGAATAGAGGATCAAAACTATTGATGATATAGGTGCAGTCATTCAATCTACACAAGAGACGTGAGAGAGTTGTTTTCACAACTCGAGGAGAAAACAGGTAGTCTAGGCCTTCAAATAAATGAAGAGAAGACGAAATACATGCTAATAACCAAAAATCCAAGACCAAAGAGTTAGGCAGAACATAACTATTAATGGCCACAATTTGGAATTGGTAAAAAAAGAGTTTAAATATATGGCGGTAATCACACATGACAACTACATCTGAGGCCTATAGAATCAAAACCTGCTAGATCCATGTGTTGAAATTTTGTCAGGAGACTAAAAGAACATTAAAAATGTAAATTTTCCAAAAAGTATCCGGTATTTTTCAATCAAAGGGGCATCAATAAATATCATAAAATGGCACACTAATTTGTAATTTTTCTGCACGCCCTTACATCTTCAGAAATTTGTACTTAGTTTGGATTTAGCAGAACGGAAAATTTAGGATTTAGCAGGTTAGCATGGGCTCATCTAAAAAGATGTCTCAGCAAGGATAGTTGCGTGGAATAGAACATTATACTCCCTACCATCATTATTAAGATCTAAGCAGCTAAAAAGACAATCTAAATTAAGAATGTATTATTCGTTAAGATAAGATGGGCAGTTCATGTGGTAAATCAGAGGAAGACGAAGTGTTAAAGACAGTGTATTTTCAAAAGACGATAGAAGATAAGTAGGCAGTCCCAGAAAAAGATGGAAGGATGATAAATAATCGAAATATCCTGAATTAGCAAAGGCTGCTTGTAGAATTATTTGAATATTTGAAACAACGATGTTAACCATTTTATTTCACTTTAAAGTTCGTGAAATCCAAACAGTGAGAGAAAAATTTAATACCTTCTGTACACTTTTTAGATACCTAATTGTTCAGTTGCGGCTCTCGAAACATTTCAAATTTTGAAAAATGGCTCGGACTATCAAGGAGCTTGGCCACCCCTGTATATAACTACACGAAATTTTCGATTTTCTAAATCTGACTGAATTGAAAATTGGGCCAACTCCCATCTTAAAGTTTAGGAAAAGACTGACCCATTCATATGTCAATCATCCATTTTGGTCCAAGGGTGTGGACTTTACGGATCTTCCTATTTAAGGCAAGCGTCCACAGGTCCGCATCGTACGCATCGGACGCATCGTACGCATCGGATTAATTTTTCATACTGCGTCCACTGTATCGGCAGCGATCGGATTGCCGATGCCACTACCTGCTAGGGTAGAAAAATTCCTAAGGTAGACTTTAAAATTTGTTGTTTATGTATTTATTGGTTGTTTATTTAATGTAATAATTAATTTATGCATATTAACTACATTTATTAGTATGATAGTTTAATGTATCTGTTTAGTAATAAAAAATCCACAAAAATGTGTTGAACGAAATATCTACAAAACGAAACATGCTAGGTACATACAACCGATATTAAAAGAAAGCCTGCAACATTTACTACAAAATGCAATACTAATATACAATATACAGGGTGTACCATTTAAGACAGTGAAAAAAGTTGTATTTGCAAATAGTGATCACATTGTATTTTATATTGATATACCTATGTCAAAGATATTAAATTATTTAAAAATGACACTATACTGATAAAACTCTCATTATGTCATTTTAAATATTTCAGCTTATACACCAATTCTCTCGGTAGACCGCAAGCTACAGCAGAAACACGACGGTAGACCGCATAGTATCACCCATTTTCTAACTAATTATACATTTTGATATAAAGGAATACACAAAGCTGTTACAATTTGGTTTAAATGGAAAATAGTAACTACATCAGTAAAAGTTTCTTTAGACTTTAGAGATTAATAATTAAAGTTGCCTTTCTGAAATCGGAAATACCTTCTGTTTTTAAACAGTTTGGCCAATCTGTACTTGTAACACACTTTGAATGAGTAATAATTGTAAAATGAGTAATATTTATGATATTTTAATCCCCATAATCAACTTACCATGGGCTGTAATATTTTTACCTGAATATACCTAATATAAAATAAAAGTTAAAACTAAGTTTACTTGTTTTATTACGAAGAAGATCATTATCAAATGCAAATTAGCCGTAGATTAGCTCCCACTGGGCGAAGCGAAATTCCGAACAGAGTGCGTCCACTGGTCGGCATTTCGAATGATTCATCGGCACGCATTGCAAAAGTTGCCTCTCGAAGGAACCCTTCGGCATTACCGATGATACGATCCGTACGATGCGGATTAGTGGACGCAGTTACATAAGTTTTTGTACAAGGCAAACTAAAATCCGTTGCGTACGATGCGTGCGATGCGTACGATGCGGGTCTGTGGACGCTTGCCTTTAGGGTCTGTTTTTCGTTCTCGTCCCCAAAACTTCGAAAATATAAGTCCGACCTTTGCGGCTTCTAATAGTACTGATCATTACCTTTCCAACGCATATCTAATTTTGAAAATCGGTTATACCATTCAAAAGTTACCGAGCTCAGAAATATGACTCAATTTCCATTTAAAAAAGGGAAAATGTTTGTGGATATGTACATATGTATGTATGTATATGTGTGTGGAAAAGTTAAACCGATCTGTATTTTTTTTTCTGTCTTTGAAGAGGGGGTCAGGGCCGATCCAGAACCGGTGTAGTTTGTGACTTTTGACCACCCATAAGTCACCTATAGGACTTGGTAGGTACAAAACGGCATATATTTTTGGGGTATATATCCTTGGTTCAAGAAGAGACAGGAGAACCGCAAATACACCAAATCAATAGTGTTGAGTTAAGCTTTCAAATGGTTTGTAAGCCGTCAGGATCAGTCATACACACGGCTCAGTATAGCCGAAAAACTGAAAAACTAAACTTTGAAAATTTTGGTTTCTCGACAATTACTCAAAATTTCAACCTACGAATTCCGCCAATAACTGAGAGTTTGTAGAAGGACTCTAGACCAATCTAACGATGTACACCTCATACCCGGGAAAATTCGAATTTTTAAGTTATAGGCTTCATAAGTATGATCAAGTCTATTATCTATGGGAAAAACTGTTTTTCAAGCTCAATAATTCCTGTAGTAGCTTCAGTTATCATACTTGACCTTAGATAAATCAGATACTACTTGTCAATACGTCGTTTCTAACTGATGTTTAGTGATCAAACCCGGTTAAGCCGTTTAGAAGTTATTAAGCTACAAAAGTATAATCCAATTAACGATTATTCCCGAAATGGTTTATGTAGTTGTAGTGGTTACGACGCTAAATTTGATCTGGCAACGGGCAATCCGAGTTTATTTACCGGCCATCTCAATATTTTTTTTCAATCTATTTCGAATAGTGGTAGTCCATCTTACATTCGATGGACACTAGATCATTTGGGAGATAATGCGACAAAGGCGGCCATTTATAAAGCTTAACGTGTAATCGAGAAACATTGCATTCAACTTCATACATTTAATTTATAAATAACTTTAAAAAACTTCTGATACAACAATAAAAAACCGCTAAACGCCGTAAAAATGAGCGGGGCATACAATATTCCAGCTACAAAAGATCTGATATGAATATTACGTGGCGCGAAAATGTATTTTCATTGTAATGCAAAATAAAATTCTAGTTTTATTTTAAAAGATTTTTCCATAATATTTGCTCAATATGAAGTAAATGCGCCACAAAAGAGTTTCAAAATTCAAATTCTATCAAAGTTACTCTTTTGTGGCGCGTTTTACTTCAAATTGAGCAAATATTATGGAAAAATCTTTTAAAATAAAACTATAATTTTGTTTTGAATCAAAATGAAAATACATTTTCGCGCCACGTAATATTCATATCAGATATTTTGTAGCTGGAATATTGTATGAGCTACTCATTTTTACGGCGTTTAGCGGTCTTTTATTCTTGTTTCCTATGTATACATAAGTGACTTATTTATATTGTGACATGACATGTAGTATGTAGTGTAATAAATAAAATACATAATATGTAAAAATTGTCAATAAACGTATCTATCTATCTATCAAGACTTTATCAGAAATAAACTATGATTCTAGTGAGGTAACAAAGATCTTCCCAAATCCCAAAGCAGATCAAAAAAATGCTTATTAACAAATAGTGAAGTGCCTATCAAATAAATTGGACAAAACATTTCATCTTACTTACCTCAGTAGGAATATCAGAGGACCATGGAGAGAGCCATGCTAGGAATCACAAGAAGAGACAGAATACCAAATAGTACTACCATCAGTCAAAGAACAAAAATCAAAGAAATCATATTAGAAATTAAAAAAATGTATTAGTGCGGCCGATATGTGATACAATTGCATATTTAATGATACAAGCATATAATTTGGACCACATATAAAGGTTCAAATTTAGATATGAGGCCATCTCAGATTTTACCTTTTACAAAAATGGCGGGGATTCAAAATGGCGACTATACATATGTGACTAATAGCACGATAACTTTTGAACGAGACTTCAGATTTCAACCAAATTTGGTATATAGGTTCTTTTTTTGATTTACAAGATGGATGTGGTGAACCAGAAGAATCGGTTTACCAGAAGTTGTGTTTTTACTGGTTGTTTGTGTAAAAAATATGTTTTTTTTTAAATTTTTTCCCTCTGTATATATTAGTTTTTCAAAAAGATAATACCGCAATTGAATAGAGCATAAAATTATTTTGTAGAAAATATTTTGAAAATTTTAGTTATGTTAATTACCATTTAATAAATGCATAATGTATCTTCACATGTACCTATGTGTGACAGATTCGTACAACTATTATAAGAATTATTGTGAATTTAATCGTAGGAGCATATAATTTGGACCACATATACTACACACATCAAGGTTCAAATTTAGATAAAAGGCCATCTCAGATTTTACTTTTTACAAAAATGGCGGGCATTCAAAATGGAGACTATACATATGTGACTAATAGCACGATAACTTTTGAACGAAAAGTCCGATTTCAACCAAATTTGGTATATAGGTTCTTCTTTTGATGTGCAAGACCAAAGTCTTGAACCGGAAGAATCGATTTACCAGAAGTTGTGTTTTTCCTGATTTTTATGTAAAAACATGTTGTTTTTCTAATAATTCTTTCACCCTGTATATATTAATTTTTCAAAAAGTTAATACCGGCGTTGAAAAGAGCGTAAAAATATTTTTAGGCAATATTTTGAACTCTTTAGTTACGTTAATTACCAATTAATAAATGCATAATGTATCTTCACATGTACCTATAAACCTATGTGCGGCAGATTCGTGCAAATAATATAAGAATTATTGTGCATTTAATGATTATATCATATAATTTGGACCACACATACTACACATACAAAGATTCAAATTTAGATATGAGGCCATCTCAGATTTTATCTTTTACAAAAATGGCGGGCATTCAAAATGAATCTGACGCACACAGGTACATCTGAAGATACGTTATGCATTTATTAAATGGTAATTAACATAACTAAAAAGTTCAAAATATTTTCTAAAACATATTCTTACGCTCTTTTCAATGGTGGTATTACAAGTAGTACAAGTAGTACATAGCATAGAAGCGTACGAGTTTTAACAGGGAAAACCCGCATCCACCACTGGTGAATTACCAATTGCGTACTGCCGGTATTACTTCTTGAGATCAAAGTGCCGACGTGGAAGAGGTTTTACTGTCCCTCTTTATACTGTGACTATATTATACACGAAATTTTCGATTTTCTAAATCTGACTGAATTGAAAATTGGGCCAAATCCCATCTTAAAGTTTAGGAATAGACTCGCCCATACTTAATGTCAACCATCCATTTTGGTCCAAGGGTGTGGATTTTACGGCCCTTGCCATTTAGGGTCTGTTTTTCGTTCTCGTCCCCAAAATTTTTGAAATCTTAAGTCCTACCTTTGCGGCTTCTGGTATTACTGATCATTACCTCTCGAACGCATATCTAATTCAAAAGTTACCGAGCTCAGAAATTTTACTCAATTTCTATATAAAAACGGGAAAATGTTTGTATGTATGTATGTATATGTGCGTGAAAAAGTTACACCGATCTGAATTTTTTTTCTGTGTTTCAAGAGGGGCTCAGGGCCGATTCAGAACCGGTGTAGTTTGTGACTTTTGACCACCCATAAGACAGTTATTGGACTGGGTAGGTACAAAACACCATATTTTTTGGGGGTATATTAGGTTCAAGGAGAGACAGGATAATACACCAAATCAATGGTGTTGAGTCAAGCTTTCAAATGGTGCCTAAGCGGTCAGGATTAGGCATACACACGGCTCAGTATAGCCGAAAAAATAAACTTTGAAGAGTTTGGTTTTTCGACAATTACTCAAAATTATAACTATACCTCATATCTTTTTTTTTTTTTTTTTTTTGGGAGGTGGGAATTTTTTCAAGACCGTCTGGGAAGGTGTCCCAGGTGTGTCGGATTCGGTCCGTCCTATCTGTATCACGGGTCGCCTACCGACTAAACCCACCCCCTCTTTTCTCCAGCCGACGGGTCTGGGACCGCTCTTAGCGAGCATATCTGACCCGTCGACCTTACTCATATCTCCCCTCCGGCACTCCTAGCGTGCATTCCATGAATCAGTTGGCCCCGGGCCGACCCCCCGCCCACGCCCCGCAGCAGGCCAGTCAGCGTAGCGACTGTCTGGCGCAACCCGTGCGCAGGTAGGGCGACAAAAAGGCCCCCAATCCCGGATGAAAACAGCCAGAAGATGTCAGTTGACAGTTACGAGTAACTCCAGTCGTTCATACTTTCATCTATGCACTCTTTCTCGTCCGCTCCTTCATACTTTCTCTCATTCAACTCCAATCATTCATACTTTCATCTATGTAAGCTTACTCATCCACCCATTCAATTCGGAAATTAAAATGGGACAGTCTGTGTAGGTCGGATGTAAAAGGTCCTTCCACACTGACTGTCTCAGAAAACGATACAAGACATAACACAAAGGACTAAACGAGAGTGAAAAAAGAGAAGAAAAGAGCAGAGATAAAATGAGAGAAGAGAAAAGAAAGAGAAAAGACATAACGAAAAAGGAAAGAAAAAAGAAAGGACAGTGAAGAAAGAAAAGATAGAACACATAGACAGGAAAAACCAAAAATAAAAATTGTTGGAAAGAAATATTAACTTATGTAAATAAAATTAAAGAGGTAAATAAATAAAATACGATAAAATAAATAACTAAAAATATGAAAAAGTAAAATAAGTAAATAAAAAAATAAAAATAGAAATGGGCAGTCAGCGTGGTTTGGATGTAAAGGGTCCGCCCCCCGCTGGTTGCCCAATCACAACACAAACACATTTTAAGAAAATAAATATAAAGCGGTCATCCCGCTTGCAGCCGCCTCTCTTTCTCTTCTTTGTGCTTTATTGTCTTTGTGACGAAGGCAATGATCAGCTCAAAGTCTCGTTTGCTGTCGATAGCTCTATCGATCAGCTCATGAGGCTCGCCTAGTGGAGATCCCAGGCCCAGCTGCAGTTCGGTACGCCCCGCGCGATAGGCAGGGCATACGAACACGACATGCCTCGCGTCATCCACCACACCACACTCGGGACATAGATCGTCCCTAGTTTTCCCAATACGGTGGGTATATTGTCGAAACGATCCATGCCCCGTCAGAAACTGTGTAAAGTAGTAGTTGACGCGCCGATGCCGACATCCGTACCACCTCACTACATCCGGGATCAGGGATCTCGTCCAGGCGGCCCTTCCGACTTCGGCTGCCCATTCCCTCTGCCACGTCTCTAAACTTCTAGCTTTCTCCAGTGGTCCTGAACCTATCGCCCCGTTGCCCCTTCGGTACATTTGGACTCTCTCCCTGGCCAGGATGTGCACCGGCAGAGAACCAGCCACTACCTGTAAAGCAATGGTTGATACAGTCCTGTACGCGCTGCACACTCTGATCAGGGGTTTCCTTTGAGCCCTCAGAAGCATGTCTTTATACTTTTTCATCCGGAGGACCTCATGCCACACTGGGGCCCCGTATAATATTATGGATAATATTGATTGTAACATCATTAGCCTCTTCTGGGATCCGGGCCCCCCTATATTTGGCATTAGTTTATTCAGCGTTGAGGTCCTCTCCTCCGCCTTTCGACATGCTTCTATCACATGTTGTCCAAATGTCAATCTCTCGTCCAAAGTTATGCCTAAATACCTTACTGTCCGTTGGGGTCTTATTTCGGAACCTTGATATCTGAAAACTGTATCATCTCTTTTTCTTGGTCCCCTCAAGATTATTATTTCTGTCTTTTCTACTGCTAACTTTAAATCGTTTTTCTCTATCCACGCCGCGGTCTTCTCTATAGCTTTATTTACTTTTTCCGTTATACCCCGACTCATATCATCTTCCACCAGTAAGGCTAGATCGTCCGCGTATGCTATCGCTCTAACTCCTGTTCTCTTGTGAATTTCTAGTACCCCGTTATATAATATATTCCAAAGTAAGGGTCCCAGGACTGACCCCTGGGGTACTCCCGCGGTCATTTGTTTCTTTTTCTTCTTCGATATGCATACGGATCTCTCAGATAGATAGTCCTTAATTATGTTGGACAAATATTCCGGAGCACCACATTCGCCTATTCGGTTCACTATGAGGCCCCAGTTTGCTGAATTAAAATCGTTTTTTATGTCCAACAGAACAAGGACCACCCATCTTTTCTTGCTTGTCTTAGCCGCATCCCTTATCCAGGTAGCGGCATCGACTGTCGATCTACCTTTTCTAAACCCATATTGTTGACTAGATAAAACTCTCTTATCTTCCAACATGCCCTCCAGCCTCCTCTTGACAAGTCCTTCATAGAATTTACCAAGACAGTCCAGGAGGCATATTGGCCGATAAGAAGTTGGTGAATCAGGGGGTTTCCCAGGCTTTAGGAGTAGAACCAAGTTCGCTTCCTTTAAGTCCCTGGGAAACTCTTGTTTCTGCAGTAACTCATTACATATTTTTCTGATCAAACCTGGTTTCTCTGTTGCTATAATCTTTATTGCCTCTGGTGGCAGCCCGTCAGGGCCGGGAGCTTTCCCTGTCTTCATTTCCTGACCAGCGGTTTTTATTTCCTCTTCCGTGAACTCCTCGACCATGGTAGGAAATACCTTAATAAAATTCTGTGGTTCCTTAGTGGGGAAGAGGAGCTCAGCTGATTTCATCCGCTGGTCTTCGTCGAGTCTATATGGGGCCAAACTGACGAATTGTAAGTAACTATAAAGTTAAGCTGTTCTATAAAGTTTTTATATTACTTAAGTCAATCTACTTTTCGAGTTATTTACGAGTGAATCTGTTCATTTTTCAACAAAAAAAACACGTTTTTCGACGGTTTAACTCAAAAAGTAAGTATTTTATCAAAAATAGATTCTTCGGAAAAAATTTTAAAAAAAGGCATTTCCTTTTTTTTTTTGAAAGCACTTTGAAGCGGTGAAACTTCCAGATAATATAAATATACAAAGTGAAGTAAATTGTAAAGCTGTAACGATTAATTTCATGTGGGATGCTAATTAAGCGGAGATTTTTACGATGTTTTGACCAAAAAAAGGGACCAACTTTATTTTCAGCGTTACTGGCTTACTTTTGCTGCTAAAAACTTTTTGAAAAAAAAAAACAAAAATAAAGCTTTTTCTAAAGCCTTTAAAAAAGTTATAACGAGTTTTGACCGAGAAGTGCTTCATTTTTTGGTTATTTCCTCTTCTAGGTGCCGACAAGCGTGCACAAGCTTTTTTTTTAATTTTTTTATAAGCTATATTTTTGCTATAGTCGGTTCGCTAAAGACAGAACTGGCTAATGATTTTAGTCGGTAATTTTTTTGTTTTTGGCCAATTTTCCCAAAATTGGAAAAATTACTACCTATTTAGTAATTATTAAGTATTTAGTAATTATTTTTTTGCCAAGTTTACCAAATTGGCAAAATTCCTCACTAAAATTACTAGCCAGTTGTGTCTGAGTTTAGCGAACCGACATAAGAACATTTTTTTTTTCAATGAAATACACACTTTTTGTGTTATTTGCGAAAAACCGTGGTTTTTAAGTTGAAAAATCTGGCACTCTGTCATATGCTCTAAAAAGGTCACTATATTATCATCGACTTTATATATTCTCAATATATCTATAAATCACTCATGCGGAACTGAATCAAAGGCCTTCTTGTAATCAATGAAGGCAGTAAATAGGTTTCTGTTTTTGGAATATGCCTGATTAGAAATGACTGAGTCGATGATGAGTTGTTCTTTACAACCCATGAACCCTTAGCGCATCCTTTCTGTTGAGGCTCTATGATATTGATCAGAGCACAGTGTTGGTATATACGCCGGGCTACACAGGATGTGACCAATTTATACAAAGTTGGAAGACAAGTAATTGGGCCGTATTTGGCTGGATCCTTCCCTGAACTTTCACAAACAGTTATTTTGATCCTTCGGTATTAAATAAGTGGTTCCCGGAGTTAGGAATGACAGTATACTAGCAAATACAGTAGAACCCCGGTCAACCGAAATCGGGTTAACCGGAACCCGGGTCAACCGGAACGTAAATATTTAAAAGTGTTTGTAATACAGTATATCACAGTACATACTCTAGTAGCCTACTATGTATTTACCAATCCATTATTGTATTTTAAATATTTTGTATAGCTGTAATAAAATACTGTATTACTGTACTGTACATACTACAGTATATATAGACATTGTTTGTAAATTCATTTTCCCTATACGTCGTGTTATTAGGGTATTTTTAGCATATGACGGCTAAACCGAAAAATTCGTTATCCGAAACGGCTCTCCCCCCTTTATTTCGGTTAACCGGGGTTCTACAGTAACTCGAAAAACATTGACTTAGTGAAAGAACTGTATATGGAACAAAAGTTGCTTAGAGTTTATCCACTTCCGGACTTAATTTTACCGTATATTTTTTTATCCCCGACGACGCAATATCAATGTTTTTTTTTTATAAACTAGCTATGCGTATGCCAAATTTCATATCAATCCAAGCGGTTCTTTAAAATACTGAGTAAAAAAGTGAGGAAGTGGACTATAATAATAATTATACAGAGTTGGGCTAAAGAATGGAACCAAGCAAATATCTTTGAAACGAAAAGAACAATATTTTTGAAACTTTGCATGTAAGTACAGTGACGCAAAACGCATCTGTTGCTATACTTTTTGTTACTAGTTCACTTCCGGTTTCACCGGAAATACCCTTAACTTATTTACTTTAAATGGGACACCCTGTATATTTTTGCAGATTTTAAAAGAACTTTTTATTTGTAATTCATAAATACCAAGTTTGGAAGAAAAAACTAATAAAACAGGAAATAAATCTCTTTACAGTTAAAAAATAGGTTAATTTATTTACGTTAGACCAATGATAATAAAAATAAAAAAAAATCATTTCAAATGTTGAAAATGCCCGCCATTCACCTCTTGACAACGTGCAAGCCCAAGCCTATAAATAAATTCTTGAGTCACTCTTTCCAGAATTTCTCCACGTATTAGATCACATTCATCAATTATTCTTTGTCTCAAATCCTGCAAGCATGTTGGTCTATTAACGTAAACCCGTGATTTTAGATAACCCCAAAGAAAAAAATCTAACGGGTTGAGGTCAGGAGAACGAGCTGGCCACTCTAGGAATCCTCTACGTCCAATCCATTGATTTGGAAAATTCATATCCAAAAAATCCCTAAGGCTACGGCTCCACGGGCGGGAAATTGACGCTAGCAGTAGCAGTAAAATGAACTTAAGGTTCCGCGGAACGGAATAGGGAAAGCCGAACTGTACCGACTACAGGACTTGTGCGTAGTCGGTTCAGTTCGGCTATTCCCATTCCGTTCTGCGGAACCTTAAGTTCATTTTACTGCTACTGCTAGCGTCAATTTCCCGCCCGTGGAGCCGTAGCCTAACCCGTTGATCATAGTGGGGAGCTCCATCTTGTTGAAACCAAAAATTTTGTGGTAACTAGCCATTCTGTTGAAGTGCAGGAATAATTTGGTTATTTAGTAAATTTAAATACTTGTCACCATTCAAATTTCCGTCTATGAAAAAAGGGCCTATTAGTCTATTTTGAACAATTCCCATCCAAACATTTAACTTTTGTGGATGTTGGGTATGTGCTTCAATAATCCAACGAGGATTCTCATTCGACCAATACCTACAGTTATGGCGGTTAACGGTTCCATTTAAGCAAAAAGTTGCCTCATCGGAAAACAGTACATTACTTGCAAAATGTTCGTCATTGTTACAAATGTCCATCATTCGTTCGCAAAACTCTAGCCGTCGGTCAAAATCGTCATCTGACAATTCTTAAATTGTATCTTATACGGATGATATTTTTCCATTTTCAATATTCTCCTTACAGAAGGTTGACTTATTCCATGGTTTAGTGCCAAATTTGTTGTGGAAGTTTGAGGTGATTCCTCTAAATCAATTGCAATATTTTGTTTAATAACTTCGTTCGTTGCAGTCCGTGGTCTTCCAGTTTTTGGCAAATTTTTGACTATCCCAGCTGCATTAAAAAGTTTCAATGTTTTAGTAACCGTTGAACGTGATATAGGATTTCTTTCAGGATGCAATTCATTAAAAATATTACACACCTCGTCATGAGTTCTAACACGATCACCATGACCGATTATCATTAATATTTCAATCCGATCTCTTTCACTTAAATGAACCATTTTGAATAAAACTTACTTCTGTCAATTAGTTTAGTGACAGTTACCTACTATGCTAAATTCAAATAAATACAACAATAGTTTTAGTCTATAGTATGGATGGTAGTACTCGTTTATTTTTAATACAAAAAATTATCTACAGACACTTTTTAACTATTTTTTTCTTCCAAATTTGGTATGTATGAATTAAAAATAATAAGTATTTTCAAAATCTGCAAAAACATACAGGGTGTTCCATTTAAAATAAATAAGTTAAGGGTATTTCCGGTGAAACTGGAAGTGAACTAGTAACAAAAAGTATAGCAACAGATGCGTTTTGCGTCACTGTACTTGCATGAAAAGTTTCAAAAAGATTGTTCTTTTCGTTTAAAAGATATTTGCTTGGTTCCATTCTTTAGCCCAACCCAGTATATTTATTTGTTCTCTGATAGTATAATCGTCGTTTTTTTAAATATTTATAGTATTCATAATAACTTATCAGTATATAACTTCTCTGCTCCTGAAAATCTAAGAGCAGAAAAAAGGGTTACTCAGAGGGCCATGCTAACAATCACAAGGAGACAGCATACCAAATAATATTAGGCAAAGAACAACAATCAAAGACATAGTAGAATATGTAGTAAAAAAGAAATGGAGATCTGCAGGTCGTGGCAAGAAAACCGAACAACAGCTAGAATAGATTATTGGAATAGCGACCGCGGGCGGACAATAGGATAAACGAAGCAGAGATCGACCACCAAAGCGCTGGAGTGACGATGTAAAGAGAACTGTTGGGAACAGGATAGCTGGTAGCTCAAGATAGGGAGACATGGAGAAACTTAGAGGAGGCCTATGTTCAACAGTGGACGATAACGGTTAGATTATGATACTTTCCTAACACACAAAAAATACTTTACTTCACATAAAAAATAGTTTGTAGGTATTATACCGTATAACGATTCACTAACACTAAGCTACAAAAAACTACTTACAAAAGAAGGCGGAAAAGGGCGCCTAAAATTACTTGCCCCGGGGCGCTTGAAAGCCTTGGCGCGGCCCTGTACTGACAAATGCAAGAATACTAGAAAATCGGATTTGATTGCATCATATGAGGAACAAGTTTTGACGATCTGTCTATTACAACCGATTTTTACAGGGGAAGGGACGGGAATTTGTGTCTATTACAGTCGATATTTACACTACAAACGATTGTCTATTACAAAAATTATTCCTATGCAGTGGCGACGCGTGACTTTTTCTGAAGTGTTACCAAAACCAAATGCAAAAAATCTTATTTAAAAAAATTAAGATATGGCTAAATGTAATATATACACTCACCGACACAAAATTCCCAAAATTTTTGAATAAGTTTGACAATCTATAACTTTATTATTTGTACTTCGATTTTAAATATTCTTGCACGAGTTTGTAGGTACATGTATTGATGTCAATGGCACCTATGTACGCCGTTGCTCCCGCCTGGCGGCGCTAGTGTAGTTGGAGGTCAAAGTTTTGACTATCCGTGAAGTTTGTATATGGTGTTTTTGATTACGATTTAATAAATAATAAATTATGGCCGAAATATACGGATCTTGGAGACTGTTTGTGCGTTGAAAAACGAATTGAGAAGGGATGCGAGAGTTACTGGAAAAAGGAAACACTTATCGAATGATAAACTATATTAATCATCGTCTCAATGTTTTATTTCTATAGCTCAGAGGGTATTTATTTGGTATTGATTAACTCCCCACACGAGTCTGACAACTGTGTATAATATGATATGTGCGATCTGCCTTACTTTTTTATCAATTTAAAATTCACAATTAAGTGCGCTCAGCATTAATTTTTGTGTTTATCTTATTTAAAAATGTGATATTTTCAAAATATGGCTGCCATGACAGTTGCGCATTTGGTGTAAAGGACATCGCACACATCTTATGGAAAATATAATGTCACTCAAATTCAATAAAATTTATACGAATAGATTCGTTTTAAATTAACGGTCAAATCTTATCATTGCGCCAACTCTTAATTATGATTAATTACGGCGCAAATTGCAATTAAAGTTTATCGAAATCACATTTTTGGAGTCAGTAAAAGTGTCACTATTGCTCTGGGTGCTATTCAAAAGGAGCTTAAACCCCGCTGGGCCTAAGCGGATTAGTGAAACTAATCCGCTGATTTATGGAGTACCGACAATTTGGGTATTTTAAAATATTTTTTCTCTCTCTAACTTATGTACGTACCCATTTGATATCAGATTTATTTATATCAATTTCTGCTCTTATTATTGAAAATATAGAGTTGGCGCAATGATAAGATTTGACCGTTAATTTAAAACGTATCTATTCGTATAAATTTTATTGAATTTGAGTGACATTATATTTTCCATAAGATGTGTGCGATGTCCTTTGGTTTAAGCATGGGGTGAGCGCAGTTGATTCTGCAATGTTGTCTTATTTAAAAAAAGTTATAATTCCTTATGGAAATATAAAATGTGTTAATTTAATTAAGTATAATTATTTGGGTGTTTGTCTACGTGAAAGGCGACCTTAAATTTAAGGTGAAATTAGTAAAAATTAGGGTTAGGTTTGATCAGGTTAAGTTTTAGTCACTAAAGAATATTTGAATGGTACTAGGTCACTTTAATTTTCAGTTATTAACTTATTTATATTATTTTCGATTAGGTTAGGTTTGCTCAGGTTATGTTTTAGTCATTTTAAAGATAATATGTCACTAAAATGTTCAGTTATTAACTTTTTTATATTATTTTCGATGACGCTAGGTTAGGTTTGGTCAGGTTATGTTTTAGTCACTAAAAAATATTGAGAACTTGAGAAATATTTAAAATTAGTATTTCACATTTTTCTATATTATTACTTCAAATATAAATTTTTTGACATGTTCACTCCATAAAAAGCGATTGTAGATGTGGCAACAGTGTGAATGTATATAAAATTGCATATCTTAATCCGTGCGTTTATAATAAATTTTAATCTGAATTTTATAGTGAAGTATTCTATTTTTTACAGTCGAATCTGGGGGAAATACTTAATCTGTTTCAACAAAATGTTTATTGCAGATACGTGCATTTATTCTCGGCACATATTTATCCCTTCTTATTGCTACAATCCACTTTTTTCTCATCAGAATATCTTTGGGAAACCTGTGTCCCGATGTTCTCGATGAGCACAAATGCACAGCACAACATTGAGGGATTTTATTTTCTCAAGTTTAATTCACACAGCGAAACAAATATGCAATATTTACTTGGAAATAGATTGATTTTAAGTATTGACGTAAGTTGACATGACCTCCAACCACACGAGCGCCACCTACGTTGAGCTTTCCAGATTAGCTGCCATTGCTATTATTCCGGTAACAAAAATTTTTTGCTTAGATGGCATTATAAGGGGGTGAATGTAAGCGTTGTTTTTTCTCCTAACTTTAAAACATTCTGTGGAAAAATTGGAGGGCTGATTTTATTTCATACTCCTTTTGTATTATCCTGGAGGTATCACTAAGGTCTTGTTTTTTGAATTATCTGAATATCTCTTTTCTTGTAAGAGCTGTAATTAAAAACACTGCTTTGAAGGTTTATTTAATTAAAAATATCAAACGCACTAAAATTAACAAACCAAAACAAATTTAACAACAAAACAAAACAATTCAATAGCGGTTATGTCCACCTCTTGCAGCAACGACTGCTCGCAATCTGTTTAGCATCTAATAAAGATGTGTTTTCCTTGCCTGGGGAATAGCCCGATATTCCTCTACCAGGGCCATAACTGTACCAAATTTTCTGGAGGCCTAGGATGACGGCAAATAGCTTTTTTTATTCATCCCATAAATGCTCAATATGATTGAGATCTGGGCTGCATGTGGGCCATTCTAATCTTATCAATCCAACCTCAATTGTATGAGTCAATCAGTGTTTTTATTTACAAAAAATGGTACAGCTCTTACAATAAAAAAAGATATTCGAATAATTCAAAAAACAAAATGTTGGTGATGCCTCCGGGAAAATATGACAGGACTATGAAACAAAATCAGCTATTCCATTTTTCCACAGAATTTTTTAAAATTAGGAGAAAATACAACGCTTCCTTGCACCCTGTACAATGACATGCAAGCAAAATTATTTGTTACCGGAATAATACCAAACAATATGAATACATGTACCTACAAACTGGTGTTAGAATCTTGAAAATCGGAGCACAAATAATAAAGTTATAAATTGTCAAACTTAATCAAAAATTTTGGGTGGCGGAATTTTGTGCCGGTGAGTGTAGCTTCAATAATATCATTTTGTATATCACTTGAAACTCTCGAAAAAAACAGATGTTTCTAGATGTTGACAAAATTTTTGATCTTTTTTGGCAATTAATGTTAACAATTCCCTGTAATTGCCTGGATTGTCAGAGTCGTCGCACCCAAAATGACCACGAAACGCTAGTTCTTGTTTGGCCCAAAAACATACAGTATCTATTATAAGTGTGCTAAGAATATACCTATCTGTTTTTTTAACAAACTCATTATGTTTAGCAATATTTGCTTTAAAAGCTTGGTTAAGAGAACTTTTGATTTTTGTTTTGCCAAACTGAATCAAACTGGGTATACGTATACATCTTACATGTAGGTAACGGAGAAATTTCATGTCTCCTTTTTAAAAATCTAACAGTATTTAAATCGTGAACCTGGTCCACCCATTTTTCTGTATAAACCAGAAGACATGGCCAACAATACAGTATATTTTTCTTGCAACCATAATATAACCAAGGATTTTCACTGTACCAACTAAATTTAAAATATCAAACTATTTTTGTTGATTCCTTTTTTAAATTTTTTAAAATAGGTCTTTCATTTTTAATCTCATTTTTTTCTTCAAAATTATACAAGGAGAATTACTTTTCAAGTAGTTGATCGATTAAGAAGCGACACTCATCCATGGTTAACTGCACGCACACTTTTTATAAGTACTGTCACCAATTTTAAATGTGGTAACAGCGATACTGATACACAGCGCGCTGATGCCGTCGCTTCTTCAAAATTTTCAGTCACTAGCCGGTCCCGAGCGCTAGCGTGGGTATATAACCATTGTAACCAGAAATGAGTTTGGTAACAGAGTATAATAAAGTGCAACTGAGTCAAATAAACTCGCCAATATTTTCGTGTCTACGAGTAGTTGGCTATTTACTGAGTTAGATACTATTACCACATAATATAATAATATATTTCTATTGGTAAAAATATTGGTAAATAGAATTATTCATCGTCATAAATATTTATTTGCAAGATTTTTAACTGTTACCAATGGTAACAGTGGTTACATTACGCTTCGCCAGTGTTCCTATGCATTAACTCCATAACACTCGGAGGGACTGGAGGATTTGTCCACTACAAGTGATAGTCTACTATAACTGATTCCATTATAAACGGTTTTCACTGTATTAGAATGGCTGGGTTATGAACTCGGATTGTCCTATCACAAGTTTAGTGTCGTAACCACTAGATCATTTGGGAGATAAGGCGACCATTTATAACGCTCAACGTGTAATCGAGAAACACTACATTCAACTTAATACATTCAATTTATAAAAAACTTTGAAAAACTCCTGATACAAGAATAAAAAACCGCTAAACGCTGTAAAAATGAGTGGCGAATATACCTAATATTCCAGCTACAAAAGAGCTGATATGAATATTACGTGGCGCAAAAATGTACTTTTATTCGGATGGAAAATAAAATTCCAGTTTTATTATGATAAATTTTTTATAATATTTTCTACATTTGAAGTAAAACGCGCCACAAAAGAGCTTCAAAATGCAAACTGTATCGAAGTTACTCTTTTGTGGCGCGTTTTATTCCAAATTTAGCAAATATTATTGAAAAATCTTTCAAAATAACCATAGAATTTTATTTTCCATAAAAATGAAAATGCATTTTCGCGCCACGTAATATTCATATAGTATTTTTACTACAATTACTACTTTTATTAATAAACATGGCAATAATGAAAAGTCACATTCTAATGTTTTGACAGTTCTCTTACGTCAAAAATTTTGACCTACGTAATATCGCTTTTGTAGTAAAAATACTATACCAGCTCTTTTCTAGCTGGAATGTATGCTCCACTAATATAATTTAAACGGCGTTTAGCGGTTTTTTATTCTTGTTTTATTATGTTATAAAAATATCCCTAGACTCTTCCGATATGTCTATAAGATTATTAAAATTATTATATACAGGGTGTTTCATTGGGAAAGTAACATACGTTAACTGTAGAAAGAGGACACTTAGGCGATCTCAAAAATACCATACTTAATGGATCTTACTCCATTAATAACAAAGATACTGGGTGTTTTATCTATTTTGCCATTTTCTTAATTGGTTCATAACTTTTAACCACACTGTATATTTATTTTATATTTGGCAAGCAAATATCATTTAAGGTGTACAATAAATTAATTTATTTACAATTGTAAAAAATCCAAATCCGGATTAAAAAATATTGGAAAAATATTCCGACCCCAAAACAACACCCTGTACATTAAATTTTTTTAAAATGGATTTTTCAGTTGAAAAGATGATGAAAAACTAAATTCAGTGGTATAATTTGAATTTTCGGCAAAATGATTTTTCTGGTGAAATTTTGAATTGAAATTCGGAAATTAAGTGAATTGCGAGAGCTCTAAGTAGAAAAAAATTGAAATACAGCTTACAACTTGTCAACCTCACTGTATATTGATTTTATATTTAACACGCGAATATTCTTTTAGGTGTCCAATCAATTAATTTATTTACAATTATAAAAAATCCAGGTCAGGTTTAAAAAATATTGTGTAAATATTCCGACCCAAAAAACACCTTAATTTTCTTTAAAATGGATTTCGCATTTGAAAAGAGGATGAAAAACAAAATTAGTGGTATCCTTTGAATTTTCGACAAAATGATTTTTCTGGTAAAATTTTGAATTTGAATTCTGAAATTATGTCAATTGCGAGAGCTCTTGTAGAAAAAATTAAAATGCGACTTAATTTTAATTAATACCATTATTTAATCTGAATTGGTAAAATGTTAATATTTTAGTGTTTTTTTATTATGTGTGAAAAATAGTTTTTGGCGAATATTAATCTTTAAATAATGAATAAATAATAAAGGGTCAATGTCAATAAAGAATACATCACTTAAATCAACAAAATAGCTAAAAATTATAACAAAACAGCGAAAATGTGCAGCATAATCACTATTCAAAACTAAAGTACTTATTCAAAATTACCACCATCAAAAATTATTTTTTTTTATACGTAGGTACGGTAAATTTTTGTAGTTAGGTACCTAGCGTCATCTGTAGTGTGTACTGTGTGTCTTGAGTAAGTGTCTTGTTACATTGCAAAGTCGACGTCATTGTCTTTGCAAAGAGACGCTAATTGTATCCGAACGTCTGCGGTCCCTCCGGTGAGTACCGATCCCACAAGGACAGAAACTATTTTCATTTATTAATTTATAATAAACGAAGAATTTCTGACCCTGGTGAGATTCGAACTCACGACCATTCGGACCTTTCGATCCAAAGGTAGGCGCTCTTACCACTGAGCCACAGAGGGGGTCATAAAAAAATTATTGTTATGTGTGCAAATGTTAATATTTTACCAATTTAGATTAAATAATGGTATTCATTAAAATTAAGTCATATTTTAATTTATTTTACTTTGAGCTTCGCAATTCACATAATTTCAGAATTCAAATTTTTACCAGAAAAATCATTTTGCCGAAAATTCAAAGTATACCACTAATTTTGTTTTTCATCCTCTTTTCAAATGCAAAATCCATTTTAAAAAAATTTAATATACAAGGTGTTTTTTTGGGTTGGAACATTTATACAATATTTTTTAATCCGGACCTGGATTTTTTATAATTGTAATTAAATTAATTGACTGGACACCTAAAAGAATATTCGTGTGTTAAATATAAAATCAATATACAGTGTGGTTGAAAAGTTGTAAGCTGTATTTCAATTTTTTTCTACTTAGAGCTCTCGCAATTCACATAATTTCAGAATTCAAATTCCAAATTTCACCAGAAAAATCATTTTGCCTAAAATTCCAAGTAAACCACTGAATTTAGTTTTTTATCCTCTTTTCAACTGAAAAATCCATTTTAAAAAAAATTAATGTACAGGGTGTTGTTTTGGGGTCGGAAAATTTTTCCAATATTTTTTAAGCCGGACCTGGATTTTTACCAATTGTAAATAAATTAATTTATTGTACGCCTTAAATGATATTTGCGTGCAAATATAAAATAAATATACAGTGTGGTCAAAAAGTTATGAACCAATTAAGAAAATGGCAAAATAGATAAAACACCCAGTATCTTTGTTATTAATTTAGTAAGACCCATTAAGTATGGTATTTTTGAGACCGCCTAAGTATCCTCTTTCTACAGTTAACGTATGTTACTTTACCAATGAAACACCCTGTAAGTATGTAAGCAAAATAATAATTATTATTAATGAATACATAATATTAACACAAAAAACATGACGACAAAATCCTTTGTGCTGCGCTCTATGGTAGAATGTTGGAAGTAAACGTATAATGAATACAACGTTACTTAGGGGTGCGGTGCAACTCCTTGACCTCATCGAGAGACATTTCATATACATCCAACTCGTATGCAGCCACTTCATCGAGAGCCCCAATTCATCAACTGTACTGCCCGTTTTGACTGAACGACTGAACCGTCTGTCGTTGTAGCCGCTAGCGTCGGTTGTTGGCGACTGGTACGAGGGCGAGGTCCGAGAGCTGTCGAGGTAGAGATCGACTCACAAACGCTGAGCGACTATAGTGGCGAGTCTATGTGATTTTGAGAGTTTTTATGTGAGAGATTTTTTAGCAGTCTGTAGTGTTGCTTGTATTTGAGAATGTCCCATTTTACTTTTGAAGAAGATAAAAAACTTATTAAGGCAGTGGCGGCACATCCTGCTGTATTTGACATGAAGCACGTTCTCTATAAGGATCAGAACGCTAAGGACAACATGTGGGTTGTTATTGCAGGAGAAGTTGGAAAAACAGGTATGTCATTTATAGAAATAACTTTTAGCAATTTGTTCCAGTTCTCTTTAATATAACTAAAGTCTAGTAATAGTCTGTAATAAATTGCAAATAATATTTAAGGAAAAGAATCAGCTATAGTATTTCAAGTTTAAAATAATCGTATACGGTACATTTTCAGATCTAAACCCTACAACCAAAAACTGAATTATTACAGTACATATTAGTTGTTATTTTGTTATAGGTATTAAAGTTATATGTCAAGTAACCACAAAATTTAATAACAAACAGATCTCACAAAAACATGTAGTCTCTCTCTCCTATGGCGCTATAGCTCAAGTCGAGCTCCAACTATCTGTCTCTATGGCTGCTCTCCTCCAGTTGTCCACCTTCAATATCTCTTTAGAATCGGTTCTCACTTTGTCTATCCACCCCTTCCTTGGTCTTCCTACTGGCCGGCGTCACACCATAGTTTCGCTAAGCGTTCTACTAGGTGCTCTATCATCCATTCTTATAAGGTGACCTGCCCAGCGCAATCTTTGTATTTTTGCATAATTTGCTATAGAGCAGCGGTTCTCAATCTATGGTACATCTACCACTGGTGGTACATATCATTATTTACGGTGGTACACAAAACGCAAAACTGTCAAAATCACCACTATTACAGTTAATTAGATTACCTATCTAGATAGGTAGTTATTTCAGTTAGGTGGTACCAAAAATATTAAAAAGTATTTTGTGGTACATGACCCAAAAAGATTGAGAACCACTGCTATAGAGGGTTCTTTGTAATATTGGTATAACTCGTGGTTAAACCTTATTCTCCATATACTATTGTCGCAAATGGGTCCCAATATCCTCCTTAACCCCTTCGGTACGGTGATGCACCCGTGTGCATCATGCTTGCCTGTTCGCTCAGTACGGTGATGCACACGGGTGCATCATGAGTTTTCGTTCGCCATAAGGCAGTGCCACCATCTTCATCATATTTCAGGTATTTTTGTTCTGTCCGAATTACCTTATTCAAATCTAAAAGTGGGGAAACCACGCCCAAAAGTGGGTGATATCCAGAGGTAGATTGTCCAGATTACGAGACTGGGACGATGTCGAGCACAAAATAATCTGAGGAATTCCATACGAATTATCTTGTTTATCTTTTTTAATAATTTTTGTTTAAAATGGTTTTTTATGGATAAAATTTAATTTAACTCACATACTATGTAGAATAATAATTTAATAAAAATAGTTTTATTTCTAAAATAAGTGTTATTATTACATTAACTTTAATTAGTTGTAGTGTGATACTGTATTTTAACCGACCGCGCGAAGCCGCTCGGTAAGCGCTCGAATCCGTATACAGGAGCCAACTTGCCGAATGACGGTCCAGCACGAAGGGGTTAATATCTTTCTTTCAAAAGTATTAATAAAGTTTATTGTCTTTTTAGTCATGATCCATGTTTCTATTCCATATATTGCTATTGGCCGTATGATGGTTTTATATATTTTAAACTTTACTTCTCTATGGATGTCTTTGGATCCAAACACATACGCTACAACAGAGAGAAGTATGCTTTGTTAGCAAGAATTATCTGTTTCCGTATTTCCTTCTCCTCGCTGCCATTCTCAATTATCTGTACACCCAGATATGCGAGCTGTTCTAATACTTCTATGTTAGCTTCAAAAAACACGTAGTCTACTGCCAATAAAATACAATAAAATATACAGTAAAATGCTCTTATCTTATGATCTATCTGTTCTACAGACAGTAGAATCCTACCAAGTTGTTTTCACTTCCACAGCACAATATGAGGCGTATTGTAATACCTTATTGTAAACCCTTGCATTTAGCTTTTATCAAATGCTGCCCATCCCAAGTCTATACGACGCTGGATGCCACAAGTTGTCAAAGTGATTGTCTTTGTCTCTTGTGTAGAATAGTAAAAGACAATCAAACTTGTTGGAAAGTCCATTACGTGACAAATACCTTTCCCTCATAGTATTATGTAAACAGTAAGATACAATGATGACGTCATCTACTGTTTTAAGTTTTAGGTTTGAGGAATATTAGAGTGTAAATAATGCGAAAAACTTGGGAAAGTATCCCAAATGCGTTTTCCGAAGTTTGCCTGGCACGACACAGTATGTAATTAAACACATCTTTAATATCAACGCATGAAAGGCAATCCTTCCTAACCGACAAGATTTGGTAAAACGACATATATATATCATTCGACTCGCCATAAAAATCCGCGTCGATTGGTCTGGGTCTCGTAGCGCTGCGTTGAGATTTGTTGTCGCTTAGGAAGTACGTGAATCTTAAGTATTCTCACGTTTTCAACTGACTAAGCAACAAAAAAGTCCTAATTTTCTATATATCGGTTGGTTGGACAGTTTGAGTTATAAGAAAAAACGAATAGTAATTTGTTCCTGTCTTAAAATTATATTAACCGTTAACTTAGATAAATTTACTGAAAGTAAAATCATATGCACCAAGCAGTACGGTATTTTTTCCTGTTCTAGATTTTGCTATCATAGTCGCTTACCGATTTTTATACAAACAGAAATATCATCCAAACGTGTCCTTATACATTTGTTCCTAAAAATGTATTTGACATCATTTGTGCTTAGACATTTTTGCTTGTTGCGAAATAGGTATAAAAAAGAGCTTAGATAATTTTACATAAAAAAACGATACCGACTTGATGTCGCTTAGATAATTTTACCTGACTAATTAGTTTGGAACCGAATGTCGCTTAAATAGTTTTACTTGCCTTAATGTTGTGCCAAACGTGTCGCTTAGATAGTTTTATTTGAATTTCAAAACGAATAATAGGCGCTTAGGAGGCGCAACCATGTTTTGAATGTCGGTTATGCATAACATACTGCATACTGCTTTCGTATTATACTAGTAAGAGGACTAACTCACAATCATAAACTTATATCGAGAAACAGTCCTGATGAAGGTGAAAATTTGGCATAGCCCTCAAATAGTATGGATTTAAATACACCACACATTGATATAGTCCTAAAAGTAACTGAGATGAATAAAGAACAATCAAATAATACCAATATTGTTGAAAAGAAAAAAAACTGTTCGTAAATGCAAAAGAGACATGAAATACATCGATTACATGTCTGATCAAGAAGATTTTTCAACTTTTTACGGCGACAATGAGGATTCATACGACTGGTTGCCAGTACAAAGTGCAAGCGACGAGGAAACAAATGATGCAGAGTCAACGGGTAAAACAAGAAAAAAGAAAAAGAATTTCAGAAGAATAAAACCAACAACGAATGGATCGGGCATAGAAGAAGAAACTATAGGTGACGCTGGATTCACGGAAAGAAAAAATAATGAAAGAAAAGAAAGATCTAAGAAGAAGAGAGCTGGGGAAGAATATACAATTAAGAAGGGAGTGACAGTACCAGCCAAGAAATTTCTCCCGAATCCATGTAAAGGAAAAAAATGTGGCAATAACTGTGGATCTATCCCAGAAGAAAGAAGAGAAAGCCTATTTAACCATTTCTGGAAACTGGATACAACTCGACGACGAAATTGGTTGGTATCATTGGCGCAAAGAGTAGGTGTGAAGCGCAAGCGCAGTGAGTCTGAAAAACGCAACTGTACTATAAAATATTTTATAAATGAAGGAGAAGGTAAGAGAAATGTATGCTTACAGTTCTTAGCAGCCACTATGAATGTTTCAGATAAAACTATTTATAGTATTATTAAAAATGCAGAGTGGGGATGTGCCAAGGAAAACATGAGAGGAAAGATGGAGCCGTCAAATAAAACCAAACAAACTACTCTGGATGCCGTTATAAACTTTATAAAAAGTTTGCCTGCTTTACCATCGCACTATGGCCGCCAAGATTCCAGTAAAGTTTATTTACCAGAAGAATTCAAGACCATACCAACTCTTTACGGAATTTATAAAAATAATGTCATTAATCAAGGTATGGATATTGTGAGTGAGAGAATTTTTCGCAAAATATTTCATGAGCAGTTTAACGTCGGCTTTCATGTACCAAAGAAAGATAAGTGCAATAAATGCCTTGTGTTTGAAAAAACCACTGATCCTGACAAACTGAAAGAAAAAGAACAGCATGAGAAAGAAAAAGAAGAAAGTTACGCCCGTTTCAAAAGTCACAAAAAGATCCACAAAGATGATTCTTTTACATTATGCGTCAGCTTTGATCTTCAAAAGGTCTTGAATACGCCATATTCACCTTTATTACTATTATACTATAGTAGAAAACTAGCTGTTTATAACCTATGTTTCTACGAGAACAGGACTCGTAAAGTATTCTGTTATTATTGGGACGAATCTAATGGTAAACGAGGTGCAAATGAAGTAGCAACAATTTTGCATAAATACATTAAATCTGTTGATGCCAGAGGAAATGTTAAACGATTGCTGTTATACTGCGATTGTTGTCCAGGGCAAAACCGGAACCGCACTGTTATGGGTATGATTCACCAAACTTTGCAGGAATGTAATAATCTTGAAACAATTCAATTGAATTTCCTACTAACTGGACACACTTATATGCCAGTAGATACGTCTCACGCCATCATTGAAAATAACCTTAAACATACAACTGTTTATGCACCTTCCCAATGGTTCACCATTTTCTCAACTGCTAGAAAGAATCCATCGCCATTTAATGTTGACCGAATATCTTATGATCAATTTAAAAAATGGGATAACATTGGAGACAAATATTTCAAAGGAAATCTTACTGGCAAAATAAGTAAAGTTCGGATTGCAACTTTTAAGAAAGACAAACACATTAGGTGACAAACCTCACGTAATATAAATAATACCGTTAATAGGTAAATATACGAGGTATACTTACATTTAATTAATATTAATAACTAATTATAAAATTATACTAGGTAAATATACCTTGTATATTTATCTATTAACGATTTTATTTATATCATTTTAAAGTGCGCATGCGTTTTGCTGCTAATTGGCACCCGCGAACGCACTTATTGTTTCTATAAAAACATCTATGAATTCTGTTGTCAAATTATTCGATGTTGAAGTCCAGCCTAAGACTAGGGTCCCACTTATGTCCTGCTATAGATCACTATTGCCCATTTCCAAAAAGAAATATGACGATCTTCAGAAATTTTGTGCTCACCAAGTCATTCCAGCTTGTTTTCATCATGAATATTTGAACATTCCACGGGATGCGAATATGAAAGGTGTGTTACCAGAATCAGACGTAGAAGATCCTGATTACGATTTTTCATTTATTTTTGCTGCAGTTTTGTTTTGATATTATGTTATTATATTAGTATTACGAGTATATTATAATTTGTGGTTGCTTTCATTTTGATGTTATAAGGTATAAGAAGTCAAAATGTTAATAAGGCTGGTTAATAACAAGTATACGGTCGGCTTGTGTAACATTTCCTAAATAAATTTATGGGTAAATGCATTAAAATGCAATTATTGCTTCTCCGTCATCTGTTTGGATTATAAAAAGATGCAATGACATTATTAAATGCGTTTAGGCATAAATTGATTTAGAAAGCGTTACGCAAGCCCCCCTAAATAGCATATTTTTTTATAAGTTTAATTATTTGAGGTTCCAGTATTACAGTCTTGACCAAATACGATTTAAAGTTGATTTTTTAACTATTATTTGTTTTGTTTGTTTGCTATCATTTGTTATATGTTTGAGATTGAATTATAGAATTCCTTACAAATTGTCTTACATAGGATATTACTCTAAGTACACTTGGTTAATTTTGCATTTAATGTGTTCTTTACCAATTATTTTTCCAATAGTTAGAGTTTTGGATCTTAACCATAGTTAAGTGTTAATGAAAGAGTACACACGAACATAATATTATGTATGAGATTTTAAAGAAACTTTTTTAACTCTGATGAGTCTTGTGATGTTAAACTGTACACTGTGCCTTATTTGGAGTAATAATAATTAATAATAATATGTTGAGATCTCTTTCTTGTTTGCAAATTCTTGATGTTACTTACTTATGTTATTTAACAATTATTTAGAAGATTTTTTTTATTCATACCCAGTGTTTATTATAAAAACCAAATTTTGTTTAAGTTCTTCATTTTTAATTCAAAAAAATACTGCAATACAATAAAAATATTGATTAAAAACAAAAATTGTTTTATTTGTTAAACTCACTCCCTTCAAAAATGTCGGATAGAGTTGCAAATGTTACTTTATAATAAGTAATTAGATTATTTTTCTTGAAAGATCTGACTAAAATTTAATTATTTAGTTTTTTTTTCCTATTTTTCAAAGATATTTTTTCGTTATTAATATATTTTTACCTATTTGCATATAAATAGCTTAAGTATGTAACTGAATATACTTGAAAGTTTTTTTGTAGGCTCAGGCGCATATATAGTTGTACCTGTTATTTTTTTGGGGTAATCTTTTACTAACCAACTCTAAATGGTAAACTTGAAGTGTTAAGTAAAAATATTACTTCTTAGATAAAAGCCCACAATATTATAATGCATAAACTCTAACAAGTATTTATCTATGATGGAAAGTAAATATTTTATAAGAATTTTTCAATAAAAAAAATTTTTGATCAGCTCTCCTGCACATTTGTATAGATGTCGGTTAGGAAGGATTGCCTTTCATGCGTTGATATGTTTACCAATAGCATCGTCTCTTCGGTACGGTTTTATCTTGATCGGATGTAATCTAAATCACCAACAAAAACATGCGGCAAAATAAGTTCAGAGTCAGGGAGCTGTATTGGGATTGTAGTATAGTACCATTGCCCAATTTGGACTTAAAAATACCACTGTCGCATGTCGCCCTCTTTACCATATGAACCAACATCGATGTACATAAATTTGTAGTTTGCGTCAACGACAGGAGTAGGTACAATAGAGAAGAACCTTATGTAGTTATAAAACAGAGAGGCTGATCCGTCAGGGCACTTGATTCCAGTGTTGCCAATCGCATTTCTCTAGATTATCCGATGATCGCTCGAAAAATATCCGATTTGTCACAAAAGGTACGCTAGGTCAAAAATTATTCTGTTATTAAAATCAATGTTGCCAATGTTATTCTTTTACTCCCCTTAACAACCATCAAATAACAAAATCCGTTGTTCGTACGCCAATCAGTTGATTGTAATCAATTATCATTATGATAATTAACATAATTAATTGATTGATTAATTATTAACTATCAATTAACGTAACAATTATTAACATAATTGATTAATTAATCAATTAATCTCATAATTGTAATCAATTATGTTTTCAGCAACCCAATCAAAGTTGACATTGACAGTAATTAAATATTTAGTGAGTCTATATGAGTTTATTTAGTGAGTTAAATGAGTCTATATTCATTAATAGTTTTACATCTCTTTAAATTTGTATCATCCATAACACATTACATGTTAGCCAAGCTCATTTGAGGTCAATTGTTTCACAGCTGGACTTAATTAAAACTTATATATACCCTTTATTGGAATTTTAATATTTCATTAATATCATATATTTAGATGGCCCTAGCTGTTTTCATTTGATCTTGGATTATGCTTGACACTTCAATCTTGTATTCCGATCATTGACTTCAAGTTTGACTCAACAGTGGTATAATATTTCATATTTCATTAAGTTTTCTAAATCTCAAATTTTACTCAGTCCATTTCAATAAGTCAATTTCAAAAAAAAAATTTCAACAGCTGACACTTAATTAGTACTACAGAGTATGCAACCCACTAATCTTCATATTTCAACCAGTGCCACATCCAATCTCTATGTCTAGAAACATTGTCGCCAACCAACATCTTAGCCCACCTCTGACAAGTTTGAATGTGGTAACTGGCTTTCACTTTTAACTACAAATAAATATTTTAACAAAACATTTTAATAACCTCTCATTTCACCGTTTGCTACTGATACTGTTTTGTCTTGCTTGAGGCCTTTGATCGTTTACAGTTTTTTGAATGTACAGCCCAATGTGTAGTGACTGTACATATTACACAATCATAGTCTCACCAAGTTGTCATCTGTCAGCCATCACTTGATCATTTACGTCAAGAAAAAGTAATACTTCATTGCTTCATTCTTCGTTCTGCCTCCATATTTAAAATATAGAACCTACTGGCAATTTAATTTATATGTTTGTCCCTTGTTCAGTGTGTAGTTAGTTGTTAATTTAAGTTTGCCACCAAAATGATCTATAATAATTAAATGACATTCGAGGATACCTTCTTTTTATTGACGAAGTAAGTCTAGAAACGTTTTTGTATTTTGTATCATATCACCTTCGATTTTTTGTCGAAGTCTGTAACTTTTTTCCTCTTCTACAATGGCGTTTTCTTTACTTATTTCAGATGCCCCTGAGGATGCTCTTGTGAGCGAAAGTATACTTGGGCAAGATTTAATTAAATTCAGTGCTCGATATCTGCCTTTTGACTTTAAAATTCATTTATTCGAGCATTCAACCATTTCCTAATTTTCTGACTATGGCAGTCTTGGTTGATTCCTATAGGAGATTATTCTGCAAGAGAATGGTCGTTTTTCTAAACATTTGGTTCGTTAGGCAGTGCATTCTACATCAAGTCACTCCTACTTTTGCTAAGGTCCAAACATCAAGGAATGTACTTGATAGGGAAAAACATATTTTGGAAAAGAAAATACTGAAAAGAGAACTTAAGAAACACTATTCAAAACTCAATCAAATCAATGTTGACCTCAAAGTAACCTATGATAAGATTCTACAACAACATCCCTGGTCTTTCGTTACTGATTCCTTAACTGATATAGAAGATGAAGTTTCTCGCTTACAATCTACTAAGAAGAGTTGTTTGACCAGCAAACTAAACCGTTTGATTTTGAAAAAACAATAGTCCAACTCCTCAACACCCGGACATAGTTTTTCAGATCATAAATTCCACCCTAGGGTTTTAAATCTAAGTAACACCAATTTCTCAGAGGAAGAATTACAATTTTTAGGTCTAGGTCTTAAGTTTTCTTGTCAGAATTTTAGGTTTACTGACTCAGTGTTGGGAACCTTTGCAGTGGAGCTGGATACCCTTATAGAAGGTATGACAAAAGATATTGAAACAAAACAGTATTTGAGAAATTCATGTATAAGCTTACTCCAACAACAACAATGTAAGTACAAACTCAATTTCCGTAAACACCATCATTTATTTAAAAAACAAAATGTTTTACTTAAATCTATAAAAGAAAAACTCAATAGAGATTCTCTAGTACTGAGTAAAGCCAATAAGGGTAGTTGTATTGTAGTCTTGGAACAAGTTCAATATATAGACAAAGTAGTCCTTCCTTTCAGATAACAACTTTCTAATCTTGGAAAAAAATCCAATTAACACTTTTATTAATAAATCAAAAGCTATGGTTAAGTTGTACAATGACACCATCATTAAATATACTACAAAAAAGTTAACTTTATCTAATCCTATAACACCTAGGTTATATGGACTTCCTAAGATTCATAAGCATAATTGCCCTATAAGGCCTGTTGTTAGTTTCTGTAACACCCCAGTTTCACTTTTATCAGAGTTCGTTTACAACACAGTTAAATCTATCACTAACTTTAAACCTAAGTTTTCTGTTTCAAATTCTTTAGAATTAATAGAACGTTTAAATAACATCAGGATCAGAGAGAGTTTTTATTTGGTTTCATTTGATGTGTCTAATCTGTTCACTTCTGTACCAAGAGATGAAACTTTACCTCTGGTACAAAACCTTTTAAACAAATGTAACATAACTACAAAAGACCAAGTTGCAATCTCAACCATGCTTAAATTTTGTCTTGACCAAGACTTTTTTCAATTCAATCAAAAAATATATAAACAACCAACAGGTTTAGCGATGGGATCTCCACTATCCCCATTTTTAGCTGACCTTTTCCTAGATAACTTGGAACAGACCTTTGTTCATAACAACAACAAAATAGTCTTCTGGTCTAGATATGTTGACGATTGCCTAGCCATCATAGAGGGATCTCAAGATGATGCCACACAGGTCCTAGATCATCTTAATGAACTCCATCCTAACATTTCTTTTACACTTGAGCTAGAGTCTAACAATAAGTTGAACTTCTTGGATATAGCCATAACTCGTCATTAAGATTCTCTAGAATATAACATATATAGGAAGCCTACCCAAACGGATCATGTTATACATGAAACATCTAACCATCCAATACAACACAAAATGGCAGCCTTCGATAGTTTCATTTATAGAGTTCTCAAATATCCACTTTCTAATGACAACTTCAAGTTAGAACTTTGTACTCTTAAGCAAAATGCTCACAACAATGGTTATGATCCCAATATCATAGATATACTTCTCAATAAAGAAAAACGAAAACTTGCAGAAAAGCATGCTTACTCTCAAACATCCACTACCCTCAATACTAATAATAACACCAAGTATTTCTCCTTCACTTACATTAGTGACATTTCTAAAAAAATATCCAAACTTTTTACTTCCACAATTGACAATATCAAAATATCTTTCAAGTCACATAATACTTTAGGCTCCTTTCTAATTAACAGCAAAGACAGGACGAACACCTTGGATAAGAGTGGTATATATAAATTGAGATGTGAGGATTGTGATGCTTCCTATGTAGGTAGAACCATTCGTAAGTTGTCAACGAGAATTACAGAACATTTGAAAAGACCAAATTCTTCAAGTTTCGGTCAACACTTAGATTCCAGCAAACATAATTTCAATATTAATAAAGGCTCGTCCATTTTACATGATATCAGTAGGAAGAAAAACTACTTGGAGTTGGATTTGTTGGAGGATTTGGAGATTACCAGGGAATCAAATGAAAACTTTCATTGCCTTAACACTCAAATCAATTTAAATTGCACTAAATTTAAACCAATTTTTAAAAACTTTGTTACAGCATCACCTCGCAGGAGTCCCAGCTCGGCTGTATAGGTTTTCCAGCACTGAGTCTATATTCATTAATAGTTTTACATCTCTTTAGATTTGTATCATCCATAACACATTACATGTTAGCCAAGCTCATTTGAGGTCAATTGTTTCACAGCTGGACTTAATTAAAACTTATATATACCCTTTTTTGGAATTTTAATATTTCATTAACATCATATATTTAGATGGCCCTAGCTGTTTTCATTTGATCTTGGATTATGCTTGACACTTCAATCTTGTATTCCGATCATTGACTCAACAGTGGTATAATATTTCATATTTCATCAAGTTTTCTAAAGTGGAGTGATTCCTGCTTACGGGAGTTAATCCTCCTCGCCCTAATGAATTGTATCACCCGAATGTCATTCTCTAGGGGTGAGCAAGTCTCTCAGGCTGGGTTAAATCACTATGCTTGCTTGCTTGAAGTTTTCTAAATCTCAAATTTTACTCAGTCCATTTCAATAAGTCAATTTCAAAAAAAATTTTTCAACAGCTGACACTTAATTAGTAAGTACTACAGAGTATGCAACCCACTAATCTTCATATTTCAACCAGTGCCACATCCAATCTCTATGTCTAGAAACATTGTCGCCAACCAACATCTTAGCCCACCTCTGACAAGTTTGAATGTGGTAACTGGCTTTCACTTTTAACTACAAATAAATATTTTAACAAAACATTTTAATAACCTCTCATTTCACCGTTTGCTACTGATACTGTTTTGTCTTGCTTGAGGCCTTTGATCGTTTACAGTTTTTTGAATGTACAGCCCAATGTGTAGTGACTGTACATATTACACAATCATAGTCTCACCAAGTTGTCATCTGTCAGCCATCACTTGATCATTTACGTCAAGAAAAAGTAATACTTCCTTGACCTGTGCTTGGTGGTGTGAACAGCGCTTGGCTCCGCGTTCTACGAATACGAGGTCTTTCCTAAGTACTAACGTACCTAACCTACCCCAAATTGTTTTTGTCTGGGTAAGTTGAGCATTAGCTTAATCATTTGAATACTTCTTTCTTTTTTATAGGCTTAATTTGATATATTTTGTTATTTTTCTTTTTTATATATTGTTTATTACAAAACTTGCACTGACTGGCTTTTTGTATTATGAGTAACGAACAGGGGGGTACGTCCCCCCTCAAACCCGTCGAGAACATAATTTTAGATTCCGCATCAAATAGTAATAACGATATTTCTAACTCCCATAGCCTATCTCAGAACGATAAAACCCATCAGGAACAAAAAATTATCAACCTCTACTCCGAAAAAGATAATGGGCCCTTTTTTGTGTATTTAAAATCAACAAACATAGATACGAAAGTAGGTTCGTTTAATGGGATTAAAATTGCTAGAGATATTTTCAATTTAAAATTAAAAGATATTCGAAAAATACATAGTAAAGGCCTTAATCGAATTGCAATTGAATTTATTAATTTTGAATCAGCTAATCAATTTCTAAATAATAAAACTTTGTTAGACAAGGGTTATAAAATTTATATTCCCTTTAATTTTGTTACTTGTAAGGGTATAGTTAGACAAATTGATCTAGAGATTGGTGACAAAGAATTGTTGGATTGTTGCAGTACAGGCTCTGACATCGAAATACTAAATGTTAGAAGACTCAATAGGAAGGTATTCAAGAATGACATAATCACGTACGAACCAACAGGCACAGTACTCTTTACTTTTAAAGGTGTAATAATGCCTAAAATAGTAAACTTTTATGGCATGCCGAAACTAGTTAACGTTTACGTAGCACCAGTTACTCAGTGTTTCAATTGTTTAAGGTTTGGGCACACTAAAACAATCTGTAAGAGTAAAGATCGTTGCATTAACTGTGGTGAACTTGCCCATACTGAAGCATGTGAAGTCAGATGCTTCTTCTGCAAGGGACCCCACAAAGCCACTGATAAGAACTGCCCCGAATTCCTGAGGCAAAAAAACATTAAAGAATTAATGGCATACGAAAATATGACTTTCTATGATGCCAACGAAGCAGTCACAAAAACATATGTAGAAAAAGATAAGTTTATTATGTATGCCAGTGACTTCCCAGTTCTTAGGAATAGGAAGTCCAATAATATCCCAAACAATAATGTTAGCATCAACGACTCTATCACGCCCTCCCAAAGAAGAACTCATAACTTCAAATCCTCTACTACCAAACGCTCATTTCAACAGGTGGTCTCTAACTCAAACAACAAAAGACGAGTCATTCAAAAAGGGTACGACAAGAAAGCTCATGAAGAAAACCTCTTTCTCCCTAATTCACGCCCCGAAAAATCAACATACTCTCCCTCCCAACAACAGGTCTCAACATCATATAACACAAACACAGAAAAACCCTCATCAAACTCTCTACAAAACTTAGCCTGGCATCCCAGTGCATTGCAACATATTGAACATTCTGACTCAGATACTTTATATGATACCAGAAACGCTTGTCTACATTTTCTCAATAATGCGACATTCGATAATTTAAATATTCTCAAAAATATATTATCCCAGACAAACTTGGACTATATGGACCAAGATTCAATCTCAGACTTTGACTCTTTATAACTTCCTATACACCACAATGTCTCACAACCCAAAACTAAAAATAATACAATGGAATATCAGAAGTGTTAATGCAAATAGGGATAACCTGATTAGTCTAATATCCGAAATGGATCCAGATATCATTTTCATCAATGAAACATGGCTTAAGCATGATGCCAGATTTTCTTTAAACTTTTATAACATCATCCGACAAGACAGGGATGATTCATTTGGTGGGGTGGCAACATGCATTAAGAAATCCATAAGGTTTTCGACAATCAAAAAATTCAATTCAGCTCTAGTTCAATACATAATAATTAGTATCAGTAACCTATACCTTATAAATATATATTCTAGTTCCAATATGGCAATCACTGCCACTTTACTAAACGAAATGGTAGAAGGTATACCCTTAAATAATCTGATCATTATGGGGGATTTGAACTCACACCATCCCGCTTGGGATAAAGGGGTATGCAATAAAGGTGGTAAAGTTATTTTTGATTTTTCCTTTGATAATGACCTTACAGTGTTAAATGATGGCTCAGCAACCTTATTTCAAGACTCTATAAGAACATCAGTGCAATAGATCTTGCAATTGTGAGCAACAGTATGTGTTTGTCGTCTGAGTGGGGTGTTATCCAAGACTGCGGTAACAGTAACCACTTTCCCACATACATTAAATTAAATATAGAGGACCTTAATGGAATAGAAAGACACTTACTTAAACCATACAAAACAAGAAACACTAAAAATGCTGACTGGAATACCTATTACCAGAACATATTATTAAACAAGCAAAACTTGTCAGAAATCAAAGACTATAAGGATTTCTTTACAGTCATAAACACAGCGGCAGATGAAGCAATCCCTTTCAAAAATTGTGGGGTACAGGGTAGACCCAGGAATCCATGGTGGGACGAAGAGTGTTCCTTATGGATCAAAACACGAAAAGAAGCAATCTCCAATTTTAATAATTCCCCCTCTATAGAAAATTTCATCGAAACAAAACGCATCATCGCTATGACTAGGAGGAACTTAAAAGCAAAAAAGAAATACAAATTTAAAAACTTTTGTGAATCCTTAAATAGAGGATCCAATATCACTTACGTTTGGAATAAAATTAAAAAATTTTCCAATTATCACAATAATAAAGTTGTTCATAATCCGCCAGATAATATTAAATTAGAAATATTAGGTAAAATGTCTTCAATAAACATTGATCCCAATTTTAATATGTCATATGATAACCAAGAAGTTGCTCCCTTTTCAATCCATGAGTATAATTTGGCGTTAAATAATAAAAAAGATTCTGCGCCAGGTATCGATGACATATCTTACTTGATGTTAAGAAACCTTCCACTGGCAGCCAAAAACACACTGTTAAGAATTTACAACCTTTGTTTGAGTGGGGGTCCTGTTCCTGTGGAATGGAAAAAATTTAATGTAATTAACATCTTAAAGCCTCAAAAAAACCCTACTTTGTCTGAGAGTTTCAGACCAATAGTCCTATCATCCTGTGTACTTAAAACTCTCGAAATCATAATTAAAAATCGTCTGGATTGGTTTATGGAACACAATTCACTATTTAAAATTAATCAATCAGGTTTCAGGAAAGGTAGAGGGACATATGATAATTTAGCTCTTTTACATTTTACGATTTTAGAAGCATTTGAATCTTCCCAAACGGTATTAGCCATTTTTCTAGATATTAAATCAGCCTACGACAATGTTGAAATATACAACCTTTATAATAAACTTAAAAATTTAAACCTGCCCTTGGCTTTAATCAACCTTATCCTTAAAATCCTACAAAATAGACTTTTATATTCAAGAGCTGATGACGGCAATTTCTTGGGACCATACCAAACTTCTATGGGGCTACCTCAAGGCTCTCCCTTAAGCACCATTCTTTTTAACATATACATTCATGACCTTTTCTATTTATTCTCTAACGAAGTGAAAATATGTGGGTATGCAGATGATTTATTAGCGGTAAAGACATTCATAGTATGACAAATAAGATCATCCCAGAAATTACAAACACTCAAAACTGGCTAGAAGCTCATGGGTTGTCTATTTCAATTGATAAATGTGAAGCTGTGTGGTTCACAAGAGGTCAACGCAAAACAAACCCCCCTATAATCTCTCTTAATAATAACAATAACATTCCCTTCAAAAATCAGGTTAAATTCTTGGGCATCACTTTTCATAAAAACTTGAAATGGGACCCTCACTTAGACAAAATTGTACTTAAAGCAAAGAAAAATATCAACATATTGAGAGCATTGTGTGGAGTTTGGTGGGGTGCAGACCCCAAGATTCTAATTATGGTCTTTAATGCTTTGATTAGGTCTCATATGGATTATGGTTCCTTTCTGTTCAGCCCAATTACACAGAAATGTAGCAATAACCTAAATAACGTATTTTTCGAAGGGCTCAGAGTATGCCTGGGATGCATGAAATCCACTCCGCGCTTAGCAATCTTAGCTGAATCTGCTCAGATTGACCTGGAACATAGAAGTCTAATACTAGCGTCTAAATTCATATCTAAAATTATCAAAATTAACAATCACCCAGTAATAAAGACGCTTCTTAACATACGTAGAAAAATCATAAATAAACCCATTTTCCACAAGGCAAACCTCGTACCTCTTCTTGTAATGGCCCTTGAACATTTTTTCCCTTATCAAAACAAAATACACAAACATCCAAACTTTCCTTGTTATGACTTGGATTTCAACACATTAATCAATCCAATACAAACGTTAAACTGTAATCTTAAGAAAAATGAATCATCAATCAAACAAAAATTTTCAATATTCACCCAAAAGTACAATAGGGATTTCTCCTTTGTATATACTGACGCCTCCAAAAGTAATGGGAGAATAGGTTTTGGAGTCAACATTCCCAACATTAACTTCAAGTTTTCTTCTAGGCTTCCTGGTGAGATATCTATAACAAAAGCCGAAAATGTGGCAATTTACCAAGCAATTAAAATCATAATATCTAAAGACATCAAGAAGGCTATTATCTTCTCAGATTCTCTAAATGCTATATCTAAAATTAAAAACCCTAAAATATCAGCCACTGATGACTCAATCTCCCTCAAAACAAAAAATCTCATCTTATCAGCATATAAGAAAGGATTTGACATTTTAATCTCATGGATTCCAGGACATTCTGACATTCCTGGTAATGTAGAAGCTGATTTACTAGCCAAAATAGGGACAGGCTTAAATATTCCGTTGGCTATGTTATTAGACTCCCAAGATATTCTAAACTCCATAAAGGAAAAAATTATTACTAAATTTAAAATCAATTGGGAAGCCATGCTGCGGAGGAAAAACTACCAGTATATGAGAATGCAAACCTCTTTTTCCTTTAAGGCATGGTTCTCAACCCTAACATTTAAAAACAGAAGACATATCACCACAATAATAAGAATGAGAACAGGTCATTGCTTAACTAAACAACACCTTTTTAAAATCAAAATAATAGACAGTCCAGCATGTGAATGCGGAGTAGTGGAGGATTTAAACCATATTTTCTTTGAATGCCCCATTAATGTTATTCCCAACATGGACTTATACACAATCTTTATTTTAATGAAATTCAAAACACCAATCTCAATAGATACAATCTTAATATCCCCTAACGAAAGGTCGGTCAGTGCAATCTTACAGTTTCTTGACTATAATAAAATTAATTTGTAATTTATGATGCTCAACTTTAATTTAATATGTTTAATATTTTTGCCTTTCAGTTTCTCCTCTGTGGCGTTCCTATTACCATTTGTTTACAATCTGTGTTTGTGTTTCCTATTTGTATATAACACCTTAACCTCAAATTTTTAAAAGTCAGGAAAAAATGCTACCATCTCACGCAAATGTCAGCGGCCCTGATATGGTTTAGAACCAGATTACATCACGGTCGCCAACAAATAGTGCTGGCGAATCGCCTCGTAGCGAAGCCATAAAAAAAGAGAAGAAGAAGAAAGTAATACTTCATTGCTTCATTCTTCGTTCTGCCTCCATATTTAAAATGTAGAACCTACTGGCAATTTAATTTATATGTTTGTCCCTTGTTCAGGGTGTAGTTAGTTGTTAATTTAAGTTTGCCACCAAAATGATCTATAATAATTAAATGACATTCGAGGATACCTTCTTTTTATTGACGAAGTAAGTCTAGAAACGTTTTTGTATTTTTTATCATATCACCTTCGATTTTTTGTCGAAGTCTGTAACTTTTTTCCTCTTCTACAATGGCGTTTTCTTTACTTATTTCAGATGCCCCTGAGGATGCTCTTGTGAGCGAAAGTATACTTGGGCAAGATTTAATTACATTCAGTGCTCGATATCTGCCTTTTGACTTTAAAATTAAATATTTGATAATGATCAGTTGATTCCATTTCTGATTAGCGTTCGAACAACCGGCCCTTTAATCTACTGGATTCTCTGTTTCACAGTTTAAAAATTTTCGTTTATAGATGAAAATCTCGTATCCTAGCTGATTACCTAATTCATGTATGTAATAGCTATTTGTATAACAAGGGAGGGCTACTTTTCCTCCCGAGAATGAAGTTTACTGCCCGACGCGTAGCGGAGGGCAGTAATCATTCAAGGGAGGAAAAGACACTTTACTCCCATGTTATACATATGGTTTTTCCACCTTCGTCAAATTAATAACAAGTAATATTTCATTTTTACTTAATTTATTTATGTAACTAACCAACAAAATTTATTAAAACTAAAACTTAACAAGTAGGTACAATATAACTGTCAACTGTCAAATATAAGTCAAATTATTAATGTAGACATTGTTAAATCAAAATAACAATTTACTGTTTTTACCATTCTGCAAAATACAGGGTGTTTTATAAAAAAAAACGTTAAAATGTATAGATACTTACGTAATAGAAAATAGATATTGGTCAATAAGTTAAATTTCATGAATGAAATACCATGACGTCACTTTTACTTTTCCTCCCTAGGGAGCAAAAGTACAACTTGCAACTTTTAAAATCAGGTCCGGAAAAGTATACTTTCGGTAGAGGTAGGTGGAAAATACTATTTAGGTACTTACTATTATTATATTATTCGTATTTTGTATTATCGTAAGTGTTAAATTCTAAATAAATAAATAAATCTAAATATTTCATTATTTGGATCGTTATTTTTATTATAATTATTAAGTAAAAAAACACTTTTAAAGATTATTTTATTAAAACGTAATAACTACCTAAAACTAGGTACTAAAAAAATTAATAAGAAATAAATCAATACCTACGGTTTAACCTGGCGGTTATAACCGGTCAAAAAAACCGGTTGTTCCAAAAACCGGTGTTCGGTTTTTATAGACATAGCCTATGTACAATAGGTTCCAGTCAGCTTAAAATTTCTCATTTACGAGCGTGGGGCGAAAAAATTTTCTATTTTTTCTCTGAATTCAGTATTTTCTACTTATCGGTTGTTACTTTAAAAAGACAAAACCGGTTATAACCGGGACAAAAAACAACCGGAAAAACCGATTATATCAGAGAAAAAAACCGGTTTTAGGTTAAAACCGGTAGGTTTTTCCCATCCCTAGACTGCACTACATAAAATGAAAATAAAACTAAATCGTGCGTGAATTAGCTTTGATAAGTTTAAAGACTAAAAACTAAAAACTCATAAATAACATCGGACGGCAGATGGTTTTTGAAATTTGAATTGGATTAGTATGCCTTAAGTGGACGCACTTGTGCATTTAAATTCTAAACAAAAGAATCGGTACATGTCCCTTTTGTCAAAAAATGAAAAGTATGGGATGTCACTAACATTTATCCGGTATAAAAATTTGGGTGGAACCAAAATTAATGTGTTGTTGGTGTTGGGAATATATGGATGAGAAAGTTTTAGTAGATTGTAGATACACTGAAAAATATACGCAAATATCCGATTTATTTAAAGATACGAAGAAGATAGGACAACTCTCAAAAAGGTACGCAAATCGGATAATTATCCGCAGATTGGCAACACTGCTTGATTCTAACATGTTTTCTATGAATGTGTTGTGCGCAGTTTGGGAAGTTCCATTTCGCATAATATTCTGTAGTCTTTCGTAACAAATCACCTTTGGAAAGGTGTGGCAGAAACAAAGCTACAATCTTCTGTTTTAGTCATTGAAGAGTTTCTTCCATTATTACACATATTTCACTAACTTCTTCTTTCAGTGCCGTCTTCCAATCGGACGTTGAATATCATCATCATTATCTTTACTCTATCTACCGCTGCTCTGAAGAGTTCTATAGAACTGCATTTAAATCAGTCCCTTAAATTCTTCAACCGGGCGGATGTAATTTCCGGCGCACATGGATTCGCTCCCAACCCCTATAAAACCACTTTTATTGTACACGAGTTGGCTCCGAAACTCATACCCGAAAGTTAAGTTATGACCGAAGGGTTAGGTCTTCCTACCTGAACCCGGGAGCGAATCCATGTGCAGCCGTAATTTCGGCCGGAAAAAGGGCAGGTACTAAAAGCCGGTAGGTAAATTCGGCCGGAGGTTTTAAGTTGCTTCTTAATTACTTCTTATTCGTTTTGAACCGAAATTTTGCTAATTTTAAAAAATTAATATATTATATTATATATTACACAGTACAATTTTCAAAGGTGGAAGACCTAACGCTTCGTCAAAACCTAACTTTCGGGTATTAGAGTGTAGAGTACCCCAGGAGTGTAATTACCAATATTTTAATCTCATCGTAAACATCAACCCCTCGGCCGAAATTACCCCTGTCATAAATGGTACCCCTTGATTTATGCAGGTAGACCAAGGGATTACCGGCCGAAATTACGCCCGCCGTCTTCAACCATGACACTTTCCTTCTTCCTATACCCCTTCCTCCTCTTATATTTCTCGGTATTATCTGTCTTAGCAGTTCATACCACTATCCCTCATTATGTGTCCCAGACTTTGTAACTTTATTTTTATTATGTTTATGATTTCGTATTCTTTGCCAATTTCTCGCAATGTTTCCGTGTTAGTATTTTTGTTAGTTTTCTTCTGTGTCCATGCTATTCTAAGCATCTTTCTGTAACAACATATTTCAAATAGTCCAGAATCCAGAAAGTCACTGCCCATCCGCTAGGGAAAATATTCCGATTCGGATTTTTTGCACAGTCTTACTCAAAAAGGACCCCTTTTAACAAATTTGCATGTTGTCAGGTCCAAAAGTGGGTCAAAATTTTTTTAAACGTTTTTTTTTTTTTGTTTTTTTTCCTAAAATTATTTTTTGCACCGAACACAGTTTTTTTAGATTTTTTGGATCATTTCAAACAGAAAATGTCTTTAGTGACTTTTCTCTAAAGTTGATAGTTTTTGACATATGTATAAACGATTAAAAATTTAAAAATTACGAAATCGGCCATTTTTGGCCCTCAAAAACTATGTGAAAAGCTTAAAATTTCGATGTTGCCAAGGTAATAAGATATCCTTTGAACATCGATTGATCAAATCCCGAAGAGTTTTTTGCAATACAATATCGAAAACCTCTTTGTTTTTTAATTGCCAACCAAGCGGGCGCTATTTTCAAGCAAGATGGTGAAAAAAATTGAATCGAAATATTTTTCCGCACATATATTTACGCACGTTACATATACAGGGTGTTTCATTTAATGTTCCATATAGTAACTGGAGAAACCTGGAGCGCAAAATACGAAGATTTAACCTAAAACACTTAAATAAAATGTGGTTCCTTACTGAGTTACAGGGTGTTTTATCTAAAAATTTAAAAACTATTTTTGCTCAGCATTTTAATCTTTTCGACGTATCCTTTGCATACTTGGCAGAAAGTGCGACTGCTATACACCCTACTAAATTATGATAAACAAACGTTTCTAGCTACTACTAGAGGCGTACGACCGGGGATAGTGAATGGTTGATCCTTCTCAAATTCTACGCCACTGGAGGAATTATTATTTTAGTGTCATTTTTAGATTCTTCAATACTTTCTACGTAAATAATATACTCTCCATTGGTAACGATCAAGTCATTAATTTTCGAGATATTTGAAGTTAAATATGAAACGGCACAGTTATTTTGATTAATTTATGATATGATTCATATGATTAAAATTTAAAAATTATTTGTACCCAGTACTTTAAAACTATTTGGCGTATCCTTATCATACTTGGCAGAAAGTGTAGGTACTGTACACCCTACTAAATTAAGAGAAATAAACGTTTCTAGCTACTACCAGAGGCGTACGACAGGGGATAGTGACTGGTTGACCCTTCCCAAATTCTACGCCACTGACGAAATTGTTATTTTAGTGTAATTTTTTGATTTTCCAATACTTTTTATGTAAATAATATACTCTTCATTCGGAACGATAAAATGATTAATTTTTCGAGATTTGAAATTAAAAATGAAGCGACATAATACATTAATCAAAATAACCGTGTCGTTTCATTTTTAACTTCAAAGATCTCGAAAACTAATGACTTTATCGTTACGAATGAAGAGTATATTATTTTCATAGAAAGTATTGGAGAATCCAAAAATTGAACTAAAATAGCAATTCCGCTAGTGGCGTAGAATTTGGAAAGGGTCAACCATTCACTTTCCCCCGTCGTACGCCTCTGGTAATAGCCAGAAACGTTTGTTTAACATAATTTAGTAGTTTGAACAGTACCTATACTTCCTGCCAAGTATGAAAAGCATACTTCGAATGCCTGAACCTGGCAACATGCAAATTTGTTAAAAGGGGTCCTTTTTGAGTAAGGTTGTGCAAAAAATCCGAATCGGAATATTTTCCCTAGCGGATGCGCAGTGGCTTTCTAGACTAAAAGGACTGTAGCTTATTTATAAGTTCTTGCTTCAATGTCCAGCTTTCAAGGCCATATTGCAGTTTTGCTGTTTTTTAATGCCTTTTTCATGATGCCTTTCTGATTCCTGAAGTGGTATTGCAATGAATGGAAAGACTCTCCAGTTGCCAAATATCTTAAAAAAAGTAAATTATGTTAAAATTATGTAAATTAGTTAAATGTTAAGTGTTCAGCATTTTTAACAATTACATTTTTGTTCGCAGTTATTAACTGTAAAAAGCGATGGAAGAACATCAAAGACACCCATGACAGAAGGAACAAAAGGAACACGAAAATTATTAGGACTAGTTCGGATGCACCACTTTACAAAAAAGGAAAGAAGAAATGGCTATTACAAGAAAAGTTGTCATTCCTCAGGACACCGAATTATTCTCGAAGGTAAGTACAAGTACACTGTAAAGTTGCTCCTTTCAACAGTAAGAAATAAGAGCTTTACAAAATTATCTTATTTAGGAAGTGTAACATTTTAAGAGAGGTGCGACAGGGGTGTATTTTGTCTCCTGTGCTCTTCAAGTTCTATGTGGACAATGTTTTTGCAGGGGCACTTGAAGGCACTGACTATGATATAAAGGTCAAGACGGGTACTCTATAAATAATATTCGTTACGCCAACGACACCGCGATAATCACAGATAACGAACATGATAAGCAGTTGATGTTAAATAAAATAAATACTGCAGGAATAACATAATGGCTTAAAGATAACTACTGTATAAACTAAATGCATGGCAATAAGAAAGGGCGCACTTTTAAGAGTACAACTGCAAGTAGATATAATGCTCCAATCGAGCAAGTGAAACCATTCAAATACTTGGGAATGATGGTGAATGACCAATGGGATCCTCAACATGATTGCTTCGTTCATTTCGTGTGATTTCTAATCTAGCCGCGACTCTCAGAAAATAATATAAAAAACGTCGTTAAAAATTTGTGCTAGAACTTTTCCGGGTTTAATTTAAAAATGATTAAAATAAGTATAATCACTATTTTAGTCAGTTACAAAGGATTTTAAACCTCTACAAATAAACCGGGATATATTAACAGAACTTCAACCACGATTTTCAGAGTCCTGCCCGTTGCAATACCGTTGCAATAGAAGGTTAGAAAAGGTACTTACAATTTATGGAAAAATCCACGGGGTTTCCTGTGACATTTTCATGTGAAAATTAGATTTTCCATGAGAAAAAAATGAGGAATTGCGATGGATTTCTGAGTCCTGCCATATCCATAGAATGACAGGATACTATCAATTTTATGGAGAAAATTGTGTGGGCAGGAGGGTTGCAAAAGGACTAAGGGAGTATATAGATATACAAACATGTAATGAAAATAAGGAAATTTTCATAATTTTCTGACTCCTGCCAACTTAATAAATTAAATATAATTATTTGAAAATGATCGAAAAAAATGTTGGCATGACGTCTCCCAATGTTTAACTGCACTTGTCCCTTGGAAAATTCTGTGGAAAATTTTCACCCTGGTTCCGTAATTTTCCGAGTCATAACAAAAATTTTATTATAAAATAAATAATTTAAGTAGACATCATTCAAAATGGCGGGATGTTTTTAACTATACATAGTTCAAAAATGTGTAAGAAAATTCGTGGAAAGTTACACGATCTTCTGAGTCATCCCATTTTGCATATATCTCAAGAATGTTAATATAAAACTATTAACAAAGAGGCAGGATGGTTGTGTAGATATTTCGTATATAAATAAAATGTTAAGTCTGTAAAATTATTGCAGGTTGTTATACAAACATATCACCACAATTTTCTGAGTCATGTCATGTCAGATATGCTTAAAAAACACTAATCTAAAACCGTTTACAACGTGGCAGGATAACCACGAAGATATTTAATAGGTACATAAAAATTGAAACTGAGATCTCGAGAAGTGCATTTACTTTTAGTCGATGTAACAAAAGCATATGACACCGTGCCTGTTGCGAAGTTGTGGAAAGTATTGGAGAAAACCAGTATCAGCTTTACACTAATCGACGCTATTAAAGAGCTATATAAGAACACAATAGCAAAAGTTAAAATAGGAAAAGAGGTGTCTAATGGTTTTCAGGTAACAAAAGAACTGAAGCAAGGTTGTTGTTTATCTCCCATACTGTTCAACATATATATCGATGAAGCACTCAGGCACTGAAAAAAGAAGTATGAAGGGATAAGGCTATCTATTGGGGATGAAACGTTATATACGTTGCACTATGCAGATGACCAGGTAGTTATTTCCCAAGACAAAGAAGGCCTGGAGTATATGGCTAGAAAACTAATGGAAGAGTACAAAAATGGGGCCTCGAAGTAAACGTCCAAAAAACACAATATCTTTGCGTAGGAGGAGAAAATACTGCAGATGACCTCGACTTCGAAGATGAAACCATTAAGAAATGTGACCAATGTACACATTTGGGGGTAAAACTCACAAAGACAGGGAGAAGTGATGAAGCCATAAAAGAGAGAATAACCAAAGGAAAACAAGTTATAGGTGCGTTGAATTCAGTATTATGGCAAAAAAATATAAGACCGGAAACGAAAAAAAGAATATATAAAAAACCAGTAATCGTTTATGGCTCAGAAGTGTGGCAGTTATCACATAAACTTAAATGTAACCTATGGCAGTTGAAATGGATTTTTGCAGAACAGCAGCGGGAAAGTCTCGATTAGAACATGTGAGAAATGAGGACATAAGGAAACAAATGAAAGTACAAAGGTCAATTATAGAAGACATCGAAAAACAATAACTAATATGGTACGGACATGTTAGACGTATGGGGGAAGAAAGACTACCCAAAAAGATATTAGAATGGGTACCACCAGAGAAAAGAAAACGAGGACGGCCACCAACAAGATGGATCCAAGGAATCTCAAAAGCAATGTCAGCAAGAAATCTATCTGAAGAAGACTGGCAGAATAGACAGGCTTGGCGAACAATCGTACGGTATTAAATATTATTTCCCTGAGTAATGTCTCGGATTTTTACATACCTTTCAAATCTAATACCAAACTGTAACATCTTTATTTTACTTACTAAGGAAGTAAAACTTACTTAAGTAAGTTTTTTATTATGGTATACAGCCAATGAGAGGAATCTTTTCCTTTTTATTTTTTTTTATCTTTATTTTAAGCGATTAGATCATATTTATATCTAAGTAAACGTAATAAAAGTAATAGGAATAAAATCAATAATTTTACAATTAATTGGTTATAGTAGGGATTGTACCTATTATACAGATACAGGGTGTCCAGAAACTCTTCTAACAAACGAAGCCCGGAGATTCCTCAGATAATTTTAAGAAAATTTAACTCAATTCACCTAGTCCGAAAATGCTAGGAAGCTAGAGCACTTTAAAGATGGCGTATTGTAATTAGTTTTTTAAAATAGCTCCAGAACACTTCTATTTAGAAAAACGAAAACTGGTACACCTATGTATTTATCTTCCAGAGATAAATCGATTCCATCAATTGTCAATTTTTAGTACTGGTCATAGGCGTCCGTTTAGGGTAGGGAAACGGATATTTTATCGCATAACTTTTCTGTGTTTAACTTTTAAGCATTTTTGACACTGGATTATTAAACTATGGGGTATTCTTGTGTTAAAAGGTACTCTTGCTTTAAGTCGGTAGGATACGCCGTGTTCTAGAAAAATCGATTTGAAAAATTTTTCGGTTTTTGAATTTGAAAAAAAAATAAAAAAAAACTATTTAGAAAAACGAAAACTGGTACGTTTATTTCTCTTCCAGAAATCGATTTTATCAATTGTGAATTTCTAGTATCGGTCATAGGCGTCCGTCTTGGGTAGATCAACGAAATCTCATAACTTTCTTTAATTTTTAAGCATTTTTGACAGTAGAGTATTAAATTATGAGGTATTCTAATACTAAAAGTTACTCTTCCTTAAAGTCGGTAAATACACCGTTTTTTTTATTTTTTTTTCAAATTTTTTTTAAATTTAAAATGCGAAAAATTTTAAAATTGATTTTTCTAGAAAACCCTGCATCTTACCGACTTAAAGCAAGAGTGCCTTTTAGTACTAGAATACCTCACAATTTAATAATATACATAGTGTCAAAAATGCTTAAAAGTTAAAGACAAAAATGTTATGCGATAAAATAACCGTTACCCTACCCAAAACGGACTCCTATGACCGGTACTAGATGTTCGCAATTGATGGAATCGATTTATCTCTGGAAGATAAAAAGGCGGACCAGTTTTTGTCTATCGAAATGGAAGCGTTCTGGAGATAAAAAAAAACTAATTACAAGGCGCTATCTTCAAAGAGCTCTAGCTCGGATAGCCGAACTGAACCGACTACGCACAAGTCCTGTAGTCGGTTCAGTTCGGCTATTCCTATTCCGTTCCGCGGAACCTTATGTTCGTTTTACAGCTACTGCTGGCGTAAAATTGTCGCCCGTGGAGCCTTAGCCTTAGGAAACATTTTTGAATTAGGTGAATTGTGTTAAATTGTCTTAAAATTATCTTAGGAATCTTAAAATTATATACAGGGTGTTCCATTTAAAAAAAACATAAGTTTATGTCACCCTGTCAATACGGGTAGCCCTGTATATTAGAAAATATTTTTAAATTATGATCCTATCTTTGCCCCACGTTTTACCTTAATAACTTTTTTTCGTATCTCTTACGACAAACGAGTAATTGGACTTTGTCACACTAATGCCTTACCCTGTATACGAAATAATTTTGTAAATAGGCTTATATTAAGATTCTTGAAACATATGCAAAATGGCATGACTCAGAACATCGTGGATTTTTTCACGAATTTTCTTACAAATCTATAGGTCTGGATTCCGCGTATGAAAAAAAAGTTGATTAATAGCAAGCTGAAAATTTGTTAATAGCTTAACGGTGTCTAGTCGGATAAACTTTGATATATGGGAACACTAGAACAGGGGCAGTTTTAATTGTGGAACAGATTAAAAATTTGGAACGGTCAAACCACGAAAACGGCACATTTATTTTGTCCGACACAATACACTTAAACTCTCCGAACAGAGAATAAACTCTCATGCAAAAATCAGACTGATATTTATCACCTGTCATAATTCCTGTCATTTGACATATTCTACATGTTTCACTCATTAAAACGCCCATTTGGTGATAAATAGCAGTCTGATTTTTGCATGAGAGTTTAATCTCTGTTCGGAGAGTTTAAGTCTGTTCTGTCGGACAAAATACATGTGACGTTTTCGTGGTCTGACCGTTCCAAATTTTTAACCTGTTCCACAATTAAATCTTCCCCTGTTCCAGTGTTCCCATATATCAAAGTTTTTTCGACTAGACACCCTTAAGCTATTAACAAATTTTCAGCTTGCTATTAATCAACTTTTTTTTCATACGCGAGATCCAGACCTACTAGGACTCCTGCTGTCTTACAAGAACCGTTTAACCTTCCTGCCGAGTACCGAAAAAGTATTGATTGCATTTGAATATTATAACTTTTTAAAGGCAGGAAATCGCGGAATCAGGGTGAAAATTTTCCTCAGAATTTTCCAAGGGACAAGTATACTTAAACAGTAGGAGACGTCATGCCAACATTTTTTTGATCATTTTGAAATAAATATGTTTAATTTATTTAGTTGGCAGGACCCAGAAAATCATGAAAATTTCATTATTTTCCTTACATGTTTGTATACATATATACTCCGTTAGCCCGTTTGCAACCCTCCTGCCCAAAAAATTTTCTTCATAAAATCCATAGTATCCTGTCATTCTACTGATATGCAGGACTCAGAAATTCATCGCAAAACCCTATTTTTATTTTTTGAGAAAATCTAATTTTTACAGAAAAATGTCACAGGAAAGGACATCGCACACATCTTATGGAAAATATAATGTCACTCAAATTCAATAAAATTTATACGATTAGATTCGTTTTAATATAACGATCAATTCTTATCATTGCGCCAACTCTTAATTATGATTAATTACGGCGCAAATTGCAATTAAAGTTTATCGAAATCACATTTTTGGAGTCCATAAAATATTAGTTTACAATCATTATTGCTCTGAGTGCTATTCATAACAGCTTAAATCCCGCTGGGCCTAAGCGGATTAGTGAAACTAATCCGCTGATTTATGGAGTACCGAAAATCTGGGTATTTTAAAATATTTTTTCTCTCTCTAACTTATGTACCTACCCATTTGATTTCAGATTTATTTATATCAATTTCTGCTCTTATTTTTGAAAATAGAGAGTTGGCGCAATGATAAGATTTGATCGTTAATTTAAAACGAATCTATTGGTATAAATTTTATTGAATTTGAGTGACATTATATTTTCCATAAGATGTGTGCGATGTCCTTTGTGGATATTTCCACAAATTGTAAGTACCTCGTCTACCCTTCCACTATGGCAAAAGGCAGGACTCTATGGAAAGAAAATCGTGGCTGAACTTCTGTATAATATCTCCCAGCCTATATGTGACACTGTTTATGTTCGGTGCACCGTTGATTTCGGTTAATCATATAATGACATTAGTGTCATCTAACGACAAATGCTTGAACTATAAACGTATCACTTTTGGGATAAGATTTTCTAGTTTTGAAACTGTTGGTGCAATAAAACCGTTTTTATCTTTTTTTTGAGTTGTGACACTGTTCGAGCGGACCTACGATATATATTATAACTTTTAACATCATAGTAAAAAACCTTCTTTTGTAACTGGTATAATTTTTCCCCGTTTTATCACAAATTATCCCGTTTTAAACTTCCATTACAGCTGATTATTTTTTCCAGGGATTTCTGCAACGTCGACGAGAACGTTGGTCATGATAACATCGAAATCGATGGGCAATCGACCAGTAAGGATTCTGAGATGGAACAGGAACTAACAGCCAAGGAATCACCACCCAGAGAGCCCACCAGCATGGAAAATATGAATTATAGAGAAAACCTGACTTCAGACATTGAAGAAATATCAAAAGAGAGAGATGAAATAATCAATGAAAATATGAATTATAGAGATAACTTTACTTCAGCCATTGAAAAAAGATCAAGAGAGGGAGATGCAATGATCAATGAGAATATTAATTATAGTGAAAACCTTATTTCAACCATTGAAAAGAGATCAAAAGAGAGAGATGCAATGATCCAACAGCTATTTCAAACGGATACTGAAACTGACGAAACGGATTTATTTTTTAGAAGCATTGCAATGACTGTAAAGAAGTTTCCTCGTCACTTACAACAACGAGCCAAAATACAAACCCTAACAATGATATCAAACATTGAGTCAGAGATGTGGTCTTCGGGCCCGAGTACTTCTGTAAGCGCTATTGCACAAGAAGTGCATTATCCGTCATTGTGTTCCAATACTACATATACTGACACAGTTACATTGAATCATTTTCCCGAAGTTAAGTTTAGCGATGTCCTAGAACCATCGACCCAACCGAATTTTTAATCTTGAGTCAATGACAATACTTATACACTGATAAATAAATAACTTATCTGAGTATTTTGTGTTTAATTTCATATTGAAGCCTATTAGGCCAGGGTAATAAGACAAAAATATACCCTGTTCGTGACACTTAAGCAGCCAGGGCATTGAAGCGTTTTTTCTACAGACAATACCTATAGGAACAAATTATAACTATTTCCTGAACATTGTAACATTATAAACAACATTATAAACAATGAACTGTCAAAAAATGGCATTTTTTCTTTTTTTTTTCAAATCAACGGAAAACAGTGAAACTTATGATTTTTTTAGTACAAATATCTTCGAGAGTATGGAAAAATCTTTAAGATGACGTATTACAAAGTTTGATATACTCATTTATTGTTAACATAATTGCGAAAAAATTATTTTCTCAATAACTGTTGTAAAAATTAGTGTACAGCTTTGAAATTTTTGTAAAATGAGGGTTATTTGGTGCTTAATATGTGATAAAAATTTCAAAGAGATTCATTCAATTGTTTAAATTTTAATCAAATTGTTTATCCCAGAGAGCATTTTTTTTGCAATAACATAAGTCAGAAAAAATGACCTTAGAACCATTCCACAGGTGTCAAATGAAAGAGCATGAGCTACATTTTCAACATGGTTTAAAAAAAGTGAATAAAAAATGCATTTATTAGTAATAAATAATTATGCAAAAGTATCGTCAATTTTTCTTTATAAGCTTTTTGAATAACTTTTTCCAAAAAAATTAACTTTTTTACCCTGTTTTTTAAGTGCACAACTACCAAGTAATGTTATCTATATTATAATTGATAAAAAATTGTAATAAATATGTATAATTTCTTATATAACAAAATAAAAAGTTTATAAGGAAAGATTTAAGAAACTTTTGCATAATTATTTATTACTAATAAATACATTTTTTATTTACTTTTTTTAAACCAAGTTGAAAATATAGCTTATGCTCTTTCATTTGACACCTGTGGAATGGTTCTCACGTCATTTTCTTCTGACTTATGTTATTGCAAAAAAAATGCTCTCTGGGATAAACCATTTGAATAAAATTTAAACAATTGAATGAATCGCTTTGAAATTTTTATCACATATTAACCACCAAAGAACCCTTATTTGACAAAAAGTTCAAAGCTGTACACTAATTTTTACAACAGTTATTGCGAAATTTTTTTTACTATTCCGACCTTTTTTCGCAATTATATTAACAATAAATGAGTATATCAAACTTTGTAATACGTCATTTTAAAGCTTTTTCCAGTATCTCGAAGATATTTGTACTAAAAAGACCAGAAGTTTCCCTGTTTTCATTGATTAGAAAAAAAAGTGAAAAATGCCATTTTTTGACACTTAACTGTTTATAAATAAAAATGGCCGCCAGATCCTACGCAGGAAATAGTTACAATTTGCGCTTATAGGTATTACCTGTCGAAAAAACGCTTCAGTACCCTGGCTGTTCAAGTGTCATGGAAAAAACCTTATTACCCTGGACTATATATAGGAAATTAACTTTTAATAGTTTACCAGTTGAACTTATGTATACTCATGGCATAACCGCGTTACCTTCAAAAGTGATCACACTTCTGATTTCTATACGCTATGCTCTTGTCTAGTTATTTATCTAATCAGCCTTAAACGCCCATTCCTGGGCATAGGCCTTCCATGTTAATTTTCATTGGTCTCTATTCTGGTCGATGTGCATCCAGCCTTTTCCTGTCGTTCCCCAAGCCGATGTCGCACTGCAAGAGGTTTGGTAGGATGGTGGATGGCAGATACCTGCCTGGCGACCATTCTGCTACTTATACCACGAATAACAAAACGACGGTAGCCGCAGTGACCTCCCACTACCATCTAACCATCCGGTGGTTTGCCAGGCGTCTATCCACCAATCCACCCATATCAGTCGTGTTTTCTGATTTCTGTAATTTGTTAGTGTAAAAACCTAATTTCTATAAAATAATTTTTAAATTTTAATGATATTATTTTAGTCTGGGCGCCAAATAGAGGTCACCGTGTCCTTTTCAATTCTGATGGACAGACCCAACGGTTACTTATGGATTTTTGGCTGCTGATTACGAATTTATAGGGTTTATTTCGATTCGAGTGGTCAAAAAATTGTTATAAACAATTTAATTGTTTATAAATTGTTTATAAGGCTCTTGCTCATAAACTAAAAGAGATAAAAAAAATGTTTCAAATAAAATTTGTTCCTTAAAAAAACGAAGAAATTAACGTTTACTAAACTTAAATCCAACAATTAGAACTTAAGATATTGTAAAATTAGTGCACAATGCAAATTGCAAAATAAGTATTTTTCGAAGCTTTATCGATCGTAACTTGGCTTCTACGCAAGCAAATGAGCCTTAGAAGGTCTTATTTTTGAAAGAAAGTTTGTTAATTTACTTGATCTTCATTTGTTTTAAAGTTATACCCATTTGAAGTTATAATTTTCTTAAATAAATTGTACATTAATTTGTTTATAAGGGTTTGAAGTACATTTGAGCTGTAAATATTTATACTTTAATTAACAATATTGATAGAAGAACTCAAAAGGAAAATTTGAACCTATGAAAATGTTCGTAAACTTATTTTTGGCCAAGATGTCGATATTTTAATGGCGCGCTATGAAGCGCAAGATTGGCTCACAGCGTAATATAAAGGTTCACGCGCTAATTACTCGATGCAAATTAAAATGTCTATGTATACAGGGTGTCCAGAAACTCTACCGACAAACGATGACAGGAGATTCCTCAGATAATTTTAAGACAATTTAACCCAATTCACCTAGTCCGAAAATGCTTCCTAAGGGAGCTAGAGCTCTTTTAAGATGGCGTCATGTAATTAGTTTTTCTTAAATACCTCCAGAACGCTTCTTTTTAGAAAAACGAGAATTGGTGTGCATATTTAATTTCCAGAAATGAATCGATTCCATCCATTGCGAATTTCTAGTACCGGTCATAGGCTTCCGTTTTGGGCTGGGCAACGGTTATTTTATCGCCTAACTTTTTGTCTTTAATTTTTAAGCATTTTTTACTCTGAATTATTAAATTGTGAAGTATTCTAGTACTAAAAGGTACTCTTACTTTAAGTCGATAGGATACTGTGACGAATTTCTAACTGAGGCCGGCCCTGCCCCTAGCAGTCAACAAACAACGGCGACACGTCATAGACGAGTAATGTCTCCGCTAATCCAGAATTTTCCCGATGATAGGCGGAGACCTGCCTCCGGCGTTCCAAATGTTCTCGAAGCAGAACCGTATCTATATAAGCGGATGATTTTTAAGCAGCGGTCAGTTACTAATTTCGACGCGATATTATATTGTTACGTTTTTGTGAACGGGTTTGAACTGTATTTATTAGTTATTATTATGTTTAGTTAATTAAATCATAAATTTGAGTTTGTAAATAAATTAGATGTGTTAGTTGGTGTTATTTGTAATTATTAAAATAAATAAGTGATGTAAATAAAATAATATAAGTAAGTCTTCCTTTATTTAAATTAAACTTAGTGCCTAAAGATATAAATAAATAAAATAGTAGAGTCAATCGCGTAACAAATGGTGCAGAAGTGAGGATACTTGAAATAAATATCAACGTAAATTTTCGGTTTAAATAGAGTGTGGAACCTTTAAAAATAAATAAAATATAAATCGTAATAAATAAAGTGTGTGATCATGCCTTCCTTGTGTAAGCTAACAATTGCAGACCTGAGACTTGAATTGGAAGAAAGGGACCTGAGTTCTACTGGCAAAAAGGCTGATCTAGTTGAACGTCTGAAGAACGCACTAAAAGAAGAGGGTCATGATCCAGAAACTTACGTGTTTGAAGACAAGCATGCTGCTTGAATTTCGTCAATAACATCGTTAGAGAACAAAGTTTCTAGTGAAATTTCGAAAGTTTCGGGTGATATTTCATCCCTTGAAAGCAAGATGACTAACGAGATCTCTAAAGTCACTTCGGATTTTGACGACAAGATATCGTCCATAAAATCTACTTTTGAAGAAAAGATCAAGGAAATAGAAAAGAAAATGGAGGAAACGGAAAAAGTAGACAAAGGTATGGAACCCATCTTAACAGACATTAAAAATGATGAAACCAAATACAAATTGGAGCCACGGTCGATAGTTGAAGGGAGTGTGAGTCTTGCTCGTGTTAAGGTGCCAAATTTCGACGGAAAGTCATCATGGAACAACTACATGAAACAGTTCGAATCGGCGGCCAGAGCGAACGGATGGTCCGAAAAAGAAAAAGCTGTAAACCTCACTATTGCTCTTCGAGGCGACGCTTTGGATGTCCTCCAGACCATAGCCGTAGAGGAGACAGATGACTTCGAGCAGCTGAAAAAGAGACTGAATATGCGATACGGGCACGAACATTTAGAGCATGTCTATCAGTCGCAGTTTAAAAATCGAAGACAAAAGAAAGATGAAGCTCTTCACGAATACGAGGTCGATATTGCCAGGTTGGTACGATATGCATATCCAACAGCTCCCGAAGACATGATGGAAAAGTTGGCTGTTCAAACATTTATTGATGGCCTTCGTGATCATGAAATGCAAAGAACACTGCGATTAGCTCGTCACAAGACGCTGGTCGATGTCTTATCTGCCGCTCTCGAATACGAATCAGCTACCCAGGCCTCTGGTGGGTACAGTAAAGTGAGGACTGTGAAAGAGGAACAGGATGAGGACAAACTTGACCAGCTTGTTAATATGATGAAAGACATTGCATCCAGGAAAACGAAGACCATAAGGTGCTGGAACTGTGGTGAGATGGGACACGTACGGAGTTCGTGTAAGTACCCTAGGTACAATAACAATCAAGAGACTCACCAGCAGGAAAACTAGAACGGGTCGGCCTTAGGGGGGCAGCTTCGACCCGCAACTTTTCCAAAGACCCTCTCATACTAATAGCTTCTTTGAAATGTCGTGAAGATAGTGTATATGTGGATGGAGAAATAAATGGTAAAAAGTATACATTGTTGGTGGATACCGGAGCGACCAGGACCATTATGCGACCGTCAGTTTTAAACAGCCGTAAGAAACTCTTATCAACGAGGTTGCGACTGCGGACTGCCACAGGTGAAAATGCCAACATCCACGGAGAAATACATATACAATTAGGGATTGGAGCAGAAAAGTTCGTCCATACTGTCATAGTTGCAGACATCGAAGAAGATGTTATCTTATCTTAGGAATGGACGTAATGAATTTGCATGGATTTCAATTGGATTTTAAGAACAGGATAATCAAAGTTGGCAACGAGGAGGTATTTCTTCACCCACATGATGACAGCACTGTGCTAGCAGCCATTAAAGAAGATACAGTTGTGCCTGCGAGGAGTGAAACGATCATCGTAGCGCGGCTACAGAGAATTGTAGAAGAAGGATCACCTGTTATGATGGAGCCATGGAACCACGACGAGGAGGTTGGCCGAGGAATCATAATTGGAAAGGAATTGGTTACTTCTGCTAAAGAAATTCCCGTGAGATTGATTAATGTCAATGACTACCCGGTGACCATCAAGAAGGAGACAAAAGTAGGAACTTGTGTACCCGTGACGTCCATAATCCGTCAGACAACAACATCAGATACTTCCAACGACAAGTTCGACCAAATGGTTGCAGTTGCAGGCCAATCTCTAAATCAAGTGGAGAAAAGGAAATTAAGGGAATTTCTTCGGCAATATCGTGACATATTCGTACCGAAAGGAGGAAAGACAGGAAGAACGACAGTTATCAAACATAAAATTGACACTGGTACCGCTAGGCCAATTCGTCAAACCGCTCGACGATTACCACAGGCGAAGAGAGAGGAAGCTGAAAGGATTGTTCAAGAGATGAGGAAAGACGGGGTGATAGAACCTTCTACGAGCCCATGGGTCTCTCCGGTGGTCCTGGTCAAGAAGAAAGATGGAACTACGAGGTTCTGTGTGGACTACCGTTTGTTGAATAATGTTACCAAGAAAGATAGTTATCCTCTGCCTCGGATCGACGACACGTTGGACACATTGGCTGGAAGTAAATTGTTTTCTACGTTGGACTTGAAGTCTGGATATTGGCAGGTAGAAATGGATCCAGTGGACAAAGAGAAGACGGCCTTTACGACAGGATCTGGATTATGGGAATTCAACGTTATGCCGTTTGGACTCTGTAACGCTCCTGCGACATTTGAGAGGCTTATGGAAAATGTGTTGAGAGGGTTATCTTGGAAAACGTGCCTGGTGTATTTAGACGACATAATCGTTTTAAGAGAGACGTTTGAAGACCACCTGAAGAATTTAGAAGACGTTTTTAATCGACTTAAAGCTGCCCAGTTAATGTTAAATCCCAATAAATGCCAGTTATTTCAAAGTAAAGTCAATTATTTAGGTCATATAGTCAGCAAAGAAGGAGTGGCCGTGGATAAAGGAAAAATCGATTCCATTAAGGAATGGCCTGAACTAACTGATAAACATCAAGTGAGAAGTTTTCTGGGACTATTTTCATACTACCGGAGATTCATTAAGAAGTTTGCAGATATTGCTAAGCCATTAACGCGACTTACAGAGGAAGCAAGGGATTATTGCTGGGATGGAGACTGCCAAACGGCCTTTGAAACTTTGAAGAGGCATTTAATTACAGCGCCAATATTAGGGTATCCACTGCCAGAAGGAGAGTTCATCTTAGATACGGATGCGAGTAATGTGGGAATTGGAGGAGTGCTGTCGCAGATCCAAGGAGGACAGGAACGAGTCCTTGGATATTTTAGTAAAGTGCTTTCAAAACCTGAACGAAATTATTGCGTCACGAGAAGAGAACTTCTAGCAGTAGTAAAATCAGTGGAACACTTCTATCAATACCTCTACGGAAGGAAGTTTCTAATCCGAACCGACCATGCCGCCCTTAAATGGTTAATGCAGTTTAAGAATCCAGAGGGTCAGATAGCCAGATGGATTGAACGACTTCAAGAATATGATTTCAAGATCGAGCATCGGGCCGGAGTTAGCCACAGAAACGCTGATTCTCTATCTAGAAGACCGTGTCCAGCAGAATGTTCCCATTGCAACAAAACAGAGTCGAAGGAAGCAGCAGCACTAAGAACAACAGTGGTCAACGACGAGTGGACGCCTACCAAGATCAAGGAAGAACAAGAAAAAGATCCAGTTTTACAGAAGATTCGAAAATGGAAAGAAGAAAATCGTCGACCATCTTGGCAAGAAATATCAAGCCTAAGCTCAGTAGTTAAGACGTATTGGGCCCAGTGGGACTCATTTATCTTGGAAGACAGCTTGCTTAAACGAGTAATAGAAAATGATGATGGTTCAGTGAGGAGAAAACAGTTGGTGATTCCAAAAAGCAGAGTAGCCGAAGTACTTCGTCAGTTACACGACAGTCCATCAGTAGGGCATTTTGGTGTAAAGAAGACCCTTCAAAGAATTCGGGAACGATTTTATTGGATGAATAGTTCGGACTGGTGTAAGAAATGTACTACCTGTGCTACAAGTAACGGACCCTACCGGAAAAGGAAGGCTCCTATGAGACAGTACAATGTGGGAAGTCCGTTTGAAAGAATAGCTTTGGATATTGCCGGGCCATTTCCAGAAAGTGACAATGGATGCAAATACATGTTGGTGGTAATGGATTACTTCACGAAATGGGTTGAGATCTACGCAATTCCAGACCAGAAGGCCGCCACTATTGCAGATGTGTTAATCAAAGACTGCATCAGCCGATTCGGAGTGCCTCTGGAGATCCATAGTGACCAAGGAAGGAACTTTGAGAGCGATCTATTTCAAGGAATCTGTGATAAACTAGGCATGAAGAAGACAAGAACCACGGCCTATCACCCGCAATCGGATGGAATGGTGGAGCGTATGAATAGGACAGTCGGCAAGTATTTGACAAAGATGGTGTCCAATCATCAACGAGACTGGGACCAGTACCTTCCGTTCTTCGCAATGGCCTATAGATCTGCTGTTAATGAATCAACTGGCCAAACACCAGCAAAAGTCCTATTTGGACGTGAGATGCGTCTACCCTGTGATCTAGAGTTTGGATGTCGACCTGGAGAAGATGTTGCTGGTGAGGATTACGTGAATGAATTAAGAAGAAGAATGGACGATATACATGAGTTGGTCCATTCTAATCTTCAGATCGCTAGCGACCGAATGAAGAAACGATACGATACCCAAGCCGAGAAGGGATGTTTCAGGGAAAACGTCAAAGTCTGGCTTTATAATCCAAAGAAGCGAACAGGTTGTTCTCCCAAGTTGCAGCAGTTCTGGGAAGGTCCGTATCTCATTGTCAAGAAAATTAATGACGTTATCTACCGAATAAGCAAGATTCCTAGGGGAAAGCCGATGATAGTCCACCATAACCGGTTGGCGCCGTACGAGGGAGACCACGACGTAGATGAAGAAGTGGAAGTAAACCAAGTTCGAGAAATACCTGACCTCACGTTCGAGGAGTTCATGGGGGCCTATGGAGGTACCGGTAAAGCGAGACATGGTGTTACCAATGAAGAAAAGCGAGATCTACTCGCACTTCCCGATGACTATTCACTGGCCCATACCATCCCGGCCAGTATCAAAGACGCACGAGGGTTGGCATCCGCCTTCCGAAGGAAGTTTGGTCGAGTTGCAGAACTTCAATGCCAACTGCCAGCTCCTGGCAAAGCATTGAAACTCCAAGATGCATCACGTTACCTATTCTATCTGGTAACAAAAGACACTGTCCGTGACGAACCTACCTACCAAGATGTATGGGATGCATTAATTCAATTGAGAGAGCACGTGTTGGAGTCCGACGTGCAAAAGTTAGCCATGCCAAAGTTAGAATGCCGCCAATTAGACTAGACAGTTATCCGAAATATGGTAGAAGAAATTTTTAAAGACACCGAGGTCCGGGTGTTAGTCTGTTGCAATCCGCATAGTTACTGGTGCGGAGCGAAGACCGTCCCCTGCCACTTTTATACAACTGGAAGTTGTAAAAGAGGGTCCAGTTGCCGATACCAGCATCCAGTTCCAGTCCTGACAAGGTTCCAGGAGGAACCATCTTTTAAGGAGGGGGCAATGTGACGAATTTCTAACTGAGGCCGGCCCTGCCCCTAGCAGTCAACAAACAACGGCGACACGTCATCGACGAGTAATGTCTCCGCTAATCCAGAATTTTCCCGATGATAGGCGGAGACCTGCCTCCGGCGTTCCAAATGTTCTCGAAGCAGAGCCGTATCTATATAAGCGGATGATTTTTAAGCAGCGGTCAGTTACTAATTTCGACGCGATATTATATTGTTACGTTTTTGTGAACGGGTTTGAACTGTATTTATTAGTTATTATTATGTTTAGTTAATTAAATCATAAATTTGAGTTTGTAAATAAATTAGATGTGTTAGTTGGTGTTATTTGTAATTATTAAAATAAATAAGTGATGTAAATAAAATAATATAAGTAAGTCTTCCTTTATTTAAATTAAACTTAGTGCCTAAAGATATAAATAAATAAAATAGTAGAGTCAATCGCGTAACAATACACCGTTTTCTACAAAAATCGATTTGAAAATTTTTCGTTCTTTGAATTTAAAAAAAAAGATTAAAAAAAACTATTTAGAAAGGTGAAAACTGGTACATTTATTTATATTCCAGAGATTAGTCGATTTCATTAATGGCGAATTTCTAGTACCGGTCATAGGCGTCCGTTTTGGGTAGGTCAACAGTTATTTTATAGCATAAATTTATTGTCTTTAATTTTTAAGTATTTTTGACACTAGATTATTCAATTATGAGATATTCAAGTACTAAAAGTTACTCTTGCTTTAAGTTGGTAAAATACATCGTTTTTTTTTTTAATTTTTTTCAATTTTTTTTTCAAATTCCCAAAAATAAAAACAGTCAAATCGATTTTTATAGAAAACGGTGTGTCCTACGGACTTAAAGTAAGAGTACCTTTTAGTACTAAAATACCTCACAATTTAATAATCCAGTATCAAAGATGCTTAAAACTTCACGACAAAAAAGTTATGCGATAAAATAACGGTGCCCTACCCAAAACGGACGCCTATGACCGGTACTAAAAATTCGCAATGGATGGAATCTATTCATTTCTAGAAAGTAAATATGTATACAAATTTTCGTTTTTCTAATTATAAGCGTTCTGGAGTTATTTAAGAAAAACTAATTACATGGCGCCATCTTCAAAGAGCTCTAGCTCCCTTAGGAAGCATTTTCGGACTAGGTGAATTGGGTTAAATTGTCTTAAAATTATCTGAGGAATGTTTTGTCTTCGTTTGTCGGTAGAGTTTCTGGACACCCTGTATATTGTATATATATTATACGTTATCTTCATTTTTCATTTTTGAAGATCCTAATAAAATTTTATCATATATAATTTTTATAATTAAATCATCATACTGTATTTCGTATCACCTTTCATTCTATTTAATTTGTCTTCTATTTTTTGTACTAAAAGAGAAAAAAAACCTTAAAAACTAATATTTCAGAAATACAACTAAAAAGTAAGTTGATATTATTTATTATTACTATTTTCACAGACATTTTCTTTCATACATCTGCATCGAGATATACAGGGAATCTCAGCTTTTTTACATCTGCGTAAGTTCTTAGAGCAATTTTTACAGACACATGGTGGTACTAAATCTGAACTTGAAGGCATTAAAATTAAAACCTTTTGGGGCTTCAAAGTTTCGTTATCTATATGATATCCATATACAAGTGGATCAAGTTCTTTTGCAGTATCTTCGAGGCACGTTAATTGTGTGTACACCACATAAAATGCTCGTTTTATATGCAATTGGATTGAGTTTGATGTTGGTGGCATATCTTGCAAACTTTGTTTGGAAGTCTATTAATTAAGCTTTAAATGAGACCATGAAAAGCTCATTTCAATACGTAAAAGCCGAGTTACGATCGATAAAGCGTCGAAAAATACTTGACTGTGAGTCGATCTTGCGCCTCCATTAAAATATCTACATCTTGGCCAAAAATAAACTTACGAACATTTTCATAAGCTCAAATTGTTCCTTTTAAGTTCTTCTATCATTATTGTTAATTAAAGTATAAATGTTTATAGCTTAAATTTGCTTGAAACCCTTATAAACAAATTAATGTACAATTTTTTAAAGAAAATTATAACTTCAAACGGGTATAACTTTAAAACAAATGAAGATAAAGTAATCTAACGAACTTTGTTTGGAAGTCTATTATTTAAGCTTTAAAATGAGACCTCCTAAGGCTCATTTTTCATGCCTAGAAGCCGAGTTACGATCGATAAAGCTTCGAAAAATACTTATTTTGCAATTTGCATTGTGCACTAATTTTACAACATCTTGAGTTCTTATTGTTGGATTTAAGTTTAGTAAACGATTTTTTCTTCGTTTTTTATTAAGGAACAAATTTTATTTGAAACTTTTTTTTATCTCTTTTAGTTTATGAGCCACAGCCTTATAAAAAACTTATAAACAATTAAATTGTTTATAACAATTTTTTGACCACTCGGATCGAAATCCACCCTCGAAATTCGTAATCAGCAGCCATAAATCCATAAGAAACCGTTGAGTTTGTTCATCAGAATTGAAAAGGACACGGTGACCCCTCTGGTGCCTAGACTATTTATAAATATTATAAATATAATATCTATAAATAATATCATTAAAATTTCCAATTCCTCCGTAGAAGTTGTGTTTTTACATTAAAAAATTACAGAAATCTTAAAAATGCAGTTATGTTGTGTTTGTAAATTAAATTAATAGGTCTTCAATTTCTGTGCCCAAGACAAGACAACCCACCTCCAGAGAAAAATTCTAGGTGCGCTTCAGCTCGTTGGATGTGTACTGTTTTTTCAAGTTTATGATTTGGTCACCCTATACATAGCATTAAATATTTATTTAAATCAGTACAACTAAAACTAAAAGAACAGAATATTTATTGCAGTATCCATTGCGTTTCTGATAAAAATTATTATCTACACTTTCGTAAAATTTCCTACTTTACAAAAATTCAAATTGTAAAGCAGGTATATTCCAAGAACGGACTTAATTCTCATACCCAGATCCAGTTTTCTGTTTGTTCAGAAAATCGTTGTTCATTGTACCGCATGTGCAGCTGCAACAAGTTTACATTCAGGGTTTGATAATCCCCAAAGAATAAAAGAAGGTTCTAGAAAAGAGGAAGTTATAAAATAATGGTAATTAAATTTTAGAAGGTCAAGGAACCACTCATCGTGTCAGAATAGTAGTTCATGTAAATGTTCCATTGTTAATAGGAAACGTGACGGTTTTTAAAAGGCTTCACTAAAACCATTCATTATCTATTAAAATAGGTAAAAAAATGTTTATATTGTTTCTTTGAATACCAAACATAAGTGGAAAAGGGTACAGACTACTCATTAATAGATAACAGTTAACTATTACTACAACTATTTTTTTGTACTATAAAAATGAATTTCACATTATTTCCTGTTTATTAATTTTATGTGTATGCAATGAATAAGTTACAGAGGCAAATTATATAATATTATAGGACAAAGGATCTTCTTCTTTAAGTGCCATCTCATCGACGGAGGTCGGCAATCGTCATAACTATTCGGACTTTAGAGACGGCTGCTCTGAAAATTCATTTGATGTACATCCGTATTACCATTCTCTCATATTCTGGGCTAATTAGCAAAATACAAGGAAAAGTTATTTACCAGCAATCTTATTGCTGGTATCGAATCTTATCATTCTATATATTAATAATATAGGTATGCAAAGTCCGCAGATAGTGTGCTACTTTATTTATAAACAAAATGGCACCCGAAAATCATGATTTTTTCAATTTTTACTCTATAACTCCAAAGATTTTAACTTTACACCAAAAATACTCAAATAAAAATTCACCGTAATTAAATTCTGCATAGAGACATGAAACCGGAAAATGCGGGTTTTTCCAACAAAATCTTTAATTTTCAACTAAAATTTTAGATAAGTAATTGTTTATCAATAATTAAATAACTTTAGTAATTAAAATAATACAGTAATAAATATAAAAGCTCTTTTCGTATAGATTATAATTCTAGAAGCCGATGGAAATTTTTTTATTTTTTTTATTTAGCTAATGCCTCGACAACTAATGGCCATTGGCATGGTAGGTACGGTAATTTTGAACAGTTAGGTACCTAGTGTCATGTGTAGTGTGTGTGTAGAGTAAGTGTCTTGTTACTTTGCAAAGTCGAGTCATTTGTCATTTGTTTGCAGAGTCATTGTCTTTTCAAAGAGACGCTAATTGTATCCGAACGTCTGCGGTCCCTCCGGTGAGTACCGATCCCGCAAGGACAGAAACCATTCATTCATTAATTTATAATAAATGAAAAATTTCTGACCCTGGCGGGATTCGAACCCACAACCTTTCGGATTTTTTCGATCCAAAGGCAGGCGCTCTTACCCTTACCACTGAGCCACGGAGGGGGTCGATGGAAATTAAATAAACAGATTAGCAACAATTGAATTGTTAATTAAAAATTTACGGTCGCTATAATAACCACAATAATTATGATACATAAGAATAACTATGATTTTTGTATAAAAAGACACAGTACCTATCTAATGTACTTTACATAATTGAAATTGGACTATTTAAGCGGCCTCAGGAATATTTTAAAATTATAAACAATTTTCTGGATTATAAAGAAATAGAATATCTCGGGAAATATTAAATTGAATTAAATCATGAAAACAGTATTGAAAAATAAAGCGGCAGCACGCTTCTTTTAAAAGAAAAAACGTTTAATTGTAATGAGTGGTTCCTGAGATAGAACCGGTCAAAGTTGACCGGCGTTTACGGCAAAGATATCAACAATAGGATCATAATTTTTGAACCATCACCTTTCTATTTTTGTCCTCTTTCTCCACACCAATTTTCTTATCTTTAAAGTAATTATAACATATATTATAATAAAAACTATCGATATTATGAGTGAAAATTGCCAAAAATAGCAAAATTAAAATCAAAAATTAGGTTGGACAAAATGTAATCTCAAAGTTTAAAATTGGTATACGTTAAAAAATGCATTTTCTCGGCTTCCCATGGAGCAATTTTCTTCATTATTTTTTTGTTCCCAAGTAACTCGAGTAGAGCTATCTAACTAACGCATTATTAAATGTCAAACTTGCTTTTGTTTTCTTATAATAAATTAATTTATTTATTATAACAAAAATTTTTAATTTGTTTAAATAAAGATTGTTTAAATAATAATAAAGCTATCAAATGAAAATATTTGTGTTTTTAACGTTAAAAGGTACACTTGTAGTAGTTTTCTTTTCTTATAAATAAATTAATCTATTGTAACAAAACAAAAGCAAGTTTGACATTTAATAATGCGTTAGTTAGATGGCTCTACTCGAGTTACTTGGGAACAAAAAAAGAATGAAGAAAATTGCACCATGGGAAGCCGAGAAAATGCATTTTTTTTAACGTGTACCGATTTTGAACTTTGAGATTACATTTTCTCCGACCTAATTTTTGTTTGGAATTTTGCTATTTTTCACAATTTTCACTCGTAATATCTATAGTTTTTACTATAATAATATATGTTAGGAGTATTTTAAAGATATAAAAATTGGTGTGGAGAAAGAGGACAAAAATAGAAAGGTCATGGTTCAAAAATTATGACATTATTGTTTATATCTTTTCGTAAATGCCGGTCAACTTTGACCGGTTGTATCTTAGGAACCACTCATTACAATGAAACGTTTTTCTTTTAAATGAAGCGCCATGCCTCTTTTTCTTCCAATACCGTTTTCATGATTTAATTTAATTTAATATTTCCCGAGATATTCTTTTTGTTTATAAGCCAAAAAATTGTTTATAATTTTAAAATATTCCTGAGGCCGCTTAAATAGTCCAGTTTAAATTCTGTAAAGTACATTAGATGGTACAGTGTCTTTTTATACAAAAATCATAGTTATTCTTATGTATCGTAATTATTGTGGTTATTATAGCGACCGTAAATTTTTAATTAACAATTCAATTGTTGCTAAACTGTTCATTAAATTTCCATCGGCTTCTGGAATTATAATCTATACGAAAAGAGCTATTATATTACCAAGTTATTTAATTATTGAGAAACAATTACTTATCTAAAATTTTAGTTTAAAATTAAAGATTTTGTTCGAAAAACCCGCATTTTTCGGGGAAAATACCCGCCCCAATGCAGAATTTAATTACGGTGAATTTTTATTTCAGTATTTTTGGTGTAAACTTAAAATCTTTGGAATTATAGAGCAAAATTTAAAAAAAACACACACACGATTTTCGGGCGCCATTTTGTTTATAAAAAAGTAGCACACTACCTGCGGACTTTGCATACCTATATTATTAATATATGCAATCATAAAATTCGATTCCAGTAATAAAATTGCTGGTAAATAACTTTTCCCAAAAATGGCCCATTCTCCGATAATCTGCCCAGACTATCAGGCTGTGCTGCCAGGATATTCTGCATCTCCCTATGCTTATTTTTCCTTGAATCTTTCCCTGCATAATCAATTGGAGCAAGCAGGGCCGCGCCCGTCCATAAAGGCGGAGAGGGGCGGTTCCCCATAGCGCCGAACCAAAAAGGCGCCGGTAGGTGCCGAAAAAAAAAATTGACAATACCGAAATTAGCAGAAATATTAGTAATATTTTATTATCTTATAAAATTTAAAATTTACCAATCGTAGGTAGATATAAAAATAGCAGTTATTATTACTTTTATCCCCTAAGTGTACGAACCGTTATTAATTTCTCTCATTAAACTGAACTATTACTGCATTCACTCACGGTAAAATATTGCACAACCTCTGAATTTTAAAGAACAGCTTGGCTGTTTGGCGTACACATAGCTAACATGTCAAAGAAGAAAATGATATTGTGTCGACGTGTGCTTTTCCACTAGGGGAGTACCACCCCTTCACGGGGGTGAAAAAATATGCTTTCAAAATAAGTTCGGAAGTGGATAAACTGACGAATTGTAAGTAACTATAAAAGGTTGTTCTATAAAGTTTTCATATTATTTAAGTCAATATCTACTTGTCGAATATGTATTTGCGAGTGAATATGTTCATTTTTCAACAAAAAAACCACGTTTTTAGACGGTTTTCGGAAATAACTCAAAAAGTAAGTATTTTATCGAAAATATATTCTTAGGAAAAATTTTGAAAAAAATGCATTTCCTTCAAAATTTCAAATTTTTTTTTTATTTATAACAATTTTTTTCAAAAATAAGCTCTTTGAAATTGTGAAATTTCCAAATCATATAAATATACAGTGAAGTAAATTGTAAAGCTGTAACGATTAATTTCATTTGGGATTTTTACGATGTTTTTTACCAAAAAAAAGGGACCAACTTTATTTTCAGCGTTATACTGGCTTAAACTTGTTTTAAAGCTTAAATTTGTTTTCTTTAAAAACAAAAATAAAGTTTTTACTAAAGACTTTAAAAAAGTTGTAACGAGTTTTGCCCGAAAATACTTCATTTTTTTATTATTTCACGGTGAAATGTTCGACTTGGAATTTGAAGAATAAGAACCCACTTTTCTCGAGCTACAACTCTTCCTCTACTATATCTACCGACTTCATGCGTGCAAAAGTTTTTTAAAAAATTTTTATAAGCTATATTTTTGCTAAGAAAATGTTTTCCAATAAAATACACACTTTTGTGTTATTTGCGAAAACCGTCTAAAACCGTGGTTTTTATGTTGAAAAATGAACATATTCACTCGCAAATAACTCGAAAAATATTTACTTAGTGAAAAAACTGTATATGGAACAAAAGTTGCTTAGAGTTAATCAGTTTATCCAATTCCAGACTTAATTTTAACGTATATTTTTTCATCCCTGACGACGAAATATAAATTTTTTTCTTTGTTAGGTATAAATTAGCTATGCGTATGCCAAATTTCATGTCAATCCAAGCGGTTCTTTAAAATATGGAGGAAAAACCGTGAGCAAATGGACTATAATAATAATTATATATTTATTTGTTCTCTGATAATGTAATCGTTGTTTTCTATAAATATTTGTATTATTCATAACAACTTATCAGTAGGTATATTACTTTCCTGCTGCTGAAAATCTAAGAGCGGAAAATAAGGGTTACTCAGAGGGCCATGCTAAGAATCACAAGGAGACAGAATACCAAATAATATCAGGCAAAGAACAAAAATCAAAGACATAGTAGAACATGTAGAAAAAAGAAATGGAGATGTGCAGGTCATGTGGCAAGAACACCGAACAACAGCTAGACTAACAGAAGATTATTGGAATATGCGACCGCGGGCGGACAATCGGATAAACGAAGCACGAAGCAGAGATCGACCACCAACGTGCTGGAGGAACGATGTAAAGAGAACTGGCGGGAACTGGATAGCTGGTAGCCCAATATAGGGAGACATGGAGAAACTTAGAGGAGGCCTATGTTCAGCAGTGGACGATAACGGTTAGATTATGATGATGATGATACTTTTCTATCACATAAAAAATAGTTTGTTGTTATACCGTATAACGATTCACTAAGCTACAAAAAGCTACTTACAAAGGAAGGAGGAAAGGGGCGCCTAAAATTACTTGCCCCGGGGCGCTTGAAAGCCTTGGCGCGGCCCTGGGAGCAAGTTATATCTCTCTCCACATGTAACATGTCCGAAGTTTTTCTTGTTTTGATGGTATTTAAGATTTCCATTTCTATATTCATCTTTCTCAGTACCTCTTTGTTCGTGACGTGTTCTGTCCACGGTCCACGATATTTTCTGAATTCGTCTGTACACCCACAGATCAAATGATTCTAGTTTTTTCATTGATGCCGCATTCAAGGTCCAAGCTTCCATTCCACAAAACAATGTCGAAAAAACCTAGAACCTGGCCAACCTAACTCTTAGCTTCACTTATCTCTTTTTGTTAAAATTTGCTCTAGCCCTAGCATTTTCTACTCTGATTTTGATTTCCTGGAAGTAATCACCCCAAACGGAGCTTATTAAAATAAACCGAGGAGTAAGACAAGGAGATACCATCTCGCCCAAGCTATTCAACCAAGCGCTAGAAGATGTGTTCAAACAACTACACTGGGATAGCTTGGGTATAAACATAAACGGGCAATATCTGAATCACTTACGATATGCTGATGATATTGTATTAATAACAGAAAGAAGTGAAGAACTACAAAGAATGATGGAAGAACTAGATAGAGAATCGAACTAATAATTACAGTGGCACAAACAAGAATAGAACAAGTAAAAGAGTATATATTTATATCTAGAACAAATCACTAGATTAAATAAAGAAAATCAGACCGAAGAAATAAAGAGAAGAATAAGATTGACCTGAGCATCATTCGGAAAACTGTCTTATATTCTAAAGAACAGAAAATACCCGCAATATCAAAAAACAAAAGTCTTCAATCAATGTATACTCCCTGTTCTAATATATGGCTCTCAGACATGGACGTTTACAAAAGAAAATATGGAAAAAATAGCAAAGACAGAAAGATCCATGGAAAGACAAATGCTGGACATTAAACTATCAGACAGGAAAAGAAATGAATAGATCCGTAACAAAACAAAAGTGAAAGATGTCTTAACCCAAGTAGCAAAGCTTAAATTGAAGTTCGCCAGACACACCCTACGGCAGAACGATGAAAGATGGACTAAGACGATTATACATTGGAGACCGTGGAACCACAAACGAAAAAGGGGAAGGCCACAAATGCGATGGTCCGATGACCTGAAGAAGCACACTGGGTCAAAATGGATGCAAATTGCCCAAGAAGGCATGTAAGAAGGAAGAGGCATAGGCGTAACCAGGGGGGGTTTTGGGGGTTGTAACCCCCCCCCCCCCATTGGGATGTACCGGGTGTCCCAATAAGAATGGCTCTCGGCCATATCTCAGGAACCGTTTATAGTAGAGCTTTGAAATAAAAAATTTTATAACAAAAGTTGCCTCAGGAAAAGCCTGGAAATTATTTTCATAATTGTGGGACCACCGCTAGAGGGCGAAATTGAATATCAAAAATTAAAAAATCTAAATTTTACAAAATTTTCCTAATGAAGGGGCACTGGAAATCCGATCGTCGTATTCTTCATAAAATTCTACGCATATTTGATTTAACAAGTTTAGGTCTACCTTTGGAAATAAGAAGTGGGGGTGAGTGGGAACCTTGTTATGAAAAACTGGCTGTGAGTCCGGTTCTGCTTAATCAAATTTTGCAAACTTGGTCTTGTTGAAGACAGATCTTTTTCGTCAATGTAAAAGTTATGATTTCGAACCAACTTACTGAGTAATATGCCAGCTAGAAGGCGTTATTTAATTTTTTTCAGAAATCTAGTGTTCCTTGGAAAATATTAAATACAAACATGCATTTTTAATACCATATTACAAAATTAGACAAAATTAGCAACAGAATAGCGAAAACCGCATGTTAATACCTTTTTTCTATCTCGAGATATCTTACAAAACGTGTAAATTTAAAAACATAACTGTTACTGTCACCGGTAAACGAAATTCATTAAAAGTAGTGTGCTATGGAAACAACAAAGAAACATTTTCCAGCTGTCAACGTATATTTAGGTCTTTTCAACGCTTCTCATTTGTTTCGAGCCTCGTTCATATCTCGTATATTAATATTATACACGGATTATACGGCATATGACAGAGGCTCGAAACAAATGAGAAGCGTTGAAAAGCCCTATTACAAAGAAATAAAAACAACTATTTAGTGATGACATAAACTTTCAAATTTTTGCCCATCATTTTCGTTGCAAACATTTACTCTTTCAAGAGTAGATTGAACAGCAGTCTCAATTTCTGCTCTCGATATGCTTTGAATGGCGTTTAGTATTCTCTGGATAATGTATTCTAGAGTAGTGTATGATGGGCAACAATTTGAATATTTAGGTCGTCACTAAGTAGTTCTTTTTGTTCTGTGTTATATTTAATTTTAATAGTATTGTTTCTCTTTATATTGTTGTTTTAATTAATTATATTTTTATACGTTGACATCTGGAAAATGTTATTTTGTTTTTTTCCACAGCACACTACTTTTCATTAACTTAGTTTACCGGTGGTAGTAACAGTTATGTATAAAATTTACACGTTTCTCGAGATATCTTGAGATAGAAAAAAGGTATCGACATGCGGTTTTCGCTATTCTATTGCTAATTTAATCTAATTTTATAAAGTATGATTAAAAAGGCATACTTGTATTTAATATTTTCCAAAGAAAACTAGATTTCTGAAAAAAATTAAATACCGCCTCCCAGCTGGCTTATTACTTATTAGGATGGTTCAAAATTATCACGCTTACATTGAACAAAAAGATCTGTCTTCAACAAGACCCAGTTTTCAAAATTTGATTTAGCAGAACCGGACTTACAGCCATTTTTTCATAACAAGGTTCCCACTCACCCCCACCTCTTATTTGCAAAGGTAGAGTTAAACTTGTTAAATCAAATATGCGCAGAATTTGATGAAGAATACAATAATCGTATTTCCAGTGCCCCTTCATTAGAGAATTTTGTAAAAGTTAGATTTTTTTATTTTTGATATTCAATTACGCCCTCTAGCGGTGGACCCACAATTATGAAAATAATTTCCAGGCGTTTCCTGAGGCAACTTTTATTATAAAATTTTTTATTTCAAAGCTCTACTATAAACGGTTCCTGAGATATGGCCGAGAGCCATTCTTATTGGGACACCCGGTACTTTGAGCTCTATACGCTTAACACCATAGCCCTCAGAGACCTTCCAGTAGTTGTAACCCCCCCCCTTAGGATCATCCTGGTTACGCCTATGGGAAGAGGAGGCCTATATCCAAGGATGGATGTTTAGGGCTGATTAGATAGATAGATAGATAGAATCACCTGTGGAGTTGATCATTGTTCCAAGTTATGCATATTAGTCGACTCGTTCAACATTGAATCCGTTTATGAAGAGATTCTCGTTATTTCTTTGAGCTTTCGATATTTTTATACACTTTGTCTTCATGACGTGCATTGGTAGCTGCAGATCCCCAATATTTTCGGCTAAGATGACAGTATCATCCACTTATCTAATATGTAACTATAGAGATTATTCTAAAGAAATGTGCTTTTTTTCGACAAAATGTTTTACTTTTCAAAATGTAAGTGCAACACAACCATTGCCGTGATCAAAGAAAATATGTATTTGCATGCTTCGTAGACTTCGAAAAGGCATTCGATAAAGTACAGCATCTAAAATTAATGCAGATGCTGAAAAATCTAGGAATAGATGACAAAGATGCTCCTGTCATTAATAATTTGTACTGGAATCAAACTGATATCGTAAAAATTGAAGAAAACTACACCGACGAAATCTCCATACAACGGATAGTTAGACAAGATTTATTTTATCGTCAACATTGTTCAATGTTTACTCGGACCAGTTATTTAAAAAGGCACTTGAGAGACAGCCATATGGAATAAAAATCAACACGGAACTACTTAATGTGACTAGATACGCGAACGATACAGTAATTCTGTCAGATAATATTGAAGGTCTCCAAATTCTGCTTAATCGTATTCAGGAGATAGGAGAGAAAATTGGCATTAAAATCAACTCAAACAAAACCAAATTTTTAGTATTTAGTCGTGAGCCACATCCAGATAAAGAGCTTCAATTAAATGAATTCCAAGTTGAGAAAGTTAAGAATGACCTTTTTACTGCATGGAGAATTTGAAAACGGCATAGAAGACGTAGAATGTATGTTAATGAATATATCAGCCATATAAACCTGAAAAAGTGTTTGATAATGAAAAACAGTAAACTCCATATTACGCCAGTCTATGCTCCAGATATGAGCAAACCAGAAAGTGAAATGAAAGATTTTTATAATAGTGTCCAATATGCAAAGTACAAAATACAGAGATATGAAAAATAGTAATTTCTTGAAGAACTTAATAAAAGAACAATAAATCCTAACGGAGAACACCTCATTTAATTTTGTGTTTGTGCTCATAAATAAGCAACAAGAATAAACAAACGTTTTCCCACACAGACCCCAACACAAGTACATTTGGAATAATACACAAGGTCAACAGTCAACGACAGACTACATAAACAAGTACAAGTAGAGAAATAATACCAAAAACTTGACGTAAGAGCTTAACATCATCAAATATGAGGTCAGATCACAAACTGCTATTGGGCAAATTTTTATTAAAAATATAAATTATCACAAACAACTACACAAACATTCTGAGAGTTTAAACATAGGAGAATAAAGCGATGATGATGACAACATAGAAATCGTAAAAGAAGAAATTAGGGTATCCTTTGAAAATTAAAGCACAAAAAAATTCTAAGACTCGATGACATAAAAAATGAAGTCTTGAAATTCTGTGAAGAAATAATAATTAAAAATATAGAGGCATAATACCACATAATACTTTTTCAGCAAACCTTAAATAGCAAGTAAAAAACGATATGCAAGTCGTATATAGCAGAGCAGAACCAGCATTAGGCCGATGCCACATTATGCGTTTTGACCGGATGCGGTGAAAACGCATCCGTTTCCAACGCAACCGGACCGACTTGTCACACTATGCGTTTAGTCTGGTGCAGTTTGTAAGCGCGTACCGATGACTCAAAACGCATCCGTTTCCAACGCAACCGGACCGATCTGTCACACTATGCGTTTTCACCGGATGCGGCGGAAACGCATCCGGTCAAAACGCATAATCTGACATCGGCCTTATACCAATACACAAAAATGGAAAGGTAAAAATCGTTCCGATCATATTAGTCCTGTCGCCAGGGGGGGTATAACGACCTCCTTTATTCAGATGGACATACAAAAGTTTTTTTATGTATTTTGACCCGTAGAACACGAATTTTTTGGGTAAGGCCGATGTCAGATTATGCGTTTAAAACGCATAGTGTGACAGATCGGTCCGGTTGCGTTGGAAACGGATGCGTTTTGAGACATCGTTACGCGCTTACTAACTGCACCAGGCAAACCCATAGTGTGACAGGTCGGTCCGGTAATCTGACATTGGCCTTACAGTTGATCCGGATGTCGATAAGATTGTTATAAACAAAGAACTTGAGGAATTATATAACAGCGATTTCTCGCAAAACAAAACATTTTTTTGTATTTTTTGGGTTATTCTAAGCAAAAAATGTTCCTACAAGTTTTTTCGTAGGATGCATAGTTTTCGAGATAATCGCGGTTGAACTTCTAAAAAATCGAAAAATAGCAATTTTTAACCCTAATAACTTTTGATTAAAAATAAAGTAGCAATTCTGCTTACCGCATTTGAAAGTTTAAGTTAAATTATATCGGTTTTGATTATTTGCATTGCTAAAAATTTATCTTAGGATCATCCTGGTTACGCCTATGGGAAGAGGAGGCCTATATCCAAGGATGGATGTTTAGGGCTGATTAGATAGATAGATAGATAGAATCACCTGTGGAGTTGATCATTGTTCCAAGTTATGCATATTAGTCGACTCGTTCAACATTGAATCCGTTTATGAAGAGATTCTCGTTATTTCTTTGAGCTTTCGATATTTTTATACACTTTGTCTTCATGACGTGCATTGGTAGCTGCAGATCCCCAATATTTTCGGCTAAGATGACAGTATCATCCACTTATCTAATATGTAACTATAGAGATTATTCTAAAGAAATGTGCTTTTTTTCGACAAAATGTTTTATTTTTCAAAATGTAAGTGCAACACAACCATTGCCGTGATCAAAGAAAATATGTATTTGCATGCTTCGTAGACTTCGAAAAGGCATTCGATAAAGTACAGCATCTAAAATTAATGCAGATGCTGAAAAATCTAGGAATAGATGACAAATATGCTCCTGTCATTAATAATTTGTACTGGAATCAAACTGATATCGTAAAAATTGAAGAAAACTACACCGACGAAATCTCCATACAACGGATAATTAGACAAGATTCTATTTTATCGTCAACATTGTTCAATGTTTACTCGGACCAGTTATTTAAAAAGGCACTTGAGAGACAGCCATATGGAATAAAAATCAACACGGAACTACTTAATGTGACTAGATACGCGAACGATACAGTAATTCTGTCAGATAATATTGAAGGTCTCCAAATTCTGCTTAATCGTATTCAGGAGATAGGAGAGAAAATTGGCATTAAAATCAACTCAAACAAAACCAAATTTTTAGTATTTAGTCGTGAGCCACATCCAGATAAAGAGCTTCAATTAAATGAATTCCAAGTTGAGAAAGTTAAGAATGACCTTTTTACTGCATGGAGAATTTGAAAACGGCATAGAAGACGTAGAATGTATGTTAATGAATATATCAGCCATATAAACCTGAAAAAGTGTTTGATAATGAAAAACAGTAAACTCCATATTACGCCAGTCTATGCTCCAGATATGAGCAAACCAGGAAGTGAAATGAAAGATTTTTATAATACTGTCCAATATGCAAAGTACAAAATACAGAGATATGAAAAATAGTAATTTCTTGAAGAACTTAATAAAAGAACAATAAATCCTAACGGAGAACACCTCATTTAATTTTGTGTTTGTGCTCATAAATAAGCAACAAGAATAAACAAACGTTTTCCCACACAGACCCCAACACAAGTACATTTGGAATAATACACAAGGTCAACAGTCAACGACAGACTACATAAACAAGTACAAGTAGAGAAATAATACCAAAAACTTGACGTAAGAGCTTAACATCATCAAATATGAGGTCAGATCACAAACTGCTATTGGGCAAATTTTTATTAAAAATATAAATTATCACAAACAACTACACAAACATTCTGAGAGTTTAAACATAGGAGAATAAAGCGATGATGGTGACAACATAGAAATCGTAAAAGAAGAAATTAGGGTATCCTTTGAAAATTAAAGCACAAAAAAATTCTAAGACTCGATGACATAAAAAATGAAGTCTTGAAATTCTGTGAAGAAATAATAATTAAAAATATAGAGGCATAATACCACATAATACTTTTTCAGCAAACCTTAAATAGCAAGTAAAAAACGATATGCAAGTCGTATATAGCAGAGCAGAACCAGCATTAGGCCGATGCCACATTATGCGTTTTGACCGGATGCGGTGAAAACGCATCCGTTTCCAACGCAACCGGACCGACCTGTCACACTATGCGTTTAGTCTGGTGCAGTTTGTAAGCGCGTACCGATGACTCAAAACGCATCCGTTTCCAACGCAACCGGACCGATCTGTCACACTATGCGTTTTCACCGGATGCGGCGGAAACGCATCCGGTCAAAACGCATAATCTGACATCGGCCTTATACCAATACACAAAAATGGAAAGGTAAAAATCGTTCCGATCATATTAGTCCTGTCGCCAGGGGGGGTATAACGACCTCCTTTATTCAGATGGACATACAAAAGTTTTTTTTATGTATTTTGACCCGTAGAACACGAATTTTTTGGGTAAGGCCGATGTCAGATTATGCGTTTAAAACGCATAGTGTGACAGATCGGTCCGGTTGCGTTGGAAACGGATGCGTTTTGAGACATCGTTACGCGCTTACTAACTGCACCAGGCAAACCCATAGTGTGACAGGTCGGTCCGGTAATCTGACATTGGCCTTACAGTTGATCCGGATGTCGATAAGATTGTTATAAACAAAGAACTTGAGGAATTATATAACAGCGATTTCTCGCAAAACAAAACATTTTTTTGTATTTTTTGGGTTATTCTAAGCAAAAAATGTTCCTACAAGTTTTTTCATAGGATGCATAGTTTTCGAGATAATCGCGGTTGAACTTCTAAAAAATCGAAAAATAGCAATTTTTTAAACCTAATAACTTTTGATTAAAAAATAAAGTAGCAATTATGCTTACCGCATTTGAAAGTTTAAGTTAAATTATATCGGTTTTGATTATTTGCATTGCTAAAAATTTATTTTTTTATTGTTAAACAAAGCTATAAACACATAGTGTTTCCCGTGCCTAATACATGCATTTTAACGCATGCTACGTAGAAATTGCCTCGCTTGCACTTGTAGGTACTCTACCTACTCGTTCGATTTTAAATGAGAGATCATTGAAAACATCACTCACGCACTAGGTGTTTATAGCTTTGTTTAACAATAAAATAATAAATTTTTAGCAATGCAAATAATCAAAACCGATATAATTTGATTTGAACTTTCAAATGCGGTAAGCAGAATTACCATTTTATTTTTTAATCAAAAGTTATTCGGGTTAAAAAAATGCAATTTTTCGATTTTTTGAAAGTTCAACCGCGTTTATCTCGAAAACTATGCATCCTACGAAAAAACTTGTCAGAACATTTTTTGCTTAGAATGACCTAAAAAATACAAAAAGATGTTTTGTTTTGCGAGAAATCGCTGTTATGTAATTCCTCAAGTTCTTTGTCTATAACAATCTTATCGACATCCGGATCAACTGTTACCCAAAAAATTCGTATTCTACGGGTCAAAATATATAAAAAAAAATTTGGGTAAGTCCATCTGAATAAAGGAGGGCGTTGTACTCCCCCTGGCGACAGGACTATATGCCCCTGCTCAATAAAAAATAATATAGAATGTCCCAAAAGTAGCGGAACGGTCGAATATTTCTCGAAATAAACATCGTATCGAAAAACTGAAAAATACGTGTTCAATTATTTTCAAAAATCTATCGCATGACACAAAACCCGACCCACTCACCCCCTAGAGGTGGGGTGGGGGTAACTTTGACATCTTAAATGGAAACCATAAGTTTTATTTCAGATTTTGATTCATTATGTAAGCAACTTTTATTAGAAATATTTTTTCGAATTGTGGATGGATGGCGCTATAATCGGAAAAAACAATTTATCATGATACCATAGGTAAATTATAGAAACGGTCTAATATCTCGAGTCTCGAGAAATACACTTTCTAAATGAAAAACCAAAAAATATATATTTAATATTTTTCAAAAACCTATCGAATAACGCTAAACAGGGCCCTCCACGTCACACCCTGGAGGTGGGGTGAGGGGTAACTTTAAAATGCTAAATTGCAACCTCCATTTTTTATTGCAGATTTGGATTCATCATAAAAAATTAAGCAACATTTATTCGAAACATTTTTTAGAAGTGTTGATAGATGACATTAATAAATCGTTTTTTCCAATTGTAGCGCTATTTATTAACAATTGTAAAAAATGGTTCAAATAAATGTTGAGTTTTTCATGACGAATCCAAATCTGCAATAAAAAATGGAGGTTGCCATTTAAGATTTTAAAGTTACCCCCCACCCACCCCTAGAGGGTTGGGGTGGAGGGTCATGTTTAGTGTTATTCGATAGGTTTTTGAAAAATATTAAACACACATTTTTTGTTTTTTATTTGGAAGTGTATTTCTCGAGATATTAGACCGTTTCTATAATTTACCTATAGTATCACGATAAATGGTTTTTTCCGATTATAGCGCCATCTATCCATAATTCGAAAAAATGTCTCGAATAAAAGTTGCTTACTTTTACACAAGAAATCCAAATCGGCAATAAAATCTGGGGGATTCTATTTAATAATTTAAAGTTGCCCCCCACCCCACCTCCAAGGGGGACTGAGGATCATATTTGATGTCATTGGATAGATTTTTAAAAATTATTGAAAACGTGTTTTTTAGTTTTTCGATCCGATGTTTAGTTTGAGAAATAATATACCGTTCCGCTACTATTGGGACACCTTGTATATATAAATAAAAGACTAAAAGAGCAACAAGGCTTTCGACAAAATAGATCAACTGTATTAGATGCTACATTCACCGCCAAACAAATTAGTGAGATCTGCCTTTGGCTGCGCAGATTAGAAGATAAGTTACAATTACTAAAAAAAACAGAGGAGAAGAGAATGGTATAGATAACTAAAGACATTAAACTAACAAAAAAATGAAAATTAATGTCGAGAATGAACTATTATCAAGAAATAAATAAGGCAGGATATAACAAAAACCAAGCAGAGAAAAAGACATCCAGATCCAGAGTACGCAAATCTGGTTTCAGATAACAAAGCCTCCAGCAAATGGTACAAACATTCAAAACAGCAGCTGAGAGAGACATGCAATGTGGAAATATCTATATCAAAGGCGAAATATTTATTGGTATCATGAAGACCTAAACGATGTAAAATAGTTATTAAGAAGAAACAATCGAACAAGTCTTGAAATTCGAGTATATGGAAGTAGAAATATCCAACTACGGAAACCCTATAAAATGTAAGCAAACAAGCAAATGAAGCAACTTATGAGATATAACACAAAATAACAAAATAAGAGATCCACTTTCTGAAAAGCAAGAAGGAATACTTGTGAACGGTGAAGTCATCAATAATTTGCGATAATATGTGGACGATACAGTACTCCTAGCTTCTAGTCAAGAAGATCTGCAAAGACTACTTGATAGTCTCGTTGAGAGTTGTAGGGAGGCAGGTCTCGATCTGAACATACGGAAAACCAAAATACTCGTAATAAGTAAACAACAGCATATAAAACCGTCTATATAATATGTAAATAATACCAAACTTGAGCAAATTGATAAAATCGTTTACCTTGCACAGCAATTAAATTGCAACGCAGAAAGTCTCGGCGAAATTAGATCTAGGATAGAGCAGGCTAGAGCCGCTTTTAGAAGGATGTCCAAGGTGTTATGTAACAGGGACTTAAAATTGGCATTGAGGATTCGCCTATATTCGTAAATAGAATTGATCTAAATCGCCTTGAGGCTTTCGAAATGTGGTGCTATAGAAGAATTTTAAAAGTTTCCTGGCTGGAGAAGATTCGAAACTCCACAATACTAGAACGTCTCAGCAAGACTACTGAGATCATAAAAAGCATCAAGCAGAGAAAGCTGGAGTATTTCGGACATGTAATGAGAGGTCCCAAATATAGGTTGCTACAAAATATCCTGCAAGGAAAAGTAGCAGGCAAACGCAGTCCAGGACGAGGAAGAACCTCAGGGTTGAAGAACTTGCGAGATTGGTGTGGTGTTGATACAAGCATGCTATTTAGGGTGGCAGTGTTATACTATACTAAATAAAATTAAGATAGTTATGATGGTAACCAACGTTCTGAAAGGACATAGTACATGAAAAAGAAAGAAGTAAGCGAACATGTCACCAACATAGAGGTAATCCACAGAATCGGAAAAGAAAAAGAAATCGTGAGCACAATTAAACAAAAAAAAACTTGAATATTTAGGTCACATATTGAGACACGATAAGTACCGTCTACTCTAGACTTGATTGTCCAGAGGAAAATAGACAGTAAGCGCGGGCCAGGCAGGAGAAGACACTCGTGGCTCCAAAATCTGTGGAAGTGGTTGGGGCTCACATCATTCGAACTATTCAGAAGTGCCGCAAGCAAAATCAGAATTGCCATGTTAATAGCCAATGTTTGTAACGGACAGTTACAATTATAAGTTACAATAAAAGTCCGACAAAGAACTTAATATTATTGTGATATTAAGAGAATTCACGAGTGGATAAGATCAAAAACAAAATCGAGGATATCATAACAAAAATTGCCGAACTCAAATGCAGCCTTGCAGGCCATACCGCTAGACAAAAAGACCAACGTTGAAATGCCACAATACCATATTGGAGACCTTACGAAGGTAAAGAACCAAGAGGAAGACCACAGATTAGGGTAGATGAAATAAAAGCAAGAGTCAGAACAAATTGGAAATATGTTGCTAAGGATAGAAATCGATGGAAGAAGTTGGGAGAGGCCTATGTCTATAAATGGACGATAAGAGGCTCAAAAGAAGAAGAAGAAGAAAAAAATTAAAGAAGAATTGCAAGCAGAGCTAAGAATAAAAATATCTCTCTCTTCAATCCTGACCGCCCGAAGGGCGTGTAGTGGTCGACGTGCTGTCGTGTATTGTCCGTCTCCAAAGATCTCTGTCTCTGGTCATTTCTTTTAACTCCTGCATAGGTCTTTTGCATATTCCTGTAATTTGATCGATCCATCTTGTTGGGGATCTTCCTCGTGATCTTCGGCCTTCCACCTTTCCTTGTATAATGAGTCTTTCCATGTTTTCTGTGTTTGCTCTCATAACATGTCCAAAGTATTTTAATTGTTGGAGATGGATTTTACTGGAGAGTCGTTGGCTAACTTTTAGCTCTCTTAAAATGGAATTATTTGCCCTATGGTCGGTCCAAGGAATTCGTAGCATTCGTCTCCAACAGAACATTTCAGTTGCGTCTATCTTTCTTCTTTCCGAATTTTTTAGGGTCCAAAATTTACATCCGTAGGTCAGTATTGGGAATATTAAGCAGTTGATCAACCTTATCTTTAACGCTTTTGAAATTTGACAGTCCTTCCATATTGTGGTCATTTTTGCTGTGGCGACTTTCGCTAGATCACATCTACGTTTTATTTCTTCCTGTAGTGACCCTGTGTTTGTGATTAATGATCCCAGATATAAGTGTGAGCTCTCAACTTCAAACCGATCAATTGTGGTTATGTGTGGATGATTGTTATGTAGTCTATCCACTATCATGATATTTGTCTTTGATACGTTTAATTGAAGACCAAATATTTGACTTTCGTTTTCAACCAGTCGTATAAGATCAATCAGCCCTCCTTGACTATTTGCAAGAAGGGCTGTGTCATCTGCGAAACGTAGGTTGTTTATTTTATGGCCATTTATTGAGATGCCTTTTTCCCATCCTTCAAGTGCTCCTCTCATAATATGCTCCCCATATATATTGAATACTTGTGGAGATTTCCCCCTGTCTGACATCCCTGTCTGACCCCCGTTTTGGATGAAATTCGTTTGAAAGTGTGTCAAACACTTTAACTGATCCAGTAGTGTGTTCGTATAGTTCAGTCATAAGCGAAATAAGGTGTTGTGGTACGCCTACTTCTTTTAGTATTCGCCATAAGTGTCTCCACTTGACCCTGTCGAACGCCTTACGATAATCTATAAAGCATATATGTACAGTGGAATATTGAATTCCCTAGACTTTTGATTATCTGTCTTATATTCAACAGGTGTTCTCGAGTATCTCTACCTTTGGTAAATCCAGTTTGCTCTTGTGGAATTTCTCTTTGAAGGAATGCTTTTAGTCTCTCATTGATTATATGTAGCATTATTTTACTGGCATGTGATATAAGAGAAATAGTTCTATAATTGTCGCATTTATGCAAGCTGCCTTTATTATGAATTGTTGTTATTGTAGATTTTGTCCAGTCTTCAGGCCATTGTTTAGAATAGAATAGAATAGAAATATGCTTTATTGTCACTGAAAATACAAATTTTATGGACAAAGCTTAATTAAAGTCAGAAAAAATAAATAAATAATATTTAACAATAACAATAACAAATACAATTTTCTGAAATTTGATAAATCGTCAATATAAAAAAAATATACATAAATACAAAATATAAGTTAATAAAGTAAAGAAAAAAAAAACAAAATCGATATATTGCAACAATTTATAGAAATTGCAAAGTGAATATACAACAAAGTAAACTATTTATAGACATAGGAACTAATAAGTTTAAGCTGCTGCATGTGACACTCAAATATAGATAAGTTTGGTTACTTGTACATTACTGTAATTTCTTAGTTAGTCATTAAGAAACTCTTCTACTGAATAATATGGTCTTTTAGATAGATGAGCTTTTGTCATTTTACGGAACTTGGGGAAAGATGTTGCAGATTTGAGTTGTAAAGGAAGATGGTTGTATAGTTTTTTTGCGGAATATAATATAGATTTCTTTACTAGCTCAGAGGACGGGATCGGTAAATAGACATCAAAATTTGAATTTCTGGGGGAGTAGTCATGACGAGGCCTTGCTGGAAAGACATGCATGTGTTTACGAATTAAGCAAACAGTTTCTAAAATATATAAAGATGTAAGGGTTAAAATGCCGTGATCTTTGAAGTAACTTCTGCAATGTGTTGTTCTTCTGAGGCCAAACAGATACCTTATTGCTCTTTTTTGTAATTTAAAAATAACATCTAATTGGGCAGCTGTACTAGAACCCCAAAAAGGAAGACCATATCGAAGATGAGACTCGAACAGAGAAAAATATGTTAGTTTAGAAGATGCTAAATTGAGTTCTTTCGAAACAGATCTTATAGCATAGCAGGCTGAGGCGAGTTTCTTACTTACCAAATCGATGTGAAGGGACCATTTGAGGTTGCTGTCTAAAAAAATACCAAGAAATTTTACAGAATCAACGGTAGAGATCTGGCTGTTATGCTTTTAGAATGCCATATTTGGTTACAAAGTAGATGAAGTAATTTTACGCCAGTTTCTTCTGTGGCTTTGAGCATTTCTGCTGGTATCATATCTGGACCTGGTGCTTTATTATATTTGAGCTTACTGATCGTCAGTCTTACTTCATTTTCAAGTATATCAGGTTCTTCTTCCACCTCGTCAGGGATTTGGTTAACAAGAATAAATACTACGGTGTTTTCCAATGTGCTATTATACAACACGTTAATCGACATGATCTCGATGCATTGAATTGACAGAAGTGCGCATAATAGAGTAGAACGCTAAATTTCTCCTGTTAGTCGCGAACTAGCTGGTTTGATATTGCCTCATGACCATTTTGGATCTTGTTTAAATGAACTAACCGTTACAATTAACGAAAATTTAGAAGTATCCAATTTTGAGTTTGTAGAAAATGTGTTAGATGAAGTATGGAGTTCAATGGAAGTTGATGCCTACCATGTTACTGCAAAATACCTTGGGCTGGGCGAACAGGATCTTCCTGATTTTCCAGACAATAAATGTCATTCAGATCATATGGATGAAAGCCAATAATTGCTTCTTCTTCTTCTTTCTCGAAACTCCTTATGCCCCTCAGGAGCGTCGGAGCCAATAATTGCTTCAAATTGTAAAATGTAGAAATATAGACTGTTGTCGTCCAAGAAGCGGCCTATTTAGTTTACTAGTCAACAGATTTTTTTCACTAATTTTTTTTTAGTAAAAGTAAAACAAAAACTTGATGAATTGGTTTTGGATGATCAAAAGTCATTTCTAAATCTTCCAATCAATTTAGTCCTACGCTGAAATGCTTCACTGAGAGATTTCCTACGAACGTCATACATTTTTTTACCCGATTGTAAAATTCAAGCTATTAAGTCGAATATGCAAAACGTGTGGTTTTTATTATGCTTCTGCCATGTCATTAAATCGTCACAGCGAGAAGATCCATAGTAAACACCAGAGCCGGATTTAAGGCAGTGGGGGCCCCTGGGCAGAATTGGTGTGGGCCCCCTGGGCAGGATTGGTGTGGGGCCCTACCTCCTACCATTAAACAAATTGTTATGACTATGGTATGGTTAAAGTCCGGGTACTTTTCGAGATGTTTTAACTGAAAATTCCTTGATTATGGCGGGCATGTCTAGTTGCTTTAAGGCATTGTGTTCAATGCTCATTATAAAGAGATGGTTCAAACGCTCTTGGTCTATCATAGACCGAAGTCGATTTTTAATTAACTTAAAATTTTAGAATGAACTCTCTCCACTGCAGTTTTTTTTTTTCTCCTGGAAGCCGTCTGTTGTGAACCGGTTGTACTGCAGCCACTTGGCTTATTGTACATCTTCCATTCGTTTATGAAACCCATTCCAGAATTCTGGAACCCTGTACCAGCTTGTACAGGTCTAGTGGGTGGGTGCCATATAAATTTGGAGTCATTTCGATGTCTCCGAAAAGTGTTTGCCGCCTCCGATCCAATGCCTCACAGTCATGCAAAATATGGTTGACTGTTTCAGGTTCTCTGTTACAGAGTCTGCAGCTCAAGTCTCCATGAAACAGCCCCATTGTATGCAGGTGACCCTTAACTGGCGCATGTCCAGTGAGGAAACCTGTTATGACTCTGAGCTGATTCCTGCTTGTTTTCAGTAGTAACTCAGCTCTACTAGCACATGTCCGTCCGATATACATCTTGCCATGTGTGTGACCGGGTACACTCTCCCAGTGTGAGTTGTGTTGGCTTCGAATCCAGGCTTTTTTTCGTTCACGGACGGTGCTTTTTGGCACTCCCACGGCCAGCTCTGGACCCAGGTATTTTGTAGCTGATGCTCTCTTGGCAAGTGCATCAGCTCTTTCATTGCCGTATATGCCCCGATGACCTGGAACCCATACCAGTATAACACTGTTATGTTGTGCCAGTCTATCAAGTTCTTGTCGACATTCCCACACCAGCCTAGAGTTCACCTTAGGGCTTATAAGAGCCCCAATGGCTGCTTGGCTATCTGTGCATATGTTAACCCGCTGCAGTTCGAATGCCCTCAGGTTGTTTTCTCTTGCACACTGCAAGATTGCAAAAATCTCTGCCTGAAATACGGAGGTACATTCTCCCAGTGGAATAGAAATGTTGAAATTTCCACCACTACAGAATATTCCTGCGCCCGAACCGTCTGCAGTTTTAGACCCGTCCGTATACCAGGTGCAACCCCGCAGTCTGGGTCGAGAGTTTCCTCTGTCCCATTCGTCTCGTGGGCAAATGTCCACTTGAAAAGGTACTTCAGGCATATATCTTGATGTCATATGGTCAGAAATCATCATCCATTCGGCATCATTAGTTTCATTCGTTATTTTACTATGTCCTGATTTAACTGGTACGTTGCTCAGGTTTTCTCGCAGTCTATAATAGCCCATTCTCGCCTCACCTCTTATTGTTATATGTAAAGGAGGGAGATCCAGTAGTGCCTCCATAGCTGCCGTAGGTGTGCCCCTCATAGCCCCCGTGATCCCGAGACAAGCAAGTCTTTGCACCTTGCTTAATTTGATGATGGCACTTTTTTGCTGCACTTTTGGCCACCATACCACTGATGCATATGTAATTGTGGGTTTTACCACCGTGTTATAAGTCCAATATACCATGTCTGGTCTCAAACCCCACATTTTTCCATGAGTACGTCTGGCTACCATTAACGTAGATACCGCCCTCTTCGTTATTCTTTCTATCTGCTGACTCCACTGCAGTTAGTTACCATCAGAACTAAATATAAACGAAGTGTCACTACAACGTTTGGAACCGCATCATTCACATTTTTCTCTTTTAACCGTCGTTACATTTTAAGTTATTTACTTATATTTGATGAGCCGATTTGATCTTTAAATGAATTGAAAAATTCTACAAATTGTACTAGTTCGACACCTAGTTTTTTATCTAAATCATTGCTATATTTGTCGGTAAGCTTCAGTGAGTGAGCTTCAATTTCATTGGGAGTTAAATTTTCCAAATAATGTAAAAATCCAAAATTGGAATGAATGGATTCATATGCCGAAAGCCTATGATTTGAAGAGGAAATGAAGTGATCTATAATAGCTCTAAAATTTTGAGTCCTAAATTTCTCTGATGTTGTCATTTCAGTCTCTGAAATATTCCTTAAAAGAATATAAATTTTTTAATTGATTTAAGTGCCGCCACTCCTGAAGTAAGGTCAATATTTGGATCTTGGAGAATACGACTTGTGCTGTTTGTCCGCTCTAAGATTTCATTCCAAAATATTGCAAATATCCCTGTTTTCAGTAAACACACTCGATTATACAAACCATTTGTATCGCTACGAGTTTCAAATTGTTGCCCCTCGCCTTTTGAAATTTTGGATAATACTTCTTTAATCTGATTATAACCTTTAACTAGTTCTTTTGCGGCATCACTTCTAGACGACCATTTAGTAGTATTTACTCTCTTTTAGGAACAATAATATTTCTGCCATGGTCGGCGTTGCTCTCGCTTAAAGAAGTTTTTAAACATTCGAATAATAAGTTGTATCTATATGTAGAGGAAGTGAAAAATGCATAGGGTTCACAGAGTCCTTAAAAAAATCAAACAATTCTATGGCAGCAGAACAACACTTAGCTGCAGCTTTAGCAACTAAATTTAGAGAGTGGGCGACATATGGAATCTACAACGCCAAGATATTGTGTTATCTAAATTTTAGATGCACACCATTGTATTTTCCACTCATAACTGACGCATTGTCGTAGGATTGTCCCCTGCAGCTTTTCAAATCGATATCATCTTCTTGCAAGAATGTCTTAAATATATATTCTGCTTTATGACCGTAATTTGCCAAAAATACATTTTTAATAGGAGAGAAACCTTCAATGTAACGAAATATTACAGTTAATTAATTGACAAAAATTATTCTATGTGAATAATGTGCTGATTTTTTTAAGTTTGGGGCTTTGTGGGGGCCCCCAAAATGCGGGGGCCCCGGGCAGCTGCCTAGCCTGCCCCCCCCTTAAATCCGACCCTGGTAAACACATACTGGTACGAAAGTTTAAGACCCTGTAAGGGGGATCATTAGCTAATCACATGCTAATGAACTTATATCCATTCTTCAAAATTTAGAGCACCACGATGTTGAATGACTCGATGAGAACGGCGTAGACATTTCAAAATCTTTTGGGTCACCTATTATCATTTAAACGTGCTACTTGTCCAGCCCATCTCCATTTGACTTGTGCAATGTTTTCTATGACATCTGTTACTTTGGTTCTCCCTCTTACTATCCTATTTGGTACCATATCTCTTCTTGTTATGCCCAACATTGCTCTTTCCATTTTTCTTTGGGTTATTCCCAATTTATTTGCAGATTGTTTAGTCAAAGATGGTTTCGGAACCATATGTTATTACCGGCAGGGTGCACTAGTTGTAAACATTTTTCTTCAAGCAAATCGGTAGCGTTCCGTTTAGAATATGTCCCATCTTGTCAAATGCTGCCTATCCCAAGCCTATATGACGCTGGATCTCACAAGTTGGATTGTCGTTTCCTATTCTAATTTCATGATCTAAATAGATATAGCTAAACACTTGATGTACATTGTGCCCACCTACTCTCATAACATCACTTGGAATTAAATTGTCATGTATTCTGGAATTTATATGTAGGTACACCAACAATTATTTTAAATTTGTTTTGTTCGTAATATTAACTACGTATTTTTTATGGGAAATAAGCCACAATTTTACTAAAAAATGAATTTATTAACGTTTCGAAGCCCAAATCGGGTTTCGTTGTCAAAATACAAAATACTATTAAAATAAAACAAACATGTTGTTGCTAAGTAAAAAAATTCTTCTAATAATTTATTTAATCTGACTCATTTATATTGGCAATTCAGACGTATATTATACATTTTAAAGTAGAAGACTTTAAAATGATATCGCCAATATTTATGAGTTGCGTTCCTGGGACGACTTTACTAAAAGATAGTTCATTCGATTACATGAAATCAATCCCAACTCAAGAATATCCGTCGCAAAAAATCATAGCATGTGATCTGTCTTTAAAAAGACAACCAAATGCAACGATGACAGTAAAATTCTCGCGTTAGAGATTCCATAGTAAATCACGAAGGAAAACCAGGAAAAAACCTCGTGATACTATCCCGACATCGTAAGTATTTGGTCTTACATTTAATCTACCTTCAAAAAACTAATACCAAATTCTGACTTTAATATGTTTAAATTATAAATAATATTAATATTACATAGATATACAATAAGTAATACTAAAATATAAAATTTGTACTAACTCGATATGTTATTGACTTACTAATCGTGGTATTTTCTTTCTATTGACTTCCTCTTTCAGTATGGGTAACCACATCCTACTGCATTCTACCGAGGAATTTGCGACACAATTGGTTTCATTTAGCATAATTAGAGCCGCTTCTTTGATTTTTCTCTTTTTACTATTTGATTCTTTCAGGACTATACTATTTCAGAGTTCAGTGGAGAGATTCAAGTATAGTCCTGAAAGAATCAGATAGTAAAAAGAGAAAAATCAAAGAAGCGGCTCTAATTATGCTAAATGAAACCAATTGTGTCGCAAATTCCTCGGTAGAATGCAGTAGGATGTGGTTACCCATACTGAAAGAGGAAGTCAGTAGAAAGAAAATACCACGATTAGTAAGTCAATAACATATCGAGTTAGTACAAATTTTATATTTTAGTATTACTTATTGTATATCTATGTAATATTAATATTATTTATAATTTAAACATATTAAAGTCAGAATTTGGTATTAGTTTTTTGAAGGTCGATTAAATGTAAGACCAAATACTTACGATGTCGGATAGCGATGTGAAATTACGTGTAATTTCAGAAATTGTAAGTTACACGTGTAAAATTACCCAAAAATTACAAACCAGATGTAATTTATGTAACTTATGTAATTTATGTTCATTGTATTAAAAAATCAATTGTTTGCATTCATATTGAATATAATAAACACAAAGTAACTACATACTTATGAAATAAAGAAAAGTGGATAAGAAATACATACAAATAATAAAGAAATGAAAACATAGGTTCTTTAGTTTTGTTTTAAGCGGCTTTTATAAATCACAACTTCCTTTTTCGCAGACAACTGGAGACCTTCTTGTTATAAAACGTCGAAGTTTCAATTGTTTGCTCTTCCAATGAGCCTTGTGTAATTTTTTTTATCTCCGGCAAATCCAGAACTGCATCCTGAAATTAAATAGGAAAGTGTAAACATAGAGAGTAAAAATAATGGGTTTATAATATAATATATACAGATCTAACTACCTTGTTTTCGGCATCTGAAGTATCCTTCTCGACTTCCGTTTTTTTTTGGGGTTGTTCTGTGCCTTTACCCTGAAATTGATAATTTTGGAATATAAACAATAAATATGTATGTGTTTACACTAATTTACCGATTTCATTAAGACGTTTTCTAAAATGTTCACTTTGCTTTGTCTCAAAATGCGTGCTGGTCTCTGTTCCCTAGTTTCCATTCTTTGATCAATTTCATCATCGGTCATTGCAAAGTCAGCAAAATTAAAATCATCGTCGGAATTTCCATTTCCTGTTGTATTTGAATGCCATGATGATATTGTCTGAAAACATAAGATTTATAATTTTTTATTCGAAAACGGTGGAATGCATTGGAAAATCGGAAAAGAAGCAAACTGCATATATCACATGCACATATCACATATCTAAAAAATGCCTAAATTTAAAATTACCTCGTCTAATTCTTCCTCTTCGGAAATATGGTTTTCAATTACTTCTATCTCCTTCTGTAAGTTTCTACCTTCTATCGAAACGTTGTTCTGTACAGTCTCTTCTATAGGATATTGACTTTGTATGTGATGTTGTCGTGAACGTTTCAGCAATTTTGAATTATATTGTATATAATTTAAATTTGCTGCCCTTTGAGTTGTTAGGCGATTTCTTCTCTTCGTATGAATGCTGCTCTGGGAGCTAAAGCTTCTCTCTGTTGCCGCAGAAGTGCACGGCATTGTCAATATCCTGACTGCAACTTTGGAGAGGCATGAATGTCCACAAAATCCTTTCCACCATGTAACCAAAGAGACATTATCGAGTATGTTCCATAAAAATGTTTCGCCAAAAAAGTCTGTTTTAGCTAAATAGTTTCCTAAATCCTCAGTAATCTTTGACACTCCTTCATCACCAATCTCTATCGTGGTCGTGGTTGACATAGTAGTAATGTATTTCATCGCTTCAATCCTTTCGGCTGATGATAAATTTGCACCAACAGACCGAGGGTTTAGTAAGTCTGCGGCAAAATGGATCGGTTGAAGGGCGTATTCCTTCCTTGATATAAATTTATCCATCGCTTCTGTTTTTTCGCAATCCGTTAGTTTCACGCATTCTAAATGAGTAGATATGTTACTACCGATTTTCGCGAAAGTTTCACAAACCAAATGAATTGACGAAGAATCTCCTTCAAGACGTGTTATTGCTTCAGTAATTGGCTTAAGCAATTCAACAAGAGCGCTAGAATTTATCCAGAATCCTTCATCAAGTAAATTTGCTTTTGCGCTGCGTATTCTATCTTGAATTGTTTTATCTGGAGATATTGCTAGACGTTGTAGGACGGACTTGCATTTAGTCAGATCTTGAAGACATTTTACATGTGAACCCCATCTTGTTTTTACAGGTAGGCTAAGAGACACTCCACACTTCATCTCATTTCTTATTTCTGTGAATTGAGCTCTCAGTACTTGACACTGGTTAATAGTTTTAACGATATGTATAATATGTGACAAATGTGTCTCTATTGAAGATAATTTCAAAATATCGCTGCACAATAAATGTAATGTGTGCGCTAAACAGCCGTATGATACAAGATGGGGATACATCTCTTCACATTGTCTCACAGCCTTCCTCATATTCTTTGCGTTATCAGTCACAATAGCGAAAAATTTTTTAGGTCCATACTCCTCCAGAACTTCAACCATTAATTTTGTTATATATTCTGCGGTATGCTTCTCTGCTTTTGTTAGTACTGATTTGACAAATAACGGTTCGGGTGTTGTAACAATGAAATTAATTACACTTTCATTTCGCAAGTTGGACCAACCATCGCATTGCAATGATAAATTGTCAGCTTGCTTAATTTTATCATTAACTTGAACTTCAACTCGCTCGTACTCTTCGGTCAGGAGACGATTTGATAACATATATCTCGATGGTAAGGTGTATGAAGGTCTAATTTTTTTAAAAAACAATTTCCAATCTTCATTCTCGGTAATTGAATGTGGTGCTGAACTGGTGTAAATAGCTCTAGCAAGCAAAATATTCAATTCGTTATTTTGTTCGTGTGTCATTCGATCACAAAATGATTGTATTCTGTTGATTTTTGTGCAAACAGGTGTTTCCACATGAATGTTATCAGAAGCAGATGTTGATGCTGTGGAAACCGTTGATGATGTACAAGCAGCATCAGTGTTATCGTTATCCAATTTTGCCGATGTGATCTTTTTCATGGATGTTTCAAATGGAAATTTAGAGTGATTCCCCTTTGACTTTGGAGTTAAAATATTGAATTTAAGTTTTATCATATGCGGCACATAAGTGCATTGTTGAAGATGAGATTTCATTCTTGTAGCATTTTTTGCATGTACACTCTTGCAAAATTTACACCTCACATTTATGGTCTTTTGATTAGAAGAACCCGCAGGTAACACTTCAAAATAAAGCCAGATATCTGTCTTACGTTTCACCATGTTTTATGACCTAAAAAAAATATTCAGGTAGACTTAAACATTAAGAAGGGAAAAAACATTATTTTTCAAAGTATTTGATGGGCACGAGGGCATAAAAAATTGTTAGGCATCCTTAAATAGAAGAAAGATTAAAATTGAATCTGTGTAACAATTTAATGAAATTCGAATAAGCAGAATACTGGATCGGACAACTACATTATTTTGCCCTCAACGTTATCAAAATTTTTTATTTAGTAAGTTATGTCAGTGTAATTCAATTACACATGCTACATGCACAAGTACCCCCGTTGCTCCTATCATTCTTATAGTTATTGTACAGTAAACTAATCTAAAAAATCGAATAAAACTTGGTAAACCGAATTCAGAATTAAGTACTGTAGCCACATATAAAATGACGCGCGTTAGATTTAACGTACAGTCGATATGCGATAGGCCCGCCCCTGTGTTTCCCAATCTAAGGTTGCTATGGACATCACCGGCACGTGTTTTGCTGTTTGTAGAAATAATATATTTCTTACCTTATAGTTTCTGTGCTTCCTTATAAATAAATGTAAAGTAACCAACGCTGCGTGAATGAATAGAGAAAGAACAGTCGAAAACTAACTTATACATACACATTACACATACAATAACAGAAATGTAAACATAACCTGCCTGACTCAGACTAAGGAACGACTAACGAGCGACGAGCGTAATAGCACCCACTGGTTCGCGCGCGCCGGCACCGGCGCACCGCACTTACGACAATTGCGCGCGCATAAGTTGCCATAATATATGTAATTTTACCAGTAATTACATAAATTACGGTAATTTATGTAAATTTATCATAAGTTACGTTAAATTTCATAAATTACGTAAATTCCAAAAATTACATAAATTACATTAAGTTACGGGTATCATGTAATATTACCGTAAGTTACGTGTAATTTATGTAACGTAAGTTATGTAATTTTACAACTCACATCACTATGTCGGGATAGTATCACGAGGTTTTTTCCTGGTTTTCCCTCGTGATTTACTATGGAATCTCTAACGCGAGAATTTTACTGTCATCGTTGCATTTGGTTGTCTTTTTAAAGACAGATCACATGCTATGATTTTTTGCGACGGATATTCTTGAGTTGGGATTGATTTCATGTAATCAAATAAACTATCTTTTAGTAAAGTCGTCCCAGGAACGCAACTCATAAATATTGGCGATATCATTTTAAAGTCTTCTACTTTAAAATGTATAATATACGTCTGAATTGCCAATATAAATGAGTCAGATTAAATAAATTATTAGAAGAATTTTTTTACTTAGCAACAACATGTTTGTTTTATTTTAATAGTATTTTGTATTTTGACAACGAAACCCGATTTGGGCTTCGAAACGTTAATAAATTAATTATTTAGTAAAATTGTGGCCTATTTCCCATAAAAAATACGTAATTATAAAAATGCCACAAGGAAATAGCTTAAGAACAACGTAATATTAACATTGTTTAAAAAGGTCTTTTTAAAAGAGCTTTGCTTACTTTTGCTGACAAAGGAATGAGGAGGGGGGGATAAATAATTGTAATAAATCTGCTTAGGTAATACTTGAACGGCCTCTAAGATCCAATGAGAACGAGAACAGGCTTAAGGCTTAATATAAGAAGAAGAATCGGAGGGGCAGCTGACATTTCATTCGGCTACACGTGAGATTACATTTCATCTATTATTTTCTCAAACTATGTACTAGCACAATTTGTAACTTTCTCTTACAATTAAATTTATTATTATTTTTGCCCGAGTTTATAATTGACCTCACTTAATAAACCCACTACAAGCGTTTAACACCGTTTCCAACACTCCAAGTTCATGTCAGCCATAAACATTCAAATGCACTTTTTTATTCAGGACAAATTCCCTGTTTCGGAATTCGCTAGCTACTTTATACCTAATTAAGGAAGTAATTTCGTTATGAAATGGCTCTTGACCTTCTGTAAATTACAACTTTGATGCTAATTTGCGAAATCCGAATTGCTTCATCAACTTAATTCACTGATTTAGCTTTGATATGTTGTTAACGTTACAATTAGATGTTTAAGCAATATATCCAAGGAAGATTATTTAAAATGTGTGTTTAGAATCAGTGTTGCACCCATCTTCTACAAACTATTCATTAATATTTGATAGCACACTAAATGGTCAAAAATGCTAATCGGGTATAAAGCTACACAGTATGTACATAGTACATAGTTTATGTATAGGGCTTTTCATCGACTGTCATTTGTTTCGAGCTTCTGTCATATGTTGTATAGTCTGTGTATAATATTAATACACACGGATTATACGATATTTGACAGAAGCTGCAAACAAATGACTGTGAATGAAAAGCCCTATTGTCCTTTTCATGATCATTTTTTAGTGCGTAACAAATGATAGGAAAAAGGGTAAGCCCGTGATAATACACATTTATGTCATTTATTCTAACATGATGATATGACATTTTAGTTAAATCTGACAGTTGTCACATTTTATTTTCAATTTGGAATAAAACAAATCAAATGTGTTTCTTGCATTTATAAAATGGTATTTTCTTTGATTTGTATAGTCTTATAAATTATACAGATTATATTTGTAATATTATTATCTAATTAAAAAAAATTATTTTTTTATTATGGCGCCATCTATCGACAACTAGAATAACTAGAATAAATGTTATAAAAATGTCACCGACGAAATGTAATCACCGACGTGCCTTTTTTCTGTCACATACAATTTAATGCGTTAGAAAGAAATCGAAAAACTGTGACGCACTGAAAGATGATCATGAGAAATACTGTACTTGAAACCGTTCACATGCTAACGCGCGTTTTAGGTCATTAAAACGCGAGTTGGCATGTGAACGGTCTTAAGTAAACTGAAAGATGATCATGAGAAATACTGTAAGCAATTTAAGTAATATATAAATATCTACTCTAGTGTAGGAAACAAAGGTTGAACCTTGCAAAATGGACACAAGTCCGGTTTTATTTTTTTTTCTGGTATATCAAGGGGTGCTTATTATAAGACTAACTTTTTCTGAAACAATTTCGCCCCGGAACCCCCCTTTTCACCCCTTTAAAGGGGGTAATTTGTGGTTTTTGCGGAACGTAGCCCTTCCTGTACCTTTTACAAAAAATTTCTTTTATAGGAATATGAAGAGGACTATATTTTCTACGATTTATTTTCCGACAGCATATGTCTATCATCCACCGTTTAGCGCGGGTGGCGCTCCAAAGTTGACAAATTTTTAAAAAAGATGTTTTTAGAAAAAATATGTTTTTTCCTAACTGTAACGGAAATTAAGAAGTAATCCTGCGGCAATTATTCACAAATAATTGATTGATTTTTTGGTATAGGTCTCACTTAAGGGTAATTGCCCTTTTTTTAATTACAGGGTGTTACATTTTAAAAAACCCCTTTTTCTACCATCTGAACCGTTTATGCTAGAGTAAAAAGACTTTCAGCAATTACCCATGTACTGGTGCTATTTACAAATTTGTATAATGCACCCCCATTTTTTCCCCGGAACTCCCCAAAAAAAAAGAAGAATTAATAAATAAAGTGATTTTCTTGGAATCCTTCACACACAATGCCCTTTATTAATATGCTTCATATATCATTTTGTGCACGTTATTATTACCCATGCATGGACACCAAAAGCGATTTCCTAGTGCAACCGCTGTAGCCAAAAAAAAAATAAATAAAATGGGGGGTTGAAATTTTTTTTTTGTTTTTTGCTTTTCGATCCATATGGGCATATGCTTCATCAATAGTGCTTTAGAGAAATATATATGGTTATTGCAACATCCCTGCGGAAACCACCCCTATCCTTGAAAATATACTGCAGAAACTACTCCTATCCCTTGGCGAGCATGTTTTTACGATTTTCTCATTACCTATGCATTCTTTTTAAACAAAACTTATACAAGGTTAAAGACCACTATTTACTCTAAAAATTAGGTCCTATTCATTTTTTTCGTATAAGCAACCGTTACGGCACAGTTGCGCCGTAAACCTCATATATGCTTTGGTGGGCTCCAGTTTTTGTTTTTTTTTTCGTCCTCTGTTCGTTTTATTGATAAAGTACTTATGTAAAATAAAACAACACAGTGTAACCTACAAATTATGACTTATGCACATTTTACAATCTTTGCGCCCCAAAGCCACAGTGGTGGCCCAAAATCAATTTACACGCATTTTATTGCATTAATGCTACCTTAATAGCACAATATTTACCCTTTGGTAGTCGGTAAGCAGTGGCGGATCCAGGGAGGGGTGATGGGGTGATTACCTCCCCCATCTCAACCCAAGTGATATTATATTCAAAGATTATAAAAATACTCTTTTATTTTTATAGAAATTTAGCCAATTGGCACCCCCATCTTAACGATGCTGGATCCTCTACTGTCGGTAAAGCAATAAAAAGTACGCCATTCTTATAAAAATAATAATATAAGTATAAAAATAAAATAAAATTTTTATTTTTAATTCAGTTGCAATGCGAAGGCAAAACAATCCTACTTTTCAATTAGAATACGGAGCGCAGTCCAGTCCCTTGAATCGCGATTTTCGGCTCTTATTGGAGCCTCATCGGAAAGAACGTAGGCTTGTTCTCCATATCCCAATCGATCCGCACTGAGAGGTTTTCCCACCCACTGCAACTGAAGTGAAAATATTAGTTGACTAGAGTCATCTGGCAATTAAAAGATGAAGTTTTCGATCCTAATAGCATTATTAATAATATTTAGAAAATATTAAAATATTACTAAAAGATTTTTAAATCGAAAACTTATTGGTCCATTTCCTTGGTAACACCTCCAAGGCTTCTAAAATTTGCAAGCCAAATGGATGCTGAAGCGAAGAAGACAAGAGGGAATTCAAAAAACTTACAATTCACGACCCCGTCTGTTCAGCTGGTAAATTCCAACAGAAAATGGACCTAGTTACCAGCTGAACAGACGGGGTCGTGAATTGTAAGTTTTTTGAATTCCCTCTTGTCTTCTTCGCTTCAGCATCCTTTTGGCTTGCAAATTTTAGAAGCCTTGGAGGTGTTACCAAGGAAATGGACCAATAAGTTTTCGATTTAAAAATCTTTTAGTGATATTTTAATATTTTCTAAATATGATTAATAATGCTATTAGGATCGAAAACTTCATCTTTTAATTGCCAGATGACGCTAGTCACCTAATATTTTCACTTCAGTTGCAGTGGGTGGGAAAACCTCTCAGTGCGGATTAACGGAGAACAAGCCTACGTTCTTTCCGATGAGGCTCCAATAAGAGCCGAAAATCGCGATTCAAGGGACTGGACTGCGCTCAGTATTCTAATTGAAAAGTAGGATTGTTTTGCCTTCGCATTGCAACTGAATTAAAAATAAAATTTTTATTTTATTTTTATATTGGTCTTTACTCCTTCGAGTAACTAGGTCCATTTTCTGTTGGAATTTACCGGCTGAACAGACGGGGTCGTGAATTGTAAGTTTTTTGAATTCCCTCTTGTCTTCTTCGCTTTAGCATCCATTTGGCTTGCAAATTTTAGAAGCCTTGGTGGTGTTACCAAGGAAATGGACCAATAAGTTTTCGATTTAAAAATCTTTTAGTAATATTTTAATATTTTCTAAATATTATTAATAATGCTATTAGGATCGAAATCTTTTTTCATCTAATAATATAAGTATTTCTAAAAAAATAAATGAATATTTTTATAATCTTTGAATATAATATCACTTGGTTTGAGAGGGGGGAGGTGATCACCCCCATCACCCCTCCCTGGATCCGCCACTGCTTAGCGACCACTTAAGGGTAAATATTGTGCTATTAAGGTAGCATTAATGCAATAAAATGCGTGTAGGTGGCGAAAATATGCAAAAATTGATTTTGGGTCACCACTGTGGCTTTGGTGCGCAAAGATTGTAAAGTGTGCATAGGCCATAATTTGTAGGTTGCGTTGGGTTGTTTTATTTTACATAAGTACTTTATCAATAAAACGAACAGATGACGAAAAAAAAACAAAAACTGGAGCCCGCCAAAGCATATATGAGGTTTACGGCGCCACTGTGCCGTAACGGTTGCTTATACGAAAAAAATGAATAGGACCTAATTTTTAGAGTAAATAGTGGTCTTTAACCTTGTATAAGTTTTGTTTAAAAAGAATGCATAGGTAATGAGAAAATCGTAAAAACATGCTCGCCAAGGGATAGGGGTAGTTTCTGCAGTATATTTTCAAGGATAGGGGTGGTTTCCGCAGTGATGTTGCAATTACCATAGATATTTTTGAAAAGCACTTTTGATGAAGCATATGCCCATATGGATCAAAAAGCAAAAACAAAAAAAAATTTCAACCCCCCATTTTATTTATTTTTTTTGGCTACAGGGGTTGCACTAGGAAATCGCTTTTGGTGTCCATGCATGGGTAATAATAACGTGCACAAAATTATATATGAAGCATATTAATAAAGGACATTGTGTGTGAAGGATTCCAAGAAAATCACTTTATTTATTAATTCTTCTTTTTTTGGGGTGGTTCCGGGGAAAAATGGGGGTGCATTATACAAATTTGTAAATAGCACAAGTACATTGGCAATCGCTGAAAGTCTTTTTACTCTAGAATAAACGGTTCAGATGGTATAAAAAGGGGTTTTTTAAAATGTAACACCCTGTAATTAAAAATAGGGCAATCACCCTTAAGTGAAACGTATACCAAAAAATCAGTTACTTATTTGTGAATAAATGCCGCATGATTTTTTCTTAATTTTCGTTACAGTTAGGGAAAAATATATTTTTTTTAAAAACATCCTTTTTAAAAACTTGTCAACTTTGGGGCGCCACCCCCGCTAAACGGTGGATGATAGACATATGCTGTCGGGAAATAAATCGTAGAGAATATAGTCCTCTTCATATTTCTATAAAAAAAATTTTTTGTAAAAGGTACAGGAAGGGCTACGTTCCGCAAAAACCACAAATTACCCCCTTTAAAGGGGTGAAAAGGGGGGTTCCGGGGCGAATTTTTTTCAGAAAAAGTTAGTCTTATAATAAGCACCCCTTGATATAATGGAAAAAAATAAAACCGGACTTGTGTCCATTTTGCAAGGTTCAACCTCTGTTTCCTACACTACTCGATCTGAAATATAAATATCAAATTATATTTATTTAATTATAAATTATTATAAAAAATATATAATGTATGGTACACATGTACACAAACTTTTTTTTATTTTATAATGGCTTTGGGTTAGCCAGTTAGCCACACAATCAAACTTATATGGAATTATCTGATCTCTCTATCTATCTAAGCAGCCCTAAACATCCATCCTTGGATATAGGCCTTCTCTTTCTTCTTCCATGCCTCTCTATCTTGGGCAATTTGCATCCATTTTGACCCAGTGTGCGTCTTCAGGTCATCTGACTATCGCATTTGTGGCCTTCCCCTTTTTCGTTTGTGGTTCCACGGGCCACGGTCTCCAATGTATAATCGTCTTAGTCCATCTTTCATCCTTCTGCCGTAGGGTGTGTCCGGCCAACTTCCATTTAAGCTTTGCTACTTGGGTTGAGACATCTTTCACTTTTGTTTTGTTACGGATCCATTCGTTTCTTTTCCTGTCTGATAGTTTAATGTTCAGCATATATCTTTCCATGGATCTTTCTGTCTTTGCTATTTTTTCCATATTTTCTTTTGTAAACGTCCATGTCTGAGAGCCATATATTAGAACAGGGTGTATACATTGATTGAAGACTCTTGTTTTTAGATATTGTGGGTATTTTCTGTTCTTTAGAGACAGTTTTCCAAATGATGCCCAGGCAAATCTTATTCGTCTCTTTATTTCTTCGGTCTGATTTTCTTTATTTAATCTAGTGATTTGCCCTAGATATATATACTCTTTTACTTGTTCTATTCTTGTTTGTGCCACTGTAATTATTAGTTCTTCTTGTTGATTGGTCATGGTTTTTGTTTTACTGTAAGTGATTCAGATATTGCCCGTTTATGTTTATACCCAAGCCATCCCAGTGTAGTTGTTTGAACACATCTTCTAGCGCTTGGTTGAATAGCTTGGGCGAGATGGTATTTCCTTGTCTTACTCCTCGGTTTATTTTAATAGGCTCCGTTTGTTTCATTAGCTTAATAATTGTTATTGCCTTATTATACTAATTTATAATTAAGTCGGTATATCTGTAGTCTATTCTGATGTTTTGTAGGGAATTCTTTACTGCCCAGTTTTCCACACTATCAAATGCTTTTTCGAAGTCAATAAATGCCATGTATAGCGGAATATGATATTCGTTAGCCATTTCGATTAATATCTTCATCGTTAAAAGGTGGTCATTTGTACTGAAGTTTTTTCTAAATCCGGCTTGTTCTCTTGCCTGGTCCATCTAATTTAGTTGTTAATATGTTTGTTAATATCTTGGTTAATAGTTTGTACATCACATTTAGTAAAGTTAGGGGTCTGTAATTCTTTAGATCCTTTTTATCTCCTTTCTTAAATAGTAACAGTGTTACTGCTTCGTTCCAAGTATTGGGTATTTGTTTTATCATTAAAATTTTATTCATAAGTATGTACTAAACTTCTCTAGTTATTTTCCCACCATTTTTTAGCATTTCTACAGTTATCTCGTCTTTTCCTGACATTTTTTATTTTTATTTGTAGTTGCTTAAAGATTTCTTGTGTTGGTTTCTGTTTTGTATTGTACAGGTTTTTATAATATGCTTGTGTTATCTGTATAATTTCTTCTATATTATTGGTCTCTATGCCTTCCTTGTTCTTTATACTATTAATCTGTATGCTTCCAAGCTGTGGTTTTAAGCACTTCATATTTTTATTTTGTTCAATGGTTTTTTCTATTTTTTCTTCCTGTACTCTCCTTTGACTTTCCTTAATGGTCCTTCTGATAGCTTTGTTTACCTCTTTGTAATCTACTTTGTTTCTCTTATCTTGGTCTATTAATGTTTTTCTTTTTCTCATGAGGTTTTTTGTTTATTGGGAAATATAGTTTTCCCTTTTTATCATTGTTTGTGCTACCTCTTTTCCCGCCTTTGCTAATGTATCGGTTAATAGCTGATTTATTTCATCGATATTTTTGTTTTCCAAATCTCTAGTGACCGGTATACTTTCCCTTATTTTTTGTTTATATTCCTCTTTTGCTTTCTTAAGTTTTCCCATATCTAGTTTAGATCTATTTTCCATTTTCTTTTTTGTTTCGAATTGGCTATTAATGCTGAGTTTGGCTCTGACAAGTCTATGGTCACTACCGGTTGAGAAACGGTTCAGTACTGTAACATCTTTGATGGCTTTTTGTGTTGTAAGGATGTAATCTATTTCGTTTTTAGTATTACGAGTTGTTATCTCTACCCACCTGGGGTAATATTCCGTTTGTTTTGTGATTCGACATGTTTATTGAAGAGGGGTATTTGACATTAAAATCATCTGATATTTCTTATTACTTCGAGCGAATTAAAAAAAACTAGTAGTCTGAGAGCCCAAGCGGGGATTTTGAGAAACGTTGTCCCCTGTAAATGTTCCCCTACCATATAGGGACTCTTAATACAGGGGACTGGGAATTGGGATTATCCTTAGAAAAACTCGAAAACGTCAGATTTGTAAGATAACTTAAGTTAAGTACACGTAGAACAGTGTATATTTCAAAATTCTGAGGAGTTAAGCGGGGAGCGGAGGTAAGGAAATGGGCGAATCGCAAAGTTTCACAAAAAAGCGAGTATAAAAAAATACCAGAAAAGAGAAAAATACCAAAAAGATATTAAACACTACCCCACGGAGGGGGAGGGTGTCACTTTAAAATCTTAAATAGGAACAATAGAAGTCTTGAATTAACAAATTGAAACTAGTTATTTTAAAGTCAATACCATACAAAATTTCAATGTAAAACGAATAATGTCAAAATTCTTTTTATTTATTTATTTTTTTAGTAGCCAGTGTTACCATCACCAGCCCATGCAAGCTTCAATTTGCGTGGGTGAGCAATCTGCGTGGGCTCAAATTCTCAACATTTTGTCGTGGTAGTTTGTTTCACTCTTCAAAAGCAGTTTGTACTAGCCGTGCGATATTTTGTGGATTATCCCGGCGATATCTAATTTTTCGTTTAAGAAAATCCCACAAATGCTCTATAGGATTAAGATCGGGTGAGCAAGCAGGCCACACCAGAACAGTGATCTTCTGCTTCAAGGAAGTCTACAGTCACTCTGCTAGTATGTGGAGGTGCATTATCATCCATGAAAATTAAATTTTCTCTCATTTCACCCCTCCAGAGCCTAACTACAGGTTCTAGACTCAAATCAACATACCTGTGAACTGTTAAAGTTGGCTGGATCAAAATTAAATGAATTTTTTTACAGATTACAATTGTCTACGTGTTCTTATTTATGACAAATATATTTTCTTTTTTTTTCCTTACTTTGTTTTTGTTTTGACTTTTGTTTATAAACCTCCAATATTCTATTTTCTATATTTTCGATCTTAATCCTATTAATATTGATAGTATGAAACAGTACACATCTCTAGTTTTGTTTCTTTTATTTGTTTAGAATTTAGACCATAAAGTGTCAGTGTTTTCCTTTTTTCTCTTATTAAGAAATGAGGAAAACAAAGTGGAATAAAGAGAAACACCGCTTCTTCTATCCGACGGCTCCCACTACTTAATTTCTGTAGGTAATAATTAAGAGGGCCAATAACTCCATTAATTATTTCAATTGACGTAATTGACAAAGTTTAAATTGGTGCCGACAAGTAGAAAATAACTTGCCGAAAACTTTTTCAATAACGTTGGGAAGGTAACTTGAAAGGGTGTAGACTTTAGAGGTGGAAGATTCTAGCAAAGGAAGAAGTTGAAAGGGTGCTGAAATAATAAATTTTAACAATGTAACATTATAATATTACTAAACTGTGTTTACCGTTTTTTCTACATATCGAGGGATTTTGGTAAAGCAAAGTAATAGGTCTAAATTTTGACACAATAACTAGTTCTAAATATTAACCAAAAGATTATTGTAAATTTGTACTGATATCAAAAGGCTTATATTAGATCGGGCCACGACACCATTTAGAATAGAAATAACCTATTTGAGTTAAAATCAACAGTGTTTCTTTAACATTAACAATCGGCGATAGGCAATATTAAAATCTGGCGACCACTTGTTACAGTATCTTTTAGACTGAGTAGTGAAAGCGTAAGATGAATATGGCCTAAATCTTAATATGAAAAAGATTATAAAAATATATATTATGGTGATTCGGTAAAGGCAGTGAAGAGCAGCCTGTAGTGTGCTCTAAATCGGAATCAAATCCTTCTGCCGCATTTTTAATTATAATAAAATAATTAATTTATTTAGAAATGGAGTCCCTTGGGTTTCGCCTATCGTTGTCAACGTTAACAAATACGCACGGCAAGTGTATAAACAAATAACGTCTAACACAGCAAAATAATTAATTATTAAAGAGTTAATGGATCTCATAAGAATATCCCGAAGTACACAAGTTGCCGATCAAACACTTAAAAAAATTGAACCCACGTTTTTCAATTAATCTAAGTAGAATTTTGGATTATCCAAAAGAGACAGCAATTTTTTTCACGGGTATCCCAGATGGAGCAACTGCAATTCCTAAGCACTGAGACCTAACCGTGCACGGCCTCAGTGCTCAGGAATTGGAAAACTCAATAGCGGCAGCCAGTTCTCAAGGCCAAAACCAAGGTTACTGATCGCTGGACGGGCTCCATCGAAAGGTATGACAAAAAGAAAGGTAAAACAGTAAGAAAGGCGCACACCGCTATCCCTACAAAAGCTGTATCGCCTCAGGAAGGCATCACAGCCCACAGATTTCTCATTTCCCAGGGCATTCAAGATCAAAAACAAGTAACGCCTCCCCAATGGTATTTCGGATACGTCTTCATGAGGCGTGGCCTCTGTGATCCTCGGACATAAGAACACTTTACTCCGGGGTCCGGGAATCTCATCTTCCCTAGAGCTGGAATTTACTTTGTTGTGTGTGTAATGCTACGGCATGCGTCAGACTCAATGAAGATACACACAAGTTCAACATTAAACGTGGAGTTCGCTAGGGCGACACCATTTCGCCAAAACTGTTCACAACATTATTGGAAAATACATGTGTAAGCGTACAAACCTAGACTAAAAGGGCGTAAACATAAATGGAGACACCTCAGATTCGCGCACGTAGTCCTGATCTTCTTCTTCTTCTTGATGTGCCTATCCGTGGCGAATGTTGGCCATCATCATGGCAATCTTCACTTTATCTGCGGAAACGCGGAAAAGCTGCACATATTATGTTCTGTTGAACCAGGTTCTGAGGTTCTTTAGCCAGGATGTTCTTCTTCCTGGACATCGCTTTCCAAATATTTTTCCTTGCAGGATGGCTTGTAGGAGGGCATATCTGGATTCATTTCGCATAATGTGTCCAAAGTATTCCAACTTTCGAGATTTGATGGTGGTCAGTACTTCTCGGTTCTTCCCCATTCTTCTAAGGACCTCCTCATTTGTGACCCGATCAGTCCATGGGATTTTAAGAATTCTTCGATACAGCCACATCTCAAATGCTTCCAGTTTTCGGCACATATCTTCGTTCAAGGTCCATGATTCAACATCATAAAAAAACAGAGAAGACGTAGCATCTCAGCATTCTTACTTTTATACCAAGAGAAAGGTTGTGGCTCTTGAAAAAGGCCCCCATACGGTTGAAGATTGATCTAGCTTTTCCGATGCGCGCTCTTATCTCTTGGTTGTTGGCCCGTTCTTCATTTATTATGGTGACGAGGTAGCTGTAGTGCCTCACTCTTTTTATAGGGGTTTGGTTGATGTAGAGTTGACCTTCTGTTATCTTTTTCTTGCTTACGATTATAAGCTTTGTCTTCTTTACGTTTATATTGAGTCCATATTGTTGACTGTAATACGTGATTTTGTTCATGAGGACTTGTAGGTCTTCAAGGTTGTCCGCAAATACTATGGTGTCATCTGCATACCTGATGTTATTTAGCCGGTACCCGTTTAGTAGAATACCTTTTAAAGTTTCGTGCAAAGCTTCGATAAATATTCTTTCAGAGTAAAGATTGAAAATTAGGGGGGACAAAATGCAGCCTTGCCTCACTCCACGCATGATTTTCACATATTCGGTGTGTTCACCGTCAACTCTGAGGTTTGCAGTCTGATTCCAGTAAAGGTTTCTAATTATTTTCAGATCTTGGTTGTTAATTCCTGCTTCTTTTAGAATTTGCATTATCTTGGCGTATTGTACTCTATCAAACGCTTTCTGGTAATCAACCAGACATGCGTATACGTCGCAATTGACGTCTCTGCATCTCTGGAATAAGACTTGTATTGAAAAAATCCTCTCTCATACCAACAGCATTTATGAACCCGAAATGGTTGGGCGAAATTTGACTTTCACATAGCTTGTAAATTCTCGTATGGATTACCTTTAGGAACAATTTTAGGAGATGACTCATCAGGCTTATCGTACGGTATTCTTCGCAATTTTTGGCTCCTGTTTTTTTTTGAAGTGCAATAAACTCAGACTTCAGCCATTCTGTTGGTATTTCTCCCGAGTTGTATATGTTGTTGAATATCTGTGTGATTAATTCGTTGTCCATTAGTTTGAGTAGTTCCGCTTGTATATTATCGGGACCTGCTGCTTTGTCATCATTTAGCTGTGTTATGGCAGAATAAACTTCCTGCTGTAATATTATTGGTCCTGATAACAGTCCTGATATCAGATCAAATTGATCATGCCTTCGAAATGTGCGAAAGGCTCTACCATGTCTCTACACAAATGGGTTTAAAGATAAACCACTCAAAAACACAAATGATGACAAACCTCTTCTGAGTGAAAACATCAACATAGCTGGAACAAGTATAGAACAAACATCAGCATACAAATATACAATTCGCTTCGATAGAGACAACCAGACCAATGAACTAATCGTAGAATAGGGTTGACTTGGGTGGCTTATGGAAAGCTAAGAGACGTTTTCAAATCAGCTCTTCAAATCTGCTTAAAGAGAAAGGTCTTTGATTAATGTGTCCTGCTGGTTCTAACCTATAGTGCTGAAACGCTAACGCTTACTAAGACGCCCGCAAACAAAATTTGAAGAACACAGAGGGCAATGGAACGTTCCATGTTGGAACTAACCCTAAGAGACCGAATAACCAACACAGAATTGCGCCGTAGATCGGGAGTAATCGACTCAATCAAAAGAATATCGACCTTAAAATGGAACTGACGGAATGAATGGAGGATGACCACCAACAAGATAAATAGATGACCCGAAGCGGATATGCCAAAATTGGATGCAAGCGGCTCAGGACAGGAATTTGTGAGGTGAACTAGGGGAGGCTTACGTTCAGCAGTGGACAAGTATAGGCTGAATGATGTTGTGTGTAAATATAGGCACATTAATAATTACCATCAACATAAAATTGGCAAAATTATTAAAAGATTACAATCTTTCTGCGCTGAGTGCACAGACAGGAAAGAAGATGAGGATTTTTGATATGGATTTGTACGAGGACCTTGAGATTTCTAGAGACATGAGGACTAGCCCTAATTGCGTTAATCGTCAAACTACCTTAAAGCGTCCTTTTACTCCCATCCATCGACAACTATTTCCTTAACCCAACTTTAGTTCATCTCATTATTCCCCATATCCCCTTTCCTTTACTTCTATTTTGACCTTTCCCTCTTTTTCACCACCCCACTAGTTTCTAACAGTCTTCTATTTCCATACTTATCACCCATTAACACATATCTCAACTTGCATCGTCTCTTTCCCTTCACAATTTCCTCTTTCACTATCCCATCGCTATCAGAGTTTTGATTCTTTTATTCCCTATCCTCCTTCATATTTGTTTCTATTACTAGTCATCTTGTCTAGCTTCATGTCTCTGTCGTTTCGTGTCCTCCAGATCTTAGCTCACCAATTCTCTTATAATCTATTAGATTGTCGCTTTCTTATTATTAATAACCCTTAAATCTTGATCTGGTTTATTGTCTCTAGTGTAAATATAGGCACATTAATAATTACCATCAACATAAAATTGGCAAAATTATTAAAATATTACAATCTTTCTGCGCTGAGTGCACAGACAGGAAAGAAGATGAGGATTTTTGATATGGATTTGTACGAGGACCTTGGGATTTCTAGAGACATGAGGACTAGCCCTAATTGCGTTAATCGTCAAACTACCTTAAAGCGTCCTTTTACTCCCATCCATCGACAACTATTTCCTTAACCCAACTTTAGTTCATCTCATTATTCCCCATATCCCCTTTCCTTTACTTCTATTTTGACCTTTCCCTCTTTTTCACCACCCCACTAGTTTCTAACAGTCTTCTATTTCTATACTTATCACCCATTAACACATATCTCAACTTGCATCGTCTCTTTCCCTTCACAATTTCCTCTTTCACTATCCCATCGCTATCACAGTTTTGATTCTTTTATTCCCTATCCTCCTTCATATTTGTTTCTATTACTAGTCATCTTGTCTAGCTTCATGTCTCTGTCGTTTCGTGTCCTCCAGATCTAAGCTCACCAATTCTCTTATAATCTATTAGATTGTCGCTTTCTTATTATTAATAACCCTTAAATCTTGATCTGGTTTATTGTCTCTTGTTAGAATGTAACTTTACACACTAATCATTTTGTCTTGTTGCCTGTTATATTAATTTCTCATCTTCATTTATCCCATTTAAAAACAACATACAGCTAATTACTCTATTTGCTACATATTTCACTCTCCTTTTATTATTAGCATTCTTATCACCTTCTTCTTTTAGATTTTTTTTGTTAGACTTTACTTAACAATATGGTACTGCACACCAAAATCCATTATCACACATTCATTCAAAGTTCTTTCAGATTATAATTAAGTTTTTAATGCATATACTATCCTTTTCATTTGTTTCCTATCTTTCTTTTCATTTCCATTCATATCAGGCAACCCCCTTTATCCAGTTTTCCTAATTTAAATTTCACATTAGTATCTTGCTTTTTACATTTTTTTTGTTAATTCAGTTGGTTATATCTTCCATATACGTTCACAATCTCCTGCACTTATATATAATTTATTTGGTTCAGTTTGTTAACTCCACTACCACCTATAGAAATCAAACTCATAGTTCCCTATTTTTGATACTCATTCAATTTAGATTCTTCTTTACATATTCACAAGCATACTTTACATATTCACATCAAGCCACAATTTGACCCATATTAGTTAGCTCTCATCCTATTGTTCATTCACTAATCACTTCGTCTGGTAGCCTATCAAGGTATATTTTCTCGAATTCCTTTAGTCCGTCCAAAACAACAAAGTCAATTAGATTTTGCTGTCACTTAGTTCATTTCCCCCCTTTTCCGTTATGAAATTTATTATATACTTTTAATCATTCCACTACATTTCATTAAAATCATATCTTTGACACCAACATTACTTCACTATCTGTATTCTTTAGTTACTTTAATTTTTCCACAATTCGTCTCCCACTTTTAACAGACATAATTAATCACTAATCAGTACAATAATAGTATGCTAATAAATTTAACACACTAAAATATCGCTTTCTGCATATATACTGTTTATTTCACGATACTCGAACCCCTATATTGTTAGGCAACCAAATGTACATCTCATAAAAAACTTTTAAAATTCTGAATTTTTGGTTCATTTAGCTTCCTGTTCTTTCACGTCAGTCCATTAATTGTTTAGTATGTAGTATATTTCATTTTATTTAACCGAATTTAACTCATCTTGTCATTTCACATTCTATGACGTCACACTTTGAACCATGAAATAGACCTACATTAAATCTATAAAATCCATAAGTTTTTTCTGGAATAGAGTTGCTTATTGAGACTTTTTAATAGATTATAATATTTAAATAATATAAATTTGCATTTTCAGATTTTTATTAACAACCTTTACATTTTACTAAAAATCCAAAATCAAACCACACTTTTTAAGCTTTAACCAAAAATTGGCTTTATCTTGTCATGTCATGTCACTTTTGTCATATTGAATGTCCATTTCCTATTTTCTCAGTTGGTCTGTGCCCATTGAACTGGCAAGTAGGTACCTAGCATATTCGAGCAGGGAAGCATGTTGCCCTTTAGGCATGCATTCTATTATATCTAACAACATCGACTTGTAATCAACATATTCTACTAATATAAAATATGTAAACCATATATTTAAACCACTTTAAATAGTGTGCTAGTTTCAAACTACTCTGCAGAATGTAAGTATTCCCACATGTTTTTTCTTTCTAACAGTCACAATTTTAACTTTTTTGCTTTAATCTAACGTGGAAATACTTCATTCTAGGCACTGAAGATGTTCTGAATTAGAACGAAAACGTTTTGCACTCCATTTGGATGACTTTTTAGATAGTTTTAATAAACAATTTTATACCAGAATACAATTTGAAGTTTTTACTTATGTATGAGTAAGATAAAAGTAAATTTAAATATGCCTTTACCTAAATTGAAATAGTCAATATGCACCATAAATTCTAAAGGAATATTCTTAATGGGAAAATCACACAAAACACACAAAAATAGTTTTCAAATGAAAAAGATCTGAACTAAGGAAAATTATATTCATTCATTTCTCTGCCATTTTCAGTCAGCCCCTTAATGTACGCGCTCGACTCTGATACGAGCGTGCCTTACTGGCAATTTTGTACACGCTCGACTCTGACACGAGCCACCATTCAATTTTAATCTTTCAATTTTTCAAGCACTTGCGAAGTTGGTATTTGCATACAAGCGTATAAATATCTAAATAGCGGTAAAATCTTTTCTACATTTCTTCTTCTTTTTTTACATATATACCTTTCTTTATTGCCAAGACTGTGTTGTCATTGTAAAATGATATTTATGTACCTAATAACTTGCAGTAGGAACCATTGACAATTGATACATTGAATTTTGTTGAATTGTTAAAAATCTACGAGGAAAAATTTCCTGTAGTTGGCTGTATACCATTACAAAAACATAAAATCCTTTATAAAAGGTATATTTTATAAAATCCTTTATAAAAAGTATCACTTGCTTCCATACAGTCATGATGTGAACTTGTCAGATAGAGCTCATTGGTACCTCGGGCGAAAAACATTGGATATCTTAATCATCCATGTTATAATTCACATCTTAGTCATATGTTCCGATGACGGATCAATTGTAAAGGGTATTTACCCTGTTATTTTTACTTTGGTGGCTTGCATGTAGATTCTAAGATTGCACTGATGATGATCGGTCAACCGATTGAAAACTAGTTCTGTCTTTGATGTATCCCTGTATAGGGATTTTAACAAATATACCTTTTATAAAGGATTTTATGTTAAAAATCTGTTATTATTCGAAGCGTTAGTGTACTAAACAGCGGTACAAAGATGCCTTTTTTATTGCCCAGCCAGTGTTAAGACATTGTAAAATGAGATTTATTTTCTAACAAATTGCACTCCGAACCATTGACATGGACAATCGACACAAATTGAATTTTGTAGAATTTTCAGTATTTTATTTTCATACAAAGCGTTAGTGCATTTGAAGCAGTCTGAAGTGAATCGTGTTATTTTATTCTTAGAACTATTTTATGCCTTATATACAGAGATTTTATATGGATTATTTGTATATATTATGTATAAAATATAATTTATTAAGTCGCCTCATCCCCAGGCAAAGTAAAAGTGCTACGACACTGAAAATATATTTTTTTCAATTTAATTATACATAAACACAACATTTTCACTTTAAAAAAATTCGATCATTTTTTGACCGAAACTTAATGCACTAGCAATATAATAGAGAGCTTTTAAGCCCCTTATTTCAACAACGTTAAACGTTATACTCTATTCTGCTGATGCGCATTAACTGAAAAATAACGTATTACTTTATTAGCGGATAAGGTATCCCCTTATTTAGGTAGAAATAAAGTTCACGTTATTAAGGGATTACGTATTTGTAAGATTGCCAAATGTCATATATCTAGCATAAAAAGGCCATATGAGCTGAACCAAAGACAACTAGAATAAAAAATAATAGTAACGATGTATGAAATTGTAATCAAAATTTGTTTTTCTTAAAAACTATAAGGTACTAACTTATTATATAATTGAATATAATCTGCTTGGCAACCCTGGTAGAATAATTCTAAATTACACCATTTCTTGAGAAATCTGACACTTGATTGAATTGTCTTGTTAAACTTAGGATGGATGTTTTGTGTTCCCAAAGTAGTAAATAGTCTTTGGTGAACGTCTTAATACATTTTCTTCCATTATGGCAAATAATTCAATAAAATAAGTTATAGCACACAACTGCCGTTTTGTAGGTTACGTTTGCCAAATGTCAACTAACGTTAACCTGTGTCATTGATTATAAATATTCCTGTAGTTATTAATCAATGCCTGTGTGCGTATTTTCTGAAGGGTTTCAAAAACTGTTTTAAGCAAACACGTTATCCTTTATTTATCACTCAGTGCGCATGACAAGTATAACGTTTTACGTTTAACGTACGTCAAAAAGTAGATGGTCTAAAATCTCTCTAATACCAACACCATCTCTCCATCTCTATGTTCTGTGTAAGCAGAAGTGTCCTCCGCTTCTGTTTTTTCATTTCGGAAACTTGCTTTTAAGTGTTTTGTTATTAAGATAAGGGTTTATTAGAACCGAATTATTTAGAGACTTAACTTTGAAGATGAAACTGGATGAGGAGGGTTAGTTGGAATACGCGAGACCCTCGAAAAAAGAACACGATTAGAGTATTTATTTCGAAATTTTATTATGCTCATTTTATCTTTTTTCTTTTCAGAGCTTAAAGTTTTGATCGAATAAGTGGATTAATTATATTATTACCTTACCATATTCATTTTGACTTATAAACCGTGTCTTTTCCACTGACATTTATCTAGTTTACTTGACAACTATCTTAATCCTGCATATATTTATTTTCGGTGGCGCCCAAAACCTCGACAGCTAAAATCCCGACAGCCAAAATCCCGACGGCCAAAACGCCGACACGTCAATATCCCGACACGCCAGAGTCCCGACAGGCCAAATCCCGACATGCAACAATCCTCGCATAAATAAAAACTCCGACCACTACATTTTGAATATTTGTTGTTTTCTTTTCAAATGCAATATCAAATCATATTATAGAATATTGAAATTGGAAAATTAGTTACTGACTAATAAGTACGGGTACTAATTATTATGTATTTTAAAAGAAAAAATTATTAAACAATTAATTTTATAATATAAAAGCTATACTTACTGAAATGGAAGGTTGTAAGTGACATAATAATATCTATTATATGAAAGTAAACTTGAATTCAGGATTTGATTATACATAATATATTGTTGGACTATAATATATTGGCAAAAAAATAATTTAATTCATATACCCATGTAAGAAATTTTATTAAGAAAATTAGTTCATATTAAATGGTAGATACTTTTGTTTAGTAACAAAAAATAAAAAACAGATGGCCATAAACAAAAAACAAGAAATAAATGTAATTATATGTTAAAAAGAAACTTATCAATCCTGTCGGGATTCTGGCCTGTCGGGATTTTGGCCTGTCGGGTTTCTGGCGTGTCGGGATTTTGGCCGTCGGGATTGTGGCTGTCGGGATTTTGGCTGCCGGGATTTTGGGGTAGACCCATTCATTTTAATCTCTCTCCATTTAATCTCATGTTTTCCTCTTTCTGTCTTGTGTTTCCTTGGTTGTCAATATATTAGATGCTTAATTCGTCCTGATGACTTTCTCGAACAAAAAACCTGAAAATGTCTATTTAATTTTTAATTGTTATTCTGTGACTCTTTTCGCTTACTCCGTAACCATTTTCAATAAGTTTGGGTTGGGCTATATTTGGAAAAATAAGAGAAGTGTTTAAAACAAATGTCCCAATCCAAAAAAAAACTTACAATGAGTGCGTTCTATCAGTCCTCACATACAGAGCAGAACCATTAACTCTGACAAAAACATCAGAGGAAAAATTGAGGAATACGTAACGAAAAATGGAGAGATCAAAACTTGGAATAAGCTTAAGAAATAGACAAAGAAACGAGATCGAGGAAGTTCGTAGATTAACCGGAGTGGAAGGTATTATCGAATGTAAACCCTCCGTTAGTCGCGCGGTTTACAATTGTAGACCACTCTCCTTTAAGTGGTCGCCAATTGCAGAAAACTGCACATACGCCCCCGTCCCGCTTAGTAGCTGTCACTAATACTTCCAACTTACTCTTCAGTTTGCTAAACGCCGCCGATATGTTTGCATTATTTTTTTACCATTATTCAAAAAGCACTGGTCTACAACCGTAGACCGCGGGACTAAGCGTGTTCCAGTTTTTAGTTGTATATATAAAGCTAGTATGTAACCTGCTGTGTATATAAAGCTACTAATATAAATGAAAATGTTTCAAGAAGCGACTTCATTGAAAACTTAGCATGGGAACTAATCAAACCGCAAATTGAATATGGATCAACTATACCTTCCCTGCTAAAAGAACTTAGACGACGAACTCGTGTACTGCTCGGAGTTCAAGAAGTCGTACCGCCTCCCCCTAATATTCCAACAAATTACGTGGAACGATGTTGTATTTATGCACGAATTTGCAATATGTCAACAAGAAGACATATTGTGACCATATATGTGACAAAATTGCATTCAAGGGTCATTTTGGGGATATTTGCACTGAATGGTTGACGGACTAAAATTGTGCCACTTTGACCATTAATAGTTTTGTTCTTTTTTTACTTTTTAGTTCTATTTTTTATTATTCATCCCTACTGGTCATTGTATAAGTTCAAAAAAGATATTTGTGTTTTTTTACTAAATTGAGCTTATTTTTGTGACCATTTTCATTTACTTGCAAATAAAGACCCAAAAAATCATGACCTCGTTTTTAATTTTACCACGGTCAAAATGAGAAAAGTCAAGGAGCAAAACATATCTAATATCAAAGTACGGACATAAATAAACATGTTATTAACCATTAATTTGTTAGTTTTGTCAAAATCCGGTATTATACGACAAAAAACTATTGGACTACAATCGCAAACCGCGCGATTAAGCTCGTCAGCAATAACCGCGCTCCTAACTTAAGGTTAAAAGACAAAAATGGAGATGAGCAGGACATGTTGCAAGAATGAAAAACGACAGATGGATAAAAAGATTGCTTGAGTAGAGATCACAGGCAGACAAGCGAAGCCGGGATAGACCCCCAACGCGATGGATAGATGACCTCAAAAGAATTATGCCTAATTGCATAGCAGAGGCGGAGAAGATGGAAATATCTGTTTAACAATTTTCAACAATAGACAAATCAAAGCTGATGAAAATGATGATGAACCCTTTTCACAGCTTTAATATCATCAAATAATGAATCAGATCACAAACTAGAACTGGGAAATGTTTTGTTAAAATTGCCACCAATCAATATAAAATAACTTCAAAAAGTATGTGTGTGTCCTTTGTACGTACGTAAGAAGTTACACTTCTATTATGTGATTTCAACGAAATTGATATATGTACTTTAAACAGTTTATTCATATTTTATTTAAATAATTAAATACTTACTACTCATTTTAATACTTACTACTTTCCAAAATTTTTTATTAAAACAATACCAAAAATTAAAAAATAAAAGAATAAAACACACTCAAACACATTGAAAAATGCCACAAAGATATGATTTCTGAACAATAATTGTTGGCAAAAATTTTAACTAAATACGCATTTTCTGAAAAAAAAATTATATAACAAATATACTTACAATTATAAAATGTATAAAAAGAAATAAAAACTTGCATTGGGGATCGAATCCGCGCTTGTTAGGGTGCTTAGATTTGTAATCAAAGCCTCTGCTCATTTCCCCACTTACACATATCCGTCATGTGGGAAGATAGGCCAACTGAACGGTTTACTGTTTGACAGTTCTGAATTTAATCAAATTAGTTTGATTTTTGTGGAATTAAAATATTAAAATACAAAAAAACATAGAGTAAGAAAACAATATATTAGATGAAGATTGGTAGAAATTTTGTTGGTAATCGAATTATGTAAATCATAGCATTACCTACTATAATAGGTAGCTACATTTTACATTTTCCAAATAGGTACACGGAACACAAAAAGAAGTATGGAGAATGATCAGAGGGCAAAGAAAGGAGATGAACGAATTAATAAAAGCGAAACACATTCAGAAGGAAACATGGGCAGACTACTTCCGATCTCTATTTGCTAAAGGCGACGATAATGAACCACCAACGCCTGAAGTTACGACAAACGAAGAAATAAACATCGAGGAGGGAGAGGTAAAGGAAGCAAAATTAAAAAATAGAAAATCTCCAGGAGAGGACAGAATATCGAACGAACTCCTAAAGTACGGAGGACAAGATCTAACTAAACAACTATTAAAACTAATACAAAAAATAATAGAACAAAACAGAATACCACAAGAATGGAGATCAAGCATCCTAATACCTCTCTTCAAAAAAGGAGACAAATCAGACCCGGAGAATTACAGAGCGATTAACTTCTTAAACACAACATTAAAATTAACAACACAAGTGATAACAAACAAATTGAATGAAATTATAACATTAGCAGAAGAACAACAAGGTTTTAAGTCGGGAAAGTCATGCACTGACGCTATATTTATAATGAGGCAAGTTCAAGAGAAATCGTTGGAATACAACAAACCGGCATATTTATGTTTCGTGGGCCTTAAGAAAGCATTTGACAGGGTCACATTAAAGGAAGTTATCCACTTGTTATACTCGAGAGAGGTACCTCTGGGAATAATTAAAACAATAGAAAACATCTAAGGTAAGGTCGCCAATTAAGGCCACCTTAAGGTTTAAATATCTGTAATATTTTATTCAGGAACAATATGGGGGAAAACTCTTGTAGACGTATTGCCTAACATTTTAGCTATCGAATTTCAGGATAAAATACTTACTAAATAAATTAAGAAATATAAAATTTTAACATTGAATAAATCTGGAATATTTGGCCTTATTAGGAACTGGTAGCTTAATAAGGCCAGTTTCATTTTTTACGCAAATTGAGGTGGATAATAAACTTTAAACCTAAGAATTAAAGAACAAATACAAAATTTAGTGAAAGAAACTTTTATTCATATTAAAAACAAAAAATTTGTCAATACATTAAGCACACATATCGCACATTTACACACGTCTAGGACAATTGGCTTTATTAGGACACTGTCTACTTGTTTTTATTTAACATAAAAAAAATAATAAAAAGCAATATAGAGAAAAAACAGTTCCAATTCCTGAAAATGTATTAATTTACTATCGCTTTACAAAGAAAAAATAATTGACTTATATTCATTAAGTAACATTTTAGTAATTTTATAACTTACCTAAAATTTATAAACGAACTTCCGCACCGTAACAAACACGTGTCTAGTCTACTTGGCGCTGCTATGTGATACTACCGACTGAATGGCGTACACGATTTTGACTGAGAAAGACATTTACGGTGACCTCTAATATATAATATCTATATTTAAGAAAATATTTGCAATTGGCCTAATTAAGACATTGGCCTTATTCGACGACACTACCTTACCAGAACAACACAATAAAAGTAAAAGTGGAAGATAAACTAACTAGGGTTGTTCTGTTTTAAACATTTTGTTTTAATCAAGTGTTTTAAACATGTTTTAAACGTTTGCTTATGTTTAAAACAGTTTTTGTTTAAAACAGTTAAATTAAACAAGTGCTTTTTTTTCATTTTCTTTATTAATATAACATCAAAAAAAAATCTCAAATACATTATATAAAAAAAAAAGTCTATCTATTGAGACAGATGTAGTAATCCAAAACCTTTCATTATCTCTTTCGCAAAGAACGTCAACTAGAAATTCCTGTTACCGTTACATAAATAAATATAAAAATAAGATTTCTTCATCTTCAAATTCTTCTTCTTCTCAGAACTCTTCTTTTATTGATAATCTATCATTTAAACAAGCTCAATCTCATCTCAAAACTCTTAAATCAATTAAACATAAAATTGCTAATCACAACCTAATTTTTTCTAAAGCTGATAAAGGTAATTGTTTGGTTATTCTAGACCGTGATACTTACAACAATAAAGTTTCATCTTTTCTAGATGACAACCACTTCATTATTTTACCAACTGATCCTTCCAAGAGATTCATAAGTAAATTGAAAGATAACATCAAAAAACACTCTGAATTTTTATCCAATTATGAGGCCCCTTACAACAAACTGCCTGGCAACCCTCTTATTCCGAGGTTGTACGGTTTACCCAAGATACATAAAGTTGGAATTCCTATACGTCCTGTCGTCAGTTTCATTAACACTCCAGTTTCTATTTTATCAAAATTCATACTCAACACCTTAAAAAATTTAATCAACTTCACACCCCGTTTTACTGTATCAAATTCATACCAATTAGTTGATAAACTTCAACTCATCAATCTCAATCCAGACATAACTATGCTTTCTTTTGATGTAAGCAACCTATTTACTTCAGTGCCCAAAATCGAAACTTTAAGTCTGGTAAAATCACTCTTAGTCAACAAGTCTTTTCAGCCCAATGTCATTTCACCGATACTAGATATCCTTGAATTATGTCTATCTCAAGATTTCTTCCAATTCAACAACAAATTCTATAAACAACCAGATGGTTTAGCAATGGGCAGTTGCTTATCCCCATTCCTAGCTGATGTCTTTATGGATCATTTAGAGTCCAATCACATTATGAAAAATCCAGAAATTTTACATTGGTTTCGTTACGTAGATGACTGTTTGGTCTTCATCGCTGGACATCATGACTCAGCTCAACAACTACTTCTTAAAATTAACTCAATTCACCCTAATATCAAATTTACCATGGAACTAGAATCTTCTCAGGCCATTAATTTCCTTGATTTATCTATTACCAGACTTAACAACCAATTCAACTTTGGTATCTTTCGTAAACCCACCCAAACTGACCATGTAATTCATTTTTCTTCTAATCATCCTCTATCACACAAACTAGCAGCTTTCAGAAGCTTCATACACAGACTTTTCTCTATACCTATGTCAACAGATTCTTTCAACAAAGAACTCAACATTATAAAACAAATAGCTGTCAACAATGGTTACGATCCCTCTATAATAGATAAACTCATCCGTAAAAGAGAATCTAAATTGCTTCAAAATTCTGCTTTCCATCAGTCATCTTCCTCTTCTGCTATTTACAGGTCACTACCATATCATAACCCACATCTATCTGAAAAGATTAAACGTATTGTATCTAACTCTTCTGAGAATATACATATTTCTTTCAAAGTTGGAAATACCCTTGGCCACTTTTTGACAAATACTAAGGATACAATACACTATATGAATCGTAGTGGTGTTTATAGACTGACTTGTTCTGATTGTGATGCCTCTTACATCGGCAGGACTTACAGATCACTCTCAACCAGATCTGCTGAACATTCTAAAAGAGACACTACATCAGCTTTTTCCCATCATTTGAAAGTTAATAATCATCATCTCGACATCCCTGATGGTGTTAAATTAATTCATAACATCCAAGACAGAAACAATCTACGCCTGGATTTGTACGAGGACCTTGAGATTTCCAGAGACATGAGGACCAGCCCCAATTGCGTTAATCGTCAAACAACTTTAAATCGTCCTTTCACTCCTATCCATCGACAACTATTCCCTTAATCCAACCCTAGTTTTCTCTCATTTTTCCTCTCACCCCCCTTCCCCTATACTCCTATTCTCCATTTCCCCCTCCCCCTCTTTTTCCACTACCCCACTAGTTTATAACAGTCTTCTCTTTTCATACTAATCACCCATTAACACATATCTCAACTTGCATTTCTTTTCAACTTCATTGCTGCCTCCCCCACTATCCCATCCCTCACACAGTTTTGATTCTTCTATTTTCCTATCCTTCATATTTTTCTCCACTCCTAGTCATTTCTGGTTTGACCTTGTGTCTCTGTCTCTTTTTCAGGTCCTCTATATCTCATCTCACTGTCTCATCTCCTGTCTCTTTGGAATGTTCTTCACACTCACTTATCCTGTTGCCTGTTATGTTACTTACTCATTTTCTCTCATCTCCGCTTACAATAATAAAAAACACCATACATCCAATCACTCTGGTCTGTCATATATATCACTTTCCTTACTTAGTAACATTCTGTCACTGCTTTCTTTTTAGATTCTTAGACTTTACTTAACAATAGGATACTGCACACCTATATCCATTACGACCCATTCAGTCAAACTTCTTTCATAAGTTTTATTGCATTCACTATTCTTCTTTTTTCATCTATCTTTTCATTTCCATTCATATCAGGCAACTTCCAATATCCATTTATCCCAATTTAAAATAAAAATTTTTTCACATTTTGCATTTGTTTGATTTCAGTTACAATCACATACGTTCATAAAGTTTGTGCACTTAAATATATATCATTTAGTTCAGTCTATTTACTCCACTATCACCAATAGAAATCAATCTCATACTTTTCTATTTCATATACTCATTCAATTTAGATTCTTCTTTACATACTGACACCAACCCACAATTTGACCTATATTGGTAGCTCTCATTCTAATTATTTTATTCACTATTCCACGTTGGTAGACTATCAAGATACATTACTTCCAATTCATTCAGTCCTTTCAAAACTACATAAAGATGAATTAGACTTTATGTCACATAGTTTAATTTTATTATTTTATTACATACTCTCATTCATTTCACAATACTATATACAATCATATCCTTCACACATATATCTACCTCACTAACAGTAATCTTTAGTTATTTAATTTTGTTAACAACTATTTTCCAACTTTTAACAGACATAATTATTCATTACAATAGTATAATAATAAATTTAACACAACATATAGCCACCTTTTGTATATATACTGTTTTCTCGCAATATTCTACCGTTTACCTTCAACCTGTTGTCTGCTTGCCTTGTTAGGCAACCAACATTTCATCACATAAAAACACTCTTAAATTCTGGTTTTCTCGGCTTGTTTAGCTTTGTTTTTCCATGCAAGTCTAATTATCTTACTATGTAGTGTATTTCCTTGTTTCCACAAACTTAACTTTCAACTCGTCATTTCACATCCGATGACGTCACAACTTAAACCACGTAATATATCTGCATTAAATTTAATGAATCTATAAGTTATTCTGGAATAGAGAGTTGCTAATTTAAACTTTACAGTAGATTTTATTATTCAAATAATTTAAATTATTTTTGCAGACAAACCTCCGCATTTTATTAAAAAATCCAAAATCAAATGAAACTTTAACCAAAAATTGGCTTTATCTTGTCATGTCATGTCACCCTTGTCAAATTGTAAATCCACTTCATAATTTCTCAGTTGGTCTGTGCCCATTGAATTGGCAAGTACCTAGTATCTTCGAGCAGGGAACCATGGCACCCTTTTAGCATGTGTTCCACTTTATCCATTAACATCGACTTGTAGTCATAACATTTTAACATATTACATTATGTAAACCATATATGATGATGTTAACACTATTTACGGTGTGCTAGTTTCAAAATACTCGGCAGGATGTAAGTATTCCCACACTTTTTTCATTTTAACAGTCACATTTTTAACCCTTTGCTTTAATCTAACGTGGAAATACTTCATTCTAGGCACTGAAGATGTTCTGTTTAGAACGAAAACGTTCTGCAATCGATGACATTTTATAGTTTTTAAATAAACGATTTTATACCAGAATACATCTCGAAGTTTTTACTTCTGTATTGGTACATTATATAAACTTTTTAACATATACCTATGTATATTATTTATTTATTAATAATCTGAACACAAAAAAATTGGAAAACTGAAAATATTTTGCAAAGAAGGGTTAATCAATGTCTCAAAACTGTTTTAGACTCATAGTAATCTTGTAATTTAAATCAGTCACGTCATCACTGATGGAATTAAGCTCTTTAAAAATTGAAACCAACTTAGCAGCTTTGACATTGCCTAGCCGATTACGTAGTTTGGAATGGTAAACCTTATGATGAGAAGAGTCTTTCCATAGTCTTTCTATGTTGGCTGACAATGCAACAGCTGTGTGAAGCTGTTGAGCAAGTTTCAATGCTGTAGTATACCTATTTATATTTTTCTTAGAACGCCACCATGCCAATGGTTTTACATTCTCAATATAGGTGTTTAGAAAACATATGGTGTAAAGGGTACACACTTTGCCTGGTAATAATAATAATCTAAAATGCTTCTGGATGATAATTTATAATGGATGGAGGATAAGTTTATTTTCAATAAAGCGATGATCAAGCAAATTTGCCAAAAAATGATCTGGGGTCACCAAATCATTTGCATGTTAAAAAAACACTAAGCACCACCAGAAACAGCACAAAATAACTGACAATAGACGTTATTGCAATAGCCAACTTGTAATGCGGATTTATAAATAGGAAATAGTCTGGGGTTCCCAGGCAATAGCTCCTAATTTTGTAATTGGTTTTTTTTATCGATTATTTAGTAGAATAATAATAATAGATCAAACACTTTCAATTAATATTATGTTTAGGAAAATATGATTTAAAAAACGTTTTCTTCTAAGTTTTATTTGTTTAAAATATAAAATTTAAAAACAAAAACATTTTTAAAGCAAAAAAAAAACGTTTAAAACAAAAAAACATGTGTTTTAAACAAGTTTTATTTGTTTAAAACATACAATTTAAAAACAAAAAAAACATGTTTAAAACAAAAAAAAACGTTTAAAACAAAAAAAAACGTTTGTTTTGTTTAAAATTAAAAAAAACATGTTTTTTTGCAACCCTGGCAACTAACTGACCCAATTGAAGCCGGCAATGGGATAAGACAGGGGGATTCCTTGAGTCCTTTATTGTTCAACCTGATCATGGACGAAATAATAAAAAAAGTAAGAACTAAAAAAGGATACCAAATGGGAGAAAAACAACTTAAAATAATCTGCTATGCGGACGATGCAATACTAATCTCTCAAAGTGAAGATGATTTACAACGTATGCTGCACCAATTCAACATAATCGCCAAAAAATTTAACATGTTAATTTCCTCAAAAAAGACAAAATGCATGGTTATAACAGCAGACCCAATAAGATGTAAATTGGAGCTGGAAGGTCAGATAATAGAACAAGTGATGGAGTTTACATATCTAGGCATCACACTATCTAGCTACGGAAGGCTCGAAACAAAAGTGAAAGATCAAGTGAATAGAGCAAACAGAGCCGCAGGTTGCCTGAATGGCACAATATGGAAAAATAAAAATATCGGAAAAGAAATGAAAGGCAGAATTTACAAAACAGTCATCAGACCAATAATGACATACGCGGCAGAAATACGACCCAGAGAGGACAAAAAGATTGCTCGAAACAGCGGAGATGAAAACCCTTCGAAAAATCGATGGTAAGACTCTATGGGACAGAGCGAGAAGTAAAGATATACGACGGAGATGCAAGGTGGATAACATTAATAACTGGGTAAGAAACAGAAGAATAGAATGGAATGACCACATAAGCCGAATGACAACAAATAGGGTAGTCAGGACAGCGAGAGACGGTTCCCCAATAGGAAGACGATCAGTGGGAAGGCCACGAAAACGATGGAACGACAACTTACTAGAGGCACATTGAAAAACAGACAGAGTCATGTCTATACAAAAAGAAGAAGAAGAAGAAGAAATAGGTAAGTACCGACCCTACCTATGTAATTTTTTATTACAATACTGAAACTTGAAACATTTACAATTACGTACCTGTTGCTTTTAAAAACTATTTAAAAAGTCACTACAATTATAAACTTGCTTTTGTCTGTATCCTCACAACAATAAAAACTAATACAGTACAACCTGCCATATCCGGACCTGTCATATCCGGACCTCCCCATATGCGGACGGTTCTGCGCTGTCCGGATCCACCGAAATCTACCGAGAAAGGCAGTCCTGCTGTTGGACAACGCACTAAAAGCAGTACTAAAAGATGGCAAAATAATGTATTATAGAATCTATAAAACGTGTTTATCGACGAAAGTTATTGACGGCGTTGATTACTGGAATGTATGAAGGAGAAAACGTTTCAGAGACTATAAAAGAAGTAGTGGTCTTGGTCTTGATATCCGAATTTTTTCATATCCGGATCGGTCTGTCGCCACATTGATCCGGATATGGCAGGTTTTACTGTATACACAACATTATTTTTTACCCATAACCATTGACGTATTAATAAAATAACCAACATATTGAACAAATGTTGATAGATCATTGTAATTACCCAATCAGAGCAGTATAACGTTTGAACTGCGCCCAGGACCAATACTTTGATGAATTCGCGCGCATATAAATTTACTCCCAACGCGCCTAAAGAAGTATAACTTCAAAAAACATCCAAACACTCTCAAAACCTGAACAAAGTTTCTAGAGTCTCTGCAAGAGTCTTATTCGATCATTAGAGTATAAAATGGTTATATAAAAACGCTTAGAAGAAACATTTGAGGAAAACCCGGTAACAAGGGACAAAATTTAAACCGGATGTGGGCAAAATAGAATGAACATAATACCGGTTGCAAAAGAAAGTATAGAAGTCAAGAAAATTAAACTTAACACAACAAAAATATCAAAGCAATGGTTTAACACCCAAATAAGCATACGGTATTAGAGAAGAGGAAAGCATACCTATAAGAGCGAAGCAAACAAATAACAGCTAGCAGTAATACAAAAATACATGAAACAATAATTAAAATCCTTTATAAAAGTTATACCTATTTATATTCAAAAGACCTTTTCGGGTTCACAGAACGTTTTCGTAATAATAATTCTATCATCCATGTTCTTTACAGGTATAAATGCTTCGAGCCAACAAAATATCTGGGTGAAAACCCTTTAAATGTTATAAAGTAGTTACATGTTTGTATAAAATAATGATGTTTGTATAAAATAATCAGTTACGTTTAAATTTTTCTTGATTTTATATCACGGCAACGTCGGACTTCCCCACACCGTGGGTTGCTGGTCTTGAGGTTAGAACCTCACAATGCGGACTCTAGCTAGATAGGGTTGAAAAATCTCCTATCCGTACGGTCCTCGAACTTTGCATGGCCCTTTTAAAAGTTCAAAGCTTCTTAAACTACCGCTGTGTTTATTGCTTGGTTTGCCACTCACCACAACTACTATGCATAAGTCTAGGCACTTTAATTGTGAAGCTGGTATACATGACAGGCTCGTATAAAGGCGCATTTAAATCAAAGCGAACACGAACGAACCAACGAAGGAACGAATTCGTAGGCGTTCGCTTGGTCATTCGTTCGCTACAAAGTAGGGCCATTTACATTGAAGCGAACGTTTGCATTCGTTGATGATCGGGAGTGCATATTGCCCGCAGATGTTTTTAAGATGGGCCAGTGCCAGTCACAGAATGTGTTTAAGTTTATTTTCGTGTTTCTTGCTGGGTAAATTTTAATACAATAATAGCTTACAAAAATAGCAGGTATTATACGCTGTTTGAGGGAGCTTAGAAAATAACATAATAAAGAACCAGCTTTCTTAAAATTCTTCCTCGAAAAAGTTACTTGCTCTTGATATTATGACTATATTATGTTTAAAAAATAAATTGTAAAATTGGTGATCAAAATAAATTTGCTTTTAATTAATTTTAGCAATTAATTTGATTTGGTTACATCATTAGTGTTTCTGGGTTGAAAGGACCGCACACATCTTATGGAAAATATAATGTCACTCAAATTCAATAAAATTTATACGAATAGATACGTTTTAAATTAACGGTCAAATCTTATCATTGCGCCAACTCTATATTTTCAATAATAAGAGCAGAAATTGATATAAATAAATCTGAAATCAAATGGGTACGTACATAAGTTAGAGAGAGAAAAAATATTTTAAAATACCCAAATTGTCGGTACTCCATAAATCAGCGGATTAGTTTCACTAATCCGCTTAGGCCCAGCGGGGTTTAAGCTCCTTTTGAATAGCACCCAGAGCAATAGTGACACTTTTACTGACTCCAAAAATGTGATTTCGATAAACTTTAATTGCAATTTGCGCCGTAATTAATCATAATTAAGAGTTGGCGCAATGATAAGATTTGACCGTTAATTTAAAACGAATCTATTCGTATAAATTTTATTGAATTTGAGTGACATTATATTTTCCATAAGATGTGTGCGATGTCCTTTATCCAATAAAAACATTAGGCTTTTAAAAGCAAACCACTCGTTTTGTCTTTCTCGTCTAAATGATGCCAGAAGCTAATTAATTTTTTTAGTTCAGAGACATCACAACCCATTCCTATAGAAATGTTAAAACAAGCATCAGTTTTTCTGTTTATTATTTTATATAGCTTCGATTTTGGGTTTCATAGGCATATTCCATATTGCAAAATTATGTTTTCACAACTACACAATAAACAATCCTCTCAAACTAATGTTTGTAAATAAATTAAATCAGTACTTCTAAACGAATTCGTTCGCTACCGTCTATCCACTGTCCACATTGAACAACGATTTCCTTTGATGATTCGCTCACTTACCGACATCGGTTGGAACATGTGCGAATGCGAACAAATTCGTTCGGTCGTGCTCGATTCGCTGTACAAATACAATAAAGTTAACGAACGAATTTGTTCGTTCGTTCATGTTCGCTTTGATTTAAATGCGCCTTAAGATTTAAACATTTGAGCCATTATCTGTAACAATTATAGATACCCGTTGAAAGTTTATTTTCAGCTTCATCTCCATAATACTCTTGTAAGTTAATTTATAGTACCTAAATTTCTGTATGTTCCTCGAAATTCACGAGTTCCAAAAATGTACATATTTCTTAAGATACTAAAAACTACGTCGTGTGTATTTTTCTGTTCATAAATCTGTGGTAAATAGTCCTGTCGCCAGGGGGGGTACAACGGCCTCCTTAATTCAGATGGACTTACCCAAGTTTTTTTTATGTATTTTGACCCGTAGAACACGAATTTTTTGGGTAACAGTTGATCCGGATGTCGATAAGATTGTTATAAACAAAGAACTTGAGAAATTACATAACAGCGATTTCTCGCAAAACAAAACATTTTTTTGTATTTTTTGGGCCATTCTAAGCAAAAAATGTTCTTACAAGTTTTTTCGTAGGATGCATAGTTTTCGAGATAAACGCGGTTGAACTTTCAAAAAATCGAAAAATTGAAACTTTTGAACCCAAATAACTTTTGATTAAAAAATAAAATAGAAATTCTGCTTACCGCATTTGAAAGTTCAAGTAAAATTATATTGGTTTTGATTATTTGCATTGCTAAAAATTTATTTTTTTATTGTTAAACAAAGCTATAAACACATAGTGCTTGAGTGATGTTTTCAATGATCTCCCATTTAAAATTAACGAGTAGGTAGAGTAGGTACAAGTGTAAAGCGAGGCTATTTCTACGTAGCATGCGTTAAAATGCATGCACTTCGCACGGGAAACACTATGCGTTTATAGCTTTGTTTAACAATAAAAAAATAAATTTTTAGCAATGCAAATAATCAAAAACGATAAAATTTGACTTGAACTTTCAAATTCGGTAAGCAGAATTGCTATTTTATTTTTTGATCAAAAGTTATTCGGGTTCAAAAATTGCAATTTTTTAATTTTTGGAAAGTTTAACCGCGTTTATGTCGAAAACTATGCATCCTACGAAAAAACTCGTAAAAAGATTTTTTGCTTAGAATAACCCAAAAAATACAAAAAAATGTTTTGTTTTGCGAAAAATCGCTGTTATGTGATTCCTCAAGTTCCTTGTTTATAACAATCTTATCGACATCCGGATCAACTGTTACCCAAAAAATTCGTGTTCTACCGGTCAAAATACATAAAAAAACTTGGGTAAGTCCATCTGAATTAAAGAGGCCGTTGTACCCCCCCTGGCGACAGGACTAAAAAGAAATTTCGGAATTTTTAAGTGATTGTAATTTACATTTTTTACAAATATATTATAAAAATAATAGTTATTTATGTACCAAGTCAGTAAAGTTAATTTTTATCGATCGAGTCTGATATTATGAGCAGAGCGAGGCGAATAACATAGGAGTTCGATAAAGAGTCTTTACTGACATGGTGCATACAAAATTTTATCGCCAACAATTTGTTTTAACACCTTTACAATTTACAATTTAAGAATTTTTTAAATTTTAGACGTAATAAAAATTTCATGACAGTGATGACAGATGACTTTTGCATGATAGCCGCTTTCGATTTTCAATCGATAGTTATCATGTTATCAATATTGAATAATTACTAAATCGGTAAAGTTTTGATTTATTTTATATGAATCTAATTACAAAATACTACTTCACTTTCAATAAAAATTCAATAGAATTTCACTTTTTGACATAAAGTTAATTAACAATGTCGTAAATTGTGTACAATATTTTTAATAATTAAAGTAAATAAATAAATTTTAAGATCACTCAAATAAATAATCGATTAATGCCCTCGACCACTTACATTCAATCTCGATTAATCGCGGCAGGTAAAGTAAAATTCTACTTTCAGTACTATAAAGTGTTACTTTACTGCCGCAAATTAGGACAAATGAGTACAATAATGAATGACTTTAGTGACGGTTGGCGATAAATAAATATATTATACAAAATTGATTAACTCTTTGACAAATTTTATGGAAGCCTCACCTAAAAAGGTTATAAAAAATATAAATAAAAATGACCTTCCCTTTTTTTCGGTGGCCGAAGACCTTTGGTAATAAGATTTAATTGTTGTTTAAAATATTTTCTTTCTTGAAACTCATCGATTTAATTGCAAATTTTTCCAGGAAAGGTGTACTGCTCCAAATTTTAAAGAACCGCTTAGATTGACATGAAATTTGGCGTAGGCATAGCTAACATGTCAAAGAAAAAAGGTTATGTGCCGATGTGTGCTTTTACGCTGGGGTGAGGTTCACCCCTTCTCGGGGGTGAAAAAATATACGTTGAAAATAAGTCCGGAAGTGGAAAAATAGACTAATTCTAAGCAACTTTTGTTCTATAGCGTTTTATTTATTTTAGTTTCGCATTTCATTAATAAAAATTCAAATGTCCGCCTATGGTTATTTGTCAAAAAAGTTGACGTTTTTCAATTCTCTAATTGTTTTTACGTCAACGTCAACCTTTTTGAAAAGTAACTGTAGGTGAAAGTAAATTGAATTTTTATTATTAAATGCGAAACTACAATAAATAAAACGCTATAGAACAAAAGTTGCTTAGAATTAGTCTATTTTTCCACTTCCGGACTTATTTTCCACGTATATTTTTTCACCCCCGAGAAGGGGTGAACTTCACCCCAGCGTAAAAGCACACATCGGCACATAACCTTTTTTCTTTGACATGTTAGCTATGCCTACGCCAAATTTCATATCAATCTAAGCGGTTCTTTAAAATTTGGAGCAGTACATCTTTCCTGGAAAAATTTGCAATTAAATCGATGAGTTTCAAGAAAGAAAGTATTTTAAACAACAATTAAATCTTATTACCAAAGGTCTTCGGTCACTGAAAAAAAGGGAAGGTCATTTTTATTTATATATATTTTTTTATAACCTTTTTAGGTGAGGCTTCCATAAAATTTGTCAAAGAGTTAATCAATTTTGTGTAAAATATTTATTTATCGCCAACCGTCACTAAAGTCATTCATTATTGTACTCATTTGTCCTAATTTGCGGCAGTAAAGTAACACTTTATTGTACTGAAAGTAGAATTTTACTTTACCTGCCGCGATTAATCGAGATTGAATGTAAGTGGTCGATGGCATTAATCGATTATTTATTTGATTCTAGATAGCACCCTAGGGTTGAAAAATCTCCTATTCGTACGGTCCTCGAACTTTGCATGGCCCTTTTAAAAGTTCAAAGCTTCTTAAACCACCGCTGTATTTATTGCTTGGTTTGCCACTTACCACAACTACTATGCATAAGTCTAGGCACTTTAATTAAATGCGAAACTACAACTTTATATTTATTTAATTTATTCATCAAATTAGCTTAAACTTAAACATAATTAGTGTGACTGAATAGGTATTTTCAATACATTTCAAAGGAGGTGTCACCATAGATATATTAACAATAGATCAGGCTAGTTATAGGCCGCTCAATGCATCGAGGTGTAACGCCAATATCAAGTACACTGGTCTAGCTATCCTTGTCGTACGAGTGTGAGCGTAATGGAACGACACAGACCCGAACTGCTCGGCGTTACGCTATTTTTCGTACCTTGCCTAATCTATGTATTATTACTTCTATGGATATCACTTGCCATAAAGTCCCATTTAAAATTATCTGTCACAGTAGCGCTGTAATAGTATATTAAGTATGGAGAACGGTAAGGGTTTTATACCGATCGAAGACAATTGATTGGAGGAGGAGCGGAGCGACGACTCCAATTATTGTCTGAGATCGGTTACCCTTAACGTTCGACATGCTTATAACGTTTTTTGCACGATTGATACCATTATAAATTATAAAATTATACATTTTCGTCATATTGACTAGTTTCATTCATTTTATCAAGATAGATACTTTGGTTGTTAGGTAGTAACTAGGGTGCATAACAACAATGGAGAATTGAGTTTTTATTTAGTTGTCAATAATTTTAAGTACAATTTTGATTATTATAAATTAAAATATGAGCGAAAGTTAATTTGAAGAAATTGAACGGGCTTGGGAAGAAGGGTGTTCCGCAATTATTCCCGAAAAATCCAAAATCCGTTATCAAAATACCTACCAAAGTTTTAAAAAATGGTGCGAAGGCAAGAATTTAAGAATCGAAGAAAAGACTCTATTGGCATATTTCGTTCAAAGACATATGCAGTTGAAAGCTCCTGGAAGCCTCTGGGCAGAATATTCAATGATTAAATCCACCGTTTTTCTTTATGATGGCATTGATATTTCCAAGTTTTCAACTTTGATCGCGTATTTGAAGAGAAAAAATTTTGGCTATAGGCCTAAGAAGTTTCAATATTAATAAATAATTCGTTAGTTTTCTTTATTCTTTCAAAAAATAAATTAAAATTAAGAGATTTTTTAACTCGACGGTAAGTGAATTACTTACCGTCGAGTTGGAGTACTTACCGTCGAGTTGGATTACTTACCGTCGAGTTGCTAGTAAATGTCACCTACTGACGCAAAATCTGTCACGGTAAACAGTCAAAAATGATCAATTGTGCAAAAAGTCATTTATCACTAGTACCATCCTAGTACGTCACCTGTTATGACTAGTTGAGAAGCATACGTCCGTTTATTTCCTCCCTCCAAATTTCACTATTATAAGTACCTACAACCAGGCCCGGACTGGCCCGCCGGCCCTCGGGCCGGTGCGCCTTTTGCCTTCGTTATTACCTATCTATCCATAAAAAAAAAATTAAACTGGAAAAAAATTTTTTGAACCTTTACACAAAGATGATGCAGCTACCATCACCCTAAAAAATGTTTTTACATGCCTCAGTAATCAGAATCCTACATAATGAAGCCAGTCGGTACAACAAAAGAAAACTTGTATCAGGCATCAGATAATCAAATAGCTTAGCTACGGCGGACGGCGGCGCCCTCGAAGACCATTTTTACGATTCGGGCGCCTTTCATATGTATCAATATCCGCTGTTTCTTTTATAATAGCTTGGATGCAACTAGCGGCGCCCTCAAGACAATTTTTACGATTCCGGCGCCTTTCGTAGGTAATTTCCGCTGTGTGTATTATAATAATTAGCTTAGACGCGGCGCCCTCGAAGACGATTTTTACGATTCGGGCACCTTTCTTAGGCATCAATATCCATCCGCTGTTTTTTTTTATAATAAATAGCTTGGATGCAACGAGCGGCGCCCTCGAAGACAATTTTTACGATTCGGGCGCCTTTCGTAGATATCAATTTCCGCTGTTTCCATTATAATAAAAAGCTTAGACGCTGCGCCCTCGAAGACAATTTTTTCGATTCTGGCGCCTTTGGTAGCTATCAATCTCCGCTGATTCTATTTTAATAAATAGCTTAGATGCAACGAGCGGCGCCCTCGAAGAAAATTTTTACGATTCGGGCGCCTTTCGTAGATATCAATTTCCGCTGTTTCCATTATAATAAAAAGCTTAGACGCGGCGCCCTCGAAGACAATTTTTTCGATCCAGGTGCCTTTGGTAGCTATTAATCTCCGCTGATTCTATTTTAATAATTAGCTTAGATGCAACGAGCGGCGCCCTCGAAGACAATTTTTACTTCTACATTATACATATAAGATTGTTGCGCCCTAGAGCGCTACATAATAAGGCCAGGGGTACAACAAAATTCAACTCGTTCAACTCATATCAGGGATTCTTTATCTAATCTGCTACCTATAAAGCTAATCTGATACCTAATACGAGTTGAATTTTGTTGTATCCTTCTTACTCTAATACAATTTGTCCTCAGATATTCATGCCGCTCATTCCACCAGTATCGTTGTTTCCTTTCATACCTCCCATTTGACTTCACATAAGATAACTGTGATGTCGCACTTAGACCATCGATCAACTTACTTACATCCTCGCATCTCGGACCAATCAAGCCAAAAGCATCCATAAAAACCTCCTCATTTAAAAGTCTCTTTAGATAGATATCTCTATCTTTCTGTTTCTTCCTTTTGCTAGTTATTTCAAAACTCACATATTTATGTAAGCTGAGCGATTCTTCTTCCAAAACAGATTAGCTTATGATCCTGTTTAGAAGTGACGTTGGAACCAGTGAGATGTTCAGAAAGGATTCACTATTATCTCTCACAAACATAGGTGCATTACCGTCATTTAGCAAAGTAATCCCTGTGGCGTGGATTCATTCTGATAGGTTTTTCCCTGTCCCATCAGATCTCCTGTGTTTAACAATTCTTTGTCGATAGACTTACATTGGACTCCTGAAAGAGGATCACGTCACAACTTTCTCTTCGTGCAAGTGTTTCTGCAACATCGTGAGTGGTCCTCGCCCTTCCCACATTTATTTGAAGGAACTTCGTATTAGATGGTTTTTGTCTGATTCCTGGTCATAGGTGTTTTCCTAGGTCCTTCGTCCCTTGTGACAGGGTCTCTCTTGAGGCCCCGCTTTTCCTGGATCAGTTTTTTATACTCCGAGAACTGTAAGCTGTCGGCTCTGTGACCGGACTTTACACGTAAGGCAGAAAGTCGCTTCACTACTTTAATCTCGTGCCTAGTGCCCCCTTGCCTTATCGGCAGCAGGAGTCCGATTTGTTTTTTCCCTTGCAGTCGGTTTTACTATGCCCGAATTGCAGGCATCTGAGGCACCGATGAGGCACATGCAGACTCTCTCGTATCTTGCACGACTTCCGGCCAGTGGATATATGTCCTCTTTCCAGCGCCTTCTTGGCTGCGATTCCGACTGTAACGGTTGTATTGCCTTCTCCATTTTCCCATAGAGACGAGTTTGACGTCGTTAGGCTTCCTGCTGCCGGTATACCTTCAAACCATCTTCAGGATTTCTTCCTTTGTGACATCTCCGTCTATATCAAATATTTTCACCTGGTCCTGATAGATTCGGACATCTTCTATTGTGTTTCCCTCCATGCGGGCCAAGATAGTCTTCTTCAGGTGCTCGGCTTGTTCTTTTTCTGCCACTTCGAGGTTGAGGTCCCCGCCCCTAATCGTCTTAGCGCTTTTGACGATGATCCTCTCCTTCCTCGTGTCTGCGCTACCCTTGATTAGCAACTCTGTTCTAATCAACTTCTGCGTCCCCGCGTTCGTACTCCTCAGTGAGAGGTGGATGTCCATACCCATGAAGATTACTTTCAGGATTTGCCTGATGTTCCTACTTCTATAGCCCCAAATTATTAAGAGTAATGGAGGGCTATGATAATATAATTACTCTGATCTCCAGTGTCTCCATGTCTTCCCTCAATTTCAAAAGAATTGCCAGTAGTCTCTTATCCCTGTCACCCATTTCTCTACAGGAACCATGAAAATAGTCTGACGATTTCCCCTGTTCTCTTCCTCCTGACCCTTTCTTGTAATTGTGGTCATAGTATTAAGTTAAAGGTACTTCACCTCTCATGGGCTGTATGTACCTCCTGCACATACTACCGGTTTTTCCCTTATCTGGTCGTGGTACCTTTTCCCCTCACCGAAAAGTCCTTGTTCCATGACCACTACTAAGTCGCTTGCAGATTTATTCCCTCTTCCCGGTTTGGCGACCGCATATAGATATTTTCTTCCCATTCGACTTTATTATAATGTCGTTTATTTTTTCAAAGCCTCTTTCACCTGAGTTCGGGACCGTTGCGGTCATTTCTATCTCTCTTTCACTAAGTTTTTCGGGGAAGAACTTTCGAAGTCCATCGGTGTGGACACACTTGCCGTCTCCTTAGTTCTTCCTTCCTCGCCGGTTTTCTCCACTTTCTATCTCTTTTCTCAATGCTACCGAAGGTGACTTCTCTGAAAGTGCTCTCCATGTCTTCGGTGACACTCTTAAGGTTTATACATACATCATTCTTGATCTCGACCTTCGTGTTTGTATGGTGTCAGACATTAGTCTCACTAAATTATTTGTAACTCTCGTTTCTCCATTGCTCTTACCATAGTCTTATGTCCGAGTTCTCCTCCTCTCTAGATATTTTTTCACCAAGTGATGAGCTCCTTTGCAAGGTTGCCTCCCCTGGAACATTTGTCTTGGTGAGGTCCCTACCCCTGACCGAATATCTTCTAACCGAAGACCCTCTTCTTCCGGAGATTATAGTTTCCTCCTTCTTCTTTTCCTCTTTGCTAAGTACTTGCCTTTTGTTCCCTTCACTACTGATGTTGGTGTAGTTGATGATGTTCCATATCATCTCATTCATTCATAGTTTGTTCCAGCTGCACCACCACTGATGACTTACTCCAATGTCTCCGGACTAAAAGGGATACTGGGAAACTGAAGCTATATTTTTGTGACATCTTAATATAATTTACTATTCCCAATAAAAATAATAAATTACTTCATGGAGTTAAATTAAAATTAAACTTAAAAAAATTCACGAGTAATATTGATTTACTTTGCATAAAAAGTTTGATGTAAAATCTTAGGAGGGGGTCTGGCGCCTTTGTCTAGATATTAGGTTGGCGCCTTTTTAAGAATTTGGGTTGACGCCTTTTTCATGAGCCAGTCCGGCCCTGCCTACAACCGTTCAAAATATACGAGGGGCGGTCCCCCTGACTAGCACTGTATCGTTAATTCCTTCAATACTGCATTGATTCTATATTTCAGAAAATATTTTACAAACTCACTAATGTTTGACAGGTCGTTCAAAAATGTATTTACCCGATCGATTTTGGTATTAACAAAATTCACGTTAATCCAAAGTGCTTCCTTTACCTACGAACAATACGAACATAGACCATAAAATCTTTAACCAAACAAAACAAGGATTACCATATTACCACTTTAACTGCCAGGTAAATTCAGAGTAAATTTTGTACCGGGTCTTCTGGGCCAAAATATTTTTTTTATCTTAATTACTCTATTTGTGTTTGTTTTTAGCAAAAATCATAAAATCAGATTTATTTTTTGGTTATTTTTGTAAAAATTGCTGTGTCCTCATTTGGTACACGCGGCCTGCGATTGTGAAATTGTTTCTAATATCTAGTTGCAGGCCATGCGTACCACAGATGGATACTTAAGGTCAAATAGTCCGTTATCTTAGGGAAGGTCCTAAAAGAAAACGTGCAGCCATTGTCGAGTACAATAACGCAAAAGCATGTGAGGACATGTCGGATCAAAAGGCAGCTTACTCAAACTGTCAAATGGTACAGAAAAGTGGCATTTGAGATGATTACTGGTACTTCACTGGTAAATACTCTAATTATTTTCAATAACATCACCCAAAGCAAAATGTCAGTTACAAAATTCAAAGAAAATGTGTGCATGCAACTTCTTTAAAGTAGTAAGATTTCTTCCTGTACAAGTTCAAGCAAACATGAACTTACTCAAAATGATTTGAACAAAAGAAGCAGATGCACGATTTGTTTAAAAAAACTCTGAACTCCATGGTCGAAATTATGCTGTAAAAAACAAAAAATGAATAACATGAGTATGCAACGGATGTGAAGACAGCCCTTTTATGTGCTTAGAATGTTTCTTTGCCAACCATGTTTTCACAAAAAAAAAATAACTAAAACAAACTCAGTATCTAATTTTCTAGTCTAAAAATACTACAGTACTGTAAAAAACAAAAAATGAATAACATGAGTATGCAACGGATGTAAAGACAGCCCTTTTATGTGTTTAGAATGTTTCTTTGCCAACCATGTTTTCACAAAAAAAAATAACTAAAACAAACTCAGTATCTAATTTTCTAGTCCAAAAATACTACCAATAGGTACTACCAATACTTTAGTCCAGACTTAATGACATTCCCATTTAAATACACGGTAAATGTGTACCAACCCCGGACACATGGCTGAAACGCTGACAAAACATGTGTCCAATGTATGTACACATGGCATAGAACTAAAATTGCCTGTGTCCATATATGGTACACATTGCACTTAAAGTGTTCTACTCAGTTTAGTCCTTCCAAAAATTGAAGCAATTGTTTAAATGTTCCAAGAACTCAGCTTTCGTTATTGAAACTTAAATAGTTTTTCGCGATAGAAGAAAGTTGTTTTGTTAAAGTATACTGTAATTGTTTATTTTCTCATTTTTTAAAAGAGCAGTTTTTTATTAAGTATATTTTTATTAATTTTTCTAGTGATTGTTGGCACTTGTAATTTTTATAACATAGTTGATTTGTATGTTTTGGTCTGATTGCCAATTGCCATTGCTATTTGGTTCGTTTATCATGTTTAAATGCAACCTGCAAGTTATAATTATGTATTTCTTTCTTTTCCTGTCTTCTTGTGCTTGTTACCTCTCTGTATTACGCAAAGACTTCATTTATACTTTCATAAAATTGTTGTTAATTTCAACGGTTTAAAATGTGTTAGAACTGTTTATTAAAAGGATAAAATAGTCATAGATTTAGCGATAATTTTTGACAATTGAAGGATTGGGTCATCGGTTCAAAAAGTGGTTGTTCTGAGTTATAGGTTATAGGTGAAAGTTTTAAAACGGTTCCCACATCTAGATTTTTAAAAACCAACACGTTTACTTTTTTTTAAAGAAAGTAAACTTTTAAACTATATATTAGCAGATACACATATATTTAGAAATTTATTTATTTATAAGAAAAAAATGTTTTTAAATATGGACTTGACTATTTTTTGTGAAATAAAAACAGATAAAAATTAAAAACCCCCTTAAGATTCGTTCCAAGACGACACATTTGTACGATCCCTAGAACCGTCACGAAATCGATTGGACTGTTAATGCGCAGAATCGCCCTTGAACGGTTTTCTTGTGATCCCGATCCAATTACCGGTACGTAATACCGCATTTACACTCAGTCCTGTTGGACAGGGAATTGGGCAGGGTTTTGATATATGGCATCACCCATTGTTTATAATACCCGTGTTGAGCTGCCTCCCCCCCTTCCACTTGCAAAAATTAAAAAACAAATAGCGCTGATTTATGAGCTATTTATGAGCTTTCATATTCTGCAAATTAAAAATTTTAAGCTCGTTACACTGAGCAGTAATTTAATACTTAGTGGTGGGGCTGACTCAGCTCCCCCCCCCCCCCCCCACTACTTAAAAATAAGGATATTGAATCGGTCTTTGCGTCCGATTTTGAATTACAAGCTATAAATGACATAGTTTCGATTTTTGAGCTCATCCCCAAACAACCCTTTAATTGATTTAACTTACGAGAAACATGCTGAAAAAAATTTAAATATATCGTATCGCGGATATAATTCGTATAGCTTATATATTCTAAGAATAAACTCTTAAGGTGATACAGTAGCGATCAACAGGTAGCCAAAACGCGTTCCAAGATTGCGGCTGTAATTTTGAATATTTTTTCGAGATATTTGGCACACGTATTCGTAATATAATAAAGAATGGCGGTACAGACCCCAATTTGAAAAATATATTAATATGTGGAAATTACTCTGTAATTAAATACAATATTAAAAAACGAGCCTGTACCGCCATTAAGAAGAACAAAAAAATACACTTTCTTCAAATAAACTTTTTTATCCGATGCCTAGATTTTGTGTCATTTTGGAACTACTAATGAAATAAAAAATTTTAGTAGTTCCAAAATGACACAAAATCTAGGCATCGGATAAAACAGTTTATTTGAAGAAAGTGTATTTTTTTGTTCTTCTTAATGGCGGTACAGGATCGTTTTTTTAATATTGTATTTAATTACAGAGTAATTTCCACATATTAATATATTTTTCAAATTGGGCTCTGTACCGCCATTCTTTATTATATTACGAGTACGTGTGCCAAATATCTCGAAAAAATATTCAAAATTACAGTCGCAATCTTGGAACGCGTTTTCGCTACCTGTTGATCGCTACTGTTTCCTCTTAAATCACGCGCATTTCAATTATTGAGCTACAACGCCTTCGCAAGAAAACCACCCCATCTTCCCAGATTAAGAGAGAGTTGTACTTAAAATGCATTAAATTTATTATTTGGCGACTACATATCATTTAATAATTTATGAGCTCCCAAAATACGCGCATTTAGATCATTAAATTGCAATTCCTTTTGTATAGTGCAGTCACTGAAGGTAAAAATCAACTATTACATTCAATTTCGGTGAACCTTCATCGATTTTCACGAAAATTGTTGAGTGGATAGAGGATACCTTAACTTACAAAAGTCACATGGTACCGACTTGCGATTTTAGCCTGGGGTAGCTGTCACCCCTTCTCGGGGGTGAAAATTACTTTATTAAAAATAACCACACAAATCGATTTAGGGACAAATTCTAAGCAAAATTTGTTATAATTAATGTTATTAAAATAAATCAATAGTTTTTGAGTGTTTATAATTTTTGTGAAAAAAAATGCATGCTTCAAAGCGAGTTTTCATAAATAACTCAAAAACTGTAAGTTTTTACAAAAAAGTTTTTATCACTAAAATTGAAGCTAATAAAAAATTATAATAAAATTCTGACTTAAAAAACCATTTAGTGTTAATTTAAAGTAAGTTATAAGTAATTGAATGTATATTTTTTTCAGCGAGTATTCAAATCTAAGGGTCCAAGCTGAAATAACGGGAAAGCGATGCATTTTATAACACTTAATAAATACTTGTCAAATACTTGTCAAAGTACTTAGAAATACCTATCAAATGAGCTCCAGAAGAAGTTGATAGCATCAAAATTTATACTCCAAGAAGTTTTCCAAAAAAATGATATTTTTTTTTAATAACTCTGTTAATTTTTATGATATTAGGCACATCCAACTATTTAAAAGGTAATTTCAAAATGCTATATGTAAAATGTATTACATGTAATCTTTCAAATACTTTATTTTTTTAGGATAATAGGTTAGGATAATAGGGCCTCAGTTACATTGTTCTCGCAGTAACATTTAGGCTTAAACGTTTCTATCTTGGTTATTTTGATTCATACAGAAATCAAAAGACAAGTAAAATCTTTGCTAATAAAAAACTCAAATTTCGTTATCTATCATTTTTTACGTGTATCGACTATTGTTGGAGTTCAAACCAGGAACTGGAGTATCAAAAGCAAATAATTTACGAAAATTTGAAAAATTTTGGTTTTTTTAAATCATATCTGTATGTGTATATTTTTTTTTTAAATACAGAGTGAGTCATGAGGAACTGTACATACTCCTACCTCGTATAGAGGCGCCTATGGGGAATAACAAATGACCATTAAAAAGTGTCTGCTCCCATTGTTTAATAATATACAGGGCGAGTTTCGCATTTTGACAGAAATTTGTATTCGTCATAATTTTTGAACGGTCAGATCGATGTGTCTCTTATTTTGGCCAATCGTTACACTATTACCACCTAATCAACTAATTTATTCAACCTAGAAAAAAAACAGGTCCGGCTTTAAAAAAATTAGTTCGTTTGGGTCTTAGAAAAAATTTCACCCTGTATACGCTTTTTGAAAACTCTAATATGAATTTTACAAATTAGACAAATAGGCAATTAAAATGGCATATTTATTTTTTTCCGCACACGATTACTTAATTTTTTATAAAAAAATCAAATTTCACTATGAATTAAAAGTTTGGTAAAGTGAACCATAGATTTAAAAAAAATAACTTTTATTACAAAAATTAATTTTTTTCGCACAAATAAGTAATTTATGTTACCATCCAATCAACTGATTTATTCAAACTAGAGAAAAATCAGGTCCGGCTTTAAAAAATTAGTTCGTTTGGGTCTTAGAAAAAATTTCACCCTGTATACGCTTTCTGAAAACTCTAATATGAATTTTACAAATAAGACAAATAGGCAATTAAAATGGCATATTTATTTTTTTCCCCACACGATTACTTAATTTTTTATTAAAAAATCAAATTTGTCAAAATCGGAATTTTCTAAAAATGAAAAAAAAAGTTAACTCGCTACAACTCTGTTCCATTTTAATATTTTTTTTTTCTGAAATTTTTACAGCTCATACCTCTTACCATTATGAAGACTATGAAAATTGTTGTAGACTTTCAGTCTTCTTCTTGTAAAAGTTGCAAACTTGTAAATCGCAAAAATTAGGTGGAAAAATTTAAAATTTATCAATTTGATTACGTCTATGTTAAACTATAGAGTCCAAAAGAAGTGTTATGGGAAGTTTTAGATCTAGACGTGTTATAGAAAAAAAAATGGTGAAATTTTTAATTTTAAGAAAAACGTTGTTTTTGTAAATTAATTTTTGTAAAAAAAGTTAATTTTTTTAAATCTATGCAAAAACTTTGCCAAACTTTTTATGCATAGTCAAATTTGATTTTTTAATAAAAAAATAAGTAATCGTGTGGGGAAAAAATTTATATGCCATTTTAATTGCATATTTGTCTTATTTGTAAAATTCATATTAGAGTTTTCAAATAACGTATACAAGGTGAAATTTTTTCTAAGACCCAAACAAACTAATTTTTTAAATCCGGGCCTGATTTTTTTCTAGTTTGAATAAATCGGTTGATTTGGTCATAACATAAATTAAATATTTGTTCAAAAAAAATTCATTTTTGTAATAAAAGTAATTTTTTTTAAATCTATGGTTCACTTTACCAAACTTTTAATTATTCATAGTCAAATTTGATTTTTTTATAAAAAATTAAGTAATGGTGTGGGGAAAAAATAAATATGCCATTTTAATTGCCTATTTGTCTAATTTGTAAAAATCATATTAGAGTTTTCAAAAAGCGTATACAGGGTGAAATTTTTTCTAAGACCAAAACGAACTTATTTTTTAAATCCGGGCCTGATTTTTTTCTTGTTTGAATAAATCAGTTGATTGGTGGTAACATAAATTAAATATTTGTTCAAAAAAAATTTATTTTTGTAATAAAAGTTACTTTTTTATTAATCTATGGTTCACTTTACCAAACTTTTAATTATTCATAGTCGCATCGCACACATCTTATGGAAAATATGTCACTCAAATTCAATAAAATTTATACGATTAGATTCGTTTTAATATAACGATCAATTCTTATCATTGCGCCAACTCTTAATTATGATTAATTACGGCGCAAATTGCAATTAAAGTTTATCGAAATCACATTTTTGGAGTCCATAAAATGTTAGTTTACAATCATTATTGCTCTGAGTGCTATTCATAACAGCTTAAATCCCGCTGGGCCTAAGCGGATTAGTGAAACTAATCCGCTGATTTATGGAGTACCGAAAATCTGGGTATTTTAAAATATTTTTTCTCTCTCTAACTTATGTACCTACCCATTTGATTTCAGATTTATTTATATCAATTTCTGCTCTTATTTTTGAAAATAGAGAGTTGGCGCAATGATAAGATTTGATCGTTAATTTAAAACGAATCTATTGGTATAAATTTTATTGAATTTGAGTGATATTATATTTTCCATAAGATGTGTGCGATGTCCTTTAATTTTTTTATGAAAAATTAAGCAATCGTGTGCGGAAAAAAATAAATATGTTATTTTAATTGCCTATTTGTCTAATTTGTAAAATTCATATTAGAGTTTTCAAGAAGCTTATACAGGGTGAAATTTTTTCTAAGACCCAAACGAACTAATTTTTTTAAAGCCGGACCTGATTTTTTTCTAGTTTGAATAAATCAGTTGATTAGGTGGCAATAGTGTAACGATTGACCAAAATAAGAGACATCGATCTGACCGTTCAAAAATTATGACGAATACAAATTTCTGTCAAAATGCGAAACTCGCCCTGTATATTATTAAACAATGGGAGCAGACACTTTTTAATGGTCATTTGTTATTCCCCATAGGGGCCTCTATACGAGGTAGGAGTATGTACAGTTCCTCATGACTCACCCTGTATGCATTCTAAATCGGTCAAAATGCTTAAGGTCATTACTTATGCTAAAGTAAAGAAAGGGATATAGGGATTAATAAAGATTTGAATTTTTGTGGAAATGGCGTTTTATTTTTCACTTTTTACTAAAAAATTCGAAAGGGTACTATTATTTTCATGTTTACTTGCTTAATTTTGTTGATATCAACTTCTTTCGGTGCTTATTTAATAGGTATTTCTGAGTACTTTGACAAATGTATATTAAGTATATTTTATAAAATGCTTGGTTTTCCTGTTAATTAGTCTTGAATAATTAGATTTGAGTACTCGCCAAAAAAAATACATTTAATTACCTATAACTCACTTTGAATTAATAATAAAAGGTTTTTCAAAACTTTAATCTTCCTAATGATAACTTTTCTGTAAAAACTTACAATTTTTCACGAAAAATTTAAATCTGTGATCTTTAATAACTCAGAAAGTGTTGATTTATTTTAATAACTTTATATAACAAATTCTGCTTATAATTTGCCCTTCTATCGATTTGTGGAGTTATTTTTAATAAAATAATTTTCACCCACGAGAAGGAGCGGTATCCACTCTCAGGGTAAAGGCGCAAGGTGGCACCATGTCACCTTTGTTTCTTGGAGTATCCTCTAACCACTTACCAATTTTCGTGAAAATCAATGAAGGTTCACCGAAATTGAAGGTACTAGTTGATTTTTACCCTCAGTGCACTATACAAAAGAAACTGCAATTTAATTATCTAAATGCGCATATATAACTCATAAATTATTAAACGATATGTAGTCGCCAAATAAATAATTTTTAAGTACAACTTTCTCTTAAGCCGGAAAGATGGGGCGGTTTTCTTGCGAAGGGGTTGTTGCTCAATAATCGAAATGCGCGTGATTTAAGAGTTTATTCTTAGAATATACAGGGTGTTTCATGAGGAAACGGAAATACTTTCATGGTGAATAGAGGTCACCGAGCCGGTTTTAGATATACGGCATTTTTTGCCCTACCGACTTTTATAACCGAGTTACAGGGTGTTTTATCGATTTTGCACATTTCTTTTCTAAGTCATAACTTTAGAACCACCCTGTATATTTTTTTGATACTCAGGTCCGGAATAACAAAAAATTATAAAGTAATTGTAACCTTCAAACAACACCCTGTATATTCAAATTTTGAGAATCTGTTTGCATATTTGAAAAGAGCACAAAAAAGTAATTTTTCGGCCAGACAATTTTATAACTTTAATTTTGAAATTACATATATTGAATTTTTTAAGAACTCTGACATTAAAAAGCAGATATTATTAACCTTTAGTTATAAATTATTAAAGTTAATGAATAAATACTCATTTTAAAAATAATCAATACTTATTAACCACATTGGAACGACCCAATCACTAATCACAAGAAAAATACAGGTCCGGATTAACAAAAAAATATAAAGTAATTGTGACCTTGAAACAACACCCTGTATATTGATATTTTGAAAATTTGTTTATTGCGTATTTTAAAAGAGCATAAAAACTGCGTTAAAAGGTGCATGTCAAATTTTTGCGCAGATAATTTAATTACGGCAATTTTGAAATCATATTGATTAATTCTGTCAAGCCGACAAGAAGCTGCCAGAAAAATTAAGAACAATCCCAATGTAATTAGAAAATCGATTCGAAATCTTTTAAAACGAGAAAGGAAATGGATCGAACAAAATGACGGACATTTTGAGCAACTGTTATAGTTAAAATATTTCTAATTTATATTAAATTGTTGAATTGTTTAAACGATTTTTTTTTATTAGATATAGCTGCTTTTTAAAATTATTTACTAAATCATTAAAAGATCCCAGTTCTCGCAATTCTAATTTTTAATGATGTGCATACAGCTACAAATCCAGAGAATCCATGAAGCCAGCGTAGTAAATAAATATTAAGTATTTTTAAAATAAGTATTGATTCATTAACATTAAATTATTAAAAGTTAATAATACCTGGTTTTTAATCTCAGACTTTTTTAAAATTTCAATATAATTTCAAAATTGATGTAATTAAATCAACGGCGCAAAAAATTAAAATGAACCTTTTTTCACAGTTTTTTATGCTCTTTTAAAATGCGCAGACAAATTTTCAAAATTTCAATATACAGGGTGTTGGTTTAAGGTCACAATCACTTTAAATTTTTTGTTAATCCGTACCTGGATTCTTCTTGTTATTAGTAATTGGGTCTTCCAATGTAGTAAATAAGTATTGATTATTTTTAAAATGAGTATTTATTAATTAACTTTAATAATTTATAACTAAAAGTTAATAATACCTGCTTTTTAATGTCAGAGTTCTTAAAAAATTCAATATAATTTCAAAATTAAAGTCATAAAATTGTCTGGCTGAAAAATTGAAGCGGACCATTAAACTTATTTTTTTGTGCTCTTTTCAAATATGTAAACAGATTTTCAAAATTTGAATATACAGGGTGTTGTTTTAAGGTCACAATAATTACTTTATAATTTTTTGTTAATCCGGACCTGGATTTTTCTTATGGTTAGTATGTCGGTCGTTTGGGTTTTGAACGAGACATATGTGTACCAAATATCAAAAAAATATACAGGGTAGTTCTAAAGTTATGGCTTAGGAAAGAAATGGGCAAAATCGATAAAACACCCTGTAACTCGGGTATAAAAGTCGGTAGGGCAAAACATGTAGTATATATAGAACCGGCTCGGTGATCTCTATTCATCGTCAAAGTATTTCCGTTTCCCAATGAAACACCCTGTATAAGCTATAGGAATTATGTCCGCGATGCGATATATTTTAATTTTTTCAGCATGTTTCTCTTAAGTTAAATCAATTAAAGGGTTGTTTGGGGATGAAGGGAATGAGCTCAAAAATCGAAACTATATCATTTCAAGAGCTCATAAATAGCTCGTAATTCTGCCGCAAAGATCGATTTAATATCCCTATTTTTAAGTCGCGACTCAGAACCCCCCACCCCCCACTAAAATATTAAAATATTAAATTCCTGCTCAGTGTAACGAGTTCAAAATTTTTAATTTGCGGAATATGAAAGCTCATAAATAGCTCATAAATCAGCGCTATTTGATTTTTAATTTTTGCAAGTGGGGTGGGGGGCAGCTCAACAGTGGTGTTTATAATCTTTTACTTTGGCAACAACATCGCATGATGCCTATCTCTCCGCTTAATCTCGGACTGTGCTGAACGAATACAACATCAAAGGGATTCTTTTTTCTATTACATGTCTTCATCAGCTCAAGCTCAAAGTAATTTTCTTTTCAGTGGCACCAAAGTCTCTATCCGTTGGCATCGTAGAGTACAACGCTGGCATCATATTCCAGGGTAAAATTGTCAACAATTACACAGGCCAACGATGAAAAAACTTTTTTGATAATTACCTCTCTCTTATGTATTTTGGTGTGCTGAGCCCGAAAATCATATTAAAAATGCTGTATCACCCACCATTCCTTCACAATTTAACATTTAAAATTGCATAATTACCTTTAAAACCAAGATTACTACTAAGGAAAAAGAAGCTTGGATTGGATTCAAAAAAGTTGTAACCAAGTTTTTAGATAATGTGAAAGACTAACTACGAGCTTATAGTAGCTAATTTATTAGATAAGTTTTTTAAGATTTTAGATAAGATTTAAGATTTGGGATGTCAAATGAGCCTCAAAATCCACCTTTTGCATATCCATCTTGATCATTTCCCTGAAAATCTGGGTGCAGTCAGTGAAGAATGAGGCGAACGCTTCCATCAGGATATCAAGGTGATGGAGCAACCATACCAGGGATGTTGGAACACCAACATGATGGGTGATTACTGTTGGTCACTCCATCGGGAACAACAGAGCGCTTCGCATAGGAGAAAAAGCTACTTGAGAAGTTCTACAGAAAAAAAGAGAAAGAAAATACAAAAGCATTGACTCCTGAAATGCTTGTACAGACCTATATTATGAGAAGATAAAAATTAGATAAAAGGTATTATTCTAATAATGTATCACTTTAATGTGTTCCGGTTTTTTGTGTTTTTCAAATTATTATATTGTAGAATAAGCCAGTGTCATATTGTGGGAAAACTGTGGGTGATACGTAAAATCTAATTTCAGATTCTTTTTTAGCGCCAAAAAATACATAGGATTCACATAAATAAGAAAAGTTTTTTAAATCTTTGTTTTCGTTGGCCTGTGTTATTTTAGGAAACAAAATGTTTAAATACTTGTCAGCCAACACTTGTAACTTGTCCACTTGTAACTTATAAACTTGTCACTTTTATGAAACAGGCCCCAGGTGTCAGTAGCAACAAGTTGTCAAGTCCATAGACTTAAAGGCTTTTTGACAGCGAATTCTTGCACAGAAAGGATGAGTGGGTAAATTTTCCACATATGGGATTTTACCCAGTAGAACGTTTTTTGGTACACATATGACTTCGCCATCTGATAATACACATGATTTTATATATAGCAACTTTTTTATTCCTGGGATTTTATATATAGATGTCGTCCCTTCACAGATTCAGTGGCAAGTGTGTTATTTAAATTGAAAAGTACTTTCTTCTTTATCAAATGAAGCTATTTATATTTGATTATGTCGCTAAGCAGAAATAATAAATTGTAAATAAATGACAAGAAAAATGGGTTTGAATGTAAATGTGAATATCCAAAATTGCAAGAGGTAAATACTATTTACACTTGCAGTATATTTATCTCTGAATAATAATCATTTTTAAATCGATTTCACTAATTTACCATTCGGCTTATGACAAGAACTGAAAAAATTCGAAGAATGACACCGTGAGAATCATTCCTAACTCTTTGTTCTATCAAGTTCCGGAGTCAAACTTGTTATTAAAACCACAATCAATAGATTAAATCATCGAATTTTACCTGCTGATATAAAATATAAATAACAACCTCGTAAACTACAAAGCAGGTATCAATAACCTAATCTTCCATAATAATAAATTAACACTCATTTGCACAATTTTTTCTAAAAATTTTGGAAGGTTCGTCATTGTCTCACATGAGCGGCAAACTTCAGAGAAGTGCACAGGTAATGATAATTAAAAATAATTAATTTGTTTGGGTAATGGACCTTCAAACGGTTCAGGTAAAAGAATGAGTTCAGAAACAACATATTAATTTTGGCAGCGGGTTAATAACAATTAACAGATTATATATACAGTATGTATCTTCATTTTTTAATACCCTAATAATTAATATAAAGGTGGCAACACTGTTAAATATAATAAATATATATTATGAATTTGCGATTTTGGATTATCGCTAGATACTTGACACCAACCGGCCCACTCTATTGTACACAATAAGAACCACATCTGACACATGCCTCTAATGCCCGCACTTCACTCTCGCCAAAGTCGATCGAGGTTCAACAAGTACGAGAGTGTAGACGGCCACCTTGTGTAACTTTGCCTCACTTCGGTCTACTTCCATTCTCTGTCGGTCTGGCGCGTCCGTATCAAAGGGATCTTTGTCGGTATCGCACCGCTTGAATGTGTTCCTCGCGAAGTAGAACGAGTGTGTAGAGAGGGTACTTCGGACTTCGGTCAACTTTGGCGAAGTAACTTCGCCGAGAGTCTGGAGCCCGCTTAACAGTTCTAGCCACATGAGTCGTGCCCAGTGTCCAATTCAATGACGAAAAGTTACGAAAGTTGTTTGTTTCCTACGTTTAGTATGTCCAAATAATTATTTATTTTATTTATTTAGCGTATGGCTAATGGCTACATTACAGGTTCATATATATACATATATATAAATTACAAACAACAGTAAATACAAAAATATTCTACAAACAAACATCTAGATTATAAATATATTCGATTGACTCTTTTGTAGCAACCAGGAAATCCGAAGGGTTGCCGTTATAGGATCTAATCGGGCATTCCTCTACCATGTGTTTTACTGTTTGCCTTTCGGCGCCGCAGTCCCAATTTGGTGATTGTATTTTTCCCCATCTGAAAAGTGAGTCGGAACATCTGCCACAGTTCGTCCTTATTCTATTGAGTGTGGTCCAAATTCGTCTCTGTTGGTTGAAGCCCTCAGGTTTGCTTGTAATACATGGCATGTTCCAGTTAGCTGGTGCAGCGTTATTCTCCCATTGTTCTCTCCACCGTTCAGTTACATTAAAGTTTTGATCTACTAGCCTTTTTGCTGTTTTTAGAGGCGGGTGTCTTGAACGGAGCCTATTTATGTCTCTGGCGGAAGTTCCGACATGGGAGCGGAGCTCAGGGTCAGTATTGATTTTTGTAAATTCTCTGACAAGGGCATGTTCCCGGCGGATGGGTGGTGGAGCTATATGACTCAAAGCTGGTAACCAGTAAGTGGGCGTGGCCTTGATCGTGCCCGATATAGTTCGCATGGCTTGGTTGAGTTGGACATCAACACGGTGAGTATGTGGACTGTTTATCCATACTGGTGCACAGTATTCCGCTACGGGGTATACCAGTCCTAATGCTGTCGATCTAAGTGTGGGTGCTGAGGAGCCCCATGTAGTGCCGCAGAGCTTTTGCAGGATGTTGTTACGAGTTCGGAGTTTTGCAGCAGTCTTAGTAAGATGCTCTTTAAAGTTTAGCGTTCTGTCAAGTGGAACACCTAAGTATTTTGGGTGTTTATTATAGTTAAGGAGTCTGTCCTCAAAATGGATTTGAGGTTGATAGTTGGCCATCTTGTTGTTCAAATGGAAGCAGGACACTTCTGTCTTAGTTGGATTGGGTTGCAATCTCCATTTGCGGAAATAATTCCCTAGGGCATTTAAATCGTTTGTTAGAATGCGTTCAGTGACCTCGAATTCTTTATGACTTGAGGCAAGCGCCCAGTCGTCTGTGTATCCAAACTTTTCCAAATCCTTATCCAATTTCCTTATCCAAATAATAACAATCACTGATCACGGCAAAATGTAGTAATTATTCACCACTTTCCTTGTTGTTTATTTTGCGCTCATTCGAATCATAGCCGACGATTAATTGCAATGCATTTTTTCTGCAATCTCTTACGTTGTTTTAACTCCCTTGATGGTGGTTATTCGGGATCATCATATAAATGGTAAGCTGATCTGAGAATTATCTTCTTCATACTTCCTTCCTGCATGATCTTCATCTTTACCGTCGTTAAATTACTGGAATAAAAATTCGTCAACAATATTTTGATATATCGTTTGGCTATTATTATGCAGAGCCTTAGGAGTTCGGCAGATCGGCTCTTCACCAATACCCGATAGACTTCTTATTTTGCCCTTGTAAACCCAGGGCTCTTGTATCAAAGTTATGGAGCCTTATCATAGCAACACTCGATGGCAATCACAAGTTCTCACTCCTTTACTATGCTGGGGTTCGTCTACAGGAGTCTTATCGTGGCCTTTAATGCTTTCAAAGAATAACATTCCAAGTATTTAATATGCCTGGAAATAAGCAGCTGTCAATGCTTTGTAGGAGACCACGTCGATCATGCAGACTAGGATTGGTACGTCCTCACCGAGCTTACCTACAACTTTTCATCAACCAGTCTTCGGCTTTAAGGTCTTGATTTTTGTTTCCTTATAGGTCCTGATGGTTGCTTATTCAGTCTCTTTCTTGGGGACGCGAGTGGGGACCATGAAGCGCTTGAGAATTTTATTGGAATCGACTACATTTAAAATTGCTACATCCCACAGTCCCTCTATAGTTCTCACCAACTCAGTGGCGAAACGAACGAATTACAGAAGTTAATTCTGAGTTCCGATAGGAGCCTAATCTAATGCTCGTTTCAGTTTGTTGATGATCAGATCTGCTTGAGCATGTTCTAGTTAAGTGTCAGGAAGGTGTCTGTGTGCTATCGCCATACAGAATACTTTTGTGACATTGTTGTATGACCTAGTCTGCTCGTTAGAGTTACTTAGGTTCTTAACGACTCCCCGAGGTCTCTTTTTACTCTTAGCTTTTTTCGGCACCCCTGCTTTGGTTTTATATGAATTTGAAGTGATCCATGTTCCAACAGTTATTTTTGCCTCTCTTTTATCCTCTCTTGTTGAACTCCAGAGAAAGAGGTTTTTTTGATACCTGGCTCAGAGTCTGTTCCTCTCGGAACACCTTCTTGGTATCTGAGAAGGAGACAAAATCCGCGACTGGAGTCATCTCTCTGATCGTTCCCGGTTCCCGTTGTGTTTTTATAGAGGAGTGAGGAGCTAAAAGAGTTACTTATTTCTAAGCTCACTTCTGAGTGATTTTGAGGATGATCTCCAACACGATGGGCAGACCAAATGAACACTCTGATCAGAAAATCCCTAGATTAAATGGAGACAGCAAGGTAACAATATTTAGAGTGTCAACACGTCCTGTCAATACCTCAAGTAACGAGGAAGAAGATACAAACGTATTAACACCGATCTTACTTATACATAGTACTAAAAATTACATATTTCAGTACATTTTAAATATAGTTTTAACAGTTGTATTTTTAATTTAATAAATAGTAAGATTATGAAGAATGATTAATGTGAGAATAATAATGAGATTATGAAGAATTACACATACCTTGGTAACAACATAAACAGCCAGTGGGACCACTCAAGTGAAATAAAACAACGCATAGGAAAAGCGAGATCAGCGTTCATAATGATGAAGTCTCTCTTCAGAAGCCACGATTTACCTCTTGCTACCAAAATCTCTATCATCAGATGCTATGTATTTTCTACGTTATTATACGGAGTAGAGGCCTGGACACTTTCCGAGGCTTCTTTGAGAAAACTCGAGGCATTCGAGATGTGGTGTTACAGGCGCATTTTGAGAATTTCGTGGGTGGATCGTGTGACTAATGTTGAGGTTCTACGTAGAATAGGCAAGGAATGCGAGATTATTAACACAATCAAAGAGCACAAACTAGAATATATTGGCCATGTTATGAGGAATGAACAGAGATATGGCTTGTTGCAACTCATTCTTCAAGGCAAGGTATTTGGAAAGAGAGGACCAGGGAGAAGAAGAATGTCTTGGCTTCAAAACCTGAGAAAGTGGTTTAATACATCGACAACCGGACTATTTCAGAATAGCAGCAAGCAAAGTTAGGATAGCCATGCTGATCGCCAACATCCGGAACGGATAGGCACCTTAAGAAGATGAAGAACGAAAAAAATTGATGCACTGGCGTACCTGGTATAGGTGTAATTTAGCAAGCTGCAGTAGGTACTTTTTGCGCACTCAATATAAAGTGAACACCATTAATAGTAATAGACACAACAGAACGAAAGACAAACTGTATTTAAAATCTAGTTAGACAACACCTATAATAAGTATCCTTATTCATCAAATTTCCCGACGAATTCACATAATTTGCATTTTAATATGTTTTTGTCGTTCGACTTTTAAGAAGGACTTAGACCACAATAAAGGCCATGTCTTACATCTGCCGATACCTTGTTATATAGCAATTTATTATGTTCGTGTTTCGGTATGCGGTGTATAAAAAGGAGTTTTTGTTAACCATATCTACTTTTAATAAGGATTTTTTCAGTGTGGTAAAAAGATCGTTTTCACAGAAAACTCTGAGAAGCTTTGATTGAGAACATGTGTGGTCTAGGGGTTCGATTTTTTCAAAATCACACGAAGATTTGTGGATAAGCACAATTTTAAAGGTTTAATTTATAATAAATATAGAATTCTTTTTCTTCATGTGCCTCATTCTTTAAGGCCATGGGTACATAATTCGCAAATATTTTACGGCTATCCCTACTTTTTCTGTCTTTACACGGCAAATTACGTGTAGTAAAATTCACACTGGTATGGATATGTAAAGATTACTAGAATGTTATTCTACTTGAAAATGTCATCATTAACTTAAAGAGATGGCGTTTGAATGTTCTTGGATAACTGTTGTTTGTATACTTACAAATTATTAATTCGGTTAATAAATGTGATAATTTTTTCACTAACTATGTATTCAGTGATTGTAATAATATATATGTACAACAAAAACTAATACTCAATCTAGAAAAGAGGAAACGTGTGAAAGTGATTTTTTAATAATATATTGTTACTATGGAACGCTTACAATTTTGAACATCTTTAACAACAAAATACTTGGATTACAGAATATATGCATATTATCCTGATGTATTTTCTGCTTCGATCTTTCACAAATAATACACAATAAATAACTTTTTATTAAGTTCACGTCTTAAATCAATTATTTATCAAATACACTATATATCAATATTATTTAATCAACAACTCAAAATATTCCCGATGCCATGTCAAATATTTAAAATTGTCACTGATTGTCACTGTCTAACTGGCAATATGCTGACAATATTCTATTCGACTAAGTGCGTTGTAAGACACAGATAGATTTGGAAAATATTACCAACGACATTGTGTTCATTTTTTTCGAATACTGAAAAAACCAATAAATATTTTTGAAAAATTTAAACGCTAAATGAAAGACTAAATTATTACCGAGGGCCGAAAGTCCCTTAGAATAAATAAAAAGTTTATTTTGAATGAGATATTTGAAATTAAATAGCACACTAAATTTTCTCTTAGTTTTTCACCTCTGTAACTTGTTAAAATAAACATTAAAGAAGTTCTCAGGGACTTTCGGCCCTCGCCAATAACGTAATCTTTAATTCTACGTTTAAGTTTTTCAAAAATACCTATTAGTTTTCTCAGGATTCGAAATAAACGAATCCCCATTTGGATAGAATTGCAGCCGAAAATACGTACCCATCCTCTTAAGGACATTGGCGATCATCATGATCTATTTATTCTGTCTGCATGCAGCGATATTGAAGAGTTAGATTGTTGTTTTTCCACTCCACTACTTAAAATATTTCATCCGGGACGTGCGTCGTCTCCCGGTCCTCTTTTTCGTTCCACTTTCCCTTGTATAACCAATCGCATAATATTTTTCTCGCACTCATATTTTTTATTTCTCAGTAGGTACGTGACCAAAGTAGCTCATTTTTCGTTTCTTCATAGTGTTGAGTATTTAAAATCCACAAGGAAGAATTTCCTGTAGCTGGCTGTACACCGTATACCAATAATTACAAAAAAATTTGATGAAAAGGTATATGTATTTAAAAAAGAGTTGACTCACCGTTCTCAATGTAAAGAGACATAATTTTTGCTCAACAACACACGTGCATCGTGGAAGGTCATATAATGCCTTAGGGCAAGTAATTAGGGCTTTCATTCATCCTTTGGATTTAATATTTAACATTCCAATGTATTTTTGGTGGCTTAGCATGTAAAGCCTGTAAGAACACTGATGATGATCTTTTTAAAGAGCGAAAACGTTATGTTGTATTTGTAGCCCTTTTTACGGTTTTTTTTTAATAAATATACCTTTTATAAAAAAAAAAAATTTCATGAAATTTTTTTGTTGAGTATTTCTTTTTCTTTTTTCATTTTTCTGAACGTTTCCGTGTTCTTTACGTGTTGTGTCCATAATATTTTCCACATTCTTCGATAACACCATATCCCAAAGCCGGCAAATATTTTTTAAGTCATCAACATCATCATCATTTGGCTCTACAACTCTATGTAGTCTTGGCCGCGTTTACTATTTCCCTCCATTGTTGTCGGTCCTGACCAGCTATTTCCCATTGCTGTACTCCCATTTTGCGTAGATCACTGGCCACTGCGTCCTTCCATCTCTTTCTTGGGCGACCAACCAGTGTTGCCAATGTAAAAATAAAAATTATCCGAATGTTGAGAGCCAAATAATCCGAAATTATCCGAATCTGACAATTGACATTGACAGTTGACATTTGTACATTGGTAGATGACCTTGACTTGACACAATGTCGTGTCCAATATGGCGACGGTCAGGTTTTTATGTTAAATTATGAAATGTTTGAAATGTTATGTTATTAATTAACTATTAAAATTATTAATTATTTATTATAATTATATATTTTATATGGAACAGAATATACTACAAAAGAGTTGTTCCGCCATATTGGATAGTGCGTTTTTGTCAGTGGAATCGAGCCCATCTACTTCACCGTATGTCATGTCCCCTCTCTTCCATATCACTGTAGATGATAAATGGCAATGGCAAAAAAACTTGTATGGTTAATAGACATATATTTATTTAAATAAAAAACATAACAAATAAGAGCTTGAATTATCCGAAATTATCCAAAAAATTGTACAATCCGAAAATTATCCGATGGTCCACGAAATTATCCGAAAATCGGATAATTATCCGGACATTGGCAACACTGCGACCAACTGACCTTTTTCTATCGGGCCTTTCCCAGAATGTGGCGTTCAGAAGTATTTCGTCACTTGATCTTAGCACGTGACCCGCCCATCGTATTCTGTTTGCTTTAATGTAGCGTACCATGCTTTCATCTCCATATATTGTCTGAAGTTCATCATTGTGTCTTTTTTAAGTATTTTTTAAGTGGCGTCTTTTTTAAGTAGGTAGAAGTCTTTTTTAAGTGGCGTCCTTAATTGTCCATTGTCCAGGTTTCAACTCCATATAAAAAGACAGACAATACGTAACATCTCAATACTCCAGTTCTAATTTATATTCCCCGTTCTCCATTGCATAATTATTTATTTCATTTTATTGAAAGCTTTTAGGTCTGGATCCCGCGTATGAAAAAAATGTTGATTAATAGCAAGCTGAAAATTTTTTAATAGCTTAAGGATGTCTAGTCGGACAAACTTTGATATATGGAAACACTGGAACAGGGGAAGTTTTAATTGTGGAACAGGTTAAAAATTTGGAACGGTCAGACCACGAAAACGGCACATGTATTTTGTCCGACAGAACAGACTTAAACTCTCCGAACAGAGATTAAACTCTCATGCAAAAATCAGACTGCTATTTATCACCAAATGGGCGTTTTAATGAGTGGAACATGTAGAATATGTGAAATGACATGAATTATGACAGGAGATAAATAGCAGTCTGATTTTTGCATGAGAGTTTAATCTCTGTTCGGAGGGTTTAAGTCTGTTCTGTCGGACAAAATAAATGTGCCGTTTTCGTGGTCTGACCGTTCCAAATTTTTAACCTGTTCCACAATTAAAACTGCCCCTGTTCCAGTGTTCCCATATATCAAAGTTTATCCGACTAGACACCCTTAAACTATTAAAAAAAATTTCAGCTTGCTATTAACCAACTTTTTTTTCATACGCGGGATCCAGACCTATTTTCTGGCCATCTCAATGCATAATTATATACTTCAAAATCTCAAGTACTACTGTTCCTTGCCCTCATCGTTGTATAGCCATATTTTTGATTATCAGCGACAATCATTGAAAGGTATTGACAAACAGTTTTATTATGTCTTTCGACCATTCCGCCTGATTGCGGATGGAGAGGTGTAGTACGAGTCATTATAATACTCAATATTTTCATTAATTCTTGCTAGGTGATTCAAAATTTCGTCTTTAATGAGAATGTAACTCTAAAGGAACTCCATGTCTTGATATGACGTGTGTTATGAATGCTTCTGCTACTATAGTCGCTTCTTGATTAGGAATGGGAACAATTTTCAGGCCATTTTGGAAAATACCCGTTGCGACAATTAAGTAGTTGTTTTCTCACTCTGTCATTGGAAGTGGACTAAAAATATCAACTACAAGCCGTTCAAAAGACTCTTCAGAAATATATCCTACCATTTTACTGCAAATTTTTGTTCTAGGGCCTTTTATGATCCAGTAAAATATCTCTCAAACACTGGCCAGTGTTCATTTGACTCTAAAATGTCTATGAAATGTCTAGAAAGCCTGCTATGTAGTTGTTTCAACACACTTTTAATGTGTAATTTTGGCAGTACCACTTATTGAACTGTACGTACCCCATCAGAACATTTCCAGTTCTGATATAATAGGCCAATGGATAGAAATTTGAGATTTCCATGCCTTTATAGTCCAACTGTATTTGGTGATTTCCTGCCAAATAGGTCTTGCTCCATTTTTAAGGCGTTTTCGTACGACTTTTATGTCATTATCTTTCTTTTTTATTCTTTTAACTCATTTTACAGTTTTTAGGGAAGTCTGATCATTATCTTCTTCCTGTTTGACGGTGGTCATCTGGAGACGTACTTCTTTGGTTACATTCTCTTTTTCTTCAAGCGGACACTGTCTTTGAAACTGTAATTAATTTCAAGCATTTTGGAATTTTTGTACCTAATTGTTTACTTAACATAAGTATTCTTCTTTACCATCAATTTCTGGCATTTTTATTCCAGATTGGAGAGTGTAGTTTTTGAGTTATTTCTAGTTATCTTACATTTCTCTTGCAAAATTGACACCTGTTCTCTTAACTTTTTCATTTCATTTTTACTCGGCGCTGGTTGCTCCGTCAAGCTCGTCAAAAGTTAGGTATACAGAAAATTATGCTCATTTTCATAGCTGATTTTTTCTAGAACAGATTAACGGATTCCACTAATTTTTTTTATTATTTTAAATTTTCCTTTAGTATTTACACAGTTGTGCAAAGGTTTACTTAAACTTCTTTTTTGTACTTATACCGGGTGGAAGAAAAGACATGTGTTTCTTATGTTAAGTTTGAGACGCCCTGTAGGGGAGACGAGGTACAAATGTGAGTATTCATCAGAATCTAATTGTGAATATTTTGCAGAATATGTAATTGTATATATAATTGTGAATGTGAGTATTCTTATATTTTGTGAATATTTTGATCTTTTATTGTTCTGATATCTTTAGAAACAAAGAAAATAGAGAGTTTTGTAGTTTAACATGTGTTTTAACCGAATCAAAAGTTTTAGACGCCTTGTAGGGAGGACAAAACACAAAGGTACATCGGTATCATCTTGTAGTCTCATATTTTGCGAATATTTCATTTTTTTAATTTCTCTGATATCTTTAATAATAAAGAAATTAGACGGTTTTATTCTTTAGTATGTGTTTTTACTGACGACATGCGATACGCGAAGAGGCCATGTCTTGTCATACCACTAAGATGAAATTAGTTTCTACATATATAGTGCGAAAGGAACAGAGTGTTTAAAGAAAAAAATCTGTGTAATGTTCCTCTCGCTATTTAAAGAGCCTCCACGTAGACACCAAATCCGTATTTATTCTCAGGGAAATTCCGCCCCAAAACATCACAGGCCCTCCATTAAACAATCTCGTTTCTCTTATATTACGCTGTGCATACCGCTTACCTGGTCGACAAATAACTCTTATAGGTGTCGATAAGAAATATTTATCTTATGTGCCTTTCTGTTTTTAAAGTTTTGTTAACTGCTATTTTTTATTGTTAATTTGGTTTTGTTTCAGTTAAAACACCTGTTAAAGAGTTAAACCACCTATCTTCTTTGTTTCTAAAGATATCAAGGACATTCAACAAAGAAAATGTTCACAAAACATTAGACTACAATACGATTTCGATGTATACTAACATTTGTACCTCGTCCTCCCTACAGGATGACACAAACTTAACATAAGAAAAACATTTCTTTTCTTCCACCCGGTATAAGTACAAACAAGAAGTTTGAGTAAACCTTTGCACAACTGTGTAAATACTAAAGAAAAATCTAAAATAATAAAAAAAAATTAGCGGAATCCGTTATTCTGTTCACGAAAAAATCAACTATGAAAATGAGCATAATATTCCATATTCCTAACTTTTGACGAGCAGTTTAAGTAACTTCAGATTCCAGAGTATCTTTTTCCTTTATTTGGAAAATTCTGTGAACTAAGGTCCTTCAAATATTCGTAAATGTTTTTATAGGCCCTAATACACTTAAAAAGTCCAACAGAATTTAGTTTTATATAAGAATCGGTTTGAATGCGCTTTAATGTTCCAACAAACAAAAAAATATTAGGATGTGGAGACAAACAATAATTTTTAAATTTTGAATGAAATCCCTCACAAGAATTAGTTGTTCTATATATAGATCGCTATTCTTTGCCCAAATTTGTGGAGGAAATGTGGAGTCCTCTTCGATATACGTTTCAACTAGATAGTTTGCAAATGCGTCAACTCGATGATCATCTGGTTTTTCAGGCATAAAATCTTCCACAAAACAATCTCCAACTTGTCTCGGAGGAAGATACATTAGGCCAAAAATATGTTTCAGCCATTTACCTATTTCTGAGTTCTAGTTCTTATACTCAGAACTCAACCCCACATTTTGTACTTTACGCCACCTGTAACAAGATTATAGAATAAATTCTTTATTTCAGAAAGTACTTGCATTCAAGAAAAAGTTTGAAACAGGTCAAATTTTATAAAAAAAAATACATCTTTAAAAAATAATGAGAATATTTAGGAGCCAATTTTTTGACAGAGGTTATGACGACATCTTTTTTTTATGTCAAAAAATAAATTTTTTTGAAGATATTTTACCTACAATTCTTGTTTTAACTTATATCAAATGCTGTTTTTTGTAAAAGAAAAATTGAGAAAATAAATATTTGAAAAAAGAAATTACAGTGAAGTTTGAAATAAACATATTGAAATGTTTAGTTTTACAGCAAAAAAATATGATGACGTCATAACTCAAGTTTTTCTTAAAAATCTACTATTTGCCAGTTACATTGCTATACGTATTACTTACCAAGCTTGAGCAAGATGAAATCGACAACCAACAACATTTGCTTCCGGAAAAACTTCTCGCACGCGGCTGGAGTGGATACCTAATTCGTAATAAATCACTATTTTCGTTGGATTTAAATTGCATCCCAAATCTTGACATTTTTTCTTTAATAATTCGAATAATGATTTGTAAGTGAATTTTTGCTTATTAGGTAACAAACAAAATGCAACCGGAACATAAGTGTCATTAATCAATGTATGTAATGTAAACATTTGAAAAAAAAATTTGTGCAATAATCGAATGTTCCATCCATAAATAAAGTGGAATTGTTACACATAAATAAAAGATTAGACAGACATGAAAAACAACAATATTAAACTGTTCATCATCAATCAACAGAAACTGTTCATTTTGTTAGTAAATATTTCAATTTGATTCAAAAATTCTTGAACATCCTTGGCTGATTTTGGCAATTTTGGAACCGTTTTCAATCGCGTGCGATTAATGTTCTTTTTTATGTATTGGACATCTTTTGTTGACAGAGAGGTAAGTACTTCGCTTTGCTTTTCGATTTCCTTGTGTAACAACTTCGCAGGTCGTTCCGCAATATCTTCTGTTGCTTTTCCTTTAAAAGAATTGTTAACTTTCTGGCGAATTAATACTTCTTCAGCAAGCTCATGATTGTGTTCACCACTAACTTTTGAAAACACATTATTTAATGTATATAGTTTTGCTTTACACTTTTTATTTGTACAATACCACACAGTTTCACCAAACCTTTTTAATTCACGAAACTTTCTAAATTTGAATTTTTGAAAAACTGTAAGTGGTTTTCCCCGTTTACTTAACACCATTTCAAAATCCATTGCGCGGTGCGATTGTCTTAAGTTCACTCTTTACTGTTTGGAAATAAACTGCAATTTTAAAAATTCCACCCTATCAAGTTAACCTCCACTTTCTCTTATTTTTACTAAGAAACTAATTTAGACCAGGGCGCATCTGTAAAAATAATAGTACATTTGGACGTTGAGAGGTGACTCAAAATTTTTTTTAGAAATTGCTTGAAAATAAATCAAATAATAATATTTGAGTTATCCTCCCTCTCAAAAAGGTCCGGAACATTGTTTAAATAATCAAAATGTCAAAAAATTAAGGAAAAATTCGATTTTTTTCTTCGTTTCTTTATTATAACTTTAAAAGTATTCATTTCCGAGAAAAGTTGTACTGACATAAAAGTTACGTAATTAAATTTCCTACAATATAGAATTGGTTAAAAATTTAAAAAATAGTCACCCTTGTTGCAAAATAGCAATAATTGTGAAAAAAACATACAAAAACAAGTATTCGCATTCTACGTCTTTCAACCATTTATGCTACACTTAGGACCTTCATATGTCACCCTGAAAAACTTTATGATACAGTAAAACAATACTGTAAACATTAAGATCGGTTTAATAGATTTTGCAAAATAAATTTTGCAATCCAGTTTCGTAAAAAAATTCATTTTTTCAAAATGTTACAGGACTGAAAATAAAGCAGATAGCAAGTTGAAAATTTTTTTGCGTATAGAAGTGTACTGTACCTTTCATTTGCAATTTTGTAAAATTTAAATCGATTAACACCACGGCGTCAGGAATTTTTTTAAATAAACATTAATTATTGGTGCTACGCGCAGGACAGTGGATAGTTTGCTCTGATTGGGCATTCCAATGACCTTTGATAATGATTGATAAATTTTAATTTTTATTACATTTCGATATAAATAAATAAATTTGTTTATTGCAAAATAAAAACACATACTCTATCTTTTGAAATAACACTTTTATTAGCAAAAACTTTCTTTGTTCATATATTTTAACTTAAATAATAAAAGTTTATTATTTTTAAACATATGCAATTGTTTAAACAATATTTCACAAACAATAATAAAATTAGTTTGATTTTTGTGGAACTAAAATATTAAAATACAACAAAATATAGAGTAAGAAAATAATATATTAGATAAAGATTTGAAGAGATTTTGGTGGAAATCAACTTGTGTAAATCGAACACCGCTGTCCTGCGCGTAGCACCAAAAATTATTGTTTATTTCAAAAATTTTCTGACGCCGTGGTAATTAATCGATTTTAATTTTGAAAATTGCAAATGAAAGGTACAGTACACTTCTATAAGCAAAAAAAAATTAAACTTGCTATCTGCTTTATTTTCAGTCCTGTAACATTTTGAAAAAATTAATTTTTTTTGCGAATGCTGGATTGCAAAATTTATTTTGCAAAATCTATTGAACCGATCGTAATGAAATTTATAGTATTGTTTAACTGTATCATAATATTTTTCTGGGTGAAATATGAAGGTCCTAAGTGTAGCATAAATGGTTGAAAGACGTAAAATGCGAATACTTGTTTTTGTATGGTTTTTTCGCAATTATTGCTATTTTGCAACTAGGGTGACTATTTTTTAAATTTGTAACCAATTCTATATTGTAGAAAATTTAATTACGCAACTTTTATGTCATTACAACTTTTCTCGGAAATGAATACTTTTAAAGTTATAATCAAAAAACCAAGAAAAAAATCGAATTTTTCCTTCAATTTTTGACATTTTGATTATTTAAATAATGTTCCGGACCTTTTTGAGAGGGAGGATAACTCACATATTATTATTTGATTTATTTTCAAGCAATTTCTGCAAAAAAATTTGAGTCACCTCTCAACGTTCCTCTCAAAACAGATGCGCCCTGGACTAAATTAGGTAAACCCTGTAAACCCAGGTAATACTGTGTAGGATTAAATTTTATTGTTAGAAACGGAACGCAATTAACCATACAAAACACATTAGCGATATTACCTGAAAATCCCTCAAAATTTGGGACGCAATTCGGATACCTCCATTTTAATCTTTTCTGTAGAATTTTGAGCTAGTAATTAAAAAAACATTAGTAAGTATACCTACCGATAATGCTAATTACAAGCACAAACTTAAAATGAATTAGCGAAAATATACAAAAAACTTGTGTTAAACCTCAAAAACTATAAGGCTCTTAGGTGATGCACGACTTTTTAACACCACTGTAGTTCCGCTGTATTTGGTGATTTCCTGCCAAATGGATTTTACTCAATTTTTAAGACATTCTCTTACGACTTCTAAGTCATTATCTTCCTTTTGAAGAATTGTTTGAAATGATGAAAGAACTGGACAAAGAAGCTGGAAAGATGGGCCTTAGAGATATGAATTACAGCAAGACCAAAATCATAACAAATACAGATGAGGACATCACAATGAGGATCGGACAAGACGAAATAGAACAAGTTCACGATTATATAAATATATCTGGGTCAAATTATAAAACTTAACAAGGAAAACCAATCAGCAGAGATCAACAGACAAGTTAGACTGGTATGGACGGCATTTGGCAAACTAAGCTACATCCTTAAAAACAAAAGATTTCCACAACATCTTAAGACCAAGGTATACAATCAAAGCGTACTCCCTGTTCTCACTTATGGTTCCCATACGGGGACGTTTACAAAAGCAAACATGGATAAAATCATAAAAATGCAAAGAGCAATGGAAAGGCAAATGTGGCAAATAAGACTAATGGATAAAAAGAGAAACGACTAGATAAGAGAGAAAACCAAAGTTAGGGATGTTAGACAAGAAGTTGCAAAATTGAAATGGAGATTTGCCGGACACACTATAAGACAAAAAGAAGACGGACGCAACAAAATTCTTATAAATTGGAGACCATGGGAACATAAACGAAGCAGAGGAAAGCCCCAAATGAGATGGGCAGATGATATCGAGAAGCACGTGGGCTCTAGGTGGATAACTGTAGCGACAGACAGAGAAGAATAGAAAAGGATTGGGGAGGCCTATGTCCAAAGATGGACCGAAGAAGAAGAATTAGATGGATAGATCTTTTCCAGAGATCCAGAGATCTAGAGTTCCAGGGAACTCTGATCATTATCTTCTTTCTGTTTGACGGTGGTCATCCGGAGACCTTTTTCATCGGTACATTCTCTTTTTTTTTTCATGTTGACACTGGCTTTGAACTTGTACAAAAGTGACACATGTTATCTTAACTTTTCCATTTTCTTGTTTATTTATAGCTAGTTGCTCCGTCAAATGAGTAACTTCAGATTCTAGAGTATATTTTTTCTCTCTTTGTTAAGGTAAACTAAGGTTTGTGTAAACTAAGGCCCTTAGAAGGTTCAAACATGTTTTATAGTCCCTTGTACACTTACAAAGTCTAATATGTCCAATAAAGTGACATTTTCGGTAAAAAAAACCTTAAAAACAGACTACGTTCACCATATATTCAATATTATTTTAATATAACTTTTTGTTGGCCATCAAATTTTGATATACGTAATGAGAGGATCAATGGTTGCGCCTACCCGATAGTTAGCGTTTTCTTGTTGTCCATGGAGGTACCAGCCAACCTTTGCGTATCCAATAAACGCTATAAAAAATGGCCGAATGAATTGCGAGTTGAATAAAATCATTATTATAATAATGTACCGGCCCTCCAGATTGAAACATCGATATATTATTATGGTGGTATTCAAAAATAGGCTTGTTTCTGATCGTTCAGATCAAAAATCGTGGGTCTTCTAACCATACACAAAATGAATTTAGAACTCATACTAAAACTTTATTATTTATTCGTACACAAATTTGGTTTTATCTCTCCTGAATTTTTCTTTCTTCATTTTTATATTCAATAAGTCAATAAAATTAACCGTGTTAATTAATAATTAGTGAATATCCTTTATAGAAGCTCATAGATCCTTTTTAGAAGAATGCTGAAAATATCATGGACAGCGAAGATCACGAACAAGGAAGTCCTAGGAAGAATGAAGAAGGAACCGGAGATTGTGTTTACCATCAAACGCATAAAATTGCAGTATCTGGAACACGTTATGAGAAATGAGCACCGTTACTCCCTGCTGCAGTCCATATTGCAAGTAAAGTCAAAGGTAAGTGAGGACCCGGTAGAAGGAGAATATCATGGCTGCGGAATTTAAAAATATGGTTTAAGAAAAGCTCAATGGAACTGTTTCGAGGTGCAACGAGCAAGGTTGCCAATATGATTTCCAACATCCGAAATGGATAGGAACCAGAAGAAGAAGAAGATCCAGAAATGCTAGGTTAGGTACTAATAAAATAGGTAAAGGCAAAGTAGTTAGGATGGATAATATAATTTTTTTATTTAATAAACACCAACGGGATGCTTAAGAATATTACAATCTGATCAAACAATATTGAGCAAAATGAGCAACTTTTTTCTAGCCTCAATTACTACCATTGTCTTTTTTAAACAATGTAACTACTAAAAACTTAAGACTGAGGACAAATTCACTAGTATCCCTTAGGTTCTGTTAATTCATTGCACAAATATTTACGTTTACCATAGCTTGCACTATACAGCTTTTCACTTAACTAACTCGAATGGTTTCTTCCTCTTGAGTCTTCTAGCCAGATCCGTGTTGTCGAGGAGCTGGATGGCCTCTGAACGTGTTGAAGAAGTCGTTGTTCGTAACTCTTTAAATAAATTATTTAATGGTCTTGTTAACACGACTCCAACAATTATAGGGGTATAAATCTACTGAACACCCCAGTTAAGCTAACCACAAAAGTCATAACCAACAAACTCAATAAACTAACAACTTTATCAGATAAACAACAAGGGTTCAGAGTTCAGATCCAGAAGATCCTGCGTAGACGCCGTTTTTGTACTGAGACAAATCACAGAAAAGGCCATTGAGTACAATAAACCAGCATATCTATGTTTTATAGACCTGACAAAGGCTTTCGATCGCATCCAAGTCGAAGACGTCTTACATTTACTGTATAGAAGAAACATACCAATCAATATTATACAAAGCATCGAAAACATCTACAGTAGAGCGTCGATAATCCGAACTAATTGGTGCAGGGGTAGTTCGGATTATCAAATTGTTCGGATTATCGACCATATGTTCAAAATATATACAAAACTCATAAACATAGTACATATTAGTACGTTTTAGTTACAAGGAATAAAACACCTGCATAATAAACAAATATATTGTAGGTATTTCTGCATAAACAAAACAAAAATCCGCGGTCATATTTTGCCCATATTATCATATTAGATCTAAAAATTCGGTCTGCGATCATATTTTTTAATTTTATAATTTTTTTGCGTTCGGATTAGCGAACGTTCGGATTACCAGGGTTCGGATTATCGACGCTCTACTGTACTTTCATAATTGAATACAGGCAAAGATAAATGGAAAACTAACGCAGTTTATACCAGTACAAAGCGGAGTCAGACAAGTTGACTTATTAAGCCCACTGCTCTTTAATATAATAATGGACGAAATAATAGAAGCAGTACGTATAGACGACGCCGCATTAATCGCCGAGACAGAAGACGATCTCCAAAGATTAACACACAGCTTCAAAACAACAGCCAAAAAATTCAATATAATAATATCGGCAGAAAAAACAAATGTATGACAACATCTAAATAGCCACTACGATGTAAAATCAAAATTGATGGGAAAATAATAATGCAGCAAGCAAGGTTTAGATATCTGGGAATAGATATAACCAGTTACGGAGATGTTGAAGAGGAAGTACGACAACAAAGCTTAAAAGCAAGACGTACACGGCGGAGACACGACCTGACACATCTAAAACGAGACGACTACTAGAAACAACAGAGATGAAAATACTCCGACGAATATCAGGGAAAAGTCTGTTGAATAGGGAGAGAAGCGAAAACATAAGAAGATCATGCAATGTAGAAGACATAAATGGATGGCTGGCAAAACGGAAACAGGAGTGGAACGAACACATTAGTAGAATGGCAAAGGATAGGATAGTACGAATAGCACGAGATAAGTCACCAAATGGACGAAGAAGTATTGATAGACCAAGAAAAAGACGGTGCGATAACTTAAACAATTTAGGAGGCTAATATTAAGAGAAAAAGGCTTTAAAGCCTACATACAAGAAGGAAGAAGAAGAAGAAGTTAACACTATTAATTTCTAGCTCCCTATGGAGGTCATAAAGAGGTCTAACATGAAGAGGGAATGCTTCTAAGTACCTTGTTTTGGAATCGCTGGATGATGTATAAATTACTCTTACTAGCAAAACCCCACAGTTGGAGGCCATAGGTCCATACACGTTTTAGAATCTATTTATACAGAAGTATTTTGTTGTAGATTGATAGAGTGGATTGTCTTCCCAATAGCCAATACATCTTTTTATACTTGATGATAATCTATTCTCGTTTCTTTTTAACTTGGCCCTGTATCGGCATACGGACTCTTTTCTTGTTCGTAAAATTAATGTGCACTAACCTTATATCATTTAATTTAATTCGCCCGCATTTAATACAGTTGTTGTTACAGTTGTTAAATCTGTTATGGTTTGTTCAACAGTAAATGGTTGAGTTCAATTAGTGCGGTCGTAAATATTATTAAATTTATCTGACCTGGTCCATTGTTAAGACCCACCCGGAGCGATAAGCCACCGAGGTAGACAGAGTTGGTCTTTTGCAATTAGCACTGACTAGACGGTACTCCCATAATAAAGCCTGAAATAAATTTTACCTGAAACCGGGCCTTTTATACTATTATCGGTTAATCCAGGATGTTTATAGTGGTAACTAATTGAACTCAAACATTTACTGTTAAACATACCATAACAGTGGCTTATAGGGTTCTTGGTGCTTCTTCATGGTCTTCACCTACGGCTAAGACGGCAGTATCACCAGCAAAGATATTTATTGTGTTATGTTCTAGTTCAGGGGTATCAATATAGTTGATAGACTGAGATATCAATAGTGTGGTACAGGACTGGTCCTGGTACCATGTGGTACACCTGCATTGATTTCATTTATTGCCGAGTAGACTTCTTTTTGCTTAACTCGAAAAACTCTATCTGAAATATGAATATGGTTCCAATAATTCTGTGAAGTTTATTTGCAAAGTCCTACTTAATTTGTATTTAAGTATTTCGTGCTATACTTTATTAAAAGCTTGCGCCACGTCGTCGAGGGAGACAGCGGAGAAATCTTTCATTTCTTGTAGCGACCTTTCTATTATTATATTCGTTATTCTATGGACTTGGCCTTAGTTGAATGAAACCCTTGACTTTCTTGAAACCCAAACCGGTGTTATAAAATCAGAACCTTAGCGTCTATGAGAGGTTTCTGCCTTCAGTCCATTCACTCACGGTAACATATTGCAAAACCTCTGAATTTTAAGGAACTGCTTGGATTGACATGAAATTTGGCGTACACATAGAACATGTCAAAGAAAAAAAGTGATATTGTGCCAATGTGTGCTTTTGCTGTGGAGGTGAGTAGTACCACCCCTTCTCGGGAGTGAAAAACCATACGTTTAAAATAAGTCCAGAAATACATAAACTGAATAATTCTAAACAACTTTTGTTCTATAGAGTTTTCAAAAAAGTCAATACTTTTCGAGTTACTTGCGAGTAAATATGTTCATTTTTCAACAAAAAAACACGTTTTTAGACGGTTTTTCGCAAATTACTGAGAAAGTAAGTACTTAATCGAAACAAATATTCTTAGCAAAAATATAACTTGTAACTTCTACTGGGTCTGTAGACCCAGAAGAAGCAGAGCTGTAGCTAATGAAATGTAGGTTCTTATTCGTTAAATTGTAAATCGAATATTTCAACGTAAAATAAACTAAAAATAAAACACATTTCGGGGAAAACTTACTATCACTTTCTTTAAAGTGTTTAAAAAAAGCTTTATTTTTTTTGTTTCTAGCATCAAAAGTAATAGTTACGCTCAAAATAAAGTTGAACCATTTTTTTTTCGGTAAAAAACAAATTATGAAAATCACCCCCCTAATTAGCATCCCAAATGAAACTCAACAAGTTACTTTACTTATGTATTGTTTATATGATCTGTAAGTTTAATCGGTTCAAAGTGCTTATTTTTGAAAGGCTGTAGTTAAAAGGGCTAAAACGAGTCACTAAACACGAGTGTATAGTGTATGCAAATTTTGAACAGCCATATCTTAACGAATTTTTGTCTTACAGAAAAGCAAGGTCGGTTCGCTAAACTCACACACAACTGGCTAGTGATTTTAGTAGATATTTTTTTTTTGTTTTTAAGTGTTTAACTAACTAACTGTTTAGTAATTATTAACTATTTAGTAATTATTTTTTGGCAAAGTTATTTACTAAAATCACTAGCCAGTTGTGTCTGAGTTTAGCGAACCGACACCTACTAAAATATATTCAGAAAATCAAAACTTATATTTTATTACTCTTTGAGATTTTTGGTATCACTAATAATTTTTAAGTTATTTTGAAAAAAGTGTATTTTTTCAAAATTACAAACAAAAATTTTTCCTTTAAAACCAATTTTTTTCAAAAATCTTTCACTTTGAACCAATGAAACTTACAGATCATATAAACAATACATACAGTCGGAAAAATGAAAGAATACCCATGAACGATCACATCAATCACTTATTTTGTATTTGCTGTCTTTTTCTATAAATGACAAACGTTTATTATAGAAATGCAAAATAAGTGATTGATGTGATCCTTCATGGGTATTATTTCATTTTTCCGACTGTAAGTAAAGTGACTTTTGAAGCGGTAACGATTAATTTCATTTATGATGCTAATTAGGGGGTGATTTCCACGATTTCTTTTACAAAAAAAGGACCAACTTTATTTTGAGCTTGACTTGCTTACTTTTGATGCTAGAAACTTTTTTTGAAAAACAAAAATAAAGCATTTTTTTGAAACACTATTAAAAAGTTGTGATGGATTTTCCGCGAAAAATGGATTTTATTTGGAATTTGACGAATAAAAACCTACTTTTCATTAGCTAAAACTCTGCTGCTGTTGGGTCTACGGACTTCATATATTATACACAATTTTGTTCTTTTTTCTATAAGCTATATTTTTGCTGAAATACGTACGTTTTGAATTATTTGCGAAAATCCGTCTAAAAACCCGTTTTTTCTTGAAAAATGAACATATTTAAGTACTAGCAAATATCTCATTAATGTGACATATTGTCAATTAGGCAACCCACGTGCCTTGTGGATGGTCATATAATGCCAAAGGCCATAATCCTTACGGATTTTTATCCGTCAATTGGATTTTTCAACAATAATGTCATTGTAACACATTTTGTTAATATTTAAAGGGTTTTTACCCATGTATTTTTGGTGCCTTAGAAGGTGAAGCCTGTCACAGCACTGATAATGCTCTACGTAGAGCGAAAACGTTCTGTGACAGATGCGTCCCTTTAAGGGTTTTTTTAAAATCAATATACCTTTTATAAAGGATTGTTTCATTAAAAATAATTATTATATCCTTTAAAATTATTTGCTACTGCAGCATAAAATGTAATAAAAAATCAATAAAATTATTCTTTATAACAATAAAAACAATAGGCAATTATTATCAACAGTGTTAAGGTATATATAAAAACCATTACCATTTTCTTAATCTTTTCTAATTACACATAAACATGTTTTGTAGACTAATAGTGATGGTGTGAGTTTTGCCATAAGCAAATATCTGCCCTCTCGTCCTCTCTGACAATTAACTTGTGATTGCAACCTTGAAATAGAGGCCTAATTAACATCTTACATAGCTTAAGTCCTAACTCCCACAGTATCTAGTAGAGCAATCGCCAAAAAAATACAGAGTTATACTGAAAACTAGAGTTATGGGACCATTTATATTTTGCAAAGAACTGCTGTACTGTGCTAAATCGGAACTGGTTTGCATCTCATCTCGATTCTGCTGCGGTCCGAAATTATATCTAAATGATAAATACCTACCTTCTCTCGTGTGGCGTTAAAAATACTTAATAATAAGTAAATTTTCCCTGGTCGATCGTCGCATCGACAACAAAAGAATTTCATTTCGATTCCGATACCATTGTTAACCCAAATAGCTCTGCTAATTTCGAAAACGAATCGATATTGGTGATTTTTAATTGACTTTAGTTTCATTAGGATATATATATGTAATACATACACACATTATGTAATACCAAAAAAGACAAAAGAAGTAATAGATTAGGTAGGTAATCTTTTTCTCATGAGCATCTTTCAGTGCGTCACAGTTTTTCGATTTCATTCTAACGCATTAAATTGTATGTGACAGAAAAAAACTCACGTCGGTGATTACATTTCATCGGTGACATTTATAACATTTATTCTAGTTGTCAATAGATGGCGCTATAATCTAAAAAAAATTATTTACGAATTATATAATATTTTATATCTACGTATATAATCTGTACAATTTATAAGATTATACAAATCATAGAAAATACCATTTTATAAATGGAATAAACACAATTAATTTGTTTTTAGCCAAATTGCAAATAAAATGTGACAACTGTTAGATTTAACTAAAATGTCATGTCACTAAAATGTATATTATCACGGACTTATCTTTTTTTCTATCATTTGTGACGCACTGAAAAATGCTCATGAAAAGAAGCATATGTATATAGAAATAAATTATACCAAAAAGACAAAGTAAGTAATAAGTCGTTGAAGGTTCGATAACTATGCGTATCACAATCACACTCCTAAAATACTTTAGGAACAAAATCGGTCGAACAAAGTCTTCTTTATCTTCAGTTGCGTTTTTGGTGTCGCTGCAAGGCGATTACCCGCACGATTTAGAGGCGATCTTAATGTAGCCTGGCTCTAAGTCATATCAAAATCGCTGACAATGTTAACTTCTAAAAAACTTTTGGTTAGGTGTGATGTAATGATATGAGTTTAATTAGGTCAAGTTAATTATGATTACAACATGAATGAAATAGGTGGCATTCATATAAAAAGTATTCATAAATACATATAAAAAGTTAAGCCTTGCAATTTGTAACCTTATTATGTTAATTGCAAGAAAACTCATGTCAGTTTATAAGCTTATTTTGATTTTCTACGACCGTTTAATAATATGCTCATTATTCGCTATTTTTTAATAGATAACAGCACCCGAAAAGTGTTGACTTACTTAAAAATCTCTATAGAACGAAAGTTGCTTAGAATTAGTCAGTTTATCCATTTCCAGACTTATTTTAAACGCGCGTTTTTTCACCCCCGAGAAGGGTGTTTGATTGCCAACCCCCAAGTAAATCAACCAACGGCACAAGTTCAACTTTGAAGTGGAGGGTAAGTAGAAACTAAATCCAAAGAAATTACACTATAAAACGGTCATTTACTGGGTTATTAAGCAAAAAGCAATATTTATTTGTGAAATAGTAGTGAAACAGTAAAATGTATTTTAAATTATAGGTACAATATATTCTACTTTTTTATCAACTAATTAAATTCAAAAACATTTTTTGGACACACTGTATAAATAATTATGTCAATGTTTACATTACTAAATAGTTAATTGAATAACCTTTTTATCTATCACACGACCCCTATCCTCATTTAAAAAAAATGATCGATTACGTCATCACCCTGAGACGGATGACGTCACTCGTATGATACATATGCCAAAATATCATAATTAAATTATGATATTAATTGATATTTAAATTTTAAAAATTAAAATCGACCTCTTTCGGGATTTTTCCTTAAAGTCACTGGTTTACGAGATAACGAATTTATTATTTTCATTTTCACCATACTGTATAAATCTTCTATTTATTCATAATGACCATTCCAAAATTCTGAAACGTTGTTTTAGGTTTTATATCTCAGAGTTTGCCGTTTAAGCCTCCTTGTAACAGCCTTAGCGTAAGAACAGAACAAGTGGGTCGCGGTTGAGGTGGAGGTGGAGGTCGCGGTCGATGTCGATATCCATGTAAAACAAACACATTGTAGTGAATGGAAGAGAACAGAACACTTGTAATGGAAGAGAACACTTCTCGTAATCAACCAGCCATGCGTATACGTCGCAATTTACGTCTCTGCATCTCTGGAATAAGACTTGTATTGAAAACAAAGCCTCTCTCGTACCAACAGCATTTATGAACCCGAACTGGTTGGGCGAAATTTGACTTTCACATAGCTTGTAAACAATTTTAGGAGATGACTCATCAGACTTATCGTACGGTATTCTTCGTACTTTTTGGCTCCTGGTTTTTTTGAAAGTGCAATAAACTCAGACTTCAGCCATTCTGTTGGTATTTGTCCAGAGTTGTGTATGTTGTTGAATATCTTTGTGATTATTGCTATTGATTCGTTGTCCATCAGTTTGAGTAGTTCTGCTTGTATATTATAGGGACCTGATGCTTTGCCATCCTTTAGCTGTGTTATGGCAGAACAAACTTCCTCCGGAATATTCTTGGTCCATTTACCTCTTCTTCTAGCTCAAAGGTGTTATCTCTTTGGTCTTCAAATAGTTTTTCTAGATATTCTTTCCACGTTCTAATTTTACTCTGTTTGTCTAAGATGATGTTTCCGTCAGAATCAGTTAGATTTCCTCTCTGTGTCCGTCTTAGTCCACCTCTGAGTTCTTTAACTTTCCTTTGTACATTGTGACTACCGTACTTTGATTGTAGATTCCCAATTTCTTGGCATCTCTCCATTGCTTATTTTTCTTTCGCTTCTCTAATTTTCCTTCTTATTGATATATTGAATGTTTTGTATGTGTCGGGGTCATTTTTGGCATTTCTTCTCATAGTTCCGTCCATTAGTTTCAGGATCTCATCTGTCATCCATGATGTCTTCTTGTTTAATTTATCTACCTTTAAGTGTCTATCCTTTACATTTTGAACTATTTCGGTCATCTGTTTGATCATTTGTTCTTCGTTCGATGCGTCTCTAATTGCAGTCACTTGCTTGTTTAACGTGGCTTGGACCCTCATTTTCGTGTCAGGGTCTTATAGCATACGTAGGTCGTATGATTGTGATTTCTTTTTCTGCACTATTTTGAGTTTGACGCGAAATACTCCCACCAGTGGAACGTGGTCCGTCCCTAAGTCTGCTCCTGTTAAGTCTTAACAGATGTAAAGCTGTTTCGGAATCTTTTGTTTACTAAAATGTAATCTATTTGATTTCTAATAATTCTTTTTCTAATAATTCAAAATGTACAATAAGCCAATTGGCTGCATTACGACAAAAAACTGCACAAACTAAAACCCTTGTTGGGAACTTGGCACTATAATAATATATATTAGTACCTATTCTTCTGTGAAGTGCAAAGAAATGGCGTAATACATATTTAAATTTATAAAAACATAAAATGTGTTCAATGTTGCTCTGGCAAAAACAAAGTTAGGGTATTTTTTTATACTCAATCAGCCATAGCCAGCAAAACCTATGACTTGTTGAGGTAACTATTCCACTCTTTTACTTTTTATATTAGAAATTTTGAAGGTTAAAACGTATCAGGGAGCAGAAAAAAATGCCGTTGGTTGAACAATATGCGAGAGTGAACTCTTTAAAAATATTTTTGGGATGACATCAAATATTCACAAACAAAAATAAAAATGCCATTAATTATTGTAATATTTTTACAAAATCAAACACAGTCCGAAAATTTACTCTCGAACCTTGCGAACATAGTCCTTTTGACCCTTCTAATCGATGTCCGTGTTTGTCCGCAAAGTTATTATGTTATAATAGAGAGGTTTGCTTAATAAGCAATTAAAACAATTTTGGCGGCAAAGTAGAAATAACCTCGAATAAAAACAAAAACATTAAGAGGAGGTTGTCTGCCAGACGGTTAAGTTAATGCGGTGCAATAGGAAGCTAGAGATGCGGCAACTGTAATTCGTCTCAGCGTAACGATTACAATGTAACGAAATGACAATATCTGTTGAACGGAACGATGGGAACGAAGTTGAAGATTCAACAATGAGAAAAACTTTCTTGTGGTGCACTGTTAACATATAAGTTAATTTTCTCTTAAAATAGTTCGAAGAATCATTCAGAGGTGATACATGAGAAATAATAAGAATATAAATATCCCTTAATATATGGAATGTCACAAAAAATATTGGTCATAAATTAGGTAAGTATACCACGATTTTTAGAAGCGAAAATAAATTTTCGAGACGAAAGTCTATTTGGCCTCACTTATCTATGAGCCAAAGTGCACAAGTGTTAATACAAAATAAAACAGAATTTTTAATATTGCTTCAAAACGGTTTAAAACTTTATATGAAAACTTATATATGTGTGAGGATGCCATGACCAACGGAGGCACTCATAAGCAGGGCCGGCGGTAACGGGCCTGCAAGGGATGCACTGCAGGCGGGCGCCCTTGTTTGGAGGGCGTCAAAATGAACTTTTTTTTCTGCTAGTGGTATACACAATACTAATTTAAAAAAACGAAGGTCGCCTATTATAATATTGCAAGTGGGCGCCTTATACCCTAGCGCCGGGACTGCTCATAAACCCAGCGTGGACTCTAGGCTAATGTGGGAATGCCGGGAGGACTCGACAGACTGGCGGAACCTAACAGGGTCACACTGGTATGGGTTCCAGGTCATCGGATTATATACGGCAATGAAAGAGCTGATGCACTTGTCAGAATAGCGTCAGCTACAAATACTTCGGTCCAAAGCTGGCCGTGGGAGTGCCAAAAAGCAAAATATATGTTAGAGTGACATGTGCTAATAGGGCTAAAGTACTGCGAAAAACAAACAAGAATCAATTCAGAGTCTAATTAGGCTTCCTTATTGAATACGCGCCAGTCAAAGGACACGTGCATACAATAAGATTATTTCATGAGGACTTCTGCTGCAGACTCTGTGCCAAAGAACCTGAAACAGTCCACCACATCTTGCAATTGCATAACAGATAAGTATTAGATCGCAAGTGCCAAATATTTTTTGAAAACAACCAACTAATTCCAAAAAATATATGGTACCTAGTGGATGGGTACGATGCCTATATAAACTGGTACAGAGTTCCAGAATCCTGAAATTGATGAAAGAATAGAAGATATATAATAATCCAACTGCAGTTCGACCGGTTTAGAGCAGACGGCTTCCATGGACAAAAAATGTGAATAGGCCAATTCTTTGGGGCATCGCTTAAGCAACACTTTTCGCCCTGTACCATAAATCTAAAGGGCCAGATGGTGTTCTATCTCGGAATTGGGTGGCACAGTAGACACCGCACAAATCTTACCATATCATGCGTCTTACTGACTGTTTGTGGTCCGGCTGACTAGCGACTTACTGATTGAGCATGGTGTCAATTTTTAGACGTGTATGTGTATTTTGTGATTATTGGGTATATGCGCTTGTGTTTATGTGTAACTGTCACTTTCAGTCGACAAATCTACAGTCTATGACAGCTGCAGCACCAACGTCATGTTCTCAGATGATCAGCGTGTGTTAATTTGATTATATGTTATACAGACCTGTCCTAGGGCGCTATATACTCTATATTAGATGTTATCTATTACTTATTGGCGTGCCCTTTATTGGGAATGGTGCCTTCCTTACCCAGTCTGTCCTGCATGGGGTACTCAAGCTCGGAAGTAAGCTCCATTTCATTGATCTTCTGAAAAATATTTCTATCTCATCCTCAGATATTCTAGTCAGTTTTGACATTGTTTCTTTATTCACCAACATTCCTATTGATGAAACCATTTCCATCTTGGACTCCAAACATCAAATCCCCCAAGACACATTATCTCTTATAAAACATTGCATGTCTAACACATACTTTTCATTCCAAAATCAATTCTACCGTCAAATCAAAGGTGCCCCAATGGGATCCCCTCTCTCTCCCGTAATAGCTGATATCTACATGGAGAATTTCGAAACAATAGCCCTGTCATCATCAAATCTCAAACCCACTTGCTGGTTACGGTACGTTGATGACACTTTTGTCATTTGGCCCCATGGTAAAGATACGTTAGATCTCTTCCTCTCCCACCTGAATGGAATACACCCCAATATTCAATTCACGATGGAAGTTGAGTCTGAGGAGTCTTTACCATTCCTTGATGTACTTATTCAAAAACAGCCACCTCATAGTTTTTCCTATTCCGTGTACCGAAAACCCACCCATACAAATCGGTATCTCAATGCCCAGTCACATCATCACCCCGCCCAACTCAGTTCAGTTGTCAACACTCTTGTTTCTCGCTCTATAAGGCTTAGTGACGACAATCACAGACCATCTGAAATAAATTCAATAAGGCAAACACTCTTACAAAACGGCTACCATAAAACCCAAATCAATAGGAGCATTCAGAAACATCTAAATCCCATTCCATCTAATAAAGAAAACTTGCCGCCCGATCAACCCAAAATCTTTCTACCTTTTATCAAAGGTGTCACTGACAAGATTAGTAGAATTCTTACCCCTCTAAATATCAAAACCGTCTTCACTACTCACTCCAAGTTGTGCAATCTTGTCAGATCCGTAAAAGACCAAATCCCCAATGAAGACCATGGTGTCTACGAGATACCTTGTTCCAGTTGCCCACGGACATACATAGGACAGACAAACCGACGAATCCAAAACCGTATCTACGAACATTCCATATCTGTAAAACATTCCGACACTACTTCAGCCCTTGCCCAACATCATATTCAGACAGGTCACCAAATAGATTTCGAGAAAGCAAAAACCATCGCCCCTGTCCGCTCCTTAAAATCGAGAATCATCCGTGAAGCCATCGAAATTGAAAAACGCCCTCACAGCCTAAACACACGCGATGACGCCAAAAGACTGCCGGCAACATGGCGACCGCTGCTTCGGCGAATCCCCACGTCAGTCGATCCCACTCAGGCCTCTCCCGCGCATACAGTTCCCGCGCGCACTGAGAGTATAAAAGGAGCTACACAGGCGAAGACAGGTCGTCACTCGACACTGAGGAGTAGGCAGATTGAGACCTCAGTGCCGCTTGACCGTTCTCCTAGAGAACAAGACACTACTGGTACGTCACGAGTGAGGGGAGTAGGCAGATTGAGACCCCGAACTCGAACGGAACCATACCCCTCTTGATAATGGCTCCAAAAAGGGTGCCGAAACGTCGAGTTATAAATTCTCAACGCGGTTCTTCCCGAGAACTTAGTAATTTTCATATATATATATATATATATATATATATATATATATATATATATATATATATGTTTTATTAAAAAACATAAAAAATCATCCAAATGGATTATAAATTAATAAAATATTTAATGAATTTATGTATATATTAATTATAAATTGTCGTATACAAGGATATCTGTTAACATCGACCTAGTGTCGTTTCAAAATTTAATTATTATTTGAAAATCATGTAACACTAAAGTTTTATAAACACGAAAGTGGGCTAGTTTTAACTACAAAATAGAATGTTTCACTGATGATGGCCTGATAAGACCGAAAACGTTCTGGAATTTTTATAACCTATTTGGATGATTTATTTGATTTGGATGATTTTATCTCTTTTATTAATAATACAAGCGATAAAAGAAATATGTTCATATCAACCAGAATAGTATAATAAGTTGTGATTCATTTTGATACAAATATTTTCCTGTGACATTATACTAGGACAAACAATTATTGAAAAATATAACCTGAGAGCTAAGTATAGCAAATCGACGAATTTTGATAATATATTGGGATGATTTTTTAGAAGTTAATAAAACATAATATATTATTAATGTCCGACTGGTATTGTCCTTTTCATGATCATTTTTCAGTGCGTAACAAATGATAGGAAAAAGGGTAAGTCCGTGATAATACACATTTATGACATTTATTGTAACATGACATTTTAGTTAAATCTGACAGTTGTCACATTTTATTTTCAATTTGGAATAAAAACAAATCAAATGTGTTTCTTGCATTTATAAAATGGTATTTTCTTTGATTTGTATAGTCTTATAAATTATACAGATTATATTTGTAATATTATTATCTAATTAAAAACAAATTATTTTTTTATTATGGCGCCATCTATCGACAACTAGAATAACTAGAATAAATGTTATAAGAATGTCACCGACGAAATGTAATCACCAACGTGCCTTTTTTCTGTCACATACAATTTATTGCGTTAGAAAGAAATCGAAAAACTGTGACGCACTGAAAGATGATCATGAGAAATACTGTATATTATTTGACAAATAATGACATGATTTCGAAGTCAGTTAAATATGATATAATGCCCTAGGGCGTTATTTTGAGAAATAACGCCCTTGGGCGTTAAATTTAAATAACTAGTTAAATACTGTCAAGTTGACAAATCAAATCCTAAGTAAAACTATGGTTACCACAATTACGTTACGACTATTGCTGCTAAATGTACTTATTTGAAAACTAATTAATTCAAAATTCATTCAAATTTTTTGCATATAAAGAAGAATTTAGTCGGACATTAAATGTTGAAGGCACCACGGGTATTATAGATAATAACGCTTTCGGTCAACGTATATACCTCAAGCGTTATTATCCTTATAATACCCTTGGTACCTTAATAACTATATTAGCTCTGAGCGTTAACAAAGTGTCAAAGCAAAATCGACCGACCTGCTCATGGTGACGATTGGTTGAAATGCTTGTAAGGACGATTTAGTGTATGTTTAAATGGGATATTTTTAAAAAATGTCATATCACGCTACTTGTTGGGTTGTTCACTGTAAAAATACATGGAGAAATAGTGATGTGATATACTTTTATTTTCCTCGTTCCCAAAAAAACTTAGATTAAAGAATAAAATTGATTAATGCTGTTAGAAGAATGAAGTGAGGTTAACTTTTTCCATATATACAAAGGATATGGCAATATACATATGATATAATAATACATAATACTATTTACGTTTTTATAAGTTTTGTATATATTACTACATACATTTTTTAGCTCTAATAAATCCGAAATGACTCCAAAACGTACGGATACGGTATGTCCTATATAACCTCACTATCGCAAATTATGTCAATAAATCTTTATTAACGACACAAAATATTTTTGTTGGACTATAAATGACACTATAAAACAATAACTAATGAATTCTAACAATTTGTATTGGGTTAATATCACTAGAAAATAAAATACTCAAGTTTAACAAAATAATCCCATAAGACTCAATGCTAAAACGTCCTTACAAAACTGTCAGCGTGTCACGTGACTATAAATAGAGGGGAGACGCACGGTGCGAATACAAAGATTTTACTTCTCTGTACAATCCGACAAGCCAGAGCTGGCGCTTCACCTTGAGCGAAAATACACAGCGATAAATACACAATACGAGAAGGTCAGCCGCCAGTTCTCGCTTGTCGGATTGTAAGTTATTTAACAAAATATTTGCTACAGGAGAGATACCATGAGAATGGCTTAAATATACGTTAACGTACAATTTTGTGAAGACTAGAGATTGACAGGCCTACGAAATCATGCCTTGAGAATATTTCTAAAAAATGTTCATTCAAGAATAGACAAAAAATGTGAAGAAATCGGTGGAAAGTCCAATTTGAATTTTAACACGCAATAGGTACGACCGTACGCAATTGATGGCTCAAAAATGTTATGATCTTACGGAAATACGTCTTCATACCATTTAGGTATAGATTATCAAAATTCTTCTGATAACGTAAGATATCAAAAATTGATGAATACACTCAAGAAAATTGGATTTGCTATTAAAAATCTCAATAGCATTCAAAATCTATATTATGTATGCAACTAATTGATTAATTGATGTTATTTTAGGAGACCATGTTTATGTTTCAGCGCTGTATGTTATTAAGGTCTATAGATAAGATTAAACCATGTGGAGTTTTAAACTTGGGAAGTATTTTTGGAATTTAACCGTTGCTGAGCCATGTGAACTTGTCAATTTTGGTTTATCAATATTGATTTCTACAACAAATACTTTTCCTATTCTGTCATAACTTATCAACAACTCAAGTGTCAACTCAACAACTGGAAATAAAAAGAGGTGTTTTTTTTTCGGAAGCCATTTGTTGTTATAAGCCAGACATACGGCAGGCTTTTCGTACCCTCCGAAACATTGCGGCTAGTCATTTAAAATAGAAATTGAAAAATGTGTGGTGTCTGGGCCAGAGATCGTACCCGGAAAGTTCGGCTTGGTAAGCCAATACTATAGGCACTGAGTCACGGCTGTCACTAACAAGAGGTGTACGCCAGGGCTACTTTACTATTTAATGTGTATTAATGTCTATGTTTTAAACAAGTGATACCGATGACACTGCAATACTCGCAAATAAGTTATGACAGAATAGGAAAAGTATTTGTTGTAGAAATAAATATTGATAAACCAAAATTGACAAGTTCACATGGCTCAGGTTAAATTCCAAAAATACTTCCCAAGTTTAAAACTCCACATGATATAATCTTATTTATAGACCTTAATAACATACAGCGCTGAAACATAAACATGGTCTCCTAAAATAACATCAATTAATCAATTAGTTGCATAAATGTGGTTACTGCATAAACTACTGCCTTGTTGCATAGTTATGGTTGATTTTGTGATAAATCAGTTAGTGTTAAGAACTGTTCGAAGAGGGTTTGATCCCGGCAGACACCAGAAATATGCCAATTTCTAATTTGATTGAGCCGCCACCGGGCTTCGTAGCGTAGGGCACGTAAAGACGTCTGTCTTGGCTAAGTAGGTAAGTAGTCGTTAACACTAAAACCTGATGCAGAAGATTACACGAATGGAAGATACACAAGTAAATTGTCTGCAGTACGACCGGTTCTAACAACAAACGGCCTCATAGAAACAACCATACTTATCAAACATTCGTCTTTACCATTTCAATACACCATTTATAACATGTTGACTCATCTAATTCACAACCAGTTTTAGCAACTATACTTCAATTTATAATAGACATACTATAATTACACTACCTTTTACTATGCCTGATCAGACATCTCGTAACCGGACAATAATTGGTAACGGATAACTCGTAACAGCGACAGTTCGTAACAGCGACAGTTCGTAACAGCGACAGTTCGTAACTATACAAATTCGTAACGGACAATTCGTAACGTCCAAATTGAATTATTCTGTTTATTTTTGTTAACGTCGAAATTAACTGTTATTACAGTTACAATTGAAATTATGTTTATCAATTTAACGAAATAGTAGGTACCTTGATAAAGATGTTTAACACATTTTATATATCGTGTTTCAGAATATATTAAAAGTCTTTAAACACATACAAACTTTAAATATTTAAATATATCCAAACTTTTAACAATATTTTTAAAAGTTTATCACTCTTATTGTTCCTTAAATTTGCATACGCCTACTAGTGTAGGAAACAAAGGTTGAACCTTGCAAAATGGACACAAGTCCGGTTTAATTTTTTTTCTGGTATATCAAGGGTTGCTTATTATAAGACTAACTTTTTCTGAAAAAATTTCGCCCCGGAACCCCCCTTTTCACCCCTTTAAAGGGGGTAATTTGTGGTTTTTGCGGAACGTAGCCCTTCCTGTACCTTTTACAAAAAATTTCTTTTATAGAAATATAAAGAGGACTATATTTTGTACGATTTATTTCCCGACAGCATCTGTCTATCATCCACCGTTTAGCGGGGGAGGCGCCCCAAAGTTGACAAGTTTTTAAAAAAGATGTTTTTAAAAAAAATATATTTCTCCCTAACTGTAACGGAAATTAAGAAGAAATCCTGCGGCAATTATTCACAAATAATTGATTGATTTTTTGGTATAGGTTTCACTTAAGAGTCATTGCCCTTTTTTTAATTACGGGGTGTTACATTTTAAAAAACCCCTTTTTATACCATCTGAACCGTTTATGCTAGAGTAAAAAGACTTTCAGCGATTACCCATGTACTGGTGCTATTTAAAAATTTGTATAATGCATCCCCATTTTTTCCCCGGAACCACCCCAAAAAAAGAAGAATTAATAAATAAAGTGATTTTCTTGGAATCCTTCACACATAATGCCCTTTATTAATATGCTTCATATATAATTTTATGCACGTTATTATTACCCATGCATGGACACCAAAAGCGATTTCCTAGTACAACCCCTGCAGCCAAAAAAAAAATAAATAAAATGGGGGGTTGAATTTTTTTTTGTTTTTTGCTTTTTGATTTATATGGGTATATGCTTCATCAATAGTGCTTTTCAAAAATATATATGGTTATTGCAACATCCCTGCGAAAACCACCCCTATCCTTGAAAATATACTGCAGAAACTACCCCTATTCCTTGGCGAGCATGTTTTTACGATTTTCTCATTACCTATGCATTCTTTTTAAACAAAACTTATACAAGGTTAAAGACCACTATTTACTCTAAAAATTAGGTCCTATTCATTTTTTTCGTATAAGCAACCGTTACGGCACAGTGGCGCCGTAAACCTCATATATGCTTTGGCGGGCTCCAGTTTTTGTTTTTTTTTCATCATCTGTTCGTTTTATTGATAAAGGACTTATGTAAAATAAAACAACACAGTGTAACCTACAAATTATGGCTTATGCACATTTTACAATCTTTGCGCCCCAAAGCCACAGTGGTGGCCCAAAATCAATTTTTGCATATTTTCGCCACCTACACTCATTTTATTGCATTAATGCTACCTTAATAGCACAATATTTACCCTTAGGTGGTCGCTAAGCAGTGGCGGATCCAGGGAGGGGTGATGGGGTGATCACCTCCCCCGCCCCTCTCAAACCAAGTGATATTATATTCAAAGATTATAAAAATATTCATTTATTTTTATAGAAATTTAACCAATTGGTACCCCCCTCTTAACGATGCAGGAGCCGCCACTGTCGCTAAAGCATAAAAAGTCATTCTTATAAAAATAATATTAATACATAAGTATACATAAGTATTTCTATAAAAATAAATGAATATTTTTATAATCTTTAAATATAATATCACTTGGTTTGAGAGGGGTGGGGGGGGGTGATCGCCTCCATCACCCCTCCCTGGATCCGCCACTGCTTAGCGACCACTTAGGGGTGAATATTGTGCTATTAAGTTAGTATTATTGCAATAAAATGCGTGTAGGTGGCGAAAATATGCAAAAATTGATTTTGGGCCACCACTGTGGCTTTGGGGAGCAAAGAATGTAAAATGTGCATAGGTCATAATTTGTAGATAACACTGTGTTGTTTTATTTTACGTAAGTACTTTATCAATAAAATGAACAGATGATGAAAAAAAAAACAAAAACTGGAGCCCGCCAAAGCATATATGAGGTTTACGGCGCCACTGTGCCGTAACGGTTGCTTATACGAAAAAAATGAATAGGACCTAATTTTTAGAGTAAATAGTGGTCTTTAACCTTGTATAAGTTTTGTTTAAAAAGAATGCATAGGTAATGAGAAAATCGTAAAAACATGCTCGCCAACGGATAGGGGTAGTTTCTGCAGTATATTTTCAAGGATAGGGGTGGTTTCCGCAGGGATATTGCAATAACCATATATATTTTTGAAAAGCACTATTGATGAAGAATATGCCCATATGGATCAAAAAGCAAAAAACAAAAAAAAAATTTCAACCCCCCATTTTATTTATTTTTTTTGGCTACAGAGGTTGCACTAGGAAATCGCTGTTGGTGTCCATGCATGGGTAATAATAACGTGCACAAAATGATATATGAAGCGTATTAATAAAGGGCATTGTGTGTGACGGATTCCAAGAAAATCACTTTATTTATTATTTCTTTTTTTTTGGGTGGTTCCGGGGAAAAAATGGGGGTGCATTATACAAATTTGTAAATAGCACCAGTACATGGGTAATCGCTGAAAGTCTTTTTACTCTAGCATAAACGGTTCAGATGGTATAAAAAGGGGTTTTTTAAAATGTAACACCCTGTAATTAAAAAAAGGGCAATTACCCTTAAGTGAAATCTATACCAAAAAATCAATCAATTATTTGTAAATAATTGCCGCTGGATTTCTTCTTAATTTCCGTTACAGTTAGGGAAAAATATATATTTGTTAAAAACATCTTTTTTTAAAACTTGTCAACTTTGGGGCGCCACTCCCGCTAAACGGTGGATGATAGACAGATGCTGTCGGGAAATAAATCGTAGAAAATATAGTCCTCTTCATATTTTTATAAAAGAAATTTTTTGTAAAAGGTACAGGAAGGGCTACGTTCCGCAGGAACCACAAATTACTCCCTTTAAAGGGGTGAAAAGGGGGGTTCCGGTGCGAATTTTTTTCAGAAAAAGTTAGTCTTATAATAAGCACCCCTTGATATACCAGAAAAAAAATAAAACCGGACTTGTGTCTATTTTGCAAGGTTCAACCTCTGTTTCCTACACTATACTTAGACAAAGGAATAATGAAGTAATTTCGTGAAATCTTTAAGCTGACATATTTACGTCTAAGCTGACGTCTTTAGACATTCCTAACTATCAAGTAAACATTTTTCTAAGTAAAATATTTTATTTAAATAACTAGCTGACCCGGCGAACTTCGTACCGCCTTAGAAATAAGTCAATAATGTGTCAAAATTCAATAAATAAAAATTAACAGAAAATAAAAAAAACACTTAAAAAATATGAAGGGTTTTTGTTAAAGAATGGGCCAGAGCTTAACCTTAGATTCCTGAGCTTAAAATAGGTCGATTTAAGCTAACTTACCTTAGTACGAAAGTTGATATAATAAGAGAAATACATGGTGTCAAGTTAAACTTTTATTTTATTTACTCTTGAATATTTCCTGACAGGCATGGGATAACAACACGAAATTTGGTAAACGGGGATTTTTTGGGATGAGAAATCCAAATTCGCCACCAAAAATAAGGTATTGCCAAGAGGGGGCCACATACGTCTTTCAGCGCTCATTTAATAAGTTTAATTTTTTTTATCCCTCACTCTATATACTTTTTGAATAAAAACTTTTGTTATCTTAATATTTTTACTTAAAAAAGGTATACTACATTCATCTCGCTAAACTCAAATGTTTTCGAGATAAACGCATTTTAAATCTGCGATACAACATAATTTCTTGCATAATACCATTGTAGTTGATTGAGCCTCCACCGGGCTTCGTAGGGCACGTAAAGACGTCTGTCTTGGCTAAGTAGATAAGTAGTCGTTAACACTAAAACCTGATGCAGAAGATTACACGAATGGAAGATACACAAGTAAATTGTCTGCAGTACGACCGGTTCTAACAACAAACGGCCTCATAGAAACAACCATACTTATCAAACATTCCTCTTTACCATTTCAATACACCATTTATAACATGTTGAGTCATTTAATTCACAACCAGTTTTAAGAACTATACATACTACAATTACACTACCTTTTACTATGCGTGACCAGACATCTCGTAACGCGACAGTTCGTAACCGGACACTTGGTAACGGACAACTCGTAACAGCGACAGTTCGTAACGGCGACAGTTCGTAACTATACAAATTCGTAACGGACAATTCGTAACGCCCAAAATTTAATTATTCTGTTTATTTTTGTTAAGGTCGAAATTAACTGTTATTACAGTTACAATTGAAATTATGTTTATCAATTTAACGAAATAGTAGGTACCTTGATAAACATGTTTAACACATTTTATATTTCGTGTTTCAAAATATATTAAAAGTCTTTAAACATATACAAACTTTAAATATTTAAATACATACAAACTTTTAACAATATTTTTAAAAAACTTACTAAGGAAGTAAAACTTCACTTGTAGGTAGATGGTATATAAATTTATTAAAATTTTTATCTAAAAAATCCAAATTGGATTGAAGTTGGTACATCTATAGTACAAAAAACAAACGTTTTCGGACCAATCAGTCCATCATCAGGTTGAAACTTTAGATACAAAGTAGTTGGAACTAGCTACATAGATAGGTCAAAAGACCTTAGTTTTACAATAATTAGGCCATTTCGGCTACAACAATGTCGACAATAAGTCCATGTTAAAATAATATAGAAATGTAGTGAGACTATAGTGTAGTTCTTCATCTTGGCTTCAAACTGACAGCTGAAGCCAAGATGAAGACTACACTATAGTCTCACTACATTTCTATATTATTTTAACATGGACTTATTGTCGACATTGTTGTAGCCGAAATGGCCTAATTATTGTAACACTAAGGTCTTCTGACCTATCTATGTAGCTAGTTCCAACTACTTTGGATCTAAAGTTTCAACCTGATGATGGACTGATTGGTCCGAAAACTTTTGTTTTTTGTACTATAGATGTACCCACTTCAATCCAATTTGGATCTTTTTAGATAAAAATTTTAATAAATTTATATACCATCTACCTACAAGTGAAGTTTTACTTCCTTAGTAAGTTTTTTATTATGGCACAGTATATAGAGGTTCCACAGTAAAATCACTCCTCTGTCGGCGCTTTGATCTCAAGAAGTAATACCGGCAGTAGGCAATTGGTAATTCACCAGTGGTGGATGCGGGTTTTCCCTGTTAAAATCCGTACGTTTCTATGCAACTAGCAATGCGAGAGTGGGGCAAAAGCGACTAAGGACATTGCGCGGTCGCCATGCGCCACTACAGATTTTACTTCCAATTTTTCGGAGAGTGGTTCTACTGTCCCTCTTTATACTGTGATTATGGTATACAACCAATGAGAGGAATCTTTTCCTTTATATAATATTTTTAAAAGTTTATCCCTCTTATTGTTCCTTAAATTTGCATACAACTACTTAGACAAAGGAGTAATGAAGTAATTTAGTAAAATCTTTAAGCCGACAACCGTCCTTAGACTTAGACATTCCTAAATTTTTAAGTAAACATTTTTCTAAGTTTTATTTGCGTGTTTAAATACTTTTATTATATTCTGAAACACAAAATATGAAATGCCTTAAAATGTTTATCCTGATACTGATTGGTTAAATTGATAAACATAATTTCATTTATAACTGTAATAACAGTAGTTTCCTCGTTATCAAAAATAAACAGCATAATTCAATTTGGACGTTACGAATTGTGCGTTACGAACTTGTATAGTTACCAACTGTCGCCGTTACGAAGTGTTGCCGTTACGAACTGTCGCTGTTACGAATTGTCCGGTTACGAACTGTCGCGTTACAAGATGTCATGGAACCTTTACTTTGTACTGTCATACCTTTAGAGTAATCCCTGAATCTACTATAATTTTTTAAAACGATATTTTGAGACCGAAAAAAACAAATTTTTCGTAAATAACTTCAAAACGTTTTTCATCTGTTTCAATAGTTTTCAATAATTTTATAAAAACAATAACCATTATTTGGAATAAAATTGAATTTGACGATTATTTTTTCTTATCTACTACAATGTTTTCCAAACTATAATTTTACGGCCCTGGAATAATGATCCCACTCTCCAGGGTTGCTAACACTGCATCACAGCTGAGATAAATATCACAGACCACGAGAAAGTCAGATAAAATTTTTGATAGTGTATATTATTCGAGTAATGAAAGCGTTATTAGTAATAAAATTGATGAGTAATAACGAGCAGTGAAAAATAACGCTAAAGATCATCTCTAGCGAAAGCACGTGTTTATTCTTTGTTTGCAATAAACAATTTATTTTGGCTCGGCTCCACCGCCAGACCGGTGTTAGTCGAACGAAGCACCGACCCCTCTTCGTTTCAAAATCGAACAGCACGACCGAACTGCCAATACCGCCTTGGGCTTTAAATTTCGCGGCCCGGCTTTTGACTGCGCATGCCCTCTGCCGGATTCTTGCGCACATGGCAAAGACCAACCACGCTGGGTAACCGAAAATCAGTCAGTATCAAATCAAGCAGGCAAGCGGATTGTTTCTGCTTGTATCTTAATAATACTAGAAAGTAGATATTAATATATTTTTGTACAAGTGAACCGTTTTTAATACTACTAGCGTCGTTTTTATGACTTAATATTCAGCAATCGAAGGTCTAGTGCTTAATATCAGCGACAATCAAGTTGGTTGTTATCGAAAAACTGTGTTTTCTCTGGTGTTAAAATGCCGGCGTCGAATCTTTTCGCTGAAATGGATCGCGGCAGTGGGATCGGCGATGAAAGGGCTCTACAACTAGCTCTGGAATTGTCAATGCTCGGTTTTAGCGAGCCTCTTCCTTCGGTTTCTGAGCCAGATAGCCCTGGAGATCTGAGTTCTTTCGTCAACCCTCTCGCGAATGTGGGCTTAGAGGAAGTCAGATCCAAGAAGTCACAGAACATGACCGAGTGTGTTCCCGTTCCCAGTTCGGAGCATGTGGCCGAAATCGTAGGCAGACAAGGTAAGTGCATTTTATCTAGAGCATTCACACATGAACTCATTATCTCTATGGTGAATTATAGGAAGTCAACCATTATTATGCATCATTCGGCATCGGGCATCGTTGTCCTAGTTACGGGATTTACTATTTTAATAAACGTATTTTGAACCAATTTGTCAACAACAATTGAAAAAGTTTCGTTTTTTTTTTGTTTCGAAACACTTACATGACAAAAAGTTCCTTTTATTATTATACACTCAAAAACAATCATTATAAAAATAATATTCATACCTACTATAACACTATTTAACTCACTAAGGATTATTTTTGTAATGCAAAATTATCGTTTTACATGACAAAAGATAGTCATGCAAAATTTAAGTATGAAAAATAAATACAGAAACCATAAAGGATCTAACCGTTTATAAGTAAAATGTTAAGTATATTTTTATTTTTCCTTGTTATTGTCACTTAATAAATTTTAGAATTAGAGATAACAGTGTAGTCAAAACCTTTTTTAATAATTTTTTTTATTTCTTTCTATACATTTTATTCAGTTTTTGGTTAATTTCCTCCTAAGATGAAATATTTCAAATAAAAATGCTTTATTATTGTTTTACATGACAAAAAAAGTCATGCAAAATTTAAGTTTGAACAACCATTAAATACAGAACATTAAAAACAACAATAAAATACAGAACAATAAAATACAGCTTTTTAAATGATCTAACGGTTATAAGAAAAATTCTAAGTATATTTTGGTATATTTTTATTTTTCCCTTGTTATTGTCACTTATACTAAAATTTTAGAATTAGATATAGTGTCGTCAACACCTTTGTTAATATTTTTTCTTATATTTCTTTTCTATAAATTGTACCTATTCAGTTTTGGTTAATCTTCTCATAAGATGAATGATTTTCAAATGAAAATTCTTTGATTCCGTTTTAATTTTATTATTAGTTTGATATAGTTTAATTTTTCTTTCTTCTGTTTTTCCTCATTTTTTTTTACTTTTTGGACCATTTTTCAATGAATTATTTCAATTTTGCTTATTATGATTAATTTAGTGTATGTACCTATATGTATTTCTAAGTGACAAACAAGATTTCACTGTTTCGAACTGCTTTTTACACTTTACTATCTTTACCTTACTTTCTTTCATAAATATACACAGCAATAAAACAGTATTTTACAAAAATTGTATTGAAGTGCTCTCTGTAGTTACTAATTGTACTTCTGTATCCAAATAAAAAAACAATCACATACTTCTGCTTTTTATGCTTAATTTCCCACAATTCAGCTCAACTGTTTTTGTTTATCTATGCAAAATTAACAGAGTGTATGTAGTACACTTAGTCTAATTTTTGTTCAGGTAAATGACCTGAACCCATTATTATGTTTATCATATTGTCATAAAACTGACAGACAAACAATAGCCTGCTAGATTAAAAAATTATCTTTTTGAAACTGAAGCTAATCTTCAAAATTCTATCCTCGTAGATCAAGGCCTCAAATATGGTGATCATAGAAAAAATGTTAGGTCTATTTTTAGCATTTTTGCTAACAAAATATTATTGCATTACAACTCGCTCAAAAAAGTATTTATTTTTGTACTGATGACTGATTTTAGATTATTTTTTACTTGTCTGGCATCATTTTCAGCTTCAAATTCTATTTCAGTGTTTATTTCATCTGATGGTGTTAAAATACCTATTTATTTCCAGCAGCTCCACTGTATTCTGTTTTCTATTCATTATAAAATAGATAAAGAAAAATTCTGGAACATATTTTTTCAAAACACTACCTAACATCAAGATCAGATATTAAAAAAGTCACCAGATCAACTATTTAAAAGTCTTTATTTTTACTTGTCTGACAACATTTTCAACTTACAATGTCATTTCATTTTTTATTTCATCTGATGGTGTGATGTGTACCTACTATCTATTTTCATCAACTGCATAGTATTCTGTTTTCTATTCATTATCATCTAGCTAGATAATGAAAAATTCTGAATCATATTTTTTCAAAACACCTTAAATGTTACAAGGAGCACTTCCAAATCATGATAATATACGATGTATAATATGCATTGTAAATCCCAAATCATGATTTACAAAGTTTATATACACATTGTAAATTATGATTCGGCAGTGCTCCTCGTAACATTCAACATGTCTTGGTTTTTGTTTATTTCTTGTGCATATTGTGATTTTAGTATACCTAACATCATGTTCAGATATTTTAAAAATTAGTCACTCAAAAACAATTTTACAAAACAGTATAATTGCTCTATAAGGAAGGAACTCAAGGAACCATATTTCTATATTTAAAACAATACACTAATTTATAAATTACCTTTTTTAGCTCAGTTAAGATAACACAACTTTTGTCAATGTTGTTACTTCATAAAGTAATAGCAATATATTTTTATTTTGAAAAGGTTGGTTACGTTAATGCATAGATTATCATTTTATTGGACTTTATGATAACAATACAATGTGAGGTATTTGACTATAATATGTATATAGTGTTAATTCATAAATACAGTAGTATCAGTGTACTGTGTAGGTATATTGTTTTTGAAGATAGAAGATTTTCTGTGAATTAAAAAATCTTCACAAGATACAGATATACATTTACATACATGCAGACAAATGCAAAAAATATTTTAATATGTTTCTTGTCTCATTTGTTTTGCTATACATACTTAGCTATAAGGTTTTTCAATAATAATTGTTTGTCCTGATGTCACAGGAAATATTTGTTTCAAAGTGAATCACAACCTATACTACTCTGGTTGATATGAACATATATTTATTTTATTTCTTGTATTATTAACACATACATATATGGTGGTTGTGTAAAAAATTGAAGGAAAAATCATGGAGCAAGAAACATCATTATGTGTCCAAAACATATCCTGGGTGTACCTATTAAAAACGTCAAATTAAACTGTTCTGTTTCTCCACTATGCAGGCAGTTCAATGTATTATTGAAAGATATTTTTTCATTGGTGAAATAAATTAATCTCACAATAGTTGTGTGCATTTGGAAATAAAACATGAATCAAATAAAAATGTTTCATATTACTAGGTAGTTTATTACACTTACCACACTTTAATTAATTAGACTCAAAAGAACAATTACTTTTGGGCTTCAATTAAATCGTCACAAATATTTTCAATCTTTGAAATATTTCTTCTAATTTTGTAAATATTCAAACAAACCTTTGTAAATATTCTGTTGTGAAATTTCCCAGTACCCCAAGCTGTCGGAAGTAGGAAAATTCCTTTATCCCTTATAAAATATCAGGGGTACCCTTAAATCCTGCATAAGTTACTTCATATATTAATTATTGTGAATGAATTTTAAAATGGAAGTCCAAGTATACCATACGAAACCTTTGTCCATCTACAACCTCCTTTTTGTACCTTATGCCCCTTAGAGCTATTGTAAAGATCTTATCTTAGAATATATTTTGGGATGTTGTTTTATGTATTATGTATCTATTTTTGTAACATATTTGTCTTTATAATCAAGTATATTCAAATGGGAAATAAGCCACAATTTTACCTAAAAATGATTTTATTAACGTTTCGACGCCCAAGTCGGGTGTCGTTGTCAAAAACGATATATAATTTAACCCGACTTGGGCGTCGAAACGTTAATAAAATCATTTTTAGGTAAAATTGTGGCTTATTTCCCATTTGAATATACTTGATTATAAAAATGCCACAAGAAAATAGCTTCAGAACAACATATTTGTCTTTTTTCCTAACTTATTAATTCCGGTAGTTTCTTCTCCAAATCTTTTGTTTATGTTTGCCTATAAAGAGATTTTCGATTGTGAAATCCACTTCTTACTTCTTTGAAAGCTTATTCTGCCATAGTAGTCTGGACAAGTTTTATAATCTTTTTGCAATCAAGACAGAGTATTAAATCACAATTGTAAGAAGATTTACAACATGGGCGTTTCAAATAAAATATGTATTTTAGAAGAGTCTGCCACTACAAAAAATATTGAGACTTTTGCCTGTGCCCACTGGTATTGAGGAAGTACAACAATAGCTGACCATTATTAACAATAGCAGACTCTTATTTTAATCCCTCTTAAGACTCTGACCGGCTAAACTTTGAGGACAATTTTTGTGTATTCATATATGAATTAATATTTTTTTTGTAATATGTAATTTTAAACTCTGAAGAAAATTTATTTATCACACACTAATTTTATATTTTGTATTCAAAAAATATTTGTTGGTTACTATGTAAAACAACTTTGAAAATTTGTTTGTGAATATACCTAACTTACCTTGATTTTTACTGTAAAAAGGATTGAAAAGCTCACCTAACCAATGATTTCAGCTGTTCTTTCACAATATTTCTTTCACTTTCATAGTATGTATTATCAACATTCCAGATTTTGCGTGCAAATTTAACATATTTTACAATTTTCTTTAGTCGCACGTATAATAGGGAACTTTCTGACAATACTTTTCCATCTTTTAATTTAAATCTCAAGCTATATTTTTCTTTGAACGTTATACCCATAACAGTTCAGTAGAGTTTAGTTGGCAGTGGTATCAATATTTTTGCAACTTCATCCACTACCCACCCTTTTGGAAGCTTTTTTTATTTTACAATTTGTAGCAATTCAATTTTTACTGATTTTTCTGGAAAACTAACACCAACACTTCATGATGTCCTGTTTCGTTTAAGAAGTATATCTATCTAATCAGCCCTAAACATCCTTCCTTGGATATAGGCCATTAGGCCTCCTCTTCCAAGCCTCTCTATCTTGGGCATTCCGACCATCGCATCTGTGGCCTTCCCCTTTTCCGTTTGTGGTGTGCGTGCCTTTAAGAAGTATTTGGCCGGAAAAGAAGAATTTGACGGGAATGATAACTACAATTTATAGCGTTATCCATTGCTACCACCAAACATAAACTTAAGGGGCGTTTAAACACAGCGATAAATCAAACAACTTATCAAGGTCAATCGAGTTGTTGCAACTTATCATTGTGTGTAAACGGTGCATCGCACAACTTATCAAAGTTGGAGTTGGGTTGAAGGTGGTATCGCATTGAATCGCAGCGTCTAAACAGCGTTTCAACTTGTCATCACAACTAGTTGCTGTGACTTATCGTTGTGTTTAAACGACGCTTTACAAACGTTACCTTTTGGTAACACTTCTATTATTTGCTGGAAATATTCTGCAAAAAACTGTTCCTATCCTAATGGTAGTCTCTTGTTTCTTTAGAATGAAATATGAAAGAACCACCTAAAAAGCTGTTCATTTACAATATGTCTGTTATTATTAGGCGTCATCCTTTATCGGAAGGAACCTTTAATCCTGTATGCCTGGATTGTGTCCTTCCACATTTTATCCACTGTTTCATCGTTCACCCAAGTTTTGTCTAAATAAAATATTAGTTTACTTTCTGCACATTATTCAAGAATGGTTCTGATGTAGCTCCGTCTCCAATACACAACGAATTGTATTACACACAAATGTCTGTTCAGCCTTCAGAAATATACTAAAATTATAACAAAGATGCACTAGAAATAAAAAAAGCACGACACATTGAATATTACGAGGAGCACTCCCGAATCATGATACATATTATGTATAAACTTTGTAAACCATGATTTGAGATTTTCAATGTATATACATTGTAAATCATGTTTTGGGAGTGCTCCTTGTAAAAGTCGGTAACTTTCGTCTGACGCATGGAGGTGTAGCGAGTTAACGCAGTGATGTTAAACCATTTATGCATAAACATTACATCGACCGGTAACACAGCAGAGTTCTGCTCCACGTAATGTAGAGCCACATCCAGAGCTTTAGTGGCAACTGCGTGTGACACTCGATCTGGCAGAAAAACTTCTTTCTCGCTTTCTTCTTCATTAGTGCTGCCTTAAGGTTGAACCAAGTCTACAATGTCTTCATCCGTAAATTATTCGTGCCCATTGTCGTCAGCTTCAATACATTTTGTAATTGCACTTTCTTCTTTGTTTTCACATTTTGAAAGTTGTGTTACGACTTCTAGATCATCTTGTAATGGAGCTTCTTCAAATTGTAAATCTGGCCACAACTTCTTCCATTATTTTGTAATTAAAGTCTAAGGGCTGTTGTCCCAGGCCTCAGCCACTCGATAAATACGGTGATTTTTTTTTCAGGTTGTCAGTAGTGGACGGCTTTCCTCGCCTTCTAATACAGTCCGTACCAAATTTTTTCTATAGTACAGTTGTATAAACTGCAGAATACAGTTCATGAGTACAGTCCATGAGTTGCAATAAGGTGGTGGTCATATTTGGTGGTAGGAAAACAGCTTTTCCACTTCCTTACTGAATATCGAAACGGATGGAACTAATTGTTTTTCAAATCATTCCTTAAAAAGTGCACTAATCATCCATGCTTTCCAGGCTAACTTTCGGATAATCCGAACCGGCTGTTCCCCCAATTAGATCGGATTTTCGGGGTTCTACTGTAGTTTTCTTACTAATTTTCAACATGTACAAGCCTCCATTGATTCGGAAGGTTCAAAATTATCAACGGTGTCTGTTCTGCTTTAGTTATGACAAAATAATATATCTTTTCTAATCATTTAAAAAGCCATCATTTCCAAATATGTAATGTAATACTCCACACATATTTTCAAGTAAATGATAGAATTGTTTGCTTTATATCTCAGCTGATAATGAAATATCAAAATGCATATGCCCCACCAACGTTCACAAATAAATAAACTATTTTGATAACGCCACACATCTGGTAGTTTATTATCTACTAGGCCAGTGTTTTAGTTTATATTTAGAGTTTCTTTGAGTGAAAGGTTTGGTAATATGTATTTCTAGATAGTGTAATCAATAAATACAAAATGAAGCATGGATGCAACTGTGATTATAAGTGTAAAAGCAGCAACTATCTTCAACTCAAAAGAATTTCTTATAACATCGCAAATCTAACTGCTTCTTAGACGAAACACAATTTACTTCTTTTTCCAACATTAAATCTGTCAAAACCTGTGTTATATTATTGTGTCTGTAATTTTCTTTGGTTTTTTTCCTTTATTTTTTCCTAGTTCCAGATTCGTTTGAATTCCATACTTTTTCTGTATTAGATACGTTATAAAATAAAAAGTGTCTTTATTAATATATATTATTTATTTACTCACATTATTACCCTCCTGTACCCACCTATTGTATAAATTTTTTCATCATTATTTTGCTCCATTGATCAGTTTTTACCTGTTAATGCAATTTATTCCACTGCGTATGCCTACCATGTCTTATTTGATCCATTTTTGGACAAGTGCCTTGCCATGTTTACTCCACTATTGGAACGATGGTTTCAATGCTGTCATCATTTCCAAATCTTCATCTTTCTCTCTCTATTTCCTTGGTTATGCCATGCCGTGTTTGGCTTGTATATCGTCGGTATACTGCGGAAACCAGATAAATGACAAATTTTAATATATTGAGTTAGGTATACCAAAATTCTCAGCTTTTTACGCTCTACATACAGGTAAAACCCAATAAATGATACGACTTACAATTCAGCAGATAATTTGTGTAATAAACAAATAAGTTACACCTAACCAACTTTTAATTTTCAAATAAAACAATATATCGCTACTTACTTCCATAAAATCTAAATTACTTCTGTTGCATGTAAAACCAACTAAGCGCACATATATATTTGCCGGACAACAATATATTTCTACTGCTGTATAATACCATATTCAGTAAAAAGGTGATAAGTGTCTTTAATACAGTGTAATTTATTTTGATTTACAGGTAAAACCAGGTAAATGATCGCACCTCGATCTTAATCAGCTAGGTCTCTCAACTATTTCAAACTAATGATAGAATATTATTTCTGATATATGCATGTTTCACTAGCATATCGAATATTAAACACAACTGGTACGGTTAATTCAAAATAAAGCACTAAACTTTAAAAACGTTTTTTCTCGATTTCGGTATTCCGACATTTATCTGGTTTTCGTAGTATACCGACGATATGTCTGTTTTAGTACATTTGCCTTTTCATTGATCAAGAGCTTCTAGAAGCTCTTCATACACGCTATGAACCTTCCTATCAACTCTTTTTTTCTCTACTATTTGGTCCTTTTAAAAGAGTTGTATAAAACCCTTTTTTAGCGTACTAAAAATAGAGTATTGTATTTAAAAGGTAATTAATTGATATATTGCCACATTCGACAATAAATCAATACATTGGTCCTTTCAAATCCGTTTTTCATTGCATAATATATCTACAGGATCATCCTGCTAATTAAAAACATGTATTTACATAGCCTGCTGATGGAAATTGAATTCTGCGTCGACAGATACACGTAGGTGTACCTATACTTCCATGAAAACCATTTGGGCGTAAGTACAGTCGATAATTGGTTGCAAAGCAACGACACGTTATTAGCAAAATATCATTAATTAGTTATTCTAGGTATTAGAAGAGAATCCTTTTATTTGAGCCACTGAAGATGTTTTTATACTTAATTGAAAAATGCGAGATCTTTTGTAAAAGGTATATTTAAAATTCCCTAAAGGGTTACATTACATCACATAATGTTTTCGGATTAAAAAATCCATCATCAGTGTTAAATAAAAGCCAATAATGTGCATACCTGAGCCACCAAAATGTTTTGGTAAAACCCTTTAAATGTTGAAAATTGTTATGGCAACTGGAGTTGCCATTCAAACTCCAATATATGATGTTTCATTCCTTAAATCCAAACCACGGTGGAAGAGTCCTCTGTTGCCCTGGATAATATCCAGGAATATTTGCAACCACATCACTAAATATTATTAAAAATATGTAGTATGTATATCATAACAATTTTTAACATTTAAAGGGTTTTTACCCAAAACATGTTGGTGACTCGGGCATGCACATTATTGGCTTTTATTAATACTGATGATGGATTGTTAAATCCGAAAACGTTGTGTGATGTAGTGTAACCCTTATTTAGGGAATTTTAAATATACCTTTTACAAAGGATCTAGTATTTTTGTGATTAATGGTATACAGCCAGCTACAGGAATTTTATTTTCCTCGTGGTTTTTTGTCTTTATAATTCTTATTATATAAATATACTTAAGGACAGAGACAGTCTCAGATAGTGTCAGATATACATATTCAGGCGTTTTTCTTTCCTTTTTGCTAGTTTATTCCAGTGGAAAATGCGTCTGGGGCTCAAAATTTAAATTGACCATTGTGGATTGTGGCCACCGTCTCTCTGTTGTAGGTCTAGAGAATTTAGCGATATTGAACCCTTGGAAAGTATCTTAACAATTGGTGAGGACCGTGATAGGGCTGAATAGGAAAGAAAATCCTTCTTGAAATCCTTTTTTAAGTAGGGATTTCTAACTATATAAATGCAGATAGTTTTCTTAGACCCTGTGTGCCAATTCAAAGACGTAGTTTTACAATGTATCATCATCAAAGTATCAGTAGGATTAAGGATTAATTCGAATTAAGATATTGTCAAATAACAGAACACATTTTTCTTTGTTATCAAGACGACAAGACGAAGAACTATAACAAGCACCAATGTAAATGCCTCAATTACAATAAGAAAAAGCACAATAGAACAAGTTCACAAATAACAGAAGAAACAACACAATATCAAATTAATTTTGGCAGAATTCGATATATTAAGCTTCATATTGAAAAACCCAAACGGCCAATATATTTTATTTGAAGAACAGTAATAATGAATATTTATAAAATCGCAATGTTCAAGTGTCACTTGGAATCGGTGCAATGGCACATGGAAAGTGCAGTATTTTTTATTGACATAAATATCTTGATTACACAAAGATTTGGCGTGGATGCTGTGTTGGCTGTTTGTTTGTTTTAATGTTCGTGACATTTAAAAATCCTCAATTACCTGGAAAAGCTACAGATGAGACTGCTATTATAGACTTGTTACAACAATAAGAGTATCATAGAATTTCCCGATTTGAATGAAAATATTGAACAGTGCCTATATATTCACGGCCAAAGCTCCATTATTTACTTTACTTTGACTTTTTAAACCTTCCCGGTATGTTTGGCCCAATGTTTACACTTCTTTGGATTGCCTCTGTAGTCTGTAGTCCAATGTATACATTCATCCATTTTTGGAAGTGCATTCGAAAAAACAATGTAACTTTCACTGCCCATTGTGTATAATTCGAGTACGAGCATTACCTCCGAAACCGCATCGCGCTATTACACAGTCGATGAGAATGAGTGAGGTGCTTGCTTGAGCTAATTCATAACTTCCTGCCATCGTTGTTGGTAGTGTGGATACGGTGGAATGACTAATGTTGGTTTACGGTTTGAATTTAAAAATGTTTATGGCGTCAGTGTTATTCATTGTTAGTAAAAGAGTCTTATAACAACATGCAGTTGAAGAATTAATGATAGAGGAAGCACGGGCAGGTTTAAGAAAATTAGTAGATATTGCAGGATAATGTTAAAGAGTAAAAAAGCAACATAATAGAAGTGAAAATGAAGGCTGAATAAATAAACTGTTTAAAACCCAATTTTCTTTCGTTTTATGTAATTATAACATCATGGGAGTAAGAACAATTAAAATTTTCGTCACTTTGGTCAATACTAAAAAATTATTTCCCGTTCGTATAGTTAGGTATAGGGTGATATGACCCGTATGCGCGCCAATTGAGAATATAAAATTCTCAATTGTATGCCAAAAAATGCGCAATAACTACCTAGTAAAACATACCAAATTTCAACATCGGATATCTCGGAAACGAAGCATTTGCGGACATAATATGTGTATATAGTATTTTTACTACAAAAACGTTATTACGTAGGTCAAAATTTTTGACGTAAGAGAACTGTCAAAACATTAGAATGTGACTTTTCATTATTGCTATGTTTATTATAAACACGGCAATAATGAAAAGTCACATTCTAATGTTTTGACAGTTCTCTTACGTCAAAAATTTTGACCTACGTAATAACGTTTTTTTAGTAAAAATACTATATAACAAACTGTCATTATTTTTTCATGTAGAATTACCCCTTAAAATTTACTGCACTTATTTAGGAACACCCTGTATTGATGAAGAACATGGCTAGTGTAGCCAAGTTTTTTATTATCCAACATAAGCGAATGAATCAAAAAACAGAATGTAAAGCAAACCTAAGGCTATAGTTGGGTTTTAATTTCAGTATTTTATACCTAAATGCTATAATTTCCACGAGTTGCGGTGAACTTAGAGAAAAAAACACAGTTTGATTGGTATAGTCCAGTGGTTCCCAACCTTTTATGTCTGGCGACCCACCTTCTGATGTTTTTTCATATTCGCGACCCATCCCTCATCCATGATTATATATATGTACGTTATTCAGCTACTGTAAGATCTACGCCACGACCCACCTGAAATCCGCCCGCGACCCACTGCACAGTGGTGAATTTTGCCGAAAACCTGGCCAAAATGCAAAAATTTAAGTTAATATATTCCGAGAAATTTTATATGAATCTTGCTCTGTAGGTTTCGGAGGATCATAAACGGCCGTTGAGGGTAGAACAATACAAGCATATCACATATTTATATTAGTGTAAATTTGGGATTGAACGAAAGCGGACCGAATAAAATTAAAGTGTGTTATACAATTGAGGCATTATTAGGTTTTCGTTTAAAACTATAGACGTGTATTATTTTGTTATTTTATAATGGATGCTTTTTCTTGAGGTATGGGAATTATTTCAATACGCTCTTTAGATTCTTTTTCCTAACATAAACTTTATTTACAACATATTTACAAAATGATGTCAAGAATCTTCAATCGTTTTCTGTTTACCAAGTTTTAAAATTGGAAAAGTAAAAAAGTCAGCTTTGGTCAGCAAAGTTTTTTTGCTTAATAAATAATTCAATATGTATATAAATATTCCTCAAGAAATCATCTGCAACAAGTTGCAAACTTAGCGGAATTCTTCATTTTAAAAAACTGTAACATGCTGGAGAATTTCTACATTAAGAGACTTTAATGTTATGGTCAGTTAATACAGTAAGAACAAAATATGAAGCAGCTGATCCAGTAAATTTACAGATTTTTTACACAAAAACTGCAGTTTTTTATTATTTTTTTGCTTTCTTCTTCTTTTTTTTAATCTTTAAGTCATTTTACCTTTATGTATAATAGGTCTGTCTTTTTGCTTGCTTATTTTTATATTTTTTAATAATTTTGGTCGTGTGAGTCTAAAAATTTTGCCTTTTTTTTTTAAAATAAAATGCATAAATGATACTTTATATTAAGAAGCCAAAAATAGGTAGGTCAACTTATATAATGGATCCGATTAATTATAATTATTACCTACCAATGTGTGGCTTCTTAACACAAAGTTTGGTTTATGCATTTCATTTTTAATAAATTAAAATTTTTGGCTAACACGACCAAAATTGAATCGTTTATTTCAGAAAGGGGTCAAGTGGCAAGTATCTACTTTTGAGAAAATCAAGTTTACACACTGTTTACATTCAACAAACAATCACTTTATATAAAATAAAAATTCTACCTAACAACCTAGAGTATTTGTCAAAAAGTGTTGTATTTTTTTAAAATGTAACTTATTAATTTGTTTAAGAAAAAAAAATTAATTTTTTGCACTCATTTTGTCAAGATTTGTCACTTGACCCCTTTCTGAAGTAAACGATTCAATTATTAAAACATATAAAAGTAAGGAAGCAAAAACATAGGATTATATATAAGAGTAAAATGACTTAAAGATTAAGAAAAAGAAGAAGAAAGCAAAAAAAATAACAAAAAACGGCGGTTCCTGTGTAAAAAAAACTGTAAATTTACTGGATCATGTGCTTCATATTTTGTTCTGACCATAAAACATTAAAGTCTTTTCATGTACAAATTCTCCAGCATGTTATATTTTTTTAAAATGAAAAATTCCGCTAAGGATTCATTTGGCTGCAGATGATTTTTTGAGTAATATTTATATACATTTTGAACTACTTATTAAGCAAAATATCTTTGCTGAGCAAAGTAGACTTTTTTAATTTTCCCTTTTTAAATCTTTGAAAACTTAAAACGATTGAAAATTCTTGCCAATTTACAAACATGTTGTAAATAAAGTCTATTTTACGAAAAAAATACAGACCAAAAAGTTTATTAAAATACTCCACTTACCTCCAGACACAGCATCCACTATAAACTAACAAAATAATATATACGTCTATAGTTCTAAATGAAAACCAAACAATGCCCCAATATTATTGTATAACACACTTAATTTTTATTTGGTCCGCTGTCGTTCAATCACAACTTAACACTAATATAAATATATGATCTCATAAGCGCCCATGCCCGTGGGCATGACCACTGCCCCCCTAGCTTTTCTGTTGCTTTAAACTATAATATATTGTCATCCAAAGTATACAAAATGTAATGTGCAACATCTTCACGTCTGGCCCCTCCTCTAAAAAATTTTTAGATGGACGCCCATGCATGATCTGCTTGTACTGTTCTACCCTTAACGGCCATTTATGATTCTCAAAAACCTACAGAGCAAGGTTCATATAAAATTTCTCAGGGTATACCTATAAACTTAGATTTTTACATTTTGGCCAGGTTTTCGGCGAAATTCACCACTGTGCACTGGTGGGTCGCGACCCACCGGTTGGGAAACGCTGGTATAGTCGGTTCGCTAAACTCAGAGACAACTGGTTAGTGATGTTAGTATTTTTGCCAATTTCGTAAAATTGGCAAAAAATAATTACTAAATAGTTAATAATTACTAAATATGTAGTTAGTAATTTTGCCAATTTTGTCAAAATTGGCCAAAAACAAAAAAATTACCTACTAGAATCACTTGTCAGTTGTGTCCGAGTTTAGCGAACAGACTATACACTCGGTATACAATGACAATTTACCTGTCTATGGTGTATTCCACGAATATACGACTGTTTTGGATTATCGCGACAACGAATATTTTAGTGTGCAGCATAAGAAGTACTAAAGTATTTTGCTGTAATAATTACTCCAACAAACAATATAATTTGCAATTTACTTTCGTTCTTCATATTTTGCACAGTAAAATATTCGTTGTCGCGATAATCCAAGAGGGTCGTATATTCGTGGAATGGGGTATAGCAACAATATTATCACAGCCACATTGTTAAAGAATAAGGCATTATTAAAAAAGGACATTATTAAAAAATCACTTAAATCCGACAACAGGTTTAGGAAATTCGAGACATCAAAAATGACCCATTCTTAAGGTGGTGCGTTAATTTATTGGAGTAAGTAGTGTATTTCTCTATGTATAATAGGTATTTATGAAACAGTTCCTGAAGTATGCTTTTTGCGAACGCACGCGATGTTTAGAGCACGAGAGACAGCGGGGCGAGTGCTATACATCGCGTTAGTTCGGAAAAAGTACTTCACGCACAGTTTCATACAATATTTTATCTACGATAAACAAATAAAAAAACTGTAACTCTTCGTCACTGGAATTCATTTCTATTCTACAATTTTTAGAACTTTGACATTTAAAAATTCTAACTTCTTTCAAACCACAAAACTGTCAAAACTTTTGTTGTAATTTATTCCTCACATGTCATCACCATGACAACGCGAAAGTTAAGGATATTTGATTATATGAATGTGTGCCAAAAAACAGTGCGAAGGAGTAAATCCCATTTAAAATACATTGCTACTTCACGCACACTTTAAATCCTTCACGCACTGCTATCCATAATGGCAGTTTTCACAAACTAAAAACTTAAACATAATATGAGATAGAGTAGATAAATATACTTATTAGTACTAGACACAACTTGCTATTAACTCAAGATAAACTGGAAATGTATGAAATTTATGGTAATTCTTGAATGTTCGTTCCGTACTTTCACAGTACAGATGATGAATATTCATATAGAATTTTACGTTTTTGAGCTTCCGAGCAATCACTTTGTAAAATATAACTTTATTTGGAATCAAGTGGCTACAAAAAAAAACAATTTAAAAACTTATTAACATTCGCAATCACCGTCAAAAGGAATAAGCAAGACCACCAACAAATTCATATTCCAATAATCAAAGGAAAATAATAATCCGGGCACGAAAAGAAGCAGAGAAGCGGACATTCATCCTCGAATTTCATAAAAAAATACTCTTACCTTCCGATATTCTATTTCATGCAGGCCCTAAACAATTAAAGAGACGGATTTTTATGGAAACGCCCTACCGGGATGAAATTCTATATTTTGTCGTGCGAAAAATCGATCGAAATTCGATGCTATGTCGATCCCAGGATGTGCAATGAATGGCCTTTGTTCGCGTGGTTGCATGTTATTCTATACAATGACGGGCAAAAAGACAATTTTGAAGACCCAACAGGAACATTGCTACCTGGCCTAACCATATGTTTCTCGGAATTATCAAAATTAAAAAAAAAAATCACTGTTAAACAATGGTGGTCCTTCGTGCATAACGACTTGCAGCGAAAAGTTTTCCAGAATGTACCTAATTTGTATTTATTTATTTTAATTGTCAGTACAACCTTACAATTTAAACTTACGTACTTTAACCGTTGATAGATGAATATACCCCTCTATATAATTTATCAATCAACGCTTTTTTAACCATGTTTGTTAAGTTCCGAAGATGGTTCACTATTCACAACTACTTTGGTAATATTTTACGTTTCGAATTTGTTTATTTCAACTTCAAAGATCAGCATGTGCGACCATATATAGACGGATGGCCCTTATACATTCATATTTGTTGTGTATGTACTTGCTATTAATTTCTTCTTGTAGTTTGTTTCTTTCGCACTGTTATCCAATAGTGCCAATATTCTTACTTGAACTCATATTTTCTTCTGTTCATAATGGTTCAGAAATGACACTAGCATCTAACAGCTATATTAAAATTAACAACTTTACCCGCCCATTATAATAATAGGTTCAATCTATACTGTAGTAATGATAATATTAAATACCATGTAGAGATGTGAGTACTTCAGAATAACTGAAACGGTTCAGATAACAGAACGTAACAAGTTTTATTTTTGACCAGAAAAGATTACATAATTATAATATTTACATGATGATATCTACCTTTATTTAAATCAAAAATAACACAATTAACAACAACTTGACCTATTCCACTGTGACCTTTTCAGATCTATTATATACTAAGGATTTTCACAGGTTTACTTGATACAACCGTTCTCTCCAGTTCTTTCTGTTTTGCCAGTCCCCTTCCTGTATATTTCTTGTTTCCATTGCTTCGTCCATTTCATCTCTGAAAGCTCTTCGAGGTCTGCCTCTCTTCCTTCGTCCTATCGGGCTCCACTCTGTTATTCTATTTATCCTGCAACTTCTCCTTAGGAATTCCATCTGAGATTCAGATCTATTTTGGTCCTCTGACCCTAGATTACATTCTCTAGCTTACATACATGTTATCAGCTTGTATTTCTACACCTGATTTAGATAGGCTGTATTGATTTTACCTACCAAGTTAGGGGTATCTATTGTGGTGGATATTAAATGAGAAATAGCCCAACAATCAAGAGCTAAGGGCGCGCATCGGAAAAACTACATCCACTTTCAACTGGATGGGATCTTCTTCAAGAGTCACAATCTTGGACATTGAATGAAGATATTTGCAGAAAATTGGTAGCATTAATTCGAGATATGGCTACATCGGATAATACTTAAAACCTCGTGGACTGGCCGAGTCACAAATGAGGTTCTGATCTGATGAGAGTGAACAAGAACCGAGAGAGAGGTCTTGGCTACCATAAAATCCCGAAAGTTACATTACTTTGGACACGTTATGCAAAATGAATCCAGATGCTCTCTTACAAGTCATCCTACAAGGAAATCATTTGGAAGGCGAGTTCCAGGAAGATGAAGAACATCCTTGTTGAAGAACCTCAGAATCTGGTTCAGCACAATGTGTGCAGCTTTTCTGCGCTGCTGCAGATAATATAAAGATTCTCATGAGGATTGCCAACATTCGTGACGGATAGGCACATTAAGAAGAAGATTGTGGTAGAGAGTAGAGAGTAAATTGAATGGTACATTGGTACTACCTACATATTAGTTTAACTAGAAATATTTATAAAAGCACGAAATAGTTAAAACTTTACATGCAGCCAGTGACAAAAAGTCACTGTTCCAAAAAAGCTTTAATATTAGTTTCTCGATAATAATTCATAAAATGCATGTTGTACCTACTTCAAATTAGCTGTATAAGATAAGGCAAGAATAAGCAACGAACTTATTCTTTTGGTTACATTGGTTTTCAGACATCGATTAAATCTTCGCTAAACTATGGCTAGTAAAAACTAACTCGCTGTTCCAAAATACCACTTTGGTATGAACCCATCGCCACCAAGTGGGATTCCAAGCGACAACACACGTTACCTACATAAAATAACGAGTCATTCATCTAACCAGCGTATTCTTATGTAAATCAGCCTCACCGTACAATACAATTTCTATACAGGGCGTTAACTGATTGAACTTCCGATTAGACCTAACCGTCCGAGTCGGTGATTGATGAGAATCAAGCATTGTGCGCCGCAAGGACTTAAGTATTGTTGAGTATTAAGTATCTATAGATGTTCGGTTTCGAATGATTTACGAAAAATAATTAACACGATAAACGATAACAATATTAAGGTATCCTGGTACATGAGATTGGAATTCTTGTGCGGATTCCTCTGATAAATACTTTTCCGTATTGAATTCCGTTTACATTGCTAATCAATCAATATAAGATTTGATACTAGCGCTGTCGATAAAGCATTTCCCTTTTTTTAGTTCCCACTTATAGCAAGGCATAGTTCAGTGCTCTGAAAAATTATTATTTTTTGTATTAATATACCCATAGGAAACTTTCCTATTAGCCACGTGAACTTGGTAAATTCCTTAAGGTTCCGCCTTATCAGCTGGTATAGTTGCCATCAAATTATTACAGACAACCTTAATCTTAAGCTTACTACAAAGTCATTTGTATTTGAGTGGTGTGGTTAAGTTTCCGACACAGGTAGAAAGTAATAAATGTTTTTTTTTGCCTTAAGATAAAACCCACAGCCAGACACACATTTTGTAAAAGAGAGTACACGGATAACACTCGTCTCGCCCAGGGGCCGATCAGGGCATTTTATAAACGACCAAAGGTAGGCCTTGGATAGATAAGGTATACATACATTAAGGAAAGACATAAGGTAGCAGCAAAAGGTATTTATTATATTTGTATTTTTGTTGTTCTGACGAAATATAACAAACAATCATAAACTTTTCTGGTTAAAGCAAGAAGATACATTATGTTATATGGGCTTTCAATGTTCAATTGTAGAAGTTTTCTGAACAGCTCATTGGATTGAGCCCTATATTTTAGGCAATCAAAAAGGATGTGGTCCAGGTCACCGATTTTATTACACACAAAGAACACTCTCAAGTATTTTGATTTTATGTAAGTGTGTTGGATAACATGCGTGACGAAACTTCATTCTACTAATAGTAGTTATGCTTTTGCGATTGTAATAGTACTTATTGTACGAAGGTTTTTTCCTAAATTTGGTTTCTAGTCTGGTGTCACGATTAAATGTTAATCTATTGTACATTTAATTATTATACCTTCTATTCAATATGTGTACCTCTCGAAACGTAAACGACACCACTCAAATACACATTACTTTGTAATAAGATTAAGATACGGTTTCGGCAATAATTTGTTGGCAGCTATACTCTTAAATTCTGCATTACGTCAAGTTATTATACTTGTGAACGAACTGTATTTTGGATGGTGAAACTATTTCGAAAAGTAATAACCTTAGAGCTAAGATCAGCATTGCATTAGTAGAGTAATGCATGTGAGATTTCGGCAGTAAAGTTAGGACAGGATGGACGAAAAGACGAAAACAAAATTTTAATAGACGAACAGAGTTCTACATGGGTCATTTATGACCTATTAGTTTCATAACTCTACATTTTCATCATTTTCTATGAAATGCACAGCAGAGTATAATCAGAAACTCCCGTAGTAGTTTGCAGTAAGTTATAGAAGAGAGAAACTTGATCTCATGTGTTAACAACTGACAAACCATGTTCTGAACTTGCCTGTAAAAGCACCTGTCAAATTGTAATATAGAAATATAGTTTCATTTCTCTTCATATTTATGTATACACGGTAATCGGCACGTATGCCGGTTTCTTTGAAGCTGTAACTTTGAAGTTACCAGCCAGGTGCAGGAGCGGACTTTTGACTTTTTGTTTCAGGATTTTGCTAATCGATAAAAATTGATTTGATTTGATTATTGATAAATTGATTTGATTTCACTTGAGCTAATATTTTGTTGAATAGTACATATTATACCTTTGCCGATACCAAAGGTAGTTTCATCATGATAGAAGATAATTGAATCTATTCTAGCTACTTTTAATTATTCTTTTGAATGGCATTCTCTCCGAATACAATTACAAACTATTTTTTTATATATCTTGTCTGTATTACAAGAATAAAGAACCGCTAAACGCCGTAAAAATGAGTGGCCTATAATCCCAGGTATCCTTAATATTGCAGCCCAGGTAGCATATTTCTCACGGTATGTCATTTATTGCAATTTCGGCGTTTATGTTCCTGTTCTTACTAATGACCATGATTTTTGCCTTCTTACAATTTAGTTTTAGGGTCGTATTTTTAAGAGGTTGCTACAACATTGTACTACAGTCGAACCCACTTACTGGAAAAGCCTTCGTGCCAAGCAATAGTATTCCTATAACCGGGATATTCTAATAACCGATCATTGGTGGCCAGTAGAAACCTTTCGGGACCTCAAATTTCTAGTCCCTAAAGCGGGATATTCTTTTAACAGGTATTCTAATAAGCGGGTTCGACTGATATATTTTTATTTCTTTAATATCAAGTAAAGGTCAAAATGTATTTTCCTGTTAAGTATTTTTTTATGACACAGTAAAAACTCGATAGAACGGACCTCTGTTTAATGGACTTCGGATATAACGCACAAAAAATCAGATCAAATGTAAAAAAATTGAATGCAGAAAAATATGAAAAATCGAATTCTAGAAGGAAAAACGACAAGGATAGGATTTCGGCACTGCTTTGTGCTAGCGCCGATGGATCGCATGAATTGACTACTATAATTATTGGTAAATCTCGTAAACCTAGTGTTGTCAAATATATAAATCATCAAAAGCATCTGCCCGTTTCATATTATAGCTCCAATAGGACATTTTTCACTAGAGATATTTTCAAAAATTGTGAGATAATTTAAAGAGAAGAATCTGGTAATACCGCCTAAAGAGGTGAAATGTTATTGATTTTAGACAAAGCTCTTGCTAATCCCCCTGAAAGTATTCTAAATTAAGACGATGGCAACTTTAATTGTATGTTTTGCCAAAATATACATAGCTTATTCAACCCATGAATCATTGAATACTTTTGTCAACCAAATCAAATGAGTAAGTATACTGCAGAAAGTTTTTAGATGAAGTAGAAAAGTAAAAAAGTAGCGACCAAAACTTGATTCCTTTTTTAACTTACAGATTTGTACACTGTACTACATAATTTCAAAAAAAATTTGATTGATTTTAAACCTATTTTTATACAACGGACTTTCGGCTTTAACGGACATCCCGTCCCCCAATTAGTCCGTTATATCGAGGTTTTACTGTATAACTAATTTTTTTGCGCTTTTCATGACTTATCATTTTGGGTCTAATTCTATCCGTTTGCTTCTTTGCTTATTATTATATTTTTTTTATATGTATAATCATTTTTATACAATTTTGTGCTCCTTTATTGTGTCTTCGGAAACTTTTCCATTACGCACCTGCAGTGTGAATTTCTGAGAAGTAACATTTTACAGATGTGATTGCAAAAATATTCACAAGCATTTAACTGAGGTAAAGAAAGGGCTGTAAATCGGGCATAACGATTGGAATGCCAATAAATACAGCCACAGCCGAAGGCCTAACTAAATTAAAAGTTGCATTTATTCATATTGATTTTCATTTCGCCGCCTTTGACGGACTCTTACACCGAGAGGCATGACGCATTGGCATTTTTTAAAGGTTGCCGCTCATTTTGAACAGCACTAAAATATAAGACAGGACCCATAAAGTAAAAGAATCAACATCAAGGTTGGTGATGCATCATACAATCATACTCAACATTATAGTCGTTTCTTATGGTGATATTGGATCATTTGGTATATCTGCGTCCGGCTTAAAGCTTTAAAGGTGTCGTTGATAATACAAAGAAAAACTAACAACACTAGAATACAAAATCCACAAGGAAAAGGAAAAATTTTTCCTGTAGTTGGCTGTATACCATCAATCACAAAAATTGGAAAAAATCCTTTGTAAAAGGTATAAAATTTTTAATAAAAAATCCCTTTAAGGGCTACAACACAACAAAACGTTTTCGATTTTATAAAAAAATCATCATCACTGTTAGACAGATTGGATGCCAGCTGAGCCACCAAAGAAATATTCGAGTAAAAACCCTTTAAATATAATATGGATGCATTAAAGGTGCATACTTAAATAAAATGCCTTAGGATGGATACATGGCAACAAGGATAATGCCCTTAGGTAAAGTATTGAATTTCCCAACACGTGGGATGCAGATTGAGTTGTTTACATCCAGTTGCCATTAAGTCATCCGAATGTAAACAACTCAATTTGAATCCCACGCCCACGTGTTGCCATGTATCTATCCTATGGCATTTTATTTAACTATGCAGCTTTAAATGCATCCATATTACATATATTTAAAGGGTTTTTACCCGAATATTTCTTTGGTGGCTCAGCTAGCATCCAATCTGTCTCACTGATGATGATTTTTTATAAAATCGAAAACTTTTTGTTCTGATGTAGTAGCCCTTAAAGGGATTTTTAATAAAAAATTTATACTTTTACAAAGGATTTTCCCAATTTTTACTAGAATACGATTTTTTAACCTCAGTACTTTGAGCGCTAGATTTAACTAGTTCATAAAAATATTCAAATCTAATAATACAAATATGGCTATAAATGTATTAACTATAATATTATATAAATAATTACATTTATTGATAATAGGTTTATTTAATAGGTACTGGCTGATATATTTTATGACCAAATACGTTAAATGCAAAATTTATCAATTAATTGAATTGTGTGTGCATGTAAAATTAAATGTTACGCTACCTTTATGGTGTATGCTTCTTCTTTCTCCAGTGCACTGGCTTCTGGAATTCGGCTGAACTGTTATTGGTTTCCATTATGAGCTGCAATAGTGTTGTCATTTATTCCTAATTGAATGGTCGAAACATTCTTATTTTCCCTTATTGATGATAACCTCAGTTCATTTATTTATCTGGCTCAATAATTATTTTTGCTACCCACGGAATTTTTAAAATTTCCCTTTCAATGGGTGATCATTTTTAAAACGTAAAATCTTCTACACGTGGCTGAATAGTTGTTAAAGTATACTATTCAAGACATCGCTTGGAAGTAAGTGCACAAAGAGTGGAAGTTTCATATCGCGTGTCACGTCTTGTTAATTAACACTTTCTTAAATTTAAAAAAGACCGTGTCACCTGCTCAGTCCTAGTTTCTGTCTTAGTGTACGTTTAAACAGCGACCAAGGAATTTGTAAGATGATGTTCTCTAGCTAGATAATATATTTATCCGCTGATCTACCCAATTAATGCTGTTTGTTTTTTAAATATTTTGGTTCAATAATGTTGTCTCCAACTAAAATATCTAATACCGACCCCCTAGAACCGGCAACACCGCACTTGACCGTGTTTTCCAAAGCGAGGGTGATTGTACAGAAAGCAGAGCGCGTTCTTTCAAGCCGCTAATTATTTAGGGCTGAAAAAAATCGTTGGAAAATGAGCGGTGAGTTGGTATATGGATTCGAGTGATACATGGGTAAATAATTTTCCATTCGTGTTTACCAATGGTAACAGCGTTTTGCACTGTTTGTTTTTGTGGAGGAAATTCCCTGATATGAGTGACAAAATGGAATGTTTATCGACGTCAAAAGCAGCTAATGAAGCTTGTTTAACTTGTACATAAATCATTTACTTTTTATGATGATTGTCTAAAAAAATATGTTTTTTAATCAACTTTCCATCAATTATTTCGCTGATTATTTAATTCATAGATATTCTGACCAATAGAAACCTACAAGAATAAAACTTACAGCGATTATTTCATTCATAGGAGATTCTGACCAATAGAAAGCTACAGAAATAAAAATTAAACTGGTTATTTTTTGATGATTTTAACTTCCAAAAGTAGATTGTTTCTGTTTAATGGCGACCAGTTTCCTAGTTTTGACAACTGTCACATTTATGAAAATATCCATAATATACGTATTAAAAAATAATCTTACGAATATCACACGACAGTAAGAATAAATAAGAAAATAATGCTTCATTTTTACTCAAATTTGTTGTCATTGGGCAATAGCCACTCGAGCCCTGCTGGCTTTCGTGTCTATTGCCAAACAACAAATTTTCGAAATACTGTTGCATTATTTTCAATTTATTCTCACTCTCTTGTGATATTATACCCCAGCGTTTCCCAACCGGTGGGTCGCGACCCACTAGTGGGTCGCGGGTAGATTTCAGGTGGGTCGTGACTTAACTCTTACGGTAGCTGAGTAGGATGCAGTAGGTATTTTTTTCTATCATCATGGATGAGAGATGGGTCGCGAATACCGCGAACATCAGAAGGTGGGTCGCCAGACATAAAAGGTTGGGAACCACTGTATATACCCGATAATTTTTGATAATTTCCCGTCGCGTCGTCAAGTATATTACGTCAGATGCCCTTCGTTGCTATGAAAAAATACATTCAGTGACATTAATGACAATGTTTTAAAAATTATAAAAGTGATGACTTTCAACCGTCAAATATTTATAACAACTGTGTGTTTAATTGTACTAATTTGTACTTACATAAATAAATTACAATAAAAAGTTTGGTTTTGAACAGTTTTATTCATGAAATAATCGTAACAAATTGCACTGGATCTCTAAAATTAATATAGAATTTTAGAGCTCTTGTGCAATTACTACTGATTATTTTTTAATGATTTTATTTTCTAATCGTATAGTAACATTTTTCATCACGTGTTTAATTCTGTCCAATCAGATTATTTCATCAGTAATTTTGTAGAAAATTACAGTGGGAATTTTTTAAAGTAGATTGTTTCTGTTTAATTGCAACTAGTTTCTTAGTTTTGACAAGTGTCATATTTAAGAAAATATCCATAATAAACTTTTAGTTCTGCATCTAATGTTCATTGTCACGAGGGGAACACAAATCGGCAAATTAAAGCGCTCCAGTTTACTTCGATAAATAATTGATGGATTCGACCGTTACTTGATGGAAGTTATTTTATCTAACAATAAAACACTGAAAACGTTTGTTTTCTATACTTCCACAAAATTTATTATAACTATGTGACTACAGCTGTTTCGGCAGAGTGCCTTTCTCAAGTGATTTAGTTGACAATGTGTTTACCTTTTTAAAGTCTTTAACTGAAGAGGTTGAGGAGTGGAGAGCTGTTTGTCTCGAGTTGGTCATTCAGAATTATATCTGTATTTTTTAATTTATTAATTTACATAGATTCTGATAAAGAATGCTTGAGGCCTTTATTTTGAATATGAAGAATTTGAAACTCTTCATTAAAAGAATGATTATGATCTAGAAAGTGAAGTGCGTATGTAGAAGTCTATGTTTTTCTATTGTTGAAAGCCCTTTTGTGTTCTGCTATCCGTTTGTCAAAGGTTCTGCGAGTTTGACCGATGTAAGTTTTCGGACAGTCACCACAAGTTAAGCCTTTGTTTTTATTTTATTGATATTTATCGAATAAAGTTACAATGGGAGTGACCAAACTCAATGTACATGAGCTTAAAACAAATTATTCGAATAATGTTTTAAATTCTAAAATTTTAGAACTGTTCCAAACTTTTATTCTAATCAAATGTCGCGAAAAGGCCGTTTTAACTATTCAACAGTTTTGTAAAGTGAATTTAACCGTCTCTTTTAACGGTGCTACAAAATTAACGTCTCGACCATAAAAATTTTATTTAGTCAGTTATGTCGAATTACTTATTACCCACACAATGAGGAAATATCGTTGTAAAATTTATTGCTGGTAACTTACGGAACATTTTTTAAAAATTCAGAAGTGGTAGTGTTAACTATATCAGGTTGTTTAACCTCGGTGTCCTTCGGTTTTTGATTAATATTCATTAATTTATTAAACATTACAATCCCTAGGGATTATAGCCAATGCCCTGGCATTCAAAATTCTATTTTTGGGTGAAGTGGATTAGTCCTCTGTCTTTTATAGCTTGCTGTGTGTCTTTGCTGTTGTCTCTTTTCCATTTCTTCCTGTCCTTGCACTGAACTTTCCAGTCTTTAACATTCATTCTATCTTCTTATACATCATCCAGCTATCTTTTTCTAGTCCTTCGTCTACAACTTGGCCGTAGTGGTGTCCAGTTAGTTATTCTTCTTAACATATCTGAGTGTGGGCGTCTGTCTATATGTCCTATCCGTTCTAATCGAAGAGGTTTATGTATTTGACTGTATTTTCTCCCTTTAATTGTTCTGCAATTTCGGCATTTGTTTTCATTCTTCTTTCTCCCTCTCTTGTTACATTGTGGCCCAGTATCGTTCTCATTATTTTTCTTTCAAATTTCAGATGGCTATCTTCCTCTTTCTTGTTCATTATCGTTGTTTCCATACCATGTTACCTATGTAACAACTGGTCTTTCATAATTTAGCAATACATATTGCTTTTTAGCTCTTTTTTCCATTTTCTACACTAGAAGAAATTGAAGTTGTATGCAATGGCAGCTGTGTACACCGTTGCTCCCGCTTGGCGGCGCTAGTATAGTTCGGGGGTCAACGTTTTGACAATTCGTGAAGTTTGTATATGGTGTTTTTGTTTATGATTTAATAAATAATAAATTATGGCAGAAAAATACGGATCTTGGACTGTTTGTAGGTTGAAAAACGAATTGAGGAGAAGGAATGCGAAAGTTACTGGAAAAGAGGCTTATACAGCCTCAGATTTCTCACCACTTGATGTCCACTCTATAATTATTAATGCTGGACTATCTGATCATGAAGCAGTTTATACGAAGTTTAATATCTCCAGCAAACCCTCCTCGAAAACCCGACGTTTAGGCAGGATTTTTTCCACCCGGAACTTTCGTAAATTCCAAAATTTATGCTTAACCTCTGAGTGGCGCTTTCCTGCCATGGACGTGAATAATAATTTCAGTGAATTCTTAGATAAGCTTATCTGCATCTTCAATAAAGCATTTCCTTTAATTGCAATTAAGCCAAAACATCACAAATACTGGACTACTAAAGGTATCCGAATATCTTCCAAGAATATGCGTTCTCTTCTCTATATCAAGAAATTTACTACCAACGTCTCTATCACTGAATATATCACCAAGTATAGGGCAACCTATCTTAAACTTATAAAATCAGCTAAAAAAGTCTACTACCAGAACCGTCTGGGAAGCTCCAAAAGTGTTGCAAAAGAAACTTGGTCCATAATAAACGATCTTCGAAATAAAACCCACACTGCTCAAACATTTTCCCTTCCAGACCCTGAAAATCTAAATGAATACTTTGTTAATGTGAGTAAAAATATTACATCAACTATTTTGCCACAAGAAGATCCCATTTCATATCTCCCTAATTCAAGAAAGGTCTCGAATTCATTCTTTATAAAACCAGTCGTTAAATTTGAACTAATCCAAACAATTAATAGTATCAAAAGCAAATCTTCCTGTAGTACTGATGGTCTATCGATCAAAATTTTTTCTAATCTTCCAGAAAATGTTTTAGAAGTCCTCATCTCACTAATTAATGATTCTTTTGAGAAAGGTAAATTTCCAGAGTGCCTGAAGACAGCCATCATTATTCCTCTTCATAAGGGTGGTGAAATATCTAATACCTGCAATTATAGACCTATTGCACTACTACCGGTACTCTCCAAAATTATTGAGAGACTCATAAAAGCCCGACTTATGTCCTTTCTAGTTGAAAACAACATTTTATCACAAAAGCAGTTCGGCTTTTTAAATAATAAATGCACCACTGATGCCATGTTTCCTGTACTACATGAGGTTTATCAAGCACTGAACAATAATATAATCTTTACACTGCCACCGTTTTTTGTGACTATGCCAAAGCTTTTGATTGTGTAAATCACAACATTTTGATAAAAAAACTAAATTTCTACGGAATTCGAGGCATTTCTTTAGATTGGTTCCAATCTTACTTGGAAGATAGGAAACAACTGGTTAGAGCAAATGATAAAGACTCTAGTCTCAAAAACATTGTATTTGGGGTACCTCAAGGTTCAGTATTGGGTCCTCTACTTTTCCTTATCTTTATTAATGACATCACTAATTTAAAAATCGATGGAAACATCTTTCTTTTTGCTGATGATACCAGTATCACTTGGAGCAACTCAAATATTGCAACTCTTCATGCTACTATAACTTCTGATCTACTTACAATAAAAACCTGGTCTGACTCAAATTTACTCTCGTTTAACGTAGATAAAACAGTAGCATTGTCTTATAAAGGAGCTCTTCAACCCTTTCTTAATAACAGCCAGATCAGTACCGTTGATTCTGTAAAATTTCTTGGCATTTTTTTAGACAACAACCTTAAATGGTCCCTCCATATCGATTTGTTACGGAAGAAACTCTCTTCAGCCTGCTATGCTATAAGATCTGTTTCGAATGAACTCAATTTAGCATCTTCCAAAATAACATATTTTTCTTTGTTCGAGTCACATCTTCGTTATGGTCTTCCTTTTTGGGGTTCTGGTACAGCTGCCCAATTCGATGTTATTTTCAAATTACAAAAAAGAGCTATAAGATATCTGTTTGGCCTCAGAAGAACAACACACTGCAGAAGTTACTTCAAAGATCACGGAATTTTAACCCTTCCATCTTTGTATATTTTAGAAAATGTTTGCTTAATTCGTAAACATCTACATGTCTTTCCACCAAGACCTAATCATCACTACTTCACGAGAAATTCTACGTTTGACGTCTATTTGCCGACCCCGTCCTCGGAGTTAATAAAGAAATCGATATTATATTCCGCAAAAAAAATGTACAACCATCTCCCCCTACAACTAAAATCTGCACCATCTTTTCCCAAATTCCGTAAACTGACAAAAGCCTACCTGTCTGAAAGACCATATTATTCAGTAGAAGATTATTTTATTCAATAACTAAGAAATTACAGTACCCTTTGCACAAGTAGTATTTTTATTATTTTTTTATCTATATTTGGGTGTCATATGCAGCAGCTTAACTTTTTAACTTTTAAACCTTTTTTATTAATTATTAGGTAGACTATGAATTTGCAATTTATTTAAATTTTTGCAATTGATTATTTCTGTTTTAACTTCGATTTATTTATTTATTTCATTTAACTTATTGACGATTTATGTAATTTTAGTAAACTGGATTGTTACTGTTTTGTTTTTTTACTATTTATAAGCTTTGTCGATAAAATTGTAAAATTTTTCATGGCAATAAAGCATATTTCTATTCTATTTCTATTCTATAAAGGAAGCTCTTTAACAGCCTCCACTGTTTATATAGCCATCTATTTCGTAACAGCCCTGTCCCAGTTTCTTAGTCTCTTGTTGCCACAATATCAAATTTTTATATTTTTTGGCTTCGTTTACTAAGTAGATGCTTAAGTTTTGATTCATGGAATTATCCTCTTTATTCCAAGTCGCTATTTTAACTGGTTCTTCTTTATTGCCATTATTTCGTTTATTATTTTTCGATTCTTGTTTTTGTTTTCTTTGCCGGATCAATCTTTGTTGGGTCTCCTAATACTGCATTCAGTTCTAGTTTTTTGCAATGTCTTCCTCTATTCCTTCCAGCTGCTCCTGTCCTTATTCCATTTCCATAATTCATTGTTTATTGTCAATCTTTGGTATCCTGTTTTTGTGCTATTTCCTTTGATTTTCTCTTTTTCAATTCTTCTTATTTTGGCCATCATTTCCCTTTCCGTCCTTCGTCAGATCATCATTTATGTATATTCTTTCTCTCAGTTGCTTGAGTTTCATCTTATTTTGCATTACTTTGGTCTTTTCTGTCTTGCTATCCATCTCTACCAAATATATTTTGTCTCCCAGCTTTCTTGCTTCATTAACGTTTACTTTTACTCGCATTTCCTTTTCTGTGAATTTTTCTACCTCATTCCCTAGCAAGAGTGGTTGATCGGTGTCAATCTGCAGTCCTCGAATCACAACATTTTTCCTTCTTTCCCTCTCTTTCTAATTTTTGGACTCTTTTTCGTTGGAGATCTTTAATTCATTTCGTAGTATTTATCCCTACAATCCACTTTTTTCTCATCAGAATATCTTTGGGAAACCTGTATTCTGATGTTCTCAATAAGCACAAAGGCACAGCACAACATTGAGGCATTTTATTTTCTCAAATTAAATTCACCAGCCAAACAAATTGCAATATTTACTTAGAAATAGATTGATTTGAATAGTTGACGTAAATTGACGTGACAAGCTACACCAGCTTGACAGCTCCAACTACACAAGCACCACCTACGTTTTGAGCTTTCCAGATTAGCTGCCATTGAATCGCTATCAATTAGCGATCAGTGTCAACCAGGATATCAACTGAATGCCTTATAACTGACTAATGACTAATAACTCAATGACTTCGACTTCAGACTTCAGTCGCAAACCAATCTTCAAGCCGAAAATAATTCCACACATTACAAGCTTGGAAAATGGAAAACAATCTCATTTCAAAACATTGGCAGTGAAAATCTGTACTCTTTGGTATACAGTAAATATGTAATATGTTTTTCAATATGGCGAAATGCCAGATGCTAAAAAATAATATAAATTTCAATATTGTTTTTATTATTCAGTTCACCAATTTCCTGGCCTTGGTCCTTTTTCTCTACTCACCAAGTACAGTTTTCTTTTCAAAGTGAATAGGGTATACAATTTCCTAACAAGTAGGTCTAGACATTGTTTTGTCATTTAAAATTCCGTCTTTATCTGTTCATTAGCGCTTTTGTGCATATTTTGCTTTAAAACAATCTAACTAATAACATTGTGTTTGCGAGGGTGTTGATATCTCGGCGCCTGAAGTATGTAAAATAATACAAGAATGCTTAACATAAGTCAGAGTACTCAGCAATAAAGACCTCTTTATATGGGTTAAACGATTCCGCTTTTATCATTCGCCTGATAAATTTTGATAATTCGGCGCTTTGAAATTTTATAGCATATTTACAATAAATACCAGCTCTTTGTTCTTTTCAAAACGACTTGTTCTGCAAAATGATTACGTTTTTAACCAGTCGCCAATAAATATGACTTTGAAATTTGAGAGTTATATTGACCTTGTCAAAATAATGCCAGCTCTTTGTTTTATATCTATTCATGAAACATAGTTACTTATGCAATACGAATATTATAACGAATGCTATAACGAGTATTATGTAATCGGATATTATTATCAAGTTCAGTTTCTGAGAAAGATGAATAAAGAAATGGAAATCTTACAGACAATCAAAACCAGAAAATTTGAATATATCGGGCATATTAACGACGTTCTACACCTTCGGCAAAGAATTAAGGATTTGCATGAAATTTTAGTATGTTATAGTTTACTTTAACTTGATTTTTTAAAAATTGTTTTACCGTGCCGTTTAATTACTATTAAGGGTCAAAGTTAAGTTTTAACATGGGCTCTTATGGGAGTTTATAAAAAGTTAATAACTTTTGACCCAAATTTACGATTTTTAATTATTTGTGCTTTAGTGTAGGAAACAAAGGTTGAACCTTGCAAAATGGACACAAGTCCGGTTTTATTTTTTTTTTTTCTGGTATATCAAGGGGTGCTTATTATAAGACTAACTTTTTCTGAAAAAATTTCGCCCCGGAACCCCCCTTTTCACCCCTTTAAAGGGGGTAATTTGTGGTTTTTGCGGAACGTAGCCCTTCCTGTACCTTTTACAAAAAATTTTTTTTATAGAAATATGAAGAGGACTATATTTTCTACGATCTATTTCCGACAGCATCTCTATCATCCACCGTTTAGCGGGGGTGGCGCCCCAAAGTTGACAAGTTTTTAAAAAAGATGTTTATAAAAAATATATATTTTTCCCCAACTGTGACGGAAATTAAGAAGAAATCCATCCTATGGCGATTATTCACAAATAATTGATTGATTTTTTTGGTATAGGTTTCACTTGGGGGTAATTGCCCTTTTTTTAATTACAGGTTGTTACATTTTAAAAAACCCTTTTTTTACCATCTGAACCGTTTATGCTAGAGTAAAAAGACTTTCAGCGATTACCCATGTACTGGTGCTATTTACAAATTTGTATAATGCACCCCCATTTTTTTCCCCGGAACCACCCCAAAAAAAAGAAGAATTAATAAATAAAGTGATTTTCTTGGAATCCTTCACACACAATGCCGTTTAATAATATGCTTCATATATTATTTTGTATACGTTATTATTACCCATGCATGGACATCAAAAGCGATTTCCTAGTGCAACCCCTGTAGCCAAAAAATAATAAATAAAATGGGGGGTTGAAATTTTTTTTTTGTTTTTTGCTTTTTGATCCATATGGGCATAGCTTCATCAATAGTACTTTTCAAAAATATATATGGTTATTGCAACATCCCTGCAGAAACCACCCCTATCCTTGAAAATATACTGCAGAAACTACCCCTATCCCTTGGCGAGCATGTTTTTACGATTTTCTCATTACCTATGCATTCTTTTTAAACAAAACTTATACAAGGTTAAATACCACTATTTACTCTAAAAATTAGGCCCTATTAATTTTTTTCGTATAAGCAACCGTTCGGCACAGTAGCGCCGTAAACCTCATATATGCTTTGGCGAGCTCCAGTTTTCGTTTTTTTTTTCGTCATCTGTTCGTTTTATTGATAAGGTATGTACTCATGTAAAATAAAACAACACAGTGTAACCTATAAATTATGCCTTATGCACATTTTACAATCTTTGCGCCCCAAAGCCACAGTGGTGGCCCAAAATCAATTTTTGCATATTTTCGCCACCTACACGCATTTTATTGCATTAATGCTACCTTAATAGCACAATATTTACCCTTAGGTGGTCGCTAAGCAGTGGCGGATCCAGGGAGGGGTAATGGGGTGATCACCTCCCCCCTCTCAAACCAAGTGATATTATATTCAAAGATTATAAAAATATTCTTTTATTTTTATAGAAATTTAGCCAATTGGCACCCCCCTCTTAACGATGCTGGACCCTCCACGTCGGTAAAGCATAAAAAGTACGCCATTCTTATAAAAATAATAATATAAGTATTTCTATAAAAATAAATGAATATTTTTATAATCTTTGAAAATAATATCACTTGGTTTGAGAGGGGGGAAGGTGATCACCCCCATTACTCCTCCCTGGATCCGCCACTGCTTATTGACCACTTAACGGTAAATATTGTGCTATTAAGGTAGCATTAATGCAATAAAATGCGTGTAGGTGGCGAAAATATGCAAAAATTGAATTTGGGCCACCACTGTGGCTTTGGGGCGCAAAGATAGTAAAATGTGCATAGGTCATAATTTGTAGGTTACACTGTGTTGTTTTATTTTACATAAGTACTTTATCAATAAAACAAACAGATGACGAAAAAAAAAACAAAAACTGGAGCCCGCCAAAGCATATATGAGGTTTACGGCGCCACTGTGCCGTAACGGTTGTTTATACGAAAAAAATGAATAGGACCTAATTTTTAGAGTAAATAGTGGTCTTTAACCTTGTATAGGTTTTGTTTAAAAAGAATGCATAGGTAATGAGAAAATCGTAAAAACATGCTCGCCAAGGGATAGGGGTAGTTTCTGCAGTATATTTTGAAGGATAGGGGTGGTTTCCGCAGGGATGTTGCAATAACCATATATATTTTTGAAAAGCACTATTGATAAAGCATATGCCCATATGGATCAAAAAGCAAAAAACCAAAAAAAAATTTAAACCCCCCATTTCATTTATTTTTTTTTTGGCTGCAGGGGTTGCACTAGGAAATCGCTTTTGGTGTTCATACATGGGTAATAATAACGTGCGTAAAATGATATATGAAGAATATTAATAAAGGGCATTGTGTGTGAAGGATTCCAAGAAAATCACTTTATTTATTAATTCTTCTTTTTTTGGGGTGGTTCCGGGGAAAGAATGGGGGTGCATTATACAAATTTGTAAATAGCACCAGTACATGGGTAATCGCTGAAAGTCTTTTTACTCTAGCATAAACGGTTCAGATGGTATAAAAAGGGGTTTTTTTTTAAATGTAACACCCTGTAATTAAAAATAGGGCAATTACCCTTAAGTGAAACCTATACCAAAAAATCAGTCACTTATTTGTGAATAATTGCCGCAGGATTTCTTTTTAAGTTCCGTTACAGTTAGGGAAAAATATATTTTTTTTAAAACATCTTTTTCAAAAACTTGTCAACTTTGGGGCGCCACCCCCGCTAAACGGTGGATGATAGACATATGCCGTCGGGAAATAAATCGTAGAAAATATAGTCCTCTTCATATTTCTATAAAAAAATTTTTTTGTAAAAGGTACAGGAAGGCCTACGTTCCGCAAAAACCACAAATTACCCCCTTTAAAGGGGTGAAAAGGGGGGTTCCTGGGCGAAATTTTTTCAGAAAAAGTTAGTCTTATAATAAGCACCCCTTGATATAACGGGAAAAAAATAAAACCGGACTTGTGTCCATTTTGCAAGGTTCAACCTCTGTTTCCTACACGACTTAAATTAAAAGTTTTTTTGTAAGGAATAACATATTAAAAAATGGGGATTGTTTACCGTACCATTTATTTTTAATTTATTTATTATAATTAATTTCGGAATTTATTCCGTAATTTATTATAATTTATTTTTATAAATTATTCAATACTGAAACATATGATTTGAGTATTCTGCTATAAATGCATTGTTACCCACTTTCACTTGCATATAAGTTTCCCCCCTTTCCTCTGAGAGGCATACCCCGCAACGAAGGTGTAGAACGTCGTTAAACGCGGGGAGAGATACAACTTGCTCCAACTCATTAAGCAGAGAAAGATCCAAGGAAAAAGAAGCTGAGCTGAATATCATAGCTGCGCAACACGAGAGAATGGTACGGATTTACATCAAAAATGAACTTTTCAGAGCAACCGTCTCTTAAGTCCGAATAGCCATGATGATTGCAGACATTCGTCGCGGAGATGGAACTTGAAGAAGTGAAAATATTCTCTGAAATATTTTTCAAAGCAGATTGTTTTGTACGGACAGTTTTGTAACAGTACTGTCGTCGCAAGAAATGGACTACATTTATTTGATTTTAGCAAATAATTTTTTAAAACAAATTTGTGCAAAAATCTCAACATGAAAATATTCTACCTGAAAGGAGAAACAATTATTTTTATGAGATGTGATTTTCCAGGAGAATTATGGGGGAATCATGATGAACAGACTTGCTACACATTACTTTTTAAACTTAGTAGCAGATAGCAGATACAGTTAAAAAAAGAAAAAAATCTAATATTTATATAAGAATAAATACTAATATTCAGCTTGACATGTCTTTTTACACATGGTTGGACGTTCCTATCTAATGGCTTTGTTTCAGTTTCACACGAAGATCCTTGCATCCAATATTCTTTTCGTAGTAAACCATAGAAATTAATGGAATTATAATAATGGAAAACAGATTTGTTTGTTAACGAAGACAATCTCCATCTACCACAACCAAAAATCTTACCTCATTTCCGGCCGAATTGACAGAAAGCCGTCAACCCACCACAAACATCATTAAACCAGTCTAGTTTTTATTACTCTCTTTTTTTTCTATTAATGAGAGGATTTAAACCCATCCAAGTAAGCCTAGCGTAACAATCTCCTTGACCTTATGAGACCAAGGCCGTGAGTTTATTCACTAGATGTAAGACCATTTAGTCCGATTGAAATGTCTAATCGTCTAAAAAAATATATCTAAAAACACTTCTTTGTGTACAAAAATAAAACTTGTAATTGCAATATACTAGTTCTTGGATGCAACAATATTAGAATAAAATCTGGAATACTAGTTTCAAGAATCTTTTGCCAAAACTTGGAGAAACAAAAATAGTTTTTTTAAAACATTTTAATAGGAAACTTCCAATGAATATTTAAGATACACATGGGAATAACCAAATAAACACTGCGGCAATTAATACGTCACTAACTGTCGATTTAACATACACACAAGCGCATAGACACCATGCTCAATCGGCTACAACTGACTTAGTAGATTTGATGAGATTTGTCCTGGTAGCCCTGAGCTCCCCAATTTTGAGGTATAACCCTCGTTTTGGGGATGCATGGTACAGGAAAAATGTGTTGCCTGTCTCTAGAGAGCTGGCGAACTCCAGACTTTTGTGCCTGAAAGCCTTTCGTCCTAACTCGTGTCAATAAAGACAAAGAAGAATAGAAAAGAGTACAAAGAAGTGATACAAGAGGTTTCATCAATGAGTGACTTTTCTGAATCCATAAATCAAACTGTAGAGGTAACGATCGGAGGCGATGTAAGGAGATGGCCCAGAAGAGGTCTCATAAATGGGCGACTTTTCTGAATCCATAAATAAGAATGTAGATGTGAGGCGAACTATATACTTACTTTGCTCCTCTTGATTCCATTTGGAACATAGGACCTCTACAGTCCCCCTCCATTCATCTCTGTTTCTGGCCAGGGCTTTCACCTCTTTCTATGTTAACCCATTGTCTTCTAGCTCTCTGGTAATATTTCTTTTCCAGGATGTCATTGGTCTGCCTTGTTTTCTTTTTCCAGTTGGTTGGTAATCCAGGGCTTGTTTGGTTATATTATCTTCATTTTTTTCCTTAATGTGTGTCCAATACAAACTTCCATTTGCGTCTATTTATCGTTTTGGCTATTGGCTCTTGATTAGTTTTTCTCCAAAGTTCCTTGTTCCTTGAGGCGAACTATATATCTGTCACAAATTGTAGGACTCTGGTGGGTTCGCCAATCGATTAAATTGAATTTCCTGTGGTATAGGCCAAATACACCTTGATCAAATTACAAAAATGTTCGTTGTAAAACAAATTGCTGTGCGAATCAGTCACACATAGACCATGCATGTTTACGCGGACACCTATCAAACACCATATATTGTACAATTGCTTGCACAACAAACCACGGTTATCTTATTAGTAAATTCTGATCTTTTCTTGTTTTTTACTTCGATTCTATAATTCTACATACTAGGCTTGTTCAATTGAAACGCATCTTTGACCTAGAAAAAAATTATCGGCAAAGATAATATCTAAAAATAATTACCACTATGTTTAAGGCACATATTTTATTATGTCAGTTTCACAAACCGATTCATACCCCGTTTAAAGAGTTCTTGTGGCTGTAGGTTGAAGAATTCTTTTACGGCATTTTGTATTTTTTCGTCCATCTAAAAATGTTCACCTTTTAACGCGATTTTCAATGACCCAAAGATATGAAAATCATATAGCACTAAATCGGAACTATAGGGTGGATGCTCTAATATCCTCTATTTCTTTCGTTGTAGATTTCTTTTCGCTTCTTTGTATTCGCTTCGGGCATTGTCGAGCATAAGAATGACCATACGTGAGAGCTTTTCTGGACGTTTTCGTCCTATCCCATTGCTTGATGAACCTTGTTTAAAGTTCCCTTATATTTATGCAGGTTCTCGTTGATATGTACTCTAGGTTCTGTAAACTCTATGTAAATGGTAGGAAGTGATCCGTGGAACGTTTACAAACGTAACTAACATTCCAGAACGTCAGTTACGTGATTACAATTATTGTTTCCAAGGCTAACCTGGCCAAATATGTGTTTCAATTATTGAACAAGCTTATATTTTATCGTTTCTGTGACTTTTTTCATCTTTCCGAACTAATTCCTTCGTACTAACTACCCAAGACACTGACTGGCGAAGGTACTATGGTTGTGCAGCTCTGCGGACAAGACGTATTACACACTCGGCTGATTTCTTTTAACTTGAAAACAATAGAACACACACTCCGATGAGCATTGCGTCGCATGGATGTTCAATGCGAAGGTACATAACCACTCGGTATAATTTTTAATGGTGCTGTAATTACCCAGCCGTTGCTGTGTGGCAGGTATAACCCTTTTGAAGAGTATGTCTGAACTGGAACAATTTAAGCTCTGGCTGAAAGCACTGATCCGTTGCTGGTAACTTTTAAATTGTTTCTAAATTGATAGAAATTGTAGGTAATCGGTGAAATGTAACTAAATTAAAACATGCTTGTGTCTGATCTAAAACGTTTGAAGTTGTAATATTGTACAAGGCGTAGAGAATTTTTTATCATTTTTTTACCTCGGTAAAGTTCGAAAACTCTAATTATGTGATTTGGTGATACATTGAAAACTTACAAATTATTGTTAATTTTCTCTTGTCTCCACCTTTTATTTTTTTAATATCTTCCATTTATCTAATACATGCTTCTTTATGGCCTTTTAAGTTCTTCCGTACATTTTAACTTTTGTAGACTCCTTTATATTTTATGTGCTGGTCTTCTGTCCACTATGCAGGTCTGCAAAAAAAATTTTTGTGTACAGCTTTGGTAATTTTTACTGATTTATATGGTTTGTGAGCACTGATTCGAAAAACAACCTCTTGATTTTTTGTCAATAGTATTAGGTAGGTACTCGAAAGGGTAATGCATATGCAAAGAAATGTATATAAAAATATGTGAAGTCATGTTGTTTATTTTAAAGATTTATTTTTGAATTATTTTCGCTGATAAATATTATCTGGAATGTTCCTCCGCAGCATCCTACAGTAGACTGCTATCATTGTTGTGCTCCATTCGGTGATATGTATCTTCTTTCTATCTCCTTGATATCTTGATGGAAACGTTCCTTTCATTCTTCACTAACAACCTCCAGATTCTTAAGAAAATAGTCCAGGTGGGAGTGAGAACTTCCTTAAATGTTACTTACAGTGACCGGTAAACTTTTAAACCAAGGATTTGAAACATTCTCCATCTGTTGGGAGGGATTTGACAATGTTTCATAACTTCTAGCTTTATATGAAGGGTAGGAAGGAGAATTTTTCTGGTGGTACTACCCAAGATTTCTTACAAAACTTAGTTTTGTCCAACTATAAACGTTCTTGGCTCTAAACTAAAAAAACAGGGAATCTGGCATAACCAGCTTGTTTCCGAACGCATAGACAAGATCTTAAAATCACCGCACATTTCCCAACCCTGATCTGCATACTTGAGTTTTTGAACAATCATTCGCAAAATTAAGTAAAGTATCTCCTGGCATTTCTAGTTTAGTTAACCGTTGTTGTAATACATTGATTATTTCATTCATAGGAGATTCTGACCAATAGAAAGCTACAGAAATCTGAATTAAATCGATAATTTTTGATAATCTCCCGTCGTTAAGTATATTACGTCAGATGCCCTTCGTTGCTACGAAAAAATACATTCAGTGACATTGATGACAATGTTTTAAAAATTATAAAAGTGATGACTTTCAATCGTCAAATATTTATAAAAACTGTGTGTTTAATGGTACTTACATAAATAAATTACAATAAAATTTTGGTTTTGAACAGTTTTATTCATGAAATAATCGCAACAAATTGCACTCGACCTCTGAAATTAATATAGAATTTTTGCTCTCGTGACACTTTGACATAATTTCACTCGCCTTCGGCTCGTGAAATTAAAACTGTCAAAGTGTCACTCGGGAAAAATTCAATAATTTCAGAGCTCTTGTGCAATTACTACTGATAATTAGTGTGCAGATACAGTAACTGTCTACAGTTTTTTAGATTGTTACAATTTTTTAGTTAGCGGTAGGTATATAACGCGATCCCTCAACATTCATTTTCTATTACTAAATTTAACATTACAGTTGAGTCCGCGAGTCTTTACCCGTACGTCATTAATACCTGGCGAGATAAAACACATACTTTTTATTTAGCATCATTCTCTTCCACGCATGAAATTAATGACAAACCAGCCGCCGCCTGTTATTAAGTAAAGACACATGTTATTTTTATGAACGATTTAGACTCAGTGCATTGAAAAGAGATAGGTACAAAGAAAGACGATTGGGGATGTCTTCACATATTTTAAGTACAATTTCTGACGTTTTGGTTTGTTTACTTTTTTGGCTGTCAGTTTGTTGAATTTTTTGCTGTTATTTTGTCGAATTTTTGCATTTTGAAGTTTTTTATAGTATACAAACAGTTGTTTTCACAACTAATTTTATATTGGAGTTAGAAATTTTGTAATAAGTTTATTTTATTTTACGATAAATTTTGACAACACGATAAATTTTGACAACGTACAAAGCTAACCTCATTGTTGACAGAGTTTAATGCTTGTGTTTAAGGTTCCGCCAAAGTGAATAAAATAACAAAAAGAAAATATGTTACCGAATTTTTTATAAATTGTTTATTTATTTATTAATCAATGATAATAAAATAATTTATTAAGCTACTTCAAATCTAGCTGTAATTATGCACAAAAATTTTAAAGCAAAACTTAAATTTGACATTCTATTTATTTGATAACGTCAAATTTTATACTATAACCCGTGATCGGGATAATATCCACGTGCCGTTGCGTTTAGTAAATTTCCGACTTATTTCGTATGCTTAAAATGATGACGCACTGGTAAAGACTCGCGGACTCAACTGTATGTACTAATTCATGATGGCAAATTGAACCCTATGTTCTGTGAATCTATTAATCTGCACCATGTGCAGCACCATTGTACATGACAACATCAAGTTATAATTTTTTTAATTGGTCGCCTATTTTTTCCTTGAAAATCAGCATCAATAATAATTATTATCATAGCAGGCAGAAAAAATTTACTCAACATTTTTTGGTTGCTGTAGTATTTTGCGATTGCTGGTAAGCGATTAGAAACTGTTTTGGTGTAAGTATACTTTGTTTATTTTTTTAGATTATTTTTCCCTTCCGTGATTATTTTTTGAATCATATAGGGGAGTGCAATTAGAACGAAAACATACATTGTTTCGGAATAATTCAAACAAGCTTATATTTTTCTAAAACTTTTTTTTTTGTTAGTTGATATACATGTTTTAAGTAAAAAGTTCTACTCGCAGATTTGGCCGCTAATTGTTTATTAATTGTTTAAACAATAACAATTGTTTTGTATAAATGATTTTAAAAATATCGTTGAATTCATCATTTTACTTTGATAAAATATGTTTCTATTTTGTTTTTGGTTATGCTGAATCCGAATATGGCATTACAATTTGAAAATTCTTATACATAAGCTCTTATACAGCATGTTTGCGTAGCTAGGAACCACATGGAAAACTTTTTTAGTATCAATTTTACGGAAAAAGTTATTCTTCATACAATACTCTGGATAGTCAAAAATCGAAAACTCAACCATCAGATATTAACTTTTGTCAATTTTATACGAGTTATGTCAAAAATATGAATTTCTTTAAAGAGTAAAGTACCTTTATATTCCAGAATATTAAAAAGTGCTATTATGAAAAGTTGTTTGAAATTAAAAACTATATTTTAATATACAATTACATCATTCTAATCGAAAAAAAAATTGAATTTTTTCTCAAATTACAAATACCCATCATCATTTTATTACAATTATTGTAACTATTTTATTATCAATTTTACGAAAAAAACTTATTCTTCATAAAATGCTCTACCTGGTCTAAAATCTAAGATACAACCATCAGATATCAAACTTTTTCAGTTTTATACGAGGTATGTAAATAATATGAATTTTTCTTCAGAGTTAAGTGCCTTTATTATTCACAATATTTTAATTAGAAGGATGTAATTTAACACTGAAACATATTTTTTAATTCCAAACAACTTTTCTTAATAACAATTTTCGATATTGTGAATTATAAAGGTACATACTTTAGTTTTGAGTAAAATTCATATTTTTTGACATACCACGTATAAAATTAATATAACTTTATATTTGATGGTTGAATCTCAGATTATATTATGAAGAGTGTTTTATAAGGAATAATTTTTTTTTGTTGACCATTTATTATTGTTGAAGCTTATTATTAAATTTATTTTAGGTAAGTTTTACAGAAAAAAGTTTTGATCACTTTGTATAAAAATTTTTTTAGCTGGTAATTTTCGGTTTTTGTATTACATTTTTGTTATCTTTCTTAATTTTCTCAAAAAGAAATAGTGTATTTCATTTCTAAAGTAAAATAATTAATTTTAAAGACTACATCCTAAGCTTTTAAAAAACACCTATAAAACTGTGATTGATAGACCTGTTCAAACTTGAGTAATACCGTCTTAAAGTGGCGTTAATTCTGTAAAACTATGAAATTTTCAAAAATTACATTTTATGAGACGTGTCGTATCATTTCAATTAAATTTTTGAGATTTTTCTAATGAAACATTGTTTAGCAAGATATTTGAAAGGTAAGTTGTGCAAAATTGAGAGTTTTATAAGAAAAATTGTATTAGTTACACATTTTTAAATCATTTTTAAACAAAATTCATGTAAGTCTCACTTTCAGCCCACACCGTACTTATGCCCATACATTTTGTTTCTTTTTATTATAACCATAAGATAGCTTAATTATTCTTCTTTCAGATCCAATTTCTAAAATTTCATTTGATCGATCGGTTAAAGAATTACATTCAAATAACTCAATTGTGCACTTCGCCATACGCTAGTTTACAGTGCGCCAATGTTTGTGAGAAGGGTGACTTTAGCGTTATAAATAAAAAAAGAATGTGTGTGTACTTTGTACGGACGTAAGAAGTTATACTTCTATTAATATGATTTAAACGAAATTAATATACTTTTTATTTATATTTTGTTTAAATATTAAACTAATTTATACTTACTACTTCTCAAACATTTTTATTAGAACAGTGCCAAAAATTAAAATAATAAAAGAATAAAACACACACAAACACATTAATGATGTCTGAACATTAATTGTCGAAAATTTTTTTAACTAAATACGTATTTTCTGAAAATACAATTATATAATAAATATACTTACAATCGTAAAATGTATTAAAAAAAACAAAAAAGAAAGTTTCTATTGGGACTCGAACCAGCGCTGATAAGAGAGGTTGGTATTGGAATTCATTCGCCTTCTCCGCTTAGCCACGGACACTATGTGTCATTATTTACGAAGATCGACTAACTAAACGGATTAAACTTGTGATATTTTGAAAATTGATCAAATTATTTTAATTTTGAATTGAAATGATTTAGAATTGAAAAAATACAACAAAACATAGAGTAAAAAAACAATATATTAGGTGAATATTGATAGAAATTTTGATGGTAATCAAATTATATAAATAAAAGTATTACATACTATGGGCCATTCCACGAACATACGCCTGTTTTGGATTACTTCGACAAAGAATATTTTACTGTGCAATATAAAAGAAGTACGAAAGTAAATGGCGCTAATAATTATTCCAATAAACAACAATGTAATTTGCAATTTACTTTTGTTCTTCTTATTTTGCACAGTAAAATATTCGTTGTCGAAGTAATCCAAAACAGGCGTATGTTCGTGGAATAGGGTATATGTATTTTGGCAGATCAAATAGGTAGGTTTATACTCATGATACATTAACAATTATTACGTACCTGTTGCTTTTAAAAACTATTTAAAAGTCACTACAATATTATAAACTTTTTTGTTTCTGTCCTTACAACAATAAAACTAATATATTATACATTTGTTTACCTTTACCTTTACCTCCAAACCACAGCTGCCATATCGGATAATTTTTGACATGTCATTTGAACATCCAATCAGAACAAAGTTATAATGCGCATGCGCCGGGCTGATAGGTTTTAACATATAAAAAAAATCACCCTCTATCGCCGGTAAAGAAGTATAACTTCAAAAATTATAGAAGCTACAGATTTAATTTTAGAAAAATCTTTATATAAGGTTTTTTTGTAGAATTTTCTGAATTTTTCAATGGTCAAGTCAGTTTTTTTCTAAAATTTATATTTTCGGAGTTATTTAAAAAAAACATCTAATTTCGCAGTTCATTTGTTTATTGAAAAAGGAAGCACCCACTTCTCGAGTAGAACTTTTTGATATGTTGTTTATTAAACATTTCTTAATGAAATTACAAACAGTTCTATCTTGTTTGATTTTTTCCGAAGTGAAAATCTATATGCACCTCCCCTAATATAAACTTATCTATTTCTTCGGTTAATCCGAAAGTCGTCTATTTTCCCATGTATTAACTAAACTCGAATTACATAGCACTTTTCTTATCTTATGCACAGACCTTGAACTCAACTTTCCATAATAACTAAGCTTTTATACCGGTAACCATCAAACCATCTCTTTATGTACTACACTATCAACTTCAATTATTTTTAACTGAAATTTTACGATAAAATGCTTCAAAGTTCAGTAGCGGACTATTTCTTCGGTTCACATCAACCATACGTTTTTAGTCAATGAATAAATACATTCATGAAACGGATGTTTATATACATCTCAGACAAGTCTAGAGATATTTTTATAAAACCATATCTAAACTAAACTTTATTACATGTATGCCTATTTTAAATATTTTTATAAGTTAACAAATAAGGGGGTATTAATAATAAAAGTTTTACCAATTTATTTATAGTAGAGTAAAAACTGAAATTTTATAACGTTATAAATCAATTCATCTTGCCAATCTTCGCTTGTTCACTGCTGGACATAGATCTCTCTCATAATTTTTCATCTGTTTCGATCTGGTGTCTCTTGCATCCAAATTCATGTCGACGTTGTAGATCGTCAATCCAACGTGTTCGTTTAGTGGACGATCTCTGCTTCGGTATTCATCTCTTGGTCGCAATTCTAGTATCCGCTTTGTTCATCTTCATCTGATATCTCTCATACGAGCCACCTGACCTTCCCAGTTGTACTTCAGTGTTGCTATTTTCTCTATAGTATCGGCCACTCTTCATCTTCGTCATAGCTGACGGTTTGGGATCTTGCTTTACAGTGAAACGAACATAGTACGCCCTATCGCCCTTTGAGTCACACGGATCTTTTGCACTATTCTCCTTAGCCTGGTCAACATTTCCGCTCCGTAACTAAACACTGGCAAAACACAATGATTAAAGGTTATTCTTTTAATACATATTGGTATGTCGAGCGATTTGAAAATGTGGTTCAACTTGCCGAAGGCTGCCCAAGTCAATCTTACACGACGGAGAAGCTCGATGGTTTGGTAATCTTTTCCTATGCGAATCCCGTGACCTAGGTATTTATAGACTAGATTTAGATTTGATTCACATTTGGATCGAGTAACAATATGGATACAATCGGGAACTGTAGACTGTTTGAGACATGTCCAGGAAGTCTACACATAAGCAGATGGTACATTAATGGTAAGCAACGGAATAATGGTCTCTCACTAAATATAAAGAAAACAAAATTCATGGTTATATCAAAGAAAAATATTAGAAACATGTAACATGTTACTACACGTAAGTAATAAGACTATAGAACGAGTTCAGAATTATAATGATTTAGGAACAAACATTAGTGAAACAAACGATTATACCAAAGAAATACGAATTAGAATAGAAAAGGCTAGAAGTGCATTCACTAATATGAAACAAATATTATGTAGTAGAGACAGCCTAAATCTTAGAAAGCGAGTACTAAAATGTTATGTATTTTCTGTTCTTTTGTATGGTGTGGAGACATGGACCCTTAATAAACAATGCCTCAGTAGATTGGAAGCATTTGAGATGTGGACGTATCGAAGAATGCTGAGAATCTCCTGGACAGACAGAATAACCAATGAGGAAGTACTAAGGAGAATACAGAACAGCAGGGAGATACTGGATTCCATCAAAATAAGAAAACTTCAATACTTGGGTCATATAACACGTGATGACAGATATGAACTCCTAAAATTGATTATGCAGGGAAATATTCAAGGAAGAGCAGCGTAGGTAGGAGAAAAATGTCCTGGCTGAGGCTCAACTGAACTCTTTCGGGCTGTGGTGTCAAAAGTGCATTGATGATTGCCAACCTTCGTCGCGGAGATGGCACGTAAAGAAGAAGAACGAAATAATTATGAGCGATAGAACCGATTTCGTTTTTCCAAATCTGTTTCTGGCAGTTCTTAGTTATTATTATAGCAGTTTTTCACTTCTTCCTTTTTTATTTTTACATCTTATTTTCATTAGATATTTTTTGAAACTTAGCAGGGGGTCGTAATTATGTATGTTAAAGTTCTTCCATGAGTCTTTGGTCGCTGTTTATCCATCTTGCTCTATCCAGAGTTGGTCTTACTGTACCGCACTCGCAAATTTTGTATTTTGTTATTTTGTCTCTACGCTCGTTATTCTATATGATCAACGCTTTAGATTAACTTCCAGTTTTCTTCTAGCGTTTTAAGTCTTTAACTTCTTCCATACTTTGATTTTTCTCGTTAAGTGTTACGTTGTTGGCATCTTAATTAGCAAAGAACAATAACTTTTTAAGGCGGCCCGTAGATGCTCAACATTGTTGTCAATATATTGCACAATATTTAATATCGTACAGTATATTGATCGTCTTTAGATCACATTGAACGATTGCTCAATATATTGCGTCAATCAACAGGACTTTGATTTTTATTGTGCAATACACTATAGTGAGCGTCTGTGGCCTATATATTGCGCATCATTGGTTCAGTCGTGTTTTATCACTCTTGCTGTGAGCATCGTAGTGTGGTTAAAAATATGGTTGCCACAGGAAAATAGGAAGAAATAAAGTTTATTGTAGAGTGGATCGATGGGTATCAGTCGTTACCGACTCTGTGGAATGTAAAGACTAAAGATTATAGTAACTTAGTTAAAAAAAATGAACAGTACGATCAATTGGTCCGAAAATATAAAGCATGTTATCCAGATGCCGAAAGTTTGAAAATCACTTGGTTCAGTAATTCTTAATCATTTAATAAATTTTCATGAGTGTACTTACATGAGTGCAATAATATTGTATCGTGTGGGTCTACCTACTAATGTTATTGTACAATATATTGACGTTAATACTGGCCGTCTAGGGGCCGCTTTAGACAGTAGTTCGGCTTTTACATTCCTAGTTCCGGCTCTGTACCATTTTAATGGCTTACTCACCGAGCTATAAAAAAGAAATATCAAAACCGGAGAGTTTCTCACACCAAATAATCATTTCTTAACAATATAAAATAAAATGAACTTTTAAGACCTTTCTTTTCAATTATTTGTTTTATTTCTTCCAAGGCTAAACCGGCCGGCTGGTAAACGCGTTAATGTATTGAGAAAAGAGATCTGAAAGAGTGGAAAAGCTTTGATTTCGTTTAATTTGATGAGATACGACTCGTAAAAGTAAAATTTTACGATTATTTTGGGGCTTCAGTGGGGAAAAAAAATTAGTTTCGGTAGCCTGCTCACCAAATTGCCGTTAAAGTTTAATCTTAGATGTCCTTTTTGCTGCTTTAATGAGTTTTTATGTTTTATTCCTTCTCTTATCGGTTCCTACTTGAAAGTCCTTTTACTGATCAATCTTCCCACCTAATCTATGCACACGATTAATAATTTGTTCTGTTTTCTCTTATCTGAACCCGTAGTATATAATATTTTGTGTAATAATCGAGTAAATTGGTTTTACAGTCAGTACCTACATATTTTTAAGCACATGAAGTGCTTAAAACCACAGCTTGGAAGCATACAGAATAATAGTATAAAGAACAAAGAAGGCATAGAGACCAATAATATAGAAGAAATTATACAGATAACACAAGAATATTATAAAAACCTGTACAATACAAAACATAAACCAACACAAGAAATCCTTAAGCAACTACAAATAAAAATAAAAAATCTCAATTCCGACTTACAACCAGAAATCAGTAAGAATGAGATAAAAAGAGCACTCAAGGAGATAAAGAATAATAAATTGCCAGGAAAAGACGGGATAACTGTAGAAATGCTAAAAAATGGTGGGAAAACAACCAGAGAAGTTTTGTACATACTTATGAATAAAATTTTAATGACAAAACAAATACCCAACACTTAAAACGAAGCAGTAACACTGTTACTATTTAAGAAAGGAGATAAAAAGGATCTAAAGAATTACAGATCCATAACTTTACTAAATGTCGTGATGTACAAACTATTAACCAAGATATTAACAAACAGATTAACAACTAAATTAGATGGATACCAGGCAAGAGAACAAGCCGGATTTAGAAAAAAACTTCAGTACAAGAAGTGACCACCTTTTAACGATGATATTAATCGAAAAAGCTAACGAATATCATATCCCGCTATACATGGCATTTATTGACTTCGAAAAAGCATTTGATAGTGTGGAACACTAGGCAGTAAAGAATTCCCTACAAAACAGCAGAATAGTCTACAGATATACCGACTTAATTACAAATATAAATATATAATAAGGCAACAACAACTATTAAGCTAATGACACAAATGGAGCCTATTAAAATAAACCGAGGAGTAAGACAAGGAGATACCATCTCGCCCAAGCTATTCAACCAAGCGCTAGAATATGTGTTCAAACAACTACACTGGGATGGCTTGGGTATAAACATAAACGGGCAATATCTGAATCACTTACGATATGCTGATGATATTGTATTAATAATAGAAAGAAGTCAAGAACTACAAAGAATGATGGAAAAACTAGATGGAGAATCGACAAAGATAGAACTGAAGGTGAATTACAGTAAAACAAAAACCATGACCAATCAACAAGAAGAACTAATAATTACAGTGGCACAAACAAGAATAGAACAAGTAAAAGAATATATCTAGGAAAAATCACTAGATTAAATAACGAAAATCAGACAGAAGAAATAAAGAGAAGAATAAGATTGGCCTGGTAATCATTTGGAAAACTGTCTTATATTCTAAAGAACAGAAAATACCCGCAATATCTAAAAACAATAATCTTCAATCAATGTATACTCCCTGTTCTAATATATGTCTCTCAGACATGGACGTTTACAAAAGAAAACATGGAAAAAATAGCAAAGACAGAAAGATCCATGGAAAGACAAATGCTGAACATTAAACTATCAGACAGGAAAAGAAACGAATGGATCCGTGTGAAAGATGTCTCAACCCAAGTAGCAAAGCTTAAATGGAAGTTCGCCGGACACACCCTACGGCAGAAGGATCAAAGATGGACTAAGACGATTATACATTGGAGACCGTGGAACCACAAACGAAAAAGGGGAAGGCCACAAATGCGATGGCCAGATGACCTGAAGAAGCACACTGGGTCAAAATGGATGCAAATTGCCCAAGACAGAGAGGCATGGAAGAAGGAAGAGGAGGCCCATATCAAAGGATGGATGTTTAGGTCTTAGATAGATAGACCTACATATTTTCATTATGGACGCAAGAAAAAGATAACAAAAAGTCAACTCTACGTCAATCAAACCCCTGTAGAAAGAGCCACGAACTAAAACTACCTCGGCACCATAGTAATTGAAGAATGAACCAACAACCAAGAGGTAAGAGAGCGCATCAAAAAAGCTAGATCTATCTTCAATCGGACTTCTTCAAGAGCCACAACTTCTCTCTTGATATAAAAGTAAGAATGCTGCGATCCTACGTCTGTCCTTTTTATGGTGTTAAATCGTGGACCTTCAAGAAAGATTGTACAGAAAATTTTAAACATTTGAGATGTGGCTATATTAATGTGATTCCTAATACATTTCCAGTGAAAATAATAACTCTTTGATAAGTATTGGCGATACAATTTCTTTTTATATGCGTGTCCGCGAAGATTATAACTCCCAAAATGTTTATAACGAAAAGATTTAGTTCATAATAGATGCCGACGAAAACAATTATTTCCCTTTCTGTTTCTGCCGACGAAAACAATTATTTCTGAGAACATTTTAGTAATTACAATTTTCGTGTACCCACAAACAGAAATTATGTTTTTTTGGTAATATGTACTCCTCAAAAAAATAAATTTTTTCGCTAACACTTTATTAGGGATTATAATTTTCACAATAATATAACCGAAAATAATATTTTTCGCGGCGTTCATTGAAAGTTCTACTTTTAACGGCATTTTTCGGAGTTATACTTTTCGTAGGCGGCGGCGATATACTTCGGACACATTATGCGAAATGAATCCAGACACCTTCCTGTAACCTATCTTGCAAGGAAAAATATTTGGAAAGTAAGGTCCAGGAAGAATAAGAATGAACAGCCTGGTTAAATAACCTCAGAACATGGTTCAACACAACATTTGTGCAGCTTTTTTCGAGCTGCTGCAGAAAAGATAAAGATTACCATGATGGTCGCCAACATTCGTTACGGATAGTCATATCAAGAACATATTATCCAATAAATCACATAAATCAAAGTAAATAAAATAAAAATCGCTAATAACAAGAACCATAACAATGGAAACATGAGTTGTGTTTGTGGGTCAGACGTCAGACAGACAAACAGCTGGGTAATTTTCCTACACAAAAAGGAATTATAAATATAAACTCAAAACTCTTAATGTAAAACTGTTCTACTGATGATATTCTAGTGATAACAGATGATGTATTCGAATATATTCTTCGAATACAAATAGCAGAATCCATTGGTATAACATTAAGCAGGAAATAAAATCAGAGCTAATTAAATCATTATTTTCTCTATGAGATTACTACTTCATTATTTAGTTCATATTATCATAAAATATTTTTAGAATTTTGTATATATTTTTACTGGTAGGTCACTAGTTCATATGTATGAACCAGTGCTTTACTTCTAACTAGGTTATAGCTTCGTCTTCTTCCTTCTTGTATGTATGCTTTAAAGCCTGTTTCTTCTTCAATATTAGCCTCCTAAATTGTTTAATTTAAGACGTAAGTTTTTCAACCTAATAAAAATATTTGTAAATTAAATATTTTAAAAGATTTTTAATTGAAAAACTTTATTGGCCCATTTCCTGGTGACAACCTCCAAGGCTTCTACAATATGCAAGCACATGGATGCTGCAGTGAGACTAAGGGGAAGGAATTCTACACTATGCAATTCACAACCCCCGTCTGCAGCGTGGTAAAGTTCCAGCGGAAAATGGACCTAGTTACTCTATAGGAGTAATACTAATAAAAATAAAAATGTATACCATTTTTATTCATTCAGTTGCGGTGCGAAACCAAAACTGTCTTAATTTTTACTCAGATCAGAGAGTGCAGCCAGCACTCTTATCGACGATTTCACCTCTTTTTAGAGGTTCATCAAAGACTGCATAGGCTGCTTTTCTCTGGCCCAGGTAAAAATCTTCGACATATCCATCTCCCACCGCAACTGACCAGATGGTAGTCAGAGAGATGGGCCAGAGAAAAGCAGCCTATGCAGTCTCTGATGAAAGAGAAATAAATATTTAGCAGATGCCGCTAGGCACCTACTACCATCTCGTCAGTTGCGGTGGGAGATGGATATGTCGAAGATTTTTACCTGGGCCAGAGAAAAGCAGCCTATGCAGTCTCTGATTAACCTCTAAAAAGAGGTGAAATCGTCGATAAGAGTGCTGGCTGCACTCTCTGATCTGAGTAAAAATTAAGACAGTTTTGGTTTCGCACCGCAACTGAATGAATAAAAATGGTATACATTTTTATTTTATGTTTAATTTAAGTTATCGCACCATCTATTGGTCTGCCAATACTTCTTCGTCCAGTTGGTGACATCTCGTGCCATTCGTACTAGTATATCCTCTGCTATTCTTCTAAGGCCTAAGGTGTTCGTTCCACTCTTGTTTCCGTTTCGCCACCTCTACATTGCATGCTTCATTCCATGGTCTTCTTATGTTTTTGCTTCTCTCCCTATCCAACAAAATTTTTGCCTGATATTCGTCGAAGTATTTTCATCTCTGTTGTTTCTAGTAGTCGTCTCGTTTTAGATGTGTCAGGTCTTGTCTCCGCCGTATATGTCAATATAGGTCTAATTGCTGCTTCATAAATATATTCCTGCTTTTGTGTCTTGTCTTAGGTGTTTGTTCTTTCAGATTGTGTCATTAAGAGATACCGCCGCTTTACTTGCTTTTAAGCTTTGTTGTCGTACTTCTTCAACATCTCCGTAACTAGTTATCTATTCCCAGGTATCTAAACCTTGCTTCCTGCTTTATTATCTTCCCATCAGTTTCGATTTTACATCGTAGTGGGTGTTTAGATATTCTCATACATTTGGATTTTTCTGCTGATATTATCATATTGTATTTCTTGGCTGCTGTATTAAAGATGTGTGTTAATCTTTGGAGATCGTCTTCTGTCTCGGCGATTATTGCGGTGTCGTCTGCATAACATAATACATATTTGGAAATATACAGGAATTTCTTCCTGTGGATTTTTATATTTTGATTTCTTTGTTCCCCATTCTGTAACCGTGACCTTTACGTACTTCTTAACGAGTTAGTTTTCCATTTATTGTTGCCTGTATTCGATTTTGGAAGTAGCTGTTTTCGATTATAGCTCAAAGATATGGGCTATAAGAAGTATGTTATAGCTCTGGTTATAGCTCATACTCATAAATATAGCTTTAGCTGTTCAGTATATTATACATACAATCTACCATATTAATTAAAATCGACCTAAATACACTTCCCAACCTCTATCGATACCGATCTGCGCCGTTTTTAGACCCTCTGAGAAAAATTAAAACCAGTGTATATTTCCATCTGCCATGAGAAAACAAATTTGATTTCTGCAGCTGCCGTCTCGTCACCGAAAACGACTTGTGAGAATTTCTAGAACCGTTCTAGAACAGGTAAAAGGTACATAATTTACCTGAGACTAGTTTCTCTATCTGAACCCCTCGTCTCTTCAAATCTCGGATAATGTGTAAATAATGAATGGAAGAATGATTTTGGGTTTTGGGGCTGGATTCCCCTTGAAATGAATATTATGTATTTACTTTTTTTTTTTTGGTTTTATATAATTATTGTTGATAAAAAATATACATACCTACTTTTTTTCATGGATTTCGCTAATATTATCCTTTTTGTTTCAGGTATTGTACAGTTTTCAAAATAATTATTAGTTCATCGGTAAGTTTAGAATTACAAAATCAATATCATTTAAGCCATTATGTAAAAATAATAGACCTATCATTACAACAGTTCAAATTGTTGATATTAACCACCTTCAAATTGTTGATATTAGCTAAAGAAAAACAACAATAAAATGTACACAACCACTTCTTGTGGTGCTATATCTAATTTTGGACGTATACTTGCATGAATGTATGGTCGGTGCATCATGAGAGAAATACTGATAGACGAGACCAACAGCTTAATTTGACTACAGAGTGTAATACAACCAGAATAAAAAACCGCTAAACGCCGTAAAAATGAGTGGCGCATACAATATTCCAGCTACAAAAGATCTGATATGAATATTACGTGGCGCGAAACTGTATTTTCATTTTGATGCAAAATAAAATTTTAGTTTTATTTTAAACGATTTTTCCATAATATTTGCTAAAGGACATCGCACACATCTTATGGAAAATATAATGTCACTCAAATTCAATAAAATTTATACGAATAGATTCGTTTTAAATTAACGCTCAAATCTTATCGTTGCGCCAACTCTTAATTATGATTAATTACGGCGCAAATTGCAATTAAAGTTTATCGAAATCACATTTTTGGCGTCAGTAAAAGTGTCACTATTGTTCTGGGTGCTATTCAAAAGGAGCTTAAACCCCGCTGGGCCTAAGCGGATTAGTGAAACTAATCCGCTGATTTATGGAGTACCGACAATTTGGGTATTTTAAAATATTTTTTCTCTCTAACTTATGTACGTACCCATTTGATTTCAGATTATTTATATCAATTTCTGCTCTTATTATTGAAAATATAGAGTTATGGAAAATCTAATGTCACTCAAATTCAATAAAATTTATACCAATAGATTCGTTTTAAATTAACGATCAAATCTTATCATTGCGCCAACTCTCTATTTTCAAAAATAAGAGCAGAAATTGATATAAATAAATCTGAAATCAAATGGGTAGGTACATAAGTTAGAGAGAGAAAAAATATTTTAAAATACCCAGATTTTCGGTACTCCATAAATCAGCGGATTCGTTTCACTAATCCGCTTAGGCCCAGCGGGATTTAAGCTGTTATGAATAGCAATAATGATCGTAAACTAACATTTTATAAACTCCAAAAATGTGATTTCGATAAACTTTAATTGCAATTTGCGCCGTAATTAATCATAATTAAGAGTTGGCGCAATGATAAGAATTGATCGTTATATTAAAACGAATCTAATCGTATAAATTTTATTGAATTTGAGGGACATTATATTTTCCATAAGATGTGTTCGATGTCTTGCTTAAAGCAAGAAACCCATTATGAAGGCACGGCACAGCACAGGCCGGCACGTCCAAAAACCCATTTGTAACGGCCGGCACGGCACCGGAAAAATGATCATATATTTTAAAAACTATCGTAAAATAAAAGTTTTTAAAAGACATAAACTACACAATTTTAAGGAATATGCATCATGTTAAAAAAACGAATCCATGGTTAAAAGATAATGTACGTACCTGTCCATTGATCAAAATTTTCGGATATTTGTACCCATGTATTGTCCTTTTTTTTTACTATCATGATAACTTGAGTTCGATGCATCATACAAAAATGGGTATTCTCTGACACTCTCAATGAAAAGTTCGTCCATATTATTTTAGAAACAACGCGCTTTCAATTAAAAAATCAACAATATATCTGCTTATTACCAATTATAACGCACTGGCGCCGACTGGCCGTTCGACTTCAACGGATTTTATTCTCCTCGGAGAATTTTGGCCGTTCCGTTTGCGTGCTGGCCTGTGCCGGGCCGAGCCGGCCGCTCATAATGGGTTACGTTGCATTTAAAACTATACAAATGAATTTGGACTGTCCTGTGCCGGGCCGGGCTGTGCCGTGCCGGCCGTTCATAATGGGTTTCTTGCTTAAGCAAGAAACCCATTATGAACGGCCAGCACGGCACAGCCCGGCACGGCACAGCACAGGCCGGCCCGTCCAAAAACCCATTTGTAACGGCCAGCGCGGCACGGCACCGGAAAAATGATCATTTGCCATAAATGATAATGTATTTTTATTAATAAAATATATACAGAGAGGAAGTGGACGGCTTTGGAAGAAAACACCAAAACAGGTCGATTTTTACTTTTAAATTACAATTTTTTGGCATATACAGTGGAACCTCGATTATCCGTCACCTCTGTTAACCGTCAGGGTCCATTAAGTTATATTGTATATTCAAGTAAAAATTGAGTCATCAATTCATTTTGTTTGAGCATTGCGATAAGCCAAACGAAATTCATTGAAATGTACACGTGCAGTTATGCCATCACCGCATTTTTTTATGTAAATAATTTTTGTTCTTATTCAGGGCTCTGGATTAAATTTCAATTTAAATAGGTAATGATAAATGATACCATACTTTTAGAGTTCTATTTTTAGAATCGCAAGCCGAAAATAAAAATGTACACCTGGTTCCAAAAAAAACTGATACGACTCTTGAAGCGTATTTTGTAGAAAATTGAGCAGTGTATTTTGAAGGATAAATACTAAATATTTACATACTGTCAATGTCACTGCCAAATCTTAAAATTTGTCAGATAGCTTATTCTGTTCCACGGTTATTAGACTTTATTATAAATAAAAAAAAAATGAATAACCATTTTCAATTTCGTTGCAAAACGAAAATACAGCCGAACCATATTCCAGTCCAATCAGAGAGTGCTGCAAGCACCTCTACCGGTTTCGAAACTTATTAGTCTCTCATCAGGAGGCACATATGCTGCTCTCCCTGATCCAACCAAAACAAACCCCAGCGTGCAGTCCCGAATTGCAACGAACGAAATGGCATAGATGCCCTAGCGGCAACTGCTAGCAAAAGACTAAGTTTTCACTCTAATGGCATATAGCATATCCCACCAGAATGAAAACAATGGGAACCTTCTCTGGTTACACCTCCGAGGCTTCTACAATTTGCAAGCCATACGGATGCTGAGACTAAGGAAGATGAGGGAATTCTACAATTTACAATTCACGTCCCATCTGCTCAGCGCGGTAAAGTTCCAACGAGACTGGTTCCCTTCATACTCCACACAGAGTAAATGTAAATAAAAAATGAATAACCATTTTCAATTTCGTTGCAAAACGAAAATACAGCCGAACCATATTCCAGTCCAATCAGAGAGTGCTGCAAGCACCTCTACCGGTTTCGAAACTTATTAGTCTCTCATCAGGAGGCACATATGCTGCTCTCCCTGATCCAACCAAAACAAACCCCAGCGTGCAGTCCCGAATTGCAACGAACGAAATGGCATAGATGCCCTAGCGGCAACTGCTAGCAAAAGACTAAGTTTTCACTCTAATGGCATATAGCATATCCCACCAGAATGAAAACAATGGGAACCTTCTCTGGTTACACCTCCGAGGCTTCTACAATTTGCAAGCCATACGGATGCTGAGACTAAGGAAGATGAGGGAATTCTACAATTTACAATTCACGTCCCATCTGCTCAGCGCGGTAAAGTTCCAACGAGACTGGTTCCCTTCATACTCCACACAGAGTAAATGTAAATAAAAAATGAATAACCATTTTCAATTTCGTTGCAAAACGAAAATACAGCCGAACCATATTCCAGTCCAATCAGAGAGTGCTGCAAGCACCTCTACCGGTTTCGAAACTTATTAGTCTCTCATCAGGAGGCACATATGCTGCTCTCCCTGATCCAACCAAAACAAACCCCAGCGTGCAGTCCCGAATTGCAACGAACGAAATGGCATAGATGCCCTAGCGGCAACTGCTAGCAAAAGACTAAGTTTTCACTCTAATGGCATATAGCATATCCCACCAGAATGAAAACAATGGGAACCTTCTCTGGTTACACCTCCGAGGCTTCTACAATTTGCAAGCCATACGGATGCTGAGACTAAGGAAGATGAGGGAATTCTACAATTTACAATTCACGTCCCATCTGCTCAGCGCGGTAAAGTTCCAACGAGACTGGTTCCCTTCATACTCCACACAGAGTAAATGTAAATAAAAAATGAATAACCATTTTCACTTTCGTTGCAAAACGAAAATACAGCCGAACCATATTCCAGTCCAATCAGAGAGTGCTGCAAGCACCTCTACCGGTTTCGAAACTTATTAGTCTCTCATCAGGAGGCACATATGCTGCTCTCCCTGATCCAACCAAAACAAACCCCAGCGTGCAGTCCCGAATTGCAACGAACGAAATGGCATAGATGCCCTAGCGGCAACTGCTAGCAAAAGACTAAGTTTTCACTCTAATGGCATATAGCATATCCCACCAGAATGAAAACAATGGGAACCTTCTCTGGTTACACCTCCGAGGCTTCTACAATTTGCAAGCCATACGGATGCTGAGACTAAGGAAGATGAGGGAATTCTACAATTTACAATTCACGTCCCATCTGCTCAGCGCGGTAAAGTTCCAACGAGACTGGTTCCCTTCATACTCCACACAGAGTAAATGTAAATAAAAAATGAATAACCATTTTCAATTTCGTTGCAAAACGAAAATACAGCCGAACCATATTCCAGTCCAATCAGAGAGTGCTGCAAGCACCTCTACCGGTTTCGAAACTTATTAGTCTCTCATCAGGAGGCACATATGCTGCTCTCCCTGATCCAACCAAAACAAACCCCAGCGTGCAGTCCCGAATTGCAACGAACGAAATGGCATAGATGCCCTAGCGGCAACTGCTAGCAAAAGACTAAGTTTTCACTCTAATGGCATATAGCATATCCCACCAGAATGAAAACAATGGGAACCTTCTCTGGTTACACCTCCGAGGCTTCTACAATTTGCAAGCCATACGGATGCTGAGACTAAGGAAGATGAGGGAATTCTACAATTTACAATTCACGTCCCATCTGCTCAGCGCGGTAAAGTTCCAACGAGACTGGTTCCCTTCATACTCCACACAGAGTAAATGTAAATAAAAAATGAATAACCATTTTCAATTTCGTTGCAAAACGAAAATACAGCCGAACCATATTCCAGTCCAATCAGAGAGTGCTGCAAGCACCTCTACCGGTTTCGAAACTTATTAGTCTCTCATCAGGAGGCACATATGCTGCTCTCCCTGATCCAACCAAAACAAACCCCAGCGTGCAGTCCCGAATTGCAACGAACGAAATGGCATAGATGCCCTAGCGGCAACTGCTAGCAAAAGACTAAGTTTTCACTCTAATGGCATATAGCATATCCCACCAGAATGAAAACAATGGGAACCTTCTCTGGTTACACCTCCGAGGCTTCTACAATTTGCAAGCCATACGGATGCTGAGACTAAGGAAGATGAGGGAATTCTACAATTTACAATTCACGTCCCATCTGCTCAGCGCGGTAAAGTTCCAACGAGACTGGTTCCCTTCATACTCCACACAGAGTAAATGTAAATAAAAAATGAATAACCATTTTCAATTTCGTTGCAAAACGAAAATACAGCCGAACCATATTCCAGTCCAATCAGAGAGTGCTGCAAGCACCTCTACCGGTTTCGAAACTTATTAGTCTCTCATCAGGAGGCACATATGCTGCTCTCCCTGATCCAACCAAAACAAACCCCAGCGTGCAGTCCCGAATTGCAACGAACGAAATGGCATAGATGCCCTAGCGGCAACTGCTAGCAAAAGACTAAGTTTTCACTCTAATGGCATATAGCATATCCCACCAGAATGAAAACAATGGGAACCTTCTCTGGTTACACCTCCGAGGCTTCTACAATTTGCAAGCCATACGGATGCTGAGACTAAGGAAGATGAGGGAATTCTACAATTTACAATTCACGTCCCATCTGCTCAGCGCGGTAAAGTTCCAACGAGACTGGTTCCCTTCATACTCCACACAGAGTAAATGTAAATAAAAAATGAATAACCATTTTCAATTTCGTTGCAAAACGAAAATACAGCCGAACCATATTCCAGTCCAATCAGAGAGTGCTGCAAGCACCTCTACCGGTTTCGAAACTTATTAGTCTCTCATCAGGAGGCACATATGCTGCTCTCCCTGATCCAACCAAAACAAACCCCAGCGTGCAGTCCCGAATTGCAACGAACGAAATGGCATAGATGCCCTAGCGGCAACTGCTAGCAAAAGACTAAGTTTTCACTCTAATGGCATATAGCATATCCCACCAGAATGAAAACAATGGGACTCGTTGGAACTCTACCGCGCTGAGCAGATGGGACGTGAATTGTAAATTGTAGAATTCCCTCATCTTCCTTAGTCTCAGCATCCGTATGGCTTGCAAATTGTAGAAGCCTCGGAGGTGTAACCAGAGAAGGTTCCCATTGTTTTCATTCTGGTGGGATATGCTATATGCCATTAGAGTGAAAACTTAGTCTTTTGCTAGCAGTTGCCGCTAGGGCATCTATGCCATTTCGTTCGTTGCAATTCGGGACTGCACGCTGGGGTTTGTTTTGGTTGGATCAGGGAGAGCAGCATATGTGCCTCCTGATGAGAGACTAATAAGTTTCGAAACCGGTAGAGGTGCTTGCAGCACTCTCTGATTGGACTGGAATATGGTTCGGCTGTATTTTCGTTTTGCAACGAAATTGAAAATGGTTATTCATTTTTTATTTACATTTACTCTGTGTGGAGTATGAAGGGAACCAGTCTCGTTGGAACTTTACCGCGCTGAGCAGATGGGACGTGAATTGTAAATTGTAGAATTCCCTCATCTTCCTTAGTCTCAGCATCCGTATGGCTTGCAAATTGTAGAAGCCTCGGAGGTGTAACCAGAGAAGGTTCCCATTGTTTTCATTCTGGTGGGATATGCTATATGCCATTAGAGTGAAAACTTAGTCTTTTGCTAGCAGTTGCCGCTAGGGCATCTATGCCATTTCGTTCGTTGCAATTCGGGACTGCACGCTGGGGTTTGTTTTGGTTGGATCAGGGAGAGCAGCATATGTGCCTCCTGATGAGAGACTAATAAGTTTCGAAACCGGTAGAGGTGCTTGCAGCACTCTCTGATTGGACTGGAATATGGTTCGGCTGTATTTTCGTTTTGCAACGAAATTGAAAATGGTTATTCATTTTTTATTTACATTTACTCTGTGTGGAGTATGAAGGGAACCAGTCTCGTTGGAACTTTACCGCGCTGAGCAGATGGGACGTGAATTGTAAATTGTAGAATTCCCTCATCTTCCTTAGTCTCAGCATCCGTATGGCTTGCAAATTGTAGAAGCCTCGGAGGTGTAACCAGAGAAGGTTCCCATTGTTTTCATTCTGGTGGGATATGCTATATGCCATTAGAGTGAAAACTTAGTCTTTTGCTAGCAGTTGCCGCTAGGGCATCTATGCCATTTCGTTCGTTGCAATTCGGGACTGCACGCTGGGGTTTGTTTTGGTTGGATCAGGGAGAGCAGCATATGTGCCTCCTGATGAGAGACTAATAAGTTTCGAAACCGGTAGAGGTGCTTGCAGCACTCTCTGATTGGACTGGAATATGGTTCGGCTGTATTTTCGTTTTGCAACGAAATTGAAAATGGTTATTCATTTTTTATTTACATTTACTCTGTGTGGAGTATGAAGGGAACCAGTCTCGTTGGAACTTTACCGCGCTGAGCAGATGGGACGTGAATTGTAAATTGTAGAATTCCCTCATCTTCCTTAGTCTCAGCATCCGTATGGCTTGCAAATTGTAGAAGCCTCGGAGGTGTAACCAGAGAAGGTTCCCATTGTTTTCATTCTGGTGGGATATGCTATATGCCATTAGAGTGAAAACTTAGTCTTTTGCTAGCAGTTGCCGCTAGGGCATCTATGCCATTTCGTTCGTTGCAATTCGGGACTGCACGCTGGGGTTTGTTTTGGTTGGATCAGGGAGAGCAGCATATGTGCCTCCTGATGAGAGACTAATAAGTTTCGAAACCGGTAGAGGTGCTTGCAGCACTCTCTGATTGGACTGGAATATGGTTCGGCTGTATTTTCGTTTTGCAACGAAATTGAAAATGGTTATTCATTTTTTATTTACATTTACTCTGTGTGGAGTATGAAGGGAACCAGTCTCGTTGGAACTTTACCGCGCTGAGCAGATGGGACGTGAATTGTAAATTGTAGAATTCCCTCATCTTCCTTAGTCTCAGCATCCGTATGGCTTGCAAATTGTAGAAGCCTCGGAGGTGTAACCAGAGAAGGTTCCCATTGTTTTCATTCTGGTGGGATATGCTATATGCCATTAGAGTGAAAACTTAGTCTTTTGCTAGCAGTTGCCGCTAGGGCATCTATGCCATTTCGTTCGTTGCAATTCGGGACTGCACGCTGGGGTTTGTTTTGGTTGGATCAGGGAGAGCAGCATATGTGCCTCCTGATGAGAGACTAATAAGTTTCGAAACCGGTAGAGGTGCTTGCAGCACTCTCTGATTGGACTGGAATATGGTTCGGCTGTATTTTCGTTTTGCAACGAAATTGAAAATGGTTATTCATTTTTTATTTACATTTACTCTGTGTGGAGTATGAAGGGAACCAGTCTCGTTGGAACTTTACCGCGCTGAGCAGATGGGACGTGAATTGTAAATTGTAGAATTCCCTCATCTTCCTTAGTCTCAGCATCCGTATGGCTTGCAAATTGTAGAAGCCTCGGAGGTGTAACCAGAGAAGGTTCCCATTGTTTTCATTCTGGTGGGATATGCTATATGCCATTAGAGTGAAAACTTAGTCTTTTGCTAGCAGTTGCCGCTAGGGCATCTATGCCATTTCGTTCGTTGCAATTCGGGACTGCACGCTGGGGTTTGTTTTGGTTGGATCAGGGAGAGCAGCATATGTGCCTCCTGATGAGAGACTAATAAGTTTCGAAACCGGTAGAGGTGCTTGCAGCACTCTCTGATTGGACTGGAATATGGTTCGGCTGTATTTTCGTTTTGCAACGAAATTGAAAATGGTTATTCATTTTTTATTTACATTTACTCTGTGTGGAGTATGAAGGGAACCAGTCTCGTTGGAACTTTACCGCGCTGAGCAGATGGGACGTGAATTGTAAATTGTAGAATTCCCTCATCTTCCTTAGTCTCAGCATCCGTATGGCTTGCAAATTGTAGAAGCCTCGGAGGTGTAACCAGAGAAGGTTCCCATTGTTTTCATTCTGGTGGGATATGCTATATGCCATTAGAGTGAAAACTTAGTCTTTTGCTAGCAGTTGCCGCTAGGGCATCTATGCCATTTCGTTCGTTGCAATTCGGGACTGCACGCTGGGGTTTGTTTTGGTTGGATCAGGGAGAGCAGCATATGTGCCTCCTGATGAGAGACTAATAAGTTTCGAAACCGGTAGAGGTGCTTGCAGCACTCTCTGATTGGACTGGAATATGGTTCGGCTGTATTTTCGTTTTGCAACGAAATTGAAAATGGTTATTCATTTTTTATTTACATTTACTCTGTGTGGAGTATGAAGGGAACCAGTCTCGTTGGAACTTTACCGCGCTGAGCAGATGGGACGTGAATTGTAAATTGTAGAATTCCCTCATCTTCCTTAGTCTCAGCATCCGTATGGCTTGCAAATTGTAGAAGCCTCGGAGGTGTAACCAGAGAAGGTTCCCATTGTTTTCATTCTGGTGGGATATGCTATATGCCATTAGAGTGAAAACTTAGTCTTTTGCTAGCAGTTGCCGCTAGGGCATCTATGCCATTTCGTTCGTTGCAATTCGGGACTGCACGCTGGGGTTTGTTTTGGTTGGATCAGGGAGAGCAGCATATGTGCCTCCTGATGAGAGACTAATAAGTTTCGAAACCGGTAGAGGTGCTTGCAGCACTCTCTGATTGGACTGGAATATGGTTCGGCTGTATTTTCGTTTTGCAACGAAATTGAAAATGGTTATTCATTTTTTATTTACATTTACTCTGTGTGGAGTATGAAGGGAACCAGTCTCGTTGGAACTTTACCGCGCTGAGCAGATGGGACGTGAATTGTAAATTGTAGAATTCCCTCATCTTCCTTAGTCTCAGCATCCGTATGGCTTGCAAATTGTAGAAGCCTCGGAGGTGTAACCAGAGAAGGTTCCCATTGTTTTCATTCTGGTGGGATATGCTATATGCCATTAGAGTGAAAACTTAGTCTTTTTATTATAAATCTTTATTATTAGGAATACTTTCTCCGCAGCTGAGGGTATCTTATCAACTGTATTGTTTTTAAACAATAGATGATAAAATAAAAATATTGACAGTTCAAAAATGTGAACATTATTGCATTGTGTGTGGCCTAAGTTTGGGCTGAAAACTGAAATGTATTACATTTTTACAAAATTTTGGAATATGTTTAATTATGTAGACCAATTTTAACAGTTGTTTTCAATACTCTACAAATAGTTTCTAATGTCTTTTGATGTCAAATAATTAGGGAAGCTGGAATTCAACAGTTTAGAATTTTACATTGAGTTAATGCAAAATTGTGACGCATGTCAAAATTCTCAATGTATTTTAATTGTAGGTATTCATTTTTTCGAATCCTGAGAAAACTAATAAATATTTATGAAAAATTTAAGCTCCGAATGAAAGACTATATTATTACTGAGGGCTGAAAGTCCCTGAAAACTTCTATAATATTTATTTTAATAAGTTACAGGGCTGAAAATAAAAGAGAAGTGTGATATTTAATTTCAAATATTTCATTCAATAGAAACTGATTGTTTATTCTAAGGGGCTTTCCGCCCTCGGTAATAATGTAATCTTTCATCCTGCGTTTAAATTTTTCTAAAATACTTATTAGTTTTTTCATGATTCGAAAAAAATCATATTACGATTCAAATGACAGTACTCTCGTAACGTAATCCACGTTTGTTGTGTATTTGTTGTATAATTTGTTGTATAATCCACGTTTACAATAATTATGTGATCTATTTGATGTAAAAACTATCATTTATAATATACTCTTTATAAAATACAGGAATTCAAAATAATATAAACATTTAGACCTTAATAATTAGTACAATTTATGAATTAACATAATATGTAATCAGTTGCTTATTGTTTGTTTATTTTATTATTTGTCTGTCATAATAAATATAATGTCAGATCAATCAAATACACTGCTCAACATGATCAAATCTTACTAAGAGTCGTATCAGTTTTTTTAGGAACCTGCTGTACATCACACAAATTATTAGTTAATATCTGTGTGTCACCATAACAGTATGATTTTTATTTTTTTAATGTTCTGTTAACCGTCTTCTTGATTATCCGTCATACCCTTGGTCCGGTGCCCTGACGGATAATCGAGGTTCCACTGTATTTCATACTAGAGACGTCATTCATCTGAGCTTAATGATGTAATCGATGATTTTTTTAAATGGGAATAGGGGTTGTGTGGCATCTCATTTGAAAGGGTGTTCAATCCTCTATTCAGTAATATAAACAATAATATCATTATTTATACAGGGTGGCCAAAACAATAATTTTTAAATTACATTAATTGACGCAAAAAGAAGAATGTATGTAATTTATTAAACTCAAAATACATTGTACTGCTGTCAGTAAATAGAAAAAAAATGTTTATTTCACAAATAAACATTTCGTTTCACTTAAATTAAATCACAAACAGCCTCTCACCTACCTCTTGACAGTTTGAACATTTAATTTAAGCGAAAAGCAATGTTTTTTGCCAAATAAACATTTTTTTCTATTTTCTGACATCGTTAGAAAGTATTTTGAGTTAAATAAATTGCATACATTCTTCTTTTTTCGTCAATTAATTTAATTAAAAAAGTATTTTTTGGCCACAAATGAGATGCCACACGACCCATATTCCCATTTAAAATAATCATAGATTACGTCATCACGCTCAGATGGATAACGTCACTAGTATGAAATATATGCCAAAAAATTGTAATTTAAAAATAAAAATCGACGTGTTTCGGGATTTTTCTCCAAAGCCGTCCATTTTAGAGAAAATGAATTTATTCCATAATTTAGCCCATCTCTATATAGGAGAAAAATGTTATGTATTGTTTTAATTTTATTTTAGAAACGCATCATGTCATCTATGATATATTTTAAAAACTATCGTAAAATAAAAATTTTTAAAAGACATAAACTACACAATTTTAATGAATATGCATCATGTTAAAAAAACGAATTCATGGTTAAAAGATAATGTACGTACCTATCCATTGATCAAAATGTTCGGATATTTGTACCCATGCATTGTCCTTTTTCTTGCTATCGTGATAACCTCTGGGTCCGATGCATCATACAAAAATGGGTATTCTCTGACACTCTCAATTAAAAGTTCGTCCATATTATTTCAAAAGAAACAACGCGCTTTCAATTAAAAAATCAACAATATAATATTTTATAACAATTATGACACACTGGCGCCGACTGGCCGTTCGACTCCAACGGATTTTATTCTACTCGGAGAATTTCGGCCGTTCCGTTTGCGTGCTGGCCTGTGCCGGGCCGGGCTGGCTGCTCATAATGGGTTACGTTGCATTTAAAACTATACAAATGGATTTGGACTGTCCTGTGCCGTGCCGGGCTGTGCCGTGCTGGCTGTTCATAATGGGTTTCTTGCTTTAAGATGGGAGTTGGCACAATTTTCAATTCCGTCAGATTTAGAAAATCGAAAATTTCGTGTATATATAGTGTCGCCTGTAGGGGGCTGTGGGTGTGCGCCACTGGCGAGAACTGCCGTTATCTGGTAATATTCTATTATAAAGTTGTTTCTAGACGAGATTGTTCCATGCGCATTTGTGACTTTTTAGTGGTATAACGGTGATCGAGATCAATCATTTACGTTTAATATTTAGGTGACGAAAAATCATCTTGGTTTTTCTGGATTCTTATCATTTGCTCTTCTTTTCTTCTTCTAGTGCTTACTCCACTAATGAAGGATGGCTATAACCATTATAAATTCGTCTCTATCTTCTGCTTTATTTAATATCGTCTGTTTCTTTAACCCGGTCCAGTCGCGAATGTTTTTCAGCCAGGATATTTGTCGTCTACCAGGACCTTACTTTGCTTCGATTTTACCTTTCATAATCAGCTGTCATAATTTATCATTTCTAAGTATGTGCCCTAAATATGTTTTTCTCCTTTTAATGGTGATCAAAAGTTCTCTGTATATTCTCATTCTATGCAACACCATTTCGTTCGTAATAAATGGTCGGTACATGGTATTTTCAAAATTCTAAAAAAACCCCATTTCACAGGCTTCCAGCTTTCTCACTAAGTCAACATTAACAGTCCAAGCTTCGGCACCATAAAGAAGACTAGAGTGATTATAACAATGATCTAACATTTTACCATCCGATATCAGTTTTGCAGATTGAGTCTTTGGTTACTCAGAAATTTCCTCATATTCAAAACGGCTGCTCTTGATTGCTCTATTCTTAGTCGAATTTCTGATTTCGAATTTTGATCTTCCGTATTCTAGACTCCTAAATACATATTTCATTTTGTCCACTTGTTCAATATCCTCATTTTTTATCTAAATCCTTGTTATGACTTTATCCCTCTAACCATGGTTTTTGTTTTCTTTACGTTTATTGTTAAACCAAACTGTTACCCAGTGCTGCCCTTGTTTTATAATTATTTATTTTGAGTCATACAATTTATTCTGTAACTTCTTTGCTCCATGGTGACCTCGGTCTTCCTCTGTGACTTTTTTTCTGCCACTGTAGTAGATAATAATATAATTCTTGGAATTCTGAAAGCAGCCGTAAGTCTTTGCGCTTTTCTTATTATATTAAGTTCTGGATAGAATGCAACCACTTGTCAATATTGTTCTTCTTGGTCCTTGTCCGATGGTGTTTTTCCGCCAAAAATATTTGGCGAAGGACTTTTCGTTCCCAAAGCAATAAGCATCCCCTGTTATTTTTTGTTGTGACTTTTGTTTCAGACTATGTAAGTCACGATCGGTCTCATGCAGTCGTGTATTTTTAGTTTCGACCCTAGTAGGCATATTTTTGTCTTACTGAGAGGGTATACACCACGTTTGTACCCGTAATTCTTCTCGAAGTTCTTCTTTCTGTAGCTCAAAGTACTGAACGCTTTCAATTTTTTCGAATGTTTTTTTTTGCCGTTGTCATTATATATGCTGCTTTTAATACCTGTTTGTTTGTTTTTGTTTCTCCTCTATATGCAATCCTTTGTCCATAGCTTTCTCCAATTTCATGGCATCGAAAGTTTCTGCTACACTATTGTTTAAATTTGTGTCTTTTTGTATTCTTGATACTTGTTTAAATAATTTTTTATGAATTTTATTATTCTGACTCACTATTTAAAAAGGCTGTCCACCATGTCTGCAACGAATTCTGCAATTATTTGGTCACGTGGTTCGCAGAGGTGACGACAGTTTGGAGAGATTAATTGTTTCGACCATGGTCCGACCAAATAAAGAATTCAGCTGGAAATTCATTCTGCTAAGCTCTTAGAGCAACTGAAGCTAGAGACTAATGGAGAAACATTGTTAGGAATATTGGAAGAAATCACGATCCTCAATAATGGGGAAACGACAAAAGAGAGAGAGATTATTCTGACTAGGTTTGGACACATGCCCATATCCTGTTATACTATACCTAATAATATAGTTCCCATCTTTAGAAACTTTTTATTGAAACGAAGACAAAAATCAAGTCGTCTAAAATCTGCAAACCCAAATGGCACATGTACTGTAAAAATCAATTAACCACAACTTACTGTAAATATCTAAATATAATTAATTACACCTTTTAACAAGGTTAATAACTTCTCGTACTCGTTTTAATATCTGTTGTCATTCGACTTTGTAATAGAATATTTATTACATAAGAAAAGCAGAAGCCATGGACTTTACTATTTCAACGCTTGTTGCCTAACGCTTGTTGTCATCTACACAAGTAATAAATATTTAGTAATTAATTTTCGCAAACTGTGCTTGAAAATGTTGTAGAAAATAATCAAACACTGCTCCTCAGAATTATTTATTCGGAGATAACCCCGTTTTCATAGTATTAAATTGATTGTTTAGCTATCTCTCTCATATTCACTGAATCTGTAAAATTTTCTCCATCCAGAGGCCGTGTTCTCTGTGTCCAAATTTATAATATTGAAAAATCTTTAAAAAATAACGGATGACTGAAGTGAGGGGGCTGGCATCTCCAAGCATTTGTTCCGTTTTTTTTTTGTATTTTTGTTTGTATTCTAGTGAAATATTAACTAACATATTCAAATAAAGCATTCAGATGTATTATGATTTATGAATGAGATATACGCATCATCATTTGCTTTATTTAATCCAATACTCTGTAATAAACCGATTACTTAGTTTTTCTGCATTTACTCTGTAACTCAGTCTTACTTTTTCTTTTTCTTCGAGAACTATTTTCATTATTGCAGTTGTAACTCTAATTTTCTTTCTGTAGTACCTACTAACATTACATTAACAGCAAGTTGTCTCATCCGAATATGTATACAGTATGGTGCAAATGTCTGGAATAAATTCGATATTTCGTAAACCGGTAACTTTAAGGAAAAATCTCGAAACAGGTCGATTTTTATTTTTAAATTACGATATTTTGGCATATATTTCATACGAGTGACGTCATCCATATGGACGTGATGACGTAATCGATGATTTTTTTAAATGAGACTAGGGGTCGTGTGATAGCTCATTTTAAAGGGTATTCAATTATGTATTCAATAATATAAATATTAACTTTCTATACAGTGTCAAAAAAAAAATTAAATTAAATTAATTGACAAAAAAAAGAAGAATGTATGTAATTTATTTAATGTAAAATACATTTTATTGTTGTCGGAAAACAGAAAAAAATGTTTATTTGTCAAATAAGTATGTATTGCTTTTCGCTTAAATTAAATGTTTAAACTTCCAAGAGGCAGGTGGGTGACGGGAGCTGGTTTGAACATTGAATTTAAGCGAAAGACAATGCATATTGTACATTGACAATGTATACATACATTCTTCTTTTTTTTTTCAATTAATTTAATTAAAAAAAAGTTGGACACTGTGTATAACCAATACAGAATTATACCCTTTCAGATGAGTTATCACACGACCCCTAGTCTCATTTAAAAAAATCATCGATTACGTCATCACGTCCATATAGATGACGTCACTCGTATGAAATATACGCCAAAATAACGTAATTTAAAAATAAAAATCGACCTGTTCCGAGATTTTCCCTTAAATTCGCCGGTTCACGAAATATCGAATTTACTCCAGACATTTGCACCATACTGCATGTAACCAATAGACTCATTAAGATTGTGACTGCTTCTAAGGACTACACTCCTAAGTTGAACGAAAAAACAAAATTTTAGATGCGTGAAAAAGATTTTTTGCGCCTAAACGTAAAGATTACCAATTCCTCTATTATATAGTTTACTTTATTTAGAATGCTTTTATCTTCCTCTTTCTATGTCTTGCTACATTGTGATATATTTTTTTCACAGATTATTTTCTACCATTATGTCGAGCATTGTAAACAATGTGTTGACAGCTGCTTTATAGTCTGGACTTTATGGAGATTATAAAATTGAAATATGATGTAGTTATTGAAATATTTCTGGTTGTATAAAGATGTCAATAGTTTTTTATCCTAATTTTAAATATATTAAAATTCTAACATTAATCTCGATTTTTTATGTTCTAAAAGGAAAAATTGTTTGTCAAGTCGGCCTTCTAAAAGTTTAGTCCATTCGTATTTCGTCTGAATGATCTGCAGCTTCTATCCACATTCGCTTTTTAGTTTGTTAATTCACCTATTTCTGTAGTTTTTTTCAAGAGAAACGTGTGCCTCCTTTTCTTGCAGTTTTTACATGTTGAAGCGTCTAAAAAGCTGCGTCCGAAATGAAACTCAGTACGATAAACTTGTGAATGTTAATTTCCTCAAAGGAATCAGAGAGAGCAACTTCAAAGAAAACATAGATATTTAGCTGAGACGTGTCTGAAAGTAGACACTTGATTAAATGTATAATCAAAGAGACACACGTGGAAAGGGTACTTCGTGAACGTGACTTTGCTTAGGGACAACGACAAATAAAATTATTGTGATGTATAAGTGTTGAATGTTTCCTTCACAAAATTTTACATCCCGTTTTAATAATGAAATATTTATTCATTCTACATTTTAGTATTACCTTTGTAATATTTTATTTCCTTGTAATTTTCAGTATGTTCCTGTTTGGTCTTTGCTTCTTAATTTGCCATTCTGTGAGGAATGCATTAGTGACATGGCCCAAACGTGGTACTTGAACTTGTGTTTTTGAAACGTTGCTCAAAGGTGAACACTTATCTACTCTACGAAAAAGTTAAACGATTAATTATCACGTGACTTCAAAACTGTTCTATATTCTATATAATAATATGATTCCTTACTTTCCTTATTTGTTGTCACCGTTAACAACTACGAAGTTATGATCTATTGTTACAAAACACCTTGAAAAATATGCTGTATCGAATGCGCGTGTTAACTAAATTGTATTGCAGGATGTTTACATAGAATAAATAAAATGCACGTTATGTATTTCGCAATTGCTCATTTGAAAAGATGTTATTACAACTATTTCTTTTCTCTGGGTTTTTAGAATATTTCATTGAACTTCTTGTAAGTTTTGAAATTAATTTATTTAACATGATCGATGTGGCACTATATATCATTCAAAGCCCGAATTTCAGGCACTCCTGGGTTTGACTAGGCAATCCTCAGGTCTGACTGACGGTCTTAGTCAAAGCCCGAAATAAATTACAGTTTCGGCCTTTAACTAGTCAAACATTGTCTGGCTAATTGGTCTTTACCAAAGCCATCAAATTAAATAAAAAAAAACTAGTCAAACCTAGGAGAGACTAAAAGTTGGTCAGGCAAAGGTCGAAATTTATTTTTATGAAATCGGGGTTTGACTTCGGGGTTTGACTAGTCGAAACCCCGATCAGCTATTAAAAGGTTGTAATTTGTTACATTAGGTTTAATAAAACGTGATTTATTAATTTTAATGTTTATTATTTTTGTATTGTCGTAATTAAAATACTAAAATTAGTGTTTATTCTCACATGTTGAGGCATTATGGCATTTAGAGTTGCACAATACGTTAGACCTTTTACACTTACATAATTTTGAAGAGCATTTCTTATTGCAGCAGCATTGTCCTCCAATTTTAGAATCTTTTGTACTAATTTCTCTTAGAGACCGCTCAACCTCTGGAACATGTTCTAAATTATGAAAATTATCTTTGCATTTTTTATTTGATTTCTTGAAAAAAGTGTGTTTAGCGCAAACATATGGAATGGAAATGTCATCGTCAACTGTGAAAGAAGATTTGCAATCGGAGAAAAAACTAAGGATCACACATAATACTAACAAAGCCCCAGGACCGTCGTCACTAGGAGAGGAAGAAAATTGTCAAACAATTCAGATTACTTCTTCAGATGTGGTTTGTTGTATTTGCCAAAAAGAGAGCTCTGACGCACATACGTGCATAATTTGTAATCGGGTGGTACATGTTGTGTGCGCTGACAGCACACTTGGTGCATATTATGAAGGTTTTGAAAGAAAAGTTACATACATGCGTTGTGCACAGACAGAAAAGATTAGAATAAATAAAGGAAAGGCGATTGAAGGTCTTCATGCCCAGGCTAATGTTATGAAACAATTAAGTGAAAAAAATTGCCTCCCATTTAATCGGAAAAACTGTAAAAATACCTATCCCCAGCTTTGATAGAGCCAAAGGAGATGCTCCAAATATTTTGGGTATCATACAAGATAAAATAATTGACGGTTTATATAGAGTTGGTACGAAATACGGATCAATAAACACACTTTTTTCACGAAATCAAATTAAAAAGTGCAAAGAGAATTTTATTAATTTCGAAGATGTTCCAGACGTTAAGCTGTCTCTAAGAGAAATTGGTACAAAAGATTATAAATTTGGAGGACAAGACTTTATAAAATGCTACTGTAATTAGAAATGCTCTTCAAAATTATGTAAGTATAAAGGTCTAACGTGTTGTGCAACTCTAAGCGCCATAATGCCTCAACATGTGAGAACAAACACTAATTTTTTATTTTAATTACGACATACAAAAATAATAAACATGAAAATAAAAAAATCAGGTTTTATTAAATCTAATCTAACAAATTATGTACGACACTATAATAGCTGATCGGGGTTTGACTAGTCACACCCCGATTTCATAAAATTAAATTTCGACCTTTGCCTGACCAACTTAGTCTCTCCTAGGTTTGACTAAGACCGTCAGTCAGACCTAAGATTGCCTAGTCAAACCTAGGAGTGCCTGAAATTCGAGCTTTGACTATTACATACATCAAAAATACTTTAGTATTTAAGGCATGAAAAGTATTTCACCCTTTTAGAAGGTTAGGAAACCTTGCAATCCGAAAAACTATGAATGAATAAGATCTTACGTTTTCAAATGTCATAATATGTATCAAATCTAATACTGTAAACGCTGGATTTTCAGGAGTCTGTTTTTATGATCAACGTATTTGGAAAGTGTCTTTTTAAGTACTATTACCCGTATTTCTTTTCCTAATTGATCTAATTAGCATCATTGTTTGATCAACGTATAAAGCTATAGTTTTAACCATAATGGAATTCGTTATATGAATTAACCATTTTACATTTACTAGGCTGATTGTGTTGGCCGAACCTTGAATACAGGTAGTATGTGACAGTCAATGGACACTGGAACTGCCTTAATAAATAATATGTATTATTAATCAATCTTATCTTTTTCCTCTAATATCGGATATTCGATATTTAAGAACTGTTTATTGTGCAACCGAACCATTTTCAAATCTAAATTTCTCATCCGTGACATTCTTTTGCGGCCTGGATTCCTGCGTCCTTCAATATTTTCTTGCATTTTATTTTATAGGAATAATGTATGTTTGTCCGAGCGTTATATGGCCCAAGTATTCCAAGTTGATCAAAAGATAAAAAATTATCGTAAGTATTACTTCGAACCTTTTGTTGATTCGACGTAATACTTCTTCATTAGTGACTTCAATGCCAATAGTATGTTCATTCGTCATTGTTATGTTTGAGACGTTATTAAACAGTTCTTTAATTTTTATCAAAACGGCCTAGCAATTTCAATACGTTGAAAAATTATTTTTTAAATTATTTTTTCAAATTTTTTTAAATTTTTTCAAATTTATTTTTCCTAAAGATCCTATTTTTGGTTTTTTTGGTATTAGTATGTATTAGTTGTTATTTTTTTTAGTAGTTATTTGGTATTAGTAGTTATTGGATACTCTTATTCATATTCTCTAGTAAAAGCTGAAGCTCTTATGTTTCTTGCCAACAGCACAGTATCGTCTGCATATCTAATGTTATTTATCACTTCGCCGTTGACGATTATTCCGATTTAATCTTTTATAATACATTATATTAATATTAAATAACCTCTGTTTCGAAGTTTGCAGTAAAATCTGTCTACAAGTACTTGATAGAAGAATACAGCCATGATTATATTCTTCATTCGTCATGATTATATTTACCAATTACATTTAATCAGATGATACCTTCAATGATTTCCCAATTAGGGCTATTTTCACGTTTTGATAATTAACAATGTCATACTACCTTTTCAAATACCGAATCCCTACCACGCGACCTTTATATAGTAGGACCATGTATATTTAATTTAGTGGACTAAAGTAAGTACATTTGTAGCTTTATACAGTGGAAAGCGAGTACATGTTCCATATGTTACTGGTAACAGCTCGTGATGCGGGTAAAATAGAATAGTGGCCTTTGGAATCGTGTAAAAAGGGTGAATCATTATAATAAATAATGTTCATCAAGGGTGCGTCAGTAAATCCAGTTTCTGTTTTGACTGCTGAATGGGATGAACTTTAGGGAAAGTTAAAAAACTGGATAGAAAAGTTGTGAACTGATACCAGGATTTTTCTATTCCTGCAAAATTTTGTTTAGCCAGTACATGACCCCTATTCTCATTTACAAAAATCGATTACGTCATCATGCCCAGATGGATGACGTCACTTGTCTATGATATATTTGCCAAAAAATCATTTAAAAATAAAAATCGTCCTAAAGTAATTTTCAGCTAAGAAGACCGCTTTGCAATTAAGAGATGATCAGTGGATTTCAAACAGTGGGGCGTAAATGTTTAATTCCGATCGCTTGAAAAGTAAAAATATTTAATTTCCTGTATTTTATGTTCAGTGAGAATATTAGATTTTACTCTCTCAAAGGCAAATAAAATGAATATAATATGTATATACAAGGCGTGTTAAAAGAAGTGTGACGGAATATTTTGAAAACTCAAAATTATTTGTCAACATCAAATGTCCATTAAGGTCTCTATTTTGCGTAGGGTGAAAATTATACGAATGGTTTTGCATGCAGTAAAATACTGGAAAATACTTGCTAAGTTGCTGGTATATCCAAATTTGAATAAAATACATTCAGGACTTTACTTTCTTCAGACACTGTATTAAATATAACCTTGAAACAAGGATACCATAACGATTTCCGTGGTACCCACAATAAAGATTTTCCACGGTAAACATCAGTAAGTTTGATAATATTTCCTTCCGCCCACCACAAAAAAAAACACATTACAAGAAATATTCAATTCGGCTTCCTAAAACCAACAAACCTCTCGCAAACCCGTCCAAGTACGTATTGCGAACCTTCAAAGCGTTTGTTGAAACACCGACAGAAGTTAGATTGTGGTGCGCCGTTTGTGCGCCACTTGAAAACACGTGCTAATGTGACAAACATGCTGCGCGAGAGCGGCTCGCACACCGAACGGAGCGCATATGTATACATACCCTTATAATACCAAGCATAAGTTAAATACTGCATTATTGTGATTGCAAATACGGTTCGCTTCGCATGTTTTAAATAAGATTTTTGCTGAGTATGTATTTTGCTAAAATATTAAATAACAAAAAATACAATTCACACCATCATGTAATTTTTAACGATAAACAAAAGTCTTATATGATGACAAGTTTAAAATTGATCGACTTTATCGATAACAGTGTCATTAACAGATATTTTTAAATATGTACCATGAATCTTTTTCCAATGATTGTGTGGATCTAAGAAATACATACTAAACAATTTTTTTACCTGTATAAAGGAGATTATAATTATGACACATTATGGTACTCCCTTATTTTTCAAATAATATGCTCTTGTAAACGCAGAAATTTGATTTATTGGCTAAACCTACATTAGATACGTCACAAGAAATTAAAAATAATTAACATGTAATAAATTCACTGTTTTAATCAGATATATTATATTCCCTACTATTGCAATAAAATATATTAAGACGAATAAACGAAAACTTGTTGAGTAGTGCTGATTGATACAACAGAGCAATAAAATGTTATTCATAAAGATAGTGTAAAATATATCGCCACTTATTAGACCAGGGCGCATCTGTAAAAATATTAGTACATTTGGACATTGAGAGGTGACTAAAATTTTTTGCAGAAATTGCTTGGAATTAACCCATATAATAATTGAGTTATCCTCCCACTCAACAAGGTCCGGAACATTGTTTAAATAATCAAAATGTTAAAAAATGAAGGAAAAATTCGATTTTTTTCTTAATTTTTTGATTATAACTTTAAAAGTATTCATTTCCGAGAAAAGTTGCACTGACCTAAAAGTTGCGTAATTAAATTTCCTACAATATAGAATTGGTTAAGATTTTAAAAATTGTCACCCTTGTTGCAAAATAGCAATAATTGCGAAAAAACCATAGAAAAACAAGTTTTTGAATTTTACGTTTTTCAACCATTTATGCTACACTTAGGAACTTCATATTTATTTATAGAACAATACTTAACATTTCATCTGCAATTTGCAAAATTAAAATCGGTTAACTACCACGGCGTCAGGAATTTTTTTAAATAATCATTAATTTTTGGTGCTACGCGCAAGACAGCGGACGGTCTGCTCTGATTGGGCATTCCAATGACCTTTGATCATGATTGATACATTTTAATTTTTAGTACAATTCGATATAAATAAATAAATTTGTTTATTGCAAAATAAAAACACATACTCTGTCCTTTCAAATAACACTTTTTTTAGCAATTTTTTAGCTTTTTTTTCTTTGTTTATATATTTTAACTTAGAGAATAAAAGTTTATTATTTTTAAACATGCAATTGTTTAAACAATATTTCACAAACAATAATCAAATTAGTTTGATTTTTGTGGAATTAAAATTTTAAAATACAACAAAATATAGAGTAAGAAAATAATATATTAGATAAATATTGGAAGAAATTTTGGTGGAAATCAACTTGTGTGAATCGAACACAGCTGTCCTGCGCGTAGCATTAAAAATTAATGTTTATTTAAAAAAAATTCCTGACGCCGTGGTAGTTAATCGATTTTAATTTTGCAAATTGCAAATGAACGGTACAGTACTCTTCTATAAGCAAAAAAAAATCAACTTGCTATCTGCTTTATTTTCAGTTCTGCAACATTTTGAAAAACTGAATTTTTTTTTCGAAAGCTGGATTGCAAAATTTATTATGGAAAATCTATTGAAACGATCTTAATGAAATTTACAGTATTGTTTTATTGTATCATTTCTGGATAAAATATGAAGGTCCTAAGTGTAGCATAAATGGTTGAAAAACTTTAAATGCGAATACTTGTTTTTTATGGTTTTTTCGCAATTACTGCTATTTTACAACAAGGGTGACAATTTTTAAATTTTTTGACAAATTTTATATTGTAGGAAATTTAATTATGCAACTTTTATGTCAGTGCAATTTTTCTCGGAAATGAATACTTTTAAAGTTATAATTAAAAAACGAAGAAAAAAATCGAATTTTTTCGTCATTCTTTGACATTTTGATTATTTAAACAATGTTCCGGACCTTTTTGAGTGGAAGGATAACTCAAATATTATTATTTAAGCTATTTTCAAGCAATTTCTGCAAAAAAATTTGAGTCACCTCTCAACGTCCATCTCAAGACAGATGCGCCCTGGACTATATCTGGTCTAGTGCTTTGCAAGTGCTTTGCTTGCTGAGAACTTGATTTTTTGACTTACACCACTTTTGCTCTTAGCGGCTCAATTTTGTCTATTAATATATCTTTACCAATGTATAAAAAATATAGTGTACGTATTAAATGATCGAGTAAACTGAATAAAATAAAGGCGTCATTCGGCAATCTTGTTGATAGCAGAGTTATGGAGGTAATGAGTGTTCAGTAGCTTCTGAATATCATTTAATGTGTATTAAAAAAAGTGATCTAATGTTTCACCAGAACTAACTACGCATTACCTTAAGTTCACTGAACCTCCAACGTACGCTCCAAAAGGACAACTATTTAAACAAACTAAAATAATTAAATAATTTCGAACCATAATTTTAAGATCATTAACCGGCTTGTGGTTTTTACTAATGTCGAAAGCCGGCAAACATCTGTCGTACAGAAAAAACAACGCGAAACAAATAGTAAGTACCTCAAAAAGCACCAAGGACGACAAAGCAATGCTCGAACGCGGAAATGGTACGGGTTCCCTTTCTAAAACGTAACCACTATAAATAAGATTAAGACCAGTGAACTCATCAACGAAGTGTCCATGAAATATTTCAAAGACCCAACAAATAAATTCATATCTCTCCTGTAGAATGATTTTTAAGTTACTACGCATTTGATTGTACAGGGGGCGATTAGATGTACATATTACGAAATACAACAGAAAAAGTACTCTCCCTTCTTCATGTACCTTATCCTTTAAGGGCATTGCCGATCATCATGCATGGCCTATTTTGCTCTGTCTGCAGCGGTTTTGAAGAGTTTCATTGTTGTTTTTCCACTCCACTATCCTCTTTTTCCTTCCACTTTCCCTTGTATAACTAATTGCATTCAACTCATATTTTTCATTTCTTAGTATGTGACCAAAGTAGCTTATTTTTATTTCCTTCATAGTGTTGAGTATCTCTTTTTCCTTTTTTATTTTTACTAATATCTACGTATTTGTTACGTGTTGTGTCCACATTTTCCACATTCTTCGATAACACCACATCTCAAAGCTGGCATGTCTTTTTTCAGTTGCGTCCGGAATTGTCCAGGCTTCAACTCCATACAGAAGGACATAGAATACGTATCATCTCGATACTCTAGTTCTAATTTCTATGCCCAGTTTTCCATTGGACAATACTGTTTTCATCTTATTGAAAGTGCTAGGTCATCTCAATGTGTCGTTTTATTTTAAGGCTCCGGTCCCATTGTTCATTTAACTCAAATCCCAAATAATTATATCTGGTTACTGTCTCTAAAGCTTTTCCTCTAACGTAGATTGCTTCTTCTTCAATCTTGTTCTTACTGAAAATCATGGTTTTTGTTTTCTTCTGTGTTCAGAGCCATTCCATACTTCTCGCAGTACTGCGTAATACGATCAACCATGCAGCTCTTCTCTGCTGTCCGCAAGGAGTATTGTATCGTCTGCATATCTGAGATTGTTCAGTAGTGTTCCGTTAAAAGTCAGCTGTGCAACTTATTGGCCGTCTCATGTATTTTTTTAATCTGTTAGGGAGTGTCGGGGAATTGTTGCTTGATTAACCTTAAAAGTAGCATTAATTATAGTATTGTTAATTTATTACACTACAAACAATTTTCAGCAAAAGCTTTTTGTTTACAAGTTGACAGACACAACGTCTATACACGCCTAATTTCCATTGATGTAATGTGACACAACGTCTATAGACGTTGCATTTTCCTATATATAGCTATACAGGGTGTCCCGAAAAGATTGGTCATAAATTATACCACACACTCTGGAGTCAAAAATAGTTCGATTGAACCTAACTTACCTTAGTACAAATGTGCTTATAAAAAAAGTTACAGCCCTTTGAAGTTACAAAATGAAAATCGATTTTTTTCAATATATCGAAAACTATTAAATATTTTTTATTGAAAATGGAAATGTACCATTATAGTGAGATTTGTCCACCCCATAAAAATTTTATGGGGGTTTTGATTCCTTAAACCCCCCCAAGCTTTTGTGTACGTTCCAAATAATTCATTATTGTGGTACCATTAGTTAAACACAACGTTTTTAAAACTTTTTTGCCCCTTAGTATGTTTACGATAAGCGAGTTTTTATCGAGATGCGGCTTTTTTTTTAATATATTTACATACAAATTTTATGGGAGTGTTGTTCCTTTAAATCCCCCAAATGTTTGTGTACGTTCCAATTAAACTATTATTGTTGTACCATTAGTTAAACACAGGGTTTTTAAAACTTGTTTGCCTCTTAGTCTTTTTTTGATAAGTCACCTTTTATCGAGATGTGCCTTCTTTTTCAAAATATACCTAAAATGTAAATTATAAATACATTTTCAGATTATTAACAGGTCTCTATAATCATACTTAACCATATATACAAATATGTGGTGGATTCGATAAATATTCAAAATATCTCGATAAACACTGGCTTATCGAAAAAGTCCGAAAAAAGAGGCAAAAATGTTTTAAAAACAGTTTGTTTCACTAATGGTGCCACAATAATAATTAAATTGGAACGTACACAAAAGTTTGGGGGGTTTAAGAGAACAAAACCCCCATAAAATTTTTATGGGGTACAAAAATTTCACTTTAATTTTTATTTAAGATGCTGCTGCCATAAGAATGCCACATGTCCATTTTCAATGAAAAATCTCGAGAGTTTTCGATATATGAAAAAAAATCGATTTTCATTTTGTAACTTCAAAGTGCTGTAACTTTTTTTGTGTGCACTATTGTATATAGGTAAGTGAGGATCATTGAACCTACTTTTGACCACAGAATCTGTGGTATATTTTATGACCAATCTTTTCGGGACACCCTGTATATTGCTATAGACGTCCTCCATCCCAGGCTTGGCCTACCTCTACTCTTATTTTCTGCTGATGACGCTATAATATAGCTAGTACATTTTTTATTCGCTATTTTTTCTGTTCTAAATACTGTTGTTTCTACCCTAAAGTTACCATAATATGTATCTTCGTAGACAAAGCCTAATATTGGTCATTTTTGTTTATAGTTCTATTTTTTTACATTATTTCTATAGTTTCCCACTCACAATATCTATACTTTCAGGGGTGGCCAAACTGTGGCTCGCGAGCGACATGTGGCTCTTTGAAGGATTGTTTGTGGCTCTCGATAAGAGTTCCTGAATTACTTTTAAATTTTTGTGTTTCAAAATGTCTTAAATTACTGACAACAAATATAAAAGACCAAGTCAATGAGACCACTAATCACCGTAACTATTCAATTTGGCCTTAAAATATGTGTAATAAATAAAATATCGTCTGAGGTGACAGGGAGATTTGCGAATCGAGGATCAAAACTATTGTTGGCATTCGCTGATGATCTAGGTGCAGTCGCTCATTTTACAAGAGACGTGAAAAAGGTGTTTTCACAACTCGAGGAAGAAACAGGTAGTCTGGGCCTTCAAATAAATAAAGAGAAGACGAAATACATTCAGAAGAACCAAAAATCCAAGACCAAGAGTTAGGAAGAACATATCTTCGAAGTAATAAAAGAGTTCATATATCTACGAGCAGTAATCAAAGATGACAACCACATATCTCAGCAAGGATACCTGCGTGGAATATAGCATTATACTCCCTATTATCATTATTAAGATCTAAGCTGCTAAAATGACAATCTAAATTAAGATTGTGCATGCCAATAATTATTCGCCATATTATTACATATGGAAGTAAAACATGGACTCTACTGGTTTTTAAAAGCTGCTGGTTTTTAAAAGGAAAGTTCTCAGAATGATATTTAGCCCTTAAAGACAAGTACGATGATTTGCAAATTTTATTGACAGGAGAGTGAAGAAGATGCCTCAAAGCTGAATTAGTGATTGTGTTTGGTACTGAAAACATTGTCATGCATATAAAAGCTAACCGAATAAGATGGGCAGGTCATGTGGTAAGATCAGAGGAAGACAGAGTGTTAAAAAGACGGTGTTTTTTGATAGACCATACGGTAGAAGATCAGTAGACCGTCCCAGAAAAAGATGTAAGGATGATAAAGGATCGTAGTATCCTGAAATAGTAAAGGTTGCTTGTAGAATTCATTGCATATGTGAAACAACGATGTGAACCATTTTATTTCACTTTAGAATTCGTGAAATCCAAAAACTGAGAGAAAAGCTTTTACACTTTTTAAATAATTGTTTAATTGCGGCTCGCGAAAAATTTCAAATTTTGAAAAATGGCTCGGACTATCAACCAGCTTGGCCACCGGCCACCCCTGATCTATACACTACCGATCATCTGGCCACTTTAATTTTTGTAGGTACCTGGTAAATCGAATACGTTTTTTATAGCAGGTGAACTCGGTGAAGTCATTCTATCTCTTCACGGCATAATTAAAAAAGTAAACCTCGTCGAAGAACATAAAAAGTCTTCAAACGTGAACGGCATTTTGACGAAACGCTAGAATTAGGTTAGAGAGACAGGTTTTTTAGGTAAGAAAAGGCATTTTGTCATTGTCACGTCCCGAAGTGCGTGTTTACTGTCCAGGACGGTATTAAAAAAATAAGTGAACAGTAATTGAAATTAGGTTAACAACGACAAGCATTAGGACTTAAATTAGAAAATAACTAGATTAACTCTTTTTCATAAATTGGGAATCTGTATGAATTTTCTACCAATCAGTCGCGTCCATTGGATCATGTCTTCTAACTTGTGTCAAATTTTTTTTGTGTCTGGTCCTTCACACGAAAATAACAGTTGATAAGCAAACAGCACTTGTAAATGAATGGAAATGGTAAAGCGCATTATAATGGAAACGATACGAACAGAGGACACCGCGATACTGGAAGTCACAAAGAAAGACGTTTTTATCATTCAGGTTTTGTCATCCTTCCTGCAGGCTGGGCTCTGCCGGGAGTGACCACATCCATTCCTTAGCTTCTCGTGGTACCAGAGACAAACAAAATATCAACTGGATGGAAATGGATTCGGTTACAGGCCATGTAGCCATTTCATCCGAAGATGAAAAGGAACTACTGAAACAGTAAGCACAACTCCAATGAAGCTCAGCAAGGACTAAAAAACATTCAGTGATCTAGCATGCGCAGCAATACTAGGAGAAAGATTAAGCACTGATTAACGTAGAGCCTTAACCAAAAAAGACACGATAGTCACTGCTAAGACCTATCCGAAAGCCACAAATATAAATGTAGGGTAAACACAAAAGATCTTTCTTCAGATTCCCCGATGGCAAACGACTTCGTTATATGTAATGAAATAAGAAAGTTATAACACAATTTAAGAATTTTCTTCTAGAAGTGATCGTTTGTCTTTGTTAAATTCGTTTTCATCATCATGATCCAGCTTCTTGTGTCAACTGCTGGACATAAGTCTCGTCAATACGCTAGCAGGAAATTCTATTTTGCGCAAGTTGCATCCAGTATTCTCTATTCTCCATGTATGTCATTTGTCCATCGCGTCAGTGGTCTTCCCAGGCTTCTCTTATCGTCAAGGGATCTCTATTCCAACCATTCTCCATTCCATTTTAGCCTTGCTATTTTTTCTCTCTTCCATTTCCGTTCCTCTGCGTATCTGCTCGTTTTTAACACGGTATATAAGTTTAATTCCTAATATTGCTCTTTCCATTTCCTCTGTGCGATTCTCAGTTTATTAGCATTACTTTTAGAGGGCGTTGGTGTTTTGGATCCATATGTCATAACTGGAAGCACGTATTGATTGTATGTATACCTCTATTATTTAGGATCATAGGGATTTTATTAATATATTCTTTAATCTGCCGTATTCAACCCAACCTAGACCAATTCTTTGTATTTCTTCTGTCTCTGACGATTTTAAGTCATGGCCAAGATCTATATTATGTAACCTTTTTTCATGATTTTGTTTTAGCTAAGGTTAAAGCTTGCTTTTATTACTCGAAATATAAACCAAAATCCCTATTATATGCACTATATACTATAAATCATAATTATACCCGCCCTCTATGAACCAACCACTAACTACCAACCGATAACCCGACAGTTTAACCCTTATTTTCCAATTAAAATTACCGGTAAAGTCCAATTACTCCATACTCTAATTACTAAGTACGCTTGAACCCGTTCTATTTTTTAAACTTTCGTAGAAGCCATTATTCAATGCGTGACACACATACATGTAGTTTTTTCAGGCTCGTTTCAGTCGCTCATTAAGGTCAGAGAAAACTTCAGCTTCCCGTACATTAATGACGTATTTCTGTACTTTTGTCTACACTCAGCGTGCTTTTGTCCCAGGAATACATTTTTCATGTTTAAAAAAGTGGAAGGTACAATAGGAAGATAGCGAAGGGATTTTCAGAGCGTGTCGGATAATGGAAAAACACTTGGAGAGGCTCTAACTAATGAGGAAAATTAAAATTTAAATAGTTACGGCTTGATTTTTTCGATTATTGTAATGAGTTGCTAAAAAGCTTCTTGGGACGATTGTTTGATGAGTTAGATACAAGTTTTATCTATTTCTAATATTGGTAGGGGAGCAAAGTATGCTAAATGTGCAGTCACTCGAGCGCTTTGGGGACCTATTGGGTTGTGAAGAGTAGGTCCTAAACCAAAAAAAGTTAAGTAAATTTTTCCATTTTAGTGGGCGCTTGCCATTTTTTAATTTAATTGCCAACAATCGTTTTTTCCGATTATAACGCCATCTATCCATAATTCGAAAAAATGTTTCGAATAAAAGTTACTTATTTTTACGTAAGGAATCCAAATCTGCAATAAAAAATGAGGGCTTCTATTTAAGATTTTAAAGTAACCCCCCACCCAACATCCATGGGGGGTCGTGTTTGGTGCCATTCGATAGATTTTTCAAAAATATTGAGTAAGTGTATGTTACAGTTTTTCGATCTGATGTTCATTTCGCGAACTATCGCAGGATTCGTATTTAAAATATTAAATTTACCCCCCACCCCTCTCCGTGGTAAGTTGTGTTTATTATCATTCGATAGATTTTGAAAAAATATTGGGCACATATTTTTTAGTTTTTCGATCTGTCATTCATTTCGCGAAATATTCGCTTTTTTCTTGTGAAACTTTGGGACTCACCCATTTCCTTACTCCCGGCTCAAATCGTCAGATTTTTGAAATATACACTCTTTTGCATGTACTTAACTTACCTTATCTTAATCTGACAATTTCGAGTTTTTTTAAGGATAGATTTTTTTTTCGGGCCCCCCTTAACGAACTCCCCTGTGTTAAGAGCCAATATATGGTAGAGGTACATCTCCAGGGTACCAGGTTTCTCCCCATATGCTAATCTGACGCGCTCGAATAACTGCAAAAATCCCCGCTTGGGCTCCCCTACCATATAATTAATTGACTTGTTGTGCATTCCCTTAAAGTACAACAAATAAAATGCATGTATTACTTAGGTGTTGTTTGCTGTATCTATGTGTATATATTATGTACATATAGGTATGTCTATATTTGTATTTGATTGAACTGACAAGGACCATGCACAGGAAGAATTGAGACATCTTAAAAAAGTACTTATTAGAATTTCTTCGGTTTATTCCAAAAAGTTTTCTCAGAAAGCCAGTTATAGTCGATATATCCCTGTGTACGATTAATATCGATTTCAAATAAATGCTGCCTTCTCCAGGTTGGAATGGAATCGAATCTTTGGCATTAACACTACATTGGAAGCCCTTGAACTATGTGTTGACAGGAGAATTCTGAACATAAGCTGAGTAGATCGAGTCACCAATGTTCAATGGGAAAAGACAAGGTCTTGTCTAAGTATAAGTTTTGATTACCATTAAAATTATAAAATACAAGCATGAGAAACGAGCGATATAACTTGCTTCACATAATAATGCAAATGAGGACACAGAATAGAAGAAATCGAGGAAGATGTTATTTCTGGTTGAATAATTTGAGGATCTGGTTTTGATGTAGCTTTGTTTACTTGTTAGTGAGCAGCGGTATCAAATATACGAATTGCTATGATGATTGCTAATCTTAGAGGACTTGCTACATAAAGAAGAAAAGAAATAATATTAGGTAAGCACACTGGCCTATCTTTGGAAACAATAGAACTTAAACGGGCATTCTACATTTATTGGAAGAAAAGCAGAATAACCGGAAAAGGAGCGAATCCAGAGAAAAGCTCCTAGGTATACGTTTCGCTATTAAATAAATAGCAAAAGAAAGATAATTAATTTACTACATTTTTAACTTACCACAGCGGATTTCATCATCGATGTGATAGCCACGAAAGTAGTCTAGACCAGGGGTGGGCAAATACTTAAGCGTGGGCCAAAAAGAAATTTTCAAAATGTCTCCCGGGCCGGAGGATTATACCCAGTATGCACGCTACGCACAAGTTAATGTTTTTGGTAGTTTTTTTCTGCCCAAGAAATTTTTTTGACAAAAATACTATAAGTATCATTTTAAAACAAATGGGCAAGTAGGTACATTTGACTGTTAATAATAAATAATAGTAATAATAAATTGTCTTACTTGGGTGTACGTGTACATGCGAACAATTTATGCCCAGTAAAATTACAAAATTATTAATATGGTCCATTATATTAATAAGCCATAACCAGGATCCAGATAAAAAATGAAATTCAGAAATTCGATCAAGAATAGAGTTATCAAGATCAGCCTTTTTGAAGATGAAGAAATTTCTGAGTAACCAAAGATTCAATCTGCAAATCTGATATTGAATGGTAAAATGTTATCTCAAGTCAACCATCACAGACGAAATTTAAAGGAGACAACTGATCTTGTATGATCATGTAGAAAAAATGGACGATGACAGGCTTCCAAAACAAATTTTAAAATGGACGCCAAGGGAAAGAAGAAAGAGGGGAAGGCCGAAACAATCCTGATAGGCGGCATTTAGGAGGCAATGTCGGATAGGAACCTTCACCCTTAGTGTTGCCCAAATGCAAGACCAAGACGAGACTTGGACAGTCTTGGTCTTGGTCTTGCACCAGTACACCTGGTCTTGGTATTGCACTCCCAGTCTTGGTCTTGGTCTTGCAGCAAGAGTCTTGCAAGTCTCGCAGTTACCCACTAGCATATTGGTATTAATTAATGAGCAACTCACATTAGGTGGGTTTGTACCCACGATCTAAACTATCCCTGCCTATACTCTAACTAACTGGGCTATCTACCTGTCCCACGGGAGTCAGTCTGTACATCTTCTTTTTTGGTTGACCATATCGGCCTTCGACCGTAATCCATACAAATTATATTATACTAATACGTCGCTAAAGGGTCCCAAAAATAACTAAGTACTGTTTTTTATATAAAAGTAGACTAAAAATCTAAAAATTAAAAATAGCACAGAAAACACAAGAATCGCCGATATAACTTAATTAACCTATGAAATGCCAGTAGTGTCAAAATTTCATAACAGAGAAGTAAACTTGGCGGATGTTGGACCAGTTACAAACTAGCATTACTGTACGGTAAATTTGAATCCTCTTTTGAAAAAATTCCTTTTTAATCCACTTTTTTAAATTCATTTTCCATTTCCAATTTTTGCGTTCCAATTTATTTTTACGTAAGGAATCCAAATCTGCAATAAAAAATGGGGGATACTATTTAAAATTTAAAGTACCCCCCACCCCACCTCCGCAGGGACCGCGTTTGGTGTCATTTGTCATTCGATAGATTTTTCAAAAATATTGAATACGTGTAATTTACAGTTTTTCGATATGATATTCATTTCGCGAAATATCGCGAGGTTGTTCGCATTTACAATTTAAAATTTACTCCCCACCCCTCTCCGTGGGTGGTCGTGTTTAATCATTCGATAGATTTTTGAAAAATATTGAACGGATTTTTAAATTTTTCGATCTGACATTCATTTCGCGAAATATTCGCTTTTTTGTCAAACTTTGTGACTCGTTCATTTCCTTACGCCCCGCACAAATCGTCAGATTTTTTAAATATACACTGTTTTGCATGTACATACTTAACTTACCTTATCTTAATCTGACGATTTTGAGTTTTTCTAAGAATATGTATTTTTTCCGGGCCTCCCTTAACGAATTCCCCTGTATTAAAAGCCAATTTATGGTAGAGGTACATTTACAGGGTACAAGGTTTCTCCCCATGTGATAATCTGACGCGCTCCAGTAACTGCAAAAACCTCCGCTTGGGCTCCCCTACCATTAAATACATCATTTTATTTCAATTTTTTATAAGATATATTTTTGCTTAGAATATTTTTTTCAATAGAATACTTACTTTTTGAGTCATTTGCGCAAAAACCGTCGAAAAACGTGTTTTTTCTTTCTTAAAAAATGAACATATTCAGTCGCAAATAGCTCGAAAAGTATTGACTTGGTTTATTTGTAGATGAATAAAATAGAACAAAAGTTGCTTAGAATTAGTCAGCTTATTCAACCTAGACTTATTTTGAACCTTTGTTTTTAACCCCCCAAGAAGGGGTGAAACTCATCCCCAGGGCAAAATCACACATCGGCCAATATCTCTTTTTATATAATAATATCTCTTTGTTTGAAATTTTAAGGTTTTGTAACATTTTACCGTGCGTGAATGGACTATACAGGGTAGCCAAGCATTAGCTTATCTAGTGCCTTTTCAGCAAAAAATTTTGTTTGGTCGATTGATCTAATATCTAATTGCACACCCGGCAAACAGTTTATAAGTAGGACGTTTAGTCTTTACGATAGGGATAAGGAAAAACAATTGAGTAGTTGTCTGTAACACTTGATATGCTATTCGTATTATATTTTTATTACCTTTGTTAGGCGACATACTTCTTTAAAAGTTTCAATGCCATATTATTATACTGCCGTGTCGGCGTAACACAACACAAGAAGATTATTTTATGAAAGGTTAGCTATTCTAAAAATTTAGACAATACTCAATTGTAATTAATTTCGGAGCGAAGGCGTCGTCTGATATTAGGAAAGAATGAAATATTTTATTTTTACATTGTATGTATAATAATTTATACCACCTCTGAGTACGTATCCAATAAATAAGAGTGTTGTTATATGAATATTTTAATTCGGTATGTATGTTTATCATATTGTTCATAATGCGGATAAATCCAATTTTCCAAATTTTTGTTACATATTGTTTTGTATCTCATAGTCTCTAAGCGTATACCCTAACTAATATACAGGGTGTAACAAAAATACAGGTCATAAATTAAATCACCTATTCTGGGACCAAAAACAGTTCGAATGAACCTAACACCTTAGTACAAAAAATATGCACATAAAAAAAGTTACAGCCCTTTGAAGTTACAAAATAAAAATCGATTTTTTCCAATATATCGAAAACTATTAGAGATTTTTTATTGAAAATGGACATGTGGCATTTTTATGGGAGGAATATCTTAAAGAAAAATTATAGTGAAATTTGTGCAACCCATAAAAATGTTATGGGGGTTTTGTTCCCTTAAACCCACCCAAACTTTTGTGTACGTTCCAATTAAATTATTATTGTGATACTATTAGTTAAATTCAATATTTTTAAAACTTTTTTGGTTCTTAGTATTTTTTCGACAAGGCAGTTTTTATCGAGTTGCGGCTTCTTTTCTAATATGTTTACATAGAGATTTTATGGGGGTTTTGTTCCTTTAAACCTCCCAAATGGTTATATACGTTCCAATTAAACTATTACTGCGATACCATTAGTTAAACACAGTGTTTTTAAAACTTTTTTGCTTCATTGTATTTTTTCGATAAGGCACCTTTTATCGAGATGTGGCTTCTTTTTTAATATGGTTCAAAATATACCTAAAAATGTAAATCATAAATAAATTTTCCTATTATTATCAAGTCTCCATAATCGTACTTAGCCATATACAAATATGTGGTGGATTTGACAAATATGCAAAATATCTCGATAAATACTGATTTTTCGAAAAAGTACTAAGAGGCAAAGAAGTTTTTAAAGCATTGTGTTTAACCAATAATACTACAATAATAATTAAATTGGAACGTACACAAACGTTTGGGGGGGTTTAAAGGAACAAAACCCCCATAAAATTTTTATGGGGTGTCTAAATTTTACTATAATTTTTTTTAAGATACTACTGCCATAAGAATACCACATCTTCATTTTCAATAAAAAAATCTCCAATAGTTTTCGATATATTGGAAAAAATCGATTTTCATTTTGTAACTTCAAAGGGCTGTAACTTTTTTTATGTGCACATTTGTACTAAGGTAAGTTAGGTTCAGTGGAACTATTTTTGGTCCTAGAATATGTGATTAAATTTATGACCTGTATTTTTGTTACACCCTGTATTATTCCATAAAACAACACTCAGTCCTAACTGCAAGACGCAAGAGTCTCGCAGGCTTAGTCTTGTTCTTGCTCAAGTCTTGCACGGTCAGTCTTGGTCTTGGTCTTGCTAAAATAAGGCGGTCTTGGTCTTGGTCTTGGTCTTGCTAAAACGCAAGAACAAGACCAAGACTGCAAGACCAAGACCGATTTTGGGCAACACTATTCACCCTGGCGAATGCAACAACCGACGAAGCTGGAAACTGGGAACCGGAAGGCGGAGAACGCCATGAAAAATCGGGATAATAATAAAAATGTTATGTCCACTCTATTCTTCTTTATTGGATTGTTCTTCTTCTTCTTGCAGTACCATCTTCTATCGGAGGTTGGCTACCATCACAGCAATCTTAACTTTGTCGGCTGCAGCTCTGAACAATTGTATTGAACTGCACCCGTACCACTCCCTTAAATTTCGCAACCAGGAAATCCTTCTACATCCCACGTTTCTCTTTCCCAAGATTTTTCTTTGGATTATGAGCTTCAGCGGGGAGTACTTTTCCCCTCTCATTATGTGGCCTAGATATTCCACTTTTCTCGTTTGTATGGTTTTTATGACCTCGCATTCCTTCCCCATCTTCAGCAAAACATTGACTTAATGGGTCTATTGAATAAAAAGAAGTATTTGCTTTTACTTCCTCGTATTTAAGTATTTACTTAATAGTAATTGAATAAAGCATTAAAGAAATGACTTTATTCAATTAGTATTAAGTAAATACCTAAATACTTGTAAGTAAAAGCAAATACTTCTTTTTATTCAATAGACCCAATGAAAAATCTGGAAACTTTTGAAATGTGGCTTTTTAGGAGAATTTTAAAAATACCATGGACCGATCATATTATTATGAACGAAATGGTGTTACACAGAATGGGGAAGGACTAGAGAACTTTTGACCTTCAATAAAAGGAGAAAGACAGCAAGAAGGAGAACATACTTAGAAATGATAAGTACGTTGTTGTTGCAGTAGCTGATTATGAAGGGTAAAATCGAAGGAAAAGGTGTCCTGGTAGACGACAAATGCCGTGGCCGAAAAATATTTACGCCTGGACCGGGTTAAACACAGACAATTTTAAGAAAAGCAGAAGATACAGATTCATTATTTATATGAACACTACGAACACTAATACCTACTGTTGATTTCAACAAAATCGCATAAAAGAGATCACGAGCGCAGGCACAAAATTTCGGACCAATGCTTTTTAAATGCATTCATTTTTTTTTAATCCTGAGAAAAATAATAAATATTTTTTAAAAATTTAAACGCAGAATAAAAGATTACATTATTACCGAGTGCCGAAAGTCCCTTAGAACCTAGAATAAACAAACAGTTTCTTTTGAATGAGATATGTCAAATTAAAAATCACACTAAATTTTCTCTTTTTTTCACTCCTGTGACTCATTAAAATAAACATTATAGAAGTTTTCAGGGACTTTTCGGTCCTCTTTAATGATGTAATATTTCATTCTGCGTTTAAATTTTTCATAAATACTTATTAGTTTTCTCAGGATTTGTCCGAAATTTTGCGCGTACGCTCTTAAAAATATTGCTTGCGGGATTTCTCAACGGGCCGGATAAAGTAAGGAAAAGGGCCAGATCCGGCCCGCGGGCCGGCTTTTGTCCACCCCTGGTCTAAACGGAAATCGGTCAGAATGCGCAACAAAGTAGCGGTATCAATGTTTGGTATAATTTGGTTTGGTTTAAGAAATTTGATCTGCCTCTTTAAAGATAAGATATTTTAACATTCCATTACATTTATTAGTCATTTTAGAACTTACAGTAAACAGTTGGATATTAGTACAGTTAAAATAAGTAGACGATAACTATTACGCAAGAGAAATTAAAACGTTTTTTTCTAGTTTTAAGGACAAAAAAGCAAGTTTATTAGCGGAACCGAATTCAAAATAAATATTTTGCACATCATATTTTAAACATTACTTATTTGGTTAAAACATCTCATTTTTGTTGGTACAAAATTAATTTGTCTGGACTAAATTACGGTTCTGTTGATATCCTAGAAGACTTGGTATTCACACAATGTTGCCAAACTGAATTTTGCTATATATATTCGGTTTAAATTTTCTTTCCAAGCCGACTATACAGGAAAACTGACAAGAAATAATACAAACCACATTTAAAATGAATAAAAAAATATAAAAAAACAATTTTTAAGAAACGCTTTTCTTCAGTAACAAATGACTAAAATTAAAAATATTAAAATAAAATCAACTAAAAAGCAAAAAATAAAAAAAATTGAAAAAATCTAACACATTCGTCAAAGAAAAGCGTGGTGCATCTTCATCGAATAAACGGTTTTCGCCCCACGCTTTTCTTTAACGAATGTGTTAGATTTTTTCAATTTTTTTTATTTTTTGCTTTTTAGTTGATTTTTTTTTAATATTTTTAATTTTAGTCACTAGTTACTAAAGAAAAGCGTTTCTTAAAAAAAAATTTTTTTTATATTTTTTTATTTTTTCCTTTTTAATCTTATACTTGTCAAACATTAAAATATATCGTCATGTTTCTTAAAAATATGTATAAAACATATGATGTACTAACATGAAAAGTAGTCGGAATCTGCAAAAAATTTGAAACTTTATTGTTTATTTATGAAGCGTAACGTAAACAATTAACGTAAAAAGTGTAATTATGTATAGTTCATATCATTAGCTACAATCCGTAAAAGTTTCAAGTTTTTACATTGTAAAAAACAAGAGAATTTAACCATTTTCCATTAAATTCTTTTTTTTTATTTAAACAATTAATAAACAAAACAAAATTTGTTGATTATTCGTGTATTGTTCCCGCGAATGCATATGTCTGCAAATTTTCATTCATTTGCGTTGGAGAAAAGGCACTCAAATTAACGTCTAAAGATTTGACGCAAACTATTGAACTAAATAAAAGCCTTTAAAAATGTTCAAGTGACTACATACTTAGAATTTTTTTATACATCACTTGACAGTCATACGAAAATGACTAGATTATCCGTTAATACACGTGTCCAAAACAATGTATAAATTAAACACTTCTTGCCACACATTATCTTCCTTCTATTATACTATTTTATCGTTCAAGGTTATTAGCTGAATTCATTAGAACCAAATTTTATTTCGCGTAAGTTTTAATAAAAACTGATGTGGGTTATAGACCTCTGTTCTCACGGTTGGTGGTTTTTTCCTTTGCTTGCCTCCCTCATAGAATTAAATGAATCACTCTGACGACAAACGAGCATGTGCTGAGTCAGACTAGTTACTAAATAGTTAATAAGATGTTAAAACCTGTCTTAATTTAATGTTTGTTTTTTGATAATCGGTTAATATTAGTAGAAGTAACGGTAGGGTATTGAACGAAAGTGTGTGACAAACGAAAAGATAGCTACATATCATAGATAAACTAGTCATATGAGCGAAAAGAAAATTTTAGTTGCCAAAAGAAAAAATCTATAAAATTCTAAGAAATGAACAAAACCATTAAAAAAACGAATCGCAATAAGAAAAATTCAGGCAAAACCAGATAGCACAAAAATATAATAAAATAGCAAGTATTATATTTATTGACGTTACATTACCACCCAGTTTTCTGTTTTTTTTTGTGATACACAGAAATAACAAAACACCTGATTTCTTGGCACCAGGCGTCAGAAATGTAATTCTACTTTTAGCAATAAAATATTTATACAGTGCTAGTCAAAAGTCCGTACCCCCCCTCGTATCTTTTGAACGGTTATACCTATAATAGTGAAATTTGGAGGAAGGAAATAAACGAACGTAAGCTTCTTAACTAGTCATGACAGGTGACGTAATCATGACAGATGGCTTTACAGCGCCACTGTGACAGATAATTTTAAATGGGACCTTATGGCAAGTGATACCTCGTTTGAAAGGTATTGAAAATACCTATTCTGTCATACTAATTTTGTTTGAGGTTAAGCTAATTTTGATGAGTAAATGAAATTAATATAAAATTGTAGTTTCGCATTTAATTAATAAAAATTCAAAATTCCGTATATGATTACTTGTCAAAAAGGTTGACATTGACGTAAAAACTACTGAGAATTGAAAAACGTCAACTTTTTTGACAAAAAAACCATAGGCGGACATTTGAATTTTTATTAATTAAATGCGAAACTACAATATTATTTTTATTTAATTTATTCACCAAAATCAAAATAAACTAAAACCCAAAAAAATTAGTATGACTGAATAGGTATTTTGAACACCTTTTAAACGAGGTATCACTTGCCATAAGGTCCCATTTAAAATTATCGGCCACAGTGGCTCTGCAACGTCATCTGTCACTATTACGTCACCTGTCATGACTAGTTAAGAAGCTTACGTCCGTTTATTTCCTACCTCCAAAATTCACTATAACAGGTATAACCGTTCAGAAGATACGAGGGGGGGTACGGACTTTTGACTAGCACTGTATATTCCCCGAATTCCATGCTAATTTGAAAAGAAAATTGCAAATGAAAACCTTTCCTCCCCGTATCTCTACTAATTCAGTTCCGTCTCCAATGATATTATCTTATGCTATAATCAAATGTCATATCCTCACAATTTCCCTAACCAAGTCAATAATAAATGATTGTACTAAATAAAGGGAGCAATAATTATTAAACATACTGTATATTGGTAATAAAAAATATAAGAAATTATATTGTGATGAATTTATCGAATACAAAATTTATTGATAATCTGAGTTGACCGATACGATACGATTTTTATTATTTTATTATCAGCATATTTGAAATCGGACAGAAAATGTTGCGTTTAGTTCACGTTCCTATTCTGCATGAGGTTGTTGATTTCACAGAGAGTGAAATAATAAGGATGTTCTCAATTTTTGTTGTTTGTTTTGATGGTGCTTGTTATAAATTCACAGAAATAGTTAATAAATGAGGATGCTCTTAGAAAAAAAATATGTATTATAATATACACATAATATACACCTATTACAACGGAAAAAGGGAATGAACCCATAATTAGCCAAATTTTAATGAAACATAGTCAAGTGCTGTCTTGAAGAAAACAGGGACCATTCCTGTTTTCCCCCTGAGATGGTGCAGGGTAGATTGAATCAGCGAGTATTCTAGCGAGCTCTTTTTCCGGGAGTGCTATCTCCTAGCTTATCGAAGGATAAGAATGAACTAGTAACAAATAAGTAAAGCAGCTGTCATCCAGAAAATATAATTAGATACAGGACATTTTTCCGGAGTACATACACTAAGGAAAATTATTTATAGAATGAGCATAAACATAGTAGTGAGGAATAGGTTTGGTCTTATACTCATTGATATACTCTATAGACGTATCCATTGAACATGACCCTATAGCAGGCACTATAACCTATCTAAAGGCCAGAAACGTAGAGGTAGGATATACTCAAAAGATCGAACTATGGAAATGTGTACAAAGCTAAATGACTTATAGTTATATCTATACTTTGCAATCTAAAACATAGATAATTACATGTCTGTATAATAATTCTTGCAGTCACTGTAACACATACATGAACAAAAAAATGTACTTACAATTTTATTTGTACATAAATTATGTCGAGTTATGTTAAACACAAACGTTCAGTTCATATTAAATCTCCAAAAATTTGACAACAATGCCTCACTCCTGCGCCATTTGTCCCTGACCTCAAGACATATATTTTTGCTTAATTTTATTCCTGGTATGCAGCATATACAGCAGTTTTATGTTTATGTCGCGTAATTGTACCTCTGATTAGTCTGCAAAAAGTTGGCGAGTAGGGCTAATATTATGTCTGTATATAATATTACTTACAATCTTATTATCTTGTTTACATTTTGTATTTCTGTGGGTGGTTAATGATTGTCCTGCTTATGTATAAAGTAGAAAATACTATTTTCTTTCAAACAGGACAGGGACAGTTTTGTTGTAATTCTGCAGATATAGACATAAGTGAGACGTGGACTCTGACCAAAGTAGTTGAAAGAAAACTTGGATGTTTTGATAGAAAAATCCTCAGAAGAATCTTTGGACCTTATCACGCCCCTAATAGCAACCAATACCGATTGAGAACAAATGCTCTGAGGTCAAGCAGATGTATTTTTTTAATCAAATTGCACAAATCAATATTTTCGGCTCGGACAAATTTATTTTAGATTTTTCGGACCATTCTGGACAGAAAAGGTCTCTTGTAATTTTTCTCTAAAGTTGATCGTATTCGAGTTGTAAGCAATTTAAAATTTGAAAAACGCGAAAATGGCCATTTTTAAGACTTAATAACTCGCGGCTTGACGCGGCTGTAAATGTAAGTGCGAGTGAGATTCGCCATTGGACTGCCTTGAATGGCATCTCTTTCGCACTCATCATGGACGGCCGCCTAATACGTGCATGGCGCTCATTATTTTTACTTAAAAATAACAGCTTAGTAATCAAATAATGACAAAAATTTCTTGAGGATCTTGTAGGGGGGGTTTAAAATTTGATTTAGTCGCTTTCTGACTTTCATAGTAATAACTTGTAACCGAGTTATTAAGCCTTGAAAATCGCCATTTTTCGTTTTTTTCAATTCTAAAATGCTTTTACCTCGAAAACTATCAACTTAAGAGAAAAATTATAAGAGACCTTTTTTATCCAGAATAGTCCAAAAAACCTAATAAAAATTGTCTGTGCCAAAAATATCGATTTTTGCAATTTGATTAAAAAAAAATTGTTAAAAAAAATTTGGACCATTTTTCGCGTGGGCGACTTCCTGAATCTTATTCTGGAATGTCTCACGAATGTGATTATGCAACAACTACCCACTGACCCAAGTATCATGGACGACCGTTCGAGATGGAAGCGAGTTGTGCAGTCAGCCAAGACCCACTCCGGTTTGTAGTGCTACCAGAAGAAGAAGACATAAGTAACTTTGAATAATCATATATCGGGAATTAAATTTTGGTATTTGTTTTTATAAAGGACATCGCACACATCTTATGGAAAATATAATGTCACTCAAATTCAATAAAATTTATACGAATAGATTCGTTTTAAATTAACGGTCAAATCTTATCATTGCGCCAACTCTTAATTATGATTAATTACGGCGCAAATTGCAATTAAAGTTTATCGAAATCAAATTTTTTAGTCAGTAAAAGTGTCAGTTACAATTACTATTGCTCTGGGTGCTATTCAAAAGAGCTTAAACCCCGCTGGGCCTAAGCGGATTAGTAAAACTAATCCGCTGATTTATGGAGTACCGACAATTTGGGTATTATAAAATATTTTCTCTCTCTCTAACTTATGTACGTATCCATTTGATTTCAGATTTATTTATATCAATTTCTGCTCTTATTATTGAAAATATGGAGTTGGCGCAATGATAAGATTTGACCGTTAATTTAAAACAAATCTATTCGTATAAATTTTATTGAATTTGAGTGACATTATATTTTCCATAAGATGTGTGCGATGTCTTAAAGGTGGTGGCTTTCTTTTGTTGTGGTACCTACATCATACTTGTTTTTAGTTTGACACGAAAACGTTTAATTGATGTACAGTGTGCATCGTTGGCCAAAACTAGACAACTTGAATCTATGATTGGCTAGCAATTGAATCAATAATAATTTATCAAGTCAGTGATTCTTTCCAAAATATTAGTTCCCTTCAAGAACACCTGCCTAATTCACGTAAAAAGAAAAAATATACCAGCTTCTTCTGATCAGTTTTCTTCAAATCCGCTTTTTATAAAAAAATCCTTCGCCATCTGTACAAAATATTAAGCAATATATTCTTTAACTCCAATACCAGTTTTATACAAATTGTGAAACAAAATACCGAACTTTCCAGCATACATTTTTATAGTAAAACAACGGTAGCCGTTGACGGTGGGTGTACACAATATGCGGAGCAGCTAAAAAATTCCAACTGGCACAATTGCGATATTTGCACATTGAAAATATGTGACGCAACAGTTACAGAAAACAATAATTCAGTTGCAGCTTTTTCTAACAGGGGAAAACTCCGAAAGGTTAACAGTGGCGTCGGTATTCTCTAAAACTCTAAATCAACGTCAATTTCTACCATAAAAAAATTAAATTCATATAAAAATCACAAATATGTGTATATATGTACTTACAAAACTATGATGTTTTTGATAATTAGTTGACCTAAAATAGAAACAAAAACCTTATTTTTATCTGTTATTTTTCAGTATGGTCTGTTGAAAATGTTCTGCTTGCTGACGCACTTATTCCAACGATATTTGGAATTAATCTGATTTGAGTTGTGGGTCCAAGGATCCAGTCCTCAAAATAGCTACTTCTTCTTGTTCTAAGGTGCCGAGACCGCTTGTCGATCGTTGGCTTTCATGTTGCCCAGCATACTAACAATCACTGTATTATTTACAGCCGTAGTTTTCCCAAACCATTGGCGTAGGTTTTTAAGCTAAGAAGTTTTACGGCGGCCCACACTTCTGTTTCCCATTATTTTACCTTGCATGACAAGGTGAAGTATGTCATCTTTTTCTGGGCGACGCATTATATTACCAAAGTATTCCAATTTGCGCCTTTTAACCGTGTTCACTACTTCGCAACTTTTATTCAAACTTTGCAAAACCCTTTCGTTTGTGACTCTTTCTACCCAACTGATCTTCAGAATACGGCGCTAGACCCACATCACTAGAACATGCTTCTAGGTTTTCTAAAAGCGATTCTGTCAGGGTCCATGCTTCAACCCCGTGAAGTAAAGGAGCATTTGAGGCAGCATTAAGTAAATAGTAAATCATGCCAACGAAGCAGTGACAAACTTCTTCTTTAACCCCTCTCATAATCAGAGGTTGATACCATTAACACTATTTTTACTCTATCTACCGCTTCAACCCCGTAACACTTCTATGTTCGTTTTCTTCTGTCTCCATGCTATTCTAAACATCCATCTGTAACACCACATTTCAAATGACTGTAGCTTATGTATGTGTTCTTGACAGACTTTTTCTACTTAATCTTCCGGACACTTGCGTTATACTGCTGGAAAAATACTTTTCTTTTTACCAAATGATGGCATTTCTTTTCTGTTTTATTGCCAATCTTATATTCTACAGTTCTTTATATCCCATTGTAATGCAATATCTTGAATTCTACAAAAGTACTGTAATGTAGTTCTGCAATCGAACTAAGAGAGTCATTAATATTCAGCTCAGCGGGGTGCTATTCTTCAACTAGAATAAATGTTATAAATGACTGTAATCACGGACGTACCTTTTTCCGTCACTTCCAACTTAATGCGTTAGAAAGAAATCGAAAAACTGTGATGCACTGAAAGACGCCTCTGAGAAAGAGTATACCTCGCTGGGCTGAACTCTTATTTCGATTGCAGAACTATACCTCATGATGATACGAATTGTGAATGTATACTAGCTTATTTTTCCTTATTATATCTGCTGTTTGCTAAGTGTCCATCGACGCCACTGCTAGTGTCCATAAGGGAAAGTACAACAAAACTACAATTCAATTAGTGTTATCTAATGTACCGCGCGGCCTAATCTTGGCACGTGTGTGAATTGCGACCATAACATGCGGAATAGAAATTTGCATACGTTTTATGTATATGCGAACCATTTTATTTGGTCGGAGGACAACTAAGGGAGTGTCCAAATGTGAAATACGACCTGTAAATAGAGCGTAATTACTTCAAACCAGAAAAAATGCGGTTACAGCTCGCTACTTACCGCCTATGGTGAGTCAGCTTGCTACCGTGATAAGAAACGAGGTTTCGGAAAAATGTATTGGTGTTAGATCGAGTGATATGATTGGTTGGATCGTGGGATGTCGAATAGGATAAATAATTTAATTACTACAGGCAACATGCCGCAGCAATGACAAAGTAAAGTCTCATATACTATTTCCACACAAACCTATTTCTCAATAAATGAAGCAAATCACTATAGTTAGTATGGTTCAGGATTTCAAAAATCTCTTTACATGCTTTTCCTTTGCTTGTTATGTGTGATTGTTGCAGTTAACTTCAGTTTGTCGTTTTATTTGATTTCGTATTTTCGAATGCCTATAACTCCATGTGATCTTTCTGTATTTATTTTTACATTTGAAGTTTATTTTCAAGAAGCCAAAATGTGGTGAATCTTATCAGAAGTAAATACGCTAAAAAATTTTCAAAAATATAATTTGAAATTTATTATTTCGCCTCCTTAACGCATGGTTTCTTGTTCCGTATTCACTGTAATGCTTTCTTATTTTGTTTGTTTTCATTGATTTCTTCACCATTCGTTCTCTTCTTTTATTGTTTTGAAACACCCATTGCACTTTTTTGCTTGGAGACATTATTCTCTTTTCATTTCGTTTCACTGTTAATCATTTACAATTAATTAATCATTAATTAATTCAGTATTCAGATAGAGATAGATCAACAAAAAATAAAGCCAGCAAACATATAAAAATAACTGGGAACAGTAATAAATGACAGAGGAAGGATCGATGATCTCAATAACAGACTAGGTAGTACAGGAAAACCATTCCAGGTTCTAAATACATTCTTTAACAACAAAAAAATACCAAGGAAAACGAAGATGACAATATGTACATGAAACAATATATAGACCAACATTGACATACTAAGCAGAAAGCTGGATCTTAAACAGAAGACACCTGAATGCGATACAAGCAGCAGATATGAAATATCTCAGAAGAACCATAGGGGCAAGAAGGACCGGCAGACTGAAAAATGAAGAAATAAGAAACATACATACTTAAAAATCAAACCGTTACTTGACACAAGAAAAGAAGAAAAAATAGCAAGTTCGGTCATGTAATACGAATTGGCAGTAACAGGCAAGTACAAATAGTGTGGGAAGCTAAACAAAAATCAGTAGAAGCAGACCCATGAAAGAGAGAAACGCGAGATAGCCGAGATATTACAAAAAATAAGGGCAAAAAATAATCTTGGCCATAAGCAACACAAATGGTGAAAAATGGAAAAGAATGGAGAAAATTCATCAAGTTAGAAGAAGCACCTCCCTCGATACTTAACGGTATAAGAGGAAGGATTATGTGTAATTCAGTATTCATTTTCTCTTATTAATAATTCTTCAACTTTTTCCTTTGTTGGAACACTAAACACAATAAAAACAAATACAACTTTCTATTATGTTTGTTTTTATATCATTGTTATTGTTATATTTAACTTTTTTTAAATTTTTTATCAGAAATACTTCACTTTCTATTTTCTAAATTTTGTTAAGGCAATAACCACATTATCCAGTTATTTATTTTTGAAAGCCAATAGTTCAGCTGCTACTTTCAAATTTGAACTCTAGTAAACTGTAAAATCGAAAGGTAAATCTTTCGTTTTTTTTAAGTTTTCATGAATGAAACGTCTGTTTTTAAAGCGAACGATAAAAAATAAACACATCATCTGAACCGTGTAAATACAACTATGCAAATATTTGCACTTTAATTTAAAACCTTTGCCAACGATTTACTGATTCATAGCGATTCGTATTTCTGGCGTTCGACCTTGTTAAATTAATAATTTCAACAGTCAAAAAATTCGTTAGTATGTTAGAGCTAATCAAAATAGAGTTAAAGTTAATATATGGTATGAAAAATCTTTTTTATCCAAATGTCATGTTTTAGAACGTCGACAAACAACTTTTTTACATAAATCTTGGTATAATTACATAAAAAAATGTAATTGAAGAATTATTATCAGATTTATTTTTTAAAAAGTTGACACGCTTTTAAAATAGTTGAATTTTGAATCATATCAAATAGCTATGACAAATTTTCATTTAAATTATGTGGCTTAGTGAATTTTAGGTTATCATTTCGTTATTATATTATTATATTTTACCGAAATTGTTGTGAAAGCTATAAGTTATTTTAAGTCCAGTGCCGTAGAATTGTTTTTAATAAAAAAATCGCTAAATGGGTCACTTTGTATTTGTATAACTATTTTATGATAAGTATTCCTTAAAAATTTCAACAAAAAACTCTCATGCTAGAAAGTAAAAATTAATGGTATATTATAATATTATCTATATAGCATAAGAAATACCATCTTCGAGTCAGAATTGAAAATACATTGAAACATTTTTAATTTAATCAATTATTATACAATTCGTTGTTTACACTGTTTATCATTTTACAGATGAATTTGTTTAAAAATATTATGAAATGCAAACAAGGAAAAAGGAACATTTCGGGTTGTTTAAATAAACTACTTAAATTGTAATCTTTCATCATACACAAATTGCTCAATTTTATGTAATATGCATAGATAGCGCAGCGCATTTTGTAATACAGAAATTCTTTGATAAAAATCATTGATAGGTATGTCTAAATATAAACCTACGAGAATAGAAGAGTGTGTAGTGTTCTAAAAACAGATGTTGAATACAGAACACTGCAACTCTTGAAAAGAAAGAAAAACCATAAAATAAATTAAGTATATATGTAGAAATGTAGATAGACGATTAGTCAAATAAACTAATTGGAAAAAATTTTTGCTGAGTTTGGGTGTTACACTTTTCATTCTTTGTTTGCTTATTTTATGATTCTTTAAAATTTTCTCGAAAGTTGTCAAAGGTTCTGGAATTCGAATAGAAAATAGGACATTCCTTTTCGTCGAGAATCTTTAGTTCCTGGGATATTGATGATCAGCCAAAATTCTATAAAAGGTTTACAACAATTTTTCTTTAAAAAGTACGTTTTAGGTTAATTTCGTGAAACTGATTAGGAATCTGCAAGTTTTTGTAATTCAAAATTTGTGATTTATGATTCATGTGAATAAGAAACAGCTTTGAACTTTAAACGGAATCTTGTCACTATATGCTCCTAGGTGTGGGAAGGAACACGAAAATCGAAGGCCACGATAAAAGTGATGACCTTTTTCTAACCTAACCAAATATTTTCCAACTAAACGTATCCTTATCCAAAGTTTTTGGAGTCACTTGGTTGTCTCCAAAAGTTTTTTTCCACTTGCGATCTAATAGGTACCTCGAAGTCATGCAACATGCAAGGTATGGTTGACTGTTTCAGGATCTCCGCTTCAGAGTCAGCAGCTCAATGCATGAAACAATCCTATTAGGCCTATTCGCGCTGTATACTCTGAACTTACCCGGAGGTAGAACGTCTGCGCATTACAAAATTGGACGTTCAATAAGGTCGCATATCGCACCCTCAGTGCAAGACTGCAGTAACTCAAAATTTTATGAAAATGAAGTAATCATGGAATTCGATTGTAAACATGCATATCTATCACCTGTAAAACTTTAGTAACTTTCAAATGCTTAATGGGCTAAATATTACAACAACAGTTTAACTATTTTGCGTTTTTGAACATAGTTCCGTGCAAAACTGTTGTATCTCTAATGTAACAGAGTTACAAGAGCTTTGCACGGAACACTGCAACGGATTCGATAACAAGCAGTAACAAGCAATGAAAAAAGTAAGATATTTGTTATTTTAATATCTATATCTGTGGTGTTTAATTTTAATATACAGCGCGTCTACGTATTCCATTAACGGCTGAGACAATAAACAAAGATTTTCGAGACCAATCTATTCATGTAAATTTTATGTCCTTTGTGTGATATTATATTTATTTTCCATAAGATATGTGCGATGTCGTTTGACCATTTATTTGTTAGATTGAATTAAAACCACATAAATTAGGACTAATTATTTACGACCAAAAAGTAGTTTTTCTCATGAAAGGAAAAACAGTTATCTTAAAACTTGTGTATTGACATTACTGAGAGGTCAAAAATATCTATTCTCAGAAACTTGCCAAAAATTCAAATGGCCAAAAAGAAAGATTTGGTATACTTATGCCATTCGGGTATGATACCAGAAGCCCACCATAGTTTTTATAAAAATATTTTGGCACAAGATGATGTACGAGAAGAGGACAACAACTACGGTAAAACCTCTCAGCAACGGCCAATAAAAATGAAAGAACTATTGACGGATATAGAAAGGTGGCCGGTATTACCAGTTTTTGTAGTCTGGATATACATATGTAATTGGTTTGGGGAATTTTTAAACTGGCCGTTATTACAGGTGGCCGATGTTGGCAGGTGGCCAGTAACACAGGTTTTACTGTAAAAGTAAATGTGTCTACACTTTTTACAATTATCTCCGTGCAAAACTGTTGTAACTTTGAAATTCTAATAGGTACTAAATGCGTAGTGATTAACAATTTTTTCCGTGCAAAAGTGTTGTAACTTTGAAATTCCTAATTTTTTTTGCATTAATATTATTTTATTTAAATTTCTATTTTTGGTTAATGTAACATAGGCTGAAAAGCATGCAAAATCATAATCAAATGTTAATTTTTCTTAAAACGTGTGTCTTATTTCACCGATATTAGCACGAAAATAAACAAAATCGTCTTTATCTCGAAACTTACTTATTTTGACTTACTGCAGTCTTGCACTGAGGGTGCGATATTTTCCTTTGAAAACCTAATGCGCAGGCGATCTCCTTCTGGGTAAGTTCAGGGCATGCAGCGCGAATAGGCCTATATGCAGGGGTCCCTTGATTGGCGCAGGGTCACTAAGGAAGCCTTACTGAGCTGATTCACTGATTCATGCTTGTTTTCAGCAGTACTACAGAGTACTGAAGAGTTGTATTTATAAATGACGATTTTTTACGAACTACATATTTGTTCAAACATGAACTTTGTCAGGGGACAGTTTCAGAATAATATTCGAGAAATAGAAATTTGGAAGAAGCAAATGAACAATATATGCAGAAAAATGAATAAATGATGTATCAACAAGGACATTAAATAAACCTAATGGAACCGCATCAAAACAGCCAAATAAAAGATCAAAAAAATAAGTGTAATTATTTAAATAAAGTCGTTATCCATTATTCTGCCCATATGATTCTGTCAGGGACTATTTCTAATTGTTCCGAAACATATATCATTTCATTTAATTACTTTATATCCGACTTTTGTATTTTCATTGAGAAATTTTACTACAACATATTGTATAACAATAACAAGAGGCCACATCTTCTATTCAAATCATCAATCGAAGTGCTTAACAATTAAAAACAATGAAATACGCCAGAAAATACGTTGTAAGCATGCTAACGAGTAACCACGACTTCCACAAGTAATTCACATGAGCCTTGTGGGCACTGGTGCCAAATATTTGTAATTTCTTCGATTCTCGGTTTTGTTAATACCTACATAGTAAATAACACGGTGCATCCTGTTTGAATCTTTAGTCTATTATTTATGCAGGACAAATATTATCTGTCGTTTTCTATATTTCAGTGTAAATACAAATTAATTCTTTTTCTAAATTTACTACACTTATAAATATTTTTATCCTTCCATATTTATTTTTTTTGTAAAAACTACGCACTTAGGAATGATTCCTGGTAAACAAGAATTTATTTTTAGATATCTATGGTAGACCGATCATGGTATTTGTGTTGAGAAACATTTCTACGATCGACAACGTTAAAAATACTTCTTCGCTTCTTAATTTCACCAAATGGTGTCTTTCACAATGTTTTAAAAAACTTCCTAGAGAGTGTGCCAAACAGACAAGATGCAAGGTGGGCTAGGAAGATAAATTTACGTGTTAGAAAAAATATCAGACGTGCGGAATGCATTTACGTGCATTCTGTTGCTTTGAGAACTCTTTTACACAAATATCTCGAAATGAACTGGAATTATGTAGTAGATTCTATTTTGATGCATTTTTTGTGTTTAACAATTTCTAATACACTTACTACTCTTTTATATTTTATAAATCAGCTCACTGACTTGGCCATCGACTGAGCATCTTGTTATTTGTGGTCCAAAACCTATATTCTATCCTGTTTGCTTTGGCTAATTATTGTTCTTAGTTTCTTGTTATTTCACGTCACTTTTGTAATAGTATTGTTCCTTGATTCTAATGAGTATTTTCTATACTATAGACATAATATAAAATCAAGATGTCTCATGTCAAGTGATCTTGATTTAACATTTAACTACTGACATAGATGTTTCAGGACGTAGACTCTGACGTGCGGTATGTCATACCGTTGCCTTTCTATGTTTTCAATATGAATGTCTCTTCCATACTTGTTTTTTACATCAACTACGGAATGATTCTTCACACAGCTGTAGAACAAAATACTGTTCCAAATAATGTCTATTTTTCCAAGAAAATGATGAACGCATGCATTATAAAAATGTAGAGGTTTTTAAAAAATCCTTTATAAGCTGAATTATAAAAAAATGTTTGTAGTAACTCAAAGTACTCAAATTTTGTAGAGTATTGGTAACTCAATAATAATAAAATAGTACTTTCTACTTCAGGTAGAACATTTGGATCAACTTGCTGCCATACTAATAGTGAAAGAATACGCTGAACTGCTTTTAACTATAGAAACGTAAACACTGACATGCGGTACGTGATACCGCAAAGAAACTTTACGTCAACGTAGCTCAAAGACTAAACCATACTAACACTAGAAAGTCTGGCTTAGCATACCTACCTAGAAAGTCCGAAGGGATAATTTTGGTCCTCAGTTCTTAAATCAATAAAAACTCAGTGTAAAGAAATTTTATGAATTCTAGACGATAGAATTTAATTTTATTTTTTAGTTTCATTGTGTAACACATTCGCTGCATATCAAAAATATTTGGAACACCATACAGTTGGCAGTTTTTGACATTTAACACACATTGCCTTGTTATAGCCCTGACACTAATTGGAAGTATGATTTCCTTTACAAAATATTTTCAACTGACATTTTTTTTCGTTTTTGGATATTAACGTTGGTTGATAGTTGTTGTTAGAACCTGTGTAGCTGGGTGTAGTACCAGATTTCAGGAGACAACGTATGGGCATGGAGCCCATAATTCTTCACAGAGCTGACGAATAAAATTATGAAGACTGAGTCGACTTCCAGCTACTTCTTTATAAATAATCCATGCATTTATTGCTCATAAGTCAAGAGTATTATAAAACACGTGCATAGGCCATCGTCTTGAAGCATCTTTTGTAGTATGTATAAAGACGCGCCATTTGGTCCTCTATACCAACCCTGTATTTGGTTTGTTTATAAAAATGTACTGTTTCAGGAAGTTTTTTTCCATAGACAGCAACATCCACTGATTGATGTAACATGCTCAACAAAATCTCGGTTTTGCCACTCTTTCCTGGGTATTCAGTAAGTGTTATTTTTTCGTCGCTCTGGAATATAAGAGTAACAGACAATTTTCTATTTTCACACTTTACGCTTAGAAAATCTTCCTTTCTCTTGCGATTCAAAGTACCCACAAGACTTACTGATTTCTTTTATAATGCCTTGGCCAATTTCAACGAAGTGAAGTAGTTATCTATAACATTTTTGCTCTTTCCCCAGTTGATTTTCCATTATCCGCAAAACAACGTGTTCACCAACAATTGTACATTCTTTATTGCCCAGATTATCAGTACCAGTATAATACGGGTAACCATTTACAATAAACAAACAACAAACACACATAAATATAATGTTACCTATCCCACAGGAATTTGAAAGAAAGACTCGTCGAATTCCGAAAAAACGCTAATAACTTACATAGGGCCAATTTGGCCCCTTCAGACTTCTACGGTAGACTTGTTAGAAAAACCATTTAATAACTTTAATAAACAATATTTTTTGTGTTAAACAAGGCTTTGTATCAAAATAATAAAAGTCATAAAATATGAAATTATTATTGCCTCAAATAGGAAAACTACAACAACTTCAATTCGCAACAGGGGTCAAATTGGCCCCTCCGGCTTTCTAAGAACACAATAAAGAATTATGATAAAATAATTAAACTTAAATTCTTTGACAACATAACCAATAATAATAGGTTTGTTCTAACTCGATACAAAACCGTTGTTCAACGGTAACGAAAAATGTGTTACTGCGCATAATTATTAGTTATTGCGCATGCGCGTAACGATTCAAGAACTGTTTTGTATCGAGTTGGAACAAAACTAATAATAACGTTAAGACTACGAAAATAAGGCAGATTGGTATAATATGGCCAGCTCTGGAATGATGGTAGCCCAAGCCGATTAATCGGTATAATGTGTCTACTAGTAAACTTATTTTTTGTAGCTCGGATATTGTATAAACTATTTTCCTGGTAAATAAGAAATAAATAAATCCTTTTGTAAATAATAATCAGTGAACATGCGGCAACGATGCTCAAGAGTTTAACGACTACCCATGTCCGGTGGTCATTGCCATTGACAATGTCACATTAACAGGAAGAACTGATTGTGCTCTGGGAACTGATCGAAAAAACGGAACAAGAGGTTATCTTCCAGGTTATGAAAAATATATATGTCATTTAACAGTCAGTTCCTGTACAAACAACCTTTATTTTAACGTTTTATCATATGCGCACAGCTACATCGGAATTATTGGGAGGTTTAAAATATTATCTTGAAATATTATAATATTACAGAAAGTTTAATTCATCATCCATTGTCTCCGTGTTAAAATACACCATTCCAGAAAACCAATTGACCGATACCAATTATTGGTATCAATACAAACTATACAAAAATATATAGGTACATAAAAGTAAAAAACATCATGTATGTACAGTAAGGTCTCGTTTTATGCGGTGGATACGTTCCTCAGAAAACCGCATATAAAAAAATTGCATAAAAAAAGACTACTTGCATTGAAAAAGTAGGAATACGTTCCGTGATTTTCTAAAATCACATAAAATGGTGGACGTTTGTCCACCAAAAATTGTGTCTGATGTTTTTTTTTCTTCATTGGGTCAAATAAAATCTTAAATAAATTAAAAACGCAGATTAACGATATTGAGATTGCAAAAACCTCTTCTAATGGAACATAAAACTTAATGACACTTAATTAAATGTTTCAATCCAGAAATCAAAATGTGTTGTTTATTATACTGCAACTTGAAATCAGCAACATTTAAATTTAATTTCAAAACAATTACAGGTTATATACTTATATAGTTCTGGATCCCGCGTATGAAAAAAAAGTTGATTAATAGCAAGCTGAAAATTTGTTACTAGCTTAAGGGTGTCTAGTCGGACAAACTTTGATATATGGGAACACCGAAACAGGGGAAATTTTAATTGTGGAACAGGTTAAAAGTTTGGAACGGTCAGACCACGAAAACGTCACATGTATTTTGTCCGACACAAACACATGCAAAAATCAGACTGCTATTTATCACCTGTCATAATTCCTGTCATTTGATATGTTCTACGTGTTCCACTCATTAAAATGCCCATTTGGTAACAAATAGCAATCTGATTTTTGCATTAGAGTTTAATGAAAGGGTAACAAATCAATTGGAATTTCTGTCGGACAAAATACATGTGACGTTTTCGTGGTATGACCGTTCCAAATTTTTAACCTATTCCACAATTAAAACTTCCCCTGTTCCAGTGTTCCCATCTATCAAAGTTTGTCCGACTAGACCTTAAGCTATTAACAAATTTTCAGCTTGCTATTAATCAACTTTTTTTTATACGCGGGATCCAGACCTAATACCTTTCAATGCGAAATTCAGATTGATATAATAGCTGCATGGTAGGTACATCATGTAACAAGGGGAATACCCGAATTGCAAACTCTCAGACTACTGGATGGGAATAGTTAATATTAATTATACTAATTGTTAATAATATACATTTTTTAATGAATTACCGCATAACTTCAAAATCGCATAAAAATAATCCGCATAAAAAGAGACCTTACTGTATATACAAAAAATTGTAAAAGGATATTCAGGGGGTAGGCGCAGAATCTTGGTCCAATGATATAAATACATTCATTTTTTTGAAATCCTGAGAAAACTAATAAATATTCTTGAAAAATTTAAACGCAGCATGAAAGACCGATACATTATTACCGAGGGTCGAAAGTCCCTTAGAATAAACAAAAAGTTTCTTTTAGGTGGAATATTTGAAATTAAAAATGTTACAAAAATAAATAGTTACAATTTTGATTGTGAGTAGGTACCTCTCTCATAGTTTCTGTCCTTGTGGGATCGGTACTCACCGGAGGGACCGCAGACGTTCGGAAACAATTAGCGTCTCTTTGCAAAGACAATGACGTCGACTTTGCAAAGTAACAAGACACTTACTCAACACACACACTACACATTACTCCCCTGACTTAGTGATAAGTTATACAATTACGTGGCTAAAGGTTCTAGTTCTAAACCAAAGCCAGAATCAGAGAAAGAAAGGCACGTCTCTCTATGCTTTCCTAACATAGTGGTCAGATGATTTTTTAATTTTGGATCATGATTATAATGAGATCTGTTTATATTACAATATCTCACTGTTTAATTGCCTTTTCCGTTTATTTCACGTACCCAGTCGAAAATAATTCGAATTAAAACAATGAACGACCAAACACCCTGTACAAACACATTACCGTCTTCATTTCATAGAAATATGAGTAAATATAACACATTTTTGTCTTCGACATCACAAACACACTTAAAAATCCAGACATGTGCTTCCCGCCAGATCGAGCCAAGGTTAAGCCGAGGTTACACCGCGTAGACGACTTCCGTTCAATCAAGTTCCCATCCTCGAATTTTGGGCCCAGATTGCGCCCGGAAACTATTCCATCTGCCCTATTTAATCAAACGCATATTATTTCCTATCGGATGAGGAACTATGTCGTAGTAAATATTATATGAATTTAATCAGCTTGTTATCGGTTACACCGTATCGTGGTTTTTTTAATGAAATAAAAGTAATTGCTATGCTAAAATATACATTAATGTTACTCTTTTTTATATCTATCTACAGATAAAAAATAACGTATATAAAGTTGTTACAATGGTTATTATTTTTTTTATGTAGTAGCAATGGTCCGAACCACAACAGCTAAATTAGTTAAAATATGGAAAGATCGAGCAATAACCAGGAATACTAAGCTCAGCTTGGTGAAGGCTCTTATTTTTCACATATTTATATATCTACATACGCAGCTGAAACAAGGACTCTCAAAAAAGTCGATAGAAGTAAGATCGCAGCCTTTGAAAGGTGTGTGTAAGGAAGAAATCTACGCGTGTCTTCGTCTTTTACTACTCACGGGAGCTCGAAACTCTTTGATGTTTCGTATTGGGATATTATTTTGAATATACCTACCATAACATGCTCTCATTTTGGCACCATCAACACACCCCTTCCTTCGCCTTGACCTAGTTCGGCTGGATAAACGCTGGTTCAAAGACTTGTTACCTCTGATTCACCAGAGCTGCACTCTGATAGATGCCATTGTGTCTTCCTCATGACATAGGTGACAGCTTGGATCCCTCATGCAACACCCAATTTCCAATATCCAATTATTTTAGGCTATTGCATAATGTTTTGGACACTAATGCCTGGTTGCACCAACAGATCTTAAGCATAAGACGTGCCTTAAGCTCAGCTTATTAAACATACGCGTTGCACCATTGAGTCTTAGATCAATTTTCATCTTGCCACAATGGATTGCCACGTCGATTGTATCTTAACTTAAACTTCGTCTCAGTTAAGACGTGCTTAGGTAAAAATTGAAAATTATGGATCTATAAGCTGATCTGAGCTAAGCTGGAGCTAAAGATTTGTTGCTGCAACCAGGCATAATTCATTCATATTTGTATCGCCAAAAGTTCTGATTACAAAACAAATATTGATTTAAAAGACTAAGTTTTTCAACCTAATAAAAATATTTGTAAAATAAAATATTTTTAAAAGATTTTTAATTGAAAAGCTTATTGGCCAATTTTCCTGGTGACACCTCCAAGGCTTCTACAATATGCAAGCCAGATGGATGCTGCAGTGAAGACAAAAGGGAAGGAATTCTACACTATGCAATTCACAACCCCCGTCTGCAGCTTGGTAAAGTTCCAACGCAAAATGGACTTAGTTACTCTATAGGAATAATACTAATATAAAATAAAAATTTATACCATTTTTATTCAGTTGCAATGCGAAGCCAAAACCATCTTAATTTTTACTTAGATTAGAGAGTGCAGCCAGCACTCTTATCGACGATTTCACCTCTTGTTAGAGGCTCTTCAGAGAATGCATAGGCTGCTTTCTCTACTCCAGGTAAAAATTTCTCGACATATTAGTCCCCCATTGCAATTGGCGTGAAGGTAGTAGATGCGTAGCGGCATCTGCTAAATAAAAGACTAAGTTTTTCAACCTAATAAAAATATTTGGAAAAGCTTATTGGCCCATTTTCATGGTGACACCTCCAAGGCTTCTACAATATGCAAGCCAGACAGATGGATGCTGCAGTGAAGACAAAAGTCTGGCTTGCATATTGTAGAAGCCTTGTAGGTGTCACCAGGAAAGTGGGCCAATAAGCTTTTGAATTAAAAATATTTTATTTTACAAATATTTTTATTAGGTTGAAAAACTTAGTCTTTCATTTAGCAGATGCCGCTACGCACCTACTACCTTCACGTCAGTTGCAACGGGGGACTAATATGTCGAGAAATTTTTACCTGGAGTAGAGAAAGCAGCCTATGCATTATCTGAAGAGCCTCTAACAAGAGGTGAAATCGTCGATAAGAGTGCTGGCTGCACTCTCTAATCTAAGTAAAAATTAAGACGGTTTTGGCTTCGCATTGCAACTGAATAAAAATGGTATACATTTTTATTTTATATTAAATATTGATTTGTATTCAATTATAATTTATCTAATTTTTCCCCTTCTTTCCCTTCCCTTCCATTATTTTCCTCTTCTCTTCTTTATTCACAGCTTCGTACGTTTGCAATACATACTTTATTAATGTCCTGACGAGTTTTTGGAAGAGAAAAGTGAGTCCATGTTTTCCTTTGTTGTTAAGTTCATTAGATTAGGTGTATGTGACTGGTCTATGTAAGTACTATGACGTATTATGTATGTCGTATGGTGTCTGTGACTAAGGGTCGAAGAAGAAAACATCTTCATTTTGTTCATTTAAACAGCAAAACTGGGATTTTTATATACCTAGTTCATTCTGGCTCGGCCTTTTTGTCAAAATAAGTTTTAAAATTAATTTTTTTTTGTTTATTTTCCTATCTTTTCCCCTCCCTCTTTTGTTCTTTCATTCGTTATTTTCGATATTTAATATAAAGCTAGAAAAATACTAACTCGCATAGTAAATAAATTACGCTAAATAAATTCTAATGTCATGTAGGTATACAATAAATATTTTGATGCGATTGCCACAGATGAATATAATATTGCACAGCAAATATTGAATAACAGTATTATCAAGTGAAAACACCTTTGCAATAACGATATCACCTCACTTTTTATTCAGTGCAACACTAAAAATAATCGAGAAATAAGTCCAGGGACGAATTTAACACAAAAATGGTTCACACTTTTACCATAATACTTGAAGGTTCAATATTGGTATTTCAGTTTAATATTGACAGTTGACATGCAAATATTGCGTAATACATATTAAGGGCGTAGGCGCAAGATTTCGCGCCAGTGTGTATTAAATTCATTAATTTTTGTCGAATCCTGAGAAAACTAATAAGTATTTTTAAAAAATTTAACGGTCAATGAAAGATTACATTATTACCGAGGGCCGGACGTCCCTTAGAATAACCAAAAAAGTTTCTTGAATGAGATACCTATTTGAAATTAAAAATCACACTGAGTTTTCTTTTTTTTTTCACCCCTGTAACTTATTAAAATAAACATAGAAGTTTTCAGGGGCTTTCTGCCCTCAGTAATATTGCCATCTTTCATGCCGCCTTAAAATTTTTCAAAAATACTTATTAGTTTTTGTCAGGATTCGAAAACAGTGACACATTGGCGCGAAATTTTGCTCCTACGCCCTTTAGGGAATACGAAACAAATAACTGTATGATGATAAAAACATAAACATCTTTAATAAATCATTGATGGTACCTATAAATGTTGTGTTTTTTCACATGATTTTTTATGGACTTTATCTGTTCATTGCCTTGTCTTCATTGCTTTCATCTTTGTCTTGGTCATCAATAATAGTCTTGTCTTCTTCACAGATATGTTACGAGACTGCCAAACAGTCTCGTAACTTGTCTGCTTTGGTCTTCTTCTTCCACTTATTGAATCTCTTAACGATTAGAATTATTGGTAATTCTTATTCATACCTTCCATTTTCATTAGACGTTCTCCTCAATCCTTTTTTTCTTCTACTAACGTATTATAAACATGTTTTACTTGCGTTTTATTAATTTTTTTTGTTTCTGCTGTGATCCAGTTCAAGCTTCAGATTACTGTAATATTTTATGACGTTGTTTTAAGTAACAAACTAAAATATTAATGCTACCGTAACGATAATTTACGATTTTATTTATTTACGAGCGAGTTTAACAAAAAAACATGGCTTGAAAAATTGGTGTTATCTTTGTCAAACAAAATCGAAGTGAATAGGGTCGTACGCCTTGTATATTATCTTGAAAATTGTTATCGTTCATCCAAGGATATAGTTTTGTTGTATTTTAGTGTTCAGTTTAGTATTTTATATAGTTTTTAAGAGTGACGAAAAAATTTTATGGTTTTTTAGGAAGTGATTAAGAACATTCAGTATTTTTTAAACATTGTATAATTAACATCAGTTTGTTTGAGAGCTTTTTAGTAGTACCTTTTATAACGATGTCTACTGTCCGACGAGCTACTTGACAGCTGTCCATCCTTAATTCAAGACGGCCACAATGGGCTACCATGGCTGACTCGAAGAACAAATTAATCTATACGGAACTAGCTATACCTACATAAAGAAAAGACAAAAAAACAAATATCGAAATAAATAGGCTATTTTGGACACCTGCTTAGAAGAATTGGTCTTGAAAAACTTACCATTCAGGGAAAAGAGAATGCAAAAAAAAGTCGAGGAAGATCTCCCACACGATGCACGGACCATATTGTTGCCTATTGGTGTTCCATTGTCAGAATTTGTTAGAATGGTGTAATATAGAGAGAAATGAGAGAAATATTGAAATAATCAGCTAATATCTTCTTGATATCACGATACCTGCATCAGGTTAACGACACAGACAGCATACAAGCGCTACTAACCCTGAACAGACCACGTGTCATATCAGGGCTAGTAATGGAGTGTCATGAATCACTAGCCCAAGCTTCGGATGGTAACAACATCATCCTGAGGTGGGTTAAAGGACACAACTGAAATAAAGGCAACCGCATTGCTGACCACGGAAATAAAGGCAACCGCATTGCTGACCAGCTAGCTAGGAAGGCAGCAGGCCTAAGACTCTTAGAACCTGGTGATCTTTTTGGCTGGTCAACTGCAACAATCGCGGAAATTGTCAAATGTCACACGCAAACCGTGAAAAGATGGGAAGAAGGACCAGGATGTAGACTTGCCAAGGTAACACTAAGGAAGCTTGGGAAGTCAGCATCAGAAAAGTACTTGAGAATGACCAGGAAAAACCTACGCTTGACAGTTGGTTTTTTAACTGACCATTGTCAACTAAGAAAACGCCTCCACACACTGGGGCTAGTAGACACATCTCTATGCAGGAGGTGTGAACGAGATGACGAAACTGTCGAGCATGTCCTATGTGAATGTCCGGAGTTACCGTCAATACGAGAGTATGCGTTCAGCGAGCCTTGGCCTACACCTGCCGATATAGGGAAGATGTCAACAGGTGATTTGTCCACCTTCCTGAAAATGACAGGATGGATGATGAACTAAGGACGACAACCCCCTGGGAGGATGTACAATGGGTCAATTGTGGCCTAAGTGCTGTGGGACTTGACTCACACTCCCTACTCTACAGATACAGATCAGGTTAACGACTAGGAAGTAGATTATGACGATTTTTAAACGACTCTTTTTCTAAAGCATAAAACTACATATGTATTTTCAAAAAATCTTTGTAACGGAAGTTACACAACACTTTTTTTTTAAATATTTCGCGTCTACACCTCTAACAATCAAGTATGTTGTACCATTATTTATTCGAACCACCTCATTACCGTTGGGCAACATTTTCTGTTGTAATTTTTCCAGTAGTTGTGTCAACTTTTTTAACATTTTTTTAAAATTACACCTATGCTTTATTTTTATAAATCGAAGTTTGAATCGAATCGCAAGACCGCTGTAACCACTTAATTCATAGTTTCTAAGGGGGCAGGCGCAAAATCTTGGTCCAATGTTATTTAAATGCATTTATTATTTTTTTTATCTATTATTTATTATCTATTATTTTTTTTTTTCGAATGATGAGAAAACTAATAAATATTTTTGAGAAATTTAAACGCAGAATGAAAGATTACATTATTACCGAGGGTCGAAAGTCAACATTTGAAATTAAAATCACACTAAATCATCTCTTTTTCACCCCTGTACTTAACTTATTAAAATAAATATTATAGAAGTTTTCAGGAATTTTCGGCCCTCGGTAATAATGCAGTCTTTCATTCTGCGTTTAAGTTTTTCAAAAATATTTACTAGTTTTCTCAGGATTCGAAAAAAATTAATGTATTTAATTATAATCCAAAAGGAATTAGACCAAGATTTTTCTCCTACCCGAAGTTTACTTCACACAAATCAGACAAGTCTATGCCGGAGGTAAAGGGCACTATGTCCATTTTTGTCAATATTGGGATTATACTGCAGTTATATTGAGCTGTTAATTCTCCACACAGAGGTATACAGCACTATGTCCTACTTTATAAAATAACAAAGATAAGCACTTTATAAAAAGTATCATGTCACATTTTGTTTAGAGGCAGAGGGCACCATGTGGACATGAAACCCTATACCTCTGTGTACATTGCCTTATAAATCCAGTATTAAACAAACACTTTACCCTGTAATGTTTGTCATGAAGGATAAACAAATTAAAGTTTAACATTGTATAATGCATTTTTAGTAAACATTTAGTACCATGACCCAAAAGATCTTAAAGAGGTAAAGCACTATGTCCACTACATTGTGTTTTAATCTGTTTTATTAAAAATAAATCAAGTTTATTATCACAATATGTGTTTTAAATAATACAATTTTGAAAGTTAATACTCTGAAGAATAAATTAGACAAGGGATTGTGACAATGTGTATTAACATACATCCTGTGAATAAAGAAACACAAAAATAAACTTAAAACGCTTCTCCTTTAAAATTACAAATTTGTGACGTAGTTCCCTTTACCTCCGGCATACAGAAGTATAAAAGTGAGGTCATAGACATTTTGATAATTTATCTTTCTGTATCTACTATAGTAAAGGACACTTCATACTTTTGGGCTATAAGCGACGTGCGGATTTATGTCCTTGCGGCTGCCTATGTTTATTTTGCAGTGTTTTTGGCAAAAGGTTGCAAAAATAAACAAAGTTTTATCAACATCTTTGAATAATCTAAACAAATTAATTCCACTTAATGTTCATACAGTAGTAGTATAAAGATATTATCATTCGTATTAATCACAACAAACCTTGTATGTAATCTCCTAATTTTTGCTTCACCTTCTGAAGCTATCATAACCATTGTCATTAAAAAATTGAATGAAATAATTATAAGTATAAATAGATAAACGATGCGATAATAATAATTATCTTGTTTTTACAGGTAAATAGACAGAGACGATGTACCTTCGTAAGCGTAAGTATACAGCAAATTTTAAATTATATTTTAACGAATATGTAATAAAAAAGTATATCAAGCGTTATGCCCGCACTTCACTCTCGCCGAAGTCGATCGAGGTTCAACAAGTACGAGAGTGTAGACGGCCACCTTGTGTTTTCACTTCGTTCTACTTCCATTCTCTGTCGGTCTGGCGCGGTGGCGCGTCCGAGTCAAAGCGATCTTTGTCGGTATCGCCAAAGAATACTCCATCCAAGTTGGATGGAGTATTCTTTGGTATCGCACTTCCTCGCGAAGTAGAACGAGTGTGTAGAGAGGGTACTTCGGACTTCGGTCAACTTTGGCGAGAGTGTGGAGCCCGCTTTAGAACCGCACTGGAAATGCAAGGAAAAGAGCATGGGTTTGAGTTAAGATAGAAGAGTAAGAGGAGTCAAATTTGACAACAATTACTTGTGTTGTCATACATTATAATGCATATTCTATCTAGAAGAATTCTAAGAAATTTGTTATGTATCGGTTTTAACGAATATATTTTTAAGTATTCAGTTAAGTTAAAAACAAACCATTACGTTGCAGCCGTGTAGGTTGACTTATGCTGTGTGCCTGGAAGGCACTATACTACGTTTATTCCCAAGGTAAGCTCGAGAGACACGTGATCGGTGGGTGTGTCGTGTCATCGCAGAAATTAATTACTAAAGCGCTGGTTTCCTCGAAAGCGGCACCGACAAACAGCGACCGTAGCACTGCGATGAATTACGGTGAAAATGTCAAGGTTCTTCACTGTGGCAATGGAATGTGCAAACTCAGCAAGCGGTGGCTTCCAACGCATCCTTGGAAACCACCGCTATTATTTTGCATGGTAGAGTTTTTTTATGACAGTCATTCATCGCAGTGTTATGGTCGCAGTTTGTCGGCACCGCTTTCGAGGAAACCAGCGATTAACCAATGACACGCTGCGACGACACGACTCTTCCACCGATCAGTCTGATCTCAATCTTATCTTGGGCTTGGGAACGAACGTACTGTATATACCACCAAGAGAGAAAAAAGTATGACTTGTGGTTAATGGGAGATTTGGGAGTAAGACAATAATCTACTGTAAACTATAGATTACAGAAATATTTCAGATTTGTCCATTTTCTGTTCTATATATTGCACTCTCATCCGCATGTATAGTCTAAACGGAAGTCGGTCAGAATGCGCAACAACGTGGTGGTATCGATGTTTTAAGTAATTAGAGAAGTCGCATGAAAGATCAGATATTTTAACATCTCATTAATCATTGTAAATTTGTCATTTTAGAACTTACAGTAAACTCTTGGGTATTATTCTGAAGCTGTTTCTTTGTGGCATCTTATTTGGATATTAGTAGATACAGTTAAAATAATTATTAGACGATAAATATTACGCAAGAAAAATTAAAACGTTTTTTCTAATTTCAAGTACAAAAGAAGCAAGTTCATTAGTAGAACCGAATTCAAAATTATTTTGCACATCATATTTGAAACAATATTTGATTAAAACATCTCATTTTTGTTGTTAAAAAGTATATTAATTTGTCTGGACTAAATTACGGTTCTGTTGATACCCTAGAAAACTTCACACAATGTTGCCAAACTGAATTTTGTTTTAAATTCGGTTTAAATTTTCTAGCCGATTTCCGAGCGTACTATACCTCATACGTTAGAAAACATCATCAATGAATACGCGTTCAAATTCACTGGGCACGAGAATTAAAATTCGCGGATCTGTTTGAGATTTTATACTACATATTTACTACCGGTGGAAATTATGCTCTAACAGAGTTACCAATGAACTACTCAACGAAGTGAGTGCACCAACTCGCTATGCTCTCGAGCCGTGATTTCCCTTTGTTTTTGTTATTTTTTCTTTTTGGTTGTTTTTTTTTTGCATATTTCCCTTAGTCGTATTTATATATCATCGTAAACATTCTTTACTTTTATTTTTATTACATTTATTCTCATATCGTTCATAAAACATCCATGTAGGTACCAGAACAATTAAGCTCTATTTTTATATATACATTTGATGTTTGTAACATGAAAGAAACCATATTTTGCCTTATTATTTTCTGTTATAAAAAATACATGAAGTACCTACATAAAACAACGTACATACATAAAACTTATTCTGAAATAGGTATATTAAATTATATCATGAAAATATCCCAAGAGAGTTACAAAATTTTCTACTTTGAGTTGTTGGCGGTAACTTTTACTTGATTCAGACTTTCCTTCTTCTTTTTCTTCTTCTTAAATGTCATCTCCCAAAAACGAGAGGTTGGCTACTACAATTGCAAATTCTTGTCTGTCTTCACCTGTTCTTATTAGCTGTTAAAAATTTCCGGACTTTCCAGTGTAAGGGCTAACTATACATATTTATTTCCTTTTAGTTCCATAATAGATAATCATCGACATTTTATCATTTAAATTTAAGTTCATTTTTTGCAAATGTTTCAAGTATCCATTGATGATGGACCGACCAATCGATAGGATTGAAAATGTTTTGAAAAAATTTTAATCCTTTTGGATATTTTCATAATTTTCTGATTTAATAGGATACGCATAGGTTACGCATACCAAGGTATTTTCTTTTATGTATCAGTTTTTCTTAGTTCATGTACTGATTTATCAAACTTTACCTATTTGTTCTCAGTTGGAATTTTATATTATATATCTCTGAACTTTGGCTTCCATTATCTTTATCTTTTCTATAATTTATATATTTACACATTGTTAATTATTCAAGAAATGAATTTGCTGCAAAATGAAGAATACCCCTCCGACGGTCACTAATGAGGGTGACACATACGTGAGGGCCTTTACGGTCCTCTCTGAATGAATTGAAATGTAATTGTGATAAGATGGGTCAGACACATGGTTGGACATCCTACCTTCAAGAATATTTATTACACCGCGCCAGTGGGGCCGTTAAATATATTAGTAGTTGGTAATTAATTAATATTAATTCACACAATGATAAAAATTAAAACCCAACGTAATTAGACCACAAAATTACGACGACACTGATGTATTCCCTGGTTTGCCCAGCTGAAAGGGTTTTTGAAATGTATACCTGTACCACCAACCCATGTCACTCAATGCTCACCATAAATAACCATATGTATTTGTTCAAGGATCGTAAATCACAAAATTTTGAGAGGAATTTCTCTATTTCAAGTTGCGTTTACTGTATTTCACGTAGGGTTGAATCTCGTCTTCAGTTTTTATCTTTTTCTGTTACATTTTTTTATTTCACTCAGAATGTCGCTTCGCGCGCTTCGACCTAGTCGTGAGATTTCTCCATAAGATGTCTCTCATTTTCATTTTGCAGCGAATTCTTTTATATTAGTTTTACTCATAGGTGCCAAGATTGCGTTGGATTTTTGCCTTCATGAATAGACAGGTAGTCAACTTTTAGACTTCCCCGTGTCTTCTTTCATTCACTGTTCGTTTGGTTTTGCAAGTAATAGAAACCGCGAATACAGGTGTAACCAGAAATTGGTCCCAAGAGAAGTGTTTAAATATTTCTCCGGAAATAAAATTTCGAATTGTTAACATTGTTAATTATTCCAGCAATGTACATTTTTCTTCAAAAAATTTGCTACTATACGTATGTTAACGAACCATTATAACCCTTTTTGTTTTGTGTTCATTGGACTGTTCAGACATAAATGTGTTTATGACGAAGGTCTTATTAGTGAGATATTAGTCAGGCTTGGTGCAGTATGTGTATATTTGGTAAGAATAACAGTTACGTTATTTTAGGAGCAACGATTATGTTTTTAATTAAATTAATTTCTTCCTGTTTTGTATTTATTTCATAGCTTTGTCTAATAATTTTTGTACCATTGTTACATTTAATTTAATTTATACTTATTTTAAGAGATCTTAAGTAACGTTGTTTTCACGAGGATCACGTAAAAAAAAGGTAAAAAGCTTTTCCTAAGCTCTTTCAAATAAAGTTCACCAAATTCGCCTGATAAATTAGCCTGACTAATCAAAGCATCGGAGCTATCAACTTCGATGAGAGCTACATAGACCGAAATCCTACTTATCGTGTTTCAGCTGGAATACGAATTACGAACACGAGAAAAAAGGGCCAATTAATCCATTAGCATTCGAGAAAAGGACAGTGTTAGATTAATTCAACGTTTCTACCAATGCCTACTCATTGTTCTACTACTATAACCTACTACATTCGGGATAATGATTTCTTATATAAAAAAAGGAAAAATCGGCAGGCGGCATTTTCGGTTACCTACCAGGCCAACTCAACCTTATCTCTCTACCCATTACGGGTTATTTCTATTTCGGTAGCCAGGACCGGCTTTAACTTTTTTTTTTAAATATTGAACAACCAAACAATAATTATCGTTAAAGAATGAAAATATTATTTGATACCATTTAAATAAGCATGCGCTCCCCTACATATAAACCGCAAACCGGTTGAATCGAAGAGGGTGAGCGGCGAGCACCAACGTATCCACTATGTGGAGCTGCTACACCGAACACGGAGCACCAACTTATGGATACGCACCTTAACAGCGGCATACAGTTAGTTATTCATCCACCTAATCCTAAACCCCTATGGTAACATAAACAGACTTTGTTTAAATACCAAAATATGTACCTTACAATAGATAATAAATAAATAAGGGGATACTATACAATATTTAATTAAAATATTAAATATACAGTGATGAGCTGCTAATAATCGGCAAAATAACGCAAAAAATGGAAAACATAATACGTTGTGAAGTAAAAAGAGATGAAACTAGTAGAGGTAGAAATTATCGATATAAACGTATAAATTAACATTCCATTACATAGTTTCCCACCTTTAGACGTATCGGAGAAGTATGACAACTGTCACTGTGACAGAAAAATTTTATAAAATACGTCACAGACGTCTATAGGTGGGAAACTATTTATGTAATGTTAATTTATACGTTTATATCGATAATTTCCACCTTTACTATTTTCATCTCTTTTTATTCCACAATGTATGTTTTTCATCTTTTGCGGTATTTTGCCGGTTATTAGCGCGCTCACCAGTGTAAATTACTATTCATCTGGCGGCCATACCTCAGTGGCCCGGTACTGGCATACCAGAGGCGGACGACCAGGGCTTGATCCCGACAAGCAGACACCACAAAAAAATTTAAATTTCTAATATATTCGTCGGTCCCGACTACGTAATTAGTCGTTAACACTAAAATCTGAGCAAGAAGGTTACAGGAATGGAAAATGTACAACAAGCCAGTTGACTTCAGGACGACCGTTTATAGCAAACAGCCCCCGAAAAAGAATTTGTTGTAATGTTATAATTTGCATATATCTCCTCTTCCTCCTCTGTCCTTTGCCCTTTGTAAGGATGTGGTGACTTTATAGTATTAGATGTATGGTTGCTATCCATTCTTCTCTATCCTGGGCGTGGTGTACTTCCTCAGACAGAGAGTAACCGACGATGCTCTTTATTTGGTCTGATCTTCCGAATGGTGATCTTCCTCGGGTTCTTTTAACATCTACTTTGCCTTCAACCACTAACATTTCCATACCTTTATTTCGATTGAAAAAAAATTTCCAGTGTGCAACATCACTTTACGATTTAACTGTCAAAAAATAAATTGAAAATAAAAGTTGTCAAAACTTTACAAGGCGTTTTCTCAAAACTGCTTTTTTCAAAGGCGGTGGACATTGTAAGACCTTACCGATCCACCTGAAATTTTGCAAGGATTTTTTTTGACATTTCGTGAAGTAACGCTGTTAGATATTTTTTTTTGATAATTTTTTTGTTAACAATAATACATAAATATGTTGATTTTCACAGTTTTTTTTGTACAAAAAATTTCGTTATCTTTTACTTGCGATACTAAAAAGTCAAAACTCACTAAAACTTAAAAACTCGATAGGGTTACCTCGAGAAACTTCTAATAGTAGGGAAGGAAAGTATGCTAAATGTGCAGTCACTCGAGCGTTATGGGGACCTATTGGGTTGTGAAGATTAGATCCTAAAACCAAAAAAGTTAAGTTTTTCATTTTAGTGGGGACTTTCCATATTTTAATTTAATTTTCCATTTCCAACAATCGTTTTTTCCGATTATAGCGAAATCTATCCATAATTCGAAAAACTGTCTCGCATAAAAGTTGCTCATTTTTAAGTAGGGAATGCAAATCAGCAATAAAAAATGGGGGTTCCTATTTAAGACTTTAAAGTAACCCCCACCCCACCTCCTTGGTGGGTCGTGTTTGGTGCCATTAGATAGATTTTTAAAAAATATCGAATACGTGAATTCTTCAGTTTTTCGATCTGATGTTCATTTCGCGAAATATCGCGGTGTTCGTATGTAAAATTTTAAATTTACCCCCACCCTTTTCCGTGGGGGGTTGTGTTTGGTGTCATCCGATAGATTTTTGAAAAATATTGAGCACGTATTTTTTAGTTTTTCGATCTGTTGTTCATTTCGCGAAATATTTGCTTTTTTCTTGTGAAACTTTGTGACTCACCCATTTTCTTACGACCCCATAGAATCGTCAGATTTTTTAAATTACACTGTTTTGCATGTACTTGACTTACCTTATCTTAATCTGACGATTTCGAGTTTTTCTAAGGAGAGATTTTTTTCGGACCCCCCTTAAAACAAACTCCCCTATATTAAGAGGCAATATATGGTAGAGGTACATTTACAGGGTACAAGGTTTCTCCCCATGTGATAATCTGACGCGCTCCTCGAGTAACTGCAAAAATCACCGCTTCCCTCCCCTACCATAAGCTAATAAAATGTTTTTGAATTTTTTGTTTCACATGATCCAATGGAGTTCTGATGTCCATCGCAAAATCCATTTTTTTAGATGTCCTAAAAATTTGCCACCGTTGGCTTATTTTTCAATATTTCGCATTGATTTTTTTTAACATTATTTAAATTGTTCTGAATACGATTATTTAATTTAAAAATAAAATATGTAATTCTACTATAGTTTAAAAAATCATGATACTGTGCTTGAAATGCTGATTTCAAACCATATTCCCCCACTAAACCAAACGTTTAACAAACAAAACGTGGCATTAAGCGCTCTTATGTGTATAGTCCCTTAGATATTAACAATAGTTATTACATTACAATTCATTAACACGAAGGTCTAGAACAGATGATTTCCATGATCATCAAAGTAATTCTCATATTTCTATAAAAATATTCTAATATTATTCTATTATAATTTAATTTCGTTACTATTATGATTATTTAATAAAAAAATCTTTAATCCAGCTTTTTAGTTTAACTGAAAAATATTTGCTAAAGCCAGACCTGCCCTTTTAGTTCATAGTGTGGTAAAGGAGCAGCTGGCCGGAAAGTGGTCGACATGTGGAGGCCCAACGACGACGTTGTAGGCAACAGGAGAACGAGCAAGTCTGCTGTACAGCTGCCGCTAATATACATGAACGCATATTTGCCTAGAGTGTCTTTCTTTTCTTGCTTTCGGACTCTTGGGTCGGTTTCCACTGCCACCTTTTTCGACCTGATGTAATTCGCCCCACAAAGTACCTTTTTGTTGAGTATTGTGTGAAGAAATAAGGTCCAAGGGCATTTCAGAAATACCCAATTTCAATTACAATTATTTCTTTTCAAGGAAGAAACCGTTTCAGGGTCTAGCACAAGGATAATAAGTTGTTGTGCCGTATCACAATAATTGTTACAATCATAACATCATTTAGACATTGATTTACGTTTTTCTTTTGTTAACGTGCAGGTTGACATAATTTTTTCTACTTGTGTATAGTCGGCGCGGGAATCTGTTGGAAAATTTACACTGAATATTAACAAAATTCAGTTTGGCAACATTGTCTGAATGTTCATATTAACATAATATACCTTCTAATCAGTGTTGCCAATCGGATTTCTCTAGATTATCCGATGATCGCTCGAAAAATATCGGATTTGTCACGAAAAGGTAGGCTAGGTCAAAAATTATTCTGTTATTAAAATCAATGTGGCCAATGTTATTCTTTTAGTCCCCTTAACAACCATCAAATAACAAAATCCGTTGTTCGTACGCCAATCAGTTGATTGTAATCAATTATCTTTATGATAATTAACAGAATTGATTGATTAATTAATTATTGATTATTAATTAACGTAACAATTATTAACATAATTGATTAATTAATCAATGAATCTCATAATTGTAATCAATTATGTTTTCAGCAACCCAATCAAAGTTGACATTGACACTAATTAAATATTTGATAATGATCAGTTGATTCCATTTCTGATTAGCGTTCGAACAACCCGCCCTTTAATCTACTGGATTCTCTATTTCACAGTTTAAAAATTTTCGTTTATATGTAGATGAAAATCTCGTATCCTAGCTGATTATTACCTAATTCATGTATGTAAATACTATTTACTTACTATTATTATATTATTCGTATTTTTTATTATCGTAAGTGTTAAATTCTAAATAAATAAATAAATCTAAATATTTCATTATTTGGATCGTTATATTAATTTATTATAATTATTTAAGCAAAAGGTCTTTTAAATATTATTTAATTAAAACGTAATAACTACCTAAAACTAGGTACTGGAAAAATAAATAATAAATAAATCAATACAAAATAAACTACAACTACATTAATAGCATAGGCGCAAAATTTCTGGTCAATGCTTTTAAAATGCATTGTTTTTTTCGAGTCCTGAGAAAGCTAATAAGTATTATTTAAAAATTTAAACCCAGAATGAAATATTACATTATTACCGAGGGCCGAAAGTCCCTGAAGACTTCTATAATTTTTATTCTAATATGTTACAGGGGTAAAAGGAAAAGAGAATATTAATTGTGATTTTTAATTTCAAATATCTCATTCAAAAGAAACATTTTGTTTATTCTAAGGGACTTTCAGCCCTCGGTAATAATGTAATCTTTCATTCTACGTTCAAATTTTTCAAAAATATTTATTAGTTTTCTCAGGATTCGAAAAAATTAATACGTTTAAAGATTATTGGTCCGAAATTTTGCGCCTACGCTCTTTTAACAACTAAAGATTTATTACAACTAAAACAATAGAAATGTATTTGACAGTCTTGTAGTTATTAAGGTATCAAAGTTAGTATTCATAATACCCGTGGTGCGTTCAACGTTAATGCCCGACTAAATAATTTTTATAGGCAAAAAATTTGAAGGATTTTTGAGTTAATTAGTAGATATCTAGGTATGTATTACTAGTTTCAAATAGGTAGATTTTTCTACAACCACTATTCCAAATGCATTTTTCTGCACAATTTTATGTATACAAACTTAATATTTTCTCAAAGAATAATTGACAGTAGTGTGCAGAAAAGTGACGTTTCTGTGCTGGAAAGTTCTTTTCTGCATAGTACCATTACATTCATCAAAAAACTCATAAATTTAATTAGGTAAGTATAACATGTTTTGATGAAATGGTTTTGTTTAAGATATTAGATTTGATAGAACTTTACAAAAAAGAACTAGATTTAACTACATCTCATGTCCGAGAAATCTGGAAACGTTTATTTAAGCACTGCACTACATAAAATGAAATATCGTGCGTGAATTAGCTTTCATAAGTTTAAAGACTAAAAACTAAAAACTCATAAATAACATCGGACGGCAGACGGTTTTTGAAATTTGAATTGGATTAGTATGCCTTAAGTGGATGCACTTGTGCATTTAAATTCTAAACAAAAGAATCGGCACATGTCTCTTTTGTCAAAAAATGAAAAATATCGGATGTCACTAACATTCATCCAATATAGGCTATTTATAAAAATTTGGGTGGAACCAAACAAAATTAATGTGTTGTTGGTGTTGGGAATATATGGATGAGAAAGTTTTAGTCGATGGTAGATACACTGAAAAATATCCGCAAATATCCGATTTATTTATAGATACGAAGAAGATACGACAACTCTCAAAAAGGTACGCAAATCGGATAATTATCCGCCGATTGGCAACACTGCTTCTAATAGATAAATAGAACTGTAATTTAGTCCAGACAAAGTAATATATTTTTTTGCCAACAAAAATGAGATGTTTTAACCAAATAACGTTTCAAATACTGTACCTCAGAGCTAAACTGTATTAACTCCATTTTTTTTTGAAAAATTGTATTATTTCACTTTCTACGTAACAGACTTCACATCTTTCATATGCGATATGATATTAAATCCTAATTAATGTGGTTCCAAAGATAGGCAACATTAAAATGTATTAAGTCCCTCCGTAGTTCCGAGCTAAACAGTCGTTTACACTTATGTAATACGCAGCAAAATTAAAGTTTTAACTCCATGGAACGATGTGAAACCGCGGTGTGCTACTGGTAGTCCGTATTCTGTGGAAAATAAATGGAAGTAGAACTAAATGACTTCACGGATTTTAAGGCTACAACAACAACTGTTCCAATTATTCACCTTTTATTATTAGGAAAACAACTCGGCAGAATACAGACTTTTTTATGTCAGATGTTTTCCACTATGAAGTATGTAGCAATAATTTGGGATTACTTTTTTCAAAAATAATTTTAGTTCGGAAACATTCCAATCTGTTGATCTTAACAGAAATCCTAGGCGTGTCGTGTTTCCTGCTGCCCTGCCTGTGATTCACGATAAGCCAAAGGAATTTCATAATTTTTATAAAAATTTATCCCACTCGGATAAAGTAGAAGAGGATTTATAAAAATTTTCCAAAATAATTTAAGTGAACAACACTAATGATCCTTTGAGTTTCGTTTTTCGTTAGTTTTGTTTACTCATTTTGTTTTATAGATATAGTTTATTTTATTTAATTAAAGAAAAAGAAGTGTTCTTCACTAAATTTTGTTTCTTGTATTGTATTATCTCCAGATTATTTATTCATGTGTTTCAACTTACCATCATATTATCTCCCGAACATGGTAATTGTTTTCATGCCAAACAGTATTAACTCCATGTTTTTTCAAAAAACTAAAGAGGTATAAAAATAACAAATACAGTAATATGTAGTGTCATTTATACTTAAAAATTGTGTTTATTACATATTTGAAGAAAAAGAAATAAAAATTGTATTTAAAATTTACTCTTTATATTTCTTTTAAACTGCTTTCCTGTAAAATTTCAATTTTGTGAGTTAATACAGTTTAGCTCTGAGGTACAGAATATGATGTGCAAAATAATTTTGAATTCGGTCCCGCTAATGAACTTGCTTTTTGTCATTTAAGTGGAAAAAACGTTAAATTTCTGTTGCATATTCAGTATTGTCGAGTTATCGTCTAATTATTTTAACTGTACTAATATCCGTCGACTAATTCAGAATGATTAATGGGTTGTTAAAACATTTTATCTTTAGCGGCTTCTGGAATGTCTTATACATATCGAATTTCATTGATAAAATGCGCATTCCCACCGATTTTCGTTTCGACTATAACGATCTTTTTTGCTATAAAACTCATCGTCATATTGATGACGGCTCACCACTATCAAAATTTCTTATTTTCTTACAAGTAGCAAATCAAGATTCTTTGTTGTCTTTTATCCGCATTTCCCTATATTCTTGTTTTACATGTTGCCTTGCATGCTTTTTGCTTCCTTTTATTTTCTATTTCTTATTTGGTCATTCATTTTTCTTTTATTAGGTATCTTATTTCTGTTTATTTCAGTTCTCATTATGACAATGTGACCATTAGTTTTTTATCTTTAAAATCTGTCGTTTGATATATTTACTCATTTTCCTTTGACCCTTAAATACTGACATGGATGATTCAGAACGTAGACTCTGCCATGCGGTATGTCATACCGTTGCCTGTTCTCCTTTGTTTTCAATATGAATTTGTCGATTAAGAAAATTATGAACTCATGCATAATAATAAAAAATGGTGGAAGTTCTTACAAAATCTTTTATAACCTGAATTACAAAAAAACTTAACTCAAAAATAGTAAAATAATGCTTTCCATTTTAAGGTAGGACAACTGGATGAACTTGCTGCCATACTAATAGCGGAAGAATACACTGGACTGCTTTTAACTATTGAAACGTAAACACTGATATGCGGTACATGATGACTCAAAAACACTTTACGTCAACGTAGCTCAAAGACTAAACCATTCTAAAACTGCAGCAGTTGAGAGCAGGTGCAATGTATTACACACCACTTGAAGGTATGGTTCAAGTGGAAATCGGTGGGACTGTGCATTTTATCTATGCGATTAGATATGTCTCAGACACACCAGAAGCTGCTAACGATAAAATGTTTTAACATCGCATTAATCATTGTAAGTTAGTCGATGGATATTAGTACAGTGAAAATAATAAGACGAGAACTGGACGATAATGATTATAAAGAATAAATTTTAAAGTTTTTTCTACTTTAATGACAAAAAAAACAAGCACATTAGCAGAAACCAATTCAAAATTATTTTGCACATCATATGTGAAACATTATTTGGTTGCAAAATCTCATTTTTGTTGGCACAAAAATATATTAATTTGTCTGGACTAAATTACAGTTCTGTTTATCTTAAGGGATATGTTACTATGTATCAACATTCACACAGTGCTGCCAAACTGAATTTTGTTATTTTGGGTGTAAAGTTTTTCCACCGATCTCAGAGGGTAAAATACACAGATAGTGTTCTAGAAATCTTTTATAAAACACGTTTTACAACAAAATAAATTTTCGGCAAGGTATAACATACCTAGTGTGACCAACTCCTACTCTGTCGAATTCGGGACAAGGCTGACAAAAATACCTGAAATCCGGGAGTTTTCAGTGAAAATCGGGCCATGTTGTTTGTTTAATATAGAACTTTGATATTATCATTTTACTTACTATTTAACATTTTTATGTTGACAATGATATTTTTGATGGGATTCATCCACAATTGGGTGTAATGATAATTACATGTTTGTTAGTTTTTGACGTTTCGACTTCCAATCCGGAAATTGTTCTCAAAAAATAAAAAATTAGAAAATCAACTGATGTTGGATTTCCATGTAAATATATAACCTTAGGTTAATATAAAAATGTAATTATCATTACAACCAATTGTGGCTTAATCCCATCAAAAATATAATTGTCAAACATGCCAAAAGAAAACCGCTTCAGAATATTTTTATGTTGATTACTTGTAGCTTGTTTTGGATGTGGTATTAGAATATTACACTCTAGAAATGTCGACTTTTTTCGTCCCACCAATTCAATTTGATGTGAATTCTTAGAAAAATAACGTACTCAAAATTTCAAAAAAGAATTTTACCAAAACGTTGAAAATTCGGATGGCCCGGAAGCCTTGTCCGGGATGCCGGGACACGACTTCGTAATTCGGGCTATGTCCCGGATTTTTTCGGGCTAATTAAACTTAAACCATTTTATCAGCACATATTCAGTACCGAACTAATAATAATTATTATTTTATAGAGTCGCTGGTAGTCACTCCCAGTTTTAAAATCGCAATTTAGCATAAAATGTATGGAGTAATACGAGGTTTAAAGCTGCATTAGCAGCAATAATATACCATTTATGTTACAAGAACAATAACATGGAACAAAATAAATGTAGCTAATAGAAGTGAGCAAAAGCGTAAAAATATAGATCAACCTATGAAAGCCAGTTCATACATTACATGAAATATGAAACGATAAAGTGATAATTTTCTGACATAAATCCATCGGGTATAGTAAAGCACGCACAAAATGTTGGTCAAATACCGCAAACACACGACATTGAAGAGATAATATTCTATTTTCAACTTTAATTATGATCGTAAATCACGTGGTCTATATTCCTTCTTGTCCAAGAGCATGAGACAATGTTAAAGACATCATTTTACCATGGATCTGGTATTGAATAATAAATGTTTAATTACGGGCATTGTCGAAATACAACTGTTGAAATTAATTAAAAGTCTTTGGTAAATGAGAATTTTAATCAAGCGATAAATGCCACGTGTAGAATAAATAATAATAAAAAAGAATATAAGGAAGTAAGACTTCTTTGTATTATGAATATTCAAGACTCCTCCACATGGATGAATATGTCAAAGTTAATTGACTTTTTTGTGACTAAAAAACACGAGTCAGATCTTTAATACCAGACATACAATCCGTCATTGAAAACACCAAAAATCCCATGAGACACATATTTGGGGGACACCATATAAAACTGGGAATCTATGCCCGGCTGATTTGATAACTCCATCAAATATCTCTATTCGTTGTTCTCCAGGTATTGTCATTTTTGGTTACAATATATGTTCTAAAATAAAAAAGTCGAATAATAATTGCAAACCGGTGCTATCATGGTCTATCGAAGTACTTATCTAACAAACGTCTGTCTCAAAAAACTCTTATAAGGCTGTATAGAACATTGATAGTCCCCGTTTTCACGTATGGATCAGAGGCATGGACGCTAACTAAAACAGATGAATCCGCTCTATCGATTTTTGAAAGAAAGGTGCTACGCAAGATATTCGCAGCGGTCTGTGAGAACGGAATATGGAGGCGTAGATATAACTTTGAACTGCAGAATATCTACAAGCATACGTTTGCTGGAAATGATATCACTGGAATTAAGTGAAACCGCCTGCAGTGGGCAGGCCATGTAGCCCTGGCCCCCCTGAATCGGACAAGATAAAAAATATTCTAACAGCTCAACCCGTGGGAATGAGAAGACGGGGTAGACCAAAGTTGAGGTGGATGGACGGGGTAACACAAGATGCCGAGAAGATCGGAGTCGGCAACTGGAAAATGCAAGCAAGGGACAGAACAGAATGGCGTAGAAAGCTTGAGAAGGTCGAGACCCTCTAAGGGCTGTAGCACCAAGATGATATGATGATGATATGTTCTGAATAAATATTCAAGACTACTCCACATGGATGAATATGTCGATGTTAATTGACTTTTTTGACTAAAAGACATGAGTCAAATCTTTAATACTAAACATACAATCCGTCATTGAAAACGCCAAAAATACCATGAGACACATATTTGGGGGACAACTTATAAAACTGGGAATCTAAGTCCGGCTGATTTTTTAACTCCATCCAATATCTCTATTCGTTGTTCTCCAGAATTATGTCATTTTTGGTTCCACTATTTATGTTCTGAATTAATATTCAAGACTCCTCCACATGGATGAATATGTCGAAGTTAATTGACTTTTTTGTGACTAGAAGACATGAGTCAGATCTTTAATACCAGACATACAATCCGTCATTGAAAACACCACAAATCCCATAAGACACATATTTGGCGGAGAACTAATATAACTGGGAATCTATGCCCGGCTGATTTGATAACTCCATCAAATATCTATATTCGTTGTTCTCCAGAATTATGTCATTTTTGGTTCCACTATATATTCTGGTAAAATTTTTCATCTCATCTTACACAGTCTTTGTATATCCATCTGATTTAATACTAGATAGTAGCTTAAACGCCAACATTTTACTCATTAAATCACTGAGTACCTTTTAGATCACTTTTCTCTTTCTAGGTCTTCAGCTTATGTATTCCTAATTGCCATCTCTATAAACTATATTTCAAAATTGTTTAATCTATTCGAAACTGTATTTTTGTTTTCATTGTTTTTTCTTTCTGTACCGATCGGTTCTTATTTCGAATGATTTAGTCTTATCTTCATTTATATAGAGTGCAAGCTTATGGCTACCGATTCTCTTTTATCTATATTTATAGCTCTATTTTTTACATTCTTAATGATTACCCTTTTGTCGTCAGCAGATGCCAAAAGTAGCTAGTTTTTGCTGCTAATATGTAATTTTCACCAGTATGATCTCTCTTCAGGTCCGGTTAAGTAGTTTGGTAGACAACGTGTCTCTTTGCCTGACTGAGCCCTATTCCTATATAGAACACCTGTTCGTGACTTTGCTTTACATTTACTTTGTTTAATATTCCCCTTAGCGAATATTAATTGACTAGATTGACTTGTTTTTTATATCCGAGATTTTGAATGCAATCACCTCTTATAAGCTATTTATGTCTAGGGATAATAGGCTTGTTATAGTCTAGAAACAATAATGTGCAATCCACATTTTGCTCAATTGAGCAAACCAACTATTGAGTACTAATTGCTTTATTCTGAACGCTATTTATGTCTAGGGATAATAGGCTTGTTATAGTCTAGAAACAATAATGTGCAATCCACATTTTGCTCAATTGAGCAAACCAACTATTGAGTACTAATTGCTTTATCCTGAACACTCAATCTAATGTTCAGTGTTCCTTCCTCAAACCTCCTTGGTATTTTCATTCTCGTATCTCTTTTGTATCAATATCTATCTTTAATTATAATTTTTATTCGGGCACTTATCTCAATTTCTTCTGCCTTAAAAAACTTGGCACATGTGACTTAAGGGCATCCCACTATTTATTTCCATTATTAAAACATGAAATACATCAATGTCACGAAGACCATAAAAATTAATTCCTCGAGTACCTTCATTGAAAAGTCAACCGCGGCTTATGCCCCAACACGTGGCCCAGCTTTTCGGTGGGCTTTTTCTCATTCAGAAAAGTTCAACTGTCAAATTTTTATTTGAATGAGCTTATGCGACGATAAATACATAATCCTCTTATTGGAAAGGGCTGTTTTTTATGATGTTAGGATATGATGAAAGTTTAAATAAAAATTATGTATTTTTAAAAGCGGGATTAATGATTGTGTTTGTTTAAGGAATATGGCCCCTTAGAAATAGATAAGTACTGTGAATTTACTATAAAAATAAAATGCACTACAATTGAGCTCTTTAGATCAGCCGTAAATAAGGTCGAATACTAAAAACAATGTCCAATTTTGACATGTTTGAATTAGCAACAGCATTGGATATGGCAATTGTTAACACATTCTTTAAAAAGAGAGAAACTCAACTTATTACCTACAAAAGTGGACAACATCTATCCCAAATAGACTACTTCATGATAAGGAAAGAAGACATACGTGAATGCAATGACTGCAAGGTAATAGTTAGTGAGACAGTAAGCTGCTTGTTCTGGACATCGAAGTAAAAAAGCGAAACTAAACAAAAACATCGGAGAGGACCACAAAAAATCAAGTGGTGGCTGCTAAAAGATGAGAAAGAAGGTCTGGGAGATATACAACAATGTACAAACTACAGGGCTATAAAACTGCTTAGCCACACCATGAAAATATGGGAAAGAGTAATTGATAGACGGATACGTCAAGAGACCGAAATATCCGAGAATCAATTTGGCGTTATGCAGGACAGATCAATAACAGATGCAATTTTCATTATAAGGCAGTTGATGGAAAAATACAGGAGTAAAGAAACAAACGCTCATATGGTATTCATTGATCTTGAGAAAGCATATGATAGAGTTCCTCGAGAGATTCTGTGGTGGGCACTTAATAAGAAAGGAGTCCCTGGTGAATATGTAAAGATTGTGAGGGATATGTATGAGGGAGTAACGACTAGTGTTAGGACAGGTGTGGGAGAGACTGATAAATTTCATGTGAAAGTAGGATTGCACCAAGGCTCTGTGCTTAGTCCGTATTTATTCTCATTAGTTTTGGACCAGATAACAGCGAAACTACAGGGTAACATTCCATGGTGCTTAATGTATGCTGATGATGTCGTGTTAGTAGGAAATAGTGAAAGAGACTTGGAACAAAAACTGGAACAGTGGAGGCAGCTCTGGAGGAAAAAGGTTTAAAACTTAGTAGGACAAAAACAGAGTATTTGGAATGTTAATTTAAAGATGGAGTTACTACAAATAAAATGGTATCTTTGGATGGTGAACTGATTGTAAAAAGCAATAGTTTTAAGTACCTGGGATCGGTATTACAGAGTAATGGAGAAATAGATGGAGATGCATGCAGTAGAATTAGGGCTGGATGGATGAAGTGGAAAGAAGCGAGTGGTGTGTTGTGTGACAGAAAAATTCCAATGAAGCTGAAGGGAAAATTCTATAAAACAGCCATAAGACCGGCTATGATGTACGGAACTGAATGTTGGGCAGTGAAGAAGAAAGAGGAACAACGAATGCATGTGGCGGAAATGAGAATGATTAGATGGATGAGTGGAGTGACAAAAAAGGATAAAATTAGAAATGAGTATATTAGGGGAAGTCTAGATGTGGCACCAATTGATGCCAAAATGAGAGAGCATAGGTTAAGATGGTTTGGCCATGTTCAACGTCGAGACGTTAATCACCCAATACAAAGAATAGCTGAAGTATAGATTCCTGGAAGGAGTAGGAGAGGAAGACCAAAGAAAACCTGGGGGGAGACGATAAGGCAGGACATGTTGGTAAAGGGGATTGACATTGATATGACCCAAGATAGAATTGTATGGAGAAATGCAATTAGGGAAGCCGACCTCGCATAGGGATAAGGCAAAGAGAATGATGATGACTAAAAACAATGTCCAATTTTCACAATGAAATTGTGGTGAATTCCCAATAAAAATAGTAAAAACATTGGTTTTTTTATATCTTATTGTTATTAGTATGTGTTTCACGACTTTCAAATTTCTCGTCCCTCATTGGGTGAGGTACATAGTTAGAGAAAACAGTACTATGTATTAGCTAAGATTGATGATGAAAACAGAAACAAACTTTTTAAAATGGAAAAAGCTTTGCAGTACGATTAATTCAACGGTAGCATTTAAAATAATTAGAATATTCAAAATTGCAGCTGTATTCAAAATACATATTTGTGAATATAAATATTAATCCATATTAGTGATTTCACTAGAAATATCTTATTATTTTTTTCAAAAATCCCCCAATTAGACATGTCAGAAAAGACCGAAGCGAAGCCCGAATTAAACACAAAAAGATTGCCATCAATTTGGTGCCATTTTCGTCCCGTTTGCAATTCTGATTTTCCCATTGTAGACGGTTCTCAAAAAAAATATTCCTGCCGAGCCACAAAAAATAGTAAATTTTAGGTTCTACAAACCCCGAAGGCAAACACGGTCGGCGACGAACCAACAAACAGAATTCTCTAGATGCTTTTTTGAGGGTCTTTTTGTTCTATATAGTCTCTTGGTATTTTTATGCTCTCCGCAGATGGACCGATGGGTGTACCTGCTCTTTAAAAACGAATTAAATAAAATACCTATTAAATGAGTCAACAACCGCCAATAGTCGATTTCAGGGTTACCAATCCATAAAAAAAGATTTTAAAGCTATCATGAATGGCCAGACAGTTGATTTTCATTTCTTAATGTGCCCTGAACAATAATAATTTACATATTATTGTTCATGTTCAGGGCAAAATACATAAAATATGATTATTAACGCATTTAAAAAAAATCCTTTAGAAGATTACATTATTTGTAGATATTGTAAAGATGCTTATGAAACCATATAGGGTAATTTCGCCTGTTCGCGTCCATCGCCCAATTCGCGTCCATTTCGGCTCTTCCTTTGAAAATTCTCGAAAATAAGTATACTAACGCGCCAATAAAACGAAAAGTCATTACCGCCAATACCTCAATGTATAAGAGACACGCACACATAGACAAAACTTCCGTACGCCCAATTAATCCTGTTTAAAATAATAGTTAGTTTTGTCTTGTCAACAAAATAGTGCGGACATGCCTAATATTGAAAAAAAAAATAGTGTGCAGCAGCACGGTTGACGGTAAGTCTTTTATTGTTTTATGTGAATTTGAGGAGAAATAGCTGTTTCTAGACTTTAATAATAAAAAAGGAGTAATATTAATTATGAATTTGCTTATATTTTTTATAGTTAACAGTTAAAATAAGGTGGGCGCGAATTGGTACACCGAATTTCTAAAACTTCCACTTTGCGTCCGCAATGGACGCAAACTATACCTACAAGGGATAACAAGAGAACAAATTGCGTCCTTTTTTCAAAATACAACTAACTTGTTTGTAAAATTAAAATGTATTATACATTTGATTGAAATGAATGATTTTCATGAAATGAGTAATTTTTTTGATTTTTAATTTTTTTTAAGACGAGTTCTTCAGAGACTAAAAAATTAGGAAAAGAGAACATACACAGAAGAAGATTAAAAAAAGCGTTGAATGAAATTCGAGAGAAGAAGAAATCGATAAGACAAATATGCAAAGAATATGCTATTCCAAAGACCACAATATTGGACAAATTAGTGGGCGCAGACCAGATGGAGTAAAGAAACCGGAACCGGAAACATCGCTAGGAGTAGATGGTGAAAAAAAAGGTAGTTGAATGGCTACTTAGCATTTCCAAATGTGGATTTCCAGTAAAAAAAAAGGAATTGTTGCATACTATTCAGAAAATAATTGGAAACGGAAACTGGGATACTGCACCAACTCCCACTACGTCAAGTGTTGAAAAAGAAACTCTTACTAAGGAACAAACGCCAGAACCGCCCCCGACTTCTTCGACTTATACAGCATCAATTGCATCGCTACCAACCTTTTTAGAAAAGTCTCCTCGAGTACAACCAGCTTCAGCAGTTGTAGGAGAATTAGCATAAAAGAAAACCCCTGATCCATTTAAAAACCACCTGATGCTGCCTGAAATTTCTAACAAAGCAAGAAAAGAAAATCAAAGACCTCCAGCAGCCATATCTTCTGCTGCTTGGAGAAAGAATTTTGAAGATAAAGAGAAAACTAAAGTTAGAACGAATAGAGAAACAAGAACAGAAAAAAACTCTCAAATGTTTCATAAAACTGCTCCGAAACGAAAAAAGAAGATAAATCCTCTTCAAGAAGTCACACAGGAAATGGTAGATTTGACATATCACAAAGAAAATTTACCAGTCGTGGAACGAGTAAAATGTCCTGAATGTGACGATGCACTAATTTCAGATGTAGATGATGACGATGAGAACATTGGCTGTGACAAGTGTATTAGATGGTATCATCTAAAATGCACTTGATTTGTAGGATTAATTTATTTAGAAAGTCTTTTGAATGTGACTTGTGTCATTAATTAAAATTCTAAGGCTATAATAATCATACCTTGTCTCATAATTATTAGGATTCAACATTTCTTGTAGTAGTAAGATTAGACAAAATTATTGTACTGTTTTTTTGTTACTATAATATAGCCAAACATGATAATAATTTTGATTTTTAAATACCTATATATTCTTAAATACAGAAATTGCTATAATCCAATCTTTCTTTAGATGATCTTAAAAATATTACCCTTACATTCCTATCCTAACTTGGTGGACGCCAAATGGTCTACTAGTGGACGCCATTTGGATTTTGTGGACGCAAAGTGGGTGAAACGCTTAATTCTGAAATTTGTCTATTTTAAAAGAAAACACAAGATGTTTTGAACCAAACTAAAAGTTGACCTAGAAATAGACTATATATTGAACACATTACATAAATCTTTCATTGAAATAAGTGCTGGGACATATTTATTTTCTTCTTCAAACTTGCCAACTGCACTAAATGGACGCGAACAGGCGAAATGACCCTAACACTTGGCAAAACATTTCAGGCCAAAGATCAGCAAAAACATTATTTCAGGCTTTAACGCAATAATACCGTTGTTCAGAAAACTGAACGCACAGGTGTTGCCTCTCTCAGTTTTCAGAGATATGAGTAATCTCAGGTGTCCTCAGGGCACTGCTCACTTAGATATTAACTAATGTACATCTCAATACATTATAAAGCAAAGAAAAAAAAGCTACTTTGGTCACATACTAAGAAGGAAATGAAAAATATATGAGTTCATGCGATTAGTTATACACGCATGTCCTGGTTGAAAAATTTAAAACAGTGGACTGGAAAAACAGTAGAGTATTTTGCCCTCTCCCATATATTTTGGTCTAAAAGTGTCACCGAAATACAAAGATGAGAATCTATAAAACTTTAATTCGACCAATAACATGCTATGGGAGTGAAGCCTAGGTCCTGAAAGAAACATCTAAAAACAAACTCGACACATTCGAAAATAAAGTACTGAGGAGAATACTAGGACCTGTGAGTGAAAACGGAATTTTCAGAAGTCGATACAACAACGAACTTTATCAACTTTATAAGGAAGCGTCCCTGTCAGACTTCATTAGAATGCAAAGATTGCAATGGGCCGGACACGTGATAAGAATGGGAGAGGATAGGCTACCAAAAAGAGCACTGAATGCTAGAATGCAGGGAAAGAGACCGGTTGGAAAGCCAAGAAAGCGCTGGGAAGACACAGTAAACAGCGACGCACAAGCCCTTTTAGGAGCCCGCGTATGTAGAAGAGCAACCACAGGCAAGCAAGGATGGAGGCAAAAAATAAAGGAGGCCAAGGCTCAATTTGGGCTGTAGTGCCGTAGAAGAAGAAGTGGAAAAACAACAATGGAACTCCTGCAGATAGAGTAAGATGGGCCAAGATGATCATCAATGTACTTAAAAGATGAGGCACATGAAGAAGACATCTCAATATGCAAAATTTTTATGAGGCTGTTATTAAACTGAAAATCTAAGGCTCCTGTGAAGGTAGACAAAGTAGTAATAATTTTCTAGAAATACGATTGCTTTAAATCACATTTTTCCATAAACTGTATCGTAAATAATTGCGCTGTAGTTCTGGCACAGAAAGTGTTACTTAGTCTGTGACCTATTTTGCGCTTTTAAATAGAACTTTTTCTTCGATTTTATAGAATTTCCTTTTCGCCTTCACATTTTTGTGTCTCATAACACATCTGTTCTTTTCATCCTGATCTACATCTAAGTCATCTACTATATAGAGAGGATCTAACTAAATCGTGGAATAAATTCATTTTCTCTAAAATGGACGACTTTAGAGAAAAATCGCGAAACAGGTCGATTTTTATTTTCAAATTATAATTTTTTGGCATATATTTCATACTAGTGACGTCATCCATCTGAGCGTGGTGACGTAATCGATGATTTTTTAAAATGGGAATAGGGGTCGTGTGGCACCTATTTGTACCTACACTATTTGTACAGGGTGGCCAAAATAATTTTTGAATTAAATTAATAATTGACGAAAAAAGAAGAATGTATGCAATTTATTTAACTCAAAATACACTCTATCGCCATCAGAAAATAAAAAAAATGTTTATTTGGCAAATAAACATTGCTTTTCGCTTTAATTTAAATATTCAAACTGCCAAGATCTAGGTGGGAGGCCGTTTGTGATTTAATTTAAGCGAAAAGAAATGTTTATTTGTGAAATAAACATTTTTTTTCTATTTACTGACAGCCGTACAATGTATTTTAAATTAAATAAATTACACACATTCTTTTTTTTTGCGTCAAATAATTTAATTCAAAAATTATTTTTTTGGTCACCTTGTATAAATAATGATATTATCGTTTATATTACTGAATATAGAATTCAACTTTCAAATTAGGTGCCACACGACCCCTATTCCCATTTAAAAATTATTGATTACGTCATCACGATCAGATGGATGACGTCACTAGTATGAAATAGATGCCAAATTGTAATTTAAAAATAAAAATCGACCTGTTTCAGGATTTTTCTCCAATGTCGTCCATTTTAGAGAAAATGAATTTATTCCATAATTTAGATCCTCTCTGTATACATCTTCATCTATTTCCCCATTGATCTCTACCATACCTAGATATCTAAAAATATTACGTTTCAGTATTCATTCATTAGCATGCATTAATTATTACGGAAAATCACCTTAGAACTTCTTGTTATCGAATCAAGAATGATAATATAGAGGGATTTAACATTTAGCTTTTAATAATTTCTTCTCATCAGGGAAAATACTCACTTCCACACCTTTCATTTGCTACACTGTCATGCACACCTCACGACCTCTCACAATTTTTACATACTCAACAGGAATTTATTTAATGCCCAATTCAGAGAGATCCAATTCTCCACTCGATACATTCTCGAGTTGTTAACTATAGAAACAGCAACATTTTGTTTGTTGATTGCTAATTATTGAATATATGAATATTGACGTTGTTAATAATAAAAAACCAACACACAATCGATACAAGACCCATGAACCCGGCCAATTAATAATAAAGAAATCAAATTAACCAGCGTAAATGCCAATAAACGCCTTCTAGTCTACTTGTTTATCGTGTTAATAATTATTGTCCCGTCGCAAACATCAGCATTCATATTATTTGACATTGACTTCGGAAAAGTAGCCAGCAAACTAATAGCGCCATTAATAGTAATTGGTAATTAGCCTAAGATTATTGAACTTGAATCCACGCGGCCTTGGCGGAATTACCTAACATGTGCTATACCATAATAGAAAAGATGCTTAACGTTCCATTGTTTTAGAGGTAATGTGAGTATTGCTTGTTTTGTTAATTTTATCTTTAATGTTCCTGTTGACGAACCGAGGAATGATTATTTTTTAAATAAAATACTGAATAGCTATAAAACTGTAAACTATAACAAATTTTATTATAAACTACAGTAACTATTGCAGTAAGTATCAACTCAAATACCACATCATATTAAAAAATCTGGGCTATCTCTTTTTTCTTTGCTTCTTTCTGACCACAGACCAGATATACCTATTCCTTGTTAGCGCCTGTCAGTGTTTTAATTTCTTGTCTGTTACGTTTAATGGTATTTTGTCTTATTAAACAGAGATATTATATTTATGTTAAGGGAATTTCTTATAAAATATATCTGGCGGAAGTTTCTAGATATATTTAATTGGATGCCAAACTTTCTGTCTGTTTTAAATTTTAAAAGAAATTTATTTCTTTGAAACTGATATCCTATAAACGGTTTTTCATTCACGTTATCTAATAGCTAGAAACCTAGTATGTTTTTTCGTTACTTTTTCTGTAAGATTTTCTACTACTACAACTATCGGTTTACAGAGTTTTCCGACGCCTTCCGGCTCATTCTTCTCTGTTTACCATAGACCTGGAGGGATTTTTTTCCTCTAGTTCTTTTTTAATTCCCTCCCTCCAGCTTCTTCTCCCGCCTTCCTCTTTTCCTTCTTCCTTGTGGTGTCCACGCCAAAATCTGTTTATAATCCGTTTGAAAATTATTGATAGGAGAGTTTTTTCGACGCAGATCCTCCGTATTGTATTCGAAGTTTATGACTTCGAGTACAACGCGACGTACAATACAGATGACCTGCGTCGTAAAAACTGTGCTATCAATAATTTTCAAACGGAGTATAGGGATTCTGTCATCTGGCATTCTCTGTGCATATACATGTAAGATTTTCTGCAGATCCAGTAAAAAGATTTGGCACTAAATACTTACCTACTTCCAAATCTATTATTCTTTCTCTGGCTTTGTTTTTTTTTCATCCGAAATACTGAATACATGAGTTCATAAAAATCTCCTAAATATGTTTTCAAGGAAAACTTTTTCAGTTTTCTAAGCTATCATCTTCAAAAAGGAGGAAAAGTTCCCTATCACAGTGATTTTCAGGAATGTATTTGTAAGCACTCCACCAGCAACCGATGGGCCTTTAATTTGACCCTCTAATACCTAAGGCTCTTGTATCAAGGCTAAATCGAACCTTCTCTTAGTAAGTACTGGCGAAGCTGCTTTACTATGCTGAAGATTCGCTTGGAGGCCCTGATTTGGGTCCTACTATGCAAAATATTCGCTTGTACGTACGGACCACTCGGACCTATTTGGTAGAGATCCCTTTATATTTTTCAAAGTATACAAAACGAAAGCACTTATCATCCCTCAACTGGTATGGTGATTTAGTTAACCATCTTAAGGTATGTTGGGTCAATGGGGAATGGGGACCCGCGACTATAAACTATGCACGTTTTTACATAATATGCGCGAAGTATGTAATGTTGTAATTAGTTTATTCTATTAATTAAACGTTTAAGAAAAATATAAACAAGAAAATAAATGGATACAGAGATTACATACATTTTTGCACGTTGACACAAAAACTAACAAATTAATAATAGAATATTAAAAAAAACGCCAATTTGATTAAATACGGTTTTTCCAACTTATTTATGTTCGTCCTGTAAAAAAGAAAAAAAATTAAGCGTTTTATCAAAATGTCAAACAGTCTAGGGTGTTTTGTACCTTGAAATTATTTGAAAACTTAAGTTTTCAAAAAAACAGTCGCCTGTAAGTTAAGTGGTCGTAGGTCAACTGAGAGTATTAAGTACTGTAGAAAATAGGAGAATAAAGCTGGCCAATGTCGTGCGTCGATTGCACTATTGGTAAAATTGGTTAAATAAACTAAATTTTGTTGGGTCAATAACCAGTTTAGGATTAAATTAGTTATCAAAGTCAAGCAAATTGTTAACGTTACAAATTTTCATTACGGAAGAAAATATGTAGTTATAAGAAAACATGTAGTTATCAAAATTAGTACATCTTAAAAAGTTATTACCTCTCTTATTTGACCACCTGACAAAAATAACCTGTGTAAAAACTAAAAATAAACCACAAAGGAAAAAGAAGATAACAAAAACCCGAAATTTCACAGTTAAAACCGATAGGGTCATCTTTATCATTTGAAAACCGTTAATGACATGGAAGAGCCTATTATATACTCTCTATTTAATTCTAAAGGATCGTTTAAACACAGCGATAAATCAAACAACTTATCAAGGTCAATCGAGTTGTTGCAACTTATCATTGTGTGTAAACGGTGCATCGCACAACTTATCAAAGTTGGAGTTGGGTTGAAGGTGGTATCGCATTGAATCGCAGCGTCTAAACAGCGTTTCAACTTGTCATCACAACTAGTTGCTGTGACTTGTCGTTGTGTTTAAACGACGCTTAAGGTACAATATCTACCTGTATCATATACCTAGCACTTGAAAATTGTGAAATTCGAAAGTACAAAAGATCTTTTCAAATCTTTGGGTTGTTAGTTCAAAGATAATTCCAGATAAGAGCAATAAAAGTTAGTGTAAAAGACACAGGGCAGGAATAAGAGAATCCAAAGCAGAATAAATGGTAGAAAAATTTTCAAGTAAAAACCTGCCATCAGTATAATGATGAATAGAAAATAATTTAAAGTAAACATTTTCACAGAAATATGTAGCTTTAGATTGTATCCAGTTGTATGATATATTTGTAGTTAGGGCTTCTATCTTTTATTCTTAAATATGACACACTATTTAGTACTACATATACATAATAAGGTATGACAATAACATGGGAGCATTACTATGGAGCTGAATCATAGATAGAGTTACGATCGAATTTAGAAGTGTTAAGGGGACTAGGCAGAGAGAGAGAGAGAGAGAAATTGAACACACAATAAAACAAAGGATATTACAATACATATATCAGAAATGTGATGAGAGGCGAAAGGTATCACATCTTGAGACTCATATTTCTAGAAAAATATTGGGTACTAGAAGCGTAGGAAGGAGACGCGTTTCCTGGTTGAAGAACCTGAGAGAATGGTTCGATTGCAGCTAAAGGCAACTGTTCAGAGCAGCTGCCTTGAAGGTCAGAATAGCCATGATAATTGCCAACGTTTGTCGCGGAGATGATACTTAAAGACGAAGAAGAATAATGTGAGACATGAAGTAGAACCTTTCCTAGGGTTTTAACCTACTATGGTTATCGTTAAAAATTTATGTTTCGAAAGGAAAAACGACATTTTTACAGGGTTTTTACATATTCCAACTTTTACCAGTATCACTAAGAGCCAAACCACACGGACCACGCTGCAGCGCTACTCTGTGGATCCACAGAGTGGCTGACGATGATTTAGAGCCAAACCACACGGACCACGCTGCAGCGCTACTCTGTGGATCCACAGAGTGGCTGACGATGATTTACCGTGGGCTCTTATGTAGAGTGGCCGGCGCACCCCACACGAGCGTTTGTAGCCGGCCACAGTCGCTCGCATAAGAACCCACGGTAAACTACTTTTGTGGATCCACAGCGTAGCGCTGCAGCGTGGTCCGTGTGGTTTGAGGGTATTGGCCGGTTTCAGAAAGTAAAGTTAACTTGTGGTTAAGAGATAACCTCAAAATTACCCCGAAATATGCGTTTCAGTTTCATAAAATTGTTACCTTCTGGGTATACCCATAAGGGTAACCCACTCCAACCTCTGGTTAAAAATTCTGTTAGTTAACCATACTTCGCCGTTGACCTGAAACTAAAACACATATTTTGGGGTAACCTCTGGTTATCTCTTAACCATAAGTTAACTTTACTTTGTGAAACCGGCCGTAAGATGTAAGTACCTTACAGACACGACTTTTTGTATTTGCCTTTCGATATCTATTCATTACTGATAAAGAGCGATGGAGAGGGCCATGCTATGGATTAAGTTTGAGAGATAGGATTCGAAATATCGACATTCGTGAAAGAATAAAGATTACTGATGTCGTAGAACGTATAGCGGCAATGAGTCAGGCACGTTGCCGAAATAATCCCAAAAAATGGAGATTTTCTGGGAGAATGGAGAAACAGAGATTAACAAACTGGAGACCAAGAGAGAACAGACGAAGATTGGACAGACCGCAAAAGAGGTGGACATATGATAATATCAAACAAGTCGCGAGCAAGCAGTAGATGAGAATTGCCAAGAGTAGAAATCGATGGAAGCATGTGGACGAACATAGATTGAAGAAGAGAAGAAGAAGAATCTGAAAACATTTTAAATTGTCGATATAGGGTCGATATTTCAAATGTTTTGATCTATTAATTGAATTAACAAAAATATGTCCTAACATAACTTATGTAGCATTTCAGGCCCGCTTTGATTTTCAACATGCGAATGGTGTGAAAAAAGGACCAACTTTTTGATTTTGATTTTTGGAAATAGATGGAAGGTTAAGAGGCTTGCTCCACTTCCATCACGGGCTGGCCCGGTAATGCACAAAATTAATCAAAACAGAAGTGTTATGAAATGTGAACTAACATCGATCTAACTAACGATGTATTATTTTAGATTAGAGTTGTGATGATCAAATCTCGTCATTTAAAAGAGATGATTATAGAGAAAGTCAATGGGTCACTGCACTACTGCACATCGTCCACATTCTATGAGAATGTGAATCTAGAATGTGGACGATGTGCACTAATGTGCAGTGTCCGATAAACGGAAGAAGCAGAGCAGGTGACGCAGATGTTAACTCAATTTTGTGGATCTCCGATTTGTCTGAAACTTGATAAATAGCTTCTGAACGTAAAAATAAGCTCGAGCTGAAGCATTTAAGCCCGAACAGTCTTCTTTTTTTCTCAAAATATATCATTCTTAGCGATTTTACAGTGATTTGGTATTTAAATTTTGTATATTTTTATTTTATCATAAAAACCCAGTAGAAAAAAACAATGTTTTTATAGAAGGGAATCAAAAATGTCATTATAAAGCTTATAATAAGATATTTTGATTAAAAAACAAGTTTTTGATCAAATTTTAGTGTAGAAAACGTTAAAATACATTTTACATTTTCCTCCATTCCCAAAATATCTTCCTGACTGAAAAATGTCCATATACATATAGCCAAAATACAGGACTTTAAGTGGCTAAAAGCATTTTTATAGTTTTACAATATAAAAAAAGTTACGCAATAATTTTTTTATTGCTTTGTCCACTACTAATTTTAGAAATAAAGCAAGGCTTTTTTGAGCGTTTATATCAACATTTTTGCTCAAGCGAAAAATGAAAGAACTGCTTGAAATCATTGCCAAGAGTGCCGTCACAGCAAATCAAAACTTGTAAAAAAAATAAAATTACCTTTTGTCTACTAATGGGCTAGTCTAGCTCTGATCAGGATTATTTTTTCTTCACAACACTGCACAAACAAATACAACTAAAATCATAGTTGCTACCCAAAATTCAGGTAATAAAATTCGAAGGCGACCTTGGATATTTTCCTACAATGAATGCCTTCACAGCCCAACAAGGGTCTGCTTTGTTTGGCAAACTCGTGCGCACAATGGTCTAGGTACAAAAGTTTGCAATTCAGAAATGTTTTTGTAAAATGGTTATCTTATTTCAATAGCTTCGTTCGCGGTAACAATGCAGTACAAGTCCAGGACTAGTTACGAATTCTCTTAGTACTCGGGTTGTACGCAAGCGCGGTTCAGAATCAGTTCAGGATTGATTTACACCGCGAACGAATTTAGAACTAGTCCATAACACTATTATAACCTAGTTTTTATGTATCCATCTTATTTTGATGAATTTGTTTTTGTTATTTTAATTCAGATTTGCATGAACATTTTACTAGATCAGATTAACCAAATATGTTTATAGTATGAATAGGCATGGTTTAATGAAATCTTTTATTGTTATAAGTTTTAGTGGTTCTAATAAGACCATATTAAAACAGTCTCCAAATATTTTTTCAAAGAAAAAAATTGGTTCTCTTTATACTGGTTACTGGTATTGTCTATAATAATTATTATTATTGTTACTTATTGTATTGTTATTAATTACATGGAGTATTTTAATTTTAACATTATCGTCCATATTATGTATTGTTTATCAATATTATAGGTATTAGGGTATCCTCGTCTAATAAAGATTTCATAGATATACCTATATGTTATTTTATTCATTTTTTCAAATAAGTATTCATATAACAGTGATATTCTAATAACCGATCATATAGGCCTAGTAAAAACGTTTTGGGACCTCAAATTTCTATTCTTTAAGCCGGGATATTCCTTTAACCGGTATTCTAATAAGCGGGTTCGACTGTAGTAAATTTTACATTACATTGGTTATTTTTGTATCACAAATAAAATAAATATTTAACTTTAAAGAGACACACAGTATTTAGTACATATTCCTTCATATTATAAAATGTTTTATTTGTTTATGATCATATTAAACTGTAAAAATTATACATCAAAGTATGTAAAGAAGATTTTATTGACAATCACAATCAATAAATTTCTAAACATTTGAGTTAAACCACAGTATAAAAACAAACGAAATAAACACAGAATGAAAAGCAAACACCGCTACAAATCAGCTGTTTACAGCACAAACCAATATAGAAATGTTTTTAAGTATTTTGAAATTCCTACTGCCCATATTCGGACTCCGAGTTCGCTTCAGATACTAAGGATCGGTTGGACTGGTTCCGAACTCGCAGTTTGGTTACCGCGAACGACAAATCTGACAAAATCCCGGACTAGCAGTTCAGAACTCGATTACCGCGAACGCTCTTTTTTAAAGTGCGCATGCGAAGTAAAGGATCCCCCAAACCAACGCGAAACTTTCGCAACCGCAACCTACGCGGAATCGCGGCGAACCGATATTCACGGCGGATTATGAAGGTGTTCAGACCACTTTGCGCGGAATCCGCAACGGTCGCGGCAGAACAGCGTTCCTTTCATGAAACGCTGCATGCACGGTTTTTTCCGCTACCGTTGTAGTTTCGCGTATTTTAAAATGGTTGTTACAGAAAAACTCATTGAAATTGTTAAACAATATCCTATAATATATGATTTAACGGACGAAGATTATAAAAATATAAGAAAAAAGGATAAAGTCTGGAATAGTATAGAGTTAGAATTAGGAGAAAATGATAAGTTTTCATTATATATTATAATATTATTATTAATTTGCTTGCATAGAGATTACGCCCACTTAAAAATTTGGTCATTTTTGATGTCTTGTATTTCCTAAACCTGTTGGCCGATTTAAAAATATAATTTGTTCACATTTGTATGGCGAATAGTCGCGTCGGCTTTCGCGTCAATATGGGGAACCCTTGTCCGCTACCGCTCCGCCTGCGAATGTTCCGCTACGGAAAATTCGCGTCGCAAAACTTTCGCGTCGGTTTGGGGGATCCTTAATCCTGGACTAGTACAGGATCGTTACCGCGAACGATACTAATGATTCTAGATTCTAGATTTAATATGTGCCTGTAATTTTACGCAGTTGTAGTGATTGCTCTGCATATGTCACTATATCTTTTGTAAATTAAGATAAAAGAACACAATAAATCAACGGTTGATGCAATATTTATAATTTAAACAATGGCAGACAGTTTTTACTGAGGGTTACAAAACGAGATCAGAGAAGCAAACATCAAGACACAGAAGATGAAGAGGTTCTGAAACTGTTTTCTCGTGATCTCGTGGCATGTGCAATCAAGTGAAATATTGTATTTATGAGATTAGACCACAATTGGTTGTAATTTATTTATTTATTTATTAACACCATACAGATTAAATGCCTCATTACATAATAAAAATTAAAGTTTACATTTGTTTTTCAAAACTAAATATTCAAAACTCTTTGTCAACCATTTTCCATCTACTCTTGAATGTAGGTCTCTCCATCTTTCTTCTTCTTCCATCTTTCTCTCTCTTGCGCCAATCTAATTCATTGTTTGCCTGCCACTGCCCTTACGTCATCTACCGATCTCTTTTTAGGTCCTTCCATGTTTCTTGTCGTCCTCCTTTGTCTCCATTCTAGGATTCTCCGTACCCACCTGTTATCAAACCTTACCTTAACCGCAGGATTATTTTTGTAGTTGTACGATGCAGAACTCGTGATATTAGGATAAGAAAGCTATTTGTATTGTAGAATTATTGAACAACTAAGCGATTAGAGCAGCTCACCCAGTTCTTGTATTCCTCCCACGGACTTTCGAACATCCAGTGGCTTTACGACAGGTACATTTGTTGCTATCTCATGTCGTGCTCTCAGTTGGCTTTCTTTTCTCTGGCGTTCCTTAGGGTGCAACAGTTTGACAGATCTATACACAGGTTTCATTCTCTATCTCACATAATTAACATTCTCATCAAATTTTCAGTTTTTGAAATTTTTGTAATTTAAACCGAAATTTTTAATAATATTTTTGAGGTTTTTAATCCTAAGAAGGTGTGGTATTTCTTAACGGTCGCGTTCTAGTAGTCCAAAATAACAAAATAACTGCATTTAACGTCATTAACACGGTTCTCGTTTCAGTATTGATCCTTCTCCAATTTCTCTACCAACCCCTTTCCGTTGTAACGTCACTGATTTTATGCACGGCCTGACCTTCGCACATCCCCATTACCACCAATTATTCCGCTTCCATGCCGAAGCCAAGGTTTTTAAGAATATTTTTAATCTGGCGAGGAACGGTGTATTGAGCATTAAGAGCAAAAAGAAGCTGGCTAAGGCCTCGTACGTAGCGCAAATTTAAAAATCTTGACCTTTCTCAAGCGATTCGTTCTAAAAATAATGCCTTCATAACATTGCGGAATGACTCTTGCAACTGCGACGTTTACGAGCAGTATCACCTCACCTCAGTTCATGTCCGTACCCGTATCTGGAATTAATAACAATTTCGTTTTGTTTAGAAGCCTATGGATGTTGTTTATTTCACTCAAAATTGGTTTTTATTTACGACATCTCATTTAATTACCTTACCCATATAAGTCTGATTACTAAAATCAACGATTTTATAAGGCAAGTTACACGAAGTTACTATTAGTCAACATGAAATATTTAAGTTCATTTCAAGTATTTGTCATGTCTTAATTGGTCTATCTTTTTTTTGTTATAAGTAATCTAATTAATGAATAGACATAATAAGTAAAAGTGTTAGTCAATAAATGTGTAAAAGCCGTCCTTAACAGAGAATATAGGGAAGAATTTAATATATGTTCAGTAGTAACTGGTATGTGGCTAGATCAGCGATACTCAACCTTTTTCTTTCCTGGGCCACATAGTAGCTATTGCCACAGCTTGCGGGCCGCAATCAAGATGAAGTAGTATACAGGGTGGGATGCTTGAATGGTGAATAGAGGTAAAGGAGGCGGTCCTAGACACTAAATTTATTGCTCCACCGACTTTATAACCGAGTTACAGGGTCTTTTATCGATTTTGCCCATAACTTTAGAACCACCTTGTATATTTTTTTGATATTTGATACACATATGTCACATTTAGAACCCAAATCATTCAACTACTAATCACAAAAAAATCCAGGTCCGGAGTAAACAAAATTATAAATCCATTGTGACCTTGAATCAGCATCCTGTATATTGAAATTTTCAAAACCAGTTTGCACATTATTTGAAAGTGCTTTAATGGGGCTTTCATTTTTTGCGCAGACAATTCAATGATTTTAATTTTGAAATTATGTCGAAATTTTTAAGAACTCGAACTTTCAAAAGAAAAATTTCGATATAATTTCAAAATTAATGTCATTAAATTATCTAAAAATTGAAGCGAGCAATTCAACTTAGCTTTTTGTGCCCTTTTCAAGTGTGCAGACGAATTTTGAAAATTTTAATATACAGGGTGTTGTTTCAAGGTCACAATTATTTTAAATTTTTTTTTTGTTAATCCGGACCTGAATTTTTATTGTGATTACTAAATGGGTCGTTGCAACGTAGTAAATAAGTATTGATTATTTTTAAAATGAGTATTTGTTCATTAACTTTATTTATTTATTATTAAAAGTTAATACCTTGCTTTTTAATCAGAGTTTTTAAAAATTTCAATATAGTTTAAAATTAAAGTCATTAATGCCTGGTTGCACCAACAGATCTTAAGCTCCAGCTTAGCTAAGCTCTACTTATAGATAGGGCCTCCTTGAGTATCACTTACGTTGCACCATAATTTTAGATTCTTACCTTATTATCAATTATATCTATTATTATATTATGGATTCTTATTGAAATATATTATAATAATTCTTGTGATATTCTCGACTTAAGGTTAAGATCTGTTGGTGCAACTGGGCATAAATTGTCTGCCTCACGCCCAAACACGCCTCAAACACATCGGCACACTATCAACTAATTTGAAAACACCTGAAATTTGACAAATAATTTGATCACAGGGCCCTTTAGTTAGCCTTCGGGCCGCATAAAAAACTATAGGGGGCCGCATAAAAAACTATAGGGGGCCGCAGGTTGAGTATCACTGGGCTAGATGATGCTCTTATTGTTCATAATAGACACTATTTTGGACAGGTTGCATTTGTTTGAATCTGATTTTTTCTATTTTTCAATGTCTATAAACCTCCAAGTCATTTGTTGATACCGCGCCTCCATACGAGGTATTGACTTTAAGCCTGTTATGATTCTGAGCTGACTTCTGCTTGTTTTCTGTTGTACTTCATTCCTATTAGCGCATGTTCATCCAATATACATTTTGCTTTCTGCATAACAGTGTATACTTTCCCAAGAGTTCTGTTGATGTTTACAGGTCTTTTTCGCATTCTAGCCTGATCTAGCCATTACGTTACTAAGGTTTTCTTGCAGTTTATAATATCCCGTTTTCGCCTTTCCTTAACGATGTGCATGCAGAGGAAGGATGTTCAGTACGGCCTCCACAGCTGCTGTCGATGTGTCCCTCAGGGCCTCTGTGCCTCCAAGGCAAGTAAGTATTTGCTCCTTGCTTAGTTTGGGAATCACACTTTTGCTGTACCCTTTTGCCACCATACCACTGATGCATAACTATTGGTTTTACCGCCATGTTATAAATTCGGTATGACATGTCTATTTTGTCATGATTGCGTCTGGCTACTATTAACGTAGTCACCGCCCTCTTGGTTATTCCTTCTATCTGCTCCAGGTCACTAGGTGGATTCTAAGATCACCAGGTCATCCATAATATCCCAGGACATGATGTCTATCGTTGTTGAGTTTAGATATCAGTCCATCCATGCCCAGATTCATCCATATACCATACCAGCCCAACCACAAGAAAGGAAATGAGATGCACCCCTGCTGACAGTTTCTGGCTACATCTGCTGACAGTAAGTTTACTTGTATGCAATGCAATTGAGCCGTGCAATCTATATATCTATATCTGCAGAAACCTACTACTTAACATCACCTTGGTTTTCCTGAACGTATTCCATACAACATATTCCTCTGTACGAGATGGACAATGCTGTTTCCTCAGAGAATATTTCTCTATATGCATACTATCTCCAATTGACCCTTATTAGTCTAGGCGCCAGAGGGGTCACCGTGTCATATTCAATTCTGATGGACAAACTCAACGGTTTCTTATGGATTTTTGGCTGCTGATTACGAATTTCGAGGGGGGATTTCGATCCGAGTGGTCAAAAAATTGTTATAAACAATTTAATTGTTTATAAATTGTTTATAAGGCTCTGGCTCATAAACTAAAAGAGTTGAAAAAAAATGTTTTAAATAAAATTTGTTCCTTAATAAAAAACCAAGAAAACACCGTTTACTAAACGTAAATCTAACAATTAACGCATAATGCAAATTGCAAAATAAGTATTCTTCGAAGCTTTATCGATCTAACTCAGCTTCTGCGCATGCAAATGAGTCTTATAAAGTGTCGTTTTAAAGTTTAATTAACAGGCTTCCAAACAAAGTTTGCTAAATTACTTGATCATCATTTGTTTTAAAGTTATACTCGTTTGAAGTTACAATTTTCTTAAAAATATTGTACATTCATTTGTTTATAAGGGTTTCAAGCAAATTTGAGCTATAAACGTTTATACTTTAATGAACAATAATGATAAAAAAACTCAAAAGGAACAATTTGACGTTACGAAAATGTTCATAAGTTTATTTTTGGCCAAGATGTCGATATTTTAATGGCGCGCGCTATGAGGCGCAAGATCGGCTCACCGCGTAAAGGTTCACGCGCTAACTTCTCGATGCAAATTATAATTTCTATGTATACATACGTTATCTTCATTTTTCATTTTTGAAGATCCTAATAAAATTTTATCATATAATTCTTGATAGTTAAATCATCATAATAATGTACCTCGTATCACCTTTCATTCTATTTACTTTGTCTTCTATTTTTTGCACTAAATGAGAAAAAAACATTAAAAACTAATATTTCAGAAGTATAACTAAAAAGTAAGTTGATATTATTTATTAATACTATTTTTACAAACATTTTTTTTCATGCATCTGCAAATCTGCATAGAGATATACAGGGAATATCAGTTTTTTTATATCTGCATAAGTTCTTTTTCTTATTTTAACAGTTACATGGTGGTACAAGTCTGTTCTTGTAGGCAGTAAAACTAAAACTTTTTGAGGCTTCAGAGTCTAATTGTCTATATTATATCCATATAAAGTGGATCTAGTTCTTTTACAGCATCATCAAGGCCCGTCAATTGTGTGTATGCCGCCACATCATAAATGCTCGTTTTATATGCAATGATGATGCTGCAAAAGAACTCGTTCCATTTTTATATGGATATCACATAATGGCTCATTTGCTTGCGTAGAAGCCGAGTTACGATCGATAAAGCGTCGAAGAATACATACTTACTTGACTGTAAGCCAATCTTGCGCCTCATAGCGCGCCATTAAAATATCGACATCTTAGCCAAAAATAAACTTACGAAAATTTTCGTAAGCTCAAATTATTCCTTTTGAGTTGTTTTATCATTATTGTTAATTAAAGTATAAATGTTTATAGCTCAAGTTTGCTTGAAACCTTTATAAACAAATTAATGTACAATTTTTTTGAGAAAATTATAACTTCAAACGGGTATAACTTTAAAACAAATGAAGATCAAATAATTTAACAAACTTTGTTTGGAAGCCTCTTAATTAAGCTTTAAAAGGACACCTTATAAGGCTCATTTGTATGCGTAGAAGCCGAGTTACGATCGATAAAGCTTCGAAAAATACTTATTTTGCAATTTGCATTGTGCACTAATTTGACAATATCTTGAGTTCTGATTATCAGATTTAAGTTTAGTAAACGGTTATTTCTTCATTTTTTATTAAGGAACAAATTTTATTTGAAATATTTTTTTCTATTTCTTTTAGTTTATGAGCCAGAGCATTATAAACAATTTATAAACAATTAAATTGTTTATAACAATTTTTTGACCACTCAGATCGAAATCCCCCCTCGAAATTCGTAATCAGCAGCCAAAAATCCATAAGAAACCGTTGAGTTTGTCCATCAGAATTGAAAATGACACGGTGACCTCTATTTGGCGCCTAGACTATATGAGCATCCATGCTTTTGAAGAGGATTTGAAATTGTTCTCTTGTGGCATGTTTAAGTTAAATATTGTACAAACTGAAAAGTCTCGCATGCAGAATTCACCATTACAATAAAAATGGTACATAGTTATTTAAATCTGAAACTTTTGCAATTTATAAGACAGCAGACGACGAATATAGAAAACAAAAAGGACTCTATTATATGCAGTCACATTCCGTTTCCATTCGTCTAGGAAAAAGGGATGCACAATCCTTGGACAGCTGTTTCTGCCTTGTAGGCTTCCTCGGCAGAGCAGCGTGCACACCTCTGAAGCGAAATGAAAGATGTGTAACAGTTTCGCTTCAGAGGTGTGCACGCTGCTCTGCTGAGGAAGCCTATAAGGCAGAAACAGCTGTCCAGGGATTATGCATCATCTGAATTGAAAACAAGCAAAAACCATCTTTTACTTTTTTTAAATATTTTATTTATATGGAATTACACCACATTTGATTGTATTAGAATACAGAACCTTTCATGTCCATGTCAGAGGTGTGCACGCTGCTCTGCTGAGGAAGCCTATAAGGCAGAAACAGCTGTCCAGGGATTATGCATCCCTCTGAATTGAAAACAAGCAAAAACCATCTTTTACTTTTTTAAATATTGTATTTATATGGAATTACACCACATTTGATTGTATTAGAATACAGAACCTTTCATGTCCATGCTTTTCGTATGTACCCCATTTCTAAGCTACATGTAGCGTCATACATAAATAACTTTTTGTCCAAAAGGTCATTGCTTTTATTTTATATAGTGATCGATAATATAGTTTCTATCGCCAGGTAAAATAAATGCATTATTTTATATGCGAGAATTCACGAATATGAAGAGTAGGATACTCTGTTCTAGACGAGGATACTATCCGATGGTCTCCATAGTGAACGCACCCTAACAGTTTTGTTGTATTTACTTCAATATCTTGTGAGATGCATATTCTGATAAAACATGTTTTTTGTCCACAGGTAAATATCTTTCGTTGAAATATCTCAAAAATATAAATTCAATTTATTTTCTAATATATTTCCATCAAGTTTTCAGTGGAATATTTTCTTTTAATTTTTTCAGTATAGAATAAATTACCTATGTTTATAACTTTTAACAGCAGATGTGAATATCTCCTACCTACGGATTTTGGAGACAGCCATGAGTTTATGCGGTCAGTTTATTAACACTTAAACATGCGATAAATCGTATCTCACGGCCTTCCAAAAAATATCCGTTTCCCATGACTTTGAAGCCGGACCTCCCATCAGACAATCCTTCAACGAGACAGTAGCCACTGATGCATAAAACTGACTAAAATATTCCACAATAATATTTTCCAATAAAACCCGTCTATTTTTACCCGGCCATTGAGACTGATTTTTCCCACCATAACGCACACAATGACTTGGTTCTACTCATTTCGCCCGATCGTTATGAACAAAGTGAAAAACGGCGTGGGTGCGTCATAATAGTCATTGAACAGTGTCCTAGGTCATGGCTGGCCACGACCGCCCAGTGATCATCGGCGAAGACGTACGTTCCGCGATTGCAGCGTGCGTTAGAACAAGAAGGAGCGATCTTACATTACAATTATTACACTTGTATCTTATATTGGGTCAACGAGTGCAATCTAGACCGATCGGGGCTCTAGCTCTAGCAGCCGGGTCAGAAAAGGACCGGACTATCATATGGTTGAAGGTGAAAGGAGGAGGAATAAAGACAATGTGGTGTTCTTAGCAACGTTGCCGGACCACGGTCTTAAAAATATTATTTTTGTAAATACACACATAATAAGCCTTATTTATAAAAGACGTTAATATTGGTATCACTTGTAAAATCTTTGTACAATGTAAGTGTTGTCACATATTAGTCTGCCATCTATTTTCTATTGGTTGTTTCAACTTGTTTATTTATTTAATTTTTTACCCAGTACTAATTGTTTACACTCTCGCAGATGCACCTTACAATTTTAGAGCTTCGTGTATTCAAAATATCTTCGTAAAATGCGTGTGTTTTTGTTGATCTTTAAATTATAGTCAAAATATACAGCAAGAATAATAATATTATCATGCCCGCACCGTTCCAGTACGTAGCGTTTCGTTTCCGAAAAATATTGATTTTAATGGTTTTAAATATGAACTCAACAATTCATACTGTCCGGAGCGTATAGTACCAGACAACTCTTTGTAAAATCAGGTTTTTCGGAGACTACGCTACGTGCTGGAACGGTGCGGGCATGATAATATGATACTTGCTTAAATATAATACGGGAAGCCTGGATACAAAACTGAGTGATGAAAACATAAGTAAAAGGCATAATTTGAAAAAGTTACGGATGTTCATCGCGACATGATCACACCTAATGCAAAAACTCTGTGAGTATAAAATTCTGAGGGGAGTATGACAGGCAGACTTCTTCTTCTTCTAGTTCCATGACGGTTGTCGGTTATTCGATATCATTGGCTATCATATTTGCTATCGTAACTTTGTTCACAACAGCTCTAAATAATGAGTAGTCGATTTTCCGTACCATTATCTTCGATTTTTCAGCCATGATGTTCTTCTACCAGAACCACGATTAACTAGGACCTTTCGTTCATATTTTACAGTTTGTCATAATGTGACCAAAATATTCCAGCTTGCCTCTCTTTATTATAATGGTCAGTTGTGTTGCTTGGTTCAGCCGTCTTAATGCCTCCACTACACATCGGCAGATGCGTCTGCAACATATCCAATACTTGTCGGTATTTTCAGCACAGATCAAAGGACTTCAGTGCCACAGACTGAAGGATCTTCAGATGTGTGGTCAGCCTGTTATGATACATCCGTGGGCGGATGTATCATAGGATTTCAGTGCCACAGACTGAACGACCTTCAGATGTGTGGTCAGCCTGTTATGATACATCCGTGGGCGGATGTATCATAGGATTTCAATGCCACAGACTGAACGACCTTCAGATGTGTGGTCAGCCTGTTATGATACATTCGTGGGCGGATGTATCATAGGATTTCAGTGCCACAGACTGAACGACCTTCAGATGTGTGGTCAGCCTGTTATGATACATCCGTGGGCGGATGTATCATAGGATTTCAGTGCCACAGACTGAACGACCTTCAGATGTGTGGTCAGCCTGTTATGATACATCCGTGGGCGGATGTATCATAGGATTTCAATGCCACAGACTGAACGACCTTCAGATGTATGGTCAGCCTGTCATGATACATCCGTGGGCGGATGTATCATAGGATTTCAGTGCCACAGACTGAACGACCTTCAGATGTGTGGTCAGCCTGTTATGATACATCCGTGGGCGGATGTATCATAGGATTTCAGTGCCACAGACTGAACGACCTTCAGATGTGTGGTCAGCCTGTTATGATACATCCGTGGGCGGATGTATCATAGGATTTCAGTGCCACAGACTGAACGACCTTCAGATGTGTGGTCAGCCTGTTATGATACATCCGCGGACGCGTCTGCCGATGTGTAGAGGAGGCATAAGGATCCCTCATTTCTAACTCTGTCGATCCATCTTATTCTTAGTAGTCGTCTGTATACCCACATCTTAAAGGCATACAAGCATTTAAGCCTAGCCTCACTTAACGACGTTCTACACCTTCGGCAAAGAATTAAGGATTTGCATGAAACTTTAGTATGTTATAGTTTAATTCAAAAAACTACTTGATTTTTTTTTTAAATTGTTTTACCGTGCCCTTTAATTACTATTAAGGTTCAAAGTTAAGTTTTAACATGGGCTCTTATGGGAATTCTTAAAAAGTTAATAACTTTTGACCCAAATTTACGATTTTTAATTATTTGTGCTTAAATTAAAGGTTTTTTTGTAAGAAATAACATATTAAAAAATGAGGATTGTTTACCGTACCATTATTAAATAAAAGTGAAAATACTGTTTCGAAAATACTGTTTCGCTTGTATATAAGTTTCCCCCCTTTCCTCTGGGAGGCATACCCCGCAACGAAGGTGTAGAACGTCGTTAAGGGTAAACGCTTCCATACAGTAGCACTGGAAAGATATTTATAGATGTCATTCAAACACGAAGGCCAATACTAAGACCCTGGCTGCCAAGTCTGCTCTGCAAAGTCAGCTCTCATTAATATCACTGTCTGGTTACACGAGTTTCTCGTCTCTCCGATTTTCTCCGATTTTTATACATTCATCCTGTAAATAAGTTTGTTTGCTGCTATCATACATTAAGTTTTTCTTGGTTTGTTTTGTTTTGTTCATTAGATTTTGAATGTCTTCTCCTCGATTAGCCAGCACTAAGATTTCGTGGGCATATCTAATATTGTTAACGATTACATCATTCACAATTATACCTACTGTTGTCTCCATTAAGGCTTCCTTACATATTGTTTCCAAATACAAGTTAAATAATAAAGGCGATAGTATAGAGCCTTGTCTCACTACTCTTTTTATATTTATTTCATCCGACTCTTCTTGTTCAACTTTTACTGTTGCTACTTAATGCCAGTATAGATTTGTAATTACTCGTAGATCTTGATTGTCCAGTCCACCTATTGTCAGCTGGAACGAAGCCTAATGGGTTGAACAGGAAGACTAAGGATAATAATGATGGACGAGATCTGTTTGTGAATCAGATTAACATTTATAGATTAACATAGATCCACTAGGTTGGCGCGTATTCACAACGTATTCACTATGTGGAGCAGTTGCAGGAGCGCGGAGCACCAACATAGTGGATACGTGCCTTAACACATTCACCGACACGCTTCACATGTAGACACGTCTTCTTATGGAGTAAATGACTTATAATGCAGTCGTGTCCGTGAATGTGATATGAGCCAATAAAAAATAATACTCAATTTATACATAAAAATTAAGAATACAGACAAATAAATCTATTTTAACACGTTGGCGGACAGAACGTCTATTGTATATACCTCTAATTTTCATTGATGTAATGTGACGCAACGTCTATAGACAACATTTTCAACATAACGAGTTGTCCATTTACAAAATACATCTATAGATGCATATGAAATGTGACACAACATACATGGTCGTCGTCCACATGTTTACAAAAAATGTTAAAAAACTCATTGTTTCCATGTACTAAAGGTGCTGAAAGAAATTCAGCAATTTCCCTATTCTACTTTGCAAAAATAATAGTGTCACATTTGACGCACTGTCCGTCAACGTGTTAAGCAATCAGTGCTTGGTGAAAACTGGTTAAGCAATTCTACTTGCTTTATTTGTATTTACCTTAAGATTTGACAACACAGGACGGAATGCACTCGACCTGAAAGTCGTAATTCTCGAGATCCAATGCCGTCTTGATCGACGGTGGATGGTGTTACCATATTAAGAAGTCATTCCACTCGTCTTTTTAAGGTTGTTAGAATTTTTCATTAGTTTTTTTGCGGCCGACCTTTCATTCTGTTTAGTATGGATTCGATTAGAATTGTTTAATTTGCGGGTTTGTTTTTCTTGCACCGACCGACAGAGGCATGACCAATCAGCGGATTTTAATATGTTTCGAGATTGGTTGAAGAATCTCGGTTACCAGTCGATAGGCTCCAATTTGGGCAAACAAAAACAATAAACATTTAATGCTCCCAGACTTTTTGAGAAATTGTTTAAATTTGGTAAAATATTTCGCCAATAGTTACTGGAGTGTAAAAAGTTGTTAGTTATCTTGAACAAGTAGTACTTGAGACTAACAATTTTATAAAACTAATTAGAGAAGTCCCTTACAAATATTATTTGATCATTCTATTACGAATTCTACGTCAAAGTTGGCCTTAACTTATGAGTGATATATTCAAAACACTAATTAGTTAGCTAGGTAATTAATAAGTTACTCTACACTTATTAGTTGTAGGGTACTGAAAAGGGTACTTAATCCGTGAAGGTACGTATCCATACGTATAGGTGCTCCGTGCTCGGTGTAGTTGCTCAAATGGATACTGCATGCGCTCCCCTACATATAAACCGCAAACCGGTTGAATCTTAAGGGCTTGTTCATATAAGAGCGGTTTGCCAACGTCGACGCCGCGATTTACCTGTTATCCCCCTATTTTTCTTGGTATTAGGGTGAAACTTCAAAGGCGGCATTAGGGTGAGATCACCCTAATAAAGAGGGGGAAAACAGGTAAACCGCGACGTCGACGTTGGCAAACCGCCCTATATGAACAAGGCCGAAGAGGGTGGGCGGCGAGCGGGAGCACCAACGTATCCACTATGTGGATCTGCTACACGGAGCACCAACGTATGGATACTAGTACGTACCTTTGATACCATTAGTGTAACATCAGTACTGACGTCTTCTTGTGATCTGTGAGACTACCATTAGTCACATTTTTGTTGTAATTTCACAACACAAACTTTCATCACCCATAAGATCCGAATATTTGTTTCTTTAGTAATAATTATCCCTGATAGATCACACCTATTTTTTTACATAAACCGCACACATGGGTATCAGATACCCAATGATTTTTTGTGAAGAAATTAAAAAAAAAAGTAAATATTTTATGATTTCCAGTGACTCTCTAATCACTATTGAATACATAAGAATAATTAAATCAATCATTTTATTTTCTGTCTCTTAATTGTAGTAACACAAAAGAAAAAAATATTAAAAATACCTAAAAATAATTACCAAACATTTCCTAAAAAACCGGAAACATAATTCAAACTATTTTAATTTAATTTGACGACAAAATGGTCTTTCTAACTAAAATATAACACCTTTTGATTATAGAACTCATATTCTTTCTTAGCCAGGTATTTTAGTTTCACTCATTTATTAGTGACTAAATTCATAAGACAGTGCTCCATGCCCATGCATTAGGTTTTATAGCAAGCTGAGCATTCACGCTTTGTTTTTCCATCTTTGCCTTTGCAGAAATAACTTAGTTTACTTTATTAAATTTGTGGGGTGTTGTGTTGTTAGACTTGAACGCACACTTGATCGCAAACCTCACACATGGGCGCTACATACCCTAGCCTGTATTCAATAAATTTTCGTGCTTGGAAATATTGCTCAAATGAGACCGTAACTACACACCTGTCCTTGGCAGACTAGAGACTGAATTTACATAAAGCAGCATTACCATTGAAATGCAGCTGCGGAAGCTACATGCAGTTAAGTGTCGCGATGGGTATCTCACACCCAAGTGTGAGCTTCCAGGGTTATAGACCAAGAGATTGCAACGTGGTGATTAGTTTCCTTTTAGGAACTAAGTTATCGTAGGTTAGATTAGGCTCGCGTTAGATCAGGTTGGATCCCCTAATTTTAAGGTAGATACGTAGAAAGAGGGAAAGATAGAAATGTAATCTTCTTTGGGCCGAATCGGTGGTTTCCTGCGCGGAAAAGTTGCACATACTGCACTTCTACTTAATGTCTATTAATTGATTTTAAAAATATGTACTTTCTTATTAAAATTTTCCCAGTTCATGTCTAGTAATAAAATCAGACGACATTCTTGAGACTTTTTTCATATGCTCTACTACAGGAATTTCAACCCAGGCGCCCACATCTTCGAACCTGTACTGTCAGTTACCAGAAGAAGCTGCTAAATTACGACGCTAAAAAACCCAGACCTGTTAAAATTATGGTAATTAGGCTCTCGTATCGAGGCCCCCACCTCGCGCGTCCCTTAGCATTTTGTCTTCCATAAAGATACTTTTTATCAATTACTTGTAAATAAATTTGTTGGAGGCTATTTAATGAAAGTGAAATGAGTGAAAACTTGACGGGTAACAACGTCTTCGGCCTGGCTCTGACGCGCTGGGTGAACGACACTGTTGCCGGGCAGTCGAAAATACGGATTTTTAGGGAAAACTGCTATTATAAATATCAAACTGTATTTTTATTATTGTAGCTAGTAGGTAGACATAGAATTTTTTATGATTAGATTAGAATTACGATATCACACGCTAGTTTACTCTCATCTTTTCGTATCTTCTTCAATATTATTATTCATATCGTTTCGATGAATACCTTGGTCGTCGTTAGTTTTTTTATTGCGTTCCCATTTTTTACTTACAGTATCTCTCTATTTGTAATTTATTCGTCTTTCTTTATAATTTTAATCACCACATACATTTAATCATCATTGTTAAAATCTATTTTCTGTTATCTTTTATCGGGTTCTAATTTTCTAAATTGGCATAAATATTTGTATACTTAGGAGTGATAACCAAAAAAAACCCTGGTTGTCACTTTAATACGTAGGTAAATCATTCAGGATTCAGGCTTATTCTATAACTGCAAATCGAATAGTTGTCTGCAGTGAACAAATATTTTTAATATTTCAACACATTAGAACCTTGTACCTGTCCCTTCAAAAATTAGTTTTTTACCCCTATACCCTCCAACTGTCTTTCCCGCCAAACAACAAAGCTAAAAGTTGCCTAACTACAAACTAAGAAGAGAGTCTGTTTTCAACTATCGGCGAATGCACACAGCATTGCAGAAGCTCCAAACAATGTAGTTTTTATCTATTTTCACCTCAAGTATATCAATATAGTTAATGTCTGTGGCCTTATCAACTAGACAGTAAGTGATAGTGCCAAACAGTAAAACAATATCAGCTGTATCAACTGTAAGTACAAAGATAATCATGTGTACATCTTGTTCAATTACCTCTCGTCAAGTTCGCGGTGTTGCCAGTACGGGTAACGGTTCACTGTTCTATCAAAAACTCTATGCGTGATAAACTGTCTTACAAATATCATAATTTAAACTTATACTATCAATCTGCTATCTCTCATTTATTCTCAGACTAATTTAACTTTTTAATATATCTATTTTTTGTTAGTTTATGAACATTGTGTTATTACCTATCATCCTCTCCTTATCCCTAGCAAAGATTACCCCTTGCAGGTGCTGAATTCAGCTGGTCCTTCGAGAACTAAAAAGAAGAAGTTCCCAAAATCTGTGTGCGAGAATCTACCATAGAATCAGCCGAGTTCGCTACGGCGAGCTCCTTAATCGCACACTGCCCGCGAGCTGCTTGATAACATCAAATATAGAAAGATGGCCCATTTTGTACACGTAGTAAGGGGAGACTGGTATAATATTCTTCAACTTATTATGATGGGTAAAATCGAAGGACGCAGAGGAATTGGTAGAAAGCAGGCCTCTTGGTTGAAGAATATCAGGGAGTGGACAGGAATAAAGAAAGCAGGACAACTATTTAGAATAGCTCGAGACAGATACAGTTTCGCCATGTTAATCGCCAACGTCAAGGGCACTTGATAGGGCATATTAAGAAGAAGAAGAATCAGAAATTGATTAATTTTTGTAGCTGCTTAATTTTTCAGTCTGTCGTGTTAATTATTTAGATAATTGTATACTAAATTTTAATTTATACATGTTGTACGAGTAAGCATTGAACCTAACCTTCATTTATTTGGCATCTGATGATCTCAATAATGTGATATTGAGAATATGATCATAATGATTCATCAAGATTCATAAACCTGAATACACTTTATTAATATCAACTTAACCAAAAATAAAATATCCTACCGCTTTTGGCATTTTAAATAATAAAAAAGTTGTTTTTAAAAATGGACACAAAGTTTCCAAGAACTCTTAGATTCATCCATGCAGTGTTCCTGCTCCATAATACTCTGACAAAGTTCTTTTTTTGTCTTTGAACGTACTACCAACGAATATAAAAGATTATATAGAATATGGAAGTGTCTACATTTTTCACTACCAAAATTACCTTTTTGAAAAACGATATCATTCCCTGATTCTTTTTGTATCCTATGTTGTGGCATCAAAGGCGAATACACACGAGTCTGAGCTACCTAGGTCATAAAATCATCTGAAAACAAAAGTCCACCTTTGTCCCATCTGTCCACATTTCTTGTTACAGTTTTTAGTGGTTAATTGATACAAAGTATTACAAAGTTCATTAAGTTTGGTGATACGCAGCATCCTTGTCCTTTATCGATTTCAAAAAATTAAAAAACTAAACTAAAATCGCAAATAAAAAAAAGAGAAAAAAATAGGAAAAAAAAGAGGATAAAAAAACTAAGATGTGTAAACTTCCGAGATGTTGAATCGGGTGTATGTGTTAGCGTATTAAAAAAACAATCAATAAAAAAAAATAAAAAAAAAACAAATTAAAAATATAATTAAATAAAACAAAAAAAAATTACAAATATAATTACAAAAAAATGTATATACAACCCAAACAGTGAATTATTTAAATAATAATTGTAGTTTGTTTGTTAGTATTTAGAGTTACAAAAATACTGAAAATTCCTTTGAATAAAAAAATTGTTTGTTTTAAATTAACAAAATGTCTGGCTAATTGGCTCCGCCATGGGCATCAAATTCACAAAAAAAATCGTAAATTAAATTTGACTAGAAATATTAAATTACGCGAAAAAAGTAGCATTTCTGATTCTTTAAAACAGGGCAATAATGCATCAGTTTATTATAATATCTATAATATCCCTGTTTTCGCTTATTCTGATGTATCTTTGTAAATTACTTACAAAATGACTCATTTTTCTCGGTGTACAGTCATAATCCGCTGATGACATAATTCCGAAAGAAGAAACCAGCCTTGTAATAATTTAGTAAGATTTGTACCTCGTGCCGCATTTTACAGCTCAGTTTAACGTCCAAAATAAAATTTAGGAGCATTCGAAGGATAATAAAATTTTTACAACCCTTTAACAATTATCCCCATTACCGCCGGTGCGACCGTTTTGAAAATGTAGCCGACGACAGTAAAAGTGCAGGTAATTTGCCAAATTTCGGCAGAAGCCAAAACAGGAACATTTTAAAATGGTGATAAATTACCTATTATAATATGTACCCACACATACATACATTCAGGTTTTTATTACATTTAAATTTTTGTATATTATACAGAATATTCGCAAAGTAGTATGCGGTGTATACGAGAAGAAATTAGAAAAAAAAATCATTAGGACTTCTTTTGAGTGAAAGGCAATGCACTTTAGATAACAACCTTTATTCATATCATCAAAGTGAAACCAAAGTGTTAACCTAAGCTTAATTTTAGTAATATAAAAATTAGGAATACTGAATGGATCATGATTTCTGACGAGATGGTACCCAGATATAGGTCTCAAGTACGTTTCCATGAGGACATAAGCATACGAGAGGAATGGGACAGAGAAAACACTCGACTGAGGTTGCTGGTAGTTATACCTAGTACACATAGGGGTTTAAAACTGGTTAATCGCAGGAATATTATGGTTAGTGCGGAAAGAGCATCAGCCACAAAGATACTTAGGTCCAGAGCCGACCTTGGTAGTGCCAAAAAGCTTCGTTCGCGACCTCCCAACAAGACTTCGAAAGCAACAGGAGTATGAACTACTGGGAAAATAAAGATTCCTTATTTCATATGCGCTAGTCACTCGTTCATATAATCTTATTGTTTCATGCAGACGAGAGCTGCAGACTCTAACAAAGAAACTGAAACAGTCAACTATGTCTCACATGATTTCGAAGTACTAGATTCTTCTTTTCATGTACCATGACCTTTTAGAACATTGGTTACCGTCATAGCTATTTTAATTTTATTCACTGATACCCTAAATAGCATGCTTGTATCAACACCATACCAAGTTCTTCAACCATGAGATTCTTCTTCGTCCTGGACCGCGTTTGCTTGCTATAAATACTAAATTGCAGAAGGTAAATACATAGTTTTTGGAGACAACCAAGTGACTCAAACAATATATGGTACCACTAGACCTATATAAGCTATTTCAGGGTTCCAGAATCCTGGAATGGGTACGACCGGTTTTTAACAGAATCTTCCAGGACTAAAAGGGTTATTACAAATTTAAGGGGATATTGGAAGAAAATACGTGAACACCAACTATGATGCAAATTAAAAATATGAAGACTGGAGGAACAAAAAAATTTAGGTAGTAGATAAATATCAGCTTATACAGAACAATATAATATACTAAGCAGTACTATACATGTGCAGTGAGCACGAAAGGTTGGAATAAATTCATTTTGCCAAGAATGGACGATTTTGGAAAAAAATCCCGAAAACGGTCAATTTTTATTTTTAAATTGCGACTTTTTGGCATATATATATCGTACTAGTGACGTCACCCATCTTTAAGTGAGAATAGGGGTCGTATGGTAGCTCATTTGAAAGTTAATTTAATTCTCTATTCAGTAATATTAACATTAACAATTATTTATACAGGGTGTCCAAAAAAAAATTTTAATTAAATTTATTGACATAACAAGAAGAATGTGTGTAATTTATTTAACTCAAAATACATTTTACTCCTACCGGAAAACAGAAAATCATGTTTATTTGACAAATAAATATTGTTTTTGCTTAAATTCAGTATTAAAGCAGCCCCTACCTTCCTCTTGACAGTTTGAACATTTAATTTAAGCGAAAAGCAATGATTATTTTTCAAATAAACATTTTTTTCTGTTGTCTGAGAGCAGTAAAATGTATTTTGAATGAAATAAATTACTTGCATTCTTCTTTTTATGTCAGTAGATTTAATCCAAGAAAATTTTTTTGGACACCCTATATAAATAATTGTTAATGGTATTATTACTGAATAGAGAATTGAATTACCTTTCAAATGGGCTATCACGCGACCCCTATTCCCATTTAAAAAAGTCCTCGATGACGTCATCACGCTCAGATGGGTGACGTCAATAGAATGATATATATGCCAAAAAGTCGTAATTTAAAAATAAAACTTGACCTGTTTCGGGATTTTTTTCCAAAATCGTCCATTGTCGACAAAATGAATTTATTCCAACCTTTACGTGGTCACTGTATGTTATTTATATAAGACTTAAATAAAAAGTTGCAATTTGACAACAACAAATATAAGAACAATTTTTTGCAGAAAACGTACGTTTTTACGCTATTTTCAAACTTTCTAGAAAAATGCCTTATGTAGAACAATAAATTATATGATGGTGCAAAATGTTTTTAGGTACATTCACTTTTAAAATTTTATAGTGTATTTAACCGAATAAGTTATAAACTATAGTATGGTCGATGACCACATCGATCGAAAATTCCTCATTATAATCCTCTTAAAGTTGTATCGGTCGTAAAAGGATCGATTATCAAAATTACGTCTTTTCGACAGACATGTCCACAAAAAAAAGGATGGCATCGAAACCGAAATCGACCAAAAACCGATCAATTAAGAGGAAGGCCATTGATGAAGAGCGTTGTTCTGTGGAAACCAACAATAACCAACTAAGCGGTGATCGCTCTTGACGATGCAGTTCTTTGTTCTTGCATTCCAATCGCAGGCAGCTAGTTGTCGGTGTCAATATCGTAGTCGGGACTCATTTTTAAGGGGTATTACAGAATTCTTTTATTTTGTGCACATTTAGCATTGAATTATAAATATTATATCAGCTGGAGTAATACAAAATACGAAGACTGACAACTTTGAAATGAATAGGTAACGGTGTAAGACAAAGAGACGCCCTCCCAACGCTATTGCTTAGCCGCTTGCTGCATGTGCAACTAGCTTTATTATGTGTAAGTCAAATGCGCGATAATAAAAAAAATGAAAACACAGTTAGTTTGATATAATTCTACATGTCGGTTTTATATCAATGCCACAATTTTATAGATTATCTCCTGTCGTGTAAATGTCATGAATTTACTGATAAGAATAGTATATCATAGTTGAAATTTATTTATAAACCTCTGAAAGAATCTAGGTTTAGAGCTAGGATAGTATTTTTTTAACTAGTTACATATTTTTTATACCTCTTTTATTTTATAAGTATTCACAGTTCGGACGAAAATGACGGAGGAGCTAGATAATCTTGGAATCCTCGTAAAATTAAGACATATCATGCTAATAGTGAGCCTAAAGAACACCACAGCGAAGATCATTTTCAACGGAACAACTTCTAAGGAGATCAATTTAAACAAAGGCGTGAAACAAGGTGACTCACAAAACATTATTACTGATTAACTTCAATTAGTTGCATATGCAGATGATATAGTCATCATAGCGAATACGACGATGACACTTATAAAGGCAGTTGAAAATTAAGAGAATAGGGCCAGAGAGAGAGATAAACCAGCATTAACAAACAAACAAACAAAACAAAATACATGGCGATAGGGAAAAACGACACAACAACTCAGAAATATCTAATAACACAGAACCAAAATTTTGAAACTTTATCCACCTTTAGCTACTTGGAAGTAACAATAGGGAAAACCGGAAAAGAGAGAACATAAAGAATTCTGCAATGCAAAAAACATAGTGAATGAATAGAAATCTGCTGAGAAGCAAGACTCTTAACCTATATAAGACCTGTTGTTACATATGGGATGGAAACAACGACGATCAACAACAAAAAGGAAGTTATCGTTGTGAAATTGGAAAGAAAAATAATTAGAACAATACTGGGCCACAATTTAACAAGAGATGGAGAAACAAGAATGAAAACAAATTCCGAACTTGAAGAAGAATTACAGAGAGAAAATATAGTCAGATACATAAAATCTCTTCGCTTAGAATGGATAGGACATATTATACAGAGAAGCCCATAATCAGATATGTTGAGAAGGATAACTAACTGGACATCACTATCGCTCAGGTGTAAAGGAACAACTAGAAGAATATGGCTGGATGATGCAGAAGAAGACATAAGAGCAATGAATGTCAAAGACTGGAAAGTTCAGTGCAAGGACAGGAAGAAATGAAAAAGAGTCACGAGAACAGCAAAGACACACAGCAAGCTATAAATGACAGAGAAGTAATCCACCTCACCCCAGAATAGGATTTTGAACGCCATGGCGTTAGCTATAATTAACTCCATGGCGTTAGCATGGGATTGTGATGTTTAATGAATGAATTCACAGTTACATACATAAATTCCTGCACTCATTCTGAAGATATATAGCTGAGTAAGAATACTGATTAAAAATATATCAAAACAAGACAAAATAAACGGAACAGAAGACAAACATTTTTGTATAACAAGCCTTCTATAAAGAAGACCTGTAAGACCTATAGAGACCTGTTTAGAACCATTTTGCTAGTACTTCCAACTCATCAGCTAATGCAATACATTCACTGATGGTTTTTTTGTTCATACATTAATTTAAATATTGGTAGAAATGTAGAAATTAGTAGAAATGGTAGAGTAAATACAGGCAAAATAACAAAGACCTAGGAAAACACAAAATAAAAAGAATTTCTATGATTATTTGTTTTATTATTATACTCATTTAAATGTTCCCCATTATTTCTCCTCTTTATTTCAGTAGATAAATACCTTATCTATTACACCCGGTTAACGCCATTTTCAATATCTCTTAGCCAAGCCGCACACCAAAGAAACATGAAACGAAAAACATGAAACATGAAACGAAAAACATGTTTCATGAAAAGAAAACACTGCTAAAAAAATCTCAAAGTCCGCCTACTAATGAATTGAGTGTGATTCATGCTCATGACACATTTTTATTTTCGGAGAGTCTCATAAATGGCCGGATATATATTTGTTTAGCAGTGGTTTATTTCCATGAAACGTAATTTACGTTTCATGTTTCTTTGATGTGCGGCCGGGCTTACAGTTCGTATTGTCAAGAACAGCTAAAAAATCGTTACTAAAATAACATCGCGCTTTTTACATTTTGTAACCCACATAAAATTCATATTTGCGGAATATTTTGACCTGATATGTAAATCGACTTCCTTATTGTAATCTTATCTTTCATAAACCAAAAATCTAACCTTCAGTAATTAATCGCGTGTGTAGATAGTGTATTAGATAGAATATTATTCTTTTTTGTTGCTGTATACTTTTGAGATACTGTATTATACTAATTAATATAACAACCTTAATTTATATTTTTGTTTTTTTTTGCAGGTAAGGATTGTTCAACTGCGATTAATTAATCAAAATCAAAGTGGTAAGTCGAATAAAATTCATAATTTTTATACGAGTAATTCAAAACGGCTAATCTTCATCTATCTTTTCTCCTTCGTAAGGATGTAGTGGCGTCATGGAATGTGTTTAACTATTTCTATCCAGTTATCTCTCTTCTGCGCATTTTGCTTGGGAAAATGAGTAACCAGTCATGTCCTTTATTTGGTCCGACCGTCGCGTCGTACTGAAGATCTTCCTCTGGATCTTTTGCCCGCTACGTTGCCTTCTACTATCATTCGCTCCATGCCTTCAGTTCTTCTAGTTATATATACAAAAGCCCTTAATCGAATTCGAACAAACTGTGGAAGATGCGCCGACTCCCTCCACAGATGGGGTAAACTCCCCTCGCCTTCTTGTGACTGCGGCGCTGCAAGACAGACGATCAGTCACATTGTTCAGGACTGCCCACGCAGAGCATACACAGGCGACCCTATAGACTTTGTAATGGCAACCGAAGGGTCAATCGAATATATAAAAAAATTGGACATCTGTTTGTGATGCATTGTATAATGCATAAATCTAAATATATTCTGTGATATACTTAAGCCATACGCTAAATAAATAAAATACAAAATATCTCAGTATATATTTTTTGATAGTTGTGGCGAGTCTTTTTTTATGTTAAGTTCTTCTAGTATTGAGTTATTTGTCCGATGTACGACATGCGCATAGTATGCGCAACCTTCTACAGTAGACCCACATTTCAAATGCCATTATACGCTTCGAATCAGCTTCTTTGATTGCCCAAGTTTCTGAGTCGTAGGTGGCGATAGAAAATATCAGTGTTTGAACAAGGCGAACAATTTTCGCATCCTTCACTGTTAGTAATAATAGTGACAAAACAGCTAGACGATAGATTATGGTATTCAACAACTTAATCGTTTTCTTGTATATAAAGAAGGGTACTGTGACCAGCTAAGAAACATCAAGAAAATTACGCAATCCATCTTCTGATGTATCTATTATATTATGACAGTTTTCTATATTTTTGTATTCTTCAATCCTTATACATATTCCATTTTTCGTTCTGTTTGAAACAGTTTTTTCAACGTTTTTTCTTTTGTTGAAAAATTTATTTTTTTGAAGACAATTTTTATTCTTTTTTTAGTACTAAATCTTAAAATAAATTCGCGATTACGGTCTTACTTTCTCCAATATATTATTTTAACCACCAGTTGATGAATAATCTGTTCGACCTGCGAATTCAGATGCCTTAAACTCTTCGCCCACCTACGACATTGGAAGTCATCTTCGTCACACTTCCTGCCGTCTTCTCCGCCTCCTCTACATCTTCTTCTTGGTTCAGTCTCTCGCGCCTTCGGAAGACCTTGAGACGGACCTAGTTCAACATCCGCACACTCAATGCAACACGGTGCACCGCCTCGGCACCATCAACGGCATCACAGTGCGTCCGCCGGACCGTCGTTGCACCTCCACGACCTGGTGTCGAATTAAGGAGATGGTTTCCAGCAGACTAGTCGAGATAATCGTTATCTTCGCGGATTTGTGATTTTTATGCAACGAGCTATCGTTTAATAAATTAATCAGTCAAGTTGTTTGTTTATAGACAACAAAGGAAATACTTTTTTTTTAATTGACTGATAGTTTTAACAAAGGGCACAGACAGTATATTATACAATATATCAAAACAGTGAATAAAGTTTTAAGAAGCAATAGAAAAGAAAATTGATTTTAATAACAGAAAAACCAGCTTTCTAGATCTAGGTCATATTCATGGATAGTCATAAATGATCCTCCTCCTCTATCTTTTCTCCTTCGTAAGGATGTAGTGGCGTCATGTAATTTGTTTGACTATTTCTGTCCAATTATCTCTCTTCTGTGCGTGTTGTTTTGCTTCGAAGAATGAATAGCCATGCATGTTCTTTATTTGATCCGACCATCGTGCTGAAGATCCTCCTTTGGATCTTTTACCGCTACGTTTTCTTCGTTCCATGCCTTCTCTTCTTCTAGTTATATGTCCAAAATATAAAATATTTTGGTTGATAGTTGTGCTGAGTCTAGTTTTTACATTAAGGTCTCTGTTTAATTGTTTCTGATTCTGTTGATGGTCATTACTTTGGCTTTCTGTATATTTATTTTGAATCCATATTCCGTACTTACTCACGGTGCCCAGTTTATACATAATTGGTTCGAGTTCTCCTGGTTAAGACGCCAATATAACTGCGTCATCTTATCAGCGTAACGTAGGTTTTTGATTTTTCTTCCTCTTATAGTTGCCCCAACTTGCCATACCTCATTAACTTAATGCATAATGTGTTTACTATAATACTGAATATAATGGGGGGCATTATGCATCCCTGTCGAACTCAGATTCAATTTGAAGATATCATTATCACGTAGCGCTACAACCCTGGGTGGGTCCTGGCCGACTGTACAACTTTTTTCCAATTTGTTCGGTTTTCCATCAACCTAGGGTCAAATCGAATGTTCATTTTCCGGAGATCTGCTTGGATGTTATCTCTCCATCGCATTCTGGGACGTCCGAGTGGTCTTTTGCCTATAGGAATCTCCTCCCATACCAGTCTTACAAGTCTCCCGTTATGAAGTCTGTGCACGTGGCCTGCCCATCTTAGTCGCTGTCATTTAATTTCTTTGGCAATATCGTTGTCATTGTAGAGTGCTTTAATTCGATATTGGTTCTGATCCTATAATGGTTTGTGTCAATGTCGTAGTGAGTTCCGAAAATTTTTCGTTCAAAACGTCTGAGCTTTTCTTCGTTTGCTTTGGTCATGGTCCACGTTTCGCATCCATATTTCAGTACAGGTCTGACGATGGATTAATAGATTTTGATCTTGGAACTGCTTGTAAGATTTTTTGATTTTATAAGCTTATCCAGTGCGAATAGATAGCGATTTGCCGATACCCTCATATCATAAATGCTAAAAATCATCAAAGTGTTTGATAATAGAAATAAATAAGTGGATCGTTGTTACTGTGGTTGATCCGTAATTAATTACTTCCAGAGACAGACCAATCCCATAAGAATACCTTCAGTCTTCAGTAATGAAAAATCAGGCCAAAGAAAAGTCACGAGATACAGAAAGATTCTTGTTCCAATAGGTTTAGCAATTCGTACATTTGGTCGTTTGGTTCTAATGAACAATGGAGTTCTTTTTCCTTGCACTTATGATGTAAACTTTTTCAAACAAATAATTGAGTTAATTCTACTAATGATTTACATTATATCACTATACAGTGCTAGTCAAAAGTCCGTACCCCCCCCCCTCATATCTTTTGAACGGTTATACCTATAATAGTGAAATTTCGAGGGAGGAAATAAACGGACGTAAGCTTCTTAACTAGTCATGACAGGTGACGTGATAGTGACAGATGACGTTACAGAGCCACTGTGACCGATAATTTTAAATGGGACCTTATGGCAAGTGATATCTCGTTTGAAAGGTATTCGAAATGGCTATTTAGTCATACTAATTTTTTTTGGGTTTTAGTTGATTTTGATTTTGGTGAATACATTAAATAAATATAATATTGCAGTTTCGCATTTAATTAATAAAAATTCAAATGTCCTATGGTTTTTTTATCAAAAAAGATGACAGTTTTCAATTCTCTAGTAGTTCTTACAACAAGTTTTTACAACCTTTTTGACAAGTATTCATATGCGGCATTTTGAATTTTTATTAATTAAATGCGAAACTACAATTTTATATTTATTTCATTTATTCATCAAAATTAGCTTAAGCTCAAACAAAATTAGTATGACTGAATAGGTATTTTCAATACCTTTCAAACGAAGTATCACTTGCCATAAGGTCCCATTTAAAATTATCTGTCACAATGGCGCTGTAAAGTCATTTGTCATAATTACGTCACCTGTCATGACTAGTGAAGAAGCTTACGTCCGTTTATTTTCTCCCTTCAAATTTCACTATTATAGGTATAACCGTTCAAAAGATACGAGGGGGGGTACGGACTTTTAACTAGCACTGTATAAAAATATTCGTGGGGAGTGTTCCTATATCGTTTATATCATGTTATTGTTTTATTTTTAAAGATTCCGTTGAGCTTGCATGATAATGGTTTAAATTTATTTACTGTTTTTAATAACAGACAGAAATCGATAACTAGATGACCTTATTTTTATACATTATTGTGTATCACACAGCCAGACAACTTTCATGGCAGTGTTGTCATTGGATATTATCTGATAATAGAAATATAGGTCAGGATTTAACTGCTTCACTTACGTGTTTTCCATGCATATGTCACCCGAAAGTACATTTATAGAATTGCTTTTAAAAATTATTTGTTAGGTTTTTTTGGAGTTTGTATGTATGTGCAATTGCTAAAACTGATATTGTTTATTGTTTACTAAGGATCCGACAGGTTTGTCTTGAAATCGTGTCATTGTCTGTCTCTGTACGATAAATCTTCTTCTTTTTGTGTAGTCTTGATTCTATACTTCTCTGATTTATTCCATTCCCATAATTGTATTAAACACATATCAACGTAATTCTCCTAAAGCTGTCCACGCTTCCTCAGGAATATCAATTGCTCAAACATTTTTAACTTATTTTGTTTTCCATTAACTGTTACTGCCTTATAGGTTTTACCCGATTGGCCCAAAATTCTAAGTTTAATTAACTGTTTTAAACCTTGAGAATTTTATTCATCGGTCTGTGTAAGTAAAAGTATTATAAACTCATTTTGTTAATCTCAGTTTAAAAGAGAAATTGAGTTTTTACTGAAAGTAAATTTTAATACATTTTAATAAATATTTTGAAATCAATTTTTTCTTGCATACTTTAAACTGCATCAAAAAATTTAAAATCCTTATATGTATAATTTAAAAACTATATCCCATACTATCATTATTTGATGAATTTTACAGCTTCATTCTTCCATATCTTCAAGACTTTTCTTATCATAAAAATTCAAACATAAATGCCAGAGTTAGTTGACTCGTATTTTCGGAAGGTTTAGATAAAAAATCATGAGATTTTAACGTAAATTGTGACGCTGATCCCTGGTGTAGGTACGTTAATTGATAAAACAAATATGACACGGTTTTATAAATCACTCTGATAGTATTAAATTATTATGAGTAGTCCAAAATTTATTTGGGCCAATGAACGGTCCAAAATTTGGTTTTAATATTAGCAATGATTTTTATAATCAGTTTGTAAAACGCTAAATTTTTAATGAATGCCATGACAAATGTGTAGGAATAAACACGAAGCTTTTCGATTAAATAATAGCTTGATCAAAGAACAATCTGACCCCAAAAAAAATAAAGGAAGGATGAAAATTTGGGAATAGATAGTTGAAATTGTCTATCATTATATAAGAAAAAGTTTACAATTCTACATCCCCTCCATTTTAAAACGCGCCACAAAAGAGTAACTTTGATACAGTTTGAATTTTGAAACTCTTGTGGCGCGTTTACTGCAAATTTAGCAAATATGAAAAAATCTTTTAAAACAAAACTAGAATTTTGTTTTGCATCAAAATGAAAATACATTTTCGCGCCACGTAATATTCATATCAGATCTTTTGTAGTTGGAATATTGTATGCGCCACTCATTTTTACGGCGTTTAGGGGTTTTTGTTCTTGTATCGGGAGTTTTTCAAAGTTATTTATAAATTAAATGTATAAAGTTGAATGCAATGTTTCTCGATTACACGTTAAGCTTTATAAATGGTCGCCTTTGTCGCATTATCTCCCAAATGATCTAGTGTCCATCGAATGTACACTAGATTTTCTTTCTATTCGAAATGGATTGAAAAAAATATTGGGATGGCCGGTAAATGAACTCTGATTGCCCGTTGCCAGATCAAATTAGCGTCTTAACCAGTACAACTACATAAACCATTTAGGGAATAATCGTTAATTGGATTATAATTTTGTAGCTTAATAACTGCTAAACGGCTGAACCGATTTTGTTCACTAAACATGAGTTTGAAACGTATTGACAAAACGTATTGACGCATCTAAGGTCAAGTATGATAACTGAAGCTATTACAGGAATTATTGAGCTTGAAAAACCGTTTTTCCCATAAGAAATAGATTTGATCATACTTATGAAGCCTATAACTTAAAAATTCGAATTTTCCCGGATATAAGGTATACACCGTTAGATTTGTCTAGACTCCTTCTACAAACGCATTGGCGTAATTCGTACGTTGAAATTTTGAGTAATTGTCGAAAAACCAAAATTTTCAAAGTTTAGTTTTTCAGTTTTTCGGCTATACTGAGCCGTGTATATGTCTGATCCTGACAGCTTAGACACCATTTGAAAGCTTAACTCAACGCTATTGATTTGGTGTATTTACTGTTCTCCTGTCTCTTCTTGAACCGAAGATATATACCGCCGACAAATTTGCCGTTTTGTACCTACCAAGTCCTATAGCTGGCTTATGGGTAGTAAAAACTCACAAACTACACCGGTTCTGAATCGGCCTTCACCCCTTCTCTTCAAACACAGAAAAAAAAATTCAGATCGGTTTAACTTTTTCACACACATACATACATATCGACAAACACTTTCCCTTTTTTAAATAAAAATTGACTCATATTTCTGAGCTCGGTAACTTTTGAACGGTATAACCTATTTTCAAAATTAGACATGCGTTGGAAAGGTAATGATCGCTTCTATTAGAAGCCGCAAAGGTCGGAGTATATATAGTGTCGCGTGTAGGGTGTGTAGGTGTGCGCCACTGGCGAGAACTATCGTTCTCTGGTAATAAATACTCATTTAATCTCAATTTGGGGGATAATGTCATGTAAAGTAAGTACACACAGTAAAAATTTTCAAAAGTGCAATGACAAATTATACATATAATAATGTGCTGTCATTTGTATTCGAGAAAATAATGCACAGAACATGTTACAGAGTATAAAATATGGAAATCTGAGCACGTCATGGAACTAAACTCTAAATACAAACTTTCCAATTGGAAGTTTGCAGTAATTGTTTTAAAGTTGTGAATATCAAAATCCTTCCTCGTACGGAGTTCAGCTCGTTACGAAAACGTGCAAACATTTATATTGGCAGCAGAGTTGCTGAAATGGCTGAAAGTTGGCTGAAATAGAGAAAATTCTACGTTTATCGTTACGATATGTTTGCAAAGGAAGTTTTGTTTATTTAAAACTTTCGCGACTATTCAGCAGCGGAGCAGATATTACCATGCTGTGATGATGATATGGCGCGGTGATGTAGGATTGATAAAAGTACATAGAATGAAAAGTGCTGTTTTTAAATTTAGATTCTGTGTGTGATAGGACAGGAATAAAGGAGCGCTAAGTTTGAAAACAGTGAATGTGATAGAATGTCAACTCTGTATTCTTATTTATTATTTTTATCTTTCCTCTTTTATTAACAATCATTGATTCGATATATCATCGCCTACATGATCATTTAGACTTAGACTTTAAAAAGAATAATTATATTTTTTCTTGGCCAAGCAATCTGCGAAACTTGAATATCCTGTTGATAATTTGTGATTTGAAATCTATATACCTACTAAAGATTTCCACAGTTGTTGTCACTGTATTCTTTCACTCAACTGTTCTCCTCAGTTCTTCCTCTTTTGCCGTTCCGCTTCCTGTAGGTTTCTTCTTTCCATTGATTCATCCACTTCATCTCTGAAAGGTCTATGGGGTCTGCCTCTCTTCCTCTTTCCTTTCGGACTCCACTGTTCTTCTATTTATCCAACGATTTTGGTCTGCGTTTCTGCGTCAAAGATGTCCTTACCGGGTTAATCTCTTTGTTCGATATATTTCTTAATCTCTATGTTATTATTCTATCTTTTCTTGTTACTCTACAGCTTATCCTTAGAAATTCCATCTCTGCTGCTCTTATTGCTCTTATTTTGTTTTTGGTTTTCATATTTATTGTCCAATTTTTACACCTCACACCCGTAAATGAGGATACTTCTTGTCCTGGTATTATATTATATTCTTCTTTTTGTTTTTATGCTTATGTTCTTATTCTACAGTACCGGGTTAAATTATCGTATGCAGTCTCTTGTTTGTCCTAGTCTATTTTTATATCGTCTTCCGTTGTTCCTTTGTTTGATGCTATGAAATCTAATACTTGTACTTGTCTGTTCCTTTGATTTCTTTACCTTCGTCTATTTCCAGCTGTTGTATTTCTGTATTCTCTGTTGTTAGGCATTCAGTTTTCTTTAGGTACATCTCCATCCCATTCTTTGTACATTTCTATTCCAATTTTTTAATCATAAAACTGAGGTCATCTTCGTCTTATGCGATGACGGATCTATTTTTGGAAATTCTTTTATCTAATAGTTGTTCGACCACCGTGTAAATGTGAACTGAGCATGCTTTCCCCGCTGTGAATCCTGCCTGGTCTTCTACGATTTTATCCTGTATATATATTTCTAATTTTTCCTTGATGGTCTTTCCATACAGTCTGCCTATAGATGATGTAATGCTGATTCCTCGATAGTTTTCGCAGTTTTTTCTATGTTGATATCTTCAGTGCCAAAAGTCTTTCATGATTTCACTAAAAACAAATTCGGTGTTATAATACATACATTTAATATCAATGCCGAAAGTGTACATATAACTCAGTTACATTTAGAATATGTTTTTTTTTATTTCTCTTTTGAACTGTGTCAAAAGCCTTTCCCGGAGCAAGCATGGATATCATTATTTACTTTTATTTTCAGCAGTAGAAATGTCTTACATGGTATCAACAGCAACTTTGTAGAGGACAAATTTTTACTAGTTTTGCCAAAAAACACATCCGCTTAGATTCTAAAGCAACTCCCCGCGGAACACCCAAGTAAAATAAAGTGCATGTTACTATATCAGCCCACTTAAGTTGCGGAGGTGTTTTAGGACTGACGGTACAAGACCGGTATCGGCTCAGTTGAACTCATTCATTGTTATGAAAATGATTACTTACCGCATTGAACAATCATTGCTTTCCATTTTGACATTGCATGTAAACATGTAGGCCAGTTTCTTAACGTTTGCACATAAAAACGGAATATGGACTATGAAAATGTGTTTAATGTCAAAAATACATTTAAGAAACAAATGAAACTTTAACAGAACAAAGTAAATATTGACATATGTATATTATATTTAACTGATCAATACCACTACGTATATCTTTGTAAAAAAGATAATTTGCAATTTTAAGTGGGTGTGCACTATGAAATACAACTATTTAGCCTGATATGGTGGAGCAGAACAAATTAATGACCTGTTCGACAAAAGGGGATACTAAGGATTAAGATATTTTTTAGAAAAAGTACAATATTAACCAAGGGATAGTTGTCAATGTTGCAACGTAGCCATCTTGCATCGAATTCTCTTCTGTCGCCTTCGTATGGTGTTGTCTTCCTAGGAGATGGATTTGTAGACGAGCAACAATTGAATGGCCACCACGATCTCCAGATCTTAAACCACTTGATTTTTCTTATGAGGTTACTTAGAAGCAAAAGTTTACATCGGTATATCTCAAAAATTAGAATACTAAAAAAATTTAATGCCACAGAATTTGTCTTGGATAATAATTAGCCTCCCTGGTTGTAGAGTTGATATAGTAGTATGGCTAATCGGCCAGTGCACCTTTTGATTTTTGTTGAGTTCTTAAGCCTTCACAAATTTACACCCCGCTTTTTGTTTTCAAGACTCTCTGATGTTAAAGCTCTCCTCTTCAGTAGATATCACCTCAAAAGACTCCTCATGTGTTTAGCATTAAAGGTTTGTTGATCAGTTGTGTTAGCGCATCTTGCAATTAACTTTATTTCATTCTCCGTCACCATTTGATCTGCGTATTTTGTGGGAATCACTGCTGTCTTGATCACCATTAGAACGTTTTTGTAACATTCACTAACACCACAATAATAATTTAGGGTAGAAGTAGCTGGCCTGCTATTGGTTGTGTGTTCTCGTTAGATCTACTTCTGGTAGCCGTATGCTTATCAACCTCAGGAGTAGTCGGAAGTTTACTTCGAGCGTTGAATGAAAACACGTTGTTTATTTCCCGTTTAGGCCTAGGCTTCTTCAGGGTACGGAGTCCCCTTTCGGGAGCGTAGGGGTGGTATTCAAGAGTAATGCAAGTGGAGAAGCAAATCTGCTAGTGGAACTTAGATGGAACTTTACAAGGCATTACATTAAAGAAAATGAGGGTATAGGATAGGCGTATAATAGCATTGATGGAAATCAAGAGTAGGGGAAGACCTCAGTTGTTATAGAGGTAATTGGAGTACTGGATCGCTATCAGTATAGAAGGAGTGATCTTTGCCAAAAAATGGATAGAATAAGACGATGTAGATAGTAGTTCAGATGTAGTCTCATGTTAAGATTGGGATCATGATATAAACTTAGACATAACTACATGAAAATGAGCATGTCATATATTTCTTCTTCTCATACTCCTGCTCTCTGGATTATATTATAATAAGTTGGTATTTATCTCCCTACAAAAGACGTTCAATAAGTTAATATGTTTGTAATTTTGGCATACATTGGAACTTTTGAAAATATTCTATGATACTTTATTTTATACTGTTCATTTACTGCTCATCGAACCAGCCAAACTCAATATAAAGCAATGAATGGTAATTGACAAATACATATATTATTGAACAACTATTTCCATTTCTTTGTCTATAAACTGGCCTAAAAATGCATACAAACTATAAGTACGTGTCGGCATCTAAAAGAGATGATTTGCAGTTGATTTTTTCGACACCCCTGCCCTGACCGAGTTTTTGCAGACGAAAGAGTGGGCATATATACATACTTATACTACATCTTATGAGTTCAAGACTTTCTAGCTGGCTGCCCTTTTTTGAATATCGATCGACTTCATTGACAATTAAGATATTTATGTATGTTGCTTATTTATTGTTAACGAAATGATTAAACACGAGCTTAGTGGTTAATTTTACATGTGTTACAAACAACAATTTAGGTTTTGCGGTAGAAATAGGGGACAGTCGGGACGTTTTAAAGGATACAAGAATTTCTTTAAAAATCTTATAATCAATTAAATATTTTGAGAATTTTGAGCAAGCCTTCGACTTAGTAGGCTTTAAAAAGATAGCCTAGACAAAACAACTGGGAAATAAACCACCATATTTTGAATGTCCATTTGAAGTCCATGATCATTAGTACAGACCAACGGGAAAATAGATGAGATACGCCCATTAAGGTAAATCAGGATGGACTAAGTACGACGAATCTGGACCGTAGAAGATGCTCTCTAGTGGTGTAGGCCACTGTAGATTCCGGCGGCACCTTGATCTGCTTGGATTATCGGATGGTCCACGGTGCCGTGGACCTGTGATGAGGAGGAGGAAACCTCCACACATATCCTCTGGAAGTGCCTGGCATTGGCCTATCAGAGGTGGCAGGTCCTGGGTTCGGCCTTTATACAGCCGAGCCAAGTGAGACAGTTACCCTTGAAGAGACTTTTGGCTTTCTGTGAGGCCCTAAGGTTACTAAAGGATCAGATATTCGGGGCGGTAGGAGTCCAGATTTGCAGCCCCTATTGATTGTAACAGATATGGGAGCTTGGAGTAACCAGGGAACCAGAAACGCCGAGGTCTAGGTTCTTATGGACCTAGTCCGTAATATGATAAGGGTGATATAATGGACCCGCCTTAGGAGGTCTATGTGTCTAAAGGGTTCACAAGTGGGTCCTGCCCCGATGTAACATACCATACCAAGTACGACGAAAAAGGTATTTTATGGAGCATAAAGGTTCCAATGAAGCTGAAGCTAAATTCATAAAAGAAATACTTAGGAAGTCTGGGTGTTGTCATTTTATTCAATAAAGAAGTAATAATATTGGTGTGACACAAGCTCGTATCCAGTGAAGAAATCCGCATATAGGGATCAAGAATCAGTAAGAAGAATAATGCGAATAATAATAATCATTGATACTATTGATGAAATCCATTTAAATAAGTAATTGTATGCACTTTTGTATTAAAGAAAAGAAAATTAAAGAAACATTAATGGAAAAAAATTCTTAAGAGACTAACAAAAAAATGAATGAATGAATAACATGATGCCTTAAACAACCCCATTAAGGGGGATGATACTCCTGATATTAGTAAATAGAACGACAATTTCACTTAATTTCCCATTGAAATTGTTTTAATTTCTTTTGTAATTATAAGAACTGAACTTGATATACGAGTTCGCTGACCCCCCATGGGAATTCTTTAAGATGCAAACTAATAAACAACCTCATAGTAAATCTACGACTCTCAGCCGGGTTTTTATTTTCTTCGGTCAAAGAACCACATAAACAACATTAAAAATAATATAGTTTGAACCCGAAACGAGCACTCACGTGTATGATATGCATACGGACGTTCTCATCCTCATAACTAAAAAGTAAGGATTAAAAAAAGAAGCAGAAACGATCAGACAGCATACTGAAGTTATTAGTCATGGTTTGGTATGGCGAAACTCTTTCATTCTTTGAAGTGTTAAATTTTTTTAGTGACTTTTATCTCATTATATTCAAAAATATTTACCTATTACATGGAACAACAAAGGAACTTCGTCTGTGACATTTTTGATTTTTGGTGAAGTTTTAATCTTCCATTTAGTAATTGTTACTTATTCACGAGAACTTTCCAAGACTAGTCTCTGTAGTGACAGTGACTACACTGAACACGTACCTACTTATTACCTAATATTTCCTATTTAATTCCGGTCAATACTATTATCATATAATGATCATTCCTTAATTTTATTAGAACTTGAATGATTTTTAACTGATACTCAATATTTTTGTTGGGTTTTTTTTATATATGTTACAGTTCAAGTTGATTCTCAGTTAAAGTTGACTATTCCTAGTTCGAGTGAACTCCAACTAAAATGAGCAGTAAGACTTGATTTAATCAACTTTTACTAGTTGAAGTAGACTCTTCCTAACCCTTGCCAGTAAAAGTCGATCGCGGGAAAAATAGAATCAACTTTTACTAGTTTGAGTTGACTATTCCTGGATCGATTCAATAAAAATGTTGATTATACGAGTATAATCTCAGGTGCTTTTTTGATGAGTGTGCGTCTCTTTGTTTTGACCGTTTCAACTTAGTCCGGGCTGTATCGTCGCCCCCGTTAGGTAAATTATTGCTATTCGATTTTTTGCACAAGCTTACTCAAAAAGAGGTCTTTATAACAAATCCACAGGGTGCCAGGAGATACCGTGGTCGAAAAATTGTTTGTTCTACAACCGTGTTAAAAATGCAATTTTTAGCACTCCATACGAGCGTTAAAAATGCTACTTTAAGGCACTAGTGCTTTAAAATTTTTAAGGCACTGCAGTTCGTATTGACCGTATAGGCAATTTTGATGTAATGTCAAAAAAATATAAAAATAGAATGTCATTCAAGTTCAAGTAAAAGTTTTTGTAGATATTGTCCTGTAATTACCTTTGTAGAAAAAATATTGTATGATACGCGTGTTAAAAAGGACATTTTTAAGGCACTCATGTGAATTGCAGAACTCGCTTCGCTCATTCTGCAAACTTTCACATGCGTGCCTTAATCGTGTACTTTTAACACTTATATCATAAATAACTATTTTTCAACAAATTTAAAAAACGCGAAAATAGCCATCTAGTCCAGAGAAATAAGATTTTTCTCGTGACACATCCCCCTCCAGGCCGAAACCAAATTTTTTGAGTAGTATGGACATCTATATTATTAACCCATATGTTTCCTGCAGCCGATTTTGATGATATACATAGTTATAAACAAATGAAAATCAAAAAACGGTAAATTATCGCTTTTTTCGTCTATTACCAAAAAGTTAAGCACTTAAAACAAATTTGAGAGTAAGAAACTCATAAATCGTATAAAACACTTCAATATGGCGTTCGCTGAATATTTCCATCCTTATTGGTTGCTTAGAAAATTGCAAAATAAATCATAAATTTTGAGTTTTTATAAATATTCATAACTTATGTAAAAATTAACTTAGAACCTGCTTATTACACGGAATGCTGAGACTTCTTGTACTTAAATTATATTTTCAAAGCAATTGGTCAAAAAGTTATTTAATTTGTTTAGCCCAAATTAATTTTTTTTTCAACACTAAGTCAGAAAATTATGAGGTTACAATAGTACTTCGGACAGTTTATGAAAGAAGAACATTTATACAGCACCTTAATTAAAAATAAATGACAAAAAATAATTTTAAACAGTGTAAAATTATTTTACAAAAACATGTCGATTTATTGCTTATTTATAAACAATTAGAATAACTTTTTAACCGTTACCCGTAGAAAAATTATTTTTTTATATTTAGAAAGACTGAATTTTTATACACATTTAGAAAGAAAAACAACTGTCCTAGGACAATTAGGGACAAAGTTAGCCCCCCCATTTTTTTAATTCACATGTTTTTGCAAAATTATTTTGCAATATTTATAATTATTTTTTGTATTTTTTTTTAAATTAAATTAATACTGTAAATTTTCTTCTTTCATAATCTATCCAAAATATTACTGTAACTTCATCATTTTCTGACTTCAGTGTTGCAAAAAAAATTAATTTTGGATAAACAAATTAAATAACGTTTAAACTATTTAACCAATTACTTTGATATGTAATGTCATTGTTACATGTAGGGTATGATTTAAGCACCATAAGTCTCGGCATTCCGTGTAATAAGAAGGTTCTAAGTTAATTTTTACATAAGTTATGAATATTTATAATAACTCAAAATTTATTATTTATTTTGCAATTTTCTAAGCAACCAATAAGAATAGACATATTCAGCGAGCGCCATATTGAAGTTTTTTATACGGTTTATGAGTTTATTACTCTCAAAGTTTAAAATGCCCAATTTTTTAGTAATAGACGAAAAAAGCGAAAATTTTTCGTTTTTTTGATCTTCATTTGTTTATAACTATGTATATCATCAAAATCGGCTGCAGGAAACGTATAGGTTATTATTATAGATGACCATACTACTCGAAAAATTTGGTTTCGGCCTGAAGGGAGTTGTGTCATATTTTTTTTCCTTATTTCTCTGAACTAATTTTCAAGTCTAAATAACTCTCGGTTAAAATTATTTTTATGAAAGTCAGGAAGTGATTAAAAAGTTTAAAGTCCCCCCTACAAGATGGTGAAGAAATTTATGTCATTCTTGTATTACTAAGCAGTTATTTTTAATTATTAACAATGAGCTCTAATCGCGTATTGCCGTCAATGGTGAGTGCAAAAGAGATGCACCATTCCATTTAAGCCGTCCAATGGTGCATCTCACTCGCACTCACAGTAATAAAATAATATCTAACAAAAACTTCTGCGGGATCTGTATGGGGGGTTTAAATTTTGATTTTCTCACTTTCTGACTTTCATAGTAATAATATTTAATCGAGTTATTAAGCCTTGAAAATGGTCATTTTAGCATTTTTCAAATTTAAAATCGCATTTAACTCGACAACAATCAATTTTAGACAAAAAAATGACAACAGACCTTTTTCCTTCTAATGACCAAAATGATCTAAAAAATATTTGTCCGAAGTGAAAAAATTGTTTTTTGTGAATTTGACCCCTTTTTGAGTAAGTTTGTGCAAAAAAATCGAATCGGAATAATTTACCTAGCAGGGGCGACGATACAGCCGGCACTAACTACTTATCACGATTTGAACATATCCAGTAACATTTAATTTCTAGAATCGGTTGTTTGTGTGAACCAACTCTTACTAAATGGCATTGGGAAGAGTATACTTTTTCTAGTTAGAATCTACTTTTACTAGTAAATGTTGAATAAAAATCTTCATTTTATATTTTATAATCAACTTTTACTAAAACCAGCCGTTTGAGTTGACTCGAACTAGGAATAGTCAACTCCAACTGGATAACCAACTTGAACTGTAACATATACACTAGCTAACCCTTTCAAAAAACGCATTCTATACTATCTATATTCGAGTATAGAGTCACTGGATGAACTTTTAATGTCCATGCTAGTGCTAAATCAACTCGAAAAGAAAAGATTCCAGCTCTTATGCCCCGATTTTGTTAAATATAAACATTATTGGGTACCATGCAAGGCAACAAGCATCATATTTTAAATTAAATATGACCACAAACCGATATATCAACAGATTCACAGTATTTTTCTTCTTCCAGTACCTGATCCTCAATGAACATTCCTTATTTTAATTTACCTCGAATTATCCCCCTGAAGAATGTGGTGCATATCCTGTCAGGTTCCACGTCTCCACTCCATACATTAGCGTCGAAAACAAACATTGCATGGATCAATTTAGCCCAGTAAATGAACGGGAAATTCGGCGATACCGTGTAATTTTCAGGGGCAACTCCGAATTGCATGAAAATTTGAATTAGGTTCTACTTACCCTCCACTTCAAAGTTGGACTTGCTTTTCACCTGCCGCTGGTTGCTTTTACTTGGGGGGTGACAGTCACCCCTTCTCGGGGGTGAAAAAACATACGTTCAAGATAAGACCGGAAATGCATAAATTGACTGATTTTAAGCAACTTTTGTTCTATAGAGTTTTTTACGTAAGTCAATACTTTATTATTATTATTTGCTTATTTGCCATTGAAAATGTTGATTTTTCGACAAAAAAAAACTACGTTTTCAGACGGTTTTTCGCAAATAACTCAAAAAGTAAATATTTTATGGAAAAAAATATTCTTAGCAACAGTGTAGCTTATAAAAAACCCAAAAAAATGGTGTATCAGTAAAGTCTATCAATCAAATAAAAACAAGGTTGTAGCTCATGAAAAATACGTAAGTGTTTATAAAAATCTTTGTTTTAATTGTTAACAAAAGTTTTAGCATTAAAAATAAGCAAATTACGCTCAAAATAAAGTTGGCTCTCTTTTTTTTTGTAAAAAATCATGAAAATCTCGCCGTGCTTAGCTCCCCAAATGAAATTAATCGCTACCGCTTTACAAACAATTTACTTACCTATCTATTTTTTATATGATCTGTCAATCTCACCGGTTTAAAGTGTTTATTTTTGAAAGGGTTATAATTGAGAAAGCTTGAATGGGTCACTAATCATGAGTGTATGCAAATTTTGAACAGCCATATACATATTAACCAATTTATGTCTTACGGAGAAACAAAATAAACTAGCATATTTATAGTAGTAAAACCTACATTTTTTTACTAGTTTAAGATTTTTCTTATCACTAATACTTTTTAAGTTATTTTGAAAAAATGAAATTTTTCAAAAATTTTTCAAAAATTTTTTTTTACTATAAAACCAAATGTTTTCAAAAATAAGGTCTTTAAACCAATCAAACTTACAGATCATATAAACAATACACATACAGTTAAAATAGATGGTAAAGCCAAACGATTAATTTCATTCAGGGTCCTAAATAGGGGGAGGTTTTCAAGATTTTTTTTACCAAAAAAAAGAGGCCAACTTTTTTTTCAGTGTAATTCGTTTATTTTTGATGCTGTAAACTTTTGTAAAAAACAAATACAAAGTTTTTTTCGATACTTTAAAAATGTTAATAAGGTTTTCCCGAAAAACGCTTCTTCGGTGATTTCACGTTGAATTATTTGATTTGGAATTAGACGAATAAGAATGTATTTTTCATGAGCTACAACTTTGCTTCTACTCAATTTGTAGACTTTACTTGTACACGATTTTTTTCGTTTTTTATAGGCTACACTTTTGCTAAAAATATTTTTTTCGATAAAATATTTACCTTTTCTGTTATTTGGGAAAAACGGTCTCAAAACGTATTTTTTTTGTCGAAAAATCAACATTTTAAATCGCGAATAACTCGGAAAAGTATTGACTTACGTAAAAAACTTTATAGAACAAAAGGTGCATAAAATAAATTAATTTATCCATTTCCGGCTTCATTTTAAACACGCGTTTTTCACCCCCCGAGAAGGAGTAAATGTCACCCCCCAAGTAAAAGCAACCAACGGTACAAATTCAACTTTGAAGTGGAGGGTAAGTAGAACCTAAATCCAAATTTTCATGCAATTCGGAGTTGCCCCTGGAAATTACACTCCAAAACGGTCATTTATTGGGCTAATTTCCTTTATGAAACATACTCATGCTTCCTTAATAATTCTAATGCGCATTTGTTTAGAGTGAACCCAATTCGCAGTTAAGTTATCAACAAAAAATCAAAGAGTAAGACAGGCACTAACAATTTGTTATAATTTCTATTTGATTTCATTTTGTACACCATCCTCCATATAAACCAGATTTAATACCTAGATACTTTTAATTTTTTTTTAAGATATATCGAATGCTATAGTTTAAAAGAATATATACATACTACCGATATTACATCGAATTTTCGGTTAAAAGTCAAAGAATTTTAACTCAAATTTTTATTAAATTTCCCTTTTTCGTTTAACCCTTTCATTTTTCACAACTTATACGTGTTTTACAGCAGGTTCTTTGTTCGAGACGCTTCACATGAATAAAAATAAAAGGATTATATTTAAAGCCTGTCTTGGAATAGCGTATGAAGGGCTTCCCTTTATATTTGCTACGAGAGAGGCGGTTCTTTTCCTTTTCCACTGCCGTGAGTTTGTGCGGACATAAAGAAGTTCTGATACTCCATAAGCCGTTGCCTTCTAGAAGAATACTTTATCAAGATGACGCCTAAAATAATTCCGTAAAAGTTTTGATTCCGGCAGGAATTATGTTTGATGTTTTCAACATCATTTATTAAAAATGAAAGTATTTGAAAATATCTTTTTTAAGGTCACATTTAACAGACACAAATTGTAAATGTTTGAATCTACCCCAAAAGAAATCCGTATCTGGAAGAGAGAAAAAATACGTAGAAGGAAACACTTTTCAATCTCATGCCCCTTTACTGCCTTTACGCGACAGTTATGTTGTAAAATACGACTTTTTCCGGTTCATCTTTCGATGGAAGTCCACTACAAGGTTCATCATTTGTGCTCATGTGACCACGTTTACATGTGGCAATTGAATTATTAACCATTCAAAACCCCCTGAGACTTTCCAGATTGCATTAAATTTTTCCCGGCTCTGCCAGGACTGACCATCTTTTCCCTAGCTTCTTGTGGGAGAAGAATAACCTCTCAAGAATAACCTAGGAACAAAGTAAACCAGTAAAATGGACAATATCCAAATGGATCATCTGGAAATTATGGAACTGGGTCTCACTACAGGTCATATTATTTTCAAAAATGAAAACGAATCTAATGAAAAGTAATCAGGGAAATCACGATGAAGTTCAGCAATGCCCGAAGGTCCAGCGGCTGAGGAATGCGTTACCTACTCATAAACAAGAGGTTCAAAGCAGACGCTGCTTTAGCTTATCCGACAGCCACATATTGTAGGATATAATAAATATGTAAACAAAATTATTACGGTCGCAGTGGGGAAAGGTCAAAGTGTAATGTGTAATAGTTATCAAATCTAGACCATTGGACAAACATTCATTATGCAGTGTTCAATGACTTTGTCAAGAGTTTTACATGTATCGATAGTTTTACAAACTCTTATTGTTTGTATTTTTTCTTAATTTCATTACGTCGGTTTTGTTTTCTTTATTACCTTGTGCACATACCAGTAGTAGTGATAGACAAAAATAGCTTCAAACAAAACGTACATAAATATTATTATTGTGTTCTCCAAATGTATATCGACAAAGAAATTTTGTTGATCGTGGTCAGCTCTTTTTATATTGCATCTTTGTGTATCGTTATTATCTGGTAAAGTTATGTTATGGTCCATATTCTGCTGGGTAGGGTTCAGCTGTTGCGGATTGCAGATTTTAACGAACTAAACACCAAAGGCGAGTTATTAATTTAATGACACTCGATTCTTCAAAGTAAAAATGGAGAAGGAAATAAGGAACAAGCATGAAGACCTGACAAGAATAAAGGTATAATAACAGAGGTACACATAAAAATAAATTTGGCATGAAACAATTTTTTAAAGAGAGAAAATCAAGTAAAACCGTAAGTGACTGATAATGAAGATTGATTACTCAACAGCCATTCTCAAGGCGGATCCACATCAACAAAAATTTGTGTATGTGCTGTATTTTAAAATACAGAAAAAAAATTTGCGGCGCAAATTTAAATCTGGTCAAGTATTTTTACAACGTAAATATTTAGTTCGTGTGTACCGCCGGATCCACTTAGCGACAAGTGGATAATCAAGTCCACACTAACATTGCTGTGCGGCGCAAATTTCTTTAAAGTCGACTGAAAAACCGACAGCACGACGGATAACGTGCGTTGTTCGTCACGAAAATATTTTTGCATTATTCTATGCGGCGCACAGTCAACATCAACAAAAATTTCAGCACACGAGCAAAGCGTCAAATACAACGTACAACATAAATTTTTATTGTTTTTGTTGAGTGCTATTTTTTACTCAAAAGACTTAAATCGATGTGTAGAACAAATATTTATATCATAATTTGAGTTATAACCAAAATATGAAAGTGCCTTTCAGAGAGATTACAATAATAAGAAATAATTAACTTCATTTAGTTAATCTAGTTTGGTTATTTATCGAAATGGACAAAACATACGCTTTATTTATCTTCAACTGAAGTTAGCAGAACTGCAATAATATAATCTATCAATGATTAATTAAAGAGAAAAAGAACAAATTTTTATTAGTTGTTTGAACTTTCGGCCACAGGCGAGATTCATTAAAAGTTCTTCTAGGAAACACTGTCAACACGATGCGGCTGCAGAGTCCGTAGACGGTTCAGTGTTAAAAACCTCTTGCCTCACATACCATGACTAACAAGTTTAGTATGTGGTATTTCTTCTTGTTTTTGTTTTTATTTTGTGCATGGGAATATGTTCTATAACAATAAAAGGTATTTCAATATGTCGTTATATCTCAACTGATTTGTTCACTTTGATTTTGCAGTGCGGTGTACCTGATAATTGGCAGGGGTAGATTTTTAATCACAAAATTTTTCCGTTTGTAATTCCACATGAGCAGTACGACTGTAGGCAAGATCGCCCAACTTTTTGATTTTTATTACTGACATACATTCTTCGAATGTTTTGATTCTTGGCTTATGTTTGTAATTTTGTCCTGGCCTGTTATTAGTTCCACAATTTTGTTTTTAAATCCATGTTTTTCTCTGTTATGGTTAATTTCTTCGCACCATATTTCAATACATATATTTCGTTTTTATTAAAAATGCTAGTTGGTTATTTATTGTGTAGCTAATGGGTATACTAATAGGTTCCGGGACTTTTCGAGTAATAGAAGGTAACATCTAACTAAAGTAACGATAGTTAACATCTCTATTATTAGATTATTATTTCTTCTCAAGGTACAGAAAACGAATTTTTTAAAACCAAAATTAACAAAAACCTAAAATACCTCATCTCATTGACACAAGTAATGTAATCATCTGTATGTATATAAACATTTTAGCTTCGTTAAATTTAACAAAATAAAACATTTCTTGTGCCAATTTTCAGTTGACGAAACTCAAGAGAGTAAACCTCTTTTATTGACTTAGGTGAATATTATGTTTAACTCATTTATTTGCGTAACTTTATCAATTATCAAATGAAATTTGTCCGAGATCAACACAATTAATGATCCCCTAACAAACAAATCATGAACATAACCTTAAAATAATTCTTATGTAGGCAGTAGAGATGGGCAAATTAACGAACGATTACGTAATTGAGGGATATTGTCATTTATTATGTAGAAATATTTGAGCTAAACCTGTACGTACGGGTTTCACCAAGAGTATTATTGAAGTGAATACTTCTTATGGCTCTGTATGGAATTTTTACGAGAGTAAAATCCGTATTTGGCGTCATTCAACAATCGTGACGCCAGTGGAAACTTTGCGGTATACCGTAATATACATACATATCTATAAACTTTCTTAGTAAACTAAGTACAGATCCCGAATTATATATTGTTTGACTGGTTTCAGGGTGATTTCAAGTATAAATCCCGAATTTTAAATTATTGGCTGGCGTCGGGGTGGTTTCAACTCTAGGGAGAATTTGTTCAATTTTCTCAAAAAAAAATTGTTTTTTATGGAAACACATTTTTATGGAAAAACTAAGTAGGTATGAATCCAGAATTTGATATTCTTGACTGGGTTCGGTGTGGTTTCAAACTTAAAGGGGTTGATTTGTTCAGTTTTTCGAAAAAAAACGGCAGCACATGTTTTTATACTAAAACTAAATATAGATTCCGATTTTCAATTCTTGACTGTCTTCGGGATGGTTTAAACTCTGTAGGGGATGATTTATTCAGTTTTTCCGAAAAAATATAGTGCGACATATTTTCTATGTTAAAATTAGATATATATTCGGAATTTTCTATTGATGGCTGGTTTCGGGGTGGTTTAAACCCTAGAGGTGTGAATTAAATCAAATTAAATGAAATTAAAATTAATTAAAATTAAATACAATTAAATAAAATTAATTAAAATAAAATAAAATCAAATAAAGTTATATAAAATTAAAAATTATACAAAATTCTATAAGATTAAATATAATTAAATAAAATGACATGAAATTAAATAAAATAAATCGAATTGGATCTAATCGAATATAAAAATCCACAAGGAAACAGTTTTCCTGTAGTTGGTTGTATACCATGTAATACAAAAAAATAGTAAAATCCTTTATAAAAGGTATATATTTAAAATCCCTAAAAAGGGCTACATTACAATCACATAACTAGTTTTCGATTGGTGTACCAATCATCATCAGTGCTTACGTGAAGTTTACATGCTAACCACCAAGATATAATTTTACAAACATATGAGGCTCAAAGCCCTGTAAAAGTAATCCGTCAAGGAAACATAGGTTGAAAATGCTAACTTAAGCATGGATGCTTAAAATATTTACTAATATGTCATACTTTCACCATGTGAACAAGTCCTTATGCTAAGATAACATAGACAGTGTTATGTAAAAATTAGGAATTGTTTGTTTTTGGAACCTCTTCGTTTCCCATCTCTAGCCCGTCGTAATCGAATGCATGTGTTTCACCTCGAATTACTAACAAACCACCACAACACAATGTTTTTACGAGGACCTCTCCTTACATATGCTTATGCCATACCACCTACGATGAATTTCACCCGATACAAAGTAAAACATCGGGATGGATCATGTGACACAAAATTTTGATGGCGATAAAGATGGCGTTTTTCGAGATCAGTGGACTAAAATCATTAAAAACGTGGTTAATCAGTCGTGTTACAATAAATACACGTGGGTTTATAATAACGTTTAGAGGGATTCATTAAAGCTGTGAGGTACAACATTTAGATTTTTGTCGTGTTGGTTTTTTGGTTGGAGGCTATGTTCCTGTAATAAAATAGTGAATGATAACAAGTAGGGCAGGCAATGAGGGTATGTGGCTCCGAATTCTATCCTACTATATCGATTTACATTATATTTTCACAGTAAGTAGGGAATAGCCCAAGAAACAAAGTCTACTCTATGCCGATGTGTGCTTTTGTCTTGGGAGCGGTTCCCACTCCCACCCCTTCTCGGGGGTGGAAAATTTTTTGCTTAAATAACTACGGAAGTTGCTAGAGAACCTAATACTAAGCAAAAACTGTTCTATAAATTTTTTTTCGAAAACTCGATACTTTTTGAGTTATTCCTGGTTAAAAATTTTCATTGAAACAACACCTTTTCAAACGGTTTTTTGCGAATACCTTAAAAACTATGCATCTAACTAAAAAAACTTTATAAAACATTTTTGTAGCTTATAAAATAACAAAGAGATTCTTTCCTTTATGAATCTCCTAGTTATAACACAAAAAGAGATATGGTAAGTGAAAAAAACTTATTTTCTTGGTGTATGCTCAAATCAGTGTATTTAACTTGAAATAACAGAGAAACGGTCGCTTTTAGGTGTTTAATGCTACCAATAACTTTTATTGTGCTTGAAAAGACCTTTAAAATAAGCAATATTAAATGTCGTTTACATTCAAACTATGCGAGATAAACTGTAAAAAATTTGATGACTAACGTATTTTAAGAAAAAAATGAGAAGTATATTTAACCCCTCATCCACAAGAATTTAAATGCATCGTTTGCCTTCTACAATACATTTTACTCTAGTGTTCTTTTTATGTTCAAAAAGTTGGGCGGGTTTAAAATGAATGGTTTTTGAAAAAAATAAGATCAAATTATTGAGCGCATTTTTAAATTTTCTTAATCTTCCTTTTTCTCCATGTAACTCAAAAATGATAAGAGATGCCAAAAAAGATGCCATACAAAAATGAAGGTTTCTTCTACATTTTGATTTTATTTTTTATAACAGTATCTCTTATCTTTTTCAAGTTACATGGAGAAAAAGAAGATTTTTAAGAAAATTTAAATATGCGCTCTATAATTTGATATTATTTTTTTTCAAAAACCATTCATTTTAAACCCGCTCAACTTTTTGAACATAAAAATGACACTGTAGTAAAATGTAATGCAGAAGGAAAACGATGCATTTAAATTCTTGTGGGTGAGGGGTTAAATATACTTCTCAGTTTTTTTCTTAAAATTCGTTAAGTCATCCATTTTTTGCAGCATATCTCGCTTAGTTTGAATGTAATCGACATTTAATATTGCTTATTTGAAAGGACTTTTCAAGCACAATAAAAGGTATTGGTAGCATTATATACATGAAATCGACCGTTTCTCTGTTATTTCAAGTGGAATACACTGCTTTGAGCATGCACCAAAAAAAAAACTCTTGTTACCTACAATATCTCTTTTTGTGTTATAACTAGAAGATTGAAGAAGGAACGAATCTCTTTGTTTTTTTATGAGCTACAAAAATGTTTTATATAATTTTATTAGTTAGATGCATTGTTTTTAAGGTATTCGCAAAAAACCGTTTGAAAAGGTGTTATATTTCAATGGCTAATTTTCAACCACGAATATCTCAAAAAGTATTGAGTGTTCGAAAAAAAATTATAGAACAGTTTTTGCTTAAAATTGGGTTCTCTAGCAACTTCCGTAGTTGTTTAACCAAAAAATTTTCCACCCCCGAGAAGGGGTGGGAACCGCCCCCAAGACAAAAGCACACATCGGCATAGGGTAAACTTTGAATAAGGAGATATTTTCAGGCTATTCCTAAACTTTCATTAAAATCCATGCAGTAGGATAGAATTCGGAGGTAATAACCTGTTCTTGCTCTCATTGACTGCCCTAAAGTATCGAAATCATAATAACTATCACTCTAAAGAGCCATGTATAAGTCTTTCCCATGTTAAGCAATCAAACCTGCCATAAAAAACTGAAAGAAAATTAAGTAGTGGGGTTCGGATTTATAAATGGATCAGTAATAAGAGAGATCGTCAAGTTCTATGTAAAAGTCAATACAAACCGATTTGGGACAAAATTCAATCGTATTCTCCTGTTTATCAGGTGACGCAAGCGAAAATTGTCTGACGGAAACGCACTACACACCAATAAGACGTTGACTATAAGTGGATTAAAGAATAATACTTCCAGAACTTGTGGAAAAAAGTTTTATATAAGCTACCAATAATAATTAGTTTAATTTTTTAAATGTTTATTTAATTTATTAGTCATTTATATAAAAAAGCAAGTCTGAACTTTCGTGAATATCTTCATCCATCCAATTCTTTCAATTTATATAACCATCACTAAACCATATTTTTTGTTACAGGTGTGTATACAATCAAGACGTTTAGTTCTCAAAATGACCGTAAGTTGTAGTAATATAGGTTACATAATATACATATTTAAACAACCAACGTGGTACTATACTAGGGTGACCAAATCATAAACTTGAAAAAACGGGACACATCCAAGGAGCAGTGGCGCACCTAGAATTTTTCTCTAGGGGGAGAGGGTTGGTTGGCCGTCGAATTTTTTTGTATTGTTTGTGAAAGGACATGTTATATTTTCCTACGATTTTTTGTATATTTTTCATATGCCCTGGGGGGTTTAACCCTAAACTATAAAACCTTTTCAATTTACTTTTGAATGTGTAATTTACGTACGATCAAGACTGCGAAACAGAAAACTATAAAACTCGGCCAGAATGGCATGAATCAACAACCCGTCAGAACAAAACAGGGAAGAATACAAAATATCGAGAAACAAAGCCAACTCAACAAATAAAAAGAAGAAAAATGACTGTTTTCGCTGGAGGATATTGAAAAAGACCGAGAAAATGATACAACAATAATTTTACAAAAAAGTCAAAGCAGCAAAAAAATAAGCCCAGCATTAAAACAAGAGGACTAAAAAAGCAAAAAAAGAAAAACCTTGTTTGAGGACAGACAGATCAGCAAAATATGGGAAGAATATTACGAAAAAATGGTATTCACTGTGAAGGAAATACACTGCGATGAAGAAGTAAGGCCATACAAGATAACGACGAAGAAAAAATTTTCACAGAAGATGAAATAACTGTGGAATAAAATACGGAGGAAGGAATAAACCAGCTAATACAAAAATATAAACAAAACAGACTTACCAGCCGATTGGAACGCAGGTATTATAGTAGGCCCTATTTGTAAAAAAGGAGATATAGAAGAGTGTGAGTATTACAGAGCAATAACTTTATTAAACAACACATATTATAACATTCTAGAAAATATACTAAACATAAGACTTAAATCATGCATTGAACGAATATTAGGAAAATACCAGAACAGGTTCAGACCGGGGGAGGTCGACGATTAATTCCATACATACAGTGGAGCAAATAATTCAAAAATCGAGAGAATACAACGGAGAAATGCACCTAATATTCATGGATTTCAAAAGCGCTTTTGATACAACCAATCGGACAAAAATGATAGAGCAGCTAGAGAATGTTGGAATCCCAGAAAAATTAAATGCTAACAGTGAGCCTAAAGAACGCCAGAGCAAGTATCAGTTACAACGGAACAACTTCTAAGGAGATTAATGTACACAAAGGCGTGAAACAAGGTGACTCTATCTCTCCGATAGTATTTAATCTGATATTGACAATATCAGACAATAATCTGTAATCATGAGGATGACAAACTTGCGAACAAAAACATTATTACAGATCAACTTCAAATAGTAACATATGCAGATGATTCAGTCATCACAGATCACAGCGAAGACGAAGATAACACTTGCAGTTTGAAAATTACATAAGGAAGCGAAGAGAATAATAGGACTAGAGATAAACCAGCTCACAGCAAAATACATGGCGATATGGAAAGATGACCTAACTCAGAAATATCTAATAACACAGAACCATAAATTTGAAACTGTAGCCATCTTTAGCTACTTAGGAGTAAAAATAGGGAAAACCGGAAAAAGAGAGAACAGAGGAAAGAATTCTGAAGGACAGAAAAACATCTACACGGTAGAAATCTGCTGAAAAGCAAGACTCTAAGTATAATATGAACCTATATAAGACCTTAATAAGACTTTGTGTTACATGTGGGATGGAAACAACGACGATTAACAAGAAAGAGGAAGATAGCCTTCTGAAATTTGAAAGAAAAATAATGAGAACAATACTGGGCCACAATGTAACAAAAGAGGGAGAAATACGAATGAAAACAAATGCAGAAATTGAAGAAAAATTAAAGAGAGAAAATATAGTCAGATACAAAAACTCAACCCAACGCAAATACGGGACATTTAGGCGTACATTTAGGCGTCCCGAGATACTTTTTCGGGACTCCGGGACAAATCGTTAAAAAACGGGACAATCCCGTTTTTACGGGACGTTTGGTCACCCTATACTATACCAACCCATTAGTTGCCGTTATCTAGTTAACAAACATACTTTTATAGCTTTTTGGAAAATGTTGAAATGACCAAATGTTTCACAAATTTCTCAAATTCTAGGTGAAAATAATATGCGCAGCTAATCAAAAGGAAAAGAAACTATAATTTTAATTCCATAAAGTAATAAAATCCAGCTAGTTCAAATAGGAGTGAACATCCTCATTTATTGATAATAATCGAGAGTGATAGGTAAACCGGTAAAAAGCAATATAATATGTTCTCTCCCAAATGAGGTCGATTTCCTTCTTCCACTTCTTATTCTTTAGCCTTAAGTAATCCGACTTTGGACATATGTCTCCCCTAATTCAATCCAGTGTTTTCTATTTTGCCCCACTTGTTTCCAGTTGTGTCCTCCAATCTTCTTAATGACATCAGCCCATCTCATTTGTCTGCATCTGCTTCTTCTTCCTAACCATGGTCTCCATTGTTGTATTTCGTGATTCCATCTTTTATCCTTCAGTCGGTCATTGTGTTCTGCGAAGCTCCATTTTAATTTGGCAGCATGTTCTCGTGCGTCTTTTACTTTGGGTTTTGCTTCTTTTGTTTTTTTGTCTATAAGCCTCACCCCGAGCTTTGATCTGTTCATCGCTCTCCGTGCCTTTACTATTTTATCCATATTGGCCTTGGTGAGTGTCCACGTTTGTGAACCATACGTAAGTATAGGGAGGATACACTTATCGTAAACTCTTCAAATATTGCTCTATCGTAGTGTTTTTCAAGACTCAACTAAGTTTTCCAAATCCTGCCCACGCTAACCTTATTCTTCTCGTAATTTCGGCGAAATTACCAGTCGTATTACCTGCCATTAAAAAATGGCATAATGCACGGAAAGCCATAAAAACCTCCAAGAACCTGTTTGGTTTTTAATTTACCGCAAACCAATCTTTAAATCCATCAGTTCAAAATACTTCAAAAATAATTTAATCTTAAACAATACTTCGGTCTTGTCAACCTTCAGCCTTATTATAAACAACTTCCCAATAAGAAACTCTTTAAGATTTCATCAAATGCCCTAAAGCCCCGTATTTAAAATGGATGCTCTGTGGCCCTCAACTTTCTCTCTTTTCGAGTTTAACCGACCCTTAATCACAGTTAGATTCCTCTTTAAATTGAGGGATGATACTTTGGTTGTTGGAAAGGAGCTCTCCAGCTAGGTGAGTAATTAGTCGTCCTGGAGAGCTGTTGAATATATTAAATAAAGTTGTGTTGAATTCTGAGACGAACTGTATAATTTCGAAGTCAAGCTAATTCCGGTATTTATATGGATGCGACAAGAGGGTTGCTTTTGGGTGGAGTATGAACGAAATTATAAGGCAAGGAATTGGTAGCACAGCACTATACAGAGAGAGTCTGTAATTTGGAATAAATTCACTATCTCAAATACTAACTGTTTTTTTGAAAAATGCTCAGACCCGTCGATTATTATTTCAAATTATCCTTTTTGGCATACAATAATAATGTATACAGGGTGTCCCAGTTTAAATATATGGCGTCATCGTTGATTTTCTTAAATGACAACACTGTCATTTTGATAGCTATTTTGATAGGGTGTGTAAAGTTAAACACAACTGCAAAATATCAAATTTTTATTCTTTACCATTTACAAGATAATAGAAAATAAAAAGTTATATCTGTAATTTGGAATAAATTCAATAATTAAAATAATAATTGTTTTTTTGAAAAATGCTCAGACCCGTCGATTAGTATTTCAAATTGTCATTTTTGACATACAATAATAATGTATACAGGGTGTCCCAATTGTTGATTTTCTTAAATGGCAACACTACATTTTGATAGCTATTTTGATAGCGTGTGTAAAGTTATACACAACTGCAAAGTTTCAAATTTTTATTCCCTACCATTTACGAGATAATAAAAAATAACAATGTTATGAAAAACAAGTAATCAAATAATAATTGAATTTAACTATTTCAATTAATCAAATGCTCATAACGTTGCCCATTGACAATTTGACAATAATTGAGGGCAACATTATTAGTACATATTGAACAGGAGAAAAAGTAATATTAAGGTTATGTTATTAAAAGGTAAACAATTGTGTGTAGTAAATAAAATTAATTATTAAAATGCACTACTGCAAGCAAAATACAATTAATTAAATTTACTTTTATATAATAATTGCATATCATATCAATATTGTGGAGCAACATATAATTTTTCTTCTTCAATGACAGTAGATATGAAATGTACGTAAATTTGACAATTTCAATTGACAATATGAATTATTTAAGAAAGTTGTAAGATTTCTCCGCTATTCGCGCACGGTCGTTTCTCGTATCCCCTCCAAGTACTTGCACACTGCGAATAGTCGGCATACCTAATGTTATTAATTCGACACCCCCATCGAACAAGGTGGTAACTCAAGTTACATCTTTTTTCAGATTTCAACACAGGCGAATTAAGCAAAAAATTGCGCACACGTCAATATAAACGACATAGTTTAATTCTCAATAGTTTGGCTAATAAGAAGTTGTATTTTAAGTTACGTATGCCATTTTACTCCATTTTAGCTTGAAGAAGGCAGTAACACTGGATACTCCCTATGTAAAATATTTACTTTCTTTAAACTTCACGATCAACAAGGTTTTTAAATGAGTTACAACTTTGTTGCACGTATGTTTAATTTATAACGTATTCAAACAAATGTATGGTGCATCTCATACGTCAAATTATCGAAATAAAAGTAAAAACGGATTTACGGAGTTTTTTTTTCTTTTTCCTTTTCTTTTTATCGAATAGTGTTTGCTAGGTACTTATATGTAGTGAAAAAGTTTAATATTAACATTACACATGTATTTTTAGAAATAGCACATTCACAAAACGAGGGTGATTCAATCCATGCCCTTATAGAAAAACAGAAAAAAAATTAAGTCGTATATGCTCCACACCAATGGTTAACCAAGATACGATATGCCAAAGCATCAGGCAAGCCTAAATCCGCAAATGAAATAAATCAGAAGCAAATTCTAAATTTTGACCCATTTAAGGGCACACATGTTAATTTTGAAGTAGATATTAATAGTAAAAGAGTTAAGTAATAAAGTAAAATGGTTTAAAATTAAATATTTACAGATACGCAATAAAAATGCGAAAAATTTGAGATATTGTATACCATGATTTTTTCATAGTGATAGAAGTTGTGTTGAATATTATTGTTATTGTAAAATTTATAATTTCCAATTAAAATTGTGGAAACTGTGAGTTGATATTTTGTTTCAATATACCATAAAAACTAATTTTCTCCTAGCTTTATTGCAAATAACTCAAAACATACAACCTTTTACTAGTTAAACGGGAAAAATAATTAACACGGAGAGTGTAAAATGGTTGTTAGGCGAGTTACAACCTTTTTTTACGAATACTCATGTTTAATCTCAAGGTTGTATCTCGATCAAACTCAAGATTCTCAATAGCTAATAAAATTACAAAGCATACATCTCACAGTAATCCCTTATATACATATGTTATAAATATCATATCACACTAGTGTAAAAGGGTCTAATCATTTCGCTACAAATTTTTAAAAATTCTTATTTTCGTTTTTTGCCTCTCCTGTAAAATCGCTAAAAATGAGTTACAACCTTGTTCGATGGGGGTATCGAATTGTGAAACTTCATTCACTTTTATGCCGACTGTCTCGTTTGCCAAAGCTTCTTGTATGATTTCTTCAGAATAAGCATTAAACAACAACGGCGACAGTATGCAACCTTGCCTGACCTCTCTCCTTATCTCAATTTCTAGATAGATCCTACAAAATTGAAAAAGTTACATCTTAAAGTGTTCAAAAATGAGCATTGTGTTCAGGTGGTAATGTCACTTTGTTTCAATAAAATTTATATGAATATATTCGTTTCAATTTAACGGTCAATTCTTATCATTGCGCCAACTCTTAATTTTCAATAATAAGAGCAGAAATTGATATAAATCAATCTGAAATCAAATGGGTAGGTACATAAGTTAGAGAGAGAAAAAATTTTTAAAATACCCAAATTATAGGACCTTCATAAATCTTCTCGGGCTATTAAGCATCTTATTATAATAGTTTCACTAATCCGCTTAGACCCAGCGGGGTTTAAGCTGTTTTGAATAGCACCCAGAGCAATAATAATAGTGATTATAACTGACACGTTTATAGACTACAAAAATGTGATTTCGATAAACTTTAATTGCAATTTGCGCCGTAATTAATCATAATTAAGAGTTGGCGCAATGATAAGAATTGACCGTTAATTTAAAACGAATCTATTCGTATAAATTTTATTGAATTTGAGTGACATTATATTTTCCATAAGATGTGTGCGATGTCCTTTATGGAAAATCTGTTATCTAGAGTTTTAAAATCAATTTAAACTTTAATTAGACCGTTTCGTTGATCGCATTAAATCCTGCTTGATTGTTTTGATTCCCGTGTTCTTATTGTGGTTTCCGCTTATGAAACTTAAATTAATTTTAGTAATATTATTACACGTCACCGCAAAAACCATAAGTGATATAATAACTATGGGAAAATTTATAATATTCCTTTCCGTTCTTCCGTGGGTAGTTTTTTAAAAATCGATTTACGCACGAATTGATCATGTGCATCGTGACCTGAATGTGGTCCGTTGGACTAAATTCAACTAAAATAATGTAATTTTGGTTGGCTATATATTCGATTATAATCGATTGTTATCAACCCATTAATAGTACAGTCAATACAGCAATCACAATCAATTTTTTTCATTTTTTTGCGTTTCGTGATCCATCAAGAATTCGTCCGCTTCATTTTGTGACACCATGAAATTGTTTCGAATTTATTTTAACCCTCAAAAGCAAAAGTACCATGAAATTCGTCCGATGTCACCATGAAATTTGTCCGATTTTAATTTTGTTCATTTTAACCAAATATTTATTATCGATATTTATAATATAATAATATATCATGTAATAGAGATGAATGCATTAAAAAATCATCAGAAAACCGAGGTTTTGTTTTTTGATTGTTTACTTTGGTCAGGTAAAATTAATTTTCATTGTTCTTTGTTTGTAATCTTCAATGTTATCATTCATGGCGCTAGTTGTCGCAAATTACTTCAAGCAAGAGAAAGTTAGTAGATACATATTGGTATACATGCTTCATTTCCTCCTTCAATTTTGGGCAGAAAAATGTTCGTCGCTTCAAAATACAACAAATAGTCTTTCCTTTCACATTTTAACAATAAATATTTTTATCGGGCTCATCTCTATATTATTAATTTTGTTGACGCGTTAAAAAATAGTTGGTGTAAAAACTTACATCAAAATTCAAAGTTTAAAATTTCTGATTATATACAGAACAAAAAGATTTATATAATGCCGTTAGAAAAACCAGAAAATAATTTTTTACAATATTAACATATACATAATATAAAGTGTAGAATATGTACCTATATAATTTATGTATTTCTATGCTTATAACTGTGTGTACAATAAACTGTTCATATTTTTTATAACGTGTGTACTACTTATTTCATAAAATTTGTCCTAATTTATACTATTTTATATTAAAATCCATCAGGAAAAATTTTCCTGTAGCTGGCTGTATACCATTAATTACAAAAATTGAAGAAAAAGATCTTCTGTGTAAAAGATATATTAGTTTGAAAACCCCAATAAAGGGCTACATTAAAATACAAAACGTTTTCGCTCTAAAGAGAGCATCATCAGTGTTCTAAGCAAGCTCTACATGCTAAGCCACCAAAAATACATGTGGTCGGCATTTTAAGGGTTTTAACCCATGTATTTTTGGTGGCTTAGTATGTAGAGCTTGCTTAGAACACTGATGATGCTCTCTTTATGATCGAAAACGTTCTGTATTTTAATGTAGCCCTTTATTGGGGTATTCAAACTAATATACCTTTTACACACATATTTTTCTTCAATTTTATATTATTTCGGACGAATTTCATTACAATGTGTTAAGAGTAGGCGGACGAATTTCATGGTCATAAAATGAAGAATTATTTACCTGATCCGAAAGTTCCGAAAGTTTACCTGATCTGAAAGAACTCAACCGGACGAATTTCATTGCAAGCCGGACCAATTTCATTGCACCCGAATACATTAAGCGGTAAGGAAATTCTATAGTATTATACACAAGTTTAAAGAAAACATTAGACATCTTAGTAGGACAAAAACACAATAAACAAGATATTAACTTTGGATTGTAAAAACAGAGTGAGTCAGAATAGTAATAATTTTATGTAAGTAGACTCAACGTAACGCATACTTTGTCAGCCAGTATATACAGGGTGTTTCATTAATAATTGCCCATATAGTAACTGGAGGAACCTTAGCACAAAATACGAAGATTTAAAATAAAACACTTAAATAAAATGTTGTTCCTTACTTAGTTTTATCTAAAAATTTAAAAACTATTTTTGCTCAGCATTTTAAAACTATTCGACGTATCCTTTTCATACTTGGCAGAAAGTGCGACTACTATCCACCCTACTAAATTATGATAAACAAACGTTTCTAACTACTACCAGAGGCGTACGACAGGGGATAGTGAATGGTTGACTCCTTTTCAAATTCTACGACACTGGAGGAGTTACTATTTTAGTGCCATTTTTAGATTCACCAATACTTTCTACGTAAATAATATACTCCTCATTGGTAACGATAAAGTCATTAGTTTTCGAGATATTTGAAGTTAAATATGAAGCGGCACAGTTATTTTGATTAATTTATGATATGATTCATATGATTAAAATTTAAAAATTATTTTTACCCAGTACTTTAAAACTATTTGGCGTATCCTTATTATACTTGGCAGAAAGTGTAGGTACTGTACAGTGTACACCCTACTAAATTAAGATAAATAAACGTTTCTAGCTACTACCAGAGGCGTACGACAGGGGATAGTTGCTAGATGACCCTTCCCAAATTCTACGCAACTAACGAAATTGCTATTTTAGTGTAATTTTTTTGATTATTCAATACTTTTTATGTAAATAATATACTCTTTATTCGTAACGATAAAATGGTTAGATTTCGAGATATTTGAAATTAAAAATGAAGCGACACAATACATTAATCAAAATAACCTTGTCGTTTCATTTTTAACTTCAAAGATCTCAAAAACTAATGACTTTGTCGTTACGAATGAAGAGTATATTATTTTCATAGAAAGTATTGGAGAATCCAAAAATTATAGCAATTCCGCCAGTGGCGTAGAATTTGGAAAGGGTCAACCATTCACCTTCTCCCGTCGTACGCCTCTGGTAATAGACAGAAACGTTTGTTTAACATAATTTAGTAGTTTTTACATTACCTACACTTCCTGCCAAGTATGAAAAGGATACGTCAAATAGTATTAAAATGCTGAGCAAAAATAGTTTTTAAATTTTTAGATAAAACACCCTGTAACTCAGTAGGGAACCACATTTTATTTAAGTGTTTTAGGTTACATCTTCGTATTTTGTACTAAGGTTTCTCCAGTTACCATATGGACAATTATTAATGAAACACCCTGTATATTTGAAAATCCTCATTCTTATAGGTTAGCGGTGCTCAAAGAGTCGATCGTGATCGACCGGTCGATCGCCAAAGTTTTTGAAGTCGATCGCGATTCACGAAAAAAATACAAATGGAAAGGACGGGGACTGCGCTGACTCACGACACGCGCAACTTTACAACTTTATATCAAATAGAAATGCGCAATCAAGTTTTTTATTTTCTAAATTGTTTTTTTTTACTAGCAGTCGATCGCTGTGCGGTTGCAGTTTATGTGGGAGATTCCACGCAGTTTAAGTCTGAGCCCCACTGAGTATAGGTAAACCAGAATACAAATAGACGTGGACATACTGTGCGCGCTAGCAGATTTCAAATTACGGCATAGAGCGGTCAGTTGTTTGAGAACCGCATAGCTGTTTATGTGGATAGCTTTACTATAGAAGCGATTCGCGACGTTGACAAATTTTATGTAAAATCTCATATGTCAAATTTTTAATAATAGTGGTTTTGAATCTTGTAATTGTTCATTTAATCTAATTAATGGACCAATAATATGAATTGAAGCAAAAATTTTTGAATACTCAAGCTCGTTAACCAATCCATTCATTGTAAAAATTCTCTCAACGAGAAGCAGCTGCTGATGAATCTATTATTGACTTTAAAAAAGTGCAAAAGTGTACTTGTGACTGGTAATGTGATACATAATCTAACGAAAAGAATAGTAAACAATCTGAGATTTTTGGGTTGCATTTTCAGGAGTTTCTGTGTGTAGCATAAAAATATTGCAAAGGAGGCCGCGAAATTGCAGCAGGAAATATTATGCGGTTTTGTCACTCAAAGAGGTGGAAACTTTCTTCAAAGATAAAATTAACACTGTAGATAAACTTCAAATAGATTTGTTAAAGAATTTAATTATAAAGGCGACAAACAAAGTATGCGGTTGGAAATTTTGGATTCTGTTAAAATAAAAAGGAAAATAATCGAAAATTTTTGATGGAAAATCATGATACAAGGCACCTACGATTACAGTAATTGAAACAGACTAAACAATTTAGAAACGAAAAAAGATTTATTCTGTTTACTGATGAAACGCATTTACTTTCAAGCGTAATGTTAGGCGTAACAGCAGTATCGTAATAGACAATGCGTCTTATCATAATGCTCAAGAGGATAAAAGCACCAACATTCGTATCAACAAAGATGCATACAAAACGTACACTGCGTATGATGAAGGCTCCCACCATGTTATCCAGATTTAAACCCGTTAGAACTTGATAAAAATAATAAAATGCAATTCATTATACAGTCTTTTTTTGAAAAACAATGATTCATTGTAACAACATTTCTGTACATACAAAGAAATCAGTCAATCTTTGTAGGGACCGTAGCAACCCTGCTATTTAAGCCACAAATGAATTCTGCATCCTTCCTTCTGTTTGCGCGCAGCTAACGTCTATTGTATCCTGTGTGTACTGTAATTACTAATTAGCCTTGAGTAATGGGTATTTATGACGTAAATTCTTTAAGCATTTCAGATATGCTCATGTACACGTGCCAAACTTAAATTTTAGCATAACCAACACCTCTGCTTATGTCTGTGTTGTGTATCATTGTGTCCACATAAATAGGGGACCCGCAGTTAAAGTCGAATCCGAATGTCTAAGTGTAGAAGAGCTACCAATCAGTCTATTGATGTCAAAATCACAGCACAAATTAAGATGTTTACGGCACGTTTATCGCCGAAGTGATATATCGCCATACAAAGTGTAGAGTTTGTCGGAAAAACAATGGGAAGACTAAAACGACCAGATTGATGAGACAGACGGGTAGATAAGATATTTCGGCGAAAGATATTAATATTAGTATCATCTCAGATAGAAACATATGTAAATTCTAGTCCAAGAAACTCAGTTCCTATTAAATACATTCATGTCTATTTGCTGCATCAGCGCTAGCAAAAATAACGTTTAAATCAACTTTATAATCTCCTTTTCTCTCCAATTACATGCTAGAGTTATCCCCGTTGTATATGCATGCAATTCAGTTCACGTGAATTGAATGGCACTATCTCTTTCATTGCATGGTATCTAAATAGCAATGACCTTGGTAAGAAAGGATTCCGAAAACTGAAAAAAGCTTATTATGTCGGTTGGCGGTCTATAAACAATTGTGTATTATTCAATTCTAGCGAGTATAATAGAGGTTGGAGCGGTGGTCTAATTCAAAATAGTGGAACAGAAGATTGGAACATAATATTACATATTAGGTGGATTCATTCTTTACTTTTCGTATTGCTGTACACTCGGGCCAAGATAAACCACCCAAAAAGGAATTATTGGTACCGATATTTCTTATAGTTTTGCCAAAAGGAAGTTAGTACTAAATGTCCGAAAATGAGAAAGGCAACTTAGTACCATCTACTGGGAAAACCCGACTACACATATTCCAGACCAAAAATAGGCAATAGGTATTACAACCTTCTGTTTCTTACTGAAAAATATTCTTATGAGCTTCAGAAAACAGAACTTACAGCTATTGAGCAATCACAGGTGTTTTCCCTGACCACTGTTCACTCTGATATAATCCCTTCAACTGTATGAATATGTAATTCATTTCTTCTATTGTCCGCTGTTTTTCATTTTTGTCTATTTAATGTTCAATTTCAGACCAAATTTGGTGCTTTTGAGTGCCATCCTATCTAATAATGTCATATAGATTGCATACTGATAGTCATCAAAAGGAAGTAGTGTTGGAAATGTAAAAATCCTAGGTACTAACTAGGTTCAACTATACGATTACTATACGGTTGATACTTCTTAGTAACCGTTCCATAATAACTTAATCTAACCATCGTCACCTCATTCGTATTATATCCGTGGATCGTGCCATCTCTCTCTTGCTGTCTTTGTTTGCGATAGCAAGGTCTCTGAACTACTTTGTAAAGCAGAACTTCGGTGTTTACTTATTTTCAATTCAAATGTCTGCTAATTGCGCTCCATATAATTGTCTATCTGGCTTTACGCGTCGTCGATTTCGAGGGAGAGGTTATTTTTGTTGTTACAACCTGTATTTTGCGAAGATCGGGATTCAGCCTATTAAAATCCTTTTCACAGACAACTTCGCTACTGTTAAAATATACATAATATTCTTTAAGTTGCTTATTATATTATATTGTCTGGTGTCCAATAAGCCTTTTATTTTAAAACTTGGGCTGTAAAGTTTATTTGGTTAGTGGAAAATACATTTTATTGTATTAAATTACTTGATACTTGCAGATGATATTGTACAAGTTTACAAGTTAAAAGCAAGACAAGCTTCGGAGAGAGTAAGATTAAAAATGAACATTGAGAAAACTAAGGTGATCTTAGCTGAAGAAGTAGATCTCACTCTTGAAGATACGAAGTTTGAAAATGTAGAAGAATATGTGTACTTGAAACATAAAATAGCCAGAAGAGTAAGAATGACTTAGACAGCAGTAGGTAAATCAAGCTTCATTATAAGAGATCCAATAATCCCAGTAAATTTAAAACGAAAGGTTTTTACACATGTATCCTTCATGTCATGGCTTATGGAATGGAGACCATGGCAAACACTAACTAATTTTTCAATAGATTTAGAAAAACTCAAAGTGCTCTTGAGAAACACGATAAATGTACTTAAGAGAAACGAATATTTAAAAGAAAGAACCAAAGTAAAAGTTGTTATCGAAGCTATCGCAGAATCTAAATTGAAGTGAGCAGCACATGTAGCAAGAGAAAGCGAAAAGAGAATAATAAAATGACGGCCAAGAGCACATAGACGAGACAGAGGAAGACCGCATAAAGATGGATCGACGACTTTAAAGGGTTGCTTCACATTATAAGAATTTTAAACGTGCGAGGGTTTTCTCGTGCGGTAGTTTTGACTCACTTGCCCTTTTCACTCAATAAGAATTGAGTCGCACGAAGATATTATTTTGCTGTGTTGTTTGGTATATTATTTTTATTTACACTTTGTGGCTGAGGTAGGTACATGATACGATGTCTGATATGTATCATTACGATGGATCATTACAAATGAGTATTTTTTTGTCCATACTTTTGTTTTAATATACTGTAATGCATATTTAATTCATTTGCAAGTTCTATTTTGTCAGTTATTGTTTCTTATGGTTTTAATCAAGTCTTAATTTGTTTTTATAATCGTTGTTCTACTAAGATATTTGTGGGATCTTGGATTAGCTCATCTAATTAGCTCATACAATATATGTAATAAACTATTCCAAATGGGAAATAAGCCGCAATTTAACTAAAAATGATTTTATTAACGTTTCGCCATAAATTGTGGCTTATTTCCCATTTAGAATAGTTTATTACAAAAATGCCATAAGGAAATAGCTTCAGAACATTACAATCTATGCTTTTCATGTACAGAATTTAAAAGACCCTCTGTCATCCACTCATTTTTAAATGTTTCCCTCGTTTTAACGACGTTCTACACCTTCGGCAAAGAATTAGGGATTTGCATGAAATTTTAGTATGTTATAGTTTACTTCAAAAAACTAAGACTCGATTTTTAAAAAATTGTTTTACCGTGCCGTTTAATTACTATTAAGGGTCAAAGTTAAGTTTTAACATGGGCTCTTATGGGAATTCTTAAAAAGTTAATAACTTTTGACCCAAATTTACGATTTTTAATTATTTGTACTTAAATTGAAGGTTTTTTTGTAAGGAATAACATATTAAAAAATAAGGATTGTTTACCGTACCATTATTAAATAAAAGTGAAAATACTGCATTGTTACCAACTTTCGCTTGCATATAAGTTTCCCCCCTTTCCTCTGAGAGGCATACCCCGCAACTAAGGTGAAGAACGTCGTTAAATGTTGTTTTTAGATAATTTCACACAAGACGTGACGGCCGTCCTACTACAGTCTTCACCGAGTCGTTTACCCTATAAAACTAAATATAATTTTGTAGAATAAAAGGTATAGTTATATTATATGGGGCGAAGTCAAATTATAGCGTTGTGGTTACTTTATCGTCGAAGAAAGAGAAATAAGAGGAAACGAATTCATTGGGTCCATCCTACGAACGCAAAAAGATACGATTTATATATTTTTATATTTACACATATTGATGGAACACCCTCTATAATACTCGACGTTAATTGCAACTATGTAAAATAAAGTTTATTATAATATACTTAGCAGTTTTAATTACCGTTGTTATCAGTAACATATAATCAATTTTGCTGTACCTACTTACCAAATGTGTTTTTTCTTTATCGCCTAATTCGTCAAATTCACTGTTTCTACCTTCATGCGACTGAACGACAGTATCATATGAAAGGATGCATTAAGTTCCCTATGCTACTGGGTGCGTAAAGACGGCACGGCTGCCGTCTGTTGTTGTAAGCGAGGGACGGCATAAACACGGCGACTTTACCGAACGTTCCAACCACCGTCTAGTGAGAAAAGCTCCATATGATTACATGAGCCACCATTGGAATGTCGTCGTGCGTTCTAACCCTCGCACGTTTAAATGTTTCTAATGTGAAACAGCAAAGAAACGACAGGAGGAAACTGGCACCAGATAATGACAGGCAGTCATAGAAAACACAAGGGGAGACCTATGTCCAGGACTAGACCAGAAGAGGCTGCTAAAGAAGAATACTTTTGATTGTCTATATTTTATTGGAAACGGCGGAAGAACAGTTTTGCGCTCTTCATAATATTCTGCGGTATATAAGGGGAATAAAATGTTTTTAGGATGAAAATTCATATACTGTTAGTGTTTAATCACTGCCTTTTATGGTCATTTCTTTCTTGAAGACCCAGAAATTTATTTCGATCAATATTATGTATTTACTAAAGACCAGTTTTTTTGGGAAATTAATACACAGCTTAAGCTGTTTCATCCCTAAATATTTAGCATTATTTACGTAGAATACACATTGTACCTACCCCTCGTGTAGTTTTATTTTATACAAAAACACTTTTGTTTTACCCTCGTAACTGACTCAATCAATGACAACGTATATCGAAGACGGAAGAATCGTAGTCATAGTAACTGCTGCAATGCGCGATAGGGGTTGCAGACGTCACGTGACCCGATGCAGCGCGCTCCAGCCCGCCTCTTTTCCCTGTGACCGCCAAAAGTTCCATGGTTCCAAACGGCGGCTGAGCGATGTTGCCGCTCTATTCTGAAATATAATTTGCTGATATTTATCAGGTCATTGCTTGAGCTATATAAAAACATTTGTACAGTGCTGTTTGTTTTCAAAATTTAGAGACTTTGAAAAACGTTAAATATACTTCTAATTAATGTAATTTACGGAATTAGAGCGAAAAGGTACATAAGAAAAAATATTGTAAAGGTCAGGTTTCACAGTCCATCAACATGATTGTATATTGACATACCTATTATTTATAATAATTATCTTAATCTGCTGTCATACTGTGTATTCCAGCTAAGTTCTCTCTTTTTTATGCTGACGTGTCCTTGGCGGGCGGCACAATTTTCATATCCGGAAAAGCGTATAAACTTGGCAACGCCGCGCTTTTCCTCTGCCGGGGTCGTGTCGGTTCACGTTCAATAAGAGTCATTGGCATTTCGAACTAGTTTTCGACGTATTTCCCTGTGTTTCCGAAAAGGGTCTTAGGAACTGGGCAAAAACATACACTGAGTTTCGTTAAAGGGTGTGGCAAATTGTCATTGGACATTAATATGTTAGTTTAACTGGTTTTTAGACTTGTGTATGTTTGACCCATATTGACGAGGGTCTGTTTAGGTTATAGTTTAGAGATATGGAAACTAAGCCCTTGGATTTCGTGTGAAGGGTTCTAAAATGTTTTGTATCGTATATTTTGAGTCTTCTAGTTGGACCGACTTTTCAATATTTAGATTTTACAATTCTACACACAATAAGGGTGACCATATTTATGAAATTTCAAAGCTAGGAAAACAATTAAAACAAAAAACTTTTTATGAAAGACCGAAAGCAATACGTTTTGTAGTCTATTAAACAGGAAAATAAGTAATGCTGTAATCTTTTATACAGGAGAATTTGTTTAGTAGAACAGACGACCTTCTATTAATTTAGTTTGAAATAATGAGTTGGAATTGTCGTGTACAGTAAGGGAAAAAACCCTTACTGTATAATATAATATGTATCGAAAAAATGTATATAATTTTAAGTAATTTTGGTTGTTACAAAAGATATTGTTTCTACATACACAAACAAAACCAAGGTTGATTGACGAAGTTTGTTTGTGTAACCTCGCAGAGACTCACGTATAGTTTACTTCCCGAGTTAGAAGAAGAGATAAATAGCCCACAGAGGGATTAAATTGAGCATTATAGTATGTATTGTCATTATTCATAGTAAGATTAAGATCGTTACTATGCTAGTGAGCCGTCCTGCGAGAAGGATGTCCTGAAGGACTACCCCGCGAAACAACATCTTAGTAACCTTATGTTGATGGATGTTGTAAATGATAAATAAAGTTATAAGTGTTTCAACTCGACATACCAACCCTGCAACGTACCATGGCCATCTACCAACTTAAAAGTCGTGCTCTATGACATCAACCATCCCAATCATCACAACAAGAGTTTTTTCCGGAAGGTTAATTTTTTTTGTAATAATGTTTAGAATTCGGCATCACCTGTTTCCGACCTTGTGATTAGGTATGGTTAACTTTTCTTTTTTTTTTGCAATTTTTTAATAACTATAGTTATTATAATCGTATCACTATTGTACTTTTCAAGCATTCTAAATCAGATAGGTTTAGCAATTTTGTGTTTCTTTTAACGCGAGTTCAGTTCCCTTCTGCCATTCCACCCCCTATTTAATTATTTACTCACCCCTTTGAAATGTCTTGAATTCCACTGATGCGTTAATTGAAATTTACAATCCTAAAGCTTTGTATACGAATGCAAATCTGATGTGTGCTTTTTTACATAATGCTTTAATTCCACGTCGTCTACACTCAACGAAAAAGGTACGTAATATCAATAAAAATGTTAATTCAGACAACAAACGCAATTCTTAAAATTTGTCCAATTCTTGGTTTTATTGGCACAACAAAGCGATGTTCATCAATTCATTATTTTCGTTAGTTGAGCCAATGTATTACGTTTATTGAATGGACGAACATTCATTATGTATACCATAATATCACTTTATTGATATTACGAACTCTGTTCATTGAGTCAACGAACACTATTTATTGAAACAACAACGTCGTTAATTGACCGACGAAGACCATTCGTTGTGCCAATAACAGTGTTTTTTCTCCTGTAACATTTCTCCTAACGTATTTCGTTTATTTCTACAATTATTTCCGTTTATTGTTACAATTAATTCCGTTCATTGGTACAATAAATACGGTTATTCTTACATTAATAATAATTTTTTAAATCCCCTTTTTTGTCCTTAACCTTTAGGACTTTACACTGTGTGATTTCTCATAACTATTATATCGCTTATACAGTGCACTGGAATAAGTGTTACACTCCTCCCCACCCTTTACACTGTGTGATTTCTCATAATTATTATATCGCTTATACAGTGCACTGGAGTAAGTGTTACACTCCCCCCCCCCTTTATTAACTTATTTATTTTTAGCACATAAGCAAAACGCTCAGACAAGTCGATTTTTAAAATTATCAAAGTATATTATAACATCAATGTTTCGAACTTTACACGATCCCTCTTCAGGTGACAGGCGTAACTTTGATTTTTTTTAATGGGAAAGTACATCATGTGACAGCTCATTTAAAAGTGTTTGAAATGGTGATTTCAAAAATGTATAACACTTTAATCATTTTTGAGAGCGCAGGGGCAAAATTTCGATCGAATTATTTTTAAACGCATTCATTTTTTTGGAATCCTGAGAAAACTAATAAGTATTTTTGAAAAATTTAACCGCAGAATAAAAGACTACATTATTACTGAGGGCTGAAAGTCCCTTAGAATAAACAAAAAGTTTCTTTTGAATAGTATATTTGAAATAAAAAAAGTCATACTAAATTTTCTCTTTTTCACCCCTGTGACTTATTAAAATAATCATTATAGAAGTTCTCAGGGACGTCAGACCCTCGATAATACTGTAATATTTTATTCTGCGTTTAAATTTTCAAAAATACTAATTATTTTTTTCATTCAGGATTCGAAAATTCATTTTCAGTTCATCTTATAAATAACATCACAAGACAATATTAAAAGTAAACACTTACAAACATAAGACACTGACAAGTTTATTTTTAATTAGAATGTTCTCCCGTATTTACCTTATCAGAAAAAACTTACTTTTATTCAAATATAAAAAATAAGTAATATCTTATCCTTATCTTCCTTCTACTACGGACTACACTTGGAAACAAAATGCAAAATTATTATTCGGCACTTCGGTAGAGGTAACAGCATTGTTTAACAAAGAACTCTTTTTTAAACAATGGTAACACAGAGAAGCTAGGGGTATCACGATAAGGAAAAGCCGTTACATTTCAAATGGTCAAGCAAAACATTTATTGTCTCAACAACCACGATTATTGTCACAATTAACGCATTGATTGTGGGAATTAAAGGCAGTAGTAGATTGATTAATGCATTCGTTGGCACAACAATCAGTGTACATCTATTCAATAATCATATATTACTCTATATTAACAACTTTTGTACATTGTTTTAATGAAATCTGTACGTTGTCACGATAAACCAAGGTAATTGCTTGTCATCTACGAAATCAAGAACGTGAGTTGCTGCCACAATTAACAGTATTTATTAAATATACGAAACTAAGTTATTGGCTGAATAAATTGAGTGTTATTGATTAATGTACTCTAGTTATTCTCACAATTATTATTCAATTATTGTGACAATAACCAAGTACATTCGTCAATGTCTAAAAGTTCGTTGAAACAACAAATTAAATTGTTGTGACAACGAAATACCATTCAATAATCACTGTTAATCAATATTACGAACTAAATTTTTTTGAGTGTACTACTGAACCAGTTTTTTCTTGTAGTGTCGCGTAAATTAAAATATTAGTTTTCGGAAGACATAATTTTCAATCGTTTCAAAGTAAAATAATTTAAATTTTCAAAATTTGGCGCCACTTCACTTTTTTGATTAACTGAAATATTTGGCAAATTACGTACTGCCTACTTCTATGATTTACAGTCCAACTTTAAATATAATGACCCGATGAGTGTCTTTTCGGCTAATTGCATCTTGAAGAAATAATGTTACTATGTCTTTTCTCTAAAAATGAAAATATTTAAAAAAAATAAAAGTTTTATTTTCAGGTTGCAGTCATATTTTAGTTCAAAGAGCAGGATAACAGAAACTGTATTATCCAGCTTTCGCAAAATGCTACAAAGAGTTTAAAGATTTTTTACAGTAAAACAATGAAATTAAGATGAACAACTTTGTATACAAATGAGCAATAAAAACTTACAACGTGAGGTTAATCCATAAGTTTTTAATCTTGTCGCAAAACATTAAAACTTACAAATTAAAATTCTTAGTCTACGATTAAAAAAATAATAGTATGTATTTTAATTCAAATATTTTCATTTTTAGAGAAAACACACAGTAAAATTATTTCTTCAAGATGCAATTAGCCGAAAAGACACTCACCGGGTCATTATATTTCAAATTGGACTGTAAATAATCATAGAAGTAGGCAGTACGTAATTTGCCAAATATTTCAGTTAATCAAAAAAGTGAAGTGGCGCCAAATTTTGAAAATTTAAATTATTTTACTTTGAAATGATGGAAAATTCTGTCTTCCGAAAACTAATATTTTAATTTACGCAACACTACAAAGAGCAAAGGACATACGTTCTTGACTGTTACCTTTATCCTAGAACTTGAATTAAGAAAAAAGTTCTTCCCTGACGATTCTTTTCATGACAAAAAAAGTCACATACATAATATAACAGTAGAATATTCTTTTAACTTCCATATTCTTTTCCCTTTTCGTATTCTTACAATTTATGAGCAGTGTTTTTTGATGAAAAACCGTTCTATAACTTCTCCTGAAATGAAGTTTCCCATTCTCTAGGCGCAAAATTTTTATGCTCATACTTGTCAGACATCAGTCTTACTCGTTCGCCTTTTTTATTCTGGGAAATGTTCTACTTTCAATATCAATCCTTTGACTTTATTGTTATCTTGAATACAGTTCACTGTGCTGATAAGGAAAGGAATATGTGTACATGTGTTGCGGTTGTGGCTGCTGCTCTTCTATATGCAATGCTATTTATATTGGTAGGGGAGCAAAGTATGCTAAATGTGCAGTCACTCGAGCGCTTTGGGGACCTGTTGGGTTGTGAAGAGTAGGTTCTAAAACCAAAAAAAGTTGAGTAAAGTTTTCCATTTTAGTGGGCGCTTGCCATTTTTTAATTTAATTTTCCATTTCCATCAATCGTTTTTTCCGATTATAACGCCATCTATCCATAATTCGAAAAAATATTTCGAATAAAAGTTACTTATTTTTACGTAAGGAATCCAAATCTGCAATAAAAAATGAGGGTTCCCATTCAAGATTTTAAAGTCACCCCCCACCCCACCTCCGTGGGGGGTCGTGTTTGGTGTCATTCGATAGATTTTTCAAAAATATTGAATAAATGTATTTTACAGTTTTTCGATCTGATGTAATTAAAATATTAAATTTACCCCCCCACCCCTCTCCGTGGAAAGTCTTGTTTGGTATCATTCGATAGATTTTTAAAAAATATTGAGCACGTATTTTTTAGTTTTTCGATCCGTCATTTATTTCGCGAAATATTCGCTTTTTTCTTGTGAAACTTTGGGACTGGCCTATTTCCTTACGCCCGGCTCAAATCGTCAGATTTTTTAAATATACACTCTTTGACATGTACTTAACTTACCTTATCTTAATCTGACAATTTCGATTTTTTTTGATAGATTTTTTTTTCGGGTCCCCCTTAACGAACTCCCCTGTGTTAAGAGCCAATATATGGTAGAGGTACATCTACAGGGTATCAGGTTTCTCCCCATATGATAATCCGACGCGCTCGAGTAACTGCAAAAATCCCCGCTTGGGCTCCCCTACCATATATTTTTAATAGTTCTCTTTATTTTTAATAGTTCATTAATAAGTTAATAGTTTTCTTTAATATTTTTGTATGTATAAAAATGTACTACGTATTACATAAAATTAAAACTCGAAGCTTCTATACAAACATACTCATAAATTATCATTCTCTTTGAGTTCACTAATCGTAGTTCTTCACTTGTGTCTATTTTGGGTGATGCCAATAATAATCTTCTACATAATATCAGTTTCCCGAAATTTAGCAATAAGTTTCAGAATAGTTCTGTTGCATTTGCTTTTTGCATATCGGTTGTTCATTTCCTCTATTCTATTAGCCCATCGGTTACTTCTAAGTGTTTCGATGATTTTAACTGATTTCAATACTTTCTGTCGTGACGTATAACATTGCTAATATAGTTAGGAGAAGGGGACCAGTAATCCGCAGTCATATTTGCAGCCATTCATACACAACAATGCTACTTTTAACACCGTCGAAATAAAATCAACCAAAGTATACTAAGATACATATTTTGGACATCTAGAAGAAGGGAAGGTATGGAACGAATGATAGGTGAAGGTAACCTAGCGGGCAAAAGATCCAGAGGAAGATGTCCAGCACGATGGTCCAAATAAAGGGCATGACTGGTTACTCATTCATCGAAGCAAAACAACACGCACAGAAGAGAGATCATTGAATAGCAATACTCAATAGAATTGCATGACGCCACTGCATGCTTAAGAAGCATAGAGGGAAATATAGAGGTGGAGGAATCTGAAGGAAAGTGACTAATTCAAGTGAACTTTAAAACTATATGTTGACCGTAGGTACGTCATACATGATATTAATGTAAAGGAATCGAACAACCTCTAAAATGAACCAGGAGTCGTGGTAGGGGTGGTATCCAGGGTATTGCAAATATGATATCGAACTGGTGAACATTATTTAGCTGCCCGAAACTGCCTGCATTGCATTTTCGGTGCGCCATCCTGTATATATATTTTACTTATATGTTTACTTTCCCCTTCACATATTATAGGTCTGGATCCCGCGTATGAAAAAAAAGTTGATTAATAGCAAGCTGAAAATTTGTTAATAGCTTAAGGGTGTCTAGTCGGATAAACTTTGATATATGGGAACACTGTAAAAGGGGCAGTTTTAATTGTGGAACAGGTTAAAAATTTGGAACGGTCAGAACACGAAAATGGCACATTTATTTTGTCCGACAGAACAGACATAAACTCTCCGATCAGAGATTAACCTCTCATGCATAAATCAGACTGCTATTTTTCACCTGTCATAATTCCTGTCATTTGACATATTCTACATGTTCCACTCATTAAAACGCCAATTTGGTGATAAATAGCAGTCTGATTTTTGCATGAGAGTTTAATCTCTGTTCGGAGAGTTTAAGTCTGTTCTGTCGGACAAAATACATGTGCCGTTTTCGTGGTCTGACCGTTCCAAATTTTTAACCTGTTCCACAGTTAAAACTTCCCCTGTTGCAGTGTTCCCATATATTAATGTTTGTCCGACTAGACACCCTTAAGCTAATAACAAATTTTCAGCTTGCTATTAATCAACTTTTTTTTCATACGCGGGATCCAGACCTATTATGATGAACTATCCACAGCGTGAAAAATAAATAAATACGTGTAAGTATGTATCCACTTTCTATTTTATATAAACTTTAGAAAAACAATTTAGAAGATCAACGTTCTTAATGTAAGATTTTATAGATTCTGTTTTTTATTATTTCTCTGATGTAAGCTGAGTAGCCACTCCTGCGGAGAAAATTCGATACTGTTTCGTCGACTTCCATTTCCCCTGCGCTAGATTGCGGTTTTTGGACCCCTCCCAATTATTAGTCGAGATCTACCCCTAATCTAAAAGCCCGTTCTCACCCTTCATGTTATATTTATGGATTTATAGCTTCATTTCATAGAAACGCTGTGCGATGACGTAACGAGTCACAACAGTCATGTGTCAAGACAGAATACCGCATTTGTTTTCTATAAAAATATGTAATTACACATTATAGCGAAGATTTCAAATGGATAAGTTTCTAATTATTCTATATCTTTTAAAGTATCGGTTTGAGGATCTTTGGCAGTAGTATAAATCAATTTGTGGCATATTCTCGGTCGTTACGTTTTATCCGGCCTTGATCTATCTAAAAAGCTATTAGTGTCACTTTACTGGAACCCATGGCTTATTACTTGGTCTATTTACATCGAAGTAATCGATGGAAGATACATGGTATACGAGACCTTATAAGGCATTCAGACTACCATAAAGAAGTACGTCTGGGAAAAGACAGTTCTTGTATGATTTTCTTGAACATTCTACATTACTAAAGGATGCCATTGTGGCAAATTTTCTCTGATTCGAGCTGTTATGTATACTTACAAACCTATATCATCTCACATTCTTTAGAGCAAAAAAATGTGCATTTCTCGTTCTTTTTCCTTCATTTCAACAATTAAATCTACTAAACCAAAGAAAAGCGGTCTCATTGGATAAAAAGGAAAGCATTTTCTATTAGAATTACATACCTACGCACAAGTCTGCGGCCTCAATGGTTAAACTCCATTCTTCTTCTTCTGGTGCCTATCCGTTACGAATGTTGGCAATCATTCTGGCAATCATAATCTTATTAGCTGTTGCCTTGAAAAGCCCTGTAGTGGATGTCGCAAACCAGGTACTCAAATACTCCAGGGTAATAAGCTAGAAATAGACCATGTTCGGGACACTCAAAGATCCAGGTAGCTGACTACTTTTTTAGTTATTGTATACCTATAGGATGAAAACCTACCTGTTTGCTGCCTACAGTTCGCATCCGTTTTTTAATTATTAACAATTTAGTGCAGAAATCGCGATTTTTTCGATTTTTTGCACCCTATTCAAAAGCTAAATAGTTGACATAAAATTATTACAAAATTAAATTTTTTAGAACATTAAAAAACCTTCAAAATGCCGATTTTTGAAAGTTAAAAAGTTAATTTGTTGCTACGCAAACTACAAAATAAGTGAAAATCGTTATTTGTTAATAACTTTTACTAAAACTACCTTAGAACTTTAGTGTTTTACCCAAAGTTGGGTATAAGGGTACTTAACAAACCCTCAAAATTTGAGACCGATCCATTAATTAGTTTAAGAGTTATTCTATTTGTTTATCCCAGAAACCTTTATTTTGCAATAACATAAGACAGAAAATAATGAAGATAGGGCAATTCTGCGTATGCCAAATGAAAGTAGAAAACTGATACTATCAAAATGTACTAAAAAAAGATAAAAAAATTATCTAACATAGTCAAAAATCCTAATGAAAAATTTGTGAAATTTTGTAGTTTAAAAACATTTAGAATAACTTTAAAAATATTGTCCGTAGAAAAAGTCATTTAACATATTAGAAAAGCTGGTATTTTACACGAATTTTTAAAAATGTAGTTCAATTGGTGACTAGTCGTGGTAAGTGAAGGGGGAGCTGGGAGCCGACAAATGCACGAGTTCAAAAACTAAAAGAAGCAACTTAAACTATTATCATTTTCTATATCTTGGGATATACTGAATATATTTTGATCGTTCTTTTTTTAATTTGTATGTAATTTGTCTGTACATTAAAAATATGCAATTTGTCTAGACATTTATTAATTAATAAACAGTCTAATTTGTTCAAAAAATTTAAAAAAAAATAAGTTTTTCCCAAAAATCCATGATTTTAATCATACTATCCCTATTAATTATAGAAAAAATTAAGGTATACTTTAATAAATAAATTATCTTCAATAAATAATTATCTAATAAAAATCATTTATTTATTAAAGTGTACTTAAACTTTTTCTGTGATCATTAATGATACTATGAAAAAATTGATTTTTGTAAAGAAAATATTTGTTCAAGAATTGTTTAAACAAATTAGACTGTTTATTAATAAATTTATAAACAAATTACATATTTGTAATGTACGTAAAAATTACATACCAATTAAAAAAAGAAAGATCAAAATCCATTGAGTTGATCCGGAGATACAGCAAATTATATTCGTTTGAAATTTTTCGGTATATTTTAACTCGCTGGAATTGTAGGTTCCCCCTAGTAACCGTTTGCACTACATTTTTGAAAAATCGTAGAGGGTGCTGTGAAGGTATAATGTTTGTGCAATTTTTTTAAGAAAAAAATACAAATCCCATTCTTTAAAATGAGATTAATAAGATTCCTTAATTATTATAAACAAATTAGCTATGAATTAAAAAAAATATATGGCTAACTATGTCCCAAATGAGCCCAGGCTAAATTTTTTTATTTGAAAATTCGTGTTAAAATACTATCTTTTCGAATATATAAAAAATATTGTACAACATTTTTGAAGTTATTCTAAATGTTTACAAACTACAAAATTTTAAAAATGTGGCATTAGGATTTTTGACTATTATATGTTTAATTACTTTTTTATCTTTTTTTAATACATTTTGATACTATCACTCTTCTACTTTCATTTGTCATACTCGGAATTGCTCTATCTTCATTATTTTCTGTCTTATTGCAAAATAAAGGTCTCTGGGATAAACAAATAGAATAACTCTTAAACTAATTAATGGATCGGTCTCAAATTTTGAGGGTTTGTTAAGTACCCCAACATCCAACTTTGGGTGAAACACTAAAGTTCTAAGGTAGTTTTAGTAAAAGTTTATTAACAAATAACGATTTTCACTTACTTTGCAGTTTGCGTAGCAACAAATTAACTTTTTAACTTTCAAAGATCGGCGTTTTGAAGGTTTTTTAATGTTCTAAAAAACTGAATTTTGTAATTTTATGTCAACTATTTAGTTTTTAAATGGAGTGCAAAAAATCGAAAAAATCGCGATTTTTACACTGAATTGTTAATAATTAAAAAGCGGACGCGAACTCTAGGCAGGAAACAGGTAGGTTTTCTTTCTGTAGGTCTACAATAACTAAAAAAGTAGTCAGCTACCTGGATCTTTGAGTGTACCGAGAAAATCCTTACTACCCTGGACTAAAGTTCCTGAGCCAAGATATTCTTCTTCCGACACCGCTTTTACCATTCACCTTTCTCTGCAAAATGCATTTTAACAGATTCTATTTTGTTTCATTTCTTGTGATGTGGCCGAAATATTCTAATTTTCTTTTTTTCGCCGTGCACATTATTTCCTTCTCTTTTTTGGAGTATTTTGGCATTTGATATTTTTTCCATCGATGATATCTTAAGAATTCTTCTATATATCCATATTTCGAACGCTTCCAGTCTCTTCGTTGTTGCTTCCGTTAGAGTCCAAAACTCGACTCCATATAATAAGATGGAGAATATATTATAACATCGGAGGAGTCTCAGTTTCAGTTCTAAATTCAAATTGTGTGATTTGAACACCTTGAACATTTGGATGAACGCTGCTCTTGCTTTTTCTATTCTAGCTTTTATTTCTTGGGAGTGATCCCACCGCTCATTTAATGTAGTGCCAAGGTACGTGTATTTTGGCACACGTTCTACTACTTTTTGGTTGATGGTAAACTGTACCCTCTCAATTCTTTCTTTGCTGATTATCATGACTTTAGTTTTAGAAGTGTTAATTTTTAGTCCATATTTGCTACTAACCTCTGCTACTTTCTTCATTAAAAGTTGTAACCCTTGTGAAGTGTCGGCAAAGATAACGGTATCATCGGCATATTTAAAATTGTTTGATAGTTCGCCGTTTAACAAGATTCCCACTTCCACGTGTTCTAGGGCTTCTTGGAAATAAGTTAACTCCATTAATTGGAGTTTATTGCTCCATTCATTATACAGATTTGATTCCCAGTAATTATCGTCCGTTTCTAAACTTGTAAAAAGCTTAAAGATATTTTCATTTAATTTCGAGGTAATACCTATTGTTGTAAATAGCTATTTCGTGGATATGGATTCATTGACCTGTCAGCCACCTATTCCCCATTCATTGACATACTTATACGATGCTTAGTGGGCTAGTGTATACATTTCTAAGTGCGTAGTTTACTAGATTGATAGCTCGAATCACTAGCTAGCCGGTATTTCAATATTTCAAACGGAGCAGTATAAACATAAACTCTTAGAAGGTTTGCAAATTTGAATTTGAAGGACACAAACAAATGAAATCGAGTCGGTTGATAGGTGCGTAGAACTATGAGATGGGCTGTTATGGCTCTTAGGACTCGTGAATATTCATTCTTGATTCCTACCGATGTGCGTTAAGAGGCTAGAAATCCGGAAATAGCGGTAGGATCGTTCGTTGACTTAAAATAAATGGGTTACTAATTGGAATATTGTTTTTACACTTTTTACACATATCTACTTTTTTACACTGTAGGTAGAATGACTTGATTCACAAAAATTAATATTTTTGTCTTTGTAATGAAGTTGCTTAAGTCATTTTTTTGTAAAGAAGATTCTCTACGCCGCACAGTGGTTCCAAATGCTGAAAACGTGGTCATGAGACGAAAAAAAGTCTCTATCTGGGAATTTTCATGTTTACAGTTGTTTTCTCATACTATCGCAATACGCAGGTGTAAGGATCAGACTGGATGTATGCTGGTGATAGCTGAGGAAGAAGTGAGCCATGTCCATGTTTATTTTGGCCGGCAGAGAAAGTGAAAAAGAACGCGTATATTGAAAACGCTGTAAACCGTATTGTGGTTTATCAATTTGATCGCTGTAAAGTAGATTCTTCTTTTTTAACTATGTATTAATGTAAGATGTAAGTTAATGTAAGATTTAGTAACAATAAATGCCTTAAATTTGTTAATGCATAAATAGTGAAAATATACTTGAAATAATAAAAATTTTGTAAAGATACATTCAAAAAGTACAAAATTCTGCATAATTCTGCGACTAATCTCAAAATATTTAGTAAGAAGATACATAATCACTTTGGATTAGCTGCCTATAACTGCCTATGCATTGCTGGCTGCTGTTTGAATAATAAAAGTGGGAAATGACGTATAAGTGCCTTATAATATAAAATTTTAAACAAATGTGCGTTTAAAATAAAATTTTCGAATTTCTTTCGGCCATATTGGATCTGACATTTTGTTTTAAAAAAAGTAATGTTAGATTTGTAATCAACGAACTCAAGCTACCAAATTTGACAAAAAAATTTGCGTTTTGATTGATATTTTCAATTTCTTTAAGCCATGTTGGATCGCCATTTTGTTTTTTAGAAAAAATAATGTCAGATTCGTAATCAGCGATACCAAAAACTCTTTAAGGACGAACGTAATTCCGAAGTGTATACATAATATACGCTTTTAAAGGTTCATGACCACGTTTTCGGCATTTGGAACCACAGTGCGCCGCTAAGAAAGAATGTGACTGTTGGGAGAAATCTGGCAACACTGCCTACACATCAACTCTCTCTCTCTCTCTCTTACCCCATCACTTTCGCCTAGCTGCATTGCTCAGTGTTGGCCTAGCAACCTTCGAAGATGGAGGTAACGGTCGCTGTTATCGTCAATATGAAATTCATGCTGCGATCCGTTTTATAATGCAAAATTCACCTCTTGACATTCATCGTCAGTTAATCAAAGTTTTTGCGTAAAAGTGCATATTTGTTCAACACGATCGCAAATGGTGTAGAGCGATCATGCAGATTTGAATGGAAGGCCTTCCGATTCATCGTGAATTTCCGTTCGGCCTTAACTGAATTCTCTACACCATTTACGAACATGTTGAAGGGATATGAACTTTTACCCGTAAAGTTCGATTAATTGACGATGAATGTCAATAGTTGAAATCCATATATGTCAATAGTTGAATTTCACATTGGCGGTAACAGCGACTGGGACCTCCATCTTCGAAAGCTGCTAGGCCGACACTAAGCGGTGCAGCGAGGAGGAAATAGGTGGAGTAAGAGAGAGGAAGAGTTGATGTGTAAGACACTGTTGCCACATTTCTCCGAGCACGTCGCATTTTTCTCAGTGGCGTAGGGAATCTTATTTTACGAATGACCCTCGTAAATGTATATCAAATTTTTTAACATTGCCATTTTTACTCTTAATTCCTTCAAACCAGAAACCTGTTCAGTCTCTTCCATGGCGTGCCGAATTCAACTATCTACAGCAATATTCCAGATACGATTATTAAGTATCACATATTCTTTTTTTTGTGCATATCTTTCTCACGTGAGATTGTGCCTAGGGCTCGGGATTGACTAAAACAACCTTAGAGGCGGATGAATATATTACATTATTTAGATGTTTGTGTAATTTTACCTTATTTGCTAGCTGTTGTAGTGTTTTTAATAATAGTGTGGCGTTTCTTAGCTGCTCTGCATAATATGCGGCAATTTATTGTATTAAATTGCCGTTTTTAAGCATTTTAAAGATTCATCTACCACGTCACTCTAATATTCAATAGTTTTCACAATTAAAGAAGGGTGAATATGCTGTGGATAATAATGTGCTGTCACAGTGTGAACAAATCACAGTGATGTCAATGGTTGGATCAAAATATAAATTTCAAAAACTAGACAAACTGTTTAAACAAACAAAAGCATGACCTGTATTATAATATACAATTGAATTTTGATATCAGATTCTTCATCTACGTGAAATGATAGGTAATATTTTACTTTGAATGATTAAAACTATTAAGAATCCTAATTAACTAGCTCTATGTTGGCGAGTGATTGTTGTTGTGTTTATCATTAAACTTGGAATAGACGCCACTTTTTAATAGCCTTTCCCCTTCTTGTCATTATTATCTGTTAATTGTCCACTTGTTACTGCTGCGTCTTTCCTTCCCACGTTATTAAATTTTGCTCATTTCGAAAGTATACCTCTTAAATGAAGAGATCAAAAAGGCTTCTGTTTGTAAAACGAAAATAAAAAGATCTTTTTATCGCACAGTGGAACACAGTAAATAATACAGTTATTTTTCTTAAAATCTGCCTTTCAAGACCTCATGCTGTTGTTGCTTTCGTGTACTTTTCTCATTAGGATGCGAAATACTGTTTTCCACTTTCATATTTTCTCGAGTTTGTGGAGGAAATAAAAAACGCGACATAAAATTTTATGCCCTATTTTTTCCGCTATTTAAGCAAAAACAGCTGAAAATCATTAGCTGAGTTGCTAAAGCAGTTCGTAGTTCATAGCGTGCCACGGATAGCTCAGAGAAAGGGTGCATAACAAACTAGAAACACGTTAGTCCAGTAAAATTAGTATAACTAATACATAATTATTTTTCCGAAAGATAGTGGAAAGGAATAATTACATAAATGAGCTGCACATTTTCCCCACATTTATTCAAAATACATATTATTCCTTATGATATAATGAATTTATTTATTAAGGTCAACAGACCTTGAAGGTCTGGGGCTGGAAGATTTTTCCTTACAATTACTATTACGTAACATAATATAACACTGTAATATAGTTATATAGAATATTATCGTATACTGCTATACTATAATATAACAATATTATTGAAGTTACACTTCTTTAGGCGCGATTGAGAGTAAAATTTCATAATACTGCGCGCATGCGCACACAGACAGTATGGCGTAGTTGCTAAATCTTTCTAGTTATGTATAAATATATCAGTGCAAGAAAAGGTGTGAAAAGAATATATTAGTGTTTTTAGTAAATATATTTATTATAATTTTTGTGTCTTTGGATTTGTCTTCCTCAGGAGTAAGATGAGTATTATTGAAACATTTTATTGTATATTTATTATACTTATACATCACCTTGTCTGTTTGTTACCGTGAACTGTCATTAGGTACGTTCGAACCAGTGTTGCCAATCGGCGGATAATTATCCCATTTGCGTACATTTTTGAGAGTTGTCGTATCTTCTGCGTATCTTTAAATAAATCGGATATTTGCGGATATTCTTCAGTGTGTCTACCATCGACTAAAACTTTCTCATCCATATATTCCCAACACCAATAACACATTAATTTTGTTTGGTTCCACCCAAATTTTTATAAATAGCCTATACTGGATGAATGTTAGTGACATCCGATACTTTTCATCTTTTGACAAAAGGGACATGTGCCGATTCTTTTGTTTAGAATTTAAATACACAAGTGCATCCACTTAAGGGATACTCATCCAATTCAAATTTCAAAAACCGTCTGCCGTCCGATGTTATTTATGAGTTTTTAGTTTTTAGTCTTTAAACTTATGAAAGCTAATTCACGCACGATTTAGTTTTATTTTCATTTTATGTAGTGCAGTGCTTAAGTAAACGTTTCCAGATTCTCGGACATGAGATGTAGTTAAATCTAGTCCTTTTTTGTAAAGTTCTATCAAATCTAATATCTTAAACAAAACCATTTCATCAAAACATGTTATAATTACCTAATTATATTTATGATTTTTTGAGGAATGTAATGGTACTATGCAGAAAAGAACTTTCCGGTATAGAAACGTCACTTTTCTGCACACTACTGTCATTTTGTTCTGTGAGAAAATATTAAGTTTGTTAACATAAAATTGTGCAGAAAAATGCATTTGGAATAGTGGTTGTAGAAAAATCTACTTATTTGAAACTAGTAATATCTAGATACAGTCGGAAAAATGAAAGAATACCCATGAACGAACATATAAAACACGCTGTATTTTTCTGTCACCGTGTCACAAAGAAAATTGTCCAGTGCAAGTACATGTAACAATAATTATTACATGTACTTGCGCTGGCCAATTTTTTGTGTGACACGGTGACCGGAAAATACAGCGTGTTTTATATGTTCGTTCATGGGTATTCTTTCATTTTTCCGACTGTATCTACTAATTAACTCAAAAATCCTTCAAATTTTTTGCCTATAAAAATTATTTAATGGAGCATTAACGTTGAACGCACCACGGCTATTATGGGTAATAACTGATACCTTAATAACTACAAGGCTGTCAAATACATTTCTATTGTTTTATTTGTAATAAATCTTTAGTTGTTAAAAGAGCGTAGTCGCAAAATTTCGGACCAATAATCTTTAAACGTATTCATTTTTTTTTCGAATCCTGAGAAAACTAATAAATATTTTTGAAAAATTTGAACGCAGAATGAAAGATTACATTACCGAGGGCTGAAAGTCAATTAGAATAAACAAAATGTTTCTTTTGAATGAGATATGTATTTGAAATTACAAATCACACTTAATATTCTCTTTTCCTTTTACCCCTGTAACATATTAGAATAAAAATTATAGAAGTCTTCAGGGACTTTCGGCCCGCCGGTAATAATGTAATCTTTCATTCTGCGTTTAAATTTTTAAATAATACTTATTAGCTTTCTCAGGACTCGAAAAAAAATAATGCATTTTAAAAGCATTGACTAGAAATTTTGCGCCTATGCTATTAATGTAGCTGTAGTTTATTTTGTATTAATTTATTTATTATTTATTTTTCCAGCACCTAGTTTTAGGTAGTTATTACGTTTTAATAAAATAATATTTAAGTGTTTTTTTTTAAAACGAAGTAGTTTTCAATCCTAATAGTAAATTATTAATATTGAAAATATTAAAAATATTACTAACAGATTTTTAAATTGAAAACTTATTGGTACACTTTCCTGGTGGAGAACAGTGCCTATGCTTTTCTTATGGAGAACAGTGCCTACGTTCCTTCCGATGAAGGCTCCAATAAGAGCCGAAAATCGCGGTTCAAGGGACTGGACTGCACTCCGTATTCTAATTGAAAAGTAAGATTGTTTTGCCTTCGCATTGCAACTGAATAAAAATGGTATACATTTTTATTTTGTTTTTTTTTACTTAAATAATTATAATAAATTAATATAACGATCCAAATAATGAAATATTTAGATTTATTTATTTATTTAGAATTTAACACTTACGATAATACAAAATACGAATAATATAATAATAGTAAGTTAATAGTATTTACATACATGAATTAGGTAATAACGAGCTAGGATACGAGATTTTCATCTATAAACAAAAATTTTTAAACTGTGAAATACAGAATCCAGTAGATTAAAGGGCCGGTTGTTCGAACGCTAATCAGAAATTGAATCAACTGATCATTATCAAATATTTAATTACTGCCAATGTCAACTTTGATTGGGTTGCTGAAAACATAATTGATTACAATTATGAGATTCATTGATTAATTAATCAAGTATGTTAATAATTGTTACGTTAATTGATAATTAATAAGTAATTAATCAATAAATTATGTTAATTATCATAATGATAATTGATTACAATCAACTGATTGGCGTACGAACAACGGATTTTATTTGATGGTTGTTAAGGGGACTAAAAGAATAACATCGGCAACATTGATTTTAATAACAGAATAATTTTTGACCTAGCGTACCTTTTCGTGACAAATCGGATATTTTTCGAGCGATCATCGGATAATCTAGAGAAATGCGATTGGCAACACTGGTTCGAACCGATACAGACACAGTCCTCGTAGCGTATTTGGTATAGCATTCGGCCAGATATCGAGAGGTCTTGAGTTCGAATCCAGTGCAATCCTATACTTTTTTTACTTTTTTGAAAGCGGTAAGCACAAAATTAGTTTGGTGTTTAAAAAAAATTAAAACAAACTGTTTAAAGTATATTTATTTTTAAGAAATCATATTACAGAAGTATAACTTCTTACGTGCGTACAAAGTACACACACATTCTTTTTCATTTATATAAAATATTTTTTTTTTCGAATTCTCGATATTACTTTTTTGTAAGTCTTCATATAGATACTCTGTCCTTCCTTCTTGGTCTACCTTTTCTTCTTTTTTGTATTGGTTTTCGTAATATGTAGTACTTACCATTTTTGGCATTCTTTCCTTTCCCATTCTTTCATTGTGCCCTAAATGTCGTATTCTTTGTGCTTTGGTTGCCGTCGTTATTTTGGGTTCGTTATATAGTTCTTAAAGTTCCTTATTATTCCCTCTTCTCCATTGACCATCATCGTTTAACATATTGGTCTTTGTACTTTTCTCTCCCATCTTTATAAACGGTATATTTCTGATTTTTTAAGCACCCATGTTTCATATGTTTGTAGCTATAATAGGCCTAATAACTGTTGTGTAGATTCTAGTTTTTGTTTTTCTTAAGATATATTTGGATTTCATTAATGATCGCAATGCTCCATACTTTTTGTTTCCTTTTGCTATTCTTGCCTTTATCTCCCCTTCCCCATGTACTTTTCATCTACTTTTACACCCATGTAAGTAAATTCTGAAACTCTTGAACATGCATTTTCACTTCTATCTCCAATGTGATATTGTCTTCTTTTTCTTTATCTGTTTCTCCCATTATCTTGTATTTTGTCTTTTCCTTAATTTATGAGAAGGCCAAACTGTCTGGCTATGTCGTTCTGTTCTTCAGCCCTCTTGTGTGCCCTTCTCCATTGTCTTACTTTCATAGTTTTCAGTCGTTTTCATAGTCGTCTTCCACGTCATTCAACAATCTCGATCTGGGCCTTCCTTATATTTCGTCTTCGTCGATAGTAAAGCTAAACAACGAAAATCGAAACAGACATCAAAAGGCGAATCGGATTTTGTGTGATATTTAAATAAAGTAAAATGAATGTTGATTTTGAATTTATTTGGAGAAATTTAAAAATCCTTCATAATTAATAAAATACTCCACACAAAATATATTAGTTCTTGGGCTTTTTTATATTTTCATCTCACATTCTAATTCTTTCGTACTATTGACCCCGCAGGGTGAAAAACAAGCAGTCCGGTTATGGAACTGCGGCACACAAAAGGGAAATTTGCATAAGCGTTACAGTCCGTTGGGAGGGGGATTTTTTTCGGTGTTCTTGGGCACGTGGCGCTGCTGGTACACCTGATTTAATTCCACCCCTTTTTCCGTTAATAAATGCGGACCCATTAGGAGTTTTTAATCGAAATAATGATCAGTAGCCAGCACCAAGTGGTACAAAATGCATGAAAAAACTTATTACTATAATTCAAAGGAATAAAAAAGACTTAATCAGTAGCAAATTTTAGCACAGTGATAAAAGTAAATATTTAAGTATCTCTCTACGCTAAGGATCGTCTTAAGGGAAACGAAATTTTATAAAGAATAGTCTGATATATAGACTTGTCAGTATATTATCACAATTTTGTGCAAAAGATTGTGAGACACTTGAAACCAGAATACAGCAAGAATATTTGATAAATCAGCAAGGAAAACGTAGATTATAATAGAGAAAAACATGGCTACTAATACTACTACATGTCGGTTTATAACGTTCTCCGCCGTTTTTGGACTTTAATCTGTGTTTCTTTCTCTCAGCTCTTTGTCTATTCCTTCACTCCAACTTTTCTTGGTCTACCTTGTTTTCTCTTTTCTTCTGGTTGCCGTTTCAGTATTTCCTTTGGCATTCCTTGTTCATCCACTCTTTATATATGTCCGAATCAGATAAGTTGTTTTGCTGATAAGTCAACCGTGATTGTTCGTTTGATTCCCGTTATTTCTCTAATGTGTTCTTTGGTAATACTTTCTCTTCTTCCTGCTGCTCTTCTCCAAAAACCCATATCCGTTGCTAGTTGTCAGCGTTGCCAGTGTTCTTTCTTTCAGTGGCCATACCTCACAGCTGGTCGCGGTGAATTCGTAACTATTTTAATCCCACATCCCAATTACAGGCCAACTGGCAACTCTGGCCCTCACATAATTTTTCGATAACCCATCAACTACCGGTGAATTTGTAACTTTCATTTTCTAAGTAGTATACATATAAGAATGTATAAGTTCTAATACCGGTATTCCAGGTATGTGCGTGTAACAATTACCCTCTTGGAAGGTGTTATAAAAGGTATTCATCATTTACTTATTTATTGACAATTTAAATGAAAAATAGAAGATTTTAAGAATTTTCGTCTATAAGTTAAAACATTTTACCAAAAAACTGAAAAAAGAACCGATTAGTTTATTGAAATATCTTTAAAATGAGTTGAAGTAAAAATAATTGGAGCTTTGTTTATCAATAGACATTAATGAAAGGTAAAAATTTAATAAATTGTTAATAACTTTTGCAAAAATGATTGTACAACTTTCAATTTTGAGCCAGAAGAGGTATTTTGTAATGAACAATATTCCACAAAAATTGCAAATGATTTAATCAATGGTTTCGAATTCACCCGTAGACAGTACAGGGTCAGATAATAGAAAAGTTACGAATTGGCCGGTGTACATTTTGATTTGAAAATGTTTGTCATTAAAAGTTGTGAGTTGGCGCGTGTCCCTCACAGCTGTTTGTATAGAGTGATACTTTTCCCTATAGTCTCTCATACATCCTCTTTTTATTTTCTTTGCTGATGAATTGGTTCCATAAAATACTGTCTAATATTGTGGTGGTGATGGCTTTTCTACCTGACTTATTTCTTTCTCTTAAGGCTTTGTCTAATATTCCATGTTGGATAATATTGATACCTAGATATTTGTAGTCGTAGCAGTAGCAGAAAGAACATGACTACACAACTTTAAGATATTGTTTTTACTCTTTAGATTATAAACCTCGACAGACCTGTTTTTTGACCGTAAACAGCAGACGCAGGACAGCTAATGTCTGTTATTGATAATAATTTGTCTGTTCGGTGAAGTTTTAATCATTTTAAAAAATAAGCCACGTCCATAATCCAAGTATTTCTTAGCAAAAGATGAAACTTTCTAGAATTTCAAACATTCGAGCTGGTACTTTGCACAAAAAGTAAAACGCTACTCCCGAAAATAAATCACCCACCAACTTTGAATACAAATCTACTCAAACCCATTCCGTTACGTACGAGCGGGATGAAAAAACTTCTCATCTCGTTTTCACTGATAGCGGTATAAAAAAGGGTTCAACAAAGAAGTCACAAAAAGAAATTTGTCAAACTCAACAAGGCTTAAATCGAGCGATTCTACTTCTTATCGAAAGTTATTTGAGTTGCAGGTCAACGAGAGCCGCGGAAAGACTGTACGAGGAAAAAGCAGATCCGCATCCAAAAATAACAAAACATGTCATTCCTCTTCTACAAAAATTTTTATCGTTAATTTAGATTTTTTATTTTTTATCGGTCTAAAATCGCGTTTTTAGCTTGATCAAAGGTTATAATTATCTATTATTCAATGAATCATTTTGACTGCTATGTTGCCATGATAGTCTACTTACTGATAGTAAGTCAGTAGTCTTACTTTCTAGTAAGACTACTTACTATATACGCCCTAGAACTACAAAAATGAAATCAAGAAATAAACTTATACTCCATTAAGGACCCCTCAGGTCCTTCATAAAATCGTGTTTCATGTACCCGTCTCTCTGTCTGCGATAACTTTTGAAGGAAAGTTCTAGAGTTCTAGAAACTTGGTACATGGTTGGTTGGTGCTTTTGGTCCGAGTAAGAAACTTACAAAAGGACATCGCACACATCTTATGGAAAATATAATGTCACTCAAATTCAATAAAATTTATACGAATAGATTCGTTTTAAATTAACGGTCAAATCTTATCATTGCGCCAACTCTTAATTATGATTAATTACGGCGCAAATTGCAATTAAAGTTTATCGAAATCACATTTTTGGAGTCGGTAAAAGTGTCACTATTGCTCTGGGTGCTATTCAAAAGGAGCTTAAACCCCGCTGGGCCTAAGCGGATTAGTGAAACTAATCCGCTGATTTATGGAGTACCGACAATTTGGGTATTTTAAAATATTTTTTCTCTCTCTAACTTATGTACGTACCCATTTGATTTCAGATTTATTTATATCAATTTCTGCTCTTATTATTGAAAATATAGAGTTGGCGCAATGATAAGATTTGACCGTTAATTTAAAACGTATCTATTCGTATAAATTTTATTGAATTTGAGTGACATTATATTTTCCATAAGATGTGTGCCATGTGGAGACGAATGGGTCAAATATGAAAGATGGAAAAATATAGATAACTCTGGGTAGTGGACCTAAACGGCCTTGAAACTAGGTATACACAGTTATACTTTAGGGCTAACTCCACGGAGCGGCAAATTTTCGGGTCAAATTTACATTATTTGCTAAAGACACATCTGGTATTCTTGAATTGTATCAGATCCAGACTTGTTAAATTCCTATTATTCTACAGATTAAAACAAGTTGGTTTGAGTTTAATTCGCTGTCTGGTTGTATCGGTTAATTATTGTTGAAATGACCAAAAACATCCATCACCATTTTAGGCATCATCTATTCTGCGATACTACTCCAAACTTAAACTCTTTAGGACTATCTAATAAAAATATAAAGCTAGGCGATCTAACATAACTTTTAATTTTAGATGAAGTTCTCTTCCTCGCTGGAATCTGTTCAGTGGGTCCATTGAGCATTTTTATGAAGATCTCCACTGTATCTCTCTCATCTAGGTTCTAGGATTTTAGGATTTCAGACAAAAACAGAACCAGATTCGTAATACATTAATTCGTAAGAGATCTACCAACTCATTTAGCAGATGACTTTTTTAAAATGCTGCATCAGCTTAAAGGCCAAATATGAAAATATAGAAGAAAGGGAAGATTGGCATCAAAGGCGTATGTTGAAGTAACAGATAGTTGAATATTTTAACTTCTGGACTGATTTTATATGTTCACTCTATATCTTCTGGTTAGGTCCATCATCTGGTTTTTGCTTCAACTTTTGTTTTGTTACGGGAATATTCTAATGTGTTTCTCTTCTATTCGTTCGTTCAAATTAACTTTTACGTATAGTCACTATTTAAGACTGATCCTTTCTTATTGTCATCTTTGAAAGAACGTATTGAGGACCATATATGGCGGAGTTAACGAGGGTCTGTGGAGAATGCGATATAATTTGGAACTCTACAACATGTAGAAAATTTCATATAGACATTTTGGTGATGCAGATATCGTGAAAACCATCAAAATAAACCGCCTCAGATGGGTGGGCTACATTATGCTGATGTATGAAAGTGATCCTGCTAAAATAACTGCTAAATAGGCCGGTCAGAAGAAGAAGAAGGAGGCGACCTAAACTCTGATATCTGGACGATGTGCAGGAAGATTTAAGGGATATTGGAGTAAGAGAAGACAGACAGTCAACAGGGAAGGATGGAAGAATGTTTCAGAGGTGTAACCAGAATGATCCTAATAGGGAGGGTTACATCTACTTGAAGGTCTCTCGGGGGTATGGAATAATGATGGTTTTAAGCGTATAGAGCTCAAAGTACATCCAAAAGAGGGGGTTATAACCCCCAAAACCACCCCCTGGTTACGCCTATGGAATGTTTTGATGGAGATGATAAGGATTATTTATGTTTTTTATATATTTCTTTATACTTCGTTGATATTTTTGAGCTGATATCATTAAGCTTTTTATAGGTATCAGTATCTAATTTTTTAACTTTGCTCCTGCTGGTTATTCGTATAATCCATATTGTTTCTTAATCATTGAAAAAATTTCTTATTTTTCCATACGTATCCCAATTTCCGTATTATTCAATCCCTTGTTTATGTACCAATTATTATGAAGTGTAATTTAGTCGTATATTCAGCAAATATTTCAATTTTACATGTCAGGTTTCGCCTGCAAAGCGAAAACAATCATCCAGATTACCTTCTGATTTCCTGTATTACATCAAGTACAAGTTTATTGCCGCAGGAAAGGTTCTGGCAGAAAATGTCGATCCGGATCTGCGAAAAACTTTCGATTTTACTTTGTCCGCCGAAGGGTTTGGTGAATTATCTTGGGAATAAATCACATTTTCGTCGTGTTATGTGGTCGGATACGTTGTAGGAAAGTGAAGGTTGCCTTGAATTATCTGATGATTTATTCATAAACCTCATTGGTCAGGAAACGCACATACAAGAAGTATTTCTAGTCCACGTAAATTTAAAAATTTCCTTACTATATAACCTAATACATATGAAGATTGTTCGAAATAACAGTAAAATAGGGTTTGGCCATATTACAAAATCCCACAATATCTTAAAACAAGAGCATTTAACGATTTAACCATAATATGTTCGACCTTATGGTTCACAAGTCTTTCAGAACCCTTTCAAACATAAACGCTGATGAAATGCAGTGGATGAATGAAAAGGTATATGAAAAATAGAAAAAAAAAATAGTAGATTGCGGAAATGACGAAAGAAGAGAATAGTATAGACGCGTGTTACACGTAGGTGAAGAATTTGTTATTAAACTCCTTCCAGTTATCACAGTTTATTTTTTTTTAAGTTTAATTAAACTTAAAATTAAAAAAAAAACTACATTATAACAAGTCCTAATAATTTGAAGATTGGAGAGATTGAAGTATTTTGTATAAGTCAAAACAATATTTGACGTTTGCTCACAAAAGTGGTGTAACAATTATATTGATGATGGTTTTAAGTGCTCAAGAAAAATCATTTATTGTTGAGACCTATTTTCGCTCATACGGAGTAGGACGAAATGATGGGCCTAGTTTAAAATTTGTTTCCACGAGGTTTGAAGAACCTTTCAACAAACGATCTCCTACAAAGCGCAGCATATTGTTGCTTGTGATGAAATTTAGACGTACTGTTTCCATACTTACCCAACGAAAAGGAAGATCTGGAAGGAGGTGAACCTCTAGGGACAACAACAATATGGGAAGGATTCTTGATAAAATCTTGGCTTCTCCTCAGAAAAGTCAACGGCGAATTTCGAAAGACCTTGCTTTAAGTAAGTCTACTGTCCACCGAGCTGCAAAGGAGTTGGGAGCTTTTTCTTATCGCATTCAAGTGGTTAATAAACTAAGGGTGGCTGATAAACGCGAAAGAGTTGAATACTGCGGGAGAACATTGAGTGTGGTTTACGGTAACGAAAGCTTGCTCATGAATATTTGGTTCTCAGATGAAAGCCATATAAAATTGAGTGGATACATTAATAGACAAATAACTCGATTTTTGGGATTTGAAATGCCACAAGAGTTTATTGAGAGACCTCATTATAGTGAAAAGGTGACAGTGTGGTGCGCCATATCGAGTCATGGGATAATAATTGGTCCATACTTTTTAGAGGAAAATGGCAGACGTGTAACTGTTAATCAGCAGCGATACAGAGAACTCATTGTAACACCTTTTTACCAAGATCTTCGCCGGTTTTGCCGTGCTAGAAATTTACCATTCCGCTCACAGTGGTTTCAATAAGACGTGGCCACAGCGCATACTGCGGCAGAAACTTTAGCTTTGCTGCGACGCTACTTCCCAGGGCGTCTTATATCAAGAGGAAGTGATTACCATCTAATTTCATCCATCTAATTCACCCGATCTTACACCACCTGATGCGTATTTGTGGGGTATTCTTAAAGAAAAGATTTACAGGGATTCCGCATGATCTTAACACATTGAAAGATATCAGTCGTCGAGTTATAAATGAAATTTCAAGTGATGTTTGTAAGGCAATGATTAACAATCTTCAAGAGCGATATGAAAAATGTATTGTAATCCAAGGAGGACATACTTAACACATAATCTCTACTTATAAGTAATGTCAGCACTCTAGAGTCTAGAGACATAAATTATAAATTATTTAATTGTTCAATTATATATTTCATTTTCGGTATATTTTATTTTGGGGCATACTGTAGTACTTTTTGAGTAGGTACACATAATAATGATTCCTTTTCTTGTCTTACTATCAAAAATACAACAAAAGCAAAGGAATGTGAACAAAATCTGGCTCTTTAATAGCAAGCAATAGATACTTCTTTTAAATCGATTATTTATATCTTTACTTATGTTTGTAAGTATAAATAACTCTTTTTCGGGTATCCTTTTAAAGAAGATGCATGGGTTTATGAGAACATATGGCGACATATTCTGTTTGTATGTATATTGCATAAGCTTTCTACATGTCAGAATAATATTGAAACCATTAAAACATCGTTTATTTCTACCTCTTTCTCAAAATAACAAAAGACGTGTTCCTAATGATTTGCATAGGCACGGAACTGATGTTAATGTGTCCCTGAGATTTTTAAAATAGAAATAACAGAGTTATAAAATAAAGAGTGAAAGAGTTGATCGATTAAGCGACATGTACATCTGCTGTAATCCATTGAAACATATTATTAATCTTATCAGTTCTTTAGGGGCTATCCTAGTGTAAAAGTACGAAATTCATATACTTTTTTAGGAATTTCTAAAATAAAAGGTAATGTACTAATTGTTTTGAAAATTTGCATGAGCATTTATTATAAAAAGAGGTATGTACAGTAAAACAATTTTCATAAAAAAATATTGAAAATTAAACGATTTATGCGCCATCTACTGGCACTGAAAAAACATAACTTTACTGCTGCAGTGATTGGGATTAATAGATCCTGAAACATAAAATTTCAAAGTGATTATTGAAATATAAATTATTTCCTATACCATCAACTAGGATTTTTGAAAAATATTAAAATTTGGAGAAATGATGGAAGTGTTGAAAAATTTTTTTAACATTAGCTAAAACATTCTCAGTTTCAAAAACCGTAAAATTGACATTTTTTATCCAATCAAAAACCCTTAGTTGATGGTATAGAAAATAACTTATATTTCAATAATAACTTTGAAATTTTGTTTCAGGATGTCTATTAGTCCCAATCACTACAGCTGTGAAGCTGTTTTTTTACGATGCCAGCATATGGCGCATAAATCGTTTAATTTTCAATATTTTTATGCACATTTTTTTACATGATGTACTTTTTTTTATAGTAAATGTTTATACAAATTTTGAAAACAATTGGTACAGTACTTTTTATTTGAGAAATTCCCAAAAAAGTATATTAATTTCGCACTTTTACACTAGGTTAGCCTCTTAAAATCCACTTAACAACGTTTCTACACGGCTCATAAATATTGATTGAGACCACGGATATGATGTAACCTTGTGGTACTTCCTAATTTTTGATATTGCTCATTTCACACCTGTCGCATATCAACAAACGCCTTCATATTTTAAATATTGATATATGACATTACTAATGTTAATGAAATCTCCATTATTTACCAAATGGGTGCCGAAGAAGTCGTAATCCTCGGTCCGAGTTACGTATAAAACTAGTATAATCTCGTAATGACAACATAAAAAGAAAACAATAATCAATAAGATGATAATCGAACCAAGTTATTCGTAAGTGAACCTAGTAACCTTATTTTGAGGACGGTATTTACATATAATTTAGTCAGTGAGGTGTGATCGAAGTTTATGAATGCATTTTGAGGATGTTATTTCAAATAGTTATTATAAATGTTGACAAAAGGTGTTAATCAAACGAGCTAATCAAAAATATAAAGAATATTTGATAAACCGGATCTTCAATGTATCTCAGAAAAGAGTTTTGATTTTCTGATCGATTACTATGAAAATATTAGCAGCAAAAACTAATGAATATCGTAGTAACACTATATACAGCGTTGGTTGATTAAAAAAACATTGATTTTGTAGGAATTCTTCTTGCAATGCCTATTTTTTATGGATGTTACATACTAATATGGATATTCTGAATTTATTTAACACGTCGTATAGTAGGCGCTGTTTCACATTATAAGAATTTAAACGTGCGAGGGTTAGAACGCACGACCATGTTCCAATGGTGGCTCATGTAATCATATGGAGCCTTTCTCACTAGACGGTGGTTGGAACGTTCGGTGAAGTCGCCGTGTTTATGCCGTCCCTTCCTTACAACAACAGACGGCAGCCGTGCCGTCTTTACGCATCCAGTAATATAGCGGACTTTCCTAGGATATGTACTGTCGTCCAGTCGCACGAAGGTAGTTTCCTTGGTTGTTTGGTACATTATTTTCATTTACACTTTGTGGCTGTTTGAAGTAGGTGCTATTATGATGTCTCAGATTGATAGTGAAATATTAATCAACATTAATTGAAGCGAGACCTGTTCTTTGGGACAAAACAATAGAAATATATAAAAAAAAGAAACTTAACGAGAAATGCTTGGAATGGTGTATGCCGTGCGCTTAACAGTGAATTTGACGAATTAGGTGAAAAAGATAAAAACACATTTGGCAAGTACAGCAAAATTATTTATATGATACTGATAACAACAATAATTAAAACTGCTAAGTATATTATAATAAATTTTATTTTACATAGTTGCAATTAACGTTGAGTATAGAGGGTGTTCCATAAATATGTGTGAATATAAAAATATATAAATCCTATCTTTTTGCGTTAATAGCATGGACCCAATGAATTCGGCTCTTCTTATTTCTCTTTCTTCGACGATAAAGTAACCACAATGCTATAATTTGATTTCGCTCCATATAATATTACTATACCTTTTATTCTACAAGATTATATTTAGTTTTATAGGGTAAACGACTCGGTGAAGACTGGAGTAGGGCGGCGGTCACGTCTTGTGTGAAATTATCTAAAAACAACATTTAAAACGAGGGGAACAACATTTAAAAATAAGTGGATGACAGAGGGTCTTTTAAATTCTGTACATGAAAAATAAAGATTGTAATATTGTTCTGAAGCTGTTTCCTTGTGGAATTTTTGTAAAAAACTTCTAAATAGGAAATAAGCCACAATTTAACTGAAACAATAATTTTATTAACGTTTCGACGCCCAAATCGGATGTCGAAACGTTAATAATGAGCTAATCCAAGAATCCACAAATAACTTAGTAAAACAACGATTATCAAAACAAATTCAGACTTTTATTAAAAACATAAGAAATAATAACTGACAAAATAGAAATTGCAAATGAATTAAATACGCATTACAGTACATTAGGATAAAAGTATGTATGGACAAAAAATACCCATTTGTAATGATACATCGTATGATACATATCAGACATCGTATCATGTACCTACCTCAGCCTCAAAGTGTAAATAAAAATAATATACCAAACAACACAGCAAAATATCTTCGTGTGACTCAATTCTTATTGTGTGAAAAGGACAAGTGCGTCAAAACTACCGCACGAGAAAACCCTCGCACGTTCAAAATTCTTATACCTAATGTGAAACAACCCTAGTAGGCAGATCGGTCGAAATATTTTCGTAGATTGTGCAACCAGGATATCCTTGTTCTTCTCAGACTTTGCCTTGTACTTGTAGTATGGTTTGAATGTAGTATAGTTTGATGTTCATTGCACATTATTTCTGGCCTAGGTAGTCTAGTTTAATCTCTCGTTTATTCAGGTTCATCAAATTGTCTTTGTCAAAATTCGTGATTTTTTTCTGTCCTCTCATTTCTTGAGATGATTCCTTAGCAGCCACTTCTGAACCTCATTAGCAGTGACATCTTGGCATATAAAGGCTTCTCTCCAGTTTTGCTTTGCCAACAAATCTGCTTGTTCATTCCCATGCACACTTTCATGACCCGACACCCATGTTAAATACGCTATTGTCTTTTGCCAAGTTGTTGAGATCTTTGCAGTTGCTCACCAGTTTTGATTTGGTGCGTGATTTCTTCATCGATGCCTTAGATAAAGTCCACGATTCCACTACATACAGAACAACAAAAAATGTAGCACCTTAATAAGCGGATTTGGATTGGTATGGTTTGTTCATTTTGGTGAATGCTGTGCTGGCCTTGTCCATGCCTTCTTGTCTTGTGTAGAGTACTGGGTCTAAAAAATAAATTACAAATCAGTCGAGTTGATTATATAAATGTTTAGAGAACATGTTTAGAAATGCTGATTTAGAACAAAAGAATACTGAAGAACGTAACAGTTAAGTTATGGTGGTAGGAGGCTACAATATCCCAAACATTAATCAGTTGAGTTCTTTGATTGAAATATAACTGGGAACTAAAATAGTAAACCTATGGGAATGTCATTGTAATTGCAAGTAAAATCAAACGGCTGAAATTAAAAGGCTACTCCAATTACCTTGAGTAGATCCAGCAAATAAAATCTTCGTATTCAAAAACTCGAACACCCAGGATATATTAAAATGAGAACCTTTAATCAGCTTCTACCATCTATTTTCACTAAAATATTTACTCAAACCAAACCAAACTAGATGATACTTTTCAAGCTAGTTGTACTATAACTTAACATCGCAAGAAGCCACATTGTGCTGAGTCGTGACATAAACAAATGCATCAGAATTTGAAAAATAAATAGTATGGATTTATGTTCTACGTTACAAAACATTATTTCGCAATATTTTGAATATATTTTTAATTTAGTTTTTTTTGTTGCAGGTAAATAACTTATCATTGGCATTGTAAGGAACTTATTCGTAAGTATATATTGTACCATGGAACTTTGTGAGCCACGCTTTTACAACCAACCACTAATGGTTCATATTACGATGACTTTAAGGTCGTAGCTTAGTAGATGTGTAGGAAAGTGCTTGAACCATTTCCCTCGAGTCCCATATCTTTACTGACCAATCACCATGTTCAATGTTTTAGACTTTTTTAAGCCGGACTCACATATGCGAGCCGAACTGTATGCGAACACTATATTCGTATAATTTGAACCGCTTACGAGCTGTTCATTCGTCACTAGTCACGAACTACGACCTGTCGGTTTTCGGGATGAACAAAAAGGATTTTCCCAATTAAATTTGGACGGCGGCTTGTACAGCGATATTGTCTCGTCGAATCGATATTATGTGAATGACGTGTTCCTAAAGATAAACGTGAGAAACAAAAAGTATTCAATTTTTATTGTATAACAAATAATTTCTGTCTTATTTACATTTATAACGTAACTTTGAGATAAAGTACAAATTAAATGAATCATGTAGTTGATTCGTAGTTGGTTCGTTGCTTTCCATGGACGGTGATGAGTTTGCGATCAGTTCGCTGTAAATACATTTTCAACGAACTGTATGCGAGTAGTACGCAAACAATTCGGCTCGCATATGTGTACCTACCCAGTTTACATTTTTGGCACTAGGTTATAGACATAGAGTAATGGTTAAAAAATCAGAATCTATTAAAATGCTGTTTATTGTGCGACTAGTGTCGGAGTCAACATTTGCCAACCTTATAAACTGCCTATTATGGACTCACAACAACTACACAATTCGTTATAGGTGGTAACATTGGTGGTTTCGTATATTCGTATACAATTTTATCCAGTTTATTATTTGTCAAAGATAATTTATGTTCCCACTGTCACTGTTTAATTACTTTACGTATAATATAACTCATTTATATGTATAATGAGCCCACTTCTGGTCAAAGCTGGTATAACTTCTAGTCTTTACATTTTTTATATTGTTATGACAGTTCCGTAGATTGATCCCACCGCTGTTGCCAATCTTACAACTTCTTTGAAATACTTTTATTAAACTCAACAGAAATTGCAATACTTTTAAATCGTTAACTCAATCTGACAATATCAAACTTCAAAAACTGGAATACAACTGAACTATAAAATGTCAAACACATATTTATGTTTATATAGATTCCTGACATTCTAGACGTCACCAGATATTTCTGGGTTATTCCATGACATCCAGAACATTCTCGTACGTAACTACTTCTTCTTTCACGTCGAGGGACTTTTTCTATGTAGGATCACATTTCTGGGTTATTCGATGACATCCAGAACATTCTCTACGTGACTACTTCTTATTTCACGTCGAGGGACTTTTTCTATGTAGGATCAATCTACGGAACTGTCATAACAATATATTTCTTTATTGAATTCAAGTATTCCCATATCTAAACCACTTTTTAAATCACTGATGCACTAACACGACTAAGAAATTACAAGTTAAAAACGGGAACTGTGATGCTTAAATCATAGGCCTTTTCAACGATATACATTTCTTTTATCCAAGTCAAGAGTCAAGAGAGATTTCATTGATATTAACGCTTAGTTCAGAATATTTTACCCAAATCGAATTCTTTTCGCGTTAGCCCACGTACTAATTGGATGCTCGTGCAGGTAGAAACATTACAAAACTTCACATAGCTTATGTAATAATGAGATTACTCTTGACATCGATTACCGCTGGGACATTATTGAATATTGGGTTGTGTCACAAAACACAGTGTACACGGCGGGTTGCAGAACCGTTTTGTACAATGTTCATCTTTGAAGGTCGTAGCGAATGTTTTTGCGGGGCGGGCTCATCGGAAGTTGCATTGCCATTGCAGTGATCGTGGTAGACTCACAAAAATAATCGTTAAATAACTTTAAAGGGTGCATACAGTATGGTTAAAAGATACCAGATGTTTCTGTGGCAAAGTTAACAGAAGCATGGATAATAATTTTTCACTATAACAACACCACAAACGGTCACCACCATGTTCAGCCATCAATACTCTTGTTTACTCATCTTTAATTATATTCGGCCATTCATGATTACATTTTATACACAGACGTTTTCCTTTACAGACATATCTGCCTGGCTTCCACCATTTTTTTGGGCCTCTCAAACTCCGACCAGAAACTGGGTACTTTGCTATTCTATGTATTGGTCGAAGATTATTTAGGTGTTAGATGTCCCTTAAAGACTTCAACCTGTTATCTACCATATTACTACAGTAGGAAAAATGAAAGAATACCCATGAACGAACATATAAAACACGCTGTATTTTCCTGTCACCGTGTCACACAAAAAATTGCCCAGCGCAAGTACATGTATAATTATTGTTTCATGTACTTGCACTGGACAATTTTCTTTGTGACACGGTTACAGGAAAATACAGCGTGTTTTATATGTTCGTTCATGGGTATTCTTTCATTTTTCCGACTGTATATTAGTTTCTATTATATTTGTTTTCGTCACTCACTAATTCAATTTCTGACGATACTGTGATTCTAGCTAAAAATGCAACATGACCTGCAGTTTTGAAAATTCAGGATTTGATGACCTGCAGGAACTAATCAATTGCGGACTGTCAATCATCATCTTTCGCTTTTACAACACTTCGTAAGTCTTTGCTGCGTTTACTATTGTTTTCCATTGGTTCTGGTCTTGTGCTACTATTTCCCATGATCTCACTTCCATCTTCTCCAGGTCTTCTCGGACTACATTTTTCCACCTTTTTCTAGACCGTCTTCTACAGTCTGGTCGTTCCCAAAACACATTGCTTATCAGTCTGTCGTCATCACTCCGTACCACGTGACCTTCCCTCTTAGTCTATCGGCTTTTATGTATCTCGCGATGTTTCCATGCCCAAAGAGAGTCTCTCAATTCATTGTTGTATCTGCTCTTAAATTCATTTATCACACTGGCCCTGCAAGGAACATTATATAACTGTTTAAAAGTTTGTTGATTTCGTTCTTTCTCAACGTCCATGTTTCACTTCCGTATGTCACTGCTGGTCGTATTATGGTTTTGTAGATTTGGATTTTGGCACACCTTGAGAGAAGCTTGATCTCGTTAGATGTTGAACAGCAAAGAAAGATTTATTCCCCTCCAGTATTCGTATTTCAACCTCCCGTTCTCCTGTGTTGTCATTGGTAATTGTTGTTACAATACTGTTGACTGTCAATAAACATCCACAAACTTAATATATGGTGACCATTAAGGGGATATTGGCCCAACCTAATTGGTATTAAGCCAACAAACGCTGGAAAGTACAACGATTCAATACCTTGGATGTTGTATCGGGCCAATTTTAGATCCGTCCTTCGAAATAAGATGTCGAATTGAACAGTCAAGAAGCAGATTTCAAAAATGCAATCCCTTATTATCTAATAACTTATTAAATTTGGAAATTCTTGATGTTTGCAAGATGCAATGTAAGGAACGGGTTTGGAACGAGAGAGGCATTGTTTGGAATTAACGTACTTGCTCAAAGATGTCGAGATGTATCTGTAGACATATACTGTTGTTTTATTGACTTCCAAAAGGCATTTGATCGTGTTAAGCACTCTATATTGATCGAAGCTGTAAAAGACATAGGCTTGGACGGCAGAGATGTTCGAATAATTGCAAATTTATATTGGAATCAAACATCAGTTTTAGTAGATGGTGTGGAATCACAGGCTCTTAATATTAAAAGAGGAGTACGGCAGGGATGCCTCTTGTCACCACTGCTTTTCAACGTTTACTCCGAAAGAATTTTCAGAAAATCTCTTTCTGAAAAACAAGAAGGAATACTTGTGAACGGTGACGTCATCAATAATTTGCGATATGCGGACGATACAGTACTCCTAGCTTCTAGTCAAGAAGATCTGCAAACACTACTTGATAGTGTCGTTGAGAGTTGTAGGGAGGCAGGTCTGGATCTGAACATACGGAAAACCAAAATACTCGTAAGTAAACAGCAGCATATAAAACCGTCTATATATGTAAATAATACCAAACTTGAGCAAGTTGATAAAATCGTTTACCTTGGACAGCAACTAAATTGTAACGCAGAAAGTCACGGCGAAATTAGATCTAGGATAGAGCAGGCTAGAGTCGCTTTTAGAAGGATGTTCAAGGTGTTATGTAACAGAGACCTAAAATTGGCATTGAGGATCTCAGGCCTACTTCGCTGCTACGTGCTCTCGGTCTTACTTTATGGTGCCGAGTCCTGGACTGTGAATAAAATCGATCTAAATCGCCTTGAGGCTTTCGAAATGTGGTGCTATAGAAGGATTTTAAAAGTTTCCTGGGTGGAGAAGATTCGAAACTCCACAATACTAGAACGTCTCAGCAAGACTACTGCGATCATAAAAAGCATCAAGCAGAGAAAGCTGGAGTACTTCGGACATTTAATGAGAGGTCCCAAATATAGGTTGCTACAAAATATTATGCAAGGAAAAATAGCGCAAACGCGGTCCAGGACGAAGAAGACGTTGAAGAACTTGCGAGATTGGTATGGTTTTGATACAAGCATGCTATTTAGGGTGGCAGTGAATAAAATTAGGATAGCTATGATGGTAACCAACGTTCTGAAAGGACATGGTACATGAAGAAGAAAGTGTAAGGTCTATTCTTTTGTATGGTAGAGGATACCATGGATAAAATAGAGGCATTTAAAATGAGGTTCTATCGATGAATACTGAAAATTTCATCGAGCAGCAGAACCAGAAACGAAGTTCTTTAAAGAATAACGTTTAACGGTAAGAATGTAAAATGTTCTCTAGAATATAAGATGTTCATTAGGAACATGGATCCCTCAGAAAAAGAAGAATGTAATTTTATTTCTACATTAACCTAGTACAAGCATAACCGCTCAACCTTGTATGTCATAAAGTATGTATGGGTGATGTTATTTTCCACTTTCCACACTCTACTTTCAGGTTTGTTGGATTTTTTCATCACATACACCCCATTTAGCTTCCTCCCATTTAAAATAACCCGGATAATAAAAAAAATTATCTATCAGGTTTCTTTTTCATAAAAAATTATGTTCAAATCACTTTCTAAAGATCTTTCCATTCCTACCATAGAGAGTGTTATTCTTTATTCTTGAGAGTGATATTGTGTATTGTTTATTCAAAAGATGTATTTACGCTACTTCCTAACTGCTTATTTATATCAAATTCTCAAGTTGTCCTAAATATTAGTTTTATCTATAAGTAACATTATAAAGCAATTTCAGTTTGATAAATAAAAAAAGACACGTGCTTCTCTAAAAGCATTTTTTAGTATGTAGTTGCGAAACCCTTTTTAGTTGAAACAAAGCCCTCTTTGAATCCAACGCTACTGCCCATCGTGTGTGTTTGTGTTGAAAGATATATTTGTTTACTTTGCTACGCACCTCTTCTCTGGCGCATCGAAAACTCTCGAAAAACCATAACACAAGTGATAAGCATTTTAATAAGCAACATTAAAGAGCATAAGATGTCTGGTTAACATCACCGAGATGCACTAAAAGATGTCACAGTGCGGCGGTACGTGCACGGCAGTGGCGCATCTTCAACAATTTTTCTAGGGTCTGAAATCAAATCATATGCAAAATAGTTTCCCATAGATGAAGGTATAATTTAAAACTAATAATAACAGTGTTATTTTTAGCCGACACTGATTATTGAAACAAGAGAAATTCTTAAACTTACTGTAAACAAAACAAACAAAAGTTGTAACTTTTATCAAAAGCACAGGACTTGCTCATTGAGTTTAAAAAAAAAACAGGGTTTGTGCTGTAAAGTATCACCAAGGTGTCGATTTAAGAACATACACTGAGCATCCTCCTATCCAAAATATGGAGAGGAGGATGATTGTGGATAGGAGGATGCTCATTAGTCTATATTATAAGAGCAGGCTGGAACGAGCCGTCAATATGGTCAAACTCCTATCTCTATATCAACCTGTTACATGTTTTTTTTTAGTTATTGAATGTTCGAAGTAAATTTTACTTTTGAGATTTTATTTTATTATTAACGTGCGTTTGCTTGTTGCTTCTTTACACGTTGACAACGGATTCTCGGATACAAATCGTATCACCTTTTTCCTGGTTGTCTTTCTTGTATTGTGTTTCCACTTTCACCAATTTTATTTACTCTCTTTCCCAATCCCCGTTTCATATTGTCATTTCATTGTGTTTCCTTTGAAGCTCCAATTTTACTCTTGTCGGTTTCAAAAGATCTTGGTATGTCTTGTCTTTATTATCGAAATTATTTTTTCTTGTAATATTGTTGGTTGGTTGGTTTCAATAGTTAATATTGTTTATGCTAACGATTATCCTATTTGTTTTTTCCTAAATTACTTAATTTCAGATCTGTTTTTCATATTAGTTTTTCTGTTTTGCTGTGTCACTTCACTTACTTCTCTTACTATTTGTATTAATTTAAATAATTCTTCAGCTTAACACTTAAGAAAACTAATATTTTCTAATTTCAACTTCCATACATATATTTTTCCTGGCTTGTACAATGATCCTACTCGTATTCATAAGTGGTAAAATCCTTGATAATATAAAATATAAGATACGCTGATACTTCAACTCTACAAAGTGTGACAAACATACTGGAACGGCTGAACGAAAAGTGTAATACCATATAATATGGTGTTAAAATGAACTTAAAGAAAACAAAATTCATGGTAATTACAAAACATTTAAAACAGACACTTGATATTAATAATATCCAGATAGATAAATATGGTAGATAAATACAAATTCTAGGAACATTGGTTAGTCAAAAGTAAACGCAGAACAAACACACGCAAAACAAAATAGCAAGGACAAAATTTGTGAAAAGGAAACATCTATTGTGTAGTAGATATGTAGTTAGATAGTGCTACCGACTGTCGAAGAATGCTACGAATATCATGGGTAGACAAAAGACAAAATTTAGCAATATTGAAATCCTTGATAGGGTTAATAAGAGGGAAAAATTATACAGACAATTAAGAGGCATAAACTTGAATATTTCGGTCATATAGTAAGAGGTCTTTGTCATAGTCTGCTGCGTTTGACCATTATAGAGAACAAAATAAAAGGTAGAAGAGATGTAGGAAAAAGACGAACCTGCTGCTTACGAAATCGGTTTAGTCTGAGCTCCTGTAAGTACAATAAGAATTGCAATGTTGATATCCAACCTTCCATAGAAGATGGAACCTTATGAGAAAGAATAATGATCCCGGGTCCTTTAGAAAGTTAATTAGGATCTTAGGAAGTATTCTTCGAATGTTTTCCAATCACCTTCTTACTTGTATTTTCTTGTAAATAAAAATCTTACCAGCTATACGAGTTTTTCAACCACATCTACATATTTCCAAATGTTTTATTTAGATTATTTGAAAGAAATCACTATTTGTCTTTATTCCTCGGACATTGTGTCTCTCAGAAATAATTCAAAGCGGCTGCCAAATCACATTAGAACTAATTACAATTTACCAAAATACTACGTCACTGACTAATACATCTACGCACCAATCACCCGAGGTTGTCTACCTCTCCTAGTCTTTTGACATCGTTGCGTGATCTTCCCTGATCTATTTTTAATATATCGCTGGTTCCACGCTAAGTGTCTATTTTGGTTATCTGAAGGACCACTCTTTATGCACGTCCCGTTAATTGAGAAATTCTAGAGTGAATGAGCTAGTGCCGATTTGTAATTTTTGTTTATACGAGGTAATTGTACGGTGGTCTAACGGTCTAAGGTACGGTGGGCGGGATGGATGACATATTATGTCATTGCCGTATTGTTTATTTGGGACTTACTTTCGTGAATTGTTTTAAAACTCACGTTTGTATGTTATTATCTTATTGAACAATAAAGTTATCAAATAAGCTTTCTTTAATGAATGCATACGGTCTTCTTAAGGCTCATTATTCTTTTAAATTAAAACGCCTTTATAAACAGACATTTCAATATTTACCCACTCATTTCGCAAGCTTCGCATTGACCAAATACGTCCAGCGAATAAATCAAACTGATCATGACCGTTTTCGAGCAGTCTCAATGAATTGTTACTTTTTATTTTGATAACAAGGCTGAACATAAATCAGTTCTCGTGTCACCAACAGTCTTTTGTATTCCTTTAGGATTTATGCAGTAAACAATGTATTATAATCTAACTTCTGGCCGACAAAAGGCAAATATTGATATTATGGAAAATGATGAATCATTTATTATATTGATCTTGCTGTTTTTATTTGAATAAATATCTGCTTTTAATTTTATTTTTTATTACATTAAGGTAGATCATGAAATTTGTTATGGGAAATGTTTATTTTTTTATGAGAATTCGTTCTTGTTCTTTTTGTAGTTTCTTCTAGCGGAGGTTGGCTATCATCACAGCTATCCGTACCTTATTGTCGGCTGCTCTGAAAAGATGTGAGTTGCAACTATACCACTCTCTTACGTTTCTCAGCCAGGAATTCTTCGTCTACCTATGGATCTTTTACCGTTAATTTTACCTTGCATTGAGCCTTAATATCTTTGTATTCCTTTAGGATTTATGCAGTAAACAATGTATTATAATCTAACTTCTGGCCGACAAAAGGCAAATATTGATATTATGGAAAATGATGAATCATTTATTATATTGATCTTGCTGTTTTTATTTGAATAAATATCTGCTTTTAATTTTATTTTTTATTACATTAAGGTAGATCATGAAATTGGTTGTGGGAAATGTTTATTTTTTTATGAGAATTCGTTCTTGTTCTTTTTGTAGTTTCTTCTAGCGGAGGTTGGCTATCATCACAGCTATCCGTACCTTATTGTCGGCTGCTCTGAAAAGATGTGAGTTGCAACTATACCACTCTCTTACGTTTCTCAGCCAGGAATTCTTCGTCTAACTATGGATCTTTTACCGTTAATTTTACCTTGCATTGAGCCTTAATATCCCATATTTCGTACCTCTGGTATTTTGGCCTACTGGTAATATTTAAGCTTTCTTGTTTTGATGTTTTTTATGACTTCGCAATCCTTTTGTAGCCTTCTCAACACTTCTGCATTTGTAACTCGTTGGATCCATGGTACTCTCAAAACCCTTCTGTAGCACCATATCTCAAATGCTTCCAACTTCTTGATATTGTCCACCTTTAATGTCCAGTTTTCCATTCCATACAACAAAGTCAAGAACCCGTAGCATCTTAAGGGTCTTATCCTCAGCTCCAGAGGAAGGTCTCGATTAACAAACATTTGTTTCATTTTTATAAATGCTTGTCTTGCAATTTCAATGCGTGTCTTGATTTCTTTACCGTAGCCATTGATTTCATTTACTCAGGTTCCCAAATATTTTTAGTTATTCACTCTCTCTACTTGTTTTCCCTCGATATATAGCCTTCCTACTGTATGTTGCTTAGAAATTATCATGGACTTGGATTTCTTAACGTACTCCATTTATTAAGTGACTTGATGTAATAGATTCACTAAGCATCAGACAGGAAAAGAAACGAATGGATCCGTAACAAAACAAAAGTGAAAGATGTCTCTACCCAACTAGCAAAGCTTAAATGGAAGTTCGCCGGACACACCCTACGGCAGAAGGATGAAAGATGGACTAAGATAATTAGACATTGGAGACCGTGGAACCACAAACGAAAAAGGGGAAGGCCACAGATGCGATGGCCGGGGGCCTGAAGAAACACACTGGGTCAAATTGGATGCAAATTGCCCAAGATAGAGAGGCATGGAATAAGGAAGAGGAGGCCTATATCCAAGGATGGATGTTTAGGGCTGATTAGATAGATAGATAGAAGCATAGTAAGCATCACAGCGCTTCTAATAGACTGTCTGCAAAAATAGCGGTTGTCAAAGATTTTTTCGTTTATTGATTTACCAATTTACCCTGTTCTTCCTCTGATATTGCTTCCTTAAAAATAGCTTCGTTGTACAGTTGTAATAACAAGAATTCGTTATGAAGAAGTAAGAAAAATATATTTTCTGCAGTGTAGGTGCCGATTTACGATCATCTAAATTACAGTGAAACAACAAGAATCAAATAATCTTCATGTTGAAGATTATCCAACATCATTTTTTAGTTTGTACATTTTTTTCTAAATTAAGATCTTCAGTTATTTCTTCTGGTGGAATGTTTGTTTAAAAAACTGACGCATCAGACTGTTTATCAACTCCTCGTCTTTTGAAATTATCAAAACATGAAACTACCATCTAGCGCCTTAACTATTTAAAACATGCCTAGTTCAAACAAGTAAATAAAAGGTGCCGATTCCAAGCCATGAAATACAAATAAACAACACATATTTCTAAGGCCACACAAGAATAAAATTTTGGGTGTCTTTTGAGAGAAAAAAGGACATCAGGACTATTATACATTTAAAAGAGTGTGTAAACTACTATAGTCCCACTAGACACTAGACACAGGAATATTTTTATCTTTACAGTTTTATTACAATGTTATTAATGGCAATGTATACTTTTAAGTGACTGTATACTCGTCTTAATTTCTATCATTGAATTCAATACGTATCTGTTTTGTCAATTCCTACTCTCCGATTCTTACCACTGATAAATATTGGAAGCAAATATGGCACACAATTAATTCATATAAAAGATAAAACAGAAAGATGGAAATCGAATATTCAGAAAAACAGAATCCCCACAACCCGTCGCATCCACCATTTTTTCGACTGTATTTTATTTTAATATTACCAAGAAATAGTTTGATTTAATCCTAGTATTTCTAAATAAATTGTTAATCTACGTAAATTTTTACACATACGAATTACTATTTTAGCCATGAACGTATAAATATAATATGCAAAAAATATTCCTTACCTTTCGTATTACATTAATAATGGCTTTATTTGACTCCTTCAGATCTGATCTTGAGTCCACTCTGCAGTTCTATTCGCATTCATTCTGTCCGCATGATCTCTTCTATTTGCGCCTTCTTGATCTTACTACAATGTACTTTTATTATAGATAATTATTTGCATACTGAGGTTTAAGTATTTATGTCAACTGCGTAGACATACATCATTTCTACACACTACATACTCTATGTACTTCCTTATGGTACCGCAGAAACACATTGAGAGCGTCTCAATTAAATTATTTCAATCCTACATGAATTTCTTAGAAACACTTCTTCTCATATCCTTTGGCTTTCTCAAGCATCGGATTGGAATTTCGGTTCTTCCTTTACCCATTTTTTCCATTCATATCAATTTTTGGTCATCGTCGATAATTCTTAAATAGTTTTTATACTCTCCTATTTCTTCGATCAGATCCAGCCATTTCCATCTCGGTCTCATCTCTTTTTTCTTCTACTTCCCAATTCTAATATTTGTCTTGTAATTTCTTGTGGTTTCTGCCTATTATATTGTTAGATCCAGAACATTTGCTTGTGTTTAATGTACTCAGTAATTAGGTCTCGACTCTTTTTTCTTCTACTTCCCAATTCTAATATTTGTCTTGTAATTTCTTGTGGTTTCTGCCTATTATATTGTTAGATCCAGAACATTTGCTTCTGTTTAATGTACTCAGTAATTAGGTTTCTGCTTTGTCATTTGTCTGATTTCAAAATTTTTCAAATATTTAATTTCGATTTCATTGAATCTTGACTGTTTTTTTCTGAATTGTCTAGTTTTCGCATGCGTATGTTATTACTGACACTTTTATTTTGACTTTACCATTGTTCCATCTTTGTGTCCTAGTGTCGTTATATTAATAATTGTGCAGTAGTCGTGTTAACTTACTCCCTCTATTTGTTATTTCCTCGTCTATTTTGCCATCATCAGGTCACAATGCTGTCCAGATATTCATTGTAATTTTTCTAATGTTGTTCCATGAGATACATTTAAAACCCTTATTGTTTTGGGTTTCTTTTTGATTAACTATAACCGTTTTTTGTTTTATTTATATTCATTTCCATTTCAATTTTTAGTATTTCTTCAGTCTTATTCAGTTCTTCAGATTTTCTTATTGGTTTTATTAACTCTCTCCCTGTTTATTCCTTTGTTTATTTCGAATTCATTGGATCTTTTGCCTCTTACTTGTACTTTTCCTCTGACTGTCTTGCATCTTCTTTCTATGATTCTCATTAATATTTTAGGTAATTCCAGTTGTTCCAGACGTTTTCATATTTTTTTCTGTCAACTGCATCAAAAATCAAAAACTGCCTTTAAATCAATGACAGTCAAGTATAGTTCTTCACCTTATAGTTTTCTTTTTATTATATTTCTTAATACACCTACGTTGTCATTTGTCTGCCTATCAAAATGTTCTTCTTCCAGTTCTGGTTCAACGTACTCCCTTAGTCTTATTATCGATGTATACTTTGGGACACAAATATCGTTACTTTTGAAAATATCTTTCCAATCAACATTAACAAACGCCAAAAAAAAAGGAGGAAAGAAAAAAGACCGTCGTGAATCGAACAGCTGTTGTATATCCTTATTGTCGACAATCCACAATGAAACCCGTACCGTTTTTTTTGCGTGCCTTATTTTTTACGGGGCTTTGTTATGGAAGTATAGGGTGGGTGACGGTCCCATTCATCTTAATAATAGGTTAAAACACGTAAGAAGAAACCTTAAAAGTTTTAATTATAATGTTCACTGAATAAGTTTGGAAACGGTATCATTTTTACGTGTTTTACGCCATTGTTCGTGGTATTAATGCGTACTAAAAGTTGAATTCGACATACATTTTTTTGGTGATTCTTTTCTTTCATTTGTACAGCTGTAAGACTACTATTTTTTGTGTTTCCTCCTCATACAATCTTTTCCTAAAAAGTTTGGTCCAAGATGTTACGTATATTTAGTAATTTTTTAGTCCTGTGTCAGAATTAATTCTCTTTCCTTTTCTTCACATTTTTGCTTTCTGGTGGTATTATCTATTTGATAACTGAGTATTTTTTTGTTATGTATTTTTTTTATATCCTTATCGGACTCTTGGTGCCAACACGTTAAGTGAATATGTCTAAATTGTTTGTAGCTTTTGTCTGTTTCATTTTTGGCTTTGTATGGCCATTTTGTTTTTTCCATTTTTCTCACCAATTTTTTTCATGTTATACTAGAATGCTATTCTTTGGTTTTCCTAGTGATAACTCTTGTTATATTTTGATTTATATGTCATAATTTTACCAGTGCTTTTCTATAGAAACATGCCTTCCACTACTATTTCCATACTATATACTGTCAGTACTTGCTTACATGCCTTTTTTATAATTTTTTCTTTGTTTTTGACTTTACCTTTGGCTGACATTTGAATTTTTGTGATTTGAACTTATTCTATTAGCTATGGATTTGTATTGTATTTTGTATTTCAAGATCTTTTTAAAATTTTCAAGGTATTTGGGAATTTTGTATAAACTTTATTAATAAAAATAAATGAAAATAAATTCGGGTGAAACATAATCCAACAGATCAGTTAATAAAAGTGGTCTAAAATCATCATCATCAAGGTCTTTTATTCCAGATGAAATGTTTGCCGGTCTTCCATCCATCCATCCATCCATCCATCCAAAAGCACTACACCCCAAACCGGGCCTTGACCTCCTTTAGCAAGCTTCTCCAATCATCTCGATTTACTGCTGTTCTTTTCCATGAACGCGTTTTTAGATTTTTAGCAGCCTAATCTACTTCGTCATCCCATCTCTTTGTTGGTCTTCCAGGTCTTTTCCTTGCATTTAAACAATTTTCTGGGGCTTCTGTTCTCATGCATGCGGACCACGTTCCCTGTCCACCGTATTGTGCTAGTGTTGGTTCGCTATATTGTTTGTATACATCTTTATTATATCTAATTCGCCAGTTGTTATTTTCACTTACTGGGCCCAGTATCATACGTAATATTTTTCTTTTGACCACGTTTAATGCATCGGCAGATTTCTGTTTTATAACCCATGTTTCACACCCATAACTTACTATGGACCTGATTATTGTTTTATAGACCCGGAATTTTGTTTTTTTTTTCCACTCATTTTGATCTGTGCATAGGTCCCTCCAGTTTCTCGTATTAATATGGTAATAGTAATGACTAAGTTGTAAAATTGTATATTGGGATATTGGGAAGAGCATACTTGTATCTTAAGGAACATTTTACTGGAATGAACACTAAACTATAAAACGGTATATGCTTTGTAATAAGCATTTTTGTTAAATTAGTTAATTTAATTTTTTTGTTATTAAAAAAACTATAATTTGTATGTAAAATCTCTGAAAATATGGAACAGAAAAATGGATCTAGTGAACCCAAATCTTTGCATAAAATATAATCAGAAATACCTAGCGAATACAAATGGAGCAATCTAATGATAGTTATTCATTAAGTGACTGAATGTGTTATTCAGTTGGCAATCATACTAGTTTTTATTAATAGAACATTTTAAGGGCACTCGTAGGATGAACTCGGAGAGTCAAAATAAACAGAAAAATCATAAAACGGGGAATGGTTTAGTGCGTTGACATCTGTTAACTCAAATAATTCAAAATCCTGTAGACGTATACAAAGAGAAACACAAAAGTGTTAATTTTAGAACAATTTTAATGTGTCTCCATATATCACAAGTTCCTTGAAACACGCCTGTTTCGATAAATTACCCGTTTCAATATATTTTATATCAACGAACTCGAATGTCAACAACAATTGGACAATTCTGCTGGCAAAAGAAATTAAATCCAGAGCTGAACATACTCTAAATATGGTTCTGAAGCCATTTTATTTTCTAATTAATACATTTTTTAGAGCTATTTCACATAATACCTATATAGGTACTATATAGGTACTATGTAGTACATAGATTTAGAAATACTTTTGGCGTTTTGACTTTCACCTGGGAAATCGTCTTCAAAATGGAAATTTCGGAAAAAAATTATAGCTAGAAGTCGAAACGTCAAATAAAGTATTTCTTAAAAATACATCAAATAAAAAATCTCTGAGCATAGTGAAAAATGTCTGCAATACACAGTACAAAAAACATTCAAATAATATCGTTGATAGAGACGACAAACTGATGATCACTGATTTAGATAAAATAGACAGATGAAAAGAGCATATTGAGCAACTGTCAGTATATGCCGAAAGGCCCGATTTTGAAATTGAAGAAGTACTGACATGACCTGACAACTCTGGACGACATTGAACGTGCAAGATTAGCAAAGATCAGAAAAGCGAAGGATTTGGATGAAATACCGAGTGAAATAAGAAAGTTCTTTGAAAATTCAGGTACAAGATCTCCCCTTCATCTTTTTAATAAAATTTATGAAACTGGCCATATACCAACGGATTGGCTGTTGTCAACTCTGGTAACGATATCTAAAAAAGCAAATGCGAAAAGATGTAGTGACTACCGAACGATAAGGTTGCTGAGCCATGTTTTAAAAATATTCGAATTTGGCACTCAAGGATGTACCAAAAATGGAAGAAGAACTTAGTGACACCCATTTTTTGTTCCGCAATAACCTTGGTACCAGAGAAGCACCATTTAGTATTCAGATTATGGTACAGAGATGGAGAAATGTCGGCCATTCAGTTTGTGTGTTTTATTGATTTTGAGAAAGCCTTTTATCGAGCAAAACATAACTGAAATGATAGACATTCTTCAGCAAGTTGGTTGTCCCCACCAATATTTAACATCTATTCGGAGAACAAAAGAACGAAATCATGAGTACTAGCCACATGAGTAAAGAAATTGTTATACGACGACAAGGCTAGCCATGCAGAAAGCCAGACTGAAAATTAGATTAGTAAGTTATAATGTGTTCTCTATTCCTTTATGTGACGTCGAAGGTTGAATTAAGAGAAAAGAAAATTCAGAAAACTGAAATCTGTTTATTATCATCACGAGGTTGATTTTGTCACGAGGTTGTTTTGCAGCGGATTGGAAACGTTACGGAAGTGGTTAGAATAGATCAAAAGCCCAAGCTGGAGTACTTTGGCCATGTTATGCATCAGCCAGAAAGATATACTTTATTTAATCATCCAAGGCAAGATCGATGAAAGAAGCGCGGGCCAGGTCGAAGAAGAACGTCATGGTTTAGAAACTTGACGGAATGGTTTAAAAAATCATGTGCATCCCTGTTTTTAGCTGCCGCCCACAAAATTAGTATAGCGAATTTGTGGCTATACTATATTATAGTCAATGGCATAGAAGGAAGAAGCTTATCTATAGTCACATTTACATCTTAAATGATCAATAATTGTTGAATATTATTTTATATGGGATTAAACCACAGTTACATTTTAATTTGTTTTGACGTTTCGATTTTCAATTCGGCAATCATTTTCGTAACATTTTTAAATTAAACATGCCACAAGAAAACACTTTCAGAATTATCAGAAATGTCAATTCACAATTATGCACTGTCCACTCCACGTATAAACTGTGCCAAGTACTGTATTTTTATTGTTTCCATTATTGTTAATGCTGTTTCTCTTTGTTTGTTCAGCCTTTCGATTTACTTTTTGCTTAGTTATTTTATCCTTTTCGTGTGTATTTTATTTAGTACTGATTACAAATTGGAGAATAAGCTACAAACGCCACCAGAATAGAAGACTCATGAAATTAAAATACATACATACATAAAGATAAAAGTAAAATCTATGAGAAAATAATAATTGCAAACAAAAACGCTAATTAATAGGGAAACGTTGGATAATTATGTTTTATGTTTATGTATAAATTGCAATATTAATGTTAACTTCAAATAACAGATAACAGTAGTCAGGAATTAAAAGAAAATCAACAATTACTTAATATGAGGTGATAAAAAATAGACGAAATGGTACACAAGTGGACTTTACAATGAGACTGAGAAAAATAAGTAATTCGCCTTAAGGGCATGGGCGCAAATATTTTACGGCTATCCTTACATTTTCTGTCTTTACACGTTACACGCAAGTTACGTGTAGTAAAATTCTCACTGGTATGGATATGTAAACATTACTTGACAAATTAATGTCATCATTAACTTTAAAGATGAATGTTCTTGGATAACTGTTACTTGTATAACTGCATCATTAATTCAGTTAAATAATATGATAATTTTTTCACTAACTATGTATTCAGTGGGTTGTAATAATTTCTATACTGTACAACAAAAACTAATAGTCAATCGAGAAAAGAGGAAAAGTGATTTTTTAATAATATATTGTTACTATGGAACGCTTACAATTTTGAACATCTTTAACAACAAAACACTTGGATTACAGAATATCTTCTGTATTCTCTGCTTGGATCTTCCATAAATAATAAACAATAAATAACTTTTTATTAAGTTCACGTCTTAAATCAATTATTTATCAAATACACTATCAATATTATTTAATCAACAATCAAAATATTCCCGATGCCATGTCAAATATTTAAAATTGTCATTGTCTTGTCACCATATTCTATTCGACTCGATGCGTTGTATGACAAAGATAGCGAACGTTCGATTTGGAAAATATCACCACGGACATGGTGTCAATTTTTTTCGAATCCTGAAAAAACTAATAAATATTTTAAAAAAAATTTAAACGCAGAATGAAAGACTAAATTATTATCGAGGGCCGAAAGTCCCTAAGAATAAATAAAAAGTTTCTTTTGAATGAGATATTTGAAATTAAAAGTCGCACTACATTTTCTCTTAGTTTTTCACTCGTGTAACTTATTAAAATACACATTACAGAAGTTTTCAGGGACTTTCGGCCCTCGGTGAGAACGTAATCTTTCATTCTGCGTTTAAATTTTTTAAAAAGGTACTTGGTTTTCTCAGGATTCGAAAAAAAAATGAATCACATTTAAACAGCATTGGAGCCGAAACTACGTACCCATCCCCTTAAGATATTCAGTAAACGTTTGTCATAATCCAGTAGAATATTATATCCAATAATTATGTAGTGTAGTAGAACACCCTGTAGACTAGGTGTATTTATTTCAGGAACTTTTTCAAGTTGTCGCCGGCGCATAGTGATTGCTTGACGCTCTAGCATCTCGCATTAAGAACAAGCGACACTACTCTGTCTATTATCGTCGAATGGCATTTACCCTAAGATATTTCTAGACTTACCAGCTAGACCGACTTCATCCAACAAAACGAAGCATGAGTGCAATCCAGTTGGGCTGGATGCAAGCCAGATTTGTGACATTTTCCTGGCGACGACAAGGCTAGCATGCAGTCATATTTATCCGTTATAATTCCTTATGATGATAATGTTGATATGGGGAAAGTGCCAGACGGTTTCTAGTTTACATTATCTAAGGATATTAAGAAAAATGCAATTATTAAATAGGAAACATAAAAACTTGACAAAAAGAAAAACTATTTATCTACCGATTGTATTTTGAATATGTAATTTACAAAACGACGCAGGTTGGAATGATTCTCCCAACATCGCAATGCTTGCTAAACATAACCTATTTATCTTTATTACCATTACAAATAGTGTTTCATTCGTTTAGAGAGCTCCCGGTTTTGCTACGAATTATCAATATTGATGCTTGGGCATTTATCTGACGAGATTGCCACGAGATTAATGGCAGCTCCCAACACCAGCCTTCAGAGGCGCTACGTCGGCACGTTTCTGATTATTTATGAGCAACATCTATATGCTGATTGTATTAGTTCGGCGGAAATTAGTGAAGAGTTCATTATGGAAGTATTTCATGGAACAGTATCAATTTAAATAGATCGAAACACCAATTAATTGAAAATCTTCTCGAAGTGTTTAAAGCCGTGTACACATATGCGAGCTGAACTGTATGCGAACACTATATTCGTATAATTTGTACGGCAGGACGAACCGCTTGCGAGCTGTTCGTTCGTCGCTCGTCACGAACCACGGCCTGTCGGTTTTTGGAACGAACACGGATTGGCGTATGCAGCGATATTGTCTGTTTCTTTCGTCGAATCGAGATTGTGTGAATGATGGGTTCCTAAAGATAAGAAACGCGAGAAACACAATTTAATCAATTTTTATTTTATAGTTGATAAACAAATAATTGCTGTCTTTATTTACATTTAAAACGTGACTTTGAGATAAACTTACAAATTAAATGAATCGTTTACATAAACTTTGCACAAGTTAGTTCGTCGCTTTCCATGGATGGTGATGAGTTTGCGACGAGTTCGCTGTAAATTATATATTTTAAACTAACTGTCTGCGAGCAGTTCGCAAACAGTTCGGCTCGCATATGTGTACCGACATTTATACTAATATCAGTACAGGCAGGCCTCTTTATTGTCTTTCAATCATAAACAGCGACTATATTATCTCAAACATATATAGATTTGCCTTTTCCTTCACATATCTGCGTTCTTACCTACTACATTACAATATCTTCTCAAAGCTATGTGTCCCCCTCTGTACTGCCTTCCCTCTTTATGGAGTAATAGGCGCTTTTGCATTTCTTAGCCACAAGTGAAGGACAACTGATTGGCTGAATTAGCGGTTTCTCTTCTGTTTAATTCTTTCGAAATTTCCTCTGCAAGTCTTTTGCGTTCCTCTTATTTCTTGCTCTGTTTGACCTCTCTTCATCTCAGGCCAATTCTTATGATCTCTTCTCCGCTCCGCTATTATTGGCTCTTCCTCTTCTTTTTCCTCCGCCTGGTTGGTATTCGAGAGCCTGCCTGGTTATCTTATTTTGGTGTTTCCTTTTTCCATTTTCATTTCCTTCTTTAATCGTGACTGTTATTTTTGTTCTTCTTTGTTCTACATTTGCTATTTTATCAGGCCAGTGTATTTTTAGTATTTTTCTCAACGATTTAATAATAAAAGTTTGTAATTTTTTGGTAGTTGTTTCTTCCTGTCTCACAAAATTCTACGCTATGCAATAATATGCTCCATGATTATTCCCAGATATGTAAAGTTATCTAATTCCTCTATTTGTCTTCCATTTATTTTAAATTTAGTTTCTTGGCTGTTCTTTTTTAAAACCTATGTAAGTCTTAGCAAATACTTTTAAATAAAGGAATATAATACCCAATAAAGTAATTAATATTGTTGGCGGCTACTGTCTAAACTCTAAACCATTGCAGATTATCGCACGACAGTTTTAGTAGAAGATAGTAAAACCAATTAGTTTATTGAAATTCTGTAACAGTTCAATAAAAAAGTTGCAAATCATCATCATAATCAATCAGCCTTGATTTATCAATTGTTGAATATAGACCTCCTTCAGGTATTTCCCTCTTCAAGATAATGTCTTCTACTTCTGTTCGTCTACGAACATCCTCGTTTCTTAGTCTATCCATTTTACGTTGTGTCCTTCTCAATTTTTTTTGTTAGTTAAGGTTTCTGCTCCGTATTTGAGGATTAGTAAAGGCACTGGTTGAAAGCTTTCTTTTTAATCATTCATCTTGGATGAATGAAAGCCCAACCTAAACTTATTCTTCCGAGCAATTCAAAGTTACAAATATAGGGCTGAAAATGAATTGCAGCAAAACCATATTTACCAATTTCCATCCCTTTGGAAGAAACATAGCATTTGCCTATGATACGCCGGTGTTTCTGCTAAGTGATTCGTTGGACGTGTAACAAATATAATGCGACAAGCTCGTCAGATTTGAAGTGAGAAATGTATCTGTCACGGCGCGTGAAAAGATGGTAAAGTTTGTAATGGAAAGCGGTAAAAATAATCCCGAACAATGCGAAAGTATTCCCCTCTTTCAGGTGTTTTGCAGAAAAAACAAAATGCGGGCTTTTCAATACGTATATTGTTTAGAGGCATTGCCGAGGGTTTGTCAGAACGGTGACAGGTTACAGTCTTTTTAACAATAGGTGCTTTGATTCGTTTGACACGTTTGTAAAAAGCAATATTTTTAGAACGCTTGTAACAGATTTTTACGAATTTGTAAGGAAATAATAGTACATCTTTTCTAGAGAATGTTAGTTTCATTAGTGATAAGTGTCGCAAAAATCGTGAGGTATTTAATTTTTTTTAAAAATAAAAAAAAATAACAAATAAAATAAAAATACAAATAAAAATCCAAAGAGGTATCCGTCAAGGGGATACGTTGTCACCTTTTCATATCGGCTCTAGAAAAAGCGATCAAAACCCTCGAATGGGGTGATAAAGGAATAAATGTGGACGGAGAGATGCTACACCACCTTGCTACGCAGACGATATAGTCCTGATTGCAGACGATTTGGGACAAATAAAGAAAATGTTGGAAGAACTTGGTACGGCATGTCATAAAATAGGCTTAAAAATAAATATAACAAAAACAAAATATATGACGAACTTGGTACCAAGTAAACACCTTGGAATACAAAATGAGCAAATAGAACTGGTAGACAAATATATATATCTGGGTCACGAAATTAAGATAGGTAAGGACAATCAAACAACAGAAGTATCCAGAAGAATAATACAAGGATGGGCAGCATACGGAGCTCTTAGGGACATTTTTAAGAGTGACATCCCAACTAACATGAAGAAAAAGTTTTCGACCAATGCGTGCTACCGGTGATGACCTATGGTGCAGAAACATTATCGCTCACAAAGAAAAACGCACAAAAACTAAGAGTAGCGCAGAGAAGAACGGAGCGATCAATGATAGGGGCCACTCTGCGAGACAGGATTAGAAACGAAGATCTACGAGCTAAGACCAAAGTCATAGACGTCATTGAAAGAAGCTGTAATTTAAAATGGAAATGGGCTGGACACGTTGCCAGAATGAATGACGGAAGATGGACTCGCAAACTAGTTGAATGGAGACAAAGGGCCGATAAACGTAGCAGAGGAAGACCACCAATACGATGGCAAGACGACTTACGAAAGACAACAAAAAACTAGATACAGAAAGCACAAGATAGAACACTTTGGAGACAAACAGGGGAGGCCTATGTCCAGCAGTGGATTGAGAGAGGCTGATGATGATGATGATGATGTATTTAATTTTGTGGTACGACTATATGTGATCTACCGTCGCGTTTCTCATATAGCTTGCGGTCTACCTGTGCGGCTGGTCAACACCATAATCTTTTCTCAGAAGGGTTTGCACACAGTAATGAAAGGCAACATACCGTTTGTAGTCAAAATGTTTATTGATATGTAGTAATAAACATTTTCAGGAATATACAATTAACTTATTTCTATTCTTTATTATCATGTAGATATCATAATCTTTAATCTGAGGGTTGGCGCCAGTATCAACGTTTGATTTCAAATAAATTGACCTGGTAGATATACAAAAATTACTTGTCTTAACTATGCCAGGAAGAGGACTTATTTCTCGCACTTTTAAAGGGCCTCAGACAGGTATATAAATAGGGTATTTTCTTAAATTGTTGGTTAGGGAGCCTACATGATTTTTTCAGCTAGAATCATTGACTGCTTTTCTCTCCTAAATTAAGGTGCATGAATTTTTTCTTTAATAATAATTAGGCTGTATCGTTTTGTAGGTTACATGTAATTTCTTTTTAAATAGTTGGTGTGCATTTATATTGTTAATTATAAGAGTCCTCTTTCATTTTAGATTTATTTTGTTCTTTGTGTTTATTACTTGTGAATAAATATTTTTTATCGCCAACCGTCACTAAAGTCATTCATTATTGTACTCATTTGCGGCAGTAAAGTAACATTTTATTGTACTGAAAGAAGAATTTTACTTTACCTACCGCGATTAATCGGAATTGAATGTAAGTGGTCGATGGCAGTAATGGATTATTTATTTGAGTTAACTTAGAATTTATTTACTTTAATTATTAAAAATATTGTACAAAATTTACGTCATTGTTAATTAAATTGATGTCGAAAAGTGAAATTGTGTAGTCTTTTGTAATTATATTCATATAAAATCAATCAACACTACCGATTTAGAATTATTCAATATTGATAACTATCGATTAAAAATCGAAAGCGGCCATCATGCAGAAGTCACCTGTCATCACTGTCATGAAATTTTTATTACGTCTAAAGTTTAAAAAATTCCTAAATTGTAAATTGGTAAATATTAAAACCAATATCAAATTGCTGTAGATAAAATTTTGTATGCACCACGTCAGTAAAGACTCTATCGAACTCATCTGTTATTCGCCTCGCTCGCTAGGTTCGCTCTGCTCATAATATCAGACTCGTTCGATAAAAAGTAACTTTACTGACTTGGCACATAAATAACTATTTCTATAGGAGTTTTCTTGCATTTCATTATTTTGAGCAAATCCTTGAGGAATTCTCAGATAGCGATCGGTATGCACAGTATAATAGACCTATATATGCAGAGGTAGACCGCATCCTCTTGGTAGACCGCATACTATACGAGCTCCAATTTTGTTATCTTAAGGTTATCAATCCATGTAACGGTAACGTAATGGATCGATATGAATCATAATCTAGTGCGTAGATTAGGAAGGCGTGGTTAAAATGGCCTTTGACTAATAAGAAATAGGAGAAAATGGGGAAGCGGGAAGAAATCATATATGTCGAAGTACAGAAAATCATAGCAGTAGGTATAAAAAAATTAATAAATCCAGAAAAACATATCACTAAAGTCTCTAAAAATTTTCTAGTACATTCCAGGATACGTTTACGGGTATTCCTAAATCCTCTGCAGTCTACGTCTAGTTTATTTCTATTTCTGATTAATATTAGTCTATTTATATAAAAATAAGTACTTTTATGTGAACTGTGGTATCGTTATACTCTCGCGTATCTTTTTCTTTGCACATTCCAATCTTCTAATGTCTGAAATATCAATTAAAGTTGTGCATTTTCTAAGAACCTTGGGAAGCAATAAGATAAATCACATACGACATACATTTTTACGCCAGTTTAATGCTGACCGCAGGTTCGTTGTACCTGTCGTCTGTTTGGATTACCTATAGTTGTAATTGCTGTACAACAATTCCACTTACAGAGTGTTGTCAATACTCCATTTTCAATCATATATTCTTTTATTTAAAAATCAAATTAATGGCAACTTAGTTACCATATTACCATGCATTTTTCGAAAACGCAAACGTTTCTCAAGAACTTGCGTTTTCCGAAAATGTATGAGTATTTTTGTTATAATTATGATGGTTGTGACGTTAACAAATTCTACAAACATCGCAGAAATTGCTGGATTTGGTCACAGTAATGATCTCTGGTGCTTTTGAATCTTAATAAGTTTTTATAACATCCATAGATACGAGTTTTATTGTGTAAATTTATTTAATTTAACATCTCTGGTGCTTTTGAATCTTAATAAGTTTTTATAACATCCATAGATACGAGTTTTATTGTGTAAATTTAATTTTATAAAATATAAAAACAAGAATGATTATAGAGAGCACATTTGGTATCCACATTGCTGTAAAATTAATAAATATTTACTTTGATAAAATCAGTCGAACAATGATAAAAAAGCACCGTCAGCACAGGGTTACCCCGGTGCTGACGTATCATCAGTTGTTGGACGTATCATGTTCCTGTTGTTGGTAAATTTAGGTTTAGATTCAAGAAGGTTGCAAAAAAGAACAGCAACAGAAAGTGCGATATGAGAATACTAAAAGATAAGAAAACAAAAGAGACAGTCGCAAGAGCAAACATATAATGCCGAAGAACCACTCCAAAATATATGTGAAACCTTTAACAGCATCAGAGAAGAACATCTAATAGAAAAGAAAGAGATGAGAAAAAGTTGGATGCATGACAATATACTACAACTTATGGAAGAAAGAAGAAAATCAAAAAACAACAAAATAATGTACAACGCGATTCAGAGACAAATAAGAACTGAAATAAGAAATGCCAAAGAAAATTGGTTAAAATCACAGTGTGAAGAGATAAGAGTCGTTAGAGCAAAAACATGATACGTTTAACATGCATAAAAAGGTGAAACAAGCAGCTGGTCTTCAGAAATCCAACACAGCTAGCAAATTGCGAGACCAACAGGGGAATATCATTACAGACAGAAATCAAGAAATCTGCATATGGACAAAATACATACAGGAACTCTTTGATGATACTAGATCCGAACAACCTCCATCCTACATATGTGATGACCACTTAGGTACCAATCACATCAGATGAAGTGGAAAGATCACAACTAAAAGATGGCAAAGCTCCTGGACCTGACAATGCATATGCTGAACTCATAAAACTATTTAACACCGACGGTACTCAACGCCTAACCATAATATTTAACGACATATATTTAAGCGGAGTAATACCAAAAACATGGTTGAAGTCGACGTTTGTTGCTTTACCAAAGAAAACAAAGTCCGTATCCTGCAGTGATTTCCGACCATCAGCTTAATGAGCCATATTTTAAAACTATTTTTAAAAATTATACATCAAAGGATATATAGATAGACTGTGCGAAGAAAAAATCAGCCGAACACTTTTTGGTTTTCGAAATGCAGTGGGTACAAGAGAGGCTCTATTTAGTATACAAGTGCTATTTCAACGATGTAGAGACGTAAATTGCGATATTTATGCATGTTTCATTGATTAACATAAAGCGTTCGCTACAGTAAAGCACGACAAGCTGATGGAGATATTAACCAATATTGGAATTGACACCTGTGATTTAAGGATTATTAGCAATCTGTACTGGAATCAAACATCCTCTATCCGGACAGAGGCAGGAGAATCCGACGACTATATCAAAATCAAACGTGGGGTCCGTCAGGGATGTATACCATCCCCACAGCTGTTTAACATCTACTCTGAGGAAATCTTTCAAGAAGCAGTGGATGATGTTGAAGCCGGAATTCGAATTAACGGAGAATGTATCAATAACATAAGATACGCAGACGACACTGTGGTATTCGCTGACAGTTCTGAAGCCCTACAGGAGTTAATGAACAGAATCGCAGAAGTCAGTCAGAGATACGAACTTTCACTAAACACTAAGAAAACAAAATGTATGATTATCTACAAGAACAAACAGCAATTTGGACGAATCAGTGTGAATGGTCAACAAATAGAAAGAGTAAAAACATTTACCTACCTTGGTACGAACGTCAATGAAAATTGGGACCATTCTATAGAAATCAAATATAGGATAGAGAAAGCAAGATCTGCATTTCAAAAAATGCCAAAGTTGTTCAAATGTCATGATTTGTCGATACCCATAAAAGTCAGATTACTACGATGTTATATTTTTCCTATACTGTTGTACGGAGTTGAGTCGTGGACTCTCACAGACGCCACCTGCAAGAAAATTGAGGCTTTTGAGATGTGGCTTTATCGTCGAATCCTGAAGATATCTTATACCGACCACATTACTAATGAGGGTGTTATGCTGAGAATGCAAAAAGAAAAAGAGCTGTTAATCAAAATAAAAACAGCCAAAATCGAATACCTCGGTCACATCATGAGGAACAGTGAAAGATATGGACTGTTGCAACTGGTCTTACAGGGAAAAGTAGAGGGAAAACGAGGACCAGGAAGGCGAAGGATTTCGTGGCTGAAAAATCTACGTACGTGGTTCAACACAACCACTACAAATCTTTTCAGAGCAGCAGTGTGCAAAGTACAGATTGCCATGATGGTCGCCAACATCCGAAACGGATAGGCACTAGAAGAAGAAGAATGATAAAAATTAAAACACAACGTCGTTAGACCGTACCTCCCTTGCCCAGTTGGAAGGGTTTTGTTTGAGCTTCTGATTTTCTTTGAGTTGTGTCATTTTACCGATAATTGACGGGAAATAACGCGCCGCTCCACAGGGATCATAAATAGAGGGTTTGGTATTAGTAACCCTCTTTAGCCCAATGTATCTCACAAGATACATGACTTTATAATTGATTTTTTAAATATCGGGGCTTTTTCAATAGTTCAAACTTTGGTTGTCACAATCAGCTGCTCTTTCTCTATACAGTTGGCTATCTTTGTTTGATTTAAACGGTTTCAAACTATTAAGTTATGTTGATTTAGTTTCTTGTTCCGTGAGTGTGCGCGTTTTTAAAGCCATCAACCCAAGCGGTAAATTCAGTTAATCTACTGTTACTATTCTAATAATTATTCTAATAATATATCTTCCGATATATCGACAGTTGAATATCGATACAAAAATATCGCTAAAATTTTAAAGTATATCGATATACAGGGTGTCCCGAAAATATTGGTCATAAATTATACCACACATTCTGCGGTCAAAAATAGTTCGATTGGACCTAACTTACCTTAGTACAAATGAGCTCATAAAAAAAATTACAGCCCTTTGAAATTACAAAATGAAAATCGATTTTTTTCAAAATATCGAAAAGTATTAAAGATTTTTTATTGAAAATGGACATGTACCGTTCTTATGCCAGAAACATCTTAAAACAAAATTATAGTGAAATTTGTCCACTCCATAAAAATTTTATGGGGGTTTTGTTCCCTTAAACCCCCCCCCCAAACTTTTGTGTACGTTTCAATTAATTCATTATTGTGGTACCATTAGTTGAATACAACGTTTTTAAAACTTTTTTGCCTCTTAGTATTTTTTCGATAAGCTAGTTTTTATCGAGATGCGGCTTCTTTTTTAATATATTTACATAAAAATTGTATGGGGGTTTTATTCCTTTAAACCCCCCAAATATTTATGTACGTTCCAATTAAACTATTATTGTGGTACCATTAGTTAAAAACAGTGTTTTTAAAACTTTTTTGCCTCTTAGTCTTGTTTTTATAAGTCACCTTTTATCGAGATATGGCTTCTTTTTCAAAATATACCTAAAAATGTAAATTATAAATAAATTTTCAGATTATTAACAGGTCACTATAATCGTACTTAACCATATACAAATATGTGGTGAATTCGATAAATATTCAAAATATCTCGATAAACACTGACTTATCGAAAAAGTAGTAAGAGGCAAAAAAGTTTTAAAAACATTGTGTTTAAGTAATGGTGCCACAATAATAATTTAATTGGAACGTACACAAAAGTTTGGGGGGGTTTAAGGGAACAAAACCCCCAGCAAAATTTTTATGGGGTGCACAAATGTCACTTTAATTTTTTTTTAAGATGATACGGCCATAAGAATGCCACATGTCCATTTTCAATAAAAAATCTCTAAGAGTTTTCGATATATGAAAAAAAATCGATTTTCATTTTGTAACTTCAAACGGCTGTAACTTTTTTTGTGTGCACTATTGCATATAGGTATGTGAGGTTCAATCAACCTATTTTTGATCCCAGAATGTGTGGTATAATTTATGACCAATCTTTTCGGGACACCCTGTATATTTAATGTATCGATAGATCGTTGCCATCCCTACATTTCACTAGTTACATTTTCACCAATAACTTATCGGTTAGATCGCCCTGTATAGCAGGCGAAGAAAAAGAACATTGCCATTTGTGTAGGAAGGCCAACTAGGATATCACACATTTATTACACTCTATCTGCAACAAGCAACAATCATTCGAAGAACTTGAAGACACTGTTTTAAATACCAACAAGTAATTATTCGTGATATATTGCTGTCTCGAAATAAGTTCGACCCTTCGCCGATATTTTGGAATGCATTTCCTACAACATTCCCAATTGCAATCGGTTTAAAATTTACAATAAATATTTTAATTAAAGAAATAAGCGACTTTGCTCTTGATATGTCACAAATAAATGGATTGCGCTCGTGAATTGTATTGTTCATTTGGCCATGAATTCGAATCGATTCTGTAAATAATTAAAAACAGTAGACGAACGTTGATCTTTCTATACAACTCGTTAAGAAAGATTATTTTTTATCTTGTTTATTCAGCTTTTATTGTTTTGTGCTTCGCCTGATGTGAATTCTTCCCATGAAGTTTCATCCTTATTAACTTCTCCAGTGAAAATTCTTGCATCAGATTGTATTGCATTGTGCCAGATGTAAAACTTATGATAGATTGGACTGAAATAAGAAACGTAATAATCTAAATCGATGTTCATCATAATTGTCTCGATAATCCTCTTTGGATCTTGGCCTGCTCGGAGAGAAGTCACATGACAGGTGTGATTCCTAGTAATTTCCCTCCATTTTCTGACCGTTGAATCTTGAATCTTAACTTCTTCTTCCACATTATCAATCCATCTCCTATGCGGTCACCATCTACTTCTGCCCTCTGAATTTAAGAAAATCAATATCTTCGTGTACTCATTATCTGACATTCTACCATTGTGTCCAGCCCATCTTAGCCTCTGCTCTTTAATAAATTTCACAATATCTGTATTTATGTATAGCTGGTATAATTCAAAGTTATATAGTATTCGACTCCATAGCCCATTTTCATTTACCGCCCCAAAAATATTTTGCAGTATTTTTTCTCAATGATACAAGTAGCTAGTCTCTCATCGTTTTGGGATAAAGTCCATGGTTCAGCTCCATTTATCAAAGCCAGTTTTAAAAATGAATAACCATTTTCAATTTCGTTGCAAAACGAAAATACAGCCGAACCATATTCCAGTCCAATCAGAGAGTGCCGCAAGCACCTCTACCGGTTTCGAAACTTATTAGTCTCTCATCAGGAGGCACATATGCTGCTCTCCCTGATCCAACCAAAACAAACCCCAGCGTGCAGTCCCGAATTGCAACGAACGAAATGGCATAGATGCCCTAGCGGCAACTGCTAGCAAAAGACTAAGTTTTCACTCTAATGGCATATAGCATATCCCACCAGAATGAAAACAATGGGAACCTTCTCTGGTTACACCTCCGAGGCTTCTACAATTTGCAAGCCATACGGATGCTGAGACTAAGGAAGATGAGGGAATTCTACAATTTACAATTCACGTCCCATCTGCTCAGCGCGGTAAATTGTGCTAAACCAGTTTTATTTAATTAGGTCTTGTAAATGTTGAGCTTTACTGCACGTTTTAGGTTTTTATTTCTCAGATGTTTCTGAAGATCATGGCGAAAATAGATCTCTATTTGATATTGCTATGCGTCTTTTTATTTCGTCGCTTATCGTGTTTGTTGTGTTTGCTAGTGACTAATAGTGATCCAAGATATATGAATTCTTTGATTTGCTCAAAGGTATGGTTGTTGTTAGTTCGGATTCTCTGTTTTGAGGGTTTTCAGAAACCACTATTTATTTGGTTTTTTGTTCGTTTACAAGTCCTAGTTCCCATGCCGCGTCCGTTAAGACACTGCACTACGTGTCCCATACTTCTGGCTGCTATAACGATATATTATGATCAGCGAATGCGAGGTTTGCGGATCTATTGGAGATAATTCTTCCATTCAGTCTAATATTTATCTGTTTGACTGCTTTCTCCATAGATAGATACACTGCTTTCTTCATAGACAACCGCTACCTCTATCTTCCAAAATTTTATGGTCTGATTAAAATGATGTGCTTAAGGATATGATCAAAGCGGAGCTCAACAAGGTAAAAGACTTGCAAACGCAACTATTTAGAATCATGTGTAAAGACATGAGTTCTCCCCATTACAATATTTATATTAGACAGAAGGCAGCCAACACTTCCCACCTTTATGAATTAGCTCTTTCTAGTGTGGTTACATAAAAACAAATAACGTACAGTTGCTCCCGTTGGAAAATTCCGTTGGAAAATTATTTAACTATTTGTGTGTCTAACATAGTATAACTAAGATCAGAAAAAATGAGAATGAGGCACAAACTTTCTACTCAAGTTGTTGTGTATAGGACTATAACCGTTGGTTTTTTCTTTTACCTAGCTTGCGATCCACAGGTTAAAAACACCTTGATCTAGATAATAAACAACCTTCAGCAGATTGCTACTAGTGCTGCTAGAATCTTATCTGGGTGAGATATTGCAATAATCCTTTACATTAAACAATAACAAAAGATGGACATTAAACATTATGAGAATACCTTTACATATTTGACCCATTGGTCTTGTTTTTCTATGTAAATGATGCACCATAAGAGGTGCATTAACATCAATCCCATCAATTCGCAGATATCTCTGTAGGTGTGAAGTGGTATGACCAAACTGAAAATCTACAAATATAAGTTTTTCTTTAAACTTTTTATTTATCATATCCTTCTGATTTGACTATATTAACTGGAAATAACATTATTTAAAACGTTTCTTCTACCTCTTTAAAGGAAAACCCGGTATCAAATAGAAAAAAGAAGAGGAACTCTAATCGTTGCTCTATGTTTGTATCTCTGTTGGTTAATTGTTTGTATCATTTTTGAAATACCCGCCAATTTCAAACCGTTGAATATTGGTGATGTACAAGGCAGCCTTCTTAGTTCACAACAAACATTTTTTACATTTGTGTTTCAATATTTATATAAATATCATTTTTTGAAACAACTGTATCTTCAATTAAAATAATATCTGCTTCTTTGAACTATTTATATACCAGGGCTATGCCCATGTCCTGGATTTGATAAATTTGCTCTAGGTCGTCCATATTTGGTACAATTTATTCTTCTCTATGTCCAAATGTCTTTATTCTGATTCTGTTCTTGTACAGCGTAGAAATATCATATAGAGACATTTTCGAACTATAATAACTTCTTTTTGTTTTTTCTTCTTAATAATAGCCCCGTTTGACCGTAAACTCTCGATAGGGACATCCTTTATACCGAATAAGTACATAATCAAGTCAGTTAACGAGAATAATCTTGTCAGTAAAGTGTTAACATTATTCAGCTTTTTATGGGGCCGTAACCAACGGGTTTCCCTTTCAGCATTGTAAAGATCATAATTCCACGGCCTTATACGTATCGGTCATCGCGTTTTTTGCCATCATCAGGGCATAATGACAAATTAATTGGTTGATACAGCGTACCTGGCCTACCGACCATTATCACTTACCATTGCAAAACATATCCTACATACGTGAATCGGTTTTTTATTTTGTTTTTCTGTTTGTTTGTATGTCTGGACAATTTTTTTGTTGCTCGACGTAAGGTCGAGCTCTCCGAGAACGTAAATAAGAGTACTGTGACCATAGACGTACCTTACTTTACTAATGGAGCGATTTAAAGTTAAGCTTTTTTACTTTTTGCTGATTAATTATAACAATCAGCAACCTGTTAAACCAGAGGACGAAGCACAGATACAGGAAAATCTAACAATGTAACTTAAAAATAAAGATGTAACTGAAGATAGGACATATTGAGGAAAAAAGCAAAATTGATTCATTTTATTTAGAATCTCTTATTCTCTTAACCATTTCATAATTTTTGCAGTAAGAATCACATTGTGAAAAACGTTATTGATTCGGATTCTTTACGAATTTCTGTTCAAATCACGTTCAATTCCTACACATATACAATACATACTTATGCCAAAAACTCCAATCAAATCCTTGACGTTTATTAAAATTAGGTTAGTTTATTATTAACATAATATATATTTTTTAATAATTGATTTATATACATAATTAATTATTGCCAATGTGCTGATTAAATACGCCATCGATCACAATATAATAAGCACATTATTATTTTATTTTTTTTTGTCATCGGTACAAAATACTTGAATATTCTATTGAATACATACCTATTTATTTGTATCAATTGTAAATAAATCTACAATTATATAATACTTGACATTTATTACAATTTCGTAATTTATTATTCATTCATTCATTCATTCATTCATTAAGCATTACAATCCATGGATTATAAGCTAATTTATTATTTGCATTTTTTAAATAACTAAAATAATTATTTTTTATCGATCACATTTACAAAAGAGAAAATAATAATACGTTTATTAATTTGTGATGATTGGCGTATTTAATTAGTACATTAGCAATAATTAATTTAATAAATAAATTATTAAACAAAACTATGTTAATGATAAATTACAAAATTTTAATAAATGTCAGGTATTTGTTGGGAAATTTTCGTATAAGTACGTACGGCGGGTGTAATTTCCTCACCAAAATAATCTTTTGCCTGCGTTTATAAGGGTATGTCATAATCCCACAGGTATTTTCCTCACCAAGACCAAAATGGTTATTTCAGATATTTCAGGTAGATTTTACTAAAAGGCATTCAATTGAATTATTTATCTACTATTAAATTACAGTAGGTACCTATAATTATAACAATTAATTAATTAATTATAGTATTTTATTTTTAGTCACAATTGGAATTTTGACAAAAATGGCATTTTTAATAGAAAGTGATCGCGGTAAACCTTACGCGGTATTGGTATTTGAAAATTTTATTTTTTATAAAGTGAAAGTTTTAAAAATTGAAGAAGTATTCTGGAGGATAAAACAACTTGTAGTGCGAAATTTTTTACTATTGGTGCATTTTTTACAATATCTAGAAGTAGCCGACAACATAATCATGAACCAGATTGTCAGAAGTTAGATCGAAAAATTGTTTGTAACTATTGTAAACGTAAAGCCGAAGAGAATTGAAAAACCAGCAAAAATTATACGCCAAGCACTTGCAGTTAATTTGTCTGAAACAATTACTACGATTGTTGTCAGTTAGATAAGAAATAATATACAGGGTGTAACAAAAATACAGGTCATAAATTTAATCACATATTCTGAGACCAAAAATAGTTCGATTGAACCTAACTTACCTTAGTACAAATGTGCACATAAAAAAAGTTACAGCCCTTTGAAGTTACAAAATGAAAATCGATTTTTCACAATATATCGAAAACTATTAGAGATTTTTTATTGAAAATGAACATGTGCTATTCTTATGGCGGTAGTATCTTAAGAAAAAATTATAGTCAAATTTGGACACCCCGTAAAAATTGTATGGGGGGTTTTGTTCCTTTAACCCCCCCCCCAAACTTTTTTGTACGTTCCAATTTAATTATTATTGTAGTACCATTAGTTAAACACAATATTTTAAAAACTTTTTTGCCTCTCAGTACTTTTTCGAAAAATCAGTTTATATCGTACGATTATGGAGACTTGGTAATAATATGAACATTTATTTATGATTTACATTTTTAGGTATATTTTGAACCATATTAAAAAAGAAGCCACATCTCGATACAGATGCCTTATCGTAAAAATACAAAGAGGCAAAGAAGTTTTAAAAACACTGTGTTTAACTAATGGTATCGCAGTAATGGTTTAATTGGAACGTACACAAACATTTGGGGGGTTTAAAGGAACAAAACCCCCATAAAATTTTTATGTAAACATATTAAAAAAGAAGCTGCAACTCGATAAAAACTGACTTATCGAAAAAATACTAGGAGGCAAAAAAGTCTTAAAAACATTTAGTTCAACTAATGGTACCACAAAAATAATTTAATTGGAACGTACACAAAAGTTTGGGGGGATTTAAGGGAACAAAACACCCATAAAATTTTTATGGGGTGTACAAATTCCATTTTAATTTTTATTTAAGATTTCCCTGCCATAAGAATGTCACATGTCCATTTTCAATACAACATCTATAATAGTTCTCGATATATTCGAAAAAATCGATTTTCATTTTGTAACTTCAATGGGCTGTAACTTTTTTATGTGCATATTTGTACTAAGGTAAGTTAGGTTCATTCGAACTATTTTTGGTCCCAGAATATGTGATTTAATTTATGACCTGTATTTTTGTTACACCCTGTATAATTATCGACGAAAAATGATGCCTGATCGACTTACTTCCAATATTGATGAGGTTCAAGAATTTGTGAAGAGGTGTGCTCAAAAAATAACCAAGACCAAGAGGGAAAATTTTCTCTTTATAAACTGTGTCAAAAGTAGGATAATTGTATTTAGTTGTGAAACAAATATAAGACTTTTAGCCACATTGAATTTTATTATATGGATGGCACATTGCAGTTATTGATTATCCATGGGCTAATGAATGGGCATTATATTTCATTATTATACTGTTTACTGCCAAACAAAAAAAAAAAGAAATTTACAACAATATTTTTTATTTGTTAAAATCAGAAATTTTTAATGCTCTCAAAATTGAGTTTAAACTAGTAAAATTTTTGAAGATTTTGAAAAGGAATGCAATCATTGAAATGTGTCCGAACACTGAAATACATGGTTGCAAATTTCACCTACACTAAGCTTGGTATAGAAATGTCTTGGTCTCTTGATTTAATATCAGAATATAAAAATGATTCTGAAAGAGGCAAGTGGCTCAAACATACTTTTGGGCTTACATATAAAACCAGAAGACGTATCAGATTGTTTTGTGTTTGATTTAATATCATGCAAACCAGGAAAAATGAAATTTAAAATAGATATGTTGATTATTTAGTTTGAACTTGTATAGACGAAAATGCCATATTCTCCCCATATTTGTGGACAGAGGCAAATTCTTCTGTTAGTCGTATTACGAATGCTTGCGAATCTTTTCATTCGTATTTTAATGTATCGTTTTGTAATACGCATCCATCCATATTATATATTTTCTTTGAAAAAATTGAAAGTTTGCATATTGCAAACCTATCAAAGATAAACAAGTTAAACTGAAATTGAAAAATGTAGCAAATTTATTAATAAGATATCAGTCTAATCAAATGACTAGAATGGATTTTGTAAAGTGTCTGTCTTATTATAGATAGTAAATATTAAATAATAATTTATACGTCTTGCATATTATCTATATTATAAAATATTATTATAATGTAAGGAAATTAATGTCTGTATTCGGATTTCGGATGCTTTCATAATGGACATTTTTAAATTAAACCTATATTTTTATTTTATTACCTGAGTGAGTTGGTGAGGAAAATACCTACCGGATTAATAGGAACCTTTAAATTTGGTGAGGAAAATACCTGTCGGATTATATGTTTTTAATGGTTGGTGAGGACGTAGGTATAATGTGTAAAAGTGCCACAGAGACGCACCATATATATAGTAAGGAGCGCCTCAAGCTTATCAAAAGCTCGGCTCGAAATTTCGAACGCTTTGGACTCGACTTGAACTTCGAGCTCGTTTAGGCTCGGCTCAAATAGTTCGAGCCGAGCCAAGCTCGAAAACCGTTCAGAAGGCTTTTAGTTTAGGAAATATCTGATTTCTTCCATACTTTACGGAGACACACAATATAGAAAATACATATTTGTAGTCTGAATTACTTGTCCTCAAACAAAAGTATCAATCGTAGCAGAAACAAATGAATTAGAAGAAGTAAAAAGGCACGTATCCATTACGTTGGTGCTGCTTGCTCCGTGTAACTGCAACAATGGATACGGCATGCGCTCCTCTACATATTATAAACTGCCACCGATTGGATGGCCGAGGGTGAGCGCCGCTCCGGTAGCACCAACGTATCCACTAGGTGGAGCAGCTACACGGAGCACCAACGTAATGGATACGTGGCTTTAGCGTATTAACTAAAATATTGACAAGCTCGTTAAGGAAAACTTGGCTCGGTTGGAATTCTGCTCGGCTCGGCTCGAAAAAAAAATTGATTCGGCTCGAGGCTCGGCTTGAGATCGAAGCTCGGTTCGTCAAACGAGCCGAGCCTTGAGCCAAGACGAGCTAGATCGGGCTTGTAACCATCCCTATCCGCAAATCAACCGAATCAGAAACCTACAGGAAGGAATCCAACAGGAGCGACCCCACAATATGGACTATTTGTAAACACATGTTGATTTAACTTTTTTTTTGAGATTTAATCTCTTTACGTTTTTTGGTTTTTTGGTTTTTTCTGTTTTTGTTTTTTCATCTAATACATACTTACATGTATAAGACATAGCCATAAAATAATAGTTATTTATGTACCAAGTCAGTAAAGTTACTCTTTATCGAACGAGTCTGATATGAGCAGAGCGAGCGTTAGCGAGCGAGGCGAATAACAGATGAGTTCGATAAAGAGTCTTTACTGACGTGGTGCATGCAGTTTTAACACTTACAATTTACAATTTAAGAACGTTTTTAAATTTTAGACGTAATAAAAATTGCAGGACAGTAATGACACATGACTTTTGCATGTTGGCCGCTTTCGATTTTCAATCGATAGTTATCAATATTGAATAATTACTAAATCGGTAAAATTTTGATTTATTTTAGATGAATATAATTATTACAAAATACTACGGAATTTCACTTTTTGACATAAATTTAATTCACAAATACAATTACAAACAGTAAATAAATTGTAAGTTAAATCAAATAAATAATCGATTACTGCCATCGACCACTTACATTCAATCTCGATTAATCGCGGCAGGTAAAGTAAAATTCTTCTATAAGTACAATAAAATGTTACTTTACTGCCGCAAATGAGGGCAAATGAGTACAATAATGAATGACTTTAGTGACGGTTGGCGATAAAAAATATTTTATTACTTTGTCCAGAGTTTGCTTGCTGATTTTAGAATAATGTTGAAAGAAAGACTTGTGTGTATGTACATACATTTATGCCTGTCACGTTTAATTTATTGAAACAATTTGAATATTTATTGTAAAACTTATATTTTCTCTTCCAATATCAGGATACAGTCCTTTGTTAATTTCTTAGTAAAAACCCAATAAAAATAGTTAACGTTTTATCATCGAACTTATTTATGTCGTTTTAATTTACGACGCATTTCTTCTACCCAAAACAATTGCTCTGATAAATTCTCGAAGGAACGTTAATGACATCAACGTCGTTCTTAATGAAGCCGCCTGACGGGGGACGTTGAATAAGCAAGGAGACCGACCATCCGGAGGTCACAAGGCTATATTAAGAAAGGATTTTTATAACATTTCCCATCTACTAAAATGTGAATATCTCCGTGTACGATCACTTTAAATATTTGTTTATCGCTCAGTGAAACGCATAGAGATGTTTTTAATCGGTTACTGATAATTTCTGATTCGAATCATTTGAATCGTTCAATATTCGAATCTTAATCGTTTTTATTTCAGAAATAATGTTTTCGCCTAGAAATAAACAAATAAAATAAACTCAAAACTATATTTGTAAAAAGTTTCCAATATTTTACCTGCCTCAGATGTGAAGGTATGGTTTAAGTAAGAAATATACTAGCATGGTCAGATTTGTAGGTTTGGATAGTTCTGCTTTCAAGTATAGTGCGGCGGCTGGTTGTTCTGATTAGTCTGATATGTTGTTCCAACAAAAAAGGAATCTTTCTTGTTGGAACTTTTACCACGCTGAGCAGATGAGTTGTGAATTATTTAAAATTATCTCATCTTAATTTCCTCGGCATCCTGTTTGATTTATAAATTTTGAAAATCTCAGGAGATGTAACCAAAGAAAGTATTCCACCTGTCGTCAATCTGGTCGTATGGGAACGATATTGTCGTTTTCTGTGCTACTTCGATTGGTAACTTACTTTGTTTTTCGGTAGATGGCTCTAGTTCATCCGTGACATTTCTTTCTTTTGCAATTTGGAAAGGCCCAAAGTATGATACCTGGAGCAATCGGAGAGAAGAGGATATGGGACTACTGATGAGGGGGAAAAGACCTCCGAAACCGGTATAGACTCTTCCTGCACTCTTCGATTTAACCAGAGCATTATGCAGCTGCTGCATTTTCGTGTTGCAGAGAAATTGAAAATGTTTATACATTTTTAAATTCATATCAAATACAAAACGCAAGTTGTAATCCTATGATTGAAACACACTATACATAATATACTAATTCAATTAAAGCAAATTATTTTTAGCTCCGATTTTATTCAAAGAGCTTTGATGTGAATCAGTGATTCATTCGAAAGATCCGTTCTAAATTAATTTGGCGCTCATCTCTCAGAGCAGTGAATTTTTTGTCAACAGTAGGAACCATTAAATTAATTACTCCTGAATTTTGAATGATTTCAATTTATTGGAATAAAAAGGTATATAAATTAAACCCGATTTTATTGTATAATCAGTGTAATCAAACCTGAATAGAAACATTCTATTCACCGAAAATTTCATTACCAAATAAATTTTCTGTTTGCTGTTTTTATGTCCTGAACATCGAAAATTTGATAAATCGAACATTTTAAATAGGAGATTCGGATCATTTTTTATTTTGCAGGGCCATTTAAAGATACTGTTTGAAACATTTGTAATTTCATTACAATTCGCACTCAAATTTTGTTAGTCATCTGTTCATTTGATTACCGGTTAATATTGAACTCAGCCAAGAAAAACGTCCCTGACAGATATACCCTATCATATCTTGCATTCAAAAACCAGATTTAGCAAATTAATTAATTATCCGTTTAAGACGACAGAAACTGATCACGCCCAAAATAGAAAAGATCCATTCTCCTTTCAGTACCTAATAGAAATAAAGAGAGCACCAAACACCGGTGAGAGAATTCCTCAAACGAAACCAGTTCTCGAAGACTTAAAAAAGAATGAAGAGTTGTTCATAATAAATCCCGACCTTACCTGGAGAACCACGGTGGTACTCCATTCTTGCGGTGGTTCCAAGGTTATCTTTGTGTACGGGTGCCTCTGGCCAATGGACCCGACACTCACTTATTTTATAAGAGCACCACGGTTTCTGCAACTTGTGCAAATTCAGAGTTGGACTCATATAATCTCAAGAGTATCAATATTTTATACTTTTTATATCTTCTGGTAATTCCAATTCTTTTAATTCCGCTAACAACTTTTTTCCATCAAACTTGGTATAAATAAATTAGGAATATCAAGTTCTCTTAAAATCTGCACAACTATGCAAGGTGTCAGGTATGTATATTTAAGAAGTTATTTTCGGTGAAGCCGGAAGTAGAGTAGTAACAAAAAATATGGCGTCAGATTCGTTGTGTCGTTGTAGTTGCATGAAAAGCTTCATGAATGGCGAATTTTTTGTTTCAAAGATATTTAGTTGGTTCCATACCATCTGTCATTCTCTTCGGATCAGATAGCATCATCATCACTACATTTCTTTAACGACATTGTAATTGACTCTATTGTGAGTGTGTAGAGAAAGATGACAATAGACAAGAATCTCATTTGCCACTATTGTTTCTCTCTCATATCGAGTTACCAAAATTTTTCTTCCTCTGCTTTAACATGTGTTCTAGTTTTTTGCCAATTGTCAGATGAATTTTTTGACATTCAGCCATTTACTCTCGCGGCATATTTAGTCCTGTCGCCAGGGTGGGTACAACGGCCTCCTTAATTCAGATGGACTTACCAAGTTTTTTTTTATATATTTTGACCCGCAGAATACGAATTTTTTGGGTAACAGTTGATCCGGATGTCGATAAGATTGTTATAGACAAAGAACTTGAGAAATTACATAACAGCGATTTCTCGCAAAACAAAACATCTTTTTGTATTTTTTGGGTCATTTTAAGCAACAAATATTCCTACAAGTTTTTTCGTAGAATGCATAGTTTTCGAGATAACCGCGGTTGAACTTTCAAAAAATCGAAAAATTATAATTTTTGAACCCGAATAACTTTTGATTAAAAAATAGAGTAGTAATTCTGCTTACTGCATTTGAAAGTTTAAGTCAAATTATATCGGTTTTGATTATTTGCATTGCTAAAAACTTATTATTTTATTGTTAAACAAAGCTATAAACACCTAGTATGTGAGTGATGTTTTCAGTGATTTCCCATTTAAAATCGAACGAGTAGGTAGAGTAGCTACAAGTGCAAGCGAGGCAATTTCTACGTAGCATGCGTTAAAACGCATGTATTAGGCACGGGAAACACTATGTGTTTATAGATTTGTTTAACAATAAAAAAATTAATTTTTAGCAATGCATATAATCAAAACCGATATAATTTGACTTAAACTTTCAAATGCGGTAAGCAGAATTGCTACTTTATTTTTTAATCAAAAGTTATTCGGGTTCAAAAATTGCGATTTTTCGATTTTTTGAAAGTTCAACCGCGGTTATCTAGAAAACTATGCATTCTACGAAAAAACTTGTAGAGATATTTTTTGCTTAAAATGACCCAAAAAATACAAAAAGATGTTTTGTTTTGCGAGAAATAGCTGTTATGTAATTCCTCAAGTTCTTTGTCTATAACAATCTTATCGACATCCGGATCAACTGTTACCCAAAAAATTCGTATTCTACGGGTCAAAATATATAAAGAAAACTTGGGTAAGTCCATCTGAATTAAGGAGGCCGTTGTACCCCCCCTGGCGACAGGACTAATTCCTTTAGCCAAAAATTTATAATTTGAGACATTATTAACATAATTTTATGCATTATTAACATAATGCATACCATTAGTTATTTAACATTAATAATGCATTAATCAAACTTTAATTAATTGATAGTAATAATGCATTATTAGCATAATAATTGCTCAGTTTATACATTATTTGAAAACGATTTTAGGATTAGAAATCCAAACATCAAAATTTGAGACAAGAAAATTTCGATTTTTTTCGATGTGTATGTTTTGTTCACTTGACTTCAGTTATAGGTTGTAGATTGCATCGAAATATCTCGCGTTGTGTACATTGTGGACAGTGGGCATGTATCCTACATTATCCTACATCGATGTTTGCAGATTTCAAAAAGGTTTTAGCTCATACTATCAATCACTTCTGGACGAGTACTTCACTAAGTACTTAAACCTGTTTGTCTCTGCGCCGCACATTCTCGCGTGCTGTACCTTTGTCGGTTCTTGTTTAGCTTCATAGATTCCAAACTCGATTTGGAACTCGAGATTCCAAAGGAATAAAGTTTCTTGCTACCTGAGATTGCTTTGTTTCTCCCTTTTTTTGTCAGTTTTTTTTGTGTTTCAAATCCATTCGTGTACCACAATCTAAGAAGTGGATGATCGTTCTCGGCCGAGCTTGCACGCCGGATAAAGCTGAAGGAAAACATAGTATCGTCTGACACCTAGAGTTGTGCAGTCTTTAGGGTTCCATTCAGTTATACACTCACTTCCCATACGCAAGGTGACGCGCAACTTGAAGTGACCACGATCGAGCATGAAGAGTTTCTTTATTAGGACATGGTCCCGCGTTTCTGGTAGGAGTTCGTTATCTGAGTTTTGAATAGGCAACTGTACCACTGGACTGACAGAAAAAATTCGAAGTCACGAGTGAAATATAATTTGACGATGGATGTTTCCGTGAACGGTCATTATTGATCCACATTGGAAGATGTAAAGACGCCAAAACAACCGAAATATTGAAATGGTAAAACTGAAATTAACGTTTATATCTGGGTTGACACTAAGTGCGTAACCTTATACTATTTATATTAAAGTGTCTTTTTTATAATTGATTTTCATATAATAGTGATTTTTTTATAATTTTTGGACGGTAATAGACATAAATTTGTCAAGTGAATAAATCTGAAGCTTATTTCCTACTTCCTTTTATCAATTATGCAGCTCTATTTAAAAACCAATTGCACATAATGTTTAGTACTAATTATTAATAAGCCGGTCCTGTATGTGGTGCTGCAACGAAAATAAAGAAACTTCTTGTTTTCAGCTGGTTTCATATTAATTATTCAAAAGGGGCTATTTATAAACTTAATGGCGGTTATCGGCTCTTTGTAATTTAAATTTACAACATTATTATCAGATTTAAGAGAAATATAAACAATGTTTAATTTGATCAATGATATTGAGGATCGATGAGACAAGTTCAGCCGTTGTCTTGACATTTTATAGACCAGATTTTAGCAATAAGACGTCTTCGGTGTACCCATTTGTTTTTTTTTGCCAAAAAAGAGTATATGGAAATGGACATCAGTTATAAAATTGTTTATACTTTACTATTTTTGTTGGGAATAAGTCACAATTTTACTTTAAAATTACGTTTATTTGACGTTTCGATTTCCACTTCAGAAATCGTTCTGAAAATCTTTAGAATTCTGCTTCGGCCGTCATCATGTTAACAATTTCTTGAAACCTTTCACTCTCGGCTGTTGCGCGAATTAAGTCTTCTGCTGTGGAACCACACCATTGTCTAATATGACGCAGCTATGAAAGTTTGTTTCGACCAATCCAGCTCTTTCCCTTCACTGTAGTGGATGATACATATTTAGGTCTTGTAGTGGTGACAGTAGATTGGTAACAAATATATGTATTTGGGTGATCCTGCAGTATGTCGTGGGACTTGTTAAACACAGAAAAATAATTTCTTCTTTTACAGTAGAGCTTTGCAGAGCCTTAGAACTTTTGATTGAAGGCGCTAAATCTTGTTTAGGTTTGTTTCGTTGGAAGTTCCCCAGATATTTATGCAATACGTCCAGATGCATTTCAGTGCACATTTGTAAATAAGCACTTCGTTGCCTAGGCTTAGGCGTGGCTTTTAATTTATGAATCAGTACATCTTTCTGTATATGAGTTTAAGTGACAGTCGTTTGTTCCAAATATGCTTATGCCATGTAAGGCGGCTGTCTAGCTAAATCTCATAGTGGTAGGGGAGCCCAAGCGGGGATTTTTGCAGTTACTCGAGCTCGTCAGAAAATCACATGGGGAGAAACCTTGTACCCTGTAAATGTACCCCTATCATATATTGGATCTTAATACAGGGGAGTTCGTTAAGGGGGGTTCGAAAAAAAATCTCTCCTTAGAAAAACTCGAAATCGTCAGATTAAGATAAGATAAGGTAAGTTAAGTGGATGCAGAACAATGTATATTTCAAAAATCTGACGGTTTCAGCGGGGCGTAACAAAATGGGTGAGTCACAAGAAAAAAGCGAATATTTCTTGAAACAAACGTCGAGATCGAAAAACTAAAAAATACCTGTTCAATATTTTTCAAAAATCTATCGAATGATACCAAACACGACACCCTACGGAGAGTGATGGGGGGTAAATTTTAAATTTTAAATAGGAACCCCGCAATATTTCGCGAAACGAAATGAACATCAGATCGAAAAACTACAAAATACACGACGTATTCAATATTTTTGAAAACCAAATCTCTCGAATGACACCAAACACGACCCCCCGGAGGTGGGGTGGGGGGTTACTTTAAAATATTAAATAGGAGCCCCCATTTTTTATTACAGATTTGGATTCCTTAAGTAAAAATAAACAACTTTTTGAAAAAACGATTGTTGGAAATGGAAAATTAAATTAAAGAATGGAAGGTCCCCACTTAAATGGAAAACCTTACTTAACTTTTTTTGGTTTTTGGACCTAATCTTCACAACCCTTATAGGTCCCCTTAACGCTCGAGTAACTGCAAATTTAGCATACTTTTCTCCCCTACTCCCTATATTGTATTGTTTTACGTCACTTTTTATTAGAAGTGAAGTGTTGTTACAGGTTTGATCAAAGGCATTGATCATCTTCCTTAGTGTAAACGTAATGTGTGTTAACTTGGAGCTATTAGCTTTAACTACCTACACAGTTTGAACCATATTTCAAGTCTATTTAGGTGACTTTGTAGTATCTAAGTCAAAAATTATCTTTGACCACAATAGTGAGACTACAGCAACCAGGAGGTGACCAATTTTTTATGTCAGATACGAACAATTTGATACAAAGCGATTGGATGTAAGGTAGGAAAAACTGACTGGCTGCTATTCCTGATGTGTGAGATTAGTGTCAGCAAACTTTTTAAGATTAATGATACCGTTAGAAAAGATAAGACATCCTTTTTGAATAGCAGCACAACTAAAAGAAATTACAAGAAACTAATAACTTATTATCTTCAGTTTACGACATAAAGCTTCATGACGCCTCGCACTGATGGATCACCCGTTATTATTACAAAAACAGCGTTCATGTGATCTACTTATATGAGAAATTTCGATCTGAAGTGCATAACATGACGGTAATCTTCAACTAGGAGCCGCGATGCAATTCTCATGCAGTCTGGGCAACGGTTACAGGCGCCCGCGCACAAGGTAAATGCATCTGACCTGGCGGCAGGTTGAAGGGCGACGTCGCCGTGGTCGAAAGGGGGCCCAGAAGGGGGGTCGATAGTCGCACTTCCGTTCTTCTAAGAAGAGACGCTCTTCTAATTTTTTAGTGTCTGAAGTTGACACCGCATCGTGGGAATGTTTGCGCTTACGGCGTATGATTGTTCGCCTGCACGGAGTGGTGGACGATCTAAAGAGAACTTTATGTTAACGACCGTCGTATGTTGTGATCAAATCTAGATGAACTATCATGTTTTCTTAAGGAAATCCGTTAAGCTGGTTTATGGCGATCCAGCTCATTCTACAGTTCTTTTAAAGTCCTCCCTTTTTAGCACTTTATTTCTTGTAATAAGGTACAGGGGTGCCCAAGTTGCTGGACTAACTGTTCCCTATTTTTACTTTCTTTTGTGTAACGATATTTCAAGTGGCAGTCTGATTTCTCACATTTCTATTTATTTTTTTTTCTAATAATATTCTATTTCTGTCCGTTACTAATCTATTCACTCGTCTATTAAGAATTCTAAGGGCCGATTTCTCATATCGAGTTAAACTCCAGTTTAACCTGAACTTCTAGTGAACACCAGTTTAAAGTCAAAATCGTCTTTCCCAATTCACGTTAACCAGTGGCAGTTTAAACTACGTTCAGCTTGAACGCTAAAATTCGGGCGTTCACAACCCAGTTCAGACGATTTTAAGGATTACGCATGCGTTGTATTATTGCAACTTGACATGAAACGCTGTCACAATATAAATATAACCTATTATATAAAGCATGACGATAAACGATAACATTATTCTTATTAGATTTATTTATAATTATTAAAATGACTGTTTGACTATAAATACTTAAATTTAACTTTATTCAGAAACAGCATAAAAAAAGGTCATACAAAATGGCTATAGTTTTACCTTTTGCCATCTATTTGCATTTCTAGAAAGCTGTAGAACGTGAACTGACAATGAGAATTGCATTTCCAAACAAAACCGAAGTTCAAGGATGAACCTCAGTCAATTGAACTATTATAGATCAACTCAGGTATGAGAAATCGACCCTAAAATGATTACTAAAATTACATCTACTAAAATTACGTCTACTAATTTGATATTTAAATTATTATTCCAATCGATTATAACATCTAGAAGCCAATAGAAGAGATTTTGACAAATGACAGATATGCAAATAATGCCTGGGATAATGAACACAATGGAGACCATGGGACAGAGTACAAAGGAAGATGCATGTATTTTATCATACAGAGTACCTATGCAACACACAATACTAATATTCCCAGGAACAGAACCGCACAAAGCACATCAAAATAATGCAGAAACACATACCTACACTAATCAGAATTTGATGTACCATAGAGTATAAAAAATCCACCCTCATATGGCTCAAAGTATGGCTGTTGCCTACAACACCACGACCAAGTATGTCAACTTCATTTTGATAATACATAATCTCATCAACATCATAACATGACGGTTATATACTCTTGTTTGACGCAATTTTCTTAATCGTTTTGGAAAAGGATTTCAAGAAATATAATTGTCATTATTGTCTGTAATTGTGTATAATTGTCATTGTAATATTAATATCAACTGTGACTACTCTCATATCAACATAATATTTATATTTTGTCAGATCTATTAATCATTTTAATACTTAGGTATTATTTTATCGTAGATTTTCAACTTTGTCTATTACAGCTTTATTGCCTCTTTGTAGTAGTGCTTTGGTAATTTTTCATATCGATCTTTCAGAATAAGAAAATAATTCTAATGGAATCATAACTTAATATAGATCAATTACTTATACATACTCTCAGATCGTTTCGAGTTTACTATTTTTGAATGCAGCACCGTCTATAACAGATCCAGTGTTACTGGTTTGTTCACATAATAACTTTATTAGATTTTATTTTTAATTCTACACCCTGTATAACATAAATTATGGACCATGAGACCTGGTCGAATTATTTATTAACACAAAGTCCATTCACCCAATATCTATTGTCTTCACCGCGGTGAACTTCTTACCTGGACTTGCGGTTGGGTATACCGACACCCCAGACATTATAATTAAAGACTACACGAAAACCCGAAAAAATTATATTTAATTTAACAAGATACTTTGGCAAATCTCTAATTTAGTTTCTTTTTGTTTCAGGCTGCAAAATCAAGGCTCTCCGTGCGAAGACCAACACTTACATCAAGACTCCGGTTAGAGGCGAAGAACCGGTGTTCGTCGTGACAGGACGCAAGGAAGATGTCGCCAAAGCCAAACGAGAAATCCTTTCAGCAGCAGAGCATTTCTCACAGATTAGAGCTTCCCGAAAAAACAATTTAGCTGGATTAGGATCAGGCGCCAGCACACCACCAGGCCCACCAGCTAATATCCCCGGTCACGTTACCATCCAAGTAAGAGTACCTTACCGCGTAGTCGGTTTGGTAGTCGGGCCCAAGGGGGCTACCATCAAGAGAATCCAACATCAAACTCACACATACATCGTCACACCCAGCCGTGATAAAGAACCAGTATTTGAAGTTACCGGATTGCCAGAAAGTGTAGAATCAGCCAGAAGAGAAATCGAAGCTCACATCGCCATGCGTACTGGTAATGGAACTACCATCAACGGCTTGCAGGCTTTAAACGGCTTGGACGATAATGATCTGATTGCTTCCTTGTATAAATCTGGTCTGAGTTCCCTTCTCAATTACATGGAGCCCACTACAGATAATCCATTTCCGACAATGACATCTTCAACCGGTAGCAGTGGAGCTTTTTCTAGTTCAGGATCCTGCTCAAGCAGTTCCTCAAGCAGTGGCGGCAGGGACCTCGGAGCGATCTGGAGCTCCAATGACAGAGATGAAGGTCTAGGCGATTCCCCTAGCTTTGATACATCCACAGCTCTGTCGAGCATCTGGTCATATCCAACTGTGTCAGCTCCCTCGAGACCATCACCAGCCAACAGCACAAGCCCCGCAGATTCATTGCTCAGCTCAACCACCAAATGCTTAGTGTGCACCGATGCCAAAGTAACGCACGCATTGGTACCCTGCGGCCATAACTTCTTCTGCATGGATTGTGCGACTAGAGTATGTGAGGGCAGCGAGTCTCAATGTCCAGTTTGCTCCCTTCCTGCTATACAAGCGATCCGCATCTACTCGCCCAACCCTTAAGCCCATCATCGGCCACTGATCGATCTCGCTCCAACCACCTCCGCATTCCCTGGGCGCGTATGCCCCGTGTTCAACTTCAGCTTCGGTACCGCTCTTAACTTCACCCTCACGAACATACAACGAATGCTAAATTTTCTACTTTTAGTCTTAGTTTCTTTTCCTATACTTTCGGAATCACTTTTTTGTTTTATATTTTGTTATTTTAGGTATAAACTTTATTTTAATCGGTGTGTAGTTAAGAGACTGACCGAATTGAAGTGTAGTCATCTTCTAATGCCAGTTTAAACAGTTTCTTTTATATTGTATCACGGTTTTGATAGTATTAGAGTTATATTGGTTTATTTTATATTTTTACTTTTGTGTATGTATTCTAATTTCGTCGTTTATAAGCGTAAACATAAAAAAGACAAGACGCTACACTACAATTAGAATTTTATGATACCGGTAAGTGTTTCGTTATTTTTTTAAATATATTTTTTTAAGTTTCGCCATGTGAAGTGTCACATTATGAAAGTCTGAAAACAGCAATTCTCAAAATATTATTTAAGATATAAAACTGAAAAATTTTAATATAATATATGGATAAAAAACATAGCAAAAATAATAAAAAATATATATGATAACTGAAGTGAGAATTAGTTTGGTAGTCTGAAAGAAAGATGCCTGGTTGTGCGGTGAGAATAATGCAAATTTAGCAAGGTTGGAAGCAGGGGCCACTAAACATATCGCTGCCAACATCCTGTACATTCTTATTCATCTGCAATAACAAAGTGGTTCCATTGAATTTAATTCTTGAACAAATTTTGCTATTTATGGCCACAACAATGACTGGATACCACCTTACGAACATAATTTAACAATTATCAATTAACGCCTTAATATAGTTTTCCCAAACTGTACCTATATCTTGTTGAATTCTATTATTTACAAATACATACTATCATTAAGTAATAGTAGACCCGCAATTTTATTAGTTTTAATAACTAAACGCAATTTTTTGATTTTATGAAAATTTTGACCAGTATTAACACTTAATAAATCCTTTTGACTGCGCCAATTTTGTTAAAGTTACATATAATATTAGCGGGAGCGTTCATTTTGCAAGATTTTGAGAATGTGGGATATTGGCGGCGTCTGGAGATTGGTAGGGGGCCTTACGGCTGTGATCAATGCCAAAACTGCCACTCGCCGCTTCGCAAGTCGTCGGAAAGGAGTTCACCCCCCTAATAACGAAATACATATCCCTTATTGTTAGTTGATCAGTGGTTGTTGCTATTGTTCTGTTATGTGATGTGATACATATATTTCTATATTTCTATAAGTTGTGAGAGATTTTATAATGTAATATAAATTATTTATATTGTGTAACTCTACTGGAACACCGGCAGTCTTGCGATGCGGCTTTTGATAGTTGTATAACAAACTAAAAATTATGCCCCAACAGGGCCCATCAGCTAAATATTTATTAGATAAATTTCAATTTTGGTCCAACTTGAAAGGTTCGTCAATTCTTGGGGATTTTTGGCTTAGGCTTGTGATTATTTATGGCAGCATCATTACTACGTAGAAGTATTAAGATTCTTAAACCCCCAAACTGTATATCTAAAAAAAAAAAGATATAGCCCACGATCAATTTTGTTCAGTATTTTAACTTTCATTCAGAAGTATTAAATTCTGTTTTGATTATCCCAGTGAAAAGTATTTAATAAGTATTATTGTGATTAGATCAGCTTTTTGTATCAAAATATTAAGAATTGATCACATATAGAATTTACGAACCTATAAATACAGAAGAGGCGCCCACAAATCACGTGGTTAAAGAATAATAAGAAACACAAATAGTAATGACATAAATGTAAAAATCTTTATTTTGTTCCATTTCAAATTTTGATTATCTTTAACTGGTTGGAGATCTAACCAACGGAGTGCTATGTAGGGCAGCCCTTTATGAACAAAATTAAATATTAAAATAATATAGAATTTAGCGTGGCCCCCTTTCCTGCGTCACTTGCTTGGATCCTTCAGTATTCACATGTCACCCCTTACCCCGGTTCGTCCGGGTTGTTTTTTTCGTGCATTTCTCCCCTTGCCTGCACTTTTTTTAGTAGACAATTTAGGCCTCACCCTAGTGTCGGATTATCCTAGACGACCGATAGTGGGACTATTCATTATCCACTATTTTTAATATGCACACAAAGACATACGATGCGCATAGAAATGATAATGTAAAGGGTAAAGGGCATAGGGTAGTGCTGTTCTGCATATCTACATTACTAATTTTGCATTTATTGTTATTGAAAACATCATTATATTGCAGACAACTAGAGTCTTAAAAGTTGTTGTTTTTTTTTAAATTACAATGTATTTGTTCATGCCCCTACCAAGTATCATCATCCAATATTTAGATATTTTCATTAGACTCATCAGTTTTTTATCTAATGAGCTGTTTTTAGCCCAAAATGTGATTTTTTATTTGAATTTTTAGGTCACTTTTCTATTTACAATAAAGCTCTAGCTATATTTTGTTATTTTTTTAGAAAAATCTAAACTTACAAATCATTATTTTAAAAAGTATCCCTATATGTTTTATTTGTTATATAATATATAACATGTTATATGCTTATATTATAAGTAAACATCTTTTTGACGCATTTTTTATATGTAATGGTTCACACTCTCTAAAAATCATTCTGTCTTTTTTACGACTAACTCATCAGTTTCTATCTTTCACCTTTCTCTTATTTTTCTTCGTCGTCATCTTTATTTTAGTTCCAGTATATGAATTTTTTCTTCCAATTCATTCTATCGTTATTATTGTCACACCACCTTTTTGGACACATTTTGAATATTTACTTTTTATTCCTGCACAGTACTTCTATACCTACATGGAACATATTTTAAAATACATAGTACAGTGGACATATTCTAAAGGTGCCGGTGGGGGATGGCGTCTAGCGCAGTATTATAGTCGGTGTATGAGAGAGAAAGTATTCGAAATAATGAAATAACAAATTTGATATTTATTTCATTATTTCGAATACTTTTTCTCTCATACACCGACTATAATACTGCGCTAGACGCCATCCCCCACCGGTACCTTTAGATTCTATGCACTGTACGTTTGTAATTGTTCTAAACCACTCAAGCTGTATCGTTTGTGGTTCCTTCACAGTGCCACAAGCTCCCTTGAAATTGTTGAGATAATGTGTAAGAAATTATTCAAGCAACTACATCGCACGTATTGTGAAAGCATCATTATGTCTTTGAAGGCGTTTTAGATGTAGTGGTTATGATGTGTCTATGACAGGATAGCCGTTCTCTAGAAAATGGTCTATCGAAACTCGTTGCCTGGCGCAGACTGGCTTTCATGCGCTTATATACCTATTAAATATATATATTAAGAAACTATATTTTGTTTTTATTTATTTTTTTATTGTAGAATTGGAAAAAATCGTTATTAGATATTATATAAATTTATATATATTTTATTATTATTATTGCTTAGCCAGTCTGAGTCAGCCTGAGAATAGTTCGTGACTTAGTTTTGTTTGTACGTTTGTATATAAGTTGTTGTTTTATAACTATAATACCATATTATTACAATTATTATTTTATTTTTTTACATATTTTTGTGAAGATATTTAACTATGAATGTTAGTACAAGTACATGTCCACAGTTGAGTGCAGAATGACTGTTTGAGAGTACGCTGCTGACCTCAACACAACACAGGATTTATTACAAATGGATCCAGATATTCTGGATACCTTTGGTATTGATGCGTGTTCTTTATGTTTAGTCTTAGTGCATTCTAAACTATAAGTTTATAAATATTATTCATTGCAACGATAATTATTTTTTATTAAATTTTACTTATAATTTCTGATCCATTTTAATAAAAATTACCAAATTTTAATAAAGATTATTACATAAATAAATTGCATAGATATATTTTTATAATTGCTTTCAAATTCGTAAGTACTTTAGATCAATTTGGTTTACTCAAAAATTTGTTTTTGCAAATTTTATATCTATTAACGCTTCAAGATTTCACAGAGACTTGCGCATTCACAATAGTTTAGTTTTGTTTCAGAGTGTAAGCTTTTAGAACGGACACACATCTTATGGAAAAAATAAAGTCACTCGAATACAATAAACTTTACATTAATAGATTCGTCTCAAAATTACAGTGATTTTGTATTATTGCGCCAAGTCTAAATTTTAATTAACAAGGGCGTAAATTGTAATTAAAGTTTATCGAAATCACATTTTTGAAGTTTATAAAAGTGTAATTCATAAATATGTACCTACTATTAGTCTAATGCTAATGGCTATTGAAAATAGTTTCCCAGTGTCAGTTTTACAATAGGTGAACAATATACTTTTGTGCTACTGATCAATTTATACCTACTTTATTATCAATAAGATAAGATTAAGCCTTTTGAAGAAAGATTTACAAACTGGCGATTTACAACATCTTTTTTCTCTTTTTGCGCACGTACACTCGCATCTGATTTTATATTTATATCAATTTACGCCCTAATTAAGCAAAATTCAGAGTTGGCGCAATGATATGAAATTACTATAATTTCGAGATGAATCTAGCCATGTTAATTTTATTTCATTTGAAGGACATTATATTTTCCATAAGATGCATGCGGTGTCCTTTATTAATCGAAACAGGTTTTTATTTATCTAAATCTTTACTAATTATTTTAATAAAATTTTCTGTACAACATTGAAAGTTTAATGTGTACTGCTTATCGAGCTTTTACATTTTCTCTAAAATTTTTGACAGTAGTATTTAACAAAATATGACTAGTATTACAATGGTGTTGACAGCTTTTTAAACTAGAGTTAATTTATACAAAAGTATCAACTTTGTATAAAAAAATAACTGTGCGCGTAGCTTGCTTAGATACCTACTTGGAAAGTGTGGTCTTGATGTTAAATCAAGGCTTTGCTTTTACAGCATACGCCTTCAGTTGTACGACATATACGTACTTAATTTATAATTGATATGTTTAGCTCATATATTATATATATAATAGCTCATTCAACTACATGACCAAAATCTACGCAATAAGTATTACAGTATTTCAATAGAGCTACGCAAGTTCATTATTAAATTTAAGAGCATTTCTGGAAGACGAAATATTTGACATTAAAAAATAGTGATCTAAATCGCGCAGTGTCTCCTGCATTGTTATTGTGCTGATCAAAGTAAAAGTATTTTACAAGAACTGTAGATAAGTTTAGTTAGAATGTAGTATGAAGAAGTTTAAAGGTCGAAATTAAATCCTGTGTTGGTTTAAGGGATGCTGTGAATAGTATAATTACATTTTTAATTAGTTATATATTTATATTGATATTTTAGACAAAAAGTATCCTGGAAGTGATTTCTTTTTTGTAATTTTTTATTGGTTTTTGAATATTAAATGTATAAGTGTGTTTTCTATTTAGAAATTTATAAATTAGTACGAATTTTTTAAATAGTGACTGACCTTACGCTTAAGCGGTCTCAATCTAGAGGGCAGTGAAAGTCGGGGGGCGGTAAAATTTTTTCTAATATTTAGATGCTGAGTACGAAACAAGACTACACCGCCGATAGCCACTTTGACTGAACCTTAGAGCGCTAGCAAAATAATAATTAAGATTTTTGACTTTTTTTATATAAATTTAATTGCTACCAAATAAAATTTTCGTGATTTATATTTTTTGTTTTTTTTTATTTTCCTTTTTTTGCTATCTCGGATATGGCAACTGTTTAAACATAAAATTGGTCCTTTAACAAATATTATGTACTAACAGCTCTTTTAAGAAATCTTTCAATAAAATATTAGCCCTTTTTAATTTGAGAATACACCGCACACACAATGTTTTTTAATACCGTTTTCATTGATTGAGTACAATAAACAACCCATGGGACAGTTTTCAAATAATACATAAAATCTTTTAGAAACAGCAGGTTCAGATTTTATAGAAAATGTGATTTTTTTTATCAAGGACCAAAACAGAATTTGAGTCACCACCGCAAACACATAAGGCCCTATACTAGGAATGGAGATATGACAAAAATGTGATGTGAAAACGACAAAACAGCATTCTCGGGATGTGGATTTCTATAAGTCTATCTATCTATCTATCTAATTGGCCTTCTTCGGTCCATCTTTGGACATAGGCCTCCCCAATCCTTTGCCATTCTTCTCTGTCTGTCGCTACAGTTATCCACCTAGAGCCCACGTGCTTCTCGATATCATCTGCCCATCTCATTTGGGGCTTTCCTCTGCTTCGTTTATATTCCGATGGTCTCCAATTTATAAGAATTTTGTTCCGTCGGTCTTCGTTTTGTCTTATAGTGTGTCCGGCAAATCTCCATTTCAGTTTTGCAACTTCTTGTCTAACATCTCTAACTTTGGTTTTCTCTCTTATCCACTCGTTTCTCTTTTTATCCATTAGTCTTATGTGCAACATTTGCTTTTCCATTGCTCTTTGCCTTTTTATGATGTTTCCCATGTTTACTTTTGTAAACGTCCACGTTTGGGAACCATAAGTGAGAACAGGTAGTACGCATCGATTGTATACCTTCGTCTTAGGATATCTTTTGTTTTATCGGGAATTTGGTCTTGCTGTAATTCATATTATCTATTTTTCCGGCTTCTATGTCGAGTTCTTTCATCATTTCAAACAATTCTTTTTTATCGGTTATCAATACGATGTCACCAGCGTATCTTAAGTGGATCAAGCGTTGTCCACAAATTTTTATCCTTTTTCTTTCCATTCTAATCTTTTAAAAATATCTTCCAGAGCCTGATTGAAAAAGTTTCGGTTATATTGGGTCACCCTGTCTCACGCCTCTATAAGTTTCTAATATAATAAAAATAACTTATTTCTCTTTCGTGCGCTCTATGTTCCCCCTGAAGGTATAATCAATCTTACTAGTTCTGTATTACATTTTTCTATGTTACCTGCTATTTGCACCGAATTTTTTCAGCATCATCAGTGACATCATAGCTCGTTATGAGACAAAGCCTTCTTCAGAACAATCCTCTATTCACCACCGTCTCTGGCAACTCTTCTCCATGCTCTAAGTCCAATAGATTTTAAATCTTCCTCCAAGTATCCTCCACTAAATTTAAAATCAAGATGCAGTAGAAATAAACAAACAAAGACACGTTAAATGCTACTAGGAGCACTCCCGAATCATAATTTACAATATATACATTGTAAATCCCAAATCATGATTTCCAAAGTTTATAGATTGTAAATTAAGGTTCGGAAGTGCCCCTAGTAGCATTTAACGTGTCTTGGTTTGCTTTTTTCTACTGCATCTTGAATGTAAATTTAGTATAGATTTCCTAATGGCTCATACTCCCATTGGTCCGCTTGGTCACAAACTTCTGACTTTTGCACCTTACTCTCGTCTGATTGCATGCTCTATCTATCTAGGGCGTGATACCCTATTGAAATTTACAACGCCAGGTTCCCCGAAACTTCTATACAAGTTGCAACGCCTGCGCCACAAACCTTACCCTTTTTTGCCTGTATATATTTTTCTTTGTATTTTTTGCTCAAAACGTTTCACTATATGATCGAGATATTCTTTATGATCGAGAAAGTAAATTATGTATCAAATTATAGTTAAAATTATGATATATTACTCTTGGTCATAAAGATAGACTATAGTTCTTGGTTCGTCTGTGTAAGTGACACGTTTCTGCTCCATATGTTAGCACTGGTGTTAGTTTTTTTATAGACGGTCACGTTAATTTTTATAGACAGTTTTGAGGCAACCTTTCTTCTCAAACAGTGGTAACAGTTATTTGCAAGCACTATTCTTCTTTTAATTTCTTCGCCGATTTGTTATCTTTGGCTAATATCAAGCCTACAACTTCCAGTTCTTAATCGACAATTATTATAATTACATAATTAATAATTATTATTCATCTAGGCGTCTGATTACTTGACCTAGTATATTGCATATATTAGGTCTTTTAGGAATTTATATTTTTAGTCCCGTTATCTCAGAATATATTTGTGTTAATATGGGACGCCCAAATTACCTTTTCTAGACCAAGCTTAAATAAAAGACGCGATAGCTCATTATCCTGTCTTAGTCCATTTTTGCAATGGAATGGTTTTAAAAAATGGTTCTGGGTTCTGAACATGCTCGATGCTCCGATGTCCAGAATTATACATATTACTAGTTGGAAACCTTTCGATCTAAGAAAACACTGGAGAAAAAAGAATCGAATGATAAAGTATAGGTACACTAACTACTCGATGATTATCAAACAACCACCTCTCATATACAAAAGATTATGAGTTGTAGTAACTGAGATCACAACTCAAGGGTTCACCGTGTTAAACATTGTTAAATACCAAACTTATACTACGATCACAATAAAGATGCACTAGAAATGAACAAACCAAGACACGTTGAATGTTACGAGGAGCACTACCAAATCATGATTTACAATGTATATACAGGGTGAGGCAAATAAAGGGCCTATTAGAAATATCTCGAGAACTAAAGGCAACAGAATCATGAAAATTGGAATAAAGGGGTTTTGAAGGATGATCTATTAAATGAAAATATTTTCATCTCTTTGCAACTTCCGGTTACACCGGAAGTTGCTTATAACTTGGTTTTTTGTAATGGGATACCCTGTATATTTTTACATTTTTGGATTCTCTTCGATGTCTTCTTTCTTAAAATATGAGGTTTTGTAATATTATACAGGGTATTTTAAAAGATAATTACGTTTTTTTATTGATTTCGTAGCAAAATTAACACCCTGTAGAATTATAGTAGTTTGACATCGAAAACTCTACTTACGTTCAAATTATTTTTAATATACTCTACTATTGTTAAGAATCATTAGTGTAGCTAAATTTTTAATTTTAGTATACAGGGTTGGTCGAAACTCGGAATGAGTATTTTCTGAGTTTTCTTAAATGGAACACCCTGTATTTTAGTATTGTAATAAAATGATATTTTGTGGTACTTTTTTATTTCTTAAGCATTCCCTATACCTAACTGCTTTATTTTGTGCTTAATTGTTAATCGCACCAACAATCTTAACTAAGTAGGTATTTCGATAGCTAAACCATTATTGGTAATTTTAAGGGCCAGTCTGGATTAATATGTATTTATTTCTGAAAAATTATTTGGGATTGAGTATTTTCACGGCCAACCTAATAAAATTTTACGTATTTTTTGTTGCAATTAATGTTTAGCTTGAATCACCAATAACTCGCAAATTAAAGCAGTTAGGTATAGGGAATGCTTAAGAAATAAAAAAGTAGTATAAAATATCATTTCACTACAATACAAAAATACAGGGTGTTTCATTTAAGAAAACTCAGAAAATACTCATTCCGAGTTTCGACCAATCCTGTATACTAAAATTAAAAATTTAGCTATACTAATGATTCTTAACAATAGTAGAGTATATTAAAAATCATTTGAACGTAAGTAGAGTTTTAGATGTAAAACTACTACAATTCTACAGGGTGTGAATGTTGCTACGAAATTAATAAAAAAACGTAATTATCTTTTAAAATACCCTGTATAATATTACAAAACCTTATATTTTAAGAAAGAAGACATCGAAGAGAATCCAAAAATGTAAAAATATACAGGGTGTCCCATTTAAAAAAACGAAGTTATATAACCGGTATAACCGGAAGTTGCAAAGAGATAAAAATATTTTCATTTAATAGCCTTCAAAACCCCTAGGGGTTTCATTCAAAACCCCTTTATTCCAATTTTCATGATTCTGTTGCCTTTAGTTCTCGAGATATTTCTAATAGGCCAGTTATCTGCCTCACCCTATATACATTGTAAATCCCAAATCATGATTTACAAAGTTTATAAATTGTAAATCATGGTTCGGGAGTGCTTCTCGTAACACTCAACGTGTCTTAGTTTGTTTATTTCTAGTGCATCTTTATTGTGATTTTAGTATGACATTTCTATACTGTTTGCAATGGGTCATTAAAAAGCTGCTTAATTATTCATTTTAACCGTAAATGTAAATAACAAATAAAACAATTTCTAACACTAATTTAAAGATTAACTACTCTTTTGTTAAATGAAAAATTTAAGAAGGTGCACAATATTTTTGTAAAGCTGTGGAAAAAATGCTTTACTTCCAAATAAAGGTTTCAATGATCGTGGATTCGAACCTTAGGTACCAGACACAAATAACTTCGTGTGTTTTTTGGATCCCAATTAGATCAAATCACCACAATCTTTCGGATATAAGTGTCTCTGTGTTAAGACAATGACACCGAGGCTTTACTTAGTAGCCATGTATTTTACCGCTGACATATTTTACACAATAACAGAAAATGTAAAATGACGATTAAAAAGGTATGACCGATTGAGAAAAAACCGTCACCACCAATTTTGTGTTCAGACACATTGGCCATCCGAGAATTATAAATTTTTTCGTTTTTCATTATACGAGACCACCGCTTCGTTGTGTTCCCGCATGGTTACGTTAGTCGTTGGGTGTTGTTCTTCATTCCCTGCATGTTAGTGAGTACTGTAGTCTCTAGAATAGCTCACAAGGCACAATTTATATTAAACATTTATAGAAAAAAATTAACAAAAAAACATGAAAAGAAGAAAATCGCGTTTTATATTTTATAATATCATAAGAAGATATTTTAGTACGCGTGTAATAGTAGATGTAGCAACTTTAAATGACATTTTTTCAGTATATAATATATGTTATAATAAAATAAGTAATGTATAATGCTCAATAAGGTTGATGGCGAGTGAAGTATGGGGATTCTCCAACTAAAACCAACCACTTGCGCTTACTATATCTTAAAATCTTCATAAATGCATGTGTACTTACTTTCCATATAACATCTCTACTCTGTAAGTTGCAGAAAAATCGCCTAATATTGTTTACAAGCCTGCGTTGTTTATCTTTATGTTCCCAAATTCTCAATCTCATACAACGTGAAGTTTGTCCAAACGTAGAAAAATTGTACAATCTGTCTAATTATTGTTTTTGCTAAAACTATTATTTCGTAGTGTTTTGTACATACATATACATAAACCGGTTGGTGAATCGTAAAACGGGCTATGGGAAACTCAATGTAAAATTCTAAACTGTTGAATTCTTGCTTCCCTAATCATTTTACATCAAAAGTCATGAGAAAATATTTGTAGAGGATTGAAATCTGTATTACAAACAACAGTTAAAATTATTGTTCTGCGATTTAAACACATTCCAAAATTTTGAAAAATATCTAGATTTGCCAAAGTGGGTATGTGTGAAACAGTTGGGCCATACGTTACTGTTTAACTGACAGTGCGCTATGGACTGAATAAAACATCTTTATTATTACTTTCTCCTCAACTGAGGGTATCTTGTTAACTTTATTCTTTTTTAAAAAATAAATGATAAAACAAAAATAATGACAGTTTAAATATGGTTAATATAATAACTTCATTGTGACCGACGCAACCGTTACACACATTATTGCACTGTGTGTGGCCTAACTTTGGCGTGATACTCTGAAAAATGAATTACATTTTTAGAAAATTTTGGAATATGTTTAATTTGTAGAACAATTTTAACAGTTGTTTCCAATACAGATTTCAATCCTCTACAAATAGTTTCTGATGTCTTTTGATGTAAAATAATTAGCGAAGCAGGAATTCAATTTAGAATTTTACATTAAATTTCCTATGGCCCGTTTTTCATTCCACAACCCGTTATATCTTTATAATAATATAATGCAGTTCATACAGATTTTCTCCGGGAGGCGGGGTAGTATTTTCGGGTTTTTCTTTGTTCTTTCTGTATTACGATTGTCCGTATTTTTCCTTTGTAAAATGAATGACGATAGATAATGCCGAGATCCTAGATTATCCTAAAAATTTTCGACAGTGCTTGTTACCTACGAAGTAGACTAATTATGAAAACTAAAGTCCCATATTTATAGCTTACTGGTCATTCTACTGTGCTGTAATTCGGGGACATGTTTCCCCTTCACTTCCAAGTCAAGCCTTTAGAATCTATTCTAAGCATATTTGTATTCATATTACATGTTGGATTGTATTCTACAGTTTATACGTTGGACAGATGTGCGCTAATATGACAAATAATTAATGAAAATAAACCTTATTTGTATTATGCATGTATTTTTGGGATACATAACACATCAATTCTATTATATGCGTACGTAGCAGTTTGATGATATTAAAGAGCTTATGTTGGGCAGACATGTTTTAATAGGAAAGTAAGCATTAACAAGCATAAACCTCATTAATAATACATAAATAGTGAAAATACATTTTTTTAAAGATCTACTATTAAGTTTTTGAGATATAGTACCAAGCTTAAGCCGTCTTTTGTTCGAGAATCCTTTTAAAGTTTTCGGGTCGTAGAACGGCGCCATGTAGTTGGATTTTCTAGGTTAGGTAGTCAATGTGAAACTATATAGGCAAGTTTGGCGTGCGCCGTTCTCTAGGGCACGACTTTTACGAGGGTGCTGCAGCAACCGATGGTTTTACTAAAAGTCTTCCCGCCCGAAATCATCTAAACCATTTTTTAAAATCATATTCATTTTCATTAAATATTGTTAAATATTCCAAATTAATAATACTAGCTAATGGTGTCGAAAATGTGAATTGTTCTTTTGACAGATAAATCTTATTTACAGTATTGGCAATTCTCGAATATGACCAAACAATTTGTCAAATTTATTTTTGTTAAATAAAAAAAGGTGCTATATTATAATGGATAAGAAATGCAGCTTTAATGTATATTTCTTAAAATTTAATTTTAAATGGAACAAAAACAATTCCGGTCATGAAGATTATTAAATTCAAGAAATTTTAAAAATACATCTATACTTTATTTCACGTTATGAATGGAACGTTTGGATTATGCAGATCACTGTTGCCAACATTCTCAGGCACGTGTTGCTACTAGACTACCGCTATACGATTCAATACTTTCCAATTAGACGGCGTGGCATCGGCGCGCTTCAATCGTCCATAAGAAATACGTAGCCCTATCTACGTATCGTTTTGTTCTTAACGTGAAACGCTCTATAGCTTGAATATTTTTAATTAATCTTTTTTGGTACCCCAATACTATGCACCAGTGAATTTATACCAAATACTTGTCCACATTTCACAAGCCAACCAATGGTAACATAAATTCAATAAAATCTTAACTGTTAAAGTGAAAACAAGATCTATGCAGATATTTTGTGGATATATAGTTTGATAGATGGAGGTTACAGATCCTTTCTAACAGTTTCAACTAAAACGCTCCAGTTTTCATAAGAAATCTTATATATTTAACTAGATATACCATTTACGCAAACAACAACGTACAAGAAGGGAACACTAACTCCGACTAAAAAAGAACTATCGTTATTTATTATAAGTACATAATGTTAGATTGGAAAAATTTCGATTAACGTTCAAAATAGCATTTTTTTAGAATGAAGAAGTTTTTCCCATTCGTGCCTTTTATATAAGTTTGCGATTGTATTTATATTCGACTGGCGATTCCTGCAAAGTTCGTGATCCACCGAAATTAATTTTTCATAGGTATCAAGGTATAATACAAATTTTTGGAAATCCTAATAACAATCCAACTAAAGGCAAAAAAAGATTGACCTGGAATAACAACAGGCGCTTCATTGATACACAACTTATTAGCAAATATAATACCTCACCAGCAAATATAAGCCTCACCAGCAAATATAACACCATTAGCGAATAAAAGATTTATAAAATACAAGTCAATATTTACAAATAAGAATTTAATGCTTAGTGCCTTAATTAAAATACAAAAAAAAATATTTCCAGACTCAAAAATAATTTATCTAGGTATTTTTTATTATTTTGTTGAAAATTTCTAAGAGCCTTCTTTTTGTCTTTCTTGTCTAAATGATGCAAGATACGAATTAATTTTTTTTTAATTCAAAAAACACGTCACAATTCCATAGACATGCTTCGTTTCTATATACAGTGAATCCTCGGTTAACCGAAATAATTGGGGGGAAGGCCGTTTCGGATAACAAGAATTTCGGTTAAAAATATCATTGTTTTTTTGTATTCTTCTTATATCAAATTACATGGTATTGGAGAGATATAGCTGCAAAACATCTTTATCAAAAAAAACACAGAAGAAAATAGCAGATTTCTTTAAAAAAATACTCACTCGTATGTTCATTTTCCTTAATTTTATTGCTTTTTTTTAAATTCACTTTTTATTGACGAACTTTTTGTAACTGTCAGCCATTTCGGTTAAGCGATGTTTCGGTTAAAAGGGTTTCGGTTAACGGAGGTTTTACTGTAATTCAATTAATTGAAGTGTCTTTTCATTCGTCCATTACATATTGAAAAATTATTTACACATAGTATGTACCTACAAGTTTTCACGACTACACGGCAAACAGCCCTCTCAACTCTCAAAACTAATTTGTAAACAAAAATTGGTACTTCCCAATGAATTAGTTCGCCACGTTTTATCCACTGTTCACACGGTAAACAAATTTCCTTTGATGATTCGCTGACTTACTGACATCGGTTGGAACATGTGCGAATGCGAACGAATTCGTTCGGTCGTGCTTGATTCTCTGCTCTGTACAAACACAATAATTTTAACGAACGAATTCGTTCGTTCGTTAGTGTTCGCTTTAATTTAAATTCACCTAATAAACGTTTTATTTCCAATCTAATACTCGCATAACAATTCATAGCTTCCCTAACGTTTTTTAATACACCTTCCGGAAGTTCTAAATTTATATGAAATATGTCACCAGCCAAGGAATAGAAAGAGAAAGCGAACATCCTATTAACGTGTTCCAACATCTGTACCAAATTGTTAAAGGCATTAGCTACGGTATAGAAAGACACTACTACTAAAAATAAACCAAAATAGTGCCAAGAAATGACGAGTTTCGAATACTTTATCCGAGTCTGATGACCAGACAACTTAAAAAGCATTTCTATCTCGTTTTTATGAGTACTTTAACGAAATGAGTGGCTTGAAGCGCTAGTTTTGTAGTTTTCCTCGATGTAATTTATTCATGACTAAGCTAAAAAATTTCGTCGCACATTGTTGGCGTCACTTGCAAATTACTTTACATACAATATTGTTATATTCTTCAAATTCAAAAAGTCATAATGGACGTTAGGATTATTACCCTAACTATTCATTACACTCGTGTTATATTCATTATGATGATGTTTCTTCTTTTACTAAGACTTGTCTTAAGAAGAACTAGGACGAAAGGTGGCGATAGAAAGAGTGAAATAGAAAAATGTACCAGAAAAAGATAAAAACTGAAGATGGGATTCTTCACCACAACGTGAAATAGAGAAATTTCTCTCAAAATTTGTTATTTATGACCCTTAAGCTAATACCAAACCCTAATTTATTGCCTCTTTTCGCTCTTTTGATTGTCCTGAGGAGCGTAGATCATTTTTCGATAAATTGGCGGTAAAATGACACACTTCAAAGAGATTTAACATACAGATGCTAAAACGTCCCCCTCTCGACTGTGCTAGGGAGCTGATACGATCAGTGCCGTGGTAATTTTAATATGCAGTGGTCTAACTACGTTGTGTTAAGACTTATCATTTTATGATTTAACCCACTTAATAAAAATTCTACCTCCCACACTGGTAGTGGATCCAACCGATTTTATCAAAAATTAAATATTTATTAATTGCACAGTAACCGTGTTCTGTTTCCTTTACTCTAGTATATATTTTCTATCTCTTTTTGCCGACCGACGTTTAAATAGGTAAACCGCTTCAACACGTTCTTCAACTCATCGTTGGTCCGAACCTTTAGCATTCTTGCGTGGTTTATTCCAAGGAATAACTTTTACAAGGTGTAATGACACGTTCAATTTCAAACCAAATTCGATACATACTTTGATTCTTCTTCTTCTTTAAGTGCTATCTCCGCGACGGAGGTCGGCAATCATCACAGCTATTCGGACTTTAGAGACGGCTGCTGTGAAAAGTTCATTTGATGTACATCCGTACCATTCTCTCAGGTTGCTCGGCCATAATATTCTGCCTCTCCCTATGCTTCTTTTTCTTTGAATCTGTACCCGCATAATCAATATATTTATTACATACTTTGATTACCGCTATACAATGTCTGCATAGCGTCCTTACTGTTAAAAAATGTCATGTGCAAAAAATATAGTGGACATTTTTCAAAAACGATTTTGAATTTATTATATTTAGTAAAGAGAAGGCTTAGTCATTTATTTTTAATTGCCGCTGTGGGACATCTGATATGTCAATATTTGTTCGCTCTACTCTTCACTCTCATTTTACCTATTAAAGACGGGAATATAGTATTCTTTAAACTTGCTAACGAAGTAACAAACTGTGTACAGTGTAAATGGTATATTCAATTTTTATCATTTTTTTAAGGTTCCAAATTGATAAGTAAAAAAAATCACAGAAGTTTTTCGGTCGAATCAGACCATCATCACTGTCAACGTCTAGGTACATTGGTAGTTAAAACTAGCCACATAAATGGGTCAAAATATCGTTAAATTACATTATTTAATCATTTAAATTTATAAACATTACGACATGAGTCAATGTTAACACTAGAAAGTCGGAGGGGCCAATTTGGCCCCTGTTGCGATTTAAAGTTATTGTAGTTTTTTTATTTGAGGCAATAATATTTTCATATTTTATGACTTTTAATATTTTGATACAAAGCCTTATTTAAAACAAAAAAATATTGTTTACTAAATTTATTTAATGGTTTTTTAACAAATCTACCATAGAAGTCTAAAGGGGCCAAATTGGCCCCGTGTAAGTTATTATCGTTTTCTGGGAAATTCGACGATCCTTTATTTCAAATTCGTGTAGAATGGGTAAAATTATATTTATGTATGTTTATTGTAAATGGTGACCCTTATACTGGTACTGATCATCTACGTAATAAAGATACAATTGTTGGCGAACACAAGTGACGCGTCTTTATACTACAAAAGTAACTTCAATACGATGGCCTATTTACGTGTTTTATAATACTCTTGACTTGGAAGCAATAAATGCATGGATTATTTGTAAATAAATAACTGGAACTAGACTAGTTTTCGTAAGTTTATTCTTCGGCTGTGTGAAGCATTTAATGGGCCCCATACCTTGTCTCCCGAAATCTGGAACTACGTCTAGCAACACCAAGTCTACCAACAACTATCACTGTTACTATCCAAAGACGAAAAAAATATCAGTTGAAAATATTTTGTAAAGGAAGTCATACTTCCAACCATTGCCACGGTTGTAAAAAGGCAATGTGTGGCAAATATCAAAAACTGCAAATTGTATGGTGTTCCGAATGCTTTTGATGGGCAGCGAATGTGTTAAACAATAAAAGTAAAAAATAAAATTAGATTCTACCGTCTAGAGTAGATTTAATTTCTTTAAACTGAGTTTTAATTGATTAAAGAACGTGGGGCCAAAATGATCCCTTCCGGCTTTCTAGGTAGGTATGCTAAGCCAGACTTTCTAGTGTTAAAGGAAATAAAAATTAGGGAAATATTTACATCCCTACCCGAAATGCACTGCAAACTGCAACTGAGTTGGTCTTTGGCCAAAGTTGGTCTTTGTTTATCACCATAGCACCACGTGCATTTCGAGCAGGGATGTGTATATCCCCTTGTTAATTTTTATTTTCTTTAACATCGACTCAATGTCGTGAATGTTCATAAATTTAAATGGTTAAATAATGTAATTTAACGGCCTTTTCACTCATTTCTATGGCTAGGTTCAACTACCGATGTACTTTACGTTTGCACTAATGATGGTCTGATACGACCGAAGACGTTCCGTGACGTTTTTTACTAAAATAAGTACTAAGGTATTCTTTACCAATAGAGCAAGAGCTGCATTTCTTTACCCTCTTTCATGTACAAGAAGTTGAAATTTCCCACAATTGTTTAAATATTAGAATATATTGACTGTCAAAAGAACTATCATCATTTTTAAGACTAAACTGAAAGCATTCATCATGATCACACGCGTTTGCTAGAGACTTTGCAACTACCGAAATATTCTGATCGTTTAAATCAGCTATTCGTGTAGGACCATGACTAGCAATCTCTTGTGACCATGTCAACATAACTTTCATCGATAATTTTGAAATTTAGATAGTTAAATTGGTATATTCACGCAGATTGATAGGCCAGTTCGTATGATAGACTGAATAAATAATGATTGCTAAAATTACGAATAGCTAGGAACTGTGCTTTTCAAACTCGAGTTTTTAGCTGCTGAAAGTGGAAAAATGAGGTTAAGTTGCGTCGAAGAAGTATTTGATTAATATTCAACAGGAAACGGATGATGTTTTAAGTCATATCCCATCGGACTTTGTGGATCGTCCGAAAATATTGGACTCCAAAATCTGTAAAATCCAAGTATACTGCCATTTTAATTTTTGCCTGTTGTGGAATGTGGTATGCGATGGGAGATGACTTAAATTTTGTTATTGACAGAATGAAGAGGCATATATTAAAATTATTCACATGATAGTTTATGTCAATCTTCAAACATATCGTAAAATGTTTTAACATTGTTTAATGTGGGGCAGCTAGCCATACAAGAAGTTATTTAGAAGAATGACTTATTACCAGCAACATCTCGTTATTAAGAATGTTTTTCTGTATTTTTAAAGGCGATTATAATATGTTATAGAAAGTATTTACTTGTTAATCGTGCATTTATTGTAATTAAATTTATCTTATCGAAAATCAGTAAACTCCATGTTGAAGAATATGTAGTACCATATCACCTTCACATCACCATCTAGAAAGTAAAAAACTTTGCTCAGTTGCCTTTACTTCTCTTTCGAGTTAACCGTTGTTTCTAGTTAGGTGTCAAACAATAATTGTTTGACAACAGAAATAATTATTATTTCTGTTGTTTATTACAGTTTTTCCATTTCCTGTTTGTTTTGCAGGTCTACGTATATTTTTTTTATCAATATGCACGGTTCATTTTCTTATTTAAGACTGTTGGTATGGTGGATATTTTGAACCATTTTATATACGTGTTCTTTCATTATTTAACATTATCTCTCTGTTGTCACTCTTCATCGTCTTTGTCCTTGTTTTTATTAAGTTTTTCTTCATTATATTTATTTCCTTTTTTTATGTACTTAACAAGCGGAAAACAAAATTTGGTCTCATTGTTTTTAATATAATTATTTGTTTGAAAAATATGTATTTTAATACTTTTTTTAATAAAAAGCCGATGTTGCTGAAAACTAATTTTTATCGTATAAGCTGGTCAATATTTAACATATATTTTTAAATAATTTCTAGTACATTGGGTAACCCCGTCGGGAAAGATCAAAGAATATATATTTTTCTCATTATTTCTCGTTGTGTTCTAATTTCCTGATGTAAAAATGTTTGTTCCTAGAAATTATTAACGTAAAAAATACGAACATACAGGGTGTTTCATGATATATGGGAAACCAATAAGAATTTTGTTAAATACAGAGATTTGTATCACCTTCTTTTTACGAAGAAAAAAAACTGTAACTAGCAACTGTAACCTCAGCCACTGGACCTTCGTTTTTGCATATTCATCATCAATGCTGCTTCGCGGGGTAGCTTCATCTATCACAGATTGACTGCGACTTAAAAATTTTTGCAAATCTCACTGTATATTAGCATATTTTTGAATATACAGGCCTAACTATGAATCTTAAGTAATAATCTATATTTCATATTTACTATATATATGAAAGTTTTTTGAATTAGATTAAGGAAAAAATACATATAGATGTTTTTTAGAAAAAAATACCGTATTTATATAAGTAAAGAAAAATATTTATATAATTAAGATATATCTTTTTGTAGCATCCTGTAAGTGACAATTGCATAGGGTCGCAGGTTCAGCTGATACGAGGTTTCATAGGGTTGTAATAATATCAAAAATAACTAGTGATGGGCTGATCGGATCATCAGTGAATCGGTGAGTCGCATCTATTAGTACTGAAACTGAGTGTTAAGAACCTAAATAATCGAGAACATTACCTACGTCATTAGCAATCCCATTATAATTGCAATGTAGCGATTATCGGTTATCTCAATATTCAGATGTTTAAAAGTTAACTTCACATTTGACCTAAAAAGAAGTCTGATCCGAATCCACCGATTCACAAAATAAACCGAGTTCGCCATCATTAAATGTAACCAAAAAAATATATATAAATTTAAAAAATCCGTGGGCAATGACGTGCTACACAAATCTTAGCAACAAAAGATGGTCTATCGCTTCTGGTACGCCAGCTAGGTTTGTTGACAGGGTTTTCCAACATATTTAAATCACATAAAAAACATTTTCCATACTTTAGATAGAGTATACTAACATTTTATAACCAAAATACGTAATTTTCCATAGGAAATAACAGTATTCTTGATTTCCGAAGAATGTGTACAACCACAAACATCGAGATCACTGAGTTTCACTGCAGTTTAATCAATAATAAATTACCCAATTTTTTTCATGGCTAAAGAAGGCAAAAGGCCCATGAAACACCATTGGATTGCTCTCTCTTACGTTATGGGCAGCTTGCTCTCAGATATAAGAGAAATAATAAATTAAATGGATTAACGAGATTAGTAAGGTTAGGGAAAGATATGAATATGAATCTTACATTAAATGAAAAGGAAATTAAGCCCAATTATTTCAGTCCAACACGAATGGTATCTATAAGTATTGAATGAGCTGTGAAATACGATTTTTGTTGTTGAGAACAACTACTAGATACAACCTTCTACTGTTACTTCCTATCGAAATCAACGTGCCTTTAAAAGTCGAATATCGACTGCTTATCAGCTGATGACAACCACGCATTCCTAACAGCAACAATATACTACAAAGTTTATAAAATAGGGCGACTGATATTTAGTGAAAGTACCAAGCACTTAATAGATTTTCTTAAAAACCCAAATATTTACGCTAGGACAGTTCTTGTGGATAGATGAACATTCCTGCAATGCATTTTTAGAACAGATAATCGCGAGCATCTCTGATAGCACTTGTTTATGAGGTAACTTTTTATAATCATTATAACTTACAGAGTGTTCAACGATATTTGCATTACAAAATTAGTACATTCATTGCGCAGACAAGACTATATTTACTTAACAGAAATAACAAGTCATATGGAGTACGCTATCCATTTAAAGCTTGTTGGAATTTCTTATTGTATAATATATACATACATGCCTTTTATCTACGCCCCTTAGCTAAAGTCTTTCTGTACCTATTAATTTGCTTTTTGCTCTATCTTTTATAGCTTGAATATTCTGAATATTCCCCTAAAATAAATTTAAATTATCTGCCCAAATATGTTCATTGTGTTTACTAATACTTGGCATAACCACCACATTATGACTTCACCACAACATTCCACTACATTCTGGCTTCGTCAGATGTTATGCTACAACTGACACGGAACATTAACTGACAAAATCACAGAGCAGCGATACATGTGTATAAGGAAATACAGGAGTATGGAGTATAGATAGTGTGACCAACTCCAATTCAGTCGAATTCGGGACAAGGCTGAAAAAAAATACCTGAAATCCGGGACTTTTTAATGAAAATCGGGCCATTTTTTTTAAATATAGAACTTCTTAGTGATAGTTAACATTTTTATGTTGACAATGTTATTTTTGATGGGATTAAGCCACAATTTATTACATTTTTGTTAGTTTTTGACGTTTCGACTTCCACTCCGGCAATCGTTCTCAAAAAAGGATAAATTAGAAAATCAACTCAGTTTTTGTAAAAAAGCAACTAAGTTTTCGTCCCATCAATTCAATTTGATGTGAATAAATAAAAGAATAACGTATTCAAAATTTCAAAATAGAATTTTACCAAAACGTTGAAAATTCGGATGACCCGGAAGCCTTGTCCGGGACGCCGGGACATGACTTTGTAATTCGGGCCATGTCCCGGATTTTTCGGACTAGTTGGTCACACTAAGTATAGATACAGTGTGTGGTTTCATAAATTTCACTTGAATTTATTTATTTCATGTAATATTTTCATCCACTATCTCTTCGGTTCTATGTATCTCGTTTTTATAGGGATGCTGCAACTATTAAAGAAATGGATCATCTATTAATAGGTCATATATTTTTTATCATTCTCCCGCCTTTCTTCTTTTTCTGATAGTCTAAAATTTTCAAATATACTTCAGGGCATTGGTCCAACAGTTGTAATGTCATACATAATGTTTTGCCATTTTTTACAAAATAAATTTATTTAAACTGTTTTGTTGAAACATTTTCAGTACATTGAATCACAAATATTCACTATGGCTTCTTCAGCTGTTCATAAACATCGAACCAAAACTGAATAATAAATACATGATTTTTTTACAATTTTATGTTTGGCACGATGAACCGAGAGAGGTTATATACGAAAATACCTACAGGATTCATTTCTAGGAAAATAATATTTAATTGTGATGTATTACTGGCTTGACGGTCAATCCATGACCGTTACAGAAAGTTACATAGTGTTTTACAAAAATTTTCTTAAAGTATTTGAAGTATCTAAACACTTAATTTTCAAAAAAATTGTGTTGTCTATCGCTCTTGTAATGTTTTGTATATGTTCGGGATATACAGAATCTGTATTGATGAACGTTCCTTGTTCATAAAAGTGGTTGTTCCAACAACCTTTTTCCATGTAATATAAGTAAATAATTTGGAAATGTTTCTTAAATATAGTCTGTATCTTCATTGTATGTAATAGTTTTGATTTTGTCAGTCCTTTATTTCTTTGTCTTTACGTTTTAATTTTTTCTTTCTTGTTAGCTCACTGTTAGTATGATATCAGGTTTGTTATTTTTATTGAATAAAAATTTCAAATAATAATAAATAAACATAAAAAAAAACATTGAAATTATGAGTACCTATCATAATCCGTAGATCACTCTGATTTATTAACGGCTTTAGGCATATATACACATATTTCGAGTATTTCAAGTAAAGACAGCCCCATGATATCAAATCGATATCCAAATTTTGTCTTCTAATGTAACTCAGAGCAATAACATAACGAAATAACTAGTATTGTAAAATCTATAATCTATTTATCTACTTTATATTTAAAAATAAGTGTAGATTAGACGAATTTTTGACCGTACGCAGAAGACCTTACGACCCTAGCTGTCAAAAACCGCTCAGCATTTATTATGAAAGTATATACTATATACCAAAATAAATATTTAGCTGCAAAGTGTTAAAAAAGTATTTCTATATTAACGAGTGTGCAAGAGTTGAACGTACTATATGATTAGATTTTTGTCCTTTCATACTATTTATGTTAAAAAACAAGTTATGCTTTACTGCTGTTGGTTTCTACCCGAAAAAAGCCATAAATTCGGCGGATATACCCGAGTATGTATTTCGCCGTGAGATTTTCTCCCGTTATTTTACAACGGCGGCACCCACCTCTACTTTAATAAATAAAATCCGCAATGCCGATTGTAAATTCAACGTTTTAATCCAAAAATTATATTAATAACTTAAATTCTATTGAGAAATGCAAGTCCGCACTCATTACGCCAAAACTTTCTACTCTGACAAAAATACAGCCCCCTATTTTGATCGTGAAAATAATAGAGATGGGTGTCTCCGATATCTGCATGTTACCTAATAAAACTCGAAAAAGTAAAATAAATTATCAGCATAGTTCGACGGCAAAATACATTTTGGGACTGATTTTTGTCCATCAAAGAAATATGTAAAACGCAAGCACAAATTGGTTAACTTTTAGAAAAAGAAAATTAGTTTTTTAAAATTCATTATTTTTGTACACAATCTTACATTCCAATGAAAAGAACGGCTGTCAATAAGAATAGATCAGCCAAATGGTTAAAAGTAATGTGAGACACGGCTCGACAAAAAACCCGATATTTTTAAAATAGATGTTAGAAGGCAGGTATTCCGCATAATGATAATTATTAGCAGTACTTTTTTCTCCAAAAGGTTATTTTAACAGTTTACACAGAAAATATTTTCTAAATTGTCAGTCGCAAGAAGTTTTTCTATTTTCTTGATACTTTTCCGAAGATATCGGCCTTTTATTTTCTCACTACTTACTTTTAGAGCCATTATTTACAGGCAGTTTATTGAATTTTTAGTCTTCATGGATGAATGACTCCGCCAGGGAATCAATAGCTTTCAGTTCTTATTTATTACGGGGCGTAACAAATAATATGCCATATGCCACTTCATGATTCCAAGGAAATTTCAAATTAGGAATGTCTTTTTTTGAAATTCAATAAATCCAAGCCTTTAAAATATATTATGATTTGTTACCATCTTGCATTTTTTCTAGATTTGGATCTTTTATCAAAACCGATGGTGACTCCTTGGTTAGCGAAAAGTCCTTTGTGTCTTTTGATCTAATTGTTCTTTCGATTCTGGATTCTAATGGTATACCTAGGTTTCATTAACAGTTATAAATTGTGGTGTAAACATGCAAAACTGTTGTGAGAAACATTCGTACAATTTTTGTTCAGAGGTAGGTACCTATTTTCATTTGAAGTCGAACTTTGTACAAAAGGTCTATGGTAGCATCACAAGATTCATCCTAAAATTGAGATGTTGCACGATGTCAAACGGTTTTTTTAACGTGTTTAATAATCTTTTGGCGTATAAGTTGAGTTTGTTAATAATTATTTTCTCCATATTTGGAACATTGCCTTAATGAGATGGTTTTATAATAACACATAGAGAATCTATCGATAAACACAGTGTTTTCAGACTATATAAACTATTTATTATATAATAGTAGATCTATTTTAATTCAAACAGATATAAAGAAAATTATAGAAAGATATATATGAATCAACTTATAGCTATATTATAGAAAGTTGGTATGAGATAATAAAAGACAAGCACTAAAACCATCACAAATTTTTGTTATTCATAGATTAATAGGAAACAATACAAGTTTGTGAGGTTTTGGTACTTTGCCTATATATGCATAAGAGGTGTTCAAAATATCGTTTTTTGTCACACCCTGTAAGTAACCAGAGCACAATAATTTCATCATATCAAAGCTTCACTGTGATTCGTAAGACTGACTTTAATGTTATTTCGGGCTAGTAAATAAAGAAATCTCCTCTAAAATATAAGAAAAGCATTGATTTCTTAATTCAATTTTTGAAGAGGGCGTTAAACGGCCATTTTTGCATTGTATTTTAAAGGGTACTCACCCCGTGAGTAGTGATGTTGATTATAGTTACTTTCGAGTATTCGTTACAAATCGTTACTTTTGTATAAAGTAATCATTTACAGTATTCGTTACTTTGATTACTATGATTACTTTTGTTACTTTTGTACTCGAGTACCGGTAATCATATCGAGAAACGTATTTCTCAGTAGGTAGGTATTTTGTATAGGTATTCCGATATAACAACGGCCTTCACACCGATCTGTTGAAGGGATAAAAATGATTTGATTACTATGATTACTTTTGTTACTTTTGTGTTTGAGTACCGGTTTGAGTACTGGTTGTAGATACAATAGTCGTTACTCGCTCTGATACGATTGGTACGAAGTAATCAGAGTAATCAAAGTAATCAAAGTAACGATTTGCCTCTCTGTATAGTAATCGTTACTTTCGGTATTCGTAAGTAACGAGTACTTTGTAACGAATAGATACTTTTTCAACATCTCACCCCGTGAGATCCATTTAAAATAGAGAGGTTTGTTGATGCCCCGGTGTATGTTTTAACCACATGTGCAACCAACAGCGCTAAAGTCTTTCGAAAAATATTAAAAAAGTATATGTGTGACTGTATGTCTGATTAATATTTTTCCAGTTATTATAAACTTATAGATAAAAATATTTAGATATGTTTCTATCATAATATGTTAATACGTATACTATAATAATAAAATTTGGTATTTTAAAACTTAGCCAAAAATGCTGAAGAATCGCTTGTGTCAGTCGTATCATCATTGTTGCTTATTTTTCAGAAATCATGAAGATTGCGGATATTTTAACAAAAGCTGTCAAAAAATATAGAGACCTAAATATATATATTTATATTAATTAATTCTTCTATAAGTTGTTTTGACCTTTGCCCTATGTCGCATAAAACTGTATATAACATTTTTAAATAGATCTATCTATATTATACTTACTTACTGGTCTTTTGAGGTACCATGGTACACTTTTATGACATACTGCTGTATTGTGTACTTATCTCAAACTTCTGATTAGAAATCACATCGTCAGTTCACTAAATCTCCAGAGAACACTTCACTGTAGGCAATTCTGGAAAAATAAATGTTCTTAAGATGGTTCTAACAAAATCAAGGTGAAAGAAAATTTGTGTGCCATAATGAGAGTGGGACTTTAACGTTTTTAATTTTGATATTCTCTTAGGGTTTGCTCACTACGGAGACCAAAGGATGGTATCCTAGCCTAGAGCATGGTATCGTACTCTTCATATTCGTGAATTCTCGCATTTAAAATAATGTATTTATTTTACCCGGCGATCGAAACTATATTACCGATCGCTATGTAAAATAAATGCATTATTTTGAATGCCAGAATTCACGAATATGAAGAGTAGGATACTGTGCTCTAGGCTAGGATACCATCCTTTGGTCTCCGTAGTGAGCACACGCTTAGAGCGCAACAAATAAGCAGAGGAGTGAAACAAGGCTGTGTACTTTGACTATTACATACTATTCAATATATCCTCCGAAGAGTTATTTACATAAACACTTAAAAATTACACAGAGATGATCAAGATAAATGGCGAAACTATATATAACATTCATTATGCTGATGATACAGTCAATATCGCTAAGAAATAAACAGAATTTGCGATACTGGGGAACAGTGTGATTTAGCAATAAATATAAAGTAAACAAAAACCATGGTTATCAGTAAAAAGTCGTAAGCAGGATCTAAATAAAAATGAAAATGTGGAACAAGTGGACAAAATGAAAGATTTGGGATGTTGGATCGAAATCTGGAATCCGAAATTCGATCAAGAGGAGAGCAATCAAGACAGGCCTTTTTGAAGAAAAGCAAATATCTGACTAACCGGGGACTCAATCTGCAAGTCCGGTATAGGATATTATTATATTATATACACTCTATTATTATTCTTTATAGCGCCGCAGCATGGACTGTTAATGCTTAAATTAATGAGAAAGCTGAAAGCTTTTGAGATGTAGCCCTTAGGAGACTTTTAAAAATACCATGGATATATCATATTAGGAACGTAATGGTGTTGCACAGAATGGGATGTTGTTGCAGTTGATTATGAAGGGTAAAATGGAAGGAAAAGGGGGGTCATGGTCCTGGTAGGCGACAAATATCCTGACTGAAAAACATTCGCGACAGGACCGGGTTCAACACAGAGACACTTTTAAGAAAAGAAGCAGATAGAGACTAATTTGCAATGATTATTCACCAGAAGATTCTATTGGAAAAAAGGCTATTTCTTAAACTGCAATCTGAGGAAAATGAAACAAAAGATCTATAAATTGAAAGGTTTAGCAAAAACAAGAAACAAAACCAGGATTGGTTTGATTTTGGAATATAATGATAATAATATAAAGTCGTAAATGCAATTAAACAATCATGCAAAACCAGAACAAAATCATGTCTAATAAGAAAAATTAATGTTGCAAATGCATATTAGTATAATATCACAACTGGATCTGTGACGTCGAAATGGAATTGGAATGGATATGGGCCCTTTCATAGTATTACACACTATATACATAGTAGTATTGTACTGCGAGACAAGAAAAATCAACTACAGCAAAAAATCAGTATACAACAAGAAAAATTTAATAAAAACCCCATGCCAATCAAATTTTTAAGTACAATAAAATATGAAAATTGAGCGAAAATACCTACTATGAAGGAAATCACGATTTCATTAAACACATTGACTTCTGTTGACTTCCAGTTTCTTTTATGTTTCCGATTAATTCCTTTTTTTCCTTGTTTTATTCTCCTTCTATATTTTCCTTGTTTTTTTTTGAAACTATGTTTTCATTTTTAAATAAATATCTAAATATATCTTTAATTATGGTGTTTAGTTATTTTGGACATTATTAATAGACACATATTTTGTGATGTTTTTGTTAAAATATCCACTTGTTAGGTCCGTTTTGCACGTTAGAAAAAAACATAACAATAACTATATATTGGGGAACATTTTGAACATCGACTATTAGTGGATTCTATACAGTAAACAAAATATTTTTTAATCGTAATCTGGTGCCAAAACTCAAAGTTACTAGAAAACAATTGTTATGCAGCTATAATTTTATATTCATTATTGATTGAAGCAATAACTAATTTTAATCTATATACAGTACGAAAGAAGAATGCGACCTTAAATGTTGTTTAGATTGTCCCAAATTTATACTGCATAGCAACGTACTTGATAAGTATTAATTCGGTGACCAATTCGTAATCGACTTCTACTTCTTATTAAATACCATCCTCTTCTCAGTTTTTCCTGAAGTTCCCAAAAATTGTCCAATTCAGCGAATAGACGATAATTTATATTTAGTATATTAAATTGAATTTTATAAGTAAATATATTTGAAACACAAAATACGTCATTTATGAAACTTTTCATGAAATTACAATAACTCCTAACGCACCTGGTGCCATATTTTTTGTTACTACTATACTTCTGGTTTCACCGAAAATTTATTTCTCTTCCTTTCAACAAAGCTTTTCTTCCAAACATGGTATGTATGAAATAGCAGTACCAATTTATTTTAAAATTTACAAAAATATACAGGGGTCCCTGTTTAAATTAAATAATTTAAGGATAGCAGAGCGGTAACAGAAAATATGGCAGCATGTGTTTAATGTGTCATTGTTATTACATGCACAGTTTCATGAATATTGTCTTTATCGTTTCAAAGATATTTGCTTGGTTCCATACTTTACCCCTACTCTGTATAAACTGCATAACATGTACGTAGTGAGTATGTAAAGTATGGTTATATAAATAAATCCAAGGAATTTTCTTTCCTTGACATATTGGATAATTTTCGAGTACTTCGTCACAAGTCTGTTCTTTTCTATCTATTGAATGTGCATGTTCACTGTTGTCCTGAACCTAGGCTCTAGGTACCCACAGAATGTTCCGTCTTTGTCACGTTTTTTACCTCTGGAACATGCTGAGCGTATCTAGAGTTTAAAATGTAGCCATATGTTGTGGTTATTAGTACCTTTTCTATAACAATCTCTTTGGTTGGTGTTGAGTGTAACAAATAACCTTTTGATATAGTAGATGGTGAAGGTATATAGCATTTGTATAGGGAACTAGTGACAGCTTTTTATTTTCTAAGTATGACGAAAATATTAGACGCCGCACTGTGGTTTCGTTCTTTTACTGAAAAGGACTGAAAATGTGAGCTAATATTTCGGCAAAAACTTTTTATAAACGTTTTTAAATGTATTTTTGTGAATGTAAGAACGGAACCATGTGTGTGAAACCAATCAAAAACCGGCAAAAGCAATGAGTTTGCAGTAACAGTTTTATGACAAAAAGAAAGCATAGAGTAACATAACTAGCCGTTGTGGGTGTGGGTACAGTTTTTAATATTTTCGTTCATACATTTTTTTCACAAGAAAGACGCACTACAAATTTTTAATCCATAGTATACCCCTCTTTTTATATTAAATAATGCTTGAAAAATTAATCTATTTTCGTAATAAGAAATATTTTTGAACGTGCGACAAGATAATCTATCTAAAAATTTATAATGTTTATTCACTGCATTTCAGGTTAAACTTATATTGATTTATATTTAAACATATATTTATGTATATTTATGACATATTATGAGATAAGTTATGGTCTCATCATGTGATAGGTTACACGTTAGCTCCCTATTCTATTTATCTACTCAACAATCTCACAGTAAAAATTTAGGCTCTTCCAGTATCTAATCTACTTCTTCATATATGACATGATCTTCATGTCCAAATTCTTTAATTGTCTGAGATTGTCTACTATAGTGCCTTCCTGGTTAGTTTATGGTCATGGTCTAGCCCATGTATAGGTATAGCCCATAAAATATTATATTATAATGGCAGATTTGTGTCAATATTCGCACAGTTCTCCCTCTCCTTTGCTGAAGATAGATTTTGTCTAATAATATTTTTTACTCTTGTCTATTTTTTTGCTGATTGTATTCAATTTGCTATTTTACTGATTGGTTGTTTCTCGCCTAGGATCCTAATTCTTAACTGTCTTTACAAGGTCCTTTACAATTGTTCCCTTTTTTCTGCATACTCAAATTTCTCGCTACTTTTAATTAATCTCACATTTGTTCCAAGTTGTTAGACATCAGAAACTTTTCTATGGAACTTTCTAATTTTATTGGAAAAAATTTCTTTGTAGGTATAAAAACTTTTATTAAAATCCCTTTCAGGGCTACATCACAACAGAACTTTTTCGATTTTCTTAAAAAATCATCATCAGTGTTATATTAGACAGGTTGAATGCCAGCTGAGCCACCAAAGAAATACCAGGGTGAAAACCCTTTAAATGGTATGTAGTTACATTAAAAGTGCATATTTGTTTAAAACTCCATAGGATGGATAAAAATAAATAATTATGCCCTTAGGTAAGGTATGGACCTTTCCATCACGTGGGATGTAAATTGAGTTGGTTACATTACGACAATCGCAGTTGCCATTAAATTTTCATACCTTACGTAAGGGCATAATTATTTATTATTTATATCCGTACTATGCAGTTTTAAACAAATATGCACTTTTAATGTAACTTCATACCATTTAAAGCGTTTTCACCCTGGTATTTCTTTGGTGGCTCAGCTGGGATTCAACCTGTCTTAATATAACACTGATGATGATTTTTTTAAGAAAATCGAAAAATATTTATTACATACCTAATGTTTTGTTCTGTGTAGTAAACTCTAGAAATCTGAAATGCAGCTTCAGAATATCATTTTCCATGTTTATTATAAAATTTTGCTTATTGTATACTAAAAATAGATATTTTTGCAGAAGATATTTTCCTTTATAGTCCAATTTGTCCTAAATAGACAACGCTTTGAAACTTAGAGAGAGATATTTTTCCTTCAAGTTTTAAACTGATTTAGGCAATATTTGGACATACTGTTGATTTTTTAAATTTCTTTTGTGACTAAAAGTTCCACTGAACGTGTCCTCGGTGTGAAATAATATACATTTGTTCATGGTATGTATATCCATGCATTGATGTTGTGAAAAGTTGTTCCCAAATATCATGTTGCTCAAAATATATAAAATGAAAAAATATTATACCATTATATGATCGTAAGGAGTTCTTTATGTTTAATAAAACAGAGGATATGGCACCAATGCGTTAGAAAACTTTATCTGAGAGTTGGTTCTTTCGAAAAAAACCTGGTCATTATAGTGTATGGGGTAAATGCAAATTTTTCCGGTAAATGCAAATTCATTTTCAAATTAACTTTATTTCTTAACCAAGTTAGTCAACAAGTTTACCTTCAGATCGTGTACTTGTAACTTTTTAAATATAATATTGCTTCTGACGCTAAAAGAGCTTTATCAAAATTGTTTTATTTGATTCAATTAAAGTTTCATCACTAGCCCAAGAAAATATGCCAATAAAGTGAATTGATATAAAATCATTCCACACTTTTAAAGAATATCAGTTGTGATGGTGCTCTCATTCTGATAATACATTAGAATTTTTATGAAATATATTGATGAAATATGTAATATTGAGACCCTTTGCTCCTGAACTTTTCTTCGTCAGTAATTCAAATAGTTTCAAATAGTTTGTCATTGTCATGTTATTCTATTCAATAATAGAACAAATAAAACAGCATAGGGTTACGTCTATCCCCTACATCTTCACTACTTTCTTCATTTGTACCATCTGTTAAGGTAGTTTTTGAACAAACGGTGTACGAATGTATTTAATGCGAAAGCTTTGCTTTTAGGAATTAGGTTTGCATTACATAACCTAAGAAGTAGTGATAAGAGAGAATGTTTAAACATTCACTAAATAAGATAACTTTATATTATTTCACGGGAGAATTAATTATATTTCGAAATATTTTGATAAAGGTATTAAACTGATCTCAAACTGATATTCAAAAAGAAATTAAAAGCCCCAAAACCTCAAGTGCCAACGCCTCTTTACAACCTCTAGACTTTATTCCTCAGTTTATTCTTTTTATACGCAATTTGAATACTTATTTTCTTGCTTAAAAACTTGTTGAATGTCGTTATTAATTATGCCTAAGCTGTAACTTGTTGCCAATAGTTGCAAGAGCTGTCGTTTGGGAACAATTTGTATTTAATGTATTAATGGTTGTTACTATGAGGACGTATAATAAGAAGTGAATGTACATTCCCGATCATGTTTATCCCCTCCCCATATATATATTTTAATATTAATACTTATGATAAAAATATATACGTAGTGTACACATGTGAGGGCTGTCCCAAAACTTGATACAGAGCTGTTTTTCGGTTATTTTTAGAAATAATAGAACACGATATTTTAAAGCCTGTAGAAACTGGTTAGATGTTTGCTACACAAATTAATTTTTATATTGCTAGAGGCATTTTTCTTTGTTAAAGTATCTGTACATTATAGATAATTCTTTTCTTCTCTCGAAACTGTCTAATTTTCACTAGTCATACTGTGATCAATTGACTTATTGTATATCTTCCATTAACTATTACCTAAGTCCTCGAGATTTCGGCAGATTTGTTATATATACGCCATCCGCCAACACCCGATATATTCGTTGTTTGGTCCTAGTATAACTAGGGCTCAAGGCGCCATCTAACCGTCTCGTAGCAACAGCAGGTTCTGCCAAAGTTGCCATACTAAGCTGAAGGTTTGCGTGTAGGACGCCGAATGGGGTGATTGAGAACAATTACGGAGAGAGTCTGCGATCTAGGTACTCTCCGCTCATTCCCTCTACATTTTTATTTGTGACTCACTCAAAAGAGTGGCTCACTTCTGAGTCCTATTCTGAATCATCTCTTTTTGTTTATTTTATTCTTAAGAGATGGGACGAACAGTACATCCATACCTGCCAATGCTATAATCAACCAGAGTTTACATATGTACCCAAAGTAAAAGGTCAAATGGAGACGGGAGCAGAATTAAACTGTAAATTTATAAAAAGATAGGAATGACAGAAGGGGTTACTCGATAATAAAATTAGACTTTGATAATACATATGAGATAGTGGAACATCATGCCGAAAGGTTTATATAATTTAAAAAAATAGATTACGTCCAACTCTATGGTAAAAGCAGCAGAAACAAAGTATTATATACTAGATGTTGTATTTGTCTATAATAAAAATTCGTATCATTGGGTAAAATTAAAAAATTAAACAAGTGAAAACCTGGGTATGTGCGTCTTCAGCGTGTGCTGATCACGAACCATAGGAGATTCAATGTGATTCAAGAAATATAAGTCAGTTGTAACAATTATAACTTTCGTAGCTTGTGTTCTTTCTTCCTATTGGAATAAACCAAAATTTTTCACGTTTTCACTGAGACTACTACATACTTATATTCCACACAGCGGATTCTAATAGTTTGTCTTATTTTTTTAAATAAACGAGGTATTTGTTCTGTTTGAAGTATTAGGACACCCCAGTTGTGTTACGCGATCTGTATTTTCTACGAGTACACGTTTTTCGGAAAATATTATATATTCTCTACTCAATATTATCTTTCTACATACTATAAAAGTACATATAATATAAATGTTGCTATACCATTATTATACTTATAATTTATTTTATCATACACCAGTAATTATACATACATAGGGATATTATTATATCTAGTGAAATATATAATTATGATAATAAAATGTATTTGTATTCAAGTCCAATCTTTTATTTTCCAGTCCTAGTGTAAAAAGTGTAAAAGTAATTCACAATAGAATACATAAGAAATTAGACGAAGGCATAAGTAATACACAAATGGGATTTAGGATTAGGAAAGGTCGGGGAACACGGGATGCACTGTTTGCAGTAAGTGTCCTTTCACAGAGATGTCTAGATATGAATCAGGAAGCTTGTTTCATTGATTTAGAGAAAGACTTTGACAGAGTGTAGCATAATCATCTTAAGAAGAGATTCTGTTAAATAAAAACATAGACAGTGGAGACATTCGAATTATATTTATGTAATATATCTATTAGAAACAGCGAAAAGTTGAAAATGACTGACTGAGGACGTCCACATTCACCGTCGGATGCACCAACGGTGTATTTTATTACCATCGTTGTTTACATTAGAGTTGGTCAGTCAGTGAGGACCTAATAATAAACGGTGAGCCATTTAATAACATAAGATATGCTGACGATACGGTCCTTCTGGCGGGAACACTAGAATAACTACAACAACCAAATATAGATACCAAAAAACATACCATGAAATGGCAAACCTTGCAATTTCATGGTATTTACAAAAACACAAAACATCAAAGTTAAGCTATTACTAGATAATACAGAAATTCAGCAAATCTCTTCGTACAAAAATACCTTGGAGCTAGGATCACAGAAGATACTGTTCAGACAAAAGAAATAAGATGCCGCAGAATTAATGTTATATTTTCTCGTCCCTTTTGTATGGGGCCGAGGCATGGACACTGAAACTATCAAACAATAAAAACTTAGAAGACTTCGAAATGTGATGTTTCTGACGTATTCTGAAAATATGGATGGATGGCAAAAAAAGCACAAGTTCTCGAACTACTAGGAAAACAATGCGAGGTTTTAAATTTCATAAAAATACGGATTTCATAAGTTAAACTTATTTCATAAGTTGAAATATGTACTTGGGGCACATTTGAAAAGATATTCGGTGCCCTGAAGTTGGGTATTACAGTGGGTAACCTAAAAATGAATCCAAGGGGAAGTTTGGACTTGAAATGTAAGGTAGATCAGTTGGTTGTGTAAATAAACATTTGACTTTTGTTTGTTTTCATTCGACGATTCTTAGCTGCAAATCGAATGTTTATAAAAAACTCTCTTTCGAATATTTAAGTGTAAGACGCAGAATTAAAATCTTATACAGGTTGAAGAACAAAAATGCTCCAACTTTGATAAATAACAATATTTTCAATCATAAGATCTTCTTTTCTGTGAGTAGAGGTTCGTTATCTAATATTGGCAACCATCATATAGATCAGAGATCTGTTAATCAGAGAATCAAACCACTCATAATGTAATTCAAAACAATAACTCATTCAATATGCTGCAGGCGTATAAAGGATCAATTATTTAGCTATAGTATTATAAACGCACATGCCTCCACAGAGGTTAAAACAGAGTTAGAAAACGAAGATTTCTGTGACGAGTTGGAAACTGCATATTTATAAATAACGCCCAAAGAAATGAGGTGAAAATAGCAATGGGAGACATGAATGTCAAAGTGCGTTAGAAGCGGGTCTTCTTCCCTACACTAGGCAAACACACTACTCACAAAGAAAGTAATTACAACGGAATCCGACGGATTAATTTTGCAACGTTACTCAATATGAAATATGATAATATTCAGCAAATGTATATCCATATGAGGAACAAAATCGATCATTTTCTTATTCATACTGCACATGGCTCTAACGTCATGGGTTGTCGCAGTTGCAAGGGACCAAATATCGACTCGAACCATCACTTTAGTTTATCGGAGATACAGGAAAGAATATCAGAAACCAGATAAGAGAAAGGAACAAACCAAATAAGGTATAATACTCTGGGCTAATTAGCAAAATTCATGGAAAAGTTATTTACCAGCAATTTTATTGCTGGAATCGAATTATAAGATCCTATATATTAATAATATAGGTATGCAAAGTCCGCAGATAGTGTGTTACTTTTTTTATAAACAAAATGGCGCCGACAAATCGTATTTTTTTCAATTATTGCTCTATAACTCCGAAGATTTTAACTTTACAACAAAAACACCCAAATAAAAATTCACCGCAATTAAATTCTGCATAGAGATATGTTTTTCACGATTTGGTCCGACGAAAATTTTCCTCGGAAAATGCGGGTTTTCCTAACAAAAACTATAATTTTCAAATACAGTTTTAGGTAAGTAATTATTAATCAATAATTAAATATTTTTACAATAATTGTAATTCCAGAAGCCGGTGAAAATTAAACGAATATTTTAGCAACAATTCAATTGTTAATTAACAATTTACGATCGCAATAATAACCAAAATAATCATGATACATTGATCAAACTTATAAAGATTATAAAGATGAGATGCTTGTTTAATATTTTATCGACAAAATATAAATTTTTCTTTTTTTGCATAATCATTAAATTTTGAAAAAAAAATAGTTATAATACGTTGGTCTAATTAGTAAAGTACAAAGAAAGGTTATTTACCAGCAATTTTATTGCTTTAATCGAATTATAAGATCTTATATATTATTAATATAGGTATGCAAAGTCCACAGATAGTGTGCTACTTTTTTTATAAACAAAATGGCGCCGACAAATCGTATTTTTTTCAATTATTGCTCTATAACTCCGAAGATTTTAACTTTACACCAAAAATACTCAAATAAAAATTCACCCCAATTTAATTCTACATAGAGGCATGTTTTTCCCGATTTGCTCCGACGAAAATTTTCCTCGGAAAATGTGGGTTTTCCCAACAAAATCTCGAATTTTCAAATAAATTTTTTGGGCCAGTAATTATTTATCAATAATTATATAGCTTAGTGAAATAAAAGCTTTCTTGGTATAGATTATAAATTCAGAAGCCGGTTAACATGAAACGAATATTTTAGCAACAATTCAATTGTTAATTAACAATTTACAGTCGCAATAACAACCAAAATAATCATGAGACATTGATCAAACTTAGAAAGATTATAAAGGTGTGATGCCTATTTAATATTTTGTCGACAAAATATAAATTTTCCATTTTTTTGCATAATCTTTAAATGTTTAAAAAAAATTGTTATAAACAAATTAACATTTCTTAGAAATTGTTTATTATATTCTAATTTTAAAAAATACTTAAAATGCGTATTTCATAGGTCTTGAAAATGAATGCTTTAAAAAAATTTTCCAACCATTTGCAAAAAAGTTAGGAAACAGCAAAATAAATATACGATATCTCCATTGTTTATAATTTGTTTTAATTGTTTCAAAGCTTAAAAGTGAGTCTATGGTACCATCTAATTACTCACAAAGAATGTCAAAAATTAGTGCAATGGTTATATTTTAATCAAAGATTAAAAATACTTTTTTTTTGTAATATTTAGCGCGAAAGTAGGCTTGATACAGAGCCGGAGATAAAATGTTCACTCGAAGCGACTGACACGCTTAAACTCGCGCGAGTTGTGTATGTGGGCGGGTAGCTACGGTACTGTATTATTCTACTTTCGCGCGTGTAAATTACAAAAAAATATATTTATAATCTTTAATTAAAATATAACCATTAAGCTGATAATCGATATTGTTTTATAAATAATTAGCTTGTACTTTAAACTCACTTTGAAAGAATTAAAAAAAATATTAACACCGTAGTAATCGTATGTTTATTTTGCTGTTTCATAACTTTTTTGCAAATGGTTGCAAAAAAGTTGTAAAGCATTCATTTTCAAGATATTTGAAATGCGCATTTTAGCTATTTTTTTAAATTATAATATAATAAAAACTTTCTGAGAAACGTTAATTTGTTTATAATAATTTTTTTTAAACATTTAAAGATTATGCAAAAAAATAAAACATTTATATTTTGTCGACAAAATGTTAAATAGGCATCTCATCTTTATAAGATTTCAAAGTTTGATCAGTGTATCATAATTATTTTGGTTATTATTGCGACCGTAAATTATTAATTAACAATTGAATTGTTGCTAAAATATTCGTTTAATTTTCATTAGCTTCTGGAACTATAATCTAAACCAAGAAGGCTTTTAAGTCACCAAATTATTTAATTATTGGTAAATAATTACTTATCTAAAACTTTATTTGAAAATTAAATATTTTGTTGGGAAAACCCGCATTTTCCGAGGAAAATTTTCGTCGGAGCAGATCGAGAAAAACACGTCTCTATGCAGAATTTAATCACGGTGAATTTTTATTTGAGTGTTTTTGTTGTAAAGTTAAAATCTTCGGAGTTCTAGAGCAATAATTGAAAAAAAAACACGATTTTCGGGCGCCATTTTGTTTATAAAAAAAGTAGCACACTATCTGAGGACTTTGCATACCTATATTATTAATATATAGGATCTTATAATTCGATTCCAGCAATAAAATTGCTGGTAAATAACTTTTCCCAAAAATGGCCTATTCTCCGATAATCAATCCAGACTATAACGTTAATGAACTTATAGACCCTAATAATGTCGATACCATTTCGACCAACCTGGACAAATGGCTAATAGAACTCCTTCAAAATGTACCTGCCAATATAATATAAACGAATAGTGGAACAAAATAACAGATGTAATGTAATCGACATTGCAGGAAGTAATAGGTATGGAGCAACAGGCAAGAATAAGAAATTAGTGGTATGATATATAATGCATAACGCCACCAAAATTAAAAACAAAGCATATAGAAAAATGCAAATATGTATGTATAAAAAGAGCAGCAATGGAGGACTATAATGACAAGAGACGGATATAGCAACAAATACTTAGAACGAAGAAGAGAACTTTTTCTGAATAACAACTACAAGGTATAGAAGAAACAAATAAGATATATGAACCAGGAAATTATATGGAAATGTAAATTACATAAGAAAAAGATACCAACCTAAAACAACACAACGTAAAAATAAAAAGGGCGATCTCATTATAAACAAAAAGGAAATATAATCCGATAAAGAGTTAACTACAGTGAACGTCGTAGCTCAGAAAGTGAAGCAGAACATGGGGATGAACTAATACACGAGATCCACAAACTGATATAGAAAGAGAAAACGAAGAAAAGGTACCGCCATCACACGAAACATTTCTGCAGATGAGCGGTCAAACTATCTCCTCAGGCTTTTCTGCCATGAGTGCTAACATCTTCCTACTGATCTTTTGCACTGTGCTTTATCTTCCAATATGATTTGGAGTAAATAATATCTTTCACCTTTCACCTCTCAACAAATGACCCAAGTATTGTATGTTCCTCTTTTTGATTATCTCCCTTAGTAGTTATTTTTGTTTACTCATGCGCGAAATACCTCATGGTTAGTAACTTTTTCTGCCCATGGCATTCACAGTACCGGTCTATATATCTCAAAGGCATCGATTATTTTTTCTGTTTCAGAGTCCATTGTCCAACTTTCACAGCCGTACATCAAAACAGAAAAAACGTAAAGGCGCGTATCCACTGAAAAGTTGGCAACTTTTGTGTTTGCAACTCTTCCGAAGTCACCAACTTTTGTTTTTTATCGTTGTCCACATCTAAACATAAAGTTGTCAACAATAATTCAGGAAACATGTTAGTTGGCAACTGGCAGTCTCCATCAAGACTATTGTGTTGACAAAATGGGGTCGATTGATGACGATATTATCTTAGCAGCTGCATCATTTATTATTTTGAGTAAAAAAAGAAACGAAAACATAAATATTGGGTACGACCAAGCCTCATAGGAAGAAACACACATGGAGGAATTGAGTTAATAAATGCTTTGAGAAAAGATGATTTGTTAGCAGGACGTATTGAAGACGGACAAATAAGAAACTTTCTCCGTATGACTGATTCCGATTTTGAGTGGTTGCTCAATCTTGTTGGACCAAAAATTACAAAAAATGACACTAATATTAGAAAAGCCATCACACCTACCGAACGCCTACTAATTACTTTAAGATTTTTGGCTACCAGAGATTCCTACACTTCATTAATGCATTTATTTAGGATTTCAAAGCAAGCGATTTCAAAAATTGTACCAGAAGTATGTATAGCAATATGTGAAGTTCTTGGCGATCAAATAAAAGTAAGTGTATTCTATTATTATAAATATTTTTGACGGTTTCTTTAGCAGAGCAAGTTTGGTAAAATATTCAATTTTTGTTCCCTGGGGTCAGGTTCGATTCGTTTCCAAAAATAACTGAAAACGCATTTAGAAAGTTTTTATTTAAGAAACTATTTTAATGCAAATCATATGAAACATCATGGGGTACACATTATTAGTCTAATATATTAGCAGTATTTATAGCTTCCAGCAGAATACTAGATGCAGCCAAACTTGTTTCCTGTTCTGTTTGTGAATCTGTGAGTGGTATATCCTGTGTTTGTTGTGGGATGTATTGTGATGAAGATGGTAATGCATATTGTGGCGAGTGTAGTTCAGGTACTGTTTGAGATTCTGTCACTTGTGGTATGTATTGTGGTGAAGGGGATGATACATATTGTGGTGATAGTAGTTGATTGTAGTGTGATGTGAGTGATGATGTGTCATCTGGTGATGAAAGAGGTGGATGTATGGGAAAACTGGAACTTGATGAATGTGTTGAAATTGGAGTCATTTGTCCAGAATGTCCAGTAGCAGGATAGCCATATTTTCCGATACTTGCTTGAAACAAAATATTTGATATTTCATGCTCCACCACATTTTGAGCATAGCTTGATTTTAAAGCTTCCATTTTCATTGCAACATGCTCCCCAAAGGCACTGTATTTATGGCGATTTTTCTTAGCTTGAAGTTCTTTCAATACGTTGTAAGCTTCCTCTTGCCTTTGGTCACCAGTTGAAACCTTCCTTTTTGAACATTTAGTTTTTTTCCCAATACAAGGCGCTGTCGACGGACCTGGTTGTGAATTCGGTGGTTTTGAATCCGATGATGGTGGGACTATTGTATTACTTGTATTTCCCTCATTTGGTAACAGATTTTGATTTTGGGAGATTTCTGCCTCAACTTCTTCCGACCCAGAATCCTAAAAATATATTTTTTTATAGATGCCTGGAACTGCTGAAGAGTGGAAAGTAGTGGCAACACAGTTTAATAATCTATGGAATTTTCCACAATGTACAGGAGTTATGGACGGAAAACATATTATGATTCAATCACCAGAACACAGTGGAAGCGATTACTTTAATTACAAATCGTTGTAACGTTACAAACGTCACATCTTTGCTATTTTATTTTCAAATAATTATTTTATTCTATTTTCTTTAATAATTCTTTAATAATAATCCTCTTCTATTTGTTTTACCTTTTTTCCCGTTAAAAATTGGTTGGCGCCCTCTTTCGGTATTTATAGGCATATCTCAACATTCTTGTTCTATCTCAGCATTCACATTCTTATTCAATCGTTCTGTGGTTCATGACAGTGACTTCGCACTGTCGTTTCTCGTTTCAAATTTTAAGCCCCCACTCACGAACTCTGTCAATGTCAAGTCAAACCCTTTCTCTTTGTCAAAATGAAGAATATTTTTTATTTTAATTCTAAAATCTACTTAAGGCAAATGTCTGGCCTCATAGCCACATTTTCAAACAGACGTTCTTAATTGGGGTAAGTGTTTAAATATAAATGTACACATTTTTCTAAGCCTATATCCGTAATCTTTTTTATGTTCCTATCTAACCTTACTTTTCGTACTTTTTATTGTACCACATGGTAAAATTTTTATATTATCTATTATCTTCATATGTGTGTAGTAATCCACAACTATTTAACTACCTACTAACATTATTTAATACTATTCATTTTGTATAACCTTGCCTTTCTGCAACATTTCTGGATTATTTCTTGGAATGGCAAGGATATCTTTCATTTATTCTTGGTGTCTAATGTACCTGTATGTATTCTAGTTTTCTGGACATATTGCAAAAACTGATCAACCCTTCACCTCGTGGGAGACTCCCCGAAACTGGAGCCCCTAATGTCGCCGGCGATACATCAGTGCAGCAGTAACTAGACTCCTAACAACCATCCAACACCTGTAGGCCTGGTGGCCAGAACATCCACGTCGCCAGAGCCCGTTGCAGAACAACAGCAAGACACCAAGAACCCGCAGACAGATACCAAGTGCCATCGATAAGTATAATCTCTGATCTGTAAAGTTTCGGCAAGGTCTTGTAAATTATTTTTTTTGATACTTTAATTATGTCTTTTATGAAAAATAAATATGATTAGTTAAATATTATTGTTTTATTTGCTCCATTCTGCATTTTCATTGTTCATGTTTTTGATCAGGACAAGGTGGACTCACAACTTGGGAGATTGAGCTAGTCTAGGGTAGACGATAGCTATCGTAGTTGATTGAAATATTATTCTCGAATATTATTTCAATTATCTGGGGTAGTTTGTCGCCTCACTTTTGGCGCCCAACTTGAATTGTCTTACTCAAGGATTTGAGCTGTGGATTTGTAGTTCGGTAGCAAATAATAAAGCATTAATAAATACTGTTTTAATATTATATTCATGTTTTGCAGTACATCTTAGTATTTGCAAATTTTTGATACTTTTTGAGCATTTTCTATATATTTAACCATTTTTCAAATGTTTGGGGTAAAGAGTATTACCATTTTTATAATATATCTTATATTTCAGCATATTTAATTTGCATTTAATACATTGTTGCTTTTTTACATAATTTTTTTTCCTCATTCTTATAATGGTACTTTTATAGTGAGTTAAATGGTCTGTTCTTTTTTTCAACTTAACCAGTTTTTGTGGATAGTGTACTTTTAATTCTTTCTTTGATTTTTATTAAATTTTTTTTTCTTCAACATGAAACCTGCACATCTTACCACAAATGAATTGACATATGAGCTTCACATTAGAGATGTCTCTGCTCCTGATGATATTGAATAAAAACGTACAGTTCTTACTGGTCTTCTTTCTCAGGAGACTAGTAGCCGCAGTTTTTCAGATATTTCGGTCCCTTTGTCTTTTGAGGTTGATTATAAACAAGCTTTAGCCTCTTATACTGAACTTCAGATTCTCATATCTGAATTTACAGGAACAAAGTCTGATACTCTATATAAAACCTTCAATTCTCGTCTCCAACATTTGTCTGGTAGGATTTCTCGTTTGCGGTCATCTTCCGAAGAAGAAGAAAGGTTGAAGAAAGCTATCCGCTTCGATTTGTTAAAGTTAGAGCGTACTTTATGTAATATTGTAGAACAACCTGATCTAGACCAACCCATGACATCTACTAGAGTTAATCTTAATTGTTCGGAATCTTCAACATCACCTTCCAAACCTGTTCCTGTGTATAAATGGGGTATCAAAAAATTTTCTGGTAAACAACCTTTAATCCCTTTTCTGGAACAGATTGAAATTTTTAAATTTTCAAGGAACTGCACAGATGAAGATTTATTCATCTCTGCATGTGATTTGTTTGAAGGTGCTGCTTTTACTTGATGGCATAATAATTTCTCTCAAAAGAAATTTAATTCATGGGCTAATCTAGTTGCTTCTTTAAAAGAGACTTATTTGCCTTATAACTATGAAAGAGATTTATGGGAACAAATACGTTCCACAAAACAGTTTTCACGACAACCAGTTTCTGCATATATTTCCCATATGGAATCTTTGATGCTCCGGTCGTCCAAATCTATTTCGGATATTGAAAAGGTGGATGAAATTATCAATGGTCTTCTTCCTGAATATGTTAAAGCTCTTGCTTTCCAAGATGTTAAGTCAGTTGCTGAGCTTACAAAGTATTGTAAGAAGTTTGAATCTGCTTTGGCAATTTCCTCACGCAGCAAATTTTCTGTAGAATCCCTTCGTTCAACCCCAACTTGTTGGAATTGTGATGTGAAAGGACACAATTTCCATGTCTGTAGAAAACCCAAGAGAACGTTTTGTTTCGGTTGTGGCTCGAAGGATGTAACTATTGCGGAATGCATGAGGTGCTCAAAAAACGACCAGCGAGGACACGCTTCGACAGACAGCATGCCTCAAAGCAGTCAAACGTCTGTCCCAGGAACATCGAGCAAAGGCAAGAATATTCCGGGAAAAACTTTTCAAAAAGGGTCGAACAAAAATCAGTAAACATTTCTAAACCACTTCCATCTAAATCTACTTCTACTTTTTCTTCAGTACAATCTGAAATTTTACCTTCTTCTAGTACTTCTGTTTCTTCTAGTGATTTATCTAATTCAAAAGTACATTTCAATTCCGGTCCTTTATTAGATATTCATAATAATGATAATAGACCATATATTTCTGTTTCTATAGGTAATGAAACAATTTCTGCACTCCTTGATAATGGTAGTAATGTCAGCATAATTGGTTCTCCTTCTCTATTTTTACTTAAAAAGCTTAATTTAAATCTTAATTATGATGTTTCAATTCAACTCACTACTGCTGATGGAAACATACAGAGTACTTTAGGATATGTTTGGTTACCTGTTACTTTATTGAATAAAACTCAATCACTTAAAGTGTTAGTAGTTCCTTCTATTTCACATAAAATGATATTAGGTATGGATTTTATTCAGTCGTTTCAACTCTCTTTGGACTTCTCTGATTTTTCTTTTACGGCAACAAATTTTTCTACTTTTGTAGTTAATACTATCATTAGTTCTGAAAATCTTTCTGATATTCAGCAATCTCAACTTAATTCTGTTGTTAAACTTTTTAAAGAAATAGGTCCTACAGATTCTATTGGCAGAACTCATCTGTATACACATCATATAGATACTGGCAATGCTAAACCTATTAAACAGAGACAGTATCCATTATCTCCTGCTATGCAGAAGGTTTTGAATGCTGGAGTTGATGAGATGCTTAAACTCAAAGTTATAGAGCCCTTAACTATTAGTACACCGTGGTCTTCGCCATTGTGGCTCGTACCAAAGAAAGATGGTTCACATCGAGTTTGCTTTGATGGTAGGAAACTTAATTCAATTACAGTTCCTGATAGTTATCCTATGCCTTTAATTGACACAATTATTTCTAAAGTAAGAGATGCTAAGTTCATATCTTCTATTGATCTTAAACAGGCTTTTTATCAAATTCCTTTAGATGAAGAATCGAAATTGAAAACTGCTTTTTCTGTGCAAAATAGAGGTTTATTTTGTTTTAATGTTTTACCTTTCGGTCTTAATAATAGCGCACAAGCTATGTGTAGTCATGGACTCTGTTATAGGTCCTTTATTAGAACCTTATATTTTTTATTATCTTGATGATATTATCGTTGTAACTCCAGATTTTGATACTCATGTCAAAACTTTGAAGATGCTATTCAAACGTTTGAAAGGTGCAAATCTCACTGTCAATTTTGAGAAATGCCAGTTTTGCAGATCTTCATTGCAATTCCTTGGATTTGTAGTGGATGATCAAGGGTTAAGAACTGATCCTGGTAAGGTCCAGTCTATTTTGGAATATCCTGTACCCACAAATACAACCCAGATACGTAGGTTGATTGGCTTAATTGGTTATTACCGTAGGTTTTTAAACAATTTTGCTACTATTTGCAGTCCCATTTCTGACTTATTGAAAGGCAGGAAGAAAGGTCAACCTATTACTTGGACTCCTGAAGCTGATGAAGCTTTTCATAAAATTAAACAGGTTCTTACAACAGCTCCTGTTCTTGCAAGTCCTGATTTTTCCAAGCATTTCTATCTTGCTTGTGATGCAAGTGACACTGGTGTGGGTGGTGTTTTATTTCAAAAGGATGATGGATTAGAACATCCTATTGCTTACTTCAGCAAAACTTTAACTAGAGCTCAGCGAAAGTACACAACTACTGAGAAAGAATTATTAGCAATTTTGCTTTCAATTGAAAAATTTAGATGCTATATTGAGGGTAGTGATGACTTTACTGTGATTACAGATCACTCCTCATTGCAGTGGTTATATAACATGAAGAATCCTTCTCCTAGAATTGCTAGATGGATAATGAAACTGTCTTGTCACAAATTTACTGTTGTTCATAGTAGTGGTTCTTTGAATGTAGTAGCTGACTCTCTTTCAAGAATTCCTGAAGCATCTCAAGTTTCTCTATTGAATTTGTCTGATTTAAAAACAGATGCTTGGTATAAAAATATGATAGCAAAAGTTACAGATAATCCTGATTTATATCCTGCTTTTAAGGTTCAAGATAATGTTCTTTATAAACATGTTTTTTCTAAATCTAAATTTTCTGAATCTACTCCAGAATGGAAAATTTTTGTTCCTGCTCCACATAGGAAGGAAATTTTACATATGTATCATGATGATCCTACAGCTGCTCATTTAGGTGTCTTTAAAACCCTTTCTAGGATATCAGAACTTTATTACTGGCCTAAAATGAGATCTTTTGTTGTGAACTATGTTCATAAATGTAAAGTTTGTGCTTCTTGTAAGCCTAGTAACTTACCTCCAGCTGGTTTTATGGGACAATATCGTGATATTAATTTTCCTTTTCAATTTTTATCTGCTGATTTACTTGGTCCGTATCCTAGATCTAAAAGTGGAAATCGTTTTCTTTTAGTTGTTGTTGACTGGTTTACAAAGTTTATGTTTGTACATCCTTTGGCTAATGCTACTTCTAAAGCTATTGTCAAGTTTATTGAAAATCAAGTTTTTCTAATTTTTGGTGTACCGCAAATCTTTGCAGTTGATAATGGAAAACAATTTGTTTCCAATGATTTTAAAACTTTGATGGAAAAATACAAGGTACAAAAAATTTGGTATAATGCTAGATACTTCCCTCAGATTAACCCTACTGAACGAGTTAATAAAACGATTGTTACTGCAATCAGATCTTTCATCCAAGACGATCATAAAGATTGGGACAAGGAAATTTTTAAAATAGCCCAAGCCATTCGTCTAGCTAAACATGAAGTAACTCAATTTTCTCCTTCATTTTTGACGTTTGCTAGAAACATTCCTGTTGATGGTTCATTCTTTGGTGCTATTAAAGAAACATCTAATAATATTGTTAACATCAATAATAAATTGTTCGATCCCAAGCCTTTAGAGAATATGTCTCCTATCTTTGATGAAGTTCAGAAAAGAATACGTCACTCTTACAATATCAACACTAAACGCTACAATCTTCGTAGACGTGATGTAAGATTTCATGTAGGTGATAAAGTCTGGAAGAAAAATACCATTCTTTCAAAAGCTGTGGATGATTTTTCTGCTAAATTAGCTCCCAAATTTATTCCATGTATTATAAATAAAGTTTTATCTCCTTTGGTATATAATCTTAAGGATCTAGATGGTAAAGACCTTGGCAATTTTCATGTGCAAGATATTAAGTTGAATGTTACTGATTCTAGTGATGATGAGTCTCAATAATTTTGTTTAATATGGTAAAGCAATATTTCTTATTGTATATCTTTATATTATAGCATTTTGTCTGATTATGATAAACATATTAACCTTTTTCATTTGACAATACCCTTGTTTAGATTGGTATTATTTTACCTTGGGTAATTTTTTTGATTTTGATACAATTAAAAGCCTCATCCGGCACTTGTAAGTTGTTTATGGCATATATGTTGCTGCATAGACACCTAGTGTTTTTATTTTCCTAGGATACATGATATCCTGAGGATATTATGGGCCAGATCATATGAATCTGTGTTCCTTTTTTTTGTCTTCGAGACAGTTGATATACAGTTAAACCTGTTTATATATTTTTTTAAGGATGATGTGTTTTTTCTTATTTCTTTTGGAGTTAAAACAATTCTATGCATATCTACTTTTAGAAATCTGGTGTAGAATTGTGGCGCTTTGAAGTATGATTGTAGTATACCTACTTTCACTTGTTTTCTTCTATTTTTTGTAAACTATATTTATGCAGTATTTTACTCTTTTGTGTAGATCCCTGGTTTATATTTAGTGAGAATAACATTTATTATGTATCATTATCTTTCTTTCATTACTAACCTACTTTTAGTCTTTTAGGCCTTGTTTTATGCAGTTACTGTAACTCTTTTGTGTAGAACTTAGTCATATTTGACATATCAGTACAGTTAGTACATTTTTTTGAGGTGTTTATCAATAATTACATTTGCATTTTATTATTTATATGCTTTTACTCATATTGTTATGTGATTATTATTATTATTATTACCTGACTTTAGGTACTCAACCTATTCAGAGTACTTGGTATATTTTTTGAGATTCATTCAACATTTTCTTTTGACAGTCTTCATTTTGACTATTCCTTTATTTGAGATATTATCTCTATTTTATATATTTGCCTTACTTTATGTATTTGCCTTTAACGTATATACTTATTTGATTTGACTTTAATAATTATAAATTAGACTTCATACTATGTGTATAGTATGTTGTCTTGCAAAGGAAGTCGTTGTACTTCCGAAGAAGAATTTCTGAAGACAGAATTCTTCAACAATGCATATCTGAATATGCCAGATGCATTGTCCCCTTTGTTATTATTTTTTTTTGTGGGCCTGAGCTTTGGTGCAGATGTACATTCGTACCACTGGATCTTCCTTCAATGGTAGATGGTCTCCAGGGTATGGCGTCGGGGGGTCCATGGCACCATAGGATTATCGTCTCTGAGGAGCGCTGTCGTGGTTTAACCGTGGGTTATGGGCTACTGCGTTCGTGCCAACATGGTTTCAATCGCTCCTTTGGTATGGTCCATGTACAGTACCAAGGTCTCCAGATACCCGATTAATTTAAATTTATCCCTCCAATATTTTTAGTTTGATGGATACTAAAATCTATTGGGTAATATTCAATGTTGGATAATTGAATATTCCCCTGAGCGTTTCCCTCAAAAACTGTATATTATATTAATTATTAAATTTTATTTTTAAAAAAACATACTGTACCATTTTACTGGTTACGTTATAACAGTACCTTATTTAATTTCAGTTTAATGAATACTAAAATTCATTGAATAATTTTTTATTTTTTTTTTCTCTCCAGAGATATTCTCTGTAGTCATTATTAATTATAAATTACTAATTTTAGTGTGATGAATACTAGAATTCATTGGGTAATGTTTTTTATTTTCCCCAGAGTAACATCTGAAAATTATCTTTATACTTTAAAACTTTTTATGATTCATAATTTCAATTCAATATATTCATTAACTTAATAAATTTATAATGAGTATTTATTTTTGATTTGTTCTTAACGATTACTACTACATATATTTATTCCTGGTTAGAACTTTTTGTTCTTGTTTTCTTTGAGAAAAATTTCTCAGCTGTGTTCAAAATTTTTCTGATGGGTGGTAGGAGTGTGTAACGTTACAAACGTCACATCTTTTCTATTTTATTTTCAAATAATTATTTTATTCTATTTTCTTTAATAATTCTTTAATAATAATCCTCTTCTATTTGTTTTACCTTTTTTCCCGTTAAAAATTGGTTGGCGCCCTCTTTCGGTATTTATAGGCATATCTCAACATTCTTGTTCTATCTCAGCATTCACATTCTTATTCAATCGTTCTGTGGTTCATGACAGTGACTTCGCACTGTCGTTTCTCGTTTCAAATTTTAAGCCCCCACTCACGAACTCTGTCAATGTCAAGTCAAACCCTTTCTCTTTGTCAAAATGAAGAATATTTTTTATTTTAATTCTAAAATCTACTTAAGGCAAATGTCTGGCCTCATAGCCACATTTTCAAACAGACGTTCTTAATTGGGGTAAGTGTTTAAATATAAATGTACACATTTTTCTAAGCCTATATCCGTAATCTTTTTTATGTTCCTATCTAACCTTACTTTTCGTACTTTTTATTGTACCACATGGTAAAATTTTTATATTATCTATTATCTTCATATGTGTGTAGTAATCCACAACTATTTAACTACCTACTAACATTATTTAATACTATTCATTTTGTATAACCTTGCCTTTCTGCAACATTTCTGGATTATTTCTTGGAATGGCAAGGATATCTTTCATTTATTCTTGGTGTCTAATGTACCTGTATGTATTCTAGTTTTCTGGACATATTGCAAAAACTGATCAACCCTTCACCTCGTGGGAGACTCCCCGAAACTGGAGCCCCTAATGTCGCCGGCGATACATCAGTGCAGCAGTAACTAGACTCCTAACAACCATCCAACACCTGTAGGCCTGGTGGCCAGAACATCCACGTCGCCAGAGCCCGTTGCAGAACAACAGCAAGACACCAAGAACCCGCAGACAGATACCAAGTGCCATCGATAAGTATAATCTCTGATCTGTAAAGTTTCGGCAAGGTCTTGTAAATTATTTTTTTTGATACTTTAATTATGTCTTTTATGAAAAATAAACATGATTAGTTAAATATTATTGTTTTATTTGCTCCATTCTGCATTTTCATTGTTCATGTTTTTGATTAGGACAAGGTGGACTCACAACTTGGGAGATTGAGCTAGTCTAGGGTAGACGATAGCTATCGTAGTTGATTGAAATATTATTCTCGAATATTATTTCAATTATCTGGGGTAGTTTGTCGCCTCATCGTTTTTTAGCATTGTGCTTTTTATTGTTGCTAATGCAAATTACGAAGTGTTGTATATGAATGTTGGCTGCCAGGGACGCATATCGGATGGTGGTGTTTACGAAAATACCCAGTTCAAAAGAATGTTGTCCGAATGTAAACTTAATCTACCTAATAATGAAAAGCTTCCTGGTAGAGCCATGGCTGTTTCTTATGTTTTTCTGGGTGACGATGCTTTTCCATTGTCACCAAATTTGATGAAACCTTATCCAGGTACCCAAGAAAAAGGATCACAGGGAAGAATATTTAATTATAGACTATCAAGAGCGCGAAGGGTATCAGAGAATGTGTTCGGAATATTATCTGCACGATTTCGAGTTTTCAGAAAAATAATGTTACTTGAACCAACGAAAGCGGAGACAATTGTGACTGCTTGTATTTGTTTACATAATTATTTAAGAAAAAAAATCAAGGACCACCTACACTCCACCTGGAACTTTCGATTCTGAAGACAAAGACAGTGGTAATATTATTTCTGGAGCTTGGAGGAACGAGATGCAAAACAATATGCCATTCCATAGTTTCGATAAGAGAGCTCGGAAATCAAGTAGTGCTGCGAAAGATGTGAGACAAGAATTTGCAGAGTTTTTTATGACCGAACAAGGGAACATTCCTTGGCAAAATGACTATTAACAAATTATATAAAGTAACGAAACAAACAGCAAGAAAATTAATTAATGCATTAATAATATTAATTTTATGAAGTTATTTTATTTTTTTTTAAGTTAGAAGTTAACTAACTTTCTACTAACTGCTAAATTACTAGAATATGATACGTTATGATCCTCTTTCAATCGTAGTTATTCATAGCTTATAAATCGTAAAATAAATACAATATTGTTGCATACTTACATGTTTTTCATTTAATCCCTTTTCAAGGCATAACTTAGGTTCATTTTTGTCTGATAAAAATAGAAGTCGTTGGTACGCAAACCACTTTGTGGTATCAGAAGTAGCTGAACCCGATTTATTTTATTCTTTTAATTTCTTCTTCTCTCTGAAAAACTGTGCCGTCAAATTTTTTATTTTCCTTTGTATTTCAAGTTCGTGTAGCCCCATCACATCACTGATGGTTTTCCAGGCATCCTTTTTCTTATTTTTATTTTTATAATTTACGTCTTTTGGATTCCATAGTACACTTTGGGTGTGATATAAATCAATTAAGGTATCAATAAGTTCATTTGTCCACGTTATTACTACAGACATGTTTCTGTTTACAACTTATGTTTCCAACTGAGCGACCGTCCCCACAAAGCCGTTAAAATGTCGACAACACGCGCATTCCTTTGATGTTACCGCCAAAAAGAGAAACAAGGTTCTCAACATTTGTTTGCAATTTTTGTTGGCAACATGAACATATTTCGGAAACTTTTGTCACCAACGCATGTTGACAACACGAAAGTTGCCAATTTTCCTTTGGTGGAGACCCGTCTTAAGATCTGATCATTCGGATTCTAAGCTCGAGACTAAGCACTGATCTTGTAAAAAATGTTAGGTCTTCTTTCTTTGAATTTAAGTTTCGAATTAAATTTATTGGACGTTTCAACTTCCACTTCTGATATCGTTATCAAAATACAAAACATTAATAAATTAAAAAAGATTTGTTTTTGTTGCTGGGTAAAAAAAATCTTCTAATACATTAATTTTATCTGACTCCTTCATATTGACAGTTCAGACATATATTATACATAAAGTAGACGACTTTAAAATTATATTGCCAATATTTATCCTGTTCCGAGGACAACTTTATTAAATTATTATATTTAACAGATTCCATTCTTAACTACACTCCCTTTTCCGATTGAGTAATATTAATGCAAGTAGAACATAAATAAAAACTTTGTAACTTAAACGCAATATCCTAAACCTTATCCCAGATAACGACAGTTCTCACCAGTGGCGCACAACCCCGTACATGCGACACTATATATGTACCTATACACGAAATTTTCGATTTTTCTAAATCTGACTGAATTGAAAATTGTGCCAAATCCCATCTTAAAGTTTAGGAAAAGACTGGCCCATCCATATGTCAACCATCCATTTTGGTCCAAGGGTGTGTCCACAAAACTCCCAAAAATTTCAAAAATTAAGTCCGACCTTTGCGGCATCTGATAGTACTGATCATTACCTTTCCAACGCATGTTTAATTTTGAAAATCGGTTATCGGTAATTTTCATTTAAAAAGGGAAATATGTTTGAATTGGTCATTTCAAAAACAATACCAGTCACAATTTTCTTAATTGTACAGGAGAGCAAAAAAACTGAATAGTTGAAAGATTAATGAAACGAATGACCTCAAAATTCCCAAGTGATATTCTAATTTGGTTCCTAATCATAATAATCTATAAATCGTCTCGGAAGAAAAGGTTTTTTGAAAAATGCCTTTTGAAATATTGGACTAATGCTGTTTTTGCATGAAACGAAAAAAAAAAACAGAAATACAAAAAATAAAATATAATCTTATGAAACAAAATCAAATTCATTATCTAACTCAGGGGCTAAAACGTCGCGTCGTCAGCTTGCTCATTGGTAGGCCACTGGAAAATTTCCTTGTAAAATGGTATAAAATAATCTTTTAAAATTCTGTTTTAAACTTGCTTGATGTTTGCAATTTTTTTGGGATTAATGGTTACAGCATTATTTGTGTTTAATATTTTCTTTAATATTTCATTAATAATTATCTTCTGTATTTGTTTTAACTTGTTTTCCAGTTAAAAACCTGTTTGGCGCCCTCTTTCTTTATCCTATTTCTTATCTCTCTGTTCATCTAACATCTGTCAAGTCATACTGAACATACTTTATATTCTTACTCTCTAGATATGTGTTTTGTGACATAACATGACAAAACATAACATGGTTGTCGATCTCCTTATACTTTGCGCTGTCATGTCAATCAGAGTGACAATTAGTAATGCAGAGGAAAAAATTAATAAAATTATAAAAGCCATTGATTTTAAATAAGGCCGTTTTATTTCAACAAATCTGTTGGGACAAGAATTCTAATTATTACATTCATTATATTCCTACATGCATACCTAGTTTTTTATAATCTTTTTTTTGTATCTAGCCTCCAAATCTCCACTCACCGTGTTGTCTCATTATTTTAATTTTTAACTTACATATATGCACGTGTAAATCAGATAATTCAACTAGTAACCATCACTAATAATTCCATTTAATCTATTGTTGCCATTTGCTACCTTTTTTCGATTATTGGCAAACTTGGCACACTTTGGTTTTTACTTCTTGATGTTTGATATATATTTTATCTTCTAGTTTTTGGGAATAAAACCACTTTTCTCCCCCCGGGAGTTTCAAGCATCCTCAATCGCCGGCGATACAATAACGAGGACCATGTCATCTAGACTGCAACCACATCACCTAGACTACAACGACCAACATCCGTAGGTCTGGTGGAATACAGCACTTAGAATCCAACGCCAGTTGCAGAAACAGCAGTACCATTCGACATCAAGAAGTTACCATCGAACCAATAATAAAAGCCATAAGTATAATCCAAGAATTGTTAGTTTTTGGTAAGAATTTGAATATATATGTTATTGCATTTACTAAGTCATGTTTTTATTATACCTTTATTGAACAATAAACATGATTGGTTAAAATATTGTTTTGTTTCTTCTTCTTTAAGTACCGTGCCCAAATTTTTAGGCGTGGGTAGCTTCCATAACAATTTGCCGATATCGTTCTCGATCTTGTGCGGCATGTAATAATTGATCTGCTGATAAGCCAGTCCATTGACGAAGGTTTCGGAGCCATGAATATTTCTTTCGACCAATTCCTCTTTTTCCGTCGGTCTTTCCATTGAGTATTAACTGCAGTATCCTGTATCTGCTACCTCTCATTATATGCCCCAGATATTCAAGTTTTCTCTTTTTTATCATCTTCATTAAATCACCTTCGCCTTGACCTACTCTGTTTAAGACTTCTCTGTTTGAAATGCGTTGAACCCAAGATATTCTGAGCATTCTACGATACGACCACATCTCAAAGGCTTCTAATTTGTTCATCATGTTAACCTTCATGATCCATGTTTCACATCCATATAGTAATACAGGATACACATAACATTTTAGGAACTTGATTCTTAGTTGTAAGTTCAGCTGAGAGTTGCTCAGAATAGATCTAAGTTTCATAAATGCTCCTCTTGCAATTTCTATACGAGTTTTAATTTCTTCATCCGGATTTAGTGTCTGGTTTATCCAACATCCTAGGTATTTAAAATGGTTAACTTTTGTTATTGATTCATCATTGACAATTAGTTGCATAGGGCCGACGTCTTGTTTACTAACCACAAGTAACTTTGTCTTTGTTACATTTATGTTAAGTCCGTTATTGGAGCATTCTCTAGTGACTCGATCTATAAGGAATTGAAGATCTTCGATATTTTCAGCCATTGTTTTGTTTGCTTCCATTCTAATTTTTCTGTGCTCATGTTTTTGATTAGGACAAGACGAATTTACACCTTGGGGGAGCTAGGCCAGGGTGAACGATAGCTATCTTGGTAATTGAAGTATTATTATTCAATGTTGTTTCAATTATCTGGGGTAGTTTATCGTATCGTTTCAAATGTATTTATAAACTTTGTGGATGCAGCAACAAAGAAGGTGCTATAAACTTCAAATTTTTTTTAGTTTAGCTGTGTCCTTTTTGTCTTTATGGATAACGTGGATATCTACCTGTAGATTTTAGGACTTTTTTTTAAAATTTACGGCTTATTTCCTGACCTTTGGAAAATACCTATTAAATATGAAAAAGTTTTCATATTTAATAAAACAAGCCATCGTTTAATGAATGGTAGGGGAGCACAAGCGGCGATTTTTGCAGTTACTCGAGCGCGTCAGATTTTTACATGGGGAGAAACCTTGTACCCTGAAAATGTACCTCTACCATATATTGGATCTTAATACAGGGGAGTTCGTTACGAGGGGACCGAAAAAAAATCTATCATTAGAAAAACTCGAAGTCGTCAGATTAAGATAAGGTTAGTTAAGTACATACAAAACAGTGTATATCAAAAATCTGACGATTTGAGCGGGGCGTAGAAATGGGTGAGTCCCAAAGTTTCACAAGAAAAAAGCGAATATTTCGCGAAATGAATGAGAGATCGAAAAACTAAAAAATACGTACTCAATATTTTTTAAAAATCTATAGAATGATACCAAACACGACTTCCCACGGATAGGGGTGGTCGGTAAATTTAATATTTACCTGAAATGAACATCATATCGGAAAACTGAAAAATACACTTATTCAATATTTTTGAAAAATCTGTCGAATGGCACCAAACACGACCCCCCACGGAGGTGGGGTGGGGGTTACTTTAAAATCTTAAATGGGAGCCCCCATTTTTGTTGCAAATTTTGATTCCTTACGTAAAAACAAGTAACTTTTATTCGAGACATTTTTTCGAATTATTATGGATAGGTGGTGCTATATTCTAAAAAAACGATTGTTGGAAATGAAAAATTAAATTAATAAATAATTACACTTTTATAAAAAAGAACTTTTTTATAATAAAACCTTTTTATTATATACAGGAAAGAATATAAAATAGTTTCACGATAAACGATTTAACGATAAAATGCTTAAAATTCCAAAAATTACACTCTAATAAAAATAATTATGTATGAAACAGTTCGTGAAGTATGCTTTTTGCGAACGCACGCGATATTTAGAGCACGAGCGACAACGGAGCGGGTGCTTATACATCGCGCAAGTTCGCAAAAAGTACTTCACGCACAGTTTCATACAATATTTTATCTACGATAAACAAATTAATATAAAAACTGTAACTCTTGGTCACTGGAATTCATTTCTATTCTACAATTTTTAGAACTTTGACATTTTGAATTAGACATAGAACTTTGACAAAAATTTTGTTGTAAGTCATTGCTCATATTGTCACCACCATGACAACGCGAAAGTTAAGGATATTTGATTATATGAAAGTGTGTCAAAAGCCCATTGAAAGTGTGCGAAAAAGTAAATCCCATTTAAAATACATTGTTACTTCACGCACACTTTAAACTCTTCACGCACTGCTATCTATAATGACAGTTTTCACAAACTAAAAACTTATACATAATACGACATAGAGTAGATAAAGTTCTTTTTATAATATCACGGTTTTGTTATTGTACATGTACATATTATGTTATGTAGAACACAACATGCTTATAAAGAATAATTAACTTATAAAATATGAATTTTTAGTAGGTGTATTAACTATTATTTATAATTATGATTCCAAAAATTACACTAGTATAAAATAGTATTTTTTATAATACCACGGTTGTTCAAAATGGTATATATAATTTTAAGTATCTAAACTTTTAATTATTTAAATGATGAAAGGGTTGCCAATGCGAGTCCATTATTCTACTGGATAAGGAAATTAGTCAATACTCGCAATCTTATAGTTTGTGAGTAATGACTCATTTCCTTATCCAGTAGTATTTTAATTATTTATTAAAACAATTAAAAAAAGATACGCAACAGCCGGGTTCCAACTAGGGACCTCTCGATCTGCAGTCTAATGCCACTGAGGCACCATCAATTTGTAGATATCGATTTATTAACGTACTTTAAAATATCATTGCATTAGTCACATTTTTAAAATAGTTTGAAATTAAAAAAAATCGATTTATCCATACAGTGTGATTGGTCAGTGGGGTAAAGCTTTGTAGATCCGTTATAAGTAACAGATAGTAATTAAAGTTAATAACAAAAATTGTAGCCAACTTTGATTACAGATTGATAATCAGTAATCGTAAATTGTAAGTTTTAGGGCCGGTTGTTCGAACGCTAATCAACATTGATCACTATCAAATATTTAATTGCTGTCACAACTGTCAATGTCAACTTTGGTTGGGTTGCTGAAAACATAGTTAATTACAATTATGAGATTAGTTAGTCAATTAACATAACAATTATTAACATAATTGATTAACTAATTTCATAATTGTCATCAATAATTATGTTTTCGGCAACCCAACCAAAGTTGACATTGACAGTTGTGACAGTAATTAAGTATTTGATAGTGATCAATGTTGATAAGCGTTCGAACAACCGGCCCTTAGACAATTATTCAACCATGGCTTACTTAAAATTTGGAAAGATTTAGACCCGTAATTATTAATAATTTTGCTCTGAAAACTGAAAATATCTCGAAAACTAATAAATTTACACATAGGGAATGTTATACAAAAATTATAGCATGGTAATGGTACTTTTTGATAATGATATAAAATACAGGGTGTTCTATTTAAAATTACTGAGAAAATAATGTTCTTGAGTTTTGACTCATCCTGTATTCAATATAAAAAAAATTAGCAAAACAAACATTTACGAAAATTTTGACAATAAATAAAAAAATATTACGTCAATAAACCATTGACCTTGTGCTTGCTTTTATTTATACAGGTAGTTAAACTTGTTACGATTTTCATATAAAATGGGTTATAACTTTGTAAATACCCCGTATAACATACCAAACCTTTATATTTTTGTAATCGAAAAGTTACGAAGATTTCGAATATAAAATAAAATACAGGATGTTCTATTTAAAAAAACATAAGTTTGGTCTGCCACTATGTTATCGAACATCCTGTAACATTCTAACTAATTTTGTAATATGAAGCTCAAAGTTCGCTACAATTTTTGTTATTAAGTTTTATCGCTATATTACTACAACGGTTCTACGGAGCTTCACCCCATCACGGTACACAGAGAACTCCCACGGTACACAGAACTCTCTGTGTACCGTGCACCCCGCTATATAATTAATCACCCTGTATAATAGCAGTTAAATATTGCATTGTTAGCTAGTTCTAAGCTATCCTGAAAATTTCAGGTGTCTAGGTAGCCTAGAACTATTTTTAAAATAAATTACAAAATTTGCGGAGTCCGTGACACCAACCAAGCCAAGTATATAAAAAGGTTTTAAAAAATGGAAAGTCCCCACTAAAATGGAAAACTTTACTTAACTTTTTTTGGTTTTAGGACCTACTCTTCACAATCCAATAGGTCCCCAAAGCGCTCGAGTGACTGCACATTTAGCATACTTTGCTCCCCTACCAGAACGCCAATGCCAAATGCCAGGACGAAACACTCCCTTTTTTAATTGCGAATCAAATAAACTCTAGAGGATCTCACTTTTTGTCTTCAAAGTCCCCACTAACCAACATTATTTCGAATTATGATCTTTAATAACCATATTATCAAGTTTTCACATTTCACCCGACTGTTATATTCCGGATTGAGTGAAATATAGAAAAATATTAAATTTGCAGCAGATATTTCCCCAACTTTATTGCCATATTGTCTGAACTCATTTATAAAGAACAGGAATATTGGAAAAGTCAAATCACAGGGGTGGCAAGCGGTAGAACTTCAGTCTGAAGACATATATACGAAAGGATTTGGTAAATCTCAGGTGGATTTGACACCTTTGAAAAAACAAATTAAATTCATACAATATTTATTAAACATTGCTTTTCTTCTCATTTTCGTCATATTATATATGTACACAGGATGACTCTTTGGGAGTAGAAATTAGACATCAAGACATTATTGAACGTATTACAAGGTATGATGGGTGATGTAGGAATAAAGTAAGGCAGATGGGCCGATGAAGGCTTTCAACGCAATGCATCGTGTTTACTCCTTTTTGCCCGAGATTTCTATGTACATACATGGAATTATTAATATTGACTTTCAGTCCCATTTTAGTGCTTTCCCGAATCAGTCTTTTTGCTATACTTGCCAGTTTTATTCCATTGCTTGCAATGAGAACCACATCATCATCGTACACTATGCATTGGTGCTCGTTGTACAAAAGAGTACTAGTGATGAGCAAAACAAGAACAAGACCAAGACCAGGCTAGTCTTGGTCTTGGTCTTGTTCTTGCAAGCTTGGTCTTGGTCTTGGTCTTGCAGCTAAAAGGCAGTCTTGGTCTTGGTCTTGGTCTTGCACTAGCCGGTCTTGTTATTGGTCTTGGTCTTGCACTAGCCGGTCTTGTTATTGGTCTTGGTCTTGCTGCAAGGGTCTTGCTGGTCTTGCTTTTTTGGTAGTAATAATTTGAACTAAACAATTTCGAATAAAATGTACATTGAAATAAATAAAGATGTGAAGAATGAAACTATATTTTTTGCTTTAAAATTTTAACAGAATGTAGAATGTAGTTTCAAACGGATACCAATTTTAACATTATACAGTCACCTAATGACCTAATTATTTCTCTCTATATAAAGAGATTAGAGTATATTTTTATAATGGTAATGTTTATCAGTAGGAAAAACCTGCATTTACAACCCTTGTTGCAATTGCCGGCCTTCGGTTGTGTCACGTTGTGTTTTGCATGCTGTCAATACCTGCCGCCTGCCTTCAGAGCACGTCTTGAGTCTGGATTACTGTTTATTGCTCCTGTATTTTAATAAAATGTTAAAGAAAAAGAGCTTCTTAAAGGTGCCACAAACGGTCGGGGACCTTCAATTCACGGATTTTACGAAAAGGGGTAAACGGTTTATAGTTTTTAACAGATAATGATCTGCTCCTTTCACTCGAACACTGTAGTATTTATCCTACGAGAGGGTCAAATTTAAGAACATAAATTAAATTTTTTTAAGAGAACACAAAAATCAATTATTTTTACTCTATTTAATCATTATTTAATATAATTAACTTTTTTTATAAACTAACTAAAACATACTTTTTAGTAAATACTTACATATTTACCATACCTATTTATAGACCTAATACTATAACATAATAACTAAACCTAATGGGGAGTTATAAACGCTTAATTCTGTAATTTATCTGTTATCTTGCAGTTCTTTAATTTTATTTAAACTACATTGCTCTCGTAAGACGAGTTATTCGCACTTTTTATTTTCACATATTTTTGGATTGAATACCCATTATGACATTTAAAAAGTTGAAAATATTCGGATGTGGGTAGTAAAAACTAGAATTTAAAACACACTGAAATGATGCGCATGCATTTCAAGTGCAGCACATACTATTTGTAGTACTGGCCTTTTCTGGGGAAAACCTAGATTCTTCCAAATAGTTTTCAACTATCAAATCAGTAAAATTCTTTACGCGTTTGTCATCCGGGATTTTCACAAATAATTCAACTTCCAACTTTCGTTGATTGTAAAAAATTAATAAAAAAATTTTTTTTTAAATTTCCCAGTATCGGAATTTTTGTCATTATATTCAGAAACTGAACCTAAGCTTTGGATTTTGCGATACCAAGCTTGACACATTACAATCGACAACCAGTTATTTTTTATTCAGGCCACAATGCTTTCACAGCATTGTGAATCCCTTTTCAAAATCTATTATGATATTTTTTGTATTAATTTTAAATTTAGCGACCTACATTTTCCCTCGATTATGCGAAAAGAATTGAAATAAGTGTCAGTATTTTTATTAGACAAAAAAGCGAAAACTACTGATACATAAAAACCGTTTTTAATTGCATTTTTTTAAATGGATTACCCTATCTATAATTACATTTTTTTGTCTTACAAGTAATTTCAATTGTCCTTGAACTGTCGCCGTTTGAAAACTGGCCTTCTGGGCACTTTGAAAGTTGAGAAAATGCAAACCGTTTGACTTAATCAAAACGACTTAACCAAACTATTATGTATTTTAAAAATTGGATATTGTTTAAGGTTTCTTACAATGTCAGTATATATTATTGAACTAAAAAAATAAAGTTAAATAATAAAAACCAATTTTTCTCAAAAAAGTGCAAGAGTCTTGCAGGTTGGTCTTGGTCTTGCGTGGTCTTGCAAGGTTCGGTCTTGGTCTTGGTCTTGTTCTTGTAAGCTTGGTCTTGGTCTTGGTCTTGCAACCAAAAGGCGGTCTTGGTCTTGGTCTTGGTCTTGCTGCAAGACCAAGACCAAGACCGCAAGACCAAGACCAGTCTCGCTCATCACTAAAGAGTACCGAACCTATTTATCCGACTAGTACAATTTTTTCTAGACCTATATTGAACAGCAAGATCGATAACGGGTCTCCTTGGCGAACACCTTTTTCACTTAGAATTCTTCTGAAAATACATCATTGCATTTCACAGTGTTAATGTTTTTTCTAATTATCTAATTATCTAATTTTTCTGGTATTTGGAATTCTTTTAGCATTTCTATTAATTTTTTTCTGTCTATTGTATCGTAGGCGGCTTTATAATCAATGAAAAGTGTTGTGCTGAACTGTTGTATTCATAAAATATATAGTGGAGTCACTGAAGGTTTTCACCTACGATTTCGTTGAACCTCCATCGATTTTCATGAAAATTGGTGAGTAACTAGAGGATACCTCAAGGAACAAAGATGACATGATGCCAACTTGCGCTTTTACCCTGAGGGTGGATGCCACCCCTTCTCGGGGGTGACAATTATTTTATTAAAAATATTACCATAAGTCGATAGAGAGACAAATTATAAGCAAAATTTGTTATATCAAGTCATTAATATAAATCAACATTTTTTGAGTTATTAAAGACCAAAGATTTTATTTTTTAGTAAAAAAATACACATTTTAAATCGGTTTTTCACGTATAACTCAAAAACTATAAGCTTTTACAAAATAGTTATTATTACTGAAATTGATGATAATAAAAAACTGAATATATTCCTTACTTAAATAACTAAAATAATGTTAGTTCAAAGTGAGTTATTGGCAATTGAATGTGTATTTTTTTCGACGAGTACCCAAATCTAAGTATTCAAGCTTAAATAACGGAAAAACGATGCAATGTATAAAATATACCTGCTTATTATTTGTCAACGTACTTCAGAATAGCTATTAAATGAGATTCAGAACAAGTTAATGGTGTCAAAATTAAGCAAGTTATGATAAAAATAAAAGAACCCTTTCGAAGATTTTAGGAAAAAGTGAAAAATAAAACATACGCCATTTCCACAAAAATTAAAATTTATAGTAATCCTTACAAGAACTTCTTTATATTAGCATAAGTAATGATTTCAATAATTTTGACCAGTTTAGAATGCATATTTTTGAAAAAAAGATATAATTTAAAAAAATCATAATTTTTAAAATTATTGTAATTTTCAAATTCTTTTGATAGTAACTCCAAAAATACTCAATATACGTAAAAACTAATATATACCCAAATTTTAGTTTTTTCTGTGTCAAATATTCTACCTGTTTTACTATTTCCATAGGGTAAAAAATAACCGAGATAGAAACGTTTAAATCTTAAATTTTGCTGTGAAAACCATGCAACCGGGGCCATTTAACCTTTTATTTAAAAAAAATAAGGGGTATAAAAGATTAAATTTAACGTGGCTAAATAGCACTTGGAATTAACTTTCAAACGGTTTTTAGATAAACCTGATATGTTAAAAATAAATGGAGTTATTAAAAAAACAATAACATTTTTTGGAAACATTTTTAAAAAATAAATTTTGAAAAAATTTTGGTGCATAAATTTTAATGCTATCAACATGTTCGGGGGCTCGTTTGATAGATATTTTTAAGTACTTTGACAAATGTTAAATAAGTTTATGTTATAAAATGCATCATTTTCCCGTTATTTCAGCTTGGATACTTAGATGTTTTTACTCGCCGAAAAAAATATATATTCAATTACCTATAACTCACTTTTAGTTAACATTAAAAGGTTTTTCTAATAAAGGGTTTATTTAGTTGTTTACTAGCTTCAATTTTGGTAATATTAACTTTTTTGTAAAAACTTATAGTTTTTGAGTTATTGATGAAAAATCGCTTAAAAAGATGCATTTTTCTCATGAAAAATTAAAATCTTTGATCTTCAATAACTCAAAAAGTTTTGATTTATTTTAATAACTTTCGGTAACAAATTTTTCTTAGAATTTCCCCTCTATCGAATTATGGGGTTATTTTCAATAAAATAATTTTCACCCCCGAGAAGGGGTGGCATCCACCCACAAGGTAAAAGCGCAAGTTGGCACCTTGCAAGTTGTCACCTTTGTTCCTTGAGATATCCTCTAACTAACCAGTCACCAATTTTCATGCAACTCTATGGAGGTTCAACAAAATCGGAGGTAATAGCTCATATCCACCTTCAGTGACTGCACTAATAGCAATTGATCAGGATTTGTTTTAACATAAAATTTTGATTGGTTGTTATTTTCCCTTGCTAAATTCTCCCTGGTATTCTCCTAGATATTTTTCCACTCATATATTTCTGGTCGTTTTTTGATTATTATGGCGAGCACTCTGTATTTTATTTCTAACAAGTATGTCCCTCTAGTTTGCGCATTCTTTCTTCCTTTTTTGTGTATATTCATTATAATGGACTTGTTCCAGTCTTGAGCAATTTGATTTCGTAAAGCTTCTCCTCCATGTTTTAAGTTCTCTGCCACAATGTCGCTCTCCACGGGGCTTTTCTGATTCTTTATATCTTTTATTATTTCATTCAGGATTCAGGAACAGTATAATTTTCTTCAGTAGTCACTCCGCCATTTAGCAACTCTTCGAAAAAATATTCTTTCCATCTTTCACATATTTGGTCTTCGACCACTATCTTGTTTCCTTGCTAATCTTTTGCACTCACCGTTCTTCCCTGGTAGACAGTTTTAATGTATTTTATCTCATTGTAGGAATTTTTTGTTTCTTTTTCTTGTAATTTTCTCTACTGCGCTTTACTTTATCCCCCATATATTTTCATTTCTGTGCCGTTAGGATTTTCTTTACTTTATTTCGTTGTTCTGCATACCTTTTTAGATCGTTCTGTTTTTGCGATGGCAATCTTTTTAATCTCCGATTCCATCGTTTTTTTTAACTCTGCTCTACATTCGTTATCGAACCAGTGATTTTTTCGACATCTTTTGTTTTTGGCAGTATTTGTCATTAGCACTATCTTGCTTGGTGTAGCTTTCTTGTATATCCTTTTATCAACCCTATACTACCTAAAACTTTCGCATTTCTTCAAAATTCATTTCTTAAAAAAATGATCAGAGTCTACGTCTGACGTGCTGATGTGCTATAATGTGCTGATGAACAGCACATTAAAATTGTTGACGGCAGTCATAAAAGATAAAATCGAGGAAAAAGCGAAAATGGCAGATGAACAACAAGGCTTCCGGAAGAACTGCAGCACAATAGATGCAATTTTTATTATCAGGCAAATAGTAGAAAAGTCTATTGAATACGGAAAACCAGCATACATGTGCTTTGTAGATTTAAAAAGTGCTTTTGACAGGGTGAGGCGAAATGATATCTTAAATTTATTACAAGCTGAACAAATAAACCACCAGATAATAAGGCTAATTAATGAAATTAACAAGAACAACAAGACCAGAGTTATAATGTCAACAGTAGAAACAGACTGCATAGAACTAAAAGGAAAAATCCGCCAAGGAGACTCGCTCAGCCCGTTGTTATTCAATATGGTGATGAATCAAATAATTCAGTAAGAAAACGACATGGGTACCACATGGGAGCGCATAAAATCACGATACTATGCTATGCCGATGATGCAGTACTAATTGCTGATAACGAGGATGACCTACAAAGGCAGCTCCACACTTTCAATATCACAGCAAATAAACTTCATATGAGAATATCAGTAGAAAAAACTAAATGTATAGTGATAAGTAAAGAGCCGCGTAGATGCAAGTTAGAAATAGACGGCAAAATTGTAGAACAAGTAATGAAATTCAATTACCTAGGAGTAGAGATCACTAGTGACAGGAATATAAGAACAGAGACCACAACACAAGCAACAAAAGCGGCAAGAGTAAGTGGTTGCCTCCGAGAAACCATATGGAGGAACAAATATCTGACCACGGAAAGCAAAATAAAAGTATACAAGACAACAGTAAGACCTATCCTAACATATGCAGCGGAGACAAGGACCGATACAAGAAAGACGAAACAACAAATCAACAATATCGAAATGAAAGTATTAAGATCAATAGCGGGCATATCATTAAGAGACAGACAAAGCAACAGAAGTATACGAGAACGATGCAAAATTCAAAATATTAACAGGTGGATAAAAACAAGAAAGAAAAATTGGAACGAACATGTAAACCGGATGGAACCAGATAGACTAGCGAACATCTGTAAAAACAACAAGCCGTATAGCAGAAGACCCGTTGGAAGGCCGCCGAAAAGGTGGAAAGACAATGTACAGTCAACAACAACTGAAACATAATAAGAGGCAGACAAACAGGAGTAATCCTAGTCGCGCGAAGAAGAAGAAGACGAAGTCTACGTCTGCACCTCTGCACCTTTTCACATGTGTTATTAAATTGGAGAACTTCTCTTGTATTAAGATATTTATGGTCCATTTGCTTAGTTACATTTGATCTCGGAATTTTCCATGTTCCTTTATGTATATTCTTGCGTGCTTATTTTTCTCATCCTGTTTTCAATTGCAAATGTAATCAATCTTTGTCAATTACCATTTGTATTCATATGTTTGCCTTCCCCCCCTTGTTACGTTTTTATAAATATCTTTTTTTCCAAATGTTTGCATTGGCGTCTCCTATAATAATTTTAATATATTGTCTATCTAGATGTTTCTTCAGTCAATGACTCTAGTTTTTCATAAAATGCATCTTTTATTTCTCCCTTTTCTTCTGTTGGAGCGTGTATATTTATTAGCGGTAGCATATTCTTTTCCTTTGTAATACACAACGTGTTAACTTGACGAAAATTTCAGATTAGTTATTAATTGGTTTCAGCAAAAAGCTGATACAAAAACTTACTGCGGTGTGGACATTCTGCACTATTATTCTTTACTTTTGATTAACATTCGATTTCTTTATTTACTGACTGCTTCACTAAACTACTGCAACAGGAACATTTGATCTTTAAAGATAATAGGCCTGGATCCCGCGTACCAAAAAAAGTTTATTAATAGCAAGCTGAAAATCTATTTATAGCTTAACTGTCTTTAGTCGGACAAACTTTAATGTATGAGAATATTGGAACAGGGGAAGTTTTAATTGTGGAACCTGATTTTAATTGTGGAACTTGTCACCTGGCAAGTTTATGATTGTGAAAATTGGCAGGTTGTTTTTAAGTTTATTCAATAGCAAACTTTATACAGGGTGTTAGTAAATAAGTATGAAAAATTTTAAGAGCTAATTCGACATGAAAAAATAATGCCGGTTTGCTCTATAAACACATGTCCGCAAATGCTTCGTTTCCGAGATACGGGGTGTTGAAATTTTTATTTCAAACTGCGAATTTATTTATTGCTCCAAGACCAGTTGAGCTATGAAAATGAAATTTGGTGAATTTTAGAAGGCAGTTATTTCGCATTTTTTGACATACAATTAAGGCCATCGGTACATAATTCGCAAATATTTTACGAGTATCCCTACTTTTTCTGTTTTTACACGGCAAATTACGTCTAGTAAAATTCACACTGGTATGGATATGTAAACATTACTAGAATGTCATTCTACTTGAAAATGTCATCATTAATTTAAAGAGATGGCTTTTGAATGTTTTTGGATAACTGTTATTTTTATAATTGCAAATTATTAATTCAGTTAATAAATGTGATAATTTTTCCCTAACTTTGTATTCAGTGATTGTAATAATTTATCTATATGTACAACAAAAACTAATACTCAATCGAGAAAAGAGGAAAAGTGTTAAAGTGATTTTTTAATAATATATTGTTACTATGGAACGCTTACAATCTTGAACATCTTTAACAACAAAATACTTGGATCACAGAATATATTTATTATCCTGATGTATTCTCTGCTTGGATCTTCCACAAATAATACACAATACGTAACTTTTTATTAAGTTCACGTCTTATATCAATTATTTACCAAATACACTATATATCAATATTATTTAATCAACAACTCAAAATATTCCCGATGCCATGTCACATATTTAAAATTGTCACTGATTGTCACTGTCTGACTGACAGTATGCTGACAATATTCTATTCGACTGAGGGCGTTGTATTACAAAGATATATTTGGAAATACCGGGTGTCCACTTATATTTTCCCCCATTTTAACTGCCTATAACTTCTAAACGGCTTAAGATAGAAATATGCGGTTTTCGCTGAAATGTTTTATTTTAGTAAAAGATTTGTCTGAATGGACTGAATTTTTTATATCCCTTTCAAATACGAAAAGAAAAATGGCAGATTTTTGAAAAAAACGTTGTTGACTTTTTTTTAATAGAACAGCCAGTATATTTTTTTGTAAATTGAAAGAAAGGTCATTCACCTATCCAGCAATATAAAGTTTTTCAAAATCGGTTGTCAAATCACTGAGTAATTAATTTTTAAAATGAGCGGTGCAACGTGGATATCACATACCTAAATAACCGGAATGGGACGTTTCGATGCCGCCGGTTCATCGCCGGCCGTTTCGATGCCGCCGGTTCATCGCCAGTCCATTTCATCGCCGTCATATCTCGCATTTCCTAGAATTCCTAATTAATACTAAAAATAACTAATAATTGTAACTGTCGAATATTCGGAAATATATCAGATAGCGATTAATTGACTGGCGATGAATCAGCAGGCATCGGCATCGAACTGGCGGCATCGAAACGGCGGCGATGAAACGTCCTAGACCCCTAAATAACATAACTAAGCAAAATGATATTATGTTATGTGATTTCCACATTGCATCTTTCATTTCAAAAATTATTTGCTCAGTCATTTGACATCCGATTTTAAAAAATTTAATATCGCTGGATAGGTAAATGACCGTTTTTTAAAGTAACAAAAAATATACTGGGTGTTTCAATAAAAAAAGTCAACAACGTTTTTTTTTTCAAAAATCCGCCATTTTTTATTTAAAAGCGACATAAAAAATGGTTATTTGCCTAAAAACTTGAAAAAACAGTCATTTCTCTATCCAACGATATAAATTATTTTAAAATCGGTGGTCAAATGACTGAGAAATTAATTTTTAAAGTGAGAGATGCAATGTGGAAATCACATATTATGTTATTTAGGTATGTGATATCCACGTTGCACCTCTCATTTTAAAAATTAATTACTTAGTGATTTGACAACAGATTTTGAAAAACTTTATATTGCTGGTTAGGTGAATGACCTTTCTTTTAATTTTCAAAAAAATATACTGAGTGTTCCATTAAAAAAAAGTCAACAACGTTTTTTTCAAAAATCCGCCATTTTTCTTTTCGTATTTGAAAGCGATATAAAAAATTCAGTCCATTCAGACAAAACTTTTACTAAACTAAAACATTTCAGCGAAAACCGCATATTTCTATCTTGAGCCGTTTAGAAGTTATAGGCAGTTAAAATGGGGGAAAATATAAGTGGACACCCGGTATTACCACGTACATTGTGTTTATTTTTTTCGAATCCTGAAAAAACTGATAAATATTTTTGAAAAATTTAAACGCAGAATGAAAGACTATATTATTACTGAGGGCCGAAAGTCCCTTAGAATAAATAAAAGTTTATTTTGAATGAGATATTTTAAATTAAATATGACACTAAATTTTCTCTTAGTTTTTCACTCCTGTAACTTATTCAAATAAACATTATAGAAGTTCTCAGGGACTATTGGCCCTAGCCAATAACGTAATCTTTCATTCTGCGTTTAAATTTTTCAAAATACTTATTAGTTTTCTCAGGATTCGAAAAAAATGAATCCCCGTTTGAATAGCATTGCAGCCGAAAATACGTACACATCCTCTTAAGAATTTTGTATTCATCAGTGGCGCAGCTACGGTAATGGTCTGAATTTTTTTAAAGAAAAAAATAGTACGCCACTGAGATATTTCGAATTAAAAATTATTTTTAAATTCCACGTCTAATTTGTGATAAAAACCTTTCCTGCCTTTTTTTCATATGGTGCACCGTTTTTATGCAGAAAAATAAAACATCTTGACGCGTATTTTTCATTTTTTAATACATTATCAAGAAATATCCAATATAATAATACCAAACTGGAACAATAACAAAAAATATTACTAATAAAATTTTAACTAGGTGCAGAGCTACAACAAATGTTAAAAATAACCTTTAGAGGTTACAGAAGAATTTTATATTCATCATTGGCGCGCGTACGGGTAATGGTCTGATTTTTTTAAAGAAAAAAATAGTACGCCACTGGATATGTCAAACTAAAACTCATTTTTGAATTCCTCGTTCAATTTACGACAAAAAATCTTTTTTGCCCTTTTTTCATACAAGGCGCCGTTTTTATACAAAAAAATAAAACATCTTAACGCTTACAAAGTATTTGAGGTAGTTTCCATAAATATGCATTGTCAAAATTGTCAAAGTACTGTCAAAGTATAAAGACGTATTTAAAAAGTTCTTTCCAAAACTTTAAATATTTCGAAGTTCTAAACCTATTTGAAGGATCAGACAGGCTGCCGACGAGTTTGTACAACATCGAATATCTCAAAAATAGGTATACTTTTCGTGGGGCTAAAAAGTAAGTTAAAAAAAAATTATAAAGAGGACCGATGGAGGTAAGTCCAAATATTTATTCAAATCTTCCGCTGTTTGATAATTCTGATATTGATATTGATCAAAATAATGAAAATTTAACGTGCAATGTCTTAAACGGCGTTTCTAAAACACCTAAGGCCATAGCGGAAAAGAAAAAACAGAACAATATGGAACCAGAACACGAATCAGAAATAGTAGAGAAAAATAAAACTAAAAACAAAAATAAGAAGGCCGCAAAACGTCAAAGGCCGAATGAGTGCCAGGGAGATGAAGATTCAGTGGCTGAAATGAAAAAGCAACTAAAAGAAAAGGACGAAGAAATTAAAAAACTCAGAAACCAAATCCATCAATTGAATGAAAAAAACCATGGACTACAAAATACAATAATAAACTCTCAAGAAAAAGTAATCGAAACTATAGATAAAAGATTCGACGAACTTAAAAACGAAAACCAGACAACCGATATACAAATAAATGAAAAAAAATCGATGACAGCAATCCCAAAGAAAAAAATTGAAGATACTAATAATAACATCGCAAATACAAAAAATTTACCCATAACACCCACAACAAAAACAAATGAAGATTTCCCTTCCCTGCCAAAAAAGGTCGGAAAAGACAACAGCGTGCCATCAACATCTAAGGTACAAGAACTATTTCCTTCCCTACCGAATAAGGGCAAGGAAGAGACAATGGAAACAAGCGAAATTGATAATATCCTAATCACCGAACAAAACAATCAAGAAAACACTATAAACAGGTCTAAACCAAAACCACCCGTCATAAAACTACAAACAGTAAACGAAACAGGAACAATATTTAAAATTGCTGAAACTCTGCTGAAATATACACAGACAATAAAATCTCCAAAAACGGAAGAGAAACACTCATTCAAACAAAATGCCCTGAAGATTATAGAAAATTTACCCATATCTTGGAAGATTATAACAAAGAAATCAAAATTCAGTGGATCGCCTTCCCATTAGACGAAGATATCAAGCCCAAAATGGTTATTAGAGGACTTCCCTCAAATACAAAACCTATAGATATACAAACGGAACTAACAAATAAACATGAAATAAATACAATTAACGTAACAAACATGAAGTCTAGGAAGGCAGACAAAAAATCTCTGCCAATGTTTATAATTACAGTGGAAAAAGAAGACGTACCCAAAGCCAAGAAAATTACCAATCTTATGTACATGAGAGTAGTAATAGAAGATCTAAGAAAGAGCAACGGACCCACTCAATGTTTTAATTGCCAGGGCTTCCACCACGCCCAAAATGCATGCTTCAAAGACGCTAGGTGCGTAAAGTGCGGAGAAAATCACAAGAGTAAATTCTGCCAAATTCCAGCAGAACAAAAAGCAAAATGTGCTAATTGCCAAGGGCAACACCCGGCAAGTTATAGAGGATGCCCAAAGATACCTGCCTGGGGAAGACCCAGACAAATAACAACAGAAAACAGAACACAACAACCTAAAAGAAACAATGGGCAATCGTACGCCCAAATCACCAAACCAACACAAAACCCAACAACAGATTCGACCATATTAATTTCAAAAGAACAACAAAAAGGACTGGCCACGATGATAGAAGAGCTAGTCATAAAAACGGTAAGTGAAGCGATTAAAAATGTAAAAATAGCACTGAACTAAGGCACGAAACTAGGGATACCTGAAGATAGGCTCCTGGAATTCAGGCGGCATAAGAACTAATGCAAACGTGCTGGACGAATTAATAAATAGATATGAAATGGATGTCGTAGCATTGCAAGAAACTAAACTAACTCATACCATCAATATCAAGTTTCCAGGATACGACATCTACAGGAACGACCACAGAGCAAATTCAGGAGGAACTGCTATCCTAGTGAGAAAAGGAATAAATCATACATTACAACATACGCCACCACTAAACACTATGGAAGCAACAACAATAAAAGTCCAGATGAGACAAGGTGAAATAAGGATCACTTCAGCATATGTAAGGCCAACAGATCCTTTAAACGACGATGACCTGAATACGTTCCTGAACGCCGAAGAACCGTCCATAATAATAGGAGACCTAAACGCCCGATCCCCTAACTGGAACGATAGAGCTACAAACAGAAACGGTAGAATACTGAATAATTATCTAGTGAACAACGAAGACACCATGGTGATTGGGCCCATCGAACCAACATACTTTCCTGGAAATGCTCTACCAACCCATTTAGATATAGTAGTGGCCAAAAGCCTAGGACTACAAACAGACATCCGAACCTTAAACGAAGGATCAGCAGACCACAACCCCATACTCATAGAAATAGGTACATGGGAAGAAGATAACAAAACAACAAAGAAAAGAAAGAAAACCAAGTGGTCTAACTTCAAACGCCTAGTGAGCATAGGAATTGGAAACATTCCTACAATTGACATTCCACAAGAAATACAGGAAAAAGTCCTAGAGCTCGAAAACATCATAAAAGAAGCACTAAGAAATAGCACTACTGAAGAAGAATATGAAATTCATATGGGAAGATTTAGAGACATAAATCAGGAAATAAAAGAAATGATAAGGGAAAAGAACAGAGCCAAAAAGAGAGCCAGAAGAACAAGAAACCAGGAAGATAAAAATAGGGCAAATCGACTGAATCGACAAGTCAAACAGGCACTAATAGACCATAGAAGCCAAAAGTGGGAAAACTACATAAAAGAAATGGAGGAAAGGAGCCAAAATATGCAAGAAATATGGAGGCTCCAAAGAACTTTAAGAAACGATAGAAAACCCACTCCCACTACATGGAGAAAATAGGATCGTCTACACAGAAGAAGATAAAGCCGAGGTGATGAGAAGGACACTTGAAAGAGAGTGTACACTGAATTATCACCAAGACGAAGATATAGACTTTATCGAAGAAGTCGAAGAAACAGAACTAGAAACGCCCGAAGAACAAGAAGAAATAATAAATCCCACATCACCAAGAGAAATAAGTGAACTGATTCGAAAAAGTTCACCAAAGAAAGCACCTAGTCCAGACGAAATCACTAACAGAGCTCTGAAGTATCTTCCCTCGAAAGCAGTTGTATATTTGACAAATATAACAAACGCAATACTAAGATACAGGCTCTTCCCAAATCGATGGAAGGAAGCTCATGTAATTATGATACCCAAGCCAGGAAAGAACCACATATTTCCTCAAAATTACAGGCCGATTAGCTTACTTCCAGCAGTCAGTAAGATAGTGGAGCGGGTCATCCAAACCAGGCTCCAATCAGAGACAGACAGGCTAGGCATAATCCCAGAATCACAGTTTGGATTCAGAGCTCAACATTCCAGCGAACTTCAAATATTAAGACTTACCGAATATATAGTAGCTGGATTCAATGACCAACAATATACGGGAGCAGCCTTTCTGGATGTAAGCAAAGCCTTTGATAGAGTGTGGCATGAAGGACTGACATACAAAATGAGAGATTATGGATACAGCGGGGCCATGACGAAACTCATCTCCTCGTACCTAAGCGACCGGAAGTTCAGGGTCCGGATAGGACCAGTTCTATCAGAACACGGAATGCCGGAAGCTGGAGTACCACAGGGGGCAGTTTTATCACCCCTTCTGTATAGCATATATACAGCAGATGTTCCAAGAACACCCGGAACATTGATCAGCCTTTATGCAGACGACACTGCAATTGCTGCAAAACACATGAACCTAGATATAGCTGTAAGAAATCTACAGACGGCATTGGATACAATAGAAGGATGGAGTATCCAATGGAAAATAGCAATAAATCCAGATAAGACCCAAGCGGTTATCTTCAAAAAGAGAAGAGATAACCCAGAAGAACAGCTAACATTGCAAGACAGACCCATCGAATGGCAAAACGAAGTTAAATATTTAGGAGTCACAATGGACCAAGGTCTTACATTCACATCACATGTCAACGCAACAGTCCAGAAAACAGCAGCGGCCAGATCGGCAATAAGAGGACTCACAGGAAGAAGAAGCAAATTAGCTATGAAAACAAAATTAAGACTGATAAATAGCATTATACTGCCAATAATTACATACGCATCTCTTGCATGGGGTCACATAAGTCAAAGTAACAAAAATAAGATACAAGCGGCACACAACAACTGCCTCAGAGAAGCTGCAAACGTGCCCAGATACGTCGCCGAACGGTTCTTATTTAGAGACCTAAAACAAATAAGAGTACTGGATATTATGGAGGAAAAAGCCAGAACAAAATTTGCTGAGCTAGATGATCACCCAAACCGGATCTTGCAAGAGATATTAAGGTATGATCTGTACCATAGATGGAAACATAGGAGACCCAAACAACAAATATTAGTAAATATATAATAAAGGCTAGATAATCGTAGCTCTATCAAAAGAAGACAACTTGCTCACCTTTGGCATCTCATTATATTTATTAATGTTGATTTTTATAATTTTCAGACATCCCTCAAAAAAATATACAAAAAACTTCAAAACGGCTTCAGCCACTAAACAAATCAATAAAATATTAACAATAGACGAAAGCCACAAAAAAATATTAAACAAAACCCAAAAAACGGGCATGAGGGGCCCACATCCTCGAGCGCCGAGTCGCCGAACTGGACATAGCCCAGAGCGGGGACTCGGCGCCCGAGCAAGCAAAACAGATCGAAGATAAGTCACTCGAGATAGCGGGAATAGAGCGCCTCACGCTAGCCTGCATTGATCGGGGTAGGATTTCATATGGGAGTCCGTGTACCCAAGACTCCCATATGATAAGCACTTTGCTGATTGAGAGCCCCTATAGCTACGGTGACCATATCTTTTTAAAGAAAAAAAAGTACAAAAAACAAAAATGTATTAAAAACGCAAAATGTATCTTTTTATTGGACAAACATAACTTTTTGACATTAAAAATAAATAATCTATGTAGCTAAACATAAAAAATTATAACAATTAAACTAAACAACACATTATATTAACTTTGAGAAAGTTACAAGCCTGTAAATAAGTTTTTATATGAGGGACCTGCAATAGCCTCATCATCTTCCCGTTTTTTGCATCATTCATATTTTTCTGAACTTAAAATTAATTTAAGAAGGTCCGGCTTCGACCGAAGTAGAGTTGGTGCAAAACCTCGTGAACCTTGAAAATGCGTATGTATAACCGAAATAAAATGAAGCCTAAAAACATACGACTATTTTATTTGCTGCGAATTGCACGACAGGGCCCCGTCTGCACCCTGATATTTTCAGTAATGTCGGATTCAATCGTTTCGTTCGTATATTGACGTCACCAAATGAATGAATTAGGTTCACGAGATTTTGTAACAGCAATAAATGAAACATATCATACAAATCTCATCAAAATTTGCGTACACCCGCATCGCTGCCTTGAGAGTGGATATGGACATTTGTGACTTTTCCGACGTCCAATAATAATTATTTATTACAGAAAAGAAACGCTCGATAGCCGCACTAGCTCCCGGAAGACAAAAAATAGATTCGCATAATATTTGTAAGTTTTTCAGTTTCAATTGATCTACACACTTAAAAACTTCAAGCCATCGATCCTGACTATTTTTTTCTTTCCCGTTCCACTCAGAAATTTTTTTTGTAGCCAGATTCAGATTCAGAATTTCACTTGTAGCCACGTCTTTTAAAATTCCCAGTTCGTCAAAGAGTTGATCTTCATTTAACATGGTTGCCTTGATATACAATTTAAAAGCTTCGAGAGAATAACAAACATCGTTCCATGTTATTTCACTTCTTAGATCTATCCTTTTAAATAGTTTAAATTCATGAAAATTTGTACTCCAGTTTTCTAGATAGGTTACAGATTTTGTGTAAAAATGTTTCACTTGTGCAGTAAAATTTTGTGCACGACAATCGCACCATAAGCCTGATTTCCCTCATGTTTTTAAAGATCATTCATAAACGCATTTACCAAACACTTATATGGATATTGAAGAAACCCAATTTGGATTCCGTAGAGGCGTAGGTACCCGTGAAGCTCTGTTTACATTTAACGTACTAATCCAGATATGCTTGGGTGTGAACGGATATGTACGTCTGTTTCATAGATTACAACAAGGCTTTCGGTAAAGTCCGCCACAAAGAGCTAATGGACGTCCTCAAAGCAAAACAATTACAATACAATGACGTTTGAATTATAACAAATCTATATTATAAACAGCAGGCACACATACGCATTAACGAACACACATCAGAAGAGTTCGAAATTAAAAGAGGAGTGCGACAGGGATAGGGGTGTGTATTGTCACTACTACTATTCAATGCATACTCTGAAGAAATTATAAAAAAATCTTTTGAGGAAGAAGCAGCAGGAATAGAGGTAAATGGAACGCCAATTAACAACATTAGATATGCGAACGATACTATCATAATAGCGGACAACCTCCAAGACCTCCAAAAGCTAATGAACAAGGTAGTTGAGTATGGAGAAGAATATGGATTATCAATAAACATCAAGAAAAATAAATTTATGAGGATATCAAAAACCCAAAATAATGACTAAAGCCTGACAATTAAAGGTAAAACTTTAGAACAAGTTGAAAACTACAACTATCTTGGCACAATAATTAATCACACAAACGATTACTCCAAAAAAATCAAAGTTCGAATAAAGAAAGCAACAAACTTCAATAAAATGAGAAAAGTACTTTGTGCAAGAGAACTGAAATAATTAGACTTGAAAGTTAGCCTGGTAATGGGTTATATGTTCTCGACTCTGCTTTACGGGATAGAAGCATGGTCAATTAACACGTCGACTACTAGAAAGTTGGAAGCATTTGAACTGTGGGTGAAGGTATCCTGAAGATAGCATGGACCGAGCATGTATGGACCGAGCATGTAACAAACAACGAAGTCATGAGAAGAGTCAACAAAAGAATGGAAATATTGGAAACCATCAAGACACAAAAGCTGCAATACCTGGAACAGTATACAAAGAAATTTGTTTAAAAATAGTAAAAGGTAAAAATATTCATTTTGTAGAAAAAATAAGTACATTTGCGTGTCCTTTGAAAGGTTTTAAAGTACATTAGGACAATATTTAAAAATAAGTACTGTCCTACTTAAATAAGTACATATGGTCACCGTACCTATAGCGCATCAGAGTGCTATCGGGGGGTAAGTGGATGGTCTAGAGCATTGAAGCGGGGTGGAGTGATTCCTGCTTACGGGAGTTAATCCTCCTCGCCCCAATGAATTGTATCACCCGAATGTCATTCTCTAGGGGTGAGCAAGTCTCTCAGGCTGGGTTAAATCACTATGCTTGCTTGCTTGCATAAATATGCATAGAAAATTAGTTCAAATACTTTGTAAACGTTAAGATGTTTTACTTTTTTGCAAAAAAACGGCGCCGCATATGAAAAAAAGGTAAGAAATATTTTTTGTCTTAAATTAAACCAGCAGTTCAAAAATGATTTTTAATTGGACATATCTCAGTGGCGTACTATTTTTCTCTTAAAAAAATTCAGACCATTACCCGTACGCGCGCCAATGATGAATATAAAATTCTTCTGTAACCTCTAAAGGAGGTCATTTTTAACATTTGTTGTAGCTCTGCGCCTAGTTAAAATCTTATTAGTAATATTTTCTGTTATTGTTCCAGTTTAGTATTATGATATTGGATATTTCTTGATACTTAATGTATTAAAAAATGAAAAATACGCGTCAAGATGTTTTATTTTTCTGCATAAAAACGGTGCACCATATGAAAAAAAGGCAGGAAAGGTTTTTTATTACAAATTAGACGTGGAATTTAAAAATAATTTTTAATTCGAAATATCTCAGTGGCGTACTATTTTTTTCTTTAAAAAATTCAGACCATTACCCGTAGGCGCGTTACTGATGAATACAAAATTCTTAATTGTATGTCAAAAAATGCGAAATAACTACCTTCTAAAATTCACCAAATTTCATTTTCGTAGCTCAACTGGTCTTAGAGCAATAAATAAATTGGCAGTTTGAAATAAAAATTTCAGCACCCCGTATCTCGGAAACGAAGCATTTGCGCACATATGTTTATAGAGCAAACCGGCATTATTTTTTCATGTAAAATTAGCCCTTAAAATGTTTCATACTTATTTACTAACACCCTGTAATATATGAAAAAATGTTTGTCCGACAAATATGTTGAGCATTTTAATAAGTCCGACACGTAGAACATGGAATGGTAGGAATTATGTTGGTTATATCGTAAGTATGTTGTTATATAGTCTGATTTGTGCATGAGAGTTTAATGAACGGGTAACAAATCTATTGGAAGTTCTGTCCGACAAAATACATGGGACGTTTTCGTAGTCTGACGTTCGAAACCTGTAACCTGTTTCGCAATTAAAACTTACCTTAAGCTATTAATTTTTTTCTAGTACGCGGGATCCAGGCCTATAAACATGTTTCCAAACAAGAAAAATTGGAAACTAATTATATTGGGAAATAAACCCCAACATTTGCCGAAAATTCCCTTCTTCTGTAGCCAAACCGGTAATGAATTCACATCTCTGATGCCCCATTCACATAATCCTTGAACCTCCAGTTTAAACCGTTCTCATGAATTTATCTATCATCTCAAACATTGGTCAAATCTGGGAGTATCTCTGGCAAATCCTTAACAAGTACTTAATCTCATATGATTCTAAAAGAAGGTGAGAATGTTAATAATTAGACTAACATAAACATATGCTTAAATTTTTCTAGCGATCGGCACAGAGTATTTTCCGACGAAATCTTTTTGTTGATAAATTTGGATGTTTAAAACAAACAACCAATATTGTTACTTTACATTTAGAATAACAAACTGCCGCTAGGAAATATAAATTTAGGACGTAGAGATAAAATATTATGAAACAATATGCAGGATGAAATAAAAGTTACTGGTTTTTGAATAAGATGGAATTATCTAATTCAAAATTGAAATTTTTTGGTTCGTTACAAATTTAATTCTAAATGCACGCATTTTCTCAGATTATATTACTTTTTCGTTTGTTATTTTGATCACCTTTACTGTTACTGCTACTTTTTCTGCGTTTTAACAGGTTCTATGTCCAGCGTCCAGCTCTCCGTTTAATTAGCTTTGTGGCTAAGCTATTAATCTATTAATATACAGTCTGTCCCTGCAAGTTGGAACCATATGGAAAACTTTTTTATTATTTTACGAAAAAAAGTTATTCTTCATAAAAAGTTCTGCATGGTCTAAAACTCACGATGCAATCATCATATATAAAATTTTGTCAATAGTATACGAGAGATGTCAAAAACTATGAATTTTTCTCAAGAGACATATATTAAATCATCATTTAGGTCTAACGACTTGCGCATGTAGATAATGTTTTTTCCACCTACCTCTACCGAAAGTATACTTTTCCGGACCTGATTGTAGGGAGCAAAGTTGTACTTTTCCTCCCTAGGGAGGAAAAGTACAAGTGACGTCATGGTATTTCATTCATGAAATATAACTTATTGACGCCCTGTACAATATCTATTTTCTATTACGTAAGTATCTATACATTTTAACGTTTATTTAAAAACACTCTGTATTTTGCAGAATGGTAAAAAACAGTAAATTGTTATTCTGATTTAACAATGTTTACATTAATAATTTGACTTACATTTGACAGTTGACAGTTATATTGTACCTACTTGCTAGTTTTAGTTCTAATAAATTTTGTTGGTTAGTTACATAAATAAATTAAGTAAAAATGATAAAATGACTTGTTATTTGAGGAAGGTGGAAAAACCACATGTATAACATGGGAGTAAAGTGCCTTTTCCTCCCTTGAATGATTACTGCCCTCCGCTACGCGTCGGGCAGTAAACTTCATTCTCGAGAGGAAAAGAAGCACTTTCCTCCCTTGTTATACAAATAGCTATTTTACTATCCTGCACAAAAACCTATTTGTTGGTTACGAGCTTTTTCATCTTAACACATCCGCGGACATGTTTCAGATGAAGACACGTTTTCTTAGGGACTAAATGACTTCATATGCAGTCGTGTCCGTGAATATGTTAAGCGACAATATGCTTGTTTTTATTAAAATTAATATTATGTTCTTCGTTAGTGTTAACTGAACGCCACTGTAATCTAAATCGAATTGGAATAACGAAGGTAAAATTTTTTGCCGTACGAAAATTTCATTGATGTGCTGGGAAATCTACATGAAAGCATGATGTTCAAACACTGGTGTGTGGCATACTGATTGATCTCAGGGTAGTAATAATCAATAAGCGAGGTTTCTGCCCTTAGCCAGCTACCCAGAGAGGGACTTAATGAAACAGAGTGGTATTAACGACCGGAATGCGAGCGATCCCCTTTTTTGTTCCTATTGACTTTATCTTTTTGCTTTTGTTCCTTCAGGGATACTGATAGCAGAAATTTTTTATTCGTATCAATCAAGATAGAATGGATTTCAAATAGATGTTTGTTTATCATATACACAGAGTCAATAAAAACATTTCGGGGCTTTAGTTGATTTAAGATAAAAGATAACATTATTATTACAAAGTAAATAACATAATTCAATCAAACACATAAAGTCTGTTCCAACAAAAATTTGACCCCCCAAAAACTCAGAAACCAAGAACTTCTTCAAAATTTAAAAAAAACACGGCAATTTATAATAGAAGGGGGATGAATTCTTATGTAAAATTCATGCCCTCAAAAACCCCTACTGCCCTGCATCACCCACCCCTTTTTTTAAATAGCAAGTGTGATCGAGTGGCACATCATTTGAAAGGTATTTTTTCTCTATACGACACTCTTTTTTTATTTACGTAATAAGTTTGAAGATACTTTTAGACTTACCAAAATTATTCTTCTTCTTGCTCTTTATAAGCAATTCTGCTTGTTCATTGGCGGATTGATACCTCTATGGAAGGTTGTCAGTCCATCTTTTGCGCGGTCGGCCGATAATTCTTCTGCCGATTGGTGATTTATCTCATGCTATTTTGACCACACGTGTCTCCCCCATTCTGGTTATGGGGTTGTTCCATTCTTTTTTTCTATTTAGTGTTCATTCGTTTATACACTGTATGTTACATTGTGTTCTAATATCTGCGCTCCTCTTTCGATCTCTCATTGTATTTCCTGTAATTCTTCTCAGTACTCTCATCTCTGCCGTTTCCAGTAGTCTTTGTGTTGTGGCTGTATCGGGTCTAGTTTCTGATGCATATGTCATTATTGGTCTTACACTGGTTTATAAATTCTTGACTTCATCTCAGTGTTAATATGTCGGTTTCGCCATGTAGTGTTATTAAGGCATCCTGCCAATCTATTTGCTTTTTGTACTTGATTTCTCACTTCTTTGTCTAGGTCTCCGTAACTTGACAATGTAATTCCAAGGTATTTTACTTTCATTACTTGTTCAAAATTGATACCATCAATTTCTATTTTGCATCTGATTGGTTCTTTACTGATTACTATTGTTTTGGTTTTCTGAGATGAAATTGTCATATTGAATTCTTTTGCTCTTATGTTAAATCTGTGGACTAATCTTGTACTCGACTACACTTGCAATTAAAAAAAAGAGGGGTTGATGCGGGGCAGTAGGGGGTTACATTTGAGGGCATGAATTTTGCATGAAAATTCGTCCCACTCCAGTACAAATTGACGTGTTTTTTAAATTGTGAAGAAACTCTTGGTTTCTGAGTTTCTTGGGAGGGGGGGGGGGGGGGTCAAATTTTCGTTGGAACACACTGTATATTTATGATCTACATATTCAGATTCTGAATAGTTCAGTCATTTGGTCAAAAAAGGGGATTACCTGGAAAGTTTTCTGGGAGTTTTAAAGATTGGTAGCTTTATGAATTTCGGTATTCTCTTTTCGAATTTCAACTTTGCTACCCCGTATATCCGTTGCTCGCGTCGCCATGCGCCATATTGAAAAAATTGCGTTTAATAACAGTTTCTTGAAAATATCTCCTTTCCAACTCATTTTATCAAAAAACTTTAAGGTACACAATGAAACTAGAAAAAAGGGCCTAGCCGGGTAAGATGGTGAAAAGTGCCCCCAACTCGATTTAAATTCCATATAAGCCACTTTTTAGCACATATAGAGGAACTCACTTGCTGAAATTTTTAGCCCCCTAGGTGGTCACATGACCCCCCTAGAGCCTAATTAGGCTTTTTATGTTTTTATTTTTTCTCTCAACCGCATCAAGAGCTAGCAAAAAAATTTATTTAAAAAAGTTGTAAGTTTCAAAAAGATCTATATGAAAAAAAAAATTATTTTTTGGCGGGAAATTCGAATTTTTAGAACAATTTTAAACTTTTAAATAACTCTGAAAAAAAAACTAAGACACTCGTTTTTACGAAAATCAATTATAATGTGTATTTCTGCACAATTTTTCACTCTGAATTTTTTCAGATTTTTAAAGTTGGTGAAACGTACCTTTACCGCGTTTTTCGGTTTTTTTTTCGTTTTTTATACAATTTTATACATATTTTTAAAAAAAGGTAACACCGTCACTAGAATAGGTAAAAAACTAAAAAATAATTGGGGTTTGCTTAATAAAAATTTTTTGTAACGCCATCCATTTTCAAGATACAGGGCATTGAAGAAAACAAAATTTTACACAATTTTTACGATTTTGCCGTAACTACTGGCAACATTGTAATAAAACTTGGCAAGTTTTAAGAGGTAGTTATTGTGTATGTTTTGACATACAATTAAGGATTTGATATTCATCATTGGCGCGCATAGGGGTAATGGTCTGAACTTTTCAAAGAAGAAAAGATAGTACGCCACTGACATATTTAAAATTAATAACCTTTTTGAATTCCTCGTTCAATTTGCAATAAAAAATCTATCTATTCATTTTTTCATACGACGCGCCGTTTTGCTGCAAAAAATAAAATATCTTAACGCTTCCAAAGTATTCGAATTAATTTTTATAATGGATGTACGAGTTTATGTAGATGTAGAAACTACTAGAAATTCGAATACTTTGTAAGGGTTAAGATCTTTTATTTTTTGAATAAAAATGGCACGTCGTGTGAAAAAATAAGAAGATAGATTTTTTGTCACAAATTGAACGAGGGATTCAAAAACGAATGTTAATTTGAAATATGTCAGTGGCGTACTATCTTTATTCTTTAAAAAGTTCAGACCATTACCCCTATGCGCGCCAATGATGAATATCAAATCCTTAATTGTATGTCAAAACATGCACAATAACTACCTCTTAAAACCCGCCAAGTTTTATTACAATGTTGCCAGTAGTTTCAGCAAAATCGTAAAAAATGTGTTAAATTTTGTTTTCTTCAACGCCCTGTATCTTGAAAATGAATGGCGTTACAAAAAATTTTTATTATGCAAACCCCAATTATTTTTCACTTTTTAACCTATTCTAGTGACGGTGTTACCTTTTTTGAAAAATATGTATAAAATTGTATCAAAAAATGAAAAAAAAAACCGAAAAATGAGGTTTTTTATTTTTAAAGGTACGTTTCACCAATTTTAAAAATCTGAAAAAATTCAGGGTGAAGGATTGTGCAAAAATACACATTATAATTGATTTTCGTAAAAACGAGTGTCTTAGTTTTTTTTCAGAGTTATTTAAAAGTTTAAAATTGTTCTAAAAATTCGAATTTCCCGCCAAAAAATAAAAATTTTTTTTCATATAGATCTTTTTGAAACTTACAACTTTTTTAAATAAAGTTTTTGGCTAGATCTTGATGCGGCTGAGAGAAAAAATAAAAACATAAAAAGCCTAATTAGGCTCTAGGGGGGTCACGTGACCACCTAGGGGGCTAAAAATTTCAGAAAGTGAGTTCCTCTATATGTGCTAAAAAGTGGTCTATATGGAATTTAAATCGAGTTGGGGGCACTTTTCACCATCTTACCCGGCTAGGTCTTTTCCTACAATTTCTGTATTTATAACTTTTTCTGTAAAATCAAAAGTATTCGCGTACCAGCGTGTCAAACTATTATTCATCTACACCACCACGTGTTTTTCGTATATTTTTCTAAAATATTCTACTATTGTCGCCTTATTACACCAAGTCAATTGGTCATCACGTACGTTCGATCGAAATATAAATCCAATGCCATACAATCGTATTCGACGGATATCCTAGAGCAGTGTTTTTCAATCTTTTTGAAGATATTCTTCTTTAGCGGCGAATCGATTGAGGTTAAAATTTGATTGATCCCCGCGCATGCGCACACCGACAGTATGGTATTAGTGGTTATACGGGCTCTGATTGGGTGTTGAAAATTTGAAATGATCTGTCAATAATTGTTCAATATGGAGATTATCGGTAAACAAAAATATTGTAAATATTAGTTTTTATTGATGTGTGGACAGAAATAAAATCAAATTTATAATTATAGTGACTTTTTAAATAGTTTTGAAAAGCCGCAGGTACGTAATTCTAAATGTTTCAGTTGGAAATACCTAAAGGCGGAAATACATATCCGCGCCGCGAACTCCGCGCCGTGTGTGCGCCGCGCGTTCGTGGCGCGGTTATTGTTCGTTAAAATTTTTCATTTTGACGATCCAGAGGAAACTTACGAACGTTTAGTAATTGTAGATAATCATGTCTCTGTCCTGTACTTCTACTACATCTTATTTTGGTATTATTGTTCTGAAACTATTTTCTTGTGTCATCTTATGCAATTTACTATTTTATGTGGAATAAGCCACAGTTTGGGAACATTTCGGGAACTACCTTTTTCGCTTCCTGGCAACACAAATATAATGGTAGGGGAGCCCAAGCGGGGATTTTTGCAGTTACTCGAGCGCGTCAGATTATCATATGGGGAGAAACGTGGTACCCTGCAGATGTACCTCCACCATATATTGGCTCTTAACACAGGGGAGTTCGTTCGGGGGGGCCCGAAAAAAAATCTATCCTTAAAATATTCGAAATTGTCAGATTAAGATAAGGTAAGTTAAGTACATGCAAAAGAGTCTATATTTCAAAAATATGACGATTTGAGCGGGGCGTACGGAAATGGGTGAGTCAAAAAGTTTCACAAAAAAAAGCGAATATTTCGCGAAATGAACGTCAGATTGAAAAACTAAAAACTACGTGTTCAATATTTTTCAAAAATCTATCGAAAAATACCAAACTTGGCCCCCCACGGAGAGGGGTGGGGGTAAATTTAAAATTTTAAATACAAATCCCGCGATCTTTTGCAAAATAAACATCATATCGAAAAACTGCAAAATACACTTTATCAATATTTTTGAAAAATCTATCGAATGGTTCCAAACACGACCCCCACGGAGGTGAGGTGGGGGGTTACTTTAAAATCTTAAATGGTAGACCCCGTTTCTTATTGCAGATTTGGATTGTTTGTATAAAAATAAACAACTTTTATTCGAAACATTTTTTTGAATTATGGATAGATGGCGCTATAATCGGAAAAAATATTGTTGGAAATGGAAAATTAAATTAAAAAATGGGAAGTCCCCACTAAAATGGAAAATTTTACTTAACTTTTTTGGTTTTAGGACCTAATAATCACAACCCAGTAGGTCGCCAAAGCGCTCGAGTGACTGCACATTTAGCATACTTTGCTCCCCTACCATAATATATCTGCTTGTTCCTACAACCAGAAACAAAATTAGAGAACTATAGGTACTTCCAAGTCATGCGATACCTTTTTCGTTTTCCGGTGACACAATTGTAATGTATCTGCTTGTTTCAACTGCGTAGCTTCACTAGAAACGAAATTAGAGAACTATAGGTTCTTCCAAGCCCTGTGTTAACTTTTTCGCTTTCCGGTGACCCAATTATAATATATCTGCTTGTTCCAACTCAGTTGCTTCACCAGAAGCGAAGTTAGGAAACTATAGGCTCTTCCAAGATGTGCGTTACCTTTTTCGCTTTCCGACGACACAATTATAACATATCTATTTGTTCCAACTCCGTTGCTTCACCAGAAGCGAAGTTAGGAAACTATAGGCTCTTCCAAGTTGTGCGTTACCTTTTTCGTTTTCCGGTGACCCAATTATAATATATATGCTTGTTCCAACTACGTTGCTTCTCCAGAAGCGAAGTTAGAAAACTATTGGGTCTTCCAAGTTTTGCGTTACCTTTTTGGCTTTCCGGTGACCCAATTATAATATATCTGCTTGTTCCAACTCCGTTGCTTCACCAGAAGCGAAGTTAGAAAACTATTGGGTCTTCCAAGTTGTGCGTTAGCTTTTTGGCTTTCCGGTGACCCAATTATAATATATCTGCTTGTTCCAACTCAGTTGCTTCACCAGAAGCGAAGTTAGGAAACTATAAGCTCTTCCAAGATGTGCGTTACCTTTTTCGCTTTACGACGACACAATTATGCCATATCTACTTGTTCCAACTCCGTTGCTTCACCAGAAGCGAAGTTAGGAAACTATAGGCTCTTCCAAGTTGTGCGTTACCTTTTTCGTTTTCCGGTGACATATTTATAATATATCTGCTTGTTCCAACTCCGTTGCTTCACCAGAAGCGAAGTTAGAAAACTATTGGGTCTTCCAAGTTGTGCGTTACCTTTTTGGCTTTCCGGTGACTAAATTATAATATATCTGCTTGTTCCAACTCCGTTGCTTCACCAGAAGCGAAGTTAGAAAACTATTGGGTCTTCCAAGTTGTGCGTTACCTTTTTGGCTTTCCGGTGACCCAATTATAATATATCTGCTTGTTCCAACTCCGTTGCTTCACCAGAAGCGAAGTTAGAAAACTATTGGGTCTTCCAAGTTGTGCGTTACCTCTTTCGTTTTCCGGTGACCCAATTATAATATATCTGCTTGTTCCAACTCCGTTGCTTCACTAGAAGCGAAGTTAGAAAACTATTGGGTCTTCCAAGTTGTGCGTTACCTTTTTGGCTTTCCGGTGACCCAATTATAATATATCTGCTTGTTCCAACTCTGTTGCTTCACCAGAAGCGAAGTTAGAAAACTATTGGGTCTTCCAAGTTGTGCGTTACCTCTTTCGTTTTCCGGTGACCCAATTATAATATATCTGCTTGTTCCAACTCCGTTGCTTCACCAGAAGCGAAGTTAGAAAACTATTGGGTCTTCCAAGTTGTGCCTTACCTTTTTCGCTTTCCGGTGACACAATTATAATATATCTGCTTGTTTCAACTGCGTTGCTTCACCAGACACGAAGTTAGAAAACTATAGGTTCTCCAAGTCGTGCGTTACCTATTTCGCTTTCCGGTGATACATAATATATATCTGCTTATGAATGTTTTTTTGATATTGATAACTATTTCCGAAGTGAAAGTCGAAAGGTCAAGTAAACTTGATTTCAAACTCGAATTGTGGCTTATGCCCAAATAAAATAATAAATCTTATTTTTAATACATGTTATTTTTAGTACAACAGTGAACTAACATTTTTTAAAAAGGTCCGGATGTACATTTTTTTATTTCAGCTTCTATTTCCGTTCAGATCGGATTTAAGTTGTTTCTTTAAATTAAATGGTTCTTTATTGAGGATCCCACAATAATGATTTTCCACGGTAAACATCAATTTCCTTCCGACAGTTCCGACCATTCCATTAGTAACAAATATTCAACTCATGCGCGCCAAAACCAACAAACCACTCGCAAACCCGTCCAAATATTTACTGCGAACCATCAAAGCGTTTGTTGAAAAACCGACAGAATTTAGATCGTGGTGCGCCGTGTGCGTGCCGTTTGTGCGTCACTTGAAAACACGTACTAATCTGACGAATACGCTGCGCGCGAGCGGCTCGCACACCGAGCAGAGCGCATATGTATCTCCGCCTTAATAGTTTCAATACCTATCTATTTGGAAAATGTAAACAAAATAATGTAGTTACCTATTAGTAGGCAATGCTTTAATTTACATAATCTGATTACGAACAAACTTTCTACAAATCTTCATCTCATATATTGTTTTCTTACTCTATATTTTGTTGTATTTTACTTCGACAAAAATCAAACTAATAATTTTATTAAATTCATATAAATTTATGGTGTAAACGTTTAGTTTGTGTATATTCCCACATGACGTACACGCGAATGTGGTCTAGTTTGAAATGCCGTCAGCTCTCGTACGGCGCGGTAGACGTGAAGTGGGTTCGAGCCCCAAGCAAGTTATTATTTTTTTATTTTTTTTATAGATTTTATGATTGTAAGTATATTATTATATAATTTTTGAAGATATTCTTCTTTTTTTAAAGTGGTAGATAAGAAAGTTAGTTTGATTTTTAAATAAAATAAGTACAAATAACCTTTTAAGTATATTTACTTCGTTTAAATTACCTATTATATAATAGAAGAATATCTTCTTACGTGCGTACAAAGTACACACACATTCTTTTTTTATTTTGCGACCCCTTTACAGGTAGAAATATTCTGGCGATCCCCTGGTGTCATAGAAAGCCAAAGAAATAATTTAATTAAAAACTACATACGTTAGGTAATAATTTTTTCCTATTTTGGTACATTTACCTATTATTCACGATGGCCAAAAATTAAAGAACAACCATTTTGCTTTGCAGTTTGACGAATCTTCAGGTGTTTCCGACTGTGTACAGTTTGCAGTATTTGTGCGCTTTGAAGCAGATGACAATATCATGGAAGAAATCTTATTTGCAAAGCACTTTCAGCAAACACTACTGGCCAGTGTTTGTACGATATGTTTTTAGAAAGCACTTGCAACTACAAATATTGATTGTAAAAAATATTTCGCTATTTGTAGCGATGGCGTTAAAGCTATGAATGGCAAAAATTGCGGACTCATTGTAAAATAAAATCGATAAGCCAAACATATCCTGTACATACTGTTTCCTTCATCGATAGGCTCTAAGGTAGTACCTTTTGATATAAATAACGTGCTCAAGGAGGTAATAAAAATTGTAATTGTAAATTCTATCAAAGGTAAAGCTTTGCAAACCCGGCTATTCCAAATCGTTTGTGAAGATATGGACTCGCTTCATCAAAATCTCCTTTATGACACAGAGGTCAGTTGGCTATCCAAAAGAAAGGTATTGACAAGAGTTCCGGAATTGAGAGCTGAATTGTTAATGATTCTAGTTAATGAACTGTTAATGTAATGAGAGCTAAATATGCTTCCGGTTTTTCTGACCCATTAGCATCTTGGCCGTTTTTTAGCCACCTTAACAATTTGAACAGGAACCTTCAAGGAAGAGAAGATAATATTTTAACAGCTAAAGATAAAGTAAAAGCATTTCACGCAAAACTTCGTTTATGGTCAACCTCTCTGCAAAATAAAATGTTTGAGTCTTTTCCATGTGTTCAGAAGATTGATGAAGATAATGCAACAGACCAAGTTTTGCAGTATCGGCTTACATTCCTTGCATTATACAGAGCTTGCATAATTTAAAAGAGCAACTTTTAACATACTTTCCAGAGTTGCACTCTGAAGCTGACAATAGGCGTAGATGGATTCTAAACCCTTTGTTGGACACATCGATAGATCGGAGTGGTGTCAACAGAAAAATGAAAGAATGTCTTCTAGATTAAGCTGATGATGGTATGCTTAAAATGGAATTTGATTCGCAAAGTGTCGACGTATTTTGGATAAAAATAAAACACCAATATCCAGAGCTGGCAAGGGAAGCTCTTAAATTATTACTGCAATTCGCCACTTCATACTTGTGTGAACTGACATTTTCATCAATGGTAGACATTAAAACTAAAAAGAGAAATAGACTGCAATTGTAAAATGATTTGATTAGTAACCTTTCAAAAATAGTACCACAATTTGATAAACTTTTGAAAAACAAACAAGCACATCCTTCCCACTAAAATTGTGTTTTAAGAACCTCAACTTTTTCTTTCAGTCGGCGACCCTCCGAGTAAGGCTTCCGACCCCCCTGGGGGTCGCGACCCACAGATTGAAAAATGCTGTCCTAGAGGATATCCGTAGCAAACCGTACTACCAAATACGAGGAGCGATCCCGACGATCCCGAATATCTGCTTCAGTAGACATACTTTTTGACGAGACAATGATTCCAACTGTGTCACAAGTTGGAATTCGCCAATTCCTGGGCAATGATGTGAACAAGAACCGCCTCATTAGAATGTTGAAGATAAAATTTGAAATGGAAAATTTCAAGATCGCACAAGCCACGGAAGATGCGGATAAGCTAATCATCAATACCGCAATAAATGTTTCACCAGCATTCGATACCGTAATAGTGGTCGGCGAAGATATAGATCTTCGGATTCTTTTCACAGCTCTATGTAGGTACGATCAAACGTAAACTCTCTCAAACCAGGAAAAGGAAAAACTTCCCAACAAATATATTCCACTCAAAGTATCATAGATAAAACAACTGCAGATCATATTTGATTTTTGCTTGCCTTCAGTGGCTGTGATACAATATGTATGTGCACTTTTTAACCAAGGAAAAATTAAATCCGCTAATGTACTTCGAAAGGGGAGTATATTTTTATATATCGAGTAAAATATATCGAGTATTTTTGAGCTCGCTGAACAGGAATATAGGGTCGGCGAAACTGTAAGAGGTACCTGGGGCCCGGTATCTTCGTGGTCCCCTGGAGTTTTATGAAAATTTGTTATAAAATTCAACAGTGAGTAACAGTAAGTAATGTTTTTTAATTATAAAAATATGTAAATTTATTAAACGCCTTTATAAAAATAAGAAGTTCATATATTTTGTTTTTACCCATTTTTCTCTTGATACCTCGTCTCTTACTGTATCTTCATTCGTTATATATAATTCATTATTCGTGCAATAGAATCCCTCACAATTGTGGCACGGAATGCTGCAATTCATGCCTTGCTTCCTGCATCCACAAGAGTTTCCGCAGTCTGTCTTGCAGTAGCAGAATAATAACTTCATGATGCTGGGTGGACCAGGTGTCTACGTCATATTTACGGGAACAAAAATTTATTGTTTTAGTTGTCATCCCCAGCCCGTTGCATTTAAACAGGTGTACTCTCCATAGAGCCAATTTTGCACTTGATAGTACAATCGTTTTAAATGCAGCGCATATTCAATGCTGAAAACTTATTTCAGAGCGCGAATTATGAAAAAATTTCGAATTTTTTTAGATTTTTTATTATAAAGATATCAGAACCTGGAGTGTATGATTAATGCCTGGTTGTACCAACATATCTTAATCTTAAGACGTGCTTTAAGCTCAGCTTATCAAACCTAAGCGTTGCACCATTTAGTTTTAGATCAATTCTCAGCTTCCCCCAGTGGATTGCTAGAATGATAAGAATGATAAAAATCGAAAATGATGGTGCAACGTAAGTGAGACATAAAGTGGCCCTATCAACAAGCTGAGCTGGAGCTTAACATTTGTTGGTGTAACTAGACATTAAACCCCCAAGAACCCTAAAAAACCACGGAATAACAAGTTTCAACAAATTTTATTATGAATTTCGATAATATACCTCAGGAGAAGACGTAAATACAGGGCACCAGGTACCTCATACAGCATAGTTGATGGAATATTTGTATTCAGCGACCTTAAAAACCTCGGGGTAACAAGTTTCAACGATTTCCATAATGAATTTCCATAAAACCCAGGAGACAGCGTAGATACCGGGCACCCAGTAGGTACCATTTACAGCTTCGGCGACACGGCATTTGTGCTCAGCGACCTTAAAAATCCCCCCAAAAAATCGAGTATGAAAATTGAACTCATTTCCATGATTATTTTCCGAGTTGTGAATTTTTATTTTAGAACATTTTGAATGCACTTTGTAAATAGCATTTTTCGCCGACAACAGTGCCATTTTCATTTGTCCCTTATGCCAAGTATTTAAGAATTTTCCTGAAGCTCTCCCGCACAGTGGCGTGCTGGAACTTTTCAAGCGACCCGGTGATTTTATAGAAAAGCGGCCTCCCATCCTTATTTTATCTTCTATTATCAGAATCTTTATTTCTTTTCTATAAGACAAAAATACTTCTTCTTCTTCTTCTTATATTTGTATAAACATGACTTTGTCTGTTTTTTCAATGTGCCTCTAGTAAGTTGTCGTTCCATTGTTTTCGTGGTCTTCCCACTCATCGTCTTCCTATTGGGGAACCGTCTCTCGCTGTCCTTACTACTCTATTTATTGTCATTCGGCGTATGTGGTCATTCCATTCTATTCTTCTGTTTCTTATCTAGTTATTAATATTGTCCAACTTGAATTTCCGCTGTATATCTGTACTTCTAGCTCTGTGTCCCATAGAGTTTAACCATCGATTTTTCGAACGGTTTTTTGTCCTCTCTGTGTCGGGTCGTTTTTCTGTCGCGTATGTCATTATTGGTTTTATGACTGTTTTGTAAATTCTGCCTTTCATTTCTTTTCCGATATTTTTATTTTTCCATATTGTGTCATTCAGACAACCTGCTGCTCTGTTTGTTCTATTCACTTGATCTTCCACTTCTGTTTAGAGCCTTTCGTAGCTAGATATAGTGTGATGTCTAGTTATTAAAACTCCATCACTTGTTCTATTAGCCCTCCAGCTCCAATTTACATCTTATTGAATTTGCTGTTATAACCATGCATTTTGTCTTTTTTGGGGAAATTAAATCAATAAAGCTAAGACAAAAATAATGGTGGTCGACAGATTCGACACCATTCAACTGACTAACATGTTACAGGAATACCAAATAGTAAACACCTTTGTCTATATCAGGTCTAGTACAACTGACGATGGTAACTAGGAAGCAAAAGTTAGGAGACGTATTGTACTGCAAAATATCAAGCTGAGACCTGAGACTGGTGAATGCCTTTGTTCTCTTTGATTCCAAGTGTGGTGCTTTTGAGAGCGGATGCCTTTGAGATGTAGTGCTGGAGAAGAATGCTGCGCATACCTTGGACAGCTCATAGGACAAACGTTTCCATTCTAAACCAACTCGAAATTAAAAAAAAGTATGTCCACAATATGTTTGTAACGAATTCTGCAATTACCTATTCGGTCACGTGGTTCACAGAGGTGACGATAGTTTGGAGATATTAATTGTTTCTGGAAACGTTCCGGGGAGAAGATTAAGTGCACGATCACCAACTAGATGGTCCGATCAAATTAAGAATTCAGCTGGAAAGTCATTCTGCAAAGCACTTAGAGCAGCTGAAGATAGAAACCAATGGAATAAAATTGTTAGGAATATTATAAGAAATCACGATCCTCAGTAATGGGGAAACGACAAGAGAAAGAGATACGTTGTAAATTATGTAAATCATCTTTACTTTGAGACATTAGTATTGCATCATCTGCATAGCAGATTGTTTTAAGTTGTTTTTTCATTAATAGAAAATATTATAAAATCTATAATAAACATAAATATATTTCTAATGGATCTATCCTCGCTAATTTCAAGATAAACGCGATACATCGCCTGGTTCTGTCCACTCAGCAAAACCGAAAACGTCCAAAAATACTTTGAACTTTTCCTAGAAACACATATCTAAAAAAATATATAGAATTGCTGAGTCGTATTTTGTGTAAAAGTCTGTGTTTATATTATCAGCCGAATAATACCCACCTATTCATGGCTCAATTGAACGCCTTAATTTTAACAGTTTTGAAATAAAGGGTGGACTGTCAGAAAAACGTCAAAGTGAAAACCGATCTTTTAAATTGCTCTTTAAAAAATATTAGTTTTCGACGTTTTTTTCTACATTTTTATAGTAGTAATCATAGAAATCGGACGTACCTTCGGTACAACGATCATTGAGACTACAGATAACCCCCATTGTCTTAATTTAATTTGAATTTTTTACGACTGCAATATCGTTTGCTGAAGCGCCTACAACTGCAATATGAGTGTCAATAGCGGAGGTAGGCCTCCTGATCCACCGCCCAGAAAAACTATTATATTCGATAGTCAAAATGATGTCGAACAAATGGAACTTTCTGTAAGTACTCCCATTCCAATAAATTTGACAACCAAAAACAACAACAACCAGTATCCAAATGATCCAAATACAACGAATATGAATGTTAATAATGAAACAAAACAGAACTTAAAAGAGGCAAGGCAAGCATTTTTATTTAATAGTAATGACCTGGGACCATATCACATTTACATCGAAAACAGTGCTAATGATTTTAAAGGTAAATTAAATTCTTTGAAAATTGGTGAAATTATTTTGTCTAACTTTCCTGAAGCAGACAATATGATTTCCAGTATAGATGCCATCGGCCGAAATAGGATTAGAGTCAAATGCAAAGACTATAAAACTGCAAATAATCTTATTAAAAACAAATCTCTGGAAATTTTTAGATCAAATAATTTGGATCTATATATTCCAAAATTTATTTTACACAGACAGGGAGTTATTAGAGACATAGACATAGATTTCTCTGAAGAGTATATAAAAAGTAAAATAAAACAGTATGATAGTCATTGTATATTTGAAATTGCAAACGTTAAAAGAATTACGCGTAAATTAGAGAAAATTGTTAATGAGGAAAAAATTGTCGAATATGTCCCTACTAAATCTTGTATTGTGACCTTTAAATCGCAAACGTTACTTAAATATGTAGTAATAAATAAGGTTATTAAAGAAATTGAAGTGTATAAGCAAAAAGTTCTGTTATGTTTCAACTGTCTTAGGTACGGCCACCTAGGCAGTCAGTGTAGGAGTCAGCCAAGATGCAATAGATGCCAAGAATCTCATAATTCTAAAAATTGTACAAAAGTTGAGTTCACACAAGTATGTTTCAGCTGTAAGGGGAATCACTTGACTACGAATTTAAGCGCGTGTCCAGAATTCACACGACAAAAGTTAATAAAAGAGACGATGGGTTTAACAAACGTTAATTTTTACGATGCAAATAAAAACATACCAAAGAATTCATATGCTAGTATTCTTAGGTCAAATATAACAAACAATGATACAAATTTTTCACAAAATTCACAACCTTCTACTTCTACCCAAGGAAATAACTTTGCTAAGTTTATATTTAATCCTCACACCAACACCAGTAGGCCAAATAAAAGGCAAAAGCCAAATAGTCCAGACCCAACTGATATAGCCAGAAAAGAAATAATATCTGTAGTTAGCCCTCCAAAACATTCTGAGGGAATAGTTAAAAGTCAATTCTATCAACAAAACTTAAACGTTGCAGATTCACAGTCAGAAGAGTTAGATTCTTCTGTAATAAATGTCATTTTAGAATCAGTTCTTACAATTGTTAATTCAATTAAACAAAATAATAATTTTAATATTTCAAAATCTGATGTAATTCAGTTAATTAGTAACCATTTTAACCAAAATCTAACATCAAATCGCAGGCCTAACTAAAATAAACATATTACAATGGAACTGTCGTTCGACAGTTGCTAATAAACATAATTTAGAATATTTACTCCATCAGAACGACATCAGTATAGCTCTATTATCTGAAACCTGGTTCAAACCGGGAAAATATTATAATTTTAAAGAATTTAATTGTTTTCGAGCTGACCGCCTTGATGGATATGGCGGATGTGCCATTATTTTGAAATCTAACATAAAATGTGAAGAAATAATTTTTCCAAATACGTATTCGTTTACATATAAGTGTATTTCCATTAAAATTTCACCTTTCAGAAAACCTTTACATAAAATTTCTTTATATAATGAGCCCAGTAATAAAGTTTCAATTCAACAATGGATAAATTTTTTAGAAAATATATCAAAACCATTTATAATAGGAGGCGATTTTAACGCACACAATTGCGAAGTTGATGATAGATTAGGTAAAGATCTTCTAGATGCTATAGAATATTGTAATTTAGAATATTTAAACGATGGGTCTCCCACTCTCGCTATTTCCAAAAAACCTTTTGCTGTAGACTTAACCATTTGTTCCCGAGATATTGCTTCTTATTTCCATTGGAATACTCTACTAGAACCTCATGGATCTGACCATGTGCCAATCATTATTTCATCACAAAGTTTCTCCGCAACAGAAGCCACATCCAGTAGAAAACGTAGAATATGGAACCTTAGCAGAGCCAATTGGATGACTTATGCCAGTACTTTGGAAGCAATGGAAGTTCCATTAATCTACGAAGAATTGTTAACACATATAAACCAGGCAGCCAACATCGCTATTCCAAAATATTCCTCCATTAACAAAAAAAAAAACAGAAGCCATATTCCGAAACCATGGTGGAATAATCAGTGTCAACTAGCAGCTGAAAGTAGAAAACATGCGTTCATTAATTATAAACAGAATCCAACGCTCCAAAATTTAATAGAGTATAAACGACTGGACGCTGTTGCAAAGAAAATCTTCAAACAGAAAAAAAAGAAGAATTGGATTAATTTTTGCGAAAGACTAAACTCAAGAACACCATTAAAAGATGTCTGGCGAAAAGTTAATTGTTTTAAAAACCGCAAACAAGCCAACAGAGTACCTATTGATCCAGAAGATACATGGTTGCAAGATTTCCACAGAAAAATTGCTCCGGCATGGGTTCCAAATGACGACACCGTACAAGAAGATATTCAAACAGTATCCAGACAAAACCACAATTTTGACGAAAATTTTCATCTATGGGAATTGCATCGAGCCCTTGAACAAAGAAATAATACTTCTCCAGGTATAGACAATGTGTCATATTCGCTGTTGTACAACTTACCGATCGAACATAAAATTTCACTAATAAACATTTTCAACAATATTTGGACAAATAAGATACCAGTACCAAATAGTTGGAAAGAATACCTGATAATTCCTATTAAAAAACCTGGCAAACCAGACCGTGATCCAAATTCTTACCGACCTATCTCCTTGTCTTCATGTCTTTTAAAAACATTCGAAAGAATAATTAAAAATAGATTTGAACATTGGTTAGAACACGATGGTATACTTCCAAGATCCCAATATGGTTTTCGCAAGTCTAGGTCTACTCAAGATGCAACTGCAGCTCTAGTTACGTCAATTCAACTTAACTTTACAAGAAATAAGTCTACAGTAGCTGCGTTCCTTGACATTTCCGCTGCTTTTGATAATGTTAATTTAGACATTCTTTACAAAAAAATGTTGTATATTGAAATCCCTAATTCATTTGCTCTCTTTTTAAAATCTTTATATTCCAACAGATTAACTAATTTAAAAATTAATAATGATGAATTTTCATATCCTCGACTAACTAATATTGGATTGCCACAGGGGAGTATTTTAAGCCCGATTTTATACATCCTGTACAACATAGATCTTGAAGTTAGTATACCCAACAATACAAAAATTCTTCAATATGCTGATGTTGTTTTATATACAGAAGGAAAATTGTTAAGTAGATGTGAGGATAATTTAAAAGTCGCATTAGAAATCGCAAATCAGTGCTACGAAGAAGTAGGATTATCAATTTCTGACACAAAAACTGAGGTGTGTTACTTTACAAAAAGCGTAGAGTTCCACAAGGCAATCTTAACGTTGGAAAATTTAATTTTCCAATTAAAAGCTGTGTTAAGTATCTTGGTACCTATCTAGACAGGAAATTGTCTTGGAAAGATCACATTCATCATATTGTTAAAAAATCAGAAAACTCAATAAATATTTTAAGAGCTTTCTGTAAAACAAATTGGGGAGCAGACCCAAATATTGCTTTGATGTTTTACCGTAACATGATCAGACCCATTCTCGACTATAGCTGTCATTTATTTGGATCAGCGACCAATACACTTCTAAATAAACTTGAAATTCAAAAAAATAAATGCTTAAGATTATGCCTAGGTTATTTAAAATCCACTCCAGTCCAAATAATGGAAAATGAAGCAGTGGAACCTCCATTGCATTTACGCCGCCAATTTCTCAGTGATAAATTTACAACTCGAATTCTGTCCAAAAAATGTAAATACCTTCAAGATCTACATGAGCTATCAGTTTTAGACCTCACTCATAGGTACTGGAGAACTAAAAAATCTATACCTTTGGTAGAAAGTTATCTAAGTACGGTAAAGTACAGTGAAGTTATCTATAAAAGCCAAATTCCGCCTTACTACAGTGCAATGACAAAAACATTATTTTCTAACAAGGTTAAAACATGTTATTTAAACTCACATTTACCGCCAGATATGTTTGATATACTTATTAGAGAAAAATGGTCAAATTTTCAGTACATATTTACCGATGGGTCAAAAGACGCAAATGGAACGGGCTGTGCAGTATTCCACGAAAATAAAAATTACCATCATCAATATAGCCTACCTATTGAATGCTCAATATACACAGCAGAAATGATAGCAGTAATGTTTGCTATTCAGTATGTACTACTGAATCCAACTAGCAATTATGTTATATTTACTGACAGTAAAAGCGTGGTGGACAGATTAAGTAACATTCAAACAGTCAAACACATAAACCACATTGAATTGAATATACTTAAAACTCTGTTTGAAATTACACAATTAGGAGTAAATGTAACAATTGCTTGGATTAAGGGTCATTCGGGAATAAAAGGCAATGAAATAGTTGACAATTTTGCTAAATCAGCTTATGTAATCGGAGAAAAAATAAACAAAAATTTAATTACAGCTTCAGATATTGATACTTTTAGCAGACAAAAACTTAAAAATAATTGGCAATTGCATTACAGAGAATGTAATACTGGCTCAAATTTTGCTCATTGTAACCCTAGGATATTCTCAAAAAGATGGTTTTACACAGAATATAACAGACATTTTATAAAGACCATTAATCGGCTGAGAGCCAATCATGCTCTTACGCCATATTACATGCATAGAATCGGCTTCTCAGATACTCCCAATTGTACTTGTGGCAAAATCGGAGATCTAACACATGTCATATTAGAATGTCATTTAAACATAAATAACATAAACGACCTTTATAAGGAATTAAAAGATTTAAAATGTTTTTTCCCAATAAACCTTAATACTTTAATATTTACAAATGATATGGAAATTCTTCATCTCATTTATAAACATGTTAAATTATGTAAATACAAGTTGTAAACGTAATATAATAGGCATAATTTGTTAATGTGGTTTGAGAAAATAATATATATATATATATATATATATATATATATATATATATATATATATATATATATATATATATATATATAAAACACATAATAAAATAATAACAAAAAATAGTAAATAAAAAAAAACAAAAAAAAATGCTACACAATGTACCAATATAAAAATAATATGTTTATGTTAATAATATGTTAATAATATAAACTTATGTTTATAAGAAATTTATGACTATGAATCTGCAATCAATCACAAACCAGTCTGGCTAATTGGCTCTGCCAAAGCCATTTTTCAAAAAAAAAAAAAAGAAATAAATGGTGTGTATAAAACAGACAACTGGAATTAATGCAATATTATTCAAATGGCTCGAACACTATGTATGGAAATAAAATATTTTTGAATTGTTTTGTTAATATCATTCGATTAGAAATTAAAAAAAATTGTTACTTCCAACATTTTTTGTGAAAAAAACTTATTTGGCCAGCCTCAATAGGCCGCGGCCTATCGGTGATTGCACCGATTCATTTATATGGCCAGCACGCCACTGCTCCCGCATCGAATGCAAAAGGTTTCATACGATCCGTCTTACTTGAAAAAAGTTAGACGTTTAGGCGATTTGAGTGCTTTATTTCCTCGCCTATGGACACACTATCCGTGGAGACAATGTATAAAGACAGATATGTCAAGAATAAACCAATAAAAAAAATTTCAACTCTAGATCGCATTTCGGTTGTTTGATCCCATTTCGAGTTGTCGACTGTTCCAAGGTATATATACGAGTCAACGTGTTCAATTAATTGATTTTTTATTTTCAATTGTCTGGCAGATTTTTGAGTTTTGGTGACCAGCATCCATTTTGTTTTATTTATGTTGAGGTTAAGTCCTCTTTATTCAGTCGCTCTTTATACCCTGTCCATAAGACACTGAAGTTCATCGATACTACTGGCAAGTACGACTGTATCGTCCGTATATCTGATGTTATTTGTCAATTCTCCATTGATTTTTATGCCTTGGTTTGCTTTATCTAGTGCTTTTTAAAAATTTGTTCGGAGTAAATATTAAAAAGGAGAGGAGAGAGAACACATCCCTGTCGCACACCTTTTCTGATATCAATGCTCTCTGTGGACGCATTCTGCATAGATTCTGTTATATTTGATTTTGGTGAATAATTTGGTGATATGATTAATTAGGCTTATCAGTCTATGTTGGTCACATAATTTAGTGTTTGTTTTTTTTAGGTGTGGCAACGAAGGTTGATTGTAACCAATTTTCCTGAATTCTGCCGCTGTCGTATATATTATTAAAAAGAGTGGTTAGGGTTTCTAGGAATGTCCGTTTCGCATAAGAGTTTTAGCACTTCAGCATGAATATTGTCAGGTGAAGATTTGTTATTTTTGAGGGAGAAATCTTATGAAAACGAATATTCGGCAAAAACTTTTATTGGCAACCCTGCTCCTTGAGTAACAATGTGCGAAAAGGTTCGGACGGATACCAAAAATGGCTCAACCACCTGGAGCTCATTCTTAATATACCTTATTTTTTTCTTAAACTCTAATAAGCTCTGTGGCCTCAACGAAGGCCAACAGTTTTCTTTTTGGTAGTTTTAGGATCCCTTCTAGTTCAAACCTCATTTGGCCAGTGAAGTCCTGCCTCACATCACTGTGCACGTTGCAAAGGCATAGTATGTATATGGCAGTCTCTTCTTCCATTTCGCAATTTCTGCACTATTGTTCATTCACCTTACCTACTTTGTATAGGTGGTTTATTAAACGGTAATGTCCAGTCACCATTTAAGCGACTATTTTTGATCTCCTGTTTATTGAGGTTCATCAAATTGTTCGAGAGTTTTTTATCAATATTTCTGATTATTTTTTTAGTCTGGATTTGCCGATGAGTGGCTCGATTTCTTTTTATGATTCATTAAGACGTTTCTGAACTTCGTTTTTTGTTCATACTTTAGTGATGCCACAGACAGGTTTTGGGCCTTCAAAAGTCTCTCGAGCCTTGTTTTGTCACATATCTGTTCGTTCATTTCCATACACCCCTTCATGACCCGGAACCCATATTAAAGACACTTTATTGTCTTTTGCCTGGTTATTGAGGAGATCCTTGCAGTTCCTCACCAGCTTGGATTTCGTGATTGGGCTCTTTACTACCACAGTAGTCGCTTAGCTATCTGTGTAAATGTTGATTCACTTAGCTTTAGAGTTTGCATCTATGATTTCATCAATGCATGGCCTGATTTATATCAGTATCACCTCTTATTGCCTCCGGTTCATTAAAAGACAAAGCTCCGCTGCGCTTCTGTTTGATTGTCTACGACTAGGTATGAACGCCTATATCAGATCTAAATTCATATAATAGCGCTACCCTCAGAATAAAATCCTTTGAAAAGCTTTAAAGAGTGTATTTTAATAATCTCCCATTCCCCTCTGTGTGCTCTATCCTGCTGGTCAATGTTAGAGTTAGACCCATCTATAAACCAGACGATCGGTACTCATAATTTTCTTAGAATTGCCTCCACTTTATCTTACATCTTTCCTGAACATGTGACTCCCTGAACCTGTGAACATGGAGCCCCCAATGTAGCCGGCGATGCAAGCAGAACAACTGAACATCTAACCAACCAACACCTGTAGGCCTGGTGGCCCCCAACATCTACGTCTACGACCTTACAGCCAGTTGCAGAACCAACAACCAAAACACCAAGAATCTACAGACGGATACCAAGTGCCGTCATAAGTATCATCTGATCTGCTAGCTTTCGGCAAGGTCTTGTATATCTTTGATTTGACAATATACTACTTTATTATGTCGTTAATTAAAAATAAACCTGATTAGTTAAATGATTGATTTATTGCCCCATCTAGATTTTCAACGTTCATATCTTTGATTAAGACAAAGTGAATTCACAACTAAAAGCGGGCTCCACACTCTCGGCGAAGTTACTTCGCCAAAGTTGACCGAAGTCCGAAGTACCTCTCTAACTCTCTACACACTCGTCCTACTTCGCGAGGAATACATTCAAGCAGTGCGATACCGACAATCATCCCTTTGACTCGGACGCGCCAGACCGACAGAGAAAGGAAGTAGAACGAAGCAAGGTAAAGTTGCACAAGGTGGCCGTCTACACTCTCGTACTTATTGAACCTCGATCGACTTCGGCGAGAGTGTGAAGCTCACATAAGAGATTAAGCATTGAACTAGGTTGGCATAAACGACAACAACTCTCATAGTTGATTGAAATATTATTTTACAATAGTATTTCAATAGGGAACTTGCATAAATTTTTAAATATTAAAATAATATTAAAAAACATAAGGTAACATGATCTTAAAACGCTTGCATGTAAAAAAAAACAAATATTTTTAACCCATACGCTTATTACGAGGCTTTGAAAATGCTATAAAATTCAAATTTCTAAGAGGCGCTTGAACGTCCTTCTATTGGTCTGACGTCACGGACCACAACCGGGCTACGAGTCAAGCCCGGTTAAACGCGATTAGAGTATTACGGGAATTGTGTATAACATTTTAATCGTATTTAGTTGGAAATTACCAGTTATTATTTATATTCTTGCATAGTTCTACAATCAGTTTATTTAGTTTCAAAGTGAAATTTATAAATCTTAAATATTTCCAGTGGCGGCTCGTGATTTTTACAATAGGGGAGGCTATACCTAACTGTAAAATATCTAGACAAATTTGCACTAGCAAAAAAATGCGCCAAAAAATGTAATTTAAGGCCCCATCTTTTGACCATTTTTTATTTACATTTCATAATATCATCCTAATTCATAATTTCATGATATCATCATTTTAAAAATAGTTAGTCTAATAGTAAAAGTTTAATACCAAAGTATGTGTCGTTTATTTGTTAACAATTCCATCTATTTGTAAATAGATACCTATGCATATCAAAATAAATACAGATTTGAAGTTTTGCAGTCCATACATAATGAAGCTTCAACTTTTTTAAGATACTCAACTGAATTTTTTTAATTCTAAACGCGGCCTACTGCGAATTCAAAAACACGATAAATTACCGATATTTTGCTTTGAGTTAGAGATATCGAAAAAAGTTATTTGAGCAAGTTGTTCCAAATATTATTATAACCCCACATACCAAATTTCATAACAAAATTCGCACTTTTAGATTTTTCATTATTTTTAGTCAGGACCCTAAAATTCGTTGTCCCGAGACGCACCCAACCACCCAACGGAGCTGAGAAGGTATTCTGCCTCCCTTGGTATATCTCCGGGCAGCGTGTGATGGCACCGTAGATGCCACTGTTAGGAGACCGGGTCTCCTTAAACGCCTGCTGCGCTGCACGGAGCATTAGCAACGGAGAATGCTGGGCTTCTCGGCTCCGTTCGTGCATCTCGGGATAACCCAGGGTCCTGCCTACAATAATATGTAATAAAACTGAGACGCGATCATGCGTTCTAATGCTAATGCTCCGTACGTATGGATAATTAGTGATAATATGGAATTTACACGTTGTATAATAGTGAGAGTAATTGTTGTTTTCGAGATTCATGATAAACAAAACAGTATAGAGTGTGTAAAAAATTTATGGGGAGGCTGAGCCTCCCTTGCCTCCTCTGACGAGCCGCCACTGAATATTTCTACCTTCTAAAGTGCTTAAAATGCATAAGTAGATACTATTACTCACGAATGTTTTTCAAAAGAAAGCGATTAGGCTATTCTGGGAATTGTATACTACATTTTATTCGTCTTTAATTGAAATGCTAAGGGTAATTAATATAAAATTTAACTGGACCAACTTGGGGATTAAAAATACAAGATCTTAAATATTTACTAATTAACGGAACATATTTTGCAAATATTCTCGAAGCATTGCTTTCGCTTATGCCGAAATCATCTCCAAGAGACATAAATGTGTGTCCTGTTCTTTTTTTAGAGTTATACATAGATGCATTGTTTGTGTTTTACGATATATTTCCATTAATTGAAACGTATACAATCTAGGTCTGTATTGTAACTTCATCACTGTACACTTCAGAGACAACATTTTAAATTGTTTTGCTTCCTCTTCTTTCGCATCTTCATCACAAGATAAAGAATCACTTTAATTGTACCAATAGTCATCACTACCACTATATTGACTATTATCTTCAAATACAGAATGTCCTGATTCACTTTTTGTATCTTCAAACAATGTTTGCAAGTCTTTTGTAGGTGAAGTTCCTGCATCCTTATTATGTATTTTCAATGGCGACAACCCGACTGTAACATTCTTTTGAAATTTACTGAATAATCAAATACAAATCCACTGAATACCTTTACTTCTGATTTTGATGTGAGCCTGTGTTGATGCATTATTCAGTTTCTGAGGTAAAGCTTCTTCTTATGGTGCCTATCCGTTACGGATGTTGGACACTAACATGGCTATTCTGACTTTGTTGACTGCTGCCCTGAAAAGTCCGGTAGTGGTTAAGTTAAACCATTTTCGCAGGTTATGCAGCCAGGATATTCTTCTTCGTCCTGGACCTCTTTTCCCATGCACTTTACCTTGAAGTATGGTCCGAAGTAGCTCATATCGTTGTTCATTGCGCATTACATGGCAATATAAAGCGAGGTATATGGCGAGGTAAAGCTATATGGCGAGGTAAAGCTGGTTGGTTTAATTCAGGTCCTGGTTGAACTAAGTTAGTGAAACTAGGATCACACTGTCTATTATCATCATTGTCCTCCAGAACAGACCTAGAGGTAGAAGCGGCATCTTCAAAAAGCTGTCGTTTACGTTTAACTCTTTTAAGAGCTGCTTCCCTCATGGGCTTAGAAAAAGTTCGTTTTCTGTCTGGTTAACAATCAAATATGTGTGGGAGAACACCGGACTTAATAATTTTGGGACCACCCATAATCTTAAATTCTTCTTCTTCTTCTTTTTATATAGACATTACACTGTCTGTTTTTCAATGTACCTCCAGTAAGTTGTCATTCCATCTTTTTCTTGGTCTTCCCACTGATCGTCTTCCTATTGGGGAACCGCCTTTCGCCATCCTTACTACTCTATTTGCTGTCATTCGGCTTATGTGGTCGTTCCATTCTACTCTTTGGCTTTTCACCCAGTTATTAATGTTGTTCACCTTGCATCTCCTTCGTATATCTGCACTTCTAGCTCTATCCCACAGCGTCTTACCATCGATTTTTCGCAATGTTCTCTGCTGTTTCTAGCATTATTTTTGTCCTTTCTGTATCAGATCGTGTTTCTGCCGCGTATATCATTATTGGTCTGATGACTGTTTTGTAAATTCTGCCTTTCACTTCTTTTCCGATGTTTTTATTTCTCCATATTGTTTCATTCAGGCAACCTGCGGCTCTGTTTGCTTTATTTACCTGATCTTCCACTTCTGTTTCTAGCTTTCCGTAGCTGCATAGTGTGATGCCTAGATATTTAAACTCCATGACTTGTTCTATTATTTGACCCTCCAGCTCTAATTTACACCTTATTAGATCTGCTGTTATAACCATGCATTTAGTCTTTTTTGGGGAAATTAACATGTTAAATTTTCTAGCGGTTATAATCTTAAATTTATATAGTTAATGCTCCAACTGCAACAAATAAACAAGTTTAAGTAGGCACATTTCATGAAACGACAACTACTCATGAAACGATAAATCCTCACATCGAAATGATCCTCACAGATATAAAGACCTTTGCTACTTTGTGTAATATCCTTTTTATCTCGCCTGCATGCCTTTAGCCATTTCAATCCACGTTTTTGGTTCTACTGGTAGAGTAAAAAAATATTTTTTGGATGTTCTGACAGTTGTGCTTTGGCATTTCGGCACTATATAGTACTTATATTGCGCAGATATGTTTTCCATTATGATAAAGTATATTATACACTAAATACAATAATATAAACACCGAGCAAGCAAGACAGTTATTCGACACGCACAACTAGCAATGGTAAAATGCATTCAATGCAATAGCTCACCGAACGAGAACACAATGGTTGGTGACGTCAGACCCCAGCTTGCGCTTTTGAAGTTGTTTGAAACGGAAATTTTGATCGCGAAACTCAGTTGTTGTACGTACACTATTCATTGTTAAGACGTAATATTTTGAATATAACATTTTTAAACATGAATTAACAATTTTCTGCAAAAATATTTTTATGTGCAAGTTCCCTTGCTACACTTTGGCTTTACAAGATTTTATATATCCATAGTTTTTAGAGACATATATTGCAAATTGTTATTCATAACGTTTTTATTTCTGAATATATCAATTCTGACAGTTCTATCAGTTTCTTCATTTCGATCAATAAATATGCGAAGTTTAAGATATCGAGAAATATCTCAGCATTTCAAGCCAATTACCACTAAACACTGTTTTTTTTGCATTCACAGATATCTTATGAAAACGAATATTCGGCAAAAACTCTGATTGGCAACCCTGCTCCTTGAGTAACAATGTGCGAAAAGGTTCGGACGGATACAAAAAAGGGCCGGAAGGTCCTACCCGAAATTCGAACAATTGAAACGGGGTTCCAGCTCAAAATCTCGAGGAAATCTTTCTACCTGTAATTGTTATGTAAATCGAAATGGGAATAGAAGGAAGTAGAGAGATTCAGAGACGGAGAGGGATAATCGGCAGCTGGGAAAACCTTATAAATCCCATTTGACTGAGGTAAATCCTATTTTGCGGGAAGTGTACAAATATTACATAACACGGTGTCACTGGTTTACGTATTTATGTATAATCCGGAGAGAAATTAAATAATTTTGGTTTTTGTAATTTTATTAAAGTGGTATTTAATGGATGAAAGAAGAAACTGCAAACAGCATAATGCAACGTACAAAGTAATAAACAGAACCATTAAACAAAAAATAAAAACTACAAAAGAAAATAGATAAAAGAACAATGTGAAGAGATCGAAGACTTGTTCTAATATAAAAAATATGATGACTTCCATCTTCACAAGAAACTCAAGGAATTCACAGGCACAACATACTCACAAGGACCAAATAATCTAATCAACGCAAAAGTCAAACTTTTGCGAAAATCCCATAAGACGGTGTCACTGGTTTACGTATTTATGTATAATCCGGAGAGAAATTAAATAATTTTGGTTTTTGTAATTTTATTAAAGTGGTATTTAATGGATGAAAGAAGAAACTGCAAACAGCATAATGCAACGTACAAAGTAATAAACAGAACCATTAAACAAAAAATAAAAACTACAAAAGAAAAATAGATAAAAGAACAATGTGAAGAGATCGAAGACTTGTTCTAATATAGAAAATATGATGACTTCCATCTTCACAAGAAACTCAAGGAATTCACAGGCACAGCATACTCACAAGGACCAAATAATCTAATCAACGCAAAAGTCAAACTTATTTCAAGCCCTGACGAACAAATAATAACATGTGGGAAGACTATATAAAGGAACTCTTCTTTGACATAAGAGAACCTCCTAAATTAAATAAAGAAAACGACGAAGGTCCTCCAATACTGAAGTCCGAACCGGAATATGCTCTACGTCAAGTAAAAAACAACAAATCTGTAGGAAAAAATGAAATACCAGCTGAGCTATTGAAGTTAATCAACGAGGAAAACTTAGACCTTCTTACTAAGGAAGTAAAACTTCACTTGTAGGTAAATGGTATATAAATTTATTAAAATTTTTATCTAAAAAGATCCAAATTGGATTGAAGTGGGTACATCTATAGTACCAAAAACAAACGTTTTCGGACCAATCAGTCCATCATCAGGTTGAAACCTAAAATAAGCAAACCACTGTATAAAAAGGCCAAGTGAAGCTAGTTCCAACTACTTTGGATCTGAAGTAAGTAGCCACATGTATTAACTTTTCCTAACTTTCTGACAGTCAAAATTTCAACTTGTCCTTTTTATACAGTGGTTTGCTTATTTTAGGTTTCAACCTGATGATGGACTGACTGGTCCGAAAACGTTTGTTTTTTGTACTATAGATGTACCCACTTCAATCCAATTTGGATCTTTTTAAATAAAAATTTTAATAAATTTATATACCATTTACCTACAAGTGAAGTTTTACTTCCTTAGTAAATTTTTTATTATGGTATACAGCCAATGAGAGGAATTTTTTCCTTTATATTTTAGACCTTCTTGTTGGACTATTTAATAATATTTACAGTACTGGAGCGATCCCTAAAAGATGGCTTGAATCCGTCTCCATACCACTGCCTAAAAAGAAGAACGCCAAATTATGCCAGGAGTTCAGCCTTATAAGTTTATTAAATAACATTTTGAAGTTTTTTTTTGTGAATCATACAGAGCAGAATATATAGAAGATGTGACGAGGTCACCGGTCAAGATCAATTTGGCTTCAGGAAAGGTATGGCGACACGAGAAGCAATATTCTGTCTTCAAACTCTGGCACAAATGTGCAAAGATCAGCAAGTAGACCTTTTCGTCTGTTTTATAGATGTTGTAAAAGCGTTCGGCCGGGTGCAGCACAGTACGTTGATAGGGAGATTGAACGACATCGGAGTCGACAAAAGAGATTCCAAAATTATAGAGGCTATTTACTGGAATCACACAGCAAACATAAAGACCAATGGTAACACGTCAAGGCCAATTGAAATACAACGAGGTGTCAGACAGGGTTGTGTGCTATCACCGATACTTTTTGACGTCTAGTCTGAGGTGATATTTGCGAACGCTCTATAGTACTCTTCAGAAGGAATCAGGATAAACGGTCAAAGAGTAAATATCATCCGCTATGGAGATGACACGGTATTACCTAATGACTGATTCGGACCATAGTCTGCAGATACTGTTAAATACAGTTACTGAGAGTTGTGAAAAAATGGGGATGAAGATCAATACTATCCCTGTTGGGTATGAACCACAAACAGCTTGAATACGTAAAACAATACAAATATCTTGGCTGCTGCTTCAACAATCAACTTGATTATAAATAAGAAGTAAGAGCGAGAATAGAGGTAGCTCGAAAATGGTTTATCAAAATGAAAAGCTTATTTTGTAACAGTAGTATTAATATCGGCCTTAGATGTTGTTTTCTGCATTGCTATGTGTGGTCAATACTTTTGTATGGAACGGATGCCTGGACACTCAACATAACACTGATGAACAGGTTAGAAGCTTATGAACTCTGGCTTTATAGAAGAATACCTTGGACAACCCACACCACCAATGAACATGTTAGGGGGAAAAGAACAGGTACAGATAGAGAACTGCTAAAAATCATTAAAGTCAGAAAAGTTAGCTACCTAGGACACATAATGAGAAACGAAAAGTACCGCCTCGCGCAACTGATCATCCAGGGTAAGATTGAAGGAAAAGGGGTCCCGGTAGGAGCCAGATTTCATGGCTTAGAAATATCAGAGACTGGACCGGCCTTGATTCAACATCTTTGTATAGAATCGCATTGGACAGGGACATATTTGCCAGTGTAATCGCTAACTTCCACTAAAGGAGAAAGCAGCACAAGAAGAAGATTAAAGTGGTCAATACTTTAAGCAAAACGAAACATTTTGCCAATTAAATACTTATTCAACCATTGTTCTAAAAATCTCAGGTTTTATCAACTAAAAAATTTAGCAATGTGCTATAAGTACAAATAGATACTATTTATTTGCCATTTCTGAACTTTCATATTAGAGGCAGAGCCGGATTTAAGGTAGTGGGGGCCCCTGGGCAGAATTGGTGTGGGGGCCCTACCTCCTACCATTAAAAAAATGTTGAACTACTTTTATAAATATATTTTTAAATAATTAAAAGTACAAGAGCTGTAACTTGTTACAGTAAAATATTATAAATAATAGTAAGGTGTATGGTTAAAGTCCGGGAAGTTTTCGAGATATTTTAATTGAAAATTTCTTGATTATGTGGGACATATCTACTTGCATTAAGACATCGTGGCCAATGCTCATTATAGAGCAGGGGTGGGCAAAGTGCGGCCCGCGGGCCGTATGCGGCCCTTTATACATTTTTTGCGGCCCGTGGAAAAAATTAAACCATTTAAAGATTTTTATAAATTATTGCTAAGATTCATAAATAAATATAGATAATGCAGCTATTAATTAACACTTTCGCAGCGGGTGATTTTTCCGAAAATTTTCAACATAACGCGGGCAATTATTTGAGTTTCCGGCATAAAATTTTGTCGGCCCGCTCAATGAAATCCATGAAATTTCAACAAATGGAAACGATATTTTTTAAGTTATCAGGAATGGTTTGAAAAATTTTAAATTAACCTGTAACCACGTAGTAAGTGTAACAACAACTGACAGAGCACCAAATTTAAGAGGAACAAGTATTATAATGTTGAGAAATTTAAAGATTACGTCCATGAACAATTTCCAGAACAGGTATTATGTGTAAAAATGTTTTGCAAGTAGACAACGTCATTTCAATTGTAACTAATATTGTTAATTTTATTCGTTCAAGATCAAGAAGATTAAATCAACGTGCATTCATGGCATTTTTCGAAGAGTTAGAAGCAGATTTACTGATGTCTTACACCACAATCATCTTCTATGGTTAAGTTTAGAGAAGGTTCTTAAAAATGCTGTGAATTAGGGGAGTAAATTGCTTTATATTTAGAAATGAAAAGCGGCTACAAATTTGCTAAATTTACAAGTTTTGAACGCAAAATGAAACTTTTAAAATGAAACTCATACTATTCATTGATCATATAAAAAAACAGAATTAGTTCAATTAGTTTCATTATTAAAATCAGTCAATAATGTACCAAAATAAGTTTAAAATTTATGAAGAAAAAATTTGTAATTTGCTGACGGAATTTGAAAATCGTTTCAAAGATATTAAAGATATATTTTCCACTTCTAAGAAATAATTTTTCAGTTCAAATTGATTTTGTACCAGTTTATATTTAACTAGAATTTATAGATTTAATTTGCATATTTTTGCAATATTTTTGCATTTTACAAATCTTTGCAAATGTTCGAAAGTAGGTACATAGCTAAATTTATAGTAGGACATTTTGTGTGAACAAACATTTTGAATAATGAACATAAATAAAAATCCATTGAGGACCGGAATTGGTACCACAAAAGTTTATACCCGAAATAGAAAGAATCATGAATGAGGAGGACATAAAACTAAATTAAAATTTTATAAAAGCCATTAAGGCTCGCTTTTCATATTTTAATAAATATTATTGTAAGTTTGTAAATAATAAATAATATATTTAATAAATATTTTTTATTATTTAAATATTTCAAAAAAAAAACAAAAACAATGAAGGGAATCAAGATCAGTCGAAGGTAAATCGAAACGTCAAATACCTAATTTAAATTGTGGCATATTCCCAAATAAAATAGTAAATTGCATAAGATGCCACAAGGAAATAGCTTCAGAACAATATTAGTGAAAAAAGAAATAGGTTCATAGATAAACTAAAAATAGATAAATATTTACTCATATATTTGAGGGAAATAGCATGCTTAAATAAGTGAGAATGTTATTTCGGGGGGAGAGATATCGTTTGAAAATTTCGATTATTTTATTATTTTAAATGAAAGTACATAACTCCAGGAATAGTCTCTGAAAGTTTCAGTTGGACCGAAGTAAAATTTGACAGACAAAAAAGAAATTGAAAATAAAACTTGTCAAAACTTTTAACGCGTTTTTCTCAAAACTCCGCAAAAAGTCTCTCAAAACTTACAATGTCCACCGTCTCAAAAGCGGTGGAAATTGTAACTCAGAAGCTACTTGACTGCTCCACCTGAAATTGTTCATAAATTTTCTTTAGACATTTAGTGAGGTAAATCTGTCGAGATATTTTTTGTTTTAAGCTTATTTTTTGTTTAAAATAAATATTGTTCTGAAGCTATTTCCTTGTGGCATTTTTGTAATCAACCATTCTAAATGGGAAATAAGCCACAATTTAACTAAAAATAATTATTACTAAACAACATTTTTGTTTAATTTATTAATATTTTGTATTTTGACAACGACCTCCGATTTGGACGTCAAAACGTTAATAATATCATTTTTTTAGTTAAAATGTCGTGGCTTATTTCCCATTTAGACTTTCACCCTTTTTTACAAAAAATTTCGTTATTTTGACTTCTGGGTGATATTAAAATCTTAAAAATCGTTAAAACTAAAAAAGTCGGGAGCGTTACCTCAAGAAACTCATGCTAATAAAATATTTTTTAATTTTTTGTTTCATATGATCCAATTACAAGTTCTGATATTTACTGCAAAATCTTTTTTTAAGTTGTCTGTAAAAATTTGCCACAGTTTTGTCAACACGCTCTTTTTTAATATTCTTTAAATTGTACTAAATATGTTTATTTAATTGAAAATAAAATAATTCTACCATAGTATCAAACAAAATCCAAAAACAGGTGCTTGAAATGTTGATTTCAAACCATACTTCCCTTACACAAAATTAGTAAAAATTTAAAAATTCGAACATGCTAAGGTAACAAATATTGCGGCAGTGGCGGGTCCAGAGGGGGGATCACGGGGTCATGACCCCCCCCCCAAACGAAAATAAATATTAATTCAATAATTCTAAAAAAAATAAAAACCGACAGATAGTCGGTCCAAAAACGACTGAAAACAAAACAAACAACAAAACAAAAAAAATAGGCCCATCCAAAAAATAAAATTGAAAACCTACTTATTCTAGGGGTGGTAAGTGACCTTGCATCAGAGAAAAGTAATTAAATCATCCTCAAGATCCATGACCCCCCACCTCCAAATTATGGATGCGCCACTTTATTGCGGCCCTCGGTCATAGACAAAAAACATTTTGTGGCCCTTTCTAAAAAAAGTTTGCCCACCCCTGTTATAGAGAGATGATTCAAACACTCTTGGCCCATCATAGACCGAAGTCGATTTTTAATTAACTTAAATTTTGAGAATGATCTCTATCCATTGCAGTTAGTTAGCATCAGAACTAAATATAAACAAAGTGTCACCTTAACATTTGGAAAAGCATCATTCATATTCTTTTCTTTTAGCAGTTCGTACATTTGAAGTTCTCTGCTTATATTTGATGAGCTGATTTCCTCTTTAAATGCATTGAAGAATCTTACAAACTGTACCAGATGGACACATAAGTTTTCATCTAAATGATTGCTATAAATGTTGGCAAGCTTTAGTGAGTGAGTTTCAATTTCATTGAGAGTTAAGTTTTCCAATTTTCCAAAATTATGTAAAAATCCAAAATTGGAATGAATGGATTCATATGTAGACAGCCTCTGAGTTAAAAAGGTAATGAAGTGATCTATTATAGCGATGAAATTTTGAGTTCTAAACTTCTCTGATGTTCTCATATCTTTCGAAATTGTCACGTCTTGACTGTATAATTTATTTAAGTGATCTAAGTGCTGCCGCTCCTGAATTAAGATTAATATTTGGATCTTGAAGAATACGACTTGTGCTGTTTGTCTTCCCTAATATCCTCTCTGTTTCCAGTAAACACATTCGATTATAGGTACAAACCATTTGCAATGCTACGAGTTTTAAATTGTTGCTCATAGTCTTCCGAAATTTTGGATAATGCTCCTTTAATCTGATTATAACCTTTAACTAGTTCTTTTGCGGCATCACCTCCATGACCATCAAGTAGTATTTGCTCTTTTAGGAACAATAATATTTTTGTCACTGTCTGCGTTGCTGTCGCTTAAAGACGCAGCTTTTAAACATTCTGTTAACAAATTGTATATATATGTAGAGGAAGTGAAAAATACATATAGTTAGTTCTTCTAAGAAATTCAAGAATGCTGTGCTATGCTAATACATGATAATGATAACACTCAGTTGCAGCTTTTGAAACTAAATTTAGAGAGTGAGCGACACAAGGAATCCACAACTCCACGTTATTAAGATACGTATCCAAACGTGGGTGCTCCGTGCTCGGTTTAGCAGCTCCACATAGTGGATACGTTGGTGCTCGCCCCAACGCCGCTCACCCCCTTTTGGGCAGCTACACCTAGCAGGGAGCACCCACGTATGGATACGTACCTTTTTGTTCTATAATTTCAGCCTGAACACCTTTGTATTTCCACTGATAACTGACGCATTAACGTAGGACGTTCTCCTACAGTTTTTCAAATCGATATCATGTTCTTGCAAAAATGTCATTAGAGAATTAAATATATCTTCTGCCTTATGACCGCGATTTGGCAAAAATATGGTAAACCTTTCAACAGGAGTGAATCTTTCTATGTAACGAAATATCACAGGTAATTGATTGGTATGAATTGAATAATATTTAATACGTTTTGACGAAATGCTAAATCTCTTTCACAAATAAACTTTATAATACTGAAATTAGTCTTTTGATTATATTCCAATAATTCTTTATTGCTTCGGCTTGTTTTGCTATTTCAGTATCAATACGCCCAATTCTTTCGTGTGCTTTAGACATTTTGTGATTCATAAGCCTACTATCAGAATGTTTCCTCCAATCACAACAGTGCCGGTTTAACCTAACTTCGGGCCCTGGGCGCTGAATATTTAGAGGCCCCCTTAATTGCTATTCGTTGTCAGATTTTTTTACAAGAAAGCACATTCATGTATTTATACCCGTAAAATCCATACACAATTTTTAGCAAACAAGAAGAATAGCAAACGTAAAAATATTCCAAAAAATACATTTAAAAATGTATAAAAAAAACAGAAAGTTACACAAAACAATACATGACAAACAAAAAAATATACTTTAAAAAATACATATGACAAAAATGAGATCACTTTTTTGGTTGACTAGGCATTAGCAATCTGTCAGATAATACTATCACAATTCAGTTGCCACAGGTCTTTATTTTCTATAATACAATAGTGATATGCGTCTAGATTTTCTTGACCCAAATTTGGCGTTAAATATATTTTTATTCTTTTTAAAGCCGAAACAGACCGCTCGCCTGATGCATCAGAAGTCGGTATTGTGAAATAAACTTGCAGTAAAGGTAAAATATTGGGAAATGTTACCTTTAGGTACCTGGATGATACCAAATTTTTTAAATGTTTATTTAACTTTTGGCATAATGTTGTAGAATGGGTAATTTCATTATGCAAGTTCTCTTTGGTTTCATCAACATATTTTTTATATTTCACATATAAAGTATCAATTGACGTCTTGACTGCTTCTTTATCTAGCGTAGAAAATCATATAACAGCTGATGTAACATCTTCGTAGCATATATCCTCGTCTTCGCAAAAAATATTTTTGGCTTCTAGTTCAATTTCGCTTGACATATTTCTTACGTCTCCAACAAATCTCAAAATAGATGTCATTATTTCTACTCCAATTGACACGTTTAAGTCCACAGTTTCTTCACGTTCACGTATTGCTTTTGCATTAACTCGCTCCAAAGTTTTTGTCCAAATCAGTGTCAATAGAGCTGTCTCAAAGATTTTATTCTGCAGTGTCTTGGTTTCATTTTTAATTGCTAATTTTTCGTCTCTGTCATTGCTTAACTGGAAAAAATAGGTTTGATGGATCCCTAGTTTTTAACTAAAACATTTACAGCGTCAAAAGTTTCTACAAGCTTTGATTTCATTACTTCCAAAAATCATTGCAAATTTGTTGAGACTAACTGAACCTTTCCATTTATTCGCATTCCGTTGTAAATGCTCAGCTAAGAAGTAGTCAAATTTAGCCAAGTATACAAGACAACTGTAATTTCCTTTATGACGACTCGTTAAATCCTCATTGCATAAACGGAAAGCTAGTCCTTGAGAAGCAAGTCATTTAGTAGTGACAACAATTCTCCTTAGGACGTTTATCCAATAGTAGTTAGCTTCGCATTTTACTTGCTCTTTCAAGACAGCGTCTATAACTCCAATCAATGATGATCTTGTTATTAATGTAACCATAGAGTTCAGATGAAATTTACTTTCTTCGTGAGATTTGAGCAAAATATTCAAATGTTTCCAGTGGATCCATCCAAACTCAGTTAAACTATTTTTTCAATTGAAAATAATTTGCACAATAATTTGCATACAATAATTGTATATTAGCCAATCTCTCTTTTCTTTGCCTCCATTGGGTTTTCCTCTATAAAAGTTGCTTTTATTTAATCTTCTATAATAAGCTTTTTCTCCATCTTCAAACATTTTGTATAACGTTCTACGAAATCACTTTTTGGTTTCAAAGTTCGCAGTTTTTATAAATTCATCAGTCTTAAAATCAGACCATTTCGAAATGGCAGGTATTTCGTCGTTTTTTCTTCTATTTTGGAAAATACGTAGAATATTTAACGGACTTTACTTTTTTTTTAGTAAAAAGAACGGGTCCCTACGGGCCCCTCTGGGGCCCGGGCCCCTGGGCGCCCGCCCCAAGCGCCCAGTGCATAAACCGGCACTGAATCACAAAATCCTCTGTGGCTAAAATGTGTACGAACACTAGATAAGAATTTACAAACGAAGCAATACACTCACCCGGTGGAAGGTGAAAATGAATAATGTATTATATTATCACTCCTACGCTCCTTCATTTTATACTTGACATATATTGTCGATGTCGAGTTCCTGTATCTCCTGCCAATATCTGTTTAAATCAACCTCTTATGTTTGAGGCTTTGTGGGGTCCCCCGAAATGTGGGGCCGCAGCTGCCCAGCCTGGGCCCCCCTTAAATCCGGCCCTGATTAGAGGGCGTTTTCAACATCAGCATTAGCATTATAACACAGCATGTAGCATCTACTGCTTAAAAAAGATCTTGGTCTGTTGTCTCTAGATCAGTGGTTCTCAATCTTTTTGTGTCATGTACCACAAAATATATTTTTTATTTTTGGTACCACCTAACTGAAATACCTATCTAGGTAGATAATCTAATTAACTTTAATAGTGGTGCTGGTTTTGTCTGTTTTTACGTTTTGTGTACCCCTGCAAATAATGATATGAACCACCAGTGGTACACGTACCACAGATTGAGAACCGCTGCTCTAGATCTTGTGGTGTGCAAATACTGTGTTATTATTATAATCCCCACTTTTATTTTTTGCACAGTATTTTTAATGTTAAAGTTTCGGCACCATAAGTCAACACGTGAGCTCACAATGTTTCAAAAACCTTCCTTTTAGACATATTATACTGGGTACATTGTTATACTGGAATTAACCCTGAACTACTGACATGGATATTTCAGGACGTAGACTCTGACATGCAGTATGTCATTACGTTGGCTATTTTCCTTTGTTTTCAATAGGAATTTGTCTTCTTCTTCTTCTTCTTCTTCTTCTTCTTCTTCTTTTTATATAGACATTACTCTGTCTATTTTTCAATGTGCCTCCAGTAAGTTGTCATTCCATCTTTTTCGTGGTCTTCCCACTGATCGTTTTCCTATTGGGGAACCGTCTTTCGCCGTCCTTACTACTCTATTTGCTGTCATTCGGCTTATGTGGTCGTTCCATTCTACTCTTCTGCTTTTCACCCAGTTATTAATGTTGTCCACCTTGCATCTCCTTCGTATATCTGCACTTCTAGCTCTATCCCACAGCGTCTTACCATCGATTTTCGCAATGTTTTCATCTCTGCTGTTTCTAGCACTCTTTTTGTCCTTTCTGTATCAGGTCGTGTTTCTGCCGCGTATGTCATTATTGGTCTGATGACTGTTTTGTAAATTCTGCCTTTCACTTCTTTTCCGATGTTTTTATTTCTCCACATTGTTTCATTCAGGCAACCTGCGGCTCTGTTTGCTTTATTCACCTGATCTTCCACTTCTGTTTCGAGCTTTCCGTAGCTGCATAGTATGATGCCTAGATATTTAAACTCCATGACTTGTTCTATTATTTGACCCTCCAGCTCTAATTTCCACCTTATTAGATCTGCTGTTATAACCATGCATTTAGTCTTTTTTGGGGAAATTAACATGTTAAATTTTCTAGCGGTTATATTAAATTCGTGCAGCATACGTTGTAAATCATCTTCACTTTGAGATATTAGTATTGCGTCGTCTGCATAGCAGATTATTTTAAGTTGTTTTTCTCCCATTTGGTATCCTTTTTTTGTTCTTACTTTTTTTATTATTTCGTCCATGATCAGGTTGAACAACAGAGGACTCAGGGAATTTCCCTGTCTTATCCCATTGCCAGCTTCAATTGATTGGGTCAGTTAGTTCCTCATCTACTTTTACTTTTATTGTGTTGTTCTGGCAGATATTTTCGATCGTTTTAATTATTCCTAGAGGTACCTCTCTTGCGTACAATAAATAGATAACGTCCTTTAATTTGACCCTGTCAAATGCCTTCTTAAGGTCCACGAAACATAAGTATGCCGGTTTGTTGTATTCTAACGATTTTTCTTGAATCTGCCTCATTATAAATATAGCGTCGGTGCATGATCTTCCCGACCTAAAACCTTGTTGTTCTTCTGCTAATGTTATAATTTTATTCAGTTTGTTTGTTATCACTTTGGTCGTTAATTTTAGTGTTGTGTTTAATAAATTAATTCCTCTGTAATTCTCCGGGTCCGATTTTTCTCCCTTTTTGAAGAGAGGTATTAGGATGCTTGATCTCCATTCTTGTGGTATTCTGTTTTGTTCTATTATTTTTTGGATTAGTTTTAATAATTGTTTGGTCAGGTCTTATCCTCCATACTTTAGGAGTTCATTCGATATTCCGTCCTCTCCTGGTGATTTTCTATTTTTTAATTTCCTTAATGCTTCCGTTACCTCTGCTTCTTCAATATTTATTTCTTCGTTTGTTGTCACTTCAGGTGTTGGTGGTTCGTTATCGTTATCTTTAGCAAACATAGATCGAAAATAGTCTTCCCAAGTTTCCTTCTGAATGTGTTTCGTTTTTATTAGTTCATCCATTCAACTTGTCTTATATGACTGTATTTTGTTTTTTACATCAACTACGGAATAATTCTTCACACTGCTCTAAAATAAAATACTGCTCCAAATAAAATAAACTAGATTTTTTCAAGAAAATTATGAACGCGTTCATAAAATTAAAAAAATGGTGGAGGTTCTAACAAAATCCTTTCTAAACTGAATTACAAAAACTTGAGTATTGAGTATTGGTAAGTCAAATATAGTAAAATAGTGCTTTCCACTTAAAGGTAGAACAACTGGATGAACTTGCTGCGTTAATAATAGCGAAAGAATACACTGGCTAGCTTTTATCTATAGAAACGTGAACACTGACATGCGGTAGTTGATACCGCAAGAAAACTTTACGTCAACGTAGCTCAAAGACTAAACCATACTAAAACTGCAGCAGTTGAGAGTAGGTACAATTACACACCACTTGAAGGTACACAAATGTGGTGATCTGGAAATATTTTATAAAACACCTTTTACAACATGTCAGTGTTTAAGGGTTAAATACCAAACTTCTCAGTTTGTTGATCTGTCCATAGTAATTTTATTTGTCTTCAATTGTTATGACTATTGTAATTCAGTTTTATTTTGGCAGCTATTATACAGGGTGTCCAGAAACTCTACCGACAAACGAAGACAGGAGATTCCTCAGATAAGTTTAAGATAATTTAACCCAATTCACCTAGTCCGAAAATGCTTCCTAAGGGAGCTAGAGCTCTTTGAAGATGGCGTCATGTAAGTAGTTTTTCTTAAATACCTCCAAAACGCTTCTATTTAGAAAAACGAAAATTGGTATGCTTATTTACTTTCCAGAAGTTAATCTATTCCACCCATTGTGAATTTCTAGTACGGGTCATAGGCGTCCGTTTTGGGTAGGGCAACGGTTATTTTATCGCCTAACTTTTTGTCTTTAATTTTTAAGCATTTTTGACTCTGAATTATTAAATTCTGAGGTATTCTTGTACTAAAAGGTACTCTTACTTTAAGTCGATAGGGTACTCCGTTTTCTAGAAAAATCGATTTGAAAATTTTTCGTTATTTGAATTAAAAAAAAAAGATTAAAAAAAACTATTTAGAAAGATGAAAACTGGTACATTTATTTATATTCCAGAGATTAATCGATTTCATTAACGGCGAATTTCTAGTACCGGTCATAGACGTCCGTTTTGGGTAGGTCAACAGTTATTTAATAGCATAACTTTATTGTCTTTAATTTTTAAGTATTATTGACACTAGATTATTCAATTATGATATATTCGAGTACTAAAAGTTACTCTTGGTTTAAGTTGGTAGAATACATCGTTTTTTTTTAAATTGTTTTCAATTTTTTTTTTCAAATTCCCAAAGCTAAAAACTTTCAAATCGATTTTTCTAGAAAATGGTGTGTCCTACCGACTTAAAGTAAGAGTACCTTTTAGTACTAGAATACCTCACAATTTAATAATCCAGTATCAAAAATGCTTAAAAGTTAAAGACAAAAAAGTTATGCGATAAAATAACCGTTGCCCTACCCAAAACGGACGCCTATGACCGGTACTAGAAATTCGCAATGGATGGAATCGATTCATTTCTGGAAAGTAAATATGTATACAAATTTTCGTTTTTCTAAATAGAAGCGTTCTGGAGGTATTTAAGAAAAACTAATTACAGGGCGCCATCTTCAAAGAGCTTTAGCTCCCTTAGGAAGCATTTTCGGACTAGGTGAGTTGGGTTAAATTGTCTTAAAATTATCTGAGGAATCTTCTGTCTTCGCTTGTCGGTAGAGTTTCTGGACACCCTGTATATCCCCTGGAGAGCTCCATAACTGGTATTAGGTTAAGATCAGACCTACAAAAGATACAAGTTCTTATTTTAATGTCTAGTAGGTACTCCCAAAGATAGTTCCCATTCCTTAACATGTCCCTGTATCTTAAATTCATTTATCTACGATTCTTGAATAAGCACCTTATCAATCTTCTTGATGCTGTTTTTTGTTCTGAAAATTGATCTGTACAATCTTGAATTTTCAGTTTATTTATTTTTGGGACATCCAACAGGACCTTTTGTATTTTCTTACACCTGCATAGATTCTCCTTTGTCCTCCTGCAGTTTGGAAGCAGTGGTTTTAGGTTTTAGTCCCTCAATGAATCCCATCTGTCCGTTTTGCCTTTTTACAATGATAATGAAAAAGGTGGTAAGGCTTTTGAGCTCTTCTTTTGACTCCTTATCATCCCGGACACGCAGACAACATGCAGTCCTCTGACAGAGGTTCTTTTGAAGCCCAGAATCCAAGTTTCCAATGGTGCCTTCAGATCCTCATTATTAGCCTCTGGAAGATACATCAGCAGCTGCATAGATTTTGGGAGTTCTTAAGTCTTAATATCCTTCCACTCCATGTTTGTTTTAAAGAGTCTGTTGTGATCTGAAAAGAATCCTCTCTACCTCTTTAGAAGATGCCGAAGCCGTTCTGAATTTTTTGATAATTTCTCCTCTGCAGTGCTTCTATCAGACACAGTCCGTTTAACAGCCTGTATGATTTCGGCATTCCTTAATTCCATATTAATCCCACGAGTACATAGCCCGATCAGGGAACACAAAATTTTACGAAAACCTCCAAAAAAATAAAGGAAGGATGAAAATTTGGTAATAGGTAGTTGAAATTGTCTATTATTATTTAAGAAAAAGTTTACAATTCTACATCCCCTCCATTTTACAAAAATTGGGAAATACGGGGTGAAAAATATTTTCTCGGGAGTGAAAAGATATACGTTCAAAATAGGCACGGAATTGGATAAAATGCCTAATTCTAAGCATATTTTGTTCTATAGAGTTTTTTCACTAAGTCAATACTTTTCGAGTTATTTGCGAGTTAATTTGTTCATTTTTAACAAAAAAAAAAACATGTTTTTGGACGGTTTTTCTCAGATAACTCTAAAAGTAAGTATTTTAGCAAAAAAAATATTCTTAGTGAAAATATAGCTTATAAAAAATTGAAAAAAATGGTGTACGCGAGAGGTCTGCAGACGCAATAGAAGCAGAGTTGTAGCTAATGAAAAGTTCTTCTTCGTCAAATTCCAAATCGAATATTTTAATGTGAAATAACCAAAAAACAAAGCACTTTTCGGGGAAAATTCATTATAACTTTTTAAAGTGTTTAAAAAAGGTTTATTTTTGTTTAAAGAAAAACTTCTAACATTAAAAATAAGTGAGTTACGCTCGAGATATTGTTGGTCCCTTTTATTTTTTGGTACAAAAATCGCGAAAATGGCCCCCTAATTAGCTTCCCAAATAAAATTAATCGTTATCGCTTCACAAGTTACTTTACTTATGTATTATTTATATTATCTATAAGTTTCATTGGTTCAAAGTGCTCATTTTAAAAAAAAAATTGGCTTTAAAGTAAAACATTTTTTTTATTTTGAAAAAATGGAATTGTTCATGGAATTATGTAACTTAAAAATTATTAAAAATACCAAAAATCTTAAACAGTAATAAAATGTACGTTTTGCTTTTCTGAATATTTTTTCTTTTTTGTTTTCTTGTTAGACAAAAATTGGTTATGCTATGGCTGTTCAAAATTTGACTAAACTCGTGATTATTTACTCGTTCAAGCCATTTTAACTACAATTTTTTTCAAAAATAAGCACTTTGAACCGACGAAACTTACAGATCATATAAATAATACATACGCAAAGTAACTTGCGAAGTGATAATGATAAAATTTATTTGTGATTCTAATTAAGGGCTGATTTTCGCGATTTTTTTACCAACAAATAAAAGGGACCAACAATATTTTGAATTTAACTCACTTATTTTTAATGTTACAAGTTTTTTTAAAAAACAAAAATAAACCTTTTTTAAACACTTTAAAAAAGTTGAAATGAATTTTCCCCGAAAAGTGCTCCGCTTTTGGGTTATATCACATTGAAATATTCGATTTGGAATTTGATGAAGAAGAACCTAAGTACTTTTCATTAGCTACAACTCTGCTTCTACTGGGTGTACAGATCTCAAGCATACACCATTATTTTCAGTTTTTTATAAGCTATATTTTTGCCAAGAATATTTTTTTCGCTGAAATACAGTAAGGTCTCTTTTTATGCGGATTTTTTATGCGATTTTGAAGTTATGAGGTTTGTATTTCATCCAAAAATTTCTATTATTAATAACTAGTATAATTAATATTAACTATTCCCATCCAGATGTCATTAATGTATAACCTGTAATTCTTTTGAAATTAAATTTAAATGTTTTAGGCCAGAGTTTAACGCTCGGTTTCATAATCAGTTAAAGTGGACTTGAAATTTTTAGTTGGTGCCTTTATCAATGCAATTCATATGGGTAAATGTCAACGTTAAGAGGAATCAGTAGCGATCAACAGGTAGCGAAAACGCGTTCCAAGATTGCGGCTGTAATTTTGAATATTTTTTCGATGTATTTGACACACGTATTCGTAACATAATAAAGAATGGCGGTACAGAGCCCAATTTGAAAAATATATTAATATGTGGAAACTACTCTGTAATTAAATACAATATTAAAAACCGAGCCTGTAACGCCATTAAGAAGAACAAAAAAATACACTTTCTTCAAATAAACTTTTTTATCCGATGCCTAGATTTTGTGTCATTTTGGAACTACTAAAATTTTTTATTTCATTAGTAATTCCAAAATGACACAAAATCTAGGCATCGGATAAAAAAGTTTATTTGAAGAAAGTGTATTTTTTTGTTCGTCTTAATGGCGGTACGGGCTCGTTTTTTTAATATTGTACTTAATTACAGAGTAATTTCCACATCTTAATATATTTTTCAAATTGGGCTCTGTACCGCCATTCTTTATTATATTACGAATAAGTGTGCCAAATATCTCGAAAAAATATTTAAAATTACAGCCGCAATCTTGGAACGCGTTTTGGCTACCTGTTGATCGCTACTGTATCACCTTAAAGTGAACTTTAGTTAATGTTCACTTTAAGTTGATTATGAAACCGGGCGTAAATGTTCCTGATTTCAAGTTGCAGTATAATAAAGAGCACATTTTGATTTCTGGATTGAAACATTTAATTAAGTGTGATACAGTTTTATGTTTCATTAGAAGAGGTTTTTGCGATTTCAATATCGTTAGTTTGCGTTTTTAATTCCTTCATCAAGATTTTATTTGGCCTAATGGAGAAAAAAACATCAAACACATACAATTTTTGGTGGACAAACGTCCACCATTGTATGTGATTTTAGAAAACTACGGAACGTATCCCTACTTTTTCAATGCAAGTAAAGTCTTTTTTATGCGATTTTTTATGCGCTTTTCTGTAGAACGTATCCACCGCATAAAACGAGACCTTACTGTACTTACTTTTTGAGTTATCTCCGAAAAACCGTCCAAAAACATTTTTTTTTGTTAAAAATGAACATATTCACTTGCAAATAACCCGAATAGTATTGACTTGGGAAAAAACTCTATAGAACAAAAGTTGCTTAGAATTAGTCATTTTATTTATCCAATTCCGGACTTATTTTGAATGTATATTTTTCACCTTCGAGAGGGGGTATTCCCCACAATTTTTGAAAAATGGAGGGGATGTAGAACTGTAAAGTTTTTCTTATATAATAATAGACAATTTCAACTACCTATTTCCAAATTTTCATCCTTCCTTTATTTTTTTTGGGGTCAGATTGTTCTTTGATCGGGCTAACAGGAGAAATAATATCCATACCTGCAATGCCCACTATACATGTATAAGGCTTAAGCAAGGATCATATTTTATCATGCCCACACCGTTCCGGCACGTAGCGTTTCGTTTCCGAAAAATATTGATTTTAATGGTTTTAAATATGAACAATTCATACTGTCCGGAGCGTATAGTATCAGACAACTCTTTGTAAAATCAGGTTTTTCGGAGACTACGCTACGTGCCGAAACGGTGCGGGTATGATAATATGATTTTTGTTTAAAAATGAAAGGAGGTACTGCCGAAAGGATAACCTTTTCTTGGTTGTAGTTGGAGTGTAGAACAGACATCTAAGACTCGATACATCTAAGCACATTTGCGTTTTTTCAAGCTGGAAAACAAGTCAGGCGATTTGGCAGTCTATGTTGGGCAATCAGTGAGTACATGTTGACCCCAGACCGCGCGATGGATTTCAACGTAGATACAGAGCTGTTTATTTCTGGCATATATCGACGCCGAGGAACCGCTCAAATGTGTGTTGACGGGAAACTTGGCTTGCAAATAAGCAGCTTGCTCGCAGATTGCACGCAACTTGAAAACACACAAGTGTGCATCGAGCCTAATAGATATTATAGGATCGAGTTGGCGATATGAGTAGTGTGGTAGGTCGTAGACTTAGGCCGTCCGCACATGGGTCGATCGAAGGCACGTCTCGAAGTTCGCGCGTCTTGCTCGTCTTATACGAACCCTGCGGCACAAGCGATTGCTCTCCGCACACTAATCGATTCTGTTTGTACACATCTTCCGACCAAGAAGAAAGCATTTTTGAAGTTATACTTCTTTACGATCGAGAGTGAAATTTTGTGCTAATGCCTTGCGCATGCGCACACAGACATTATGTATTTCGTTGCTAATCTTTCAAGATATATATGTATCAGCGCTGTCAGCGCAAATAAGTCATATTATATCATATAAAAGGATATATTAGTGTTCTTAGTAAATGTATCATTTATTATAATTTTTGGGTCTTTGGATTTGTCTTCCTCGGGAATAAGATATTTTATAATAATAGTAAGTATTTTTGTATACTTCACTTTTGGTTTATTAAATTTGTCAGTATGTATGAGAAATCTTGTAACCTGTCAAAGCAAAAGGGATATAGCTCAGTCGTAGAGCGTGTGACCGGAGATCAAGAGGTCCCGGGTTCAAATCCCGGACGATTCATATTTTTTTTTTATATATTTTTGGTATCGTTTTAATCAAATTTTTTTAAAAGTGGTAGGTATAGAAAGTTAGTTTAATATTTAAATAAAATACAAATTTTTAAGACGAACAGGAAGCTTATTTAACACTATGAAAACAACATTTTTTGGGAAAAAAGGGATACCGGAAAAAGTAAAAACGGCAGTCGTTAAATCAGTAGTTAGACCAACAATCATGTATAGCAGCGAGACATGGACATTGACGGGGAGACAAAAATCCAGAGTCAATGCTATGGAAATGAGGTTCCTGAGGAAAATAGCAAACAGAAAAAGGACAGACAAAATACGAAACGAAACAATTAGACAAAACCTAAAACTAGAACCAATCAATGAAAAAATAGTAGAAGGACAACTTAGATGGTTCGGGCACGTGTGTAGAATGTCGAACGAGAGGCTAACAAAACGAGTGTTCGAAACGAGAGTGCAGGGGAAAAACAAAAGAGGGAGACCAAGAGTTATGTGGGTAGATGAAATCAGGAAAGAAGTCGAGAAGAAGGGATTGACATTGGAAAGTGCAAGAAACCTAGCGCAAGATCGGAAAGCATGGAGACTACAATGCCAAACTCAACTCCACCAGCCTTACACCTAAAGGTAGAAAGGCTTAGGACTAAGTAAGTAAGTAAAATACAAATACCCTGTTAAGTATATTAATTTCGTTGAAATCATAATAATAGAAGTATAACTTCTTACGTGCGTACAAAGTACACACACATTCTTTTTTATATATCAATCAAAACGACTATTTTGATCTGTGAAAAGTAAGGTAGTATTACATTTTTAGTATAATTTGTATAAAATGAGCATTATACAGTTGAGGGTGTTTTTCTACTTCCTCAACGAATTTTATATTAAACACCTAGAAACAGAAGTTCAATGTTTTCAGAATTTTATATTACAACAAACAATATATTTCCACAAAGCTAATAGTACTACAATAAACGAACATAACATTCACCGATCTTTAAAAAAACTAAAATTTAATTTAGCGCAAAAATCAACAAAAAACAAAGGAAACAAAAAATATAATAATGACTAGACGGCAAAAAAAAAGTTGTTTGAGTTCGTTACATAAATGAATTTCCTATAATTAAAAAAGATTTTCAGTAGTAATTGCACAAGAGCTCTAAAATTCTATATTAATTTTAGAGTTCGAGTGCAATTTGTTGCGATTATTTCATGAATAAAACTGTTCAAAACCAAAATTTTATTGTAATTTATATATGTAAGTACCAATTAGTGAAATTAAACACACAGTTGTTATAAATATTTGACGGTTGAAAGTCATCACTTTTATAATTTTTAAAACATTTGTCATTAATGTCACTGAATGTATTTTTTCGTAGCAACGAAGGGCATCTGACGTAATATGCTTAACGACGGGAGATTATCAAAAATTATCACCTTAATTTGCATGTCTGTAGCTTTCTATTGGTCAGAATCTCCTATGAATGAAATAATCTAAGATATACGTGCGTCTCACTCGAACTTTCTCGTGCGCTTCAGGTCGCACGGAACGAGAGTCGTACAAGACGAGGAGATTTGCAATCCTAAACGCTCCGTGTACGGAGCTTAATGCCAGAACGAAGGAACTTAAGCGGCGGGGAGAGATCTACGCGACTGGGATTACTTCGATTACTTCGAGCGTCTCCCCATGTGCGGACGGCCTTACGATGTGGCAGTGAAGGCCAGTGGGTCTTCTATTTAAGTATGGGAGATATATAATTTTATGCGGTTTCTAAGATGCTACTGTTAACCTGTTCAGCATATTATGTACATAATAGGCTCTGCGTTTGAGACAGTTCTTTAAACTCCCAGAGCAAACTACCCTCTCCCACTGGAATCGCTCATCCTATCAGTCATTGAGATACGTCGTGTTTGGTGTAATCTATCTAATTCCTTCCTGACGAGATTTGGATCCTGCTTCTCACCAGAAAATGACGTGACACATGTATGGAATGAATCTTTGGCACCGGAACGACCAGTTCTCACCACGCTTAAGGTAAACGTGTGCTTTTTTGGCAACCGCATAGTTTTAAAGATCTGTGCCCGACCTATTTTTTTGCTACTGTTTTCATAATTATCTCTCCTTTTTTATTTTTTCTTCAACTTCATTTGACCATCACTAGGTATCTTTATTCTCCAACTTCTTTCGTGAGGTTTGTCCAAGTAATTTAATACCAGTATCTCTAATAGTACTGGCCATATTTCTTCAAGTCGTATTAAGACTTTTTGCGGTTCGTCATCATTAGAGCTCCGGAAATATGCACTTAAAAAACCCTAAAATATGCATGCAAATAAGCAGGTCAAATAAGTTTATCTAAAAAAAGTCTACAACTGGAAAAATATGTAGTTTTCTTTTCTTATAAATAAATAAACTTATTATAATAAAACAAAAGCAAGATTGACATTAAATAATGCGTTAGTTAGATAGCTCTATTCGAGTTACTTGGGAACAAAAAAAGAATGAAGAAAATTTCTCTATGGAAGCCGAGAAAATGCAGTTTTTTAAAGTATACCGATTTTGAACTTTGAGATTACATTTTCTCCAACCTAATTTTTGATTGGAATTTTGCTATTTTTGGCAATTTTCACTCGTAATATCGATAGTTTTTATTATCATAATATATGTTATGAGTATTTTAAAGATATGAAAATTTGTGTGGAGAAAGAAGACAAAAACAAAAAGGTGATGGTTCAAAAATGATGATCCTATTGTTTATATCTTTGCCGTAAATGTCGGTAAACTTTGACCGATTGTATCTCAGGAACCACTCATCACAATTAAACTTTTTTCTTTTAAAAGAAGCGTCTTCTGCTTTTTTTCCTATACCATATTCATGATTTAATTTAATTTAATATTTCCCGAGATATTCTATTTGTTTATGAGCCAAAAAATTGTTTATAATTTTAAAATATTCCTGAGGCCGCTTAAATAGTCCAATTTCAATTCCGTAAAGTGCATTAGATAGGTACAGTGTTTTTTTATACAAAAATCATAGTTATTTTGATGTATCTTAAGTATTGTGGTTATTATAGCGACCGTAAATTTTTAACTAACAATTCAATTGTTGCTAAACTCTTCATTAAATCTCGATCGGCTTCTGGAGTTATAATCTATACGAAAGGAACTTTTATATTACCAAGCTATTTAATTATTGATAAACAATTACTTATCTAAAATTTTAGTTAAAAATTAAAAATTTTGTTGGAAAAACCTGCATTTTTCGGGGAAAATTTTCATCGAAGTAAATCGGGAAAAACACGCCTCTATGCAGAATTTAATTACGGTGAATTTTTATTTGAGTGTTTCTGGTGTAAAGTTAAAATGTTTGAAGTTATAGAGCAAAAATTGAAAAAAACACGATTTTCGGGCGCCATTTTGTTTATAAAAAAGTAGCACACTATCATACCTATATTATTAATATATACAATCATAAGATTGAATTCCAGCGGTAAATAACTTTTCCTTGTATTTTGCTAATTAGCCCAGAGTATTTTGAATTTTATTTTTCCATGAGTTTTCTCTGAGTATTGGTTTTGTATTTCTGTGATTGGATGACGTAAAACCCTGAGATAATTTATTAACTTGAGCTAGCCCAATAAAAGATTTATAAAATAATAAGAATTAAAAATAAAGGTAAGTGTAATTTTAAATGCTTACATATAGAAAATAAGTAGAATCAAAACAATATATAGCAATTGATGGTGATTTAAAAACTAAAATTAACGTGTTTTAAGATTTTTTCCAAGTCGTCTGTTTCTGAAATAATGAATTTATTCCATACTGTTGCATTATAATTAACTAAGTACATAATTTTGGTTCATCATGCAACCTCTTCTGTCCACTGCTGGACATAGGTCTCTCCCATTCTTCGCCACTCTTCACGGTTCTGTGCTTCTTGTTGTCATTTCTTGGATATTCGGTTAATGTCGTCCATCTAGCGTGTTGGTGGTCGTCCTCTGCTGCGTTTGTCTTCTCTTGGGTGCCAGTCAATTAGTTTTCTGGTCCATCTTGAGTCTTTCAGTCGCACTATGTGACCTGCCCAATTCCATTTCAGCTTGGCTATACGTTCAACGACATGTGAACAAACAGTGATACCTGTTCTTTTCCTTAAGTCTTGGTTCCTTATTTTGTCTTTTTTTGTCACGCCGAGAATCGATCTTTCCATGCGCCTTTGTGCCACTCGCATTTTTAGTGCTGTTGTTTTTGTGAGCGTGAGAGTTTCTGCTCCGTATGTCATAATAGAAAGAACGTATTGGTCAAATGTCTTCCGTTTCATAGCTGTCGAGATGTTGCTATTAAAGATGTCTCTTAGTGAACCATACGCCGCCCAAGCAAGTGTTATTCGTCGTTGAAATTAGCAAGTCTGATTGTCCTTGCCTATTCTGATTTCATGAGCGAGATATATGTACTTTTCTGTCAATTCTACCACTTGATTTTTGATGGTTAGGTGTTCGCTGGGAACTAAATTTGTCATAAATTTGGTCTTACTGATGTTCATTTTTGGACCTATTGTTAAAGATACGTTTTCTAATTTTAGTAGCATTTGTTGTGCTTCACCCAGATCTTCGGTAATAAGTACTATATTGTCGGTAAAACGCAGATGATTGAGTATTTCTCCATCTATTTTTATTCCTCTATTTTCTCACTTTAGCATTTTAAAGGCGTATTCGAGGACCGCTATAAATAATTTAGGTGAGAGAGTGTCGTCCTGTCTCACACCTCGCTTGATATGAATTTCTCTGGTATACCATACTGGTATACTATATGGTATACTATAGTATGATGTATATGTAGTTTTACACGCATTGTGGCGTTTTGGTATAATGTTTGCACCAACTTTGTAAATTGGTAATCTATTCTACTATTGTTCACAGCAGTTATAATGCTGTCTAATTCCACAGTGTCGAAGGCTTTGTGAAAGTCTACGAAGATAAGTACCAGTGGTCTGTTATATTCTATCGACTTTTCTATTAAGCGTAAACAGTAGTGATCAACAGGTAGCAACAAAATATAACTTTGGGAGATAGTATCATAAACATAAATATTTTTGACATTATCATAGTCGCGCTAAATGGAAGTAATAGAAAACGATTTTATTATTAATAAATAGATATTTATAAAAATAAACCAAAATGGGTGAAAATTTTATGTTAAGATACGTATTTAGAAAGGCATGAAATATCTAATAATAAATAATCATTTTTTGTTGTGAAGCGAAACAAATTTCGATTTTCGCATAATTTTGGCACGGTTTTCAATGGAATTTTTCTTGGAAGGCTTCACTTTATTTTTCGTTTGGTTTACTTTTTCCATTTTGTTAAACTATTGATAATATTTTTAGAATAAAAAATACTAAAACTTTATATACTCGCATTAGAATTCGAAAAATTTTTATGTAAAATATACTTACCGACCTACATATAACTAAAACTCACAATTAACAACAATCTATTCTTTCAAAGAGGCCAACAACTTATACAACAACAACAAATATATAATAAATGAACTATCAATAAACACTACTTTCCTATGAAACAACAAAAACGAATTCTTAAATTAACACACTACTGCACTGAACAAATATCGATAAAGATGACAGAACAGATTAGAGAAAATCTGACGCAGGTTTGTCAAAATGACAGTGATAATTCCTCTATGTTGCCTAATTAGTTATTTAGTTATAATATGTTCGATTTTCTGTTAGAAATAAAAAATTTTAGTAGTTCCAAGTTTATTTTAAGAAAGTTTATTTTTTTTTCTTCTTAATGGCGGTACAGGCTCCTTTTTTCAATATTTTATTTAGTTATAGAGTAATTTCCACGTAATAATATATTTCTGAAATTGGGCTCTGTACCGCCATTCTTTATTATATTACGAATATGTGTGCCAAATATCTCGACAAAATATTCAAAATTAGAGCTGCAATCTTGGAACGCGTTTGTTGCTACCTGTTGATCGCTACTGTAGCCTCTTAAGGTTTTTACTGTTTGTAGGTGATCGTTTGTTCCGAATTTTCCGAATTTCAAAATAATTTTGGTTAACCTGTAGAAATAAATATTCGAAAAGTACATCGTTGCAAAGCCGATTAGGAGACCTTTCAATTTAGGTGTCCCGTGACCTCGCTTTATATTTTTATAAAAAAATATTGTCGATTACGTCATTACGCCAATACTGATGATATCATGTCCTCAAAGTATCCTTATAAATACGTAATAACTGAATAAATACGTAATAACACGTCTGAAAGATTACATACTGGCGGTTACTCATCTAGACACATCACAACTGAAGGTCTCTTTTGTTTTTTTCTTCATCATCGGAGCCCCGCCTATGTTGTCGGAAGCATTTTAAATCACGTTCTCTGGGGCAATGTTTACTGAGATAAAAAACCGAATTATATTTTAATTCAGGGTAGATGATTTCCTTCACAATGAAATTTAACGGAGAAGAAAATATTTCGTTTCGGGGAAGGAAAAGTAGCTACATTAAAAGGGGAGAAGGGTGTTTCATAATGCTGTCGAATTAGTGGGGTTTGAAACTTTAATGTATTAAAAGTCGTAAAATTTTTCATTGGCGATGTCGAGGAACTCAGAAGGTAGAAACTGTGTTTATATCAGCCGGAAAAGATTAACAAGAGATGAATATTTTAAAGATATGCAGAAATGCACATAGTTCAGCAAACATGTATTGTTTTTGCAATAATTTAATAGTTATAGGGAAATATAAAATTAAAGGGGAAATTATACAGGGTGTAACGAAAATACAGGTCATAAATTTAATCACATATTCTGGGACCAAAAATAGTTTGATTGAACCTAACTTACCTTTGTACAAATGTGCATATAAAAAAAGTTACAACCCTTTGAAGTTACAAAATGAAAATCGATTTTTTCCAATATATCGAAAACTATTAAAGATTTTTTATTGAAAATGGACATATGGCATTCTTATGACAGTAGCATCTTAAGAAAAAATTATAGTGAAATTTGGACACCCTATAAAAATTTTATGGGGGTTTAGTTCCTTTAAACCCCCCAAACTTTTGTGTAAGTTCCAATTAAATTATTATTGTAGTACCATTACTTAAACACAATATTTTTTAAACTTTTTTGGCTCTTAGTACTTTTTCCAAAAGTCAGTGTTTATCGAGATATTTTGAATATTTGTCAAATCCACCACATATTTGTATATGGTTAACTACGATTGTGGAGACTTGGTAATAATATGAAAATTTATGTATGATTTACATTTTTAGGTATATTTTGAACCGTATTAAAAAAGAAGCCATGTCTCGATAAAAGTTGCCTTCTCGAAAAAATACAAAGAGGCAAAAAAGTTTTAAAAACATTTTGTTTAACTAATGGTATCGCAGTAATAGTTTAATTGGAGCGTACACAAACATTTGGGGGGTTTAAAGGAACAAAACCCCCATAAAATTTTTATGTAAACATCTTAAAAAAGAAGCCGCAACTCGATAAAAACTGCCTTATCGAAAAAATACTAAGAGCCAAAAAAGTTTTAAAAATATTGAATTTAACTAATGGCACCACAATAATAATTTAATTGGAACGTACAGAAAAGTTTGGGCGGGTTTAAGGGAACAAAACCCCCATAAAATTTTTATGGGGAGCACAAATTTCACTATAATTTTTCTTTAAGATGCTCCTGCCATAAGAATGCCACATATTAATTTTCAATAAAAAATCTGTAATAGTTTTCGATATATTCGAAAAACTCGATTTTAATTTTGTAACTTCAAAGGGCTATAACTTTTTTTATGTGCATATTTGTACTAAGGTAAGTTAGGTTCATTCGAACTATTTTTGGTCCCAGAATATGTGATTTAATTTATGACCTGTATTTTTGTTACACCCTGTATATGTATTACAAAAGTTTCATTATTATGGAAATTACTGCATTAAGTATGATATACACATGGTATGGTACACATTTTAATACTCATAAAACTTTTCGAAAGAAGGTAATTGATATAACAATACCCACGACTCGCGTTGCTAGAACTATTGAAAAAGTTAACTATTTAGTGGGAAATAAGCCACAATTAAATTGAAAAAATAATTTTATTAACGTTTCGAAGCCCAAATCGGGTTTTGTTGTCAAAATACAAAATACTATTAAAATAAACAAAAATGTTGTTGCTAAGTAAAAAAGTTCTTCTAATAATTTATTTAATCTAACTCATTTATATTGGCAATTCAGACGTATATCATACATTTTAAAGTAGAAGACTCTAAAATGATATCGCCAATATTTATGAGTTGTGTTCCTGGGACGACTTTACTAAAAGATAGTTCATTCGATTACATGAAATCAATCCCAACTCAAATCCGTCACAAAAAAAATCATAGCATGTGATCTGTCTTTAAAAAGACAAACAAATGCAACGATGACAGTAAAATTCCTCGCGCTAGAGATTCCATAGTAAATCACGAGGGAAAACCAGGAAAAAACCTCGTGATACTATCCCGACATCGTAAGTATTTGGTCTTACATTTAATTTACTTTCAAAAAACTAACACCAAATTCTGACTTTAATGTGTTTAAATTATAAATAATATTAATAATACATAGATCTACAATAAGTAATACTAAAATATAAAATTTGTACTAACTCGATATGTTATTGACTTACTAATCGTGGTATTTTCTTTCTATTGACTTCCTCTTTCAGTATAGGTAACCACATCCTACTGTATTCTACCGAGGAATTTGCGACACAATTGGTTTCATTTAGCATAATTAGAGCCGCTTCTTTGATTTTTCTCTTTTTACTATCTGATTCTTTCAGGACTAGACTTGAATCTCTCCACTGAACTCTATGTTTATTATCCCATGCGTGTTGACATATTTGAGATCTATCAAATTCTCTATTTTTAATATAAGACTGATGTTCACTTATTCTAACGTTTAATGGTCTTGATGTTTAACCTAAATAAAATTGTTCGCATTCACAAGGTATTTTATAAATGCAATTCTTTGTTCTTTCTTGTTCATTGTGAGGTTTAGTTTTAGATAGAATAGATCTCAATGTGTATGTTGTTTTGAATGTTGTTGAAATGTTGAATTTATTTCCTATTGTTTTAAGTTTCTCGGATAGTCCTTTTATATATGGTATTGATATTTTCCTCGTATTATTTCTTGTGAATGTTGTAGGATCTCGTTCTAAGTTATCATGTTCCATTCGATCCAATCTTGACAATTCCTTATTTATAAACAATAAAGGATGATCATTTTTTAATAAAACAGATGTTAACAATTGTTTTTCTTCAAAAAATGAATTTTTGTTAGAACAAGTAATTTTGGCTCTATCATATAAGGATTTAATGATCCCCTTTTTAACGTTGATGTTGTGATTTGATTTGTAATTGAGATATCTGTTGGTGTGTGTTGGTATTCTATACACTTGAGCCTCATATCCAGTATCCTTCTTTGAGACTAAAACATCGAGGAAAGGCAAAGTGTTATTGTATTCCTTTTCCATTGTAAATTTTATTGTCTCTTCTTGATCGTTTATAATATCCAGGAATGTAGCCAACAATTCTGATCTATGAGGCCATATTGAAAACACATTATCTACATATCTCCACCATACTGTGGGTTTTAAATTTTGTTTAGAAATGATATTAGTTTCGAAATCCTCCATAAATATATTAGCCAATAATGGAGATAAAGAAGAGCCCATTGCTAGACCAAAATTTTGTTTATAGAACTCATTATTTAGTTGAAAATAGGTATTATTAGTACATAATGTCAATAACTCCATTATAGATGATACATTTAGTCTTGTCCTAGTTGTCAATGTATTATCATTCTCTAATTTCGTTGTGATTATGTTTAAAGTTTTATCTAATGGCACATTTGTAAATAAACTGTTTATGTCAAAACTTACTAAAATATTATTTGGATTAAATTCAATAGTTGATAATTTGTTTAAAAAATGTTTTGTATTTTTTATAAATGTGTCATCATTATTAGCAAATGGTTTTATAATCTTTAATAAAAATTTTGATAGTTCACTACAAGGAGAATTGATGGTACTACAAATGGGTCTAAGTGGTATGTTCGCTTTATGAATTTTCGGCACTCCATAAAAATGTGGTGTCTTACTGTAGTGAGGTGTCATTAATTTTCTTTGATAGTATGTTGGATCATTTTTAAATTTGAATAAAGTTCTATATATTTTTTTCCAGTGTCTTCGTTGGATCCTTCGTTAATTTGGTATAAGGTCCATTTGTAATTAGATCTGTAATTTTGTCCTCATATTGTATTTTATTCATTATTACAGTTGTATTGCCTTTATCCGCTGGTAGGATTGTTATGGAGTCATCATTTCTTAAAGTTTTTAAAGCTTCCATTTCCTGTTTGCTGATGTTCTGTTCAATTTGATTAGACTTTTCCAATTCAAGTTTACATAGTACCCTATATTGTTCTTTTTCATGAGTTGATTTCAAATGTAAGACCAAATACTTACGATGTCGGTATAGTATCACGAGGTTTTTTCCTGGTTTTCCCTCGTGATTTACTATGGAATCTCTAACGCGAGAATTTTACTGTCATCGTTGCATTTGTTTGTCTTTTTAAAGACGGATCACATGCTACGATTTTTTTTGTGACGGATATTCTTGAGTTGGGATTGATTTCATGTAATCGAATGAACTATCTTTTAGTAAAGTCGTCCCAGGAACGCAACTCATAAATATTGGCGATATCATTTTAAAGTCTTCTACTTTAAAATGTATAATATATGTCTGAATTGCCAATATAAATGAGTCAGATTAAATAAATTATTAGAAGATTTTTTTACTTAGCAGCAACATTTTTGTTTATTTTAATAGTATTTTGTATTTTGACAACGAAACCCGATTTGGGCTTCGAAACGTTAATAAAATTATTTTTTCAATTTAATTGTGGCTTATTTCCCACTAAATAGTTAATCATAAAAATCCCACAAGAAAATAGCCTTAGAACAACATTGAAAAAGGCACGTGTCAGATGAGGTGTTTTTTTCAGACCATCGACTTCACTAATGCTACGTGTCCAAGTGAGAGCAAAACTCTGGAGATCTCGAAAGTACATATGAGGTGCTCAGAGCAACAGTGGCATCACCCCAAAAACGAAGTTTTGAGATAAATGCAATCTTTGCATTCGTATTTACATTATGCTTATGGGATGGCGCTACAATTTATGTAGCGTCATTTAGCCAAATATAGAGATATGTTGTGTAGACCCATGTTAATCCGAAGATTTAATGTTGCTGCATTTATTGATATATTAATCTAAAAATGGTCAATTTGTGGCTTAGGCCACTGTTGCTCTTAGCGCCTCATATTATCTCTCACGTGGACAAAGATTTGAGAGCTATTTGTGCGAGCGATACGTTACTATCCGACAGTACCTCGCAGCGACAGCTAGAACACGTGGACACGGAGCCGACTGCCTCTTGATAGTGGACTCGCAGAAGTCGAAACAATTTCGTATAGTTGAGAGTGCTCTCGGGAAAAACATGGCGAAAAACTGGAGTAAAGACGAAGTGTTCGAATTATTTATACAGAGCTGCGAAGAAAATAAAATTTTGTGGAATACTCGATCTACAAACTACCAAACTCGAGAGAAAAACAGACACTCTTGAAAGAATTGTCTGTGCAGTTTAGTTGTACTGTGGAAGAAATTTCAAGAAAATTGCACAATTTAAGAAATCAAATAAGTTTATGATAATAATACTTCCTCTGTTTGATATAATTTACTTCTGAATTTGTTATTAGAGGTATCCCAAGAGTTGAAGAAAATTAAAAAGAAAAGAGTGGCGGAGGTACCGTTGAAAATTATAGTAGTAATTGGCTTTACATTACCACCTTGAAGTTTTTGATTCCTACACTGATACCAAATCAAACTGAATCAAACAGAAGTGAGACTTACTCATCCTTTCAGTACCGGACTGGCTCATAATAAAGGCACCAACCCAAACGCTAAAAATGCGCCAACCTAAACTCTAAATACAGGCGCCAGACACCCCCCTTCTAAGCTTTTTTACATCAAACTTTTTTGAAATCTTAATGCACGCAGAGTAAATTATTTTTATTTTTTGAATTTTTTAAGCCTTATTGAAATTGAAATCCATAAAATAATTTACTACTTTTATTGGCAGTAAGCCACAATTTTACATTAAAACAAGTTTACTTTGACATTTGGATTTTCATGTGGAGTTGGGGTTGCTGAACATAAACATAGCATGAGAACTGACCTTCGCAGCTCCTAATATCTATAACTATATATATAGCACTATATACAATAGGCACTATATATTACCTATAGCACTATAGGCTGAATGCTATGCACGTTATCTTGTGGAATTGCGAAGCTTTCCGATATTTAATTGATGCAAACAAAGTACTCGTGGATTTTCGGGGTTGCTGAGTACCTACGACTTTGACGTAGTTGCAGGCCTCTGGACTATCTGGTATCTAGGGGGAACCAAATAAAAAAAAATATAATAATTAATATCGTTTGTTCTTAAAACCAGCTCTTTATTTTTTTACAATCCAGAATTTGAACATTTTATAGGTAATTTTACATTTACAATTAATTGAAACATATATGTTTTATTACATAATTTATCATATCATTAATTTTAATCTTCCGCATCGGCACTATACGACCCTAAAAAGAGTGTTAATCACCAATTTGTGAGTGTTTCAGTAAATCACCAATAGTTATTACGGCTGAGCATCTTCAATATGGAGCTCGGAAGTTAATATAGAACAAGCATTGTATGCTCTATGTTGGATCCAGGGCTTAAACTTTTTTCCCACTTTCACTATTTTTTTTCTTTTTTTTCTTTTTATAAATAATAAGAGCATAGTAGCATTTATACAGTAGCATTTATAAATATGTACTTTTTATAAATAATAAGAGCAGAACATTTTTCTTTTATTATTGTTCATCGGGAGAGTACCCGCGAAGACTGACCTCAAGTGGACACGATTCTGAGAGTACCTTGTGCGAGCACTATCCGATAGGTGCTCTCAAGTGCTGTGTGATAGATGGTGATAGCAAAAATTCCTGAGAGTTCTCTCACTTGGACATACAGCTGAGAGCAGAAGTCGCAAGTTACTCAGAAAAACTCTCACGTGCACACGTAGCCCATTCCAAAAGGAGTCAGTTGACAACACTCAAAATGTTGAAGATACTCTCCACTAAAGAATTTTCCGCTGCTGTACTTTCCTGAGTCCGAAATAAAACTTATACCAACTCACAAATTAATGAGAAATCGTTGGAGTTATTTAAATCACCGGGTTCGGAGATTATTTATCCAATATTTCTACAGAACGGTTCTGGAACCTTCTGAAAAAAAAATTATGTATGCTTCTACAGGAAAACTTATGACTGGGATATTTACGAAGAGCATGGTGCAGCTATTATCTAGCTATTATACTGAAATCTGAAAAAACTGAACATATAAAAACCAAAGTCCCTGGGACAAATAAGAGTAATATCATTTTGTACTGAAGACTAGAAAAACTGTACTGACAAGGCATAGTAGGGATGGTATATTGGTTGAAAGTCCGATACATAAAGAACAATATGACACAATATAGGGCACAATTCTTTACTCAAACGGTACTTAGTGATGTTGAAAAGTAACTATTCGTTATACAAAGTACTCGTTACTTACGAATACCGAAAGTATCGATTACTATACAGAGAGGCAAATCGTTACTTTGATTACTCTGATTACTTTGTTACTTCATGCCAATCTTATCAGAGCTAGTAGTAACGACTGTTGTATCTACTTTGATTACTCTGATTACTTCGTTACTTCATACCAATCGGATTAGAGCGAGTAACAACTATTGTATCTACTTTGATTACTTTGATAACTCTGATTACTTCGTTACTTCGTGCCAATCGTATCAGAGCGAGTAACGACTTTGATTACTTTGATTTCTCTGATTACTTCGTACTTCGTGAAGGTCGTGATTATATCGGAATACCTATAAAAAATACCTACCTACTGAGAAATACGATTCTCGATATGATTACCGGTACTCAAATGCAAAAGTAACAAAAGTAATCATAGTATTCAAATCATTTTTATCCCTTAAACAGATTGGTGAAGGTCGTTGTTATACCGGAATACCTATACAAACCTAGCTACTGAGAAATACGATTCTCGATATGATTACCGGTTCTCAAATACAAAAGTAACAAAAGTAATTATAGTAGGTCGTTGTTATATCGGAATACATATACAAAATACCTACCTACTGAGAAATACGATTCTCGATATGATTAGCTGTACTCAAATACAAAAGTAGCAAAAGTAATCATAGTAATCAAAGTAACAAATACTCTAAATGATTACTTTATACAAAATACCTATCTACTGAGAAATACGATTCTGGATAATCTGATTACCGGTACTCAGATACAAAAGTAACAAAAGTAATCATAGTAATCATAGTAACGAATACTATTGAAATAGAGGAGTAATGCGATAAAAGCTTCTACAAAGCAATCAGAAGGACTGTTGGCTAAAAGGAATAAATGAAACAGGCTACAGGTGGATAGACTGCATGCTGCGTAGTGCATGTGATACACACAGTGTTACTGAGGGATACACTATTAGCATTGGTAGCCAGAGCTTGTCCTTAGCGGGAGTCCTATAGATGCTTTTGTAGAATCTTCTCGTGAATGCGTTGAACACGACAAAACTGGTACTAATTTTCAGTATTGTTCTGTTATTTCAGACATAATCCAGAGTATAATAGTGGGAGCTTACTTCTACTTACTTTTGATTACTTTTAATAGTCATACTTTTGCCTCTGTCAGCATATCATACAATAAATAGATTCTACTGTTATAAACACTTGTTGTTTGAATTTTTCGTTTTAATAAACAAACGTAATTTCTTCTGTAATATATTTATATACGCAGACTGGACCAAATTTTTAATTAAATTTTGTTCTGATTTTCTTGTGGCACCTTTGCAATTTACTGTTTTTGTTGGAAGTAAGCACCAATTTTACATTAAAATTATGTTTATTTTATGTTTCGATTTTCACTTCGGAGTATTGAGTGATATTAGTCTATTGTAGAAAAACCAGAAATGAAATTGCTAAAAGAGCAAGTTTAAGAAGTAACGGTTATAATTATAATTACTTGTTATATTATAAGGCAAGGTTCATAAATAGACAGGTTGCATGGTAACTTTCCACCAATCAGCGTCGAGAATCTAATGGCGGGAGTGACGTCACCCAGAATGCTGTATTCAAATTCATTCACTTCACTCATTGAAATGAACTCGAAAAGTAGGAATGTTTTTAATGATTGAAAATATATATGTATATTTAAAAAAAATACGTTTGGAGTTTTAATGACTATTTATTTAATATATTCTTTAAAAAATGTGGTAGATACCTGTAGCAAAGAATACATATCTCCATATCTGTGAGAGATATGTATTCTTTGCCTGTAGAGTTACAAAAATCATAGAATATAATTGCAATTAAATATATGCAGTAGAACAGCATTACTATCTACTTAATTAAAGCAGAAGTAGATTGTTTCTTGTGTTTATATATGGGACTAATGCCCGGTTGCACCAACAGATCTTAGGCTTAAGTCGAGAATATCATAAGAATTAATATAATATAATTATAATATATTACAATAAGAATAACATAATATAATAATAGATATAATTGATAATAAGGTAAGAATCTAAAATTATGGTGCAACGTAAGTGATACTTAAGGAGGCCCTATTTATAAGTAGAGCTTAGCTAATCTGGAACTTAAGATTTGTTGGTGCAACCAGGCATAAATCATTCAAATATCCTAGGTATATTAATAATGGGTTGAATACAATTTACTTTTTTAAATGATTTTGAGTAGGTATATAATCATTTTGAATTGGGGATAATGCATATAGTACATTATTATAAATTCCTTCTAACATGTAGACCATGGTGAAAAAGAGATTCAACTAAAGATTTATGTACCTATCAAATTGAGTAGTTTAAGTTTAACATAAGAGCATCTGATTACGTTAGGTACTGGATTATAATATCTAAAACTATTAAAACATTATGATTCCATTCAATAGGTACCTGTGAAGTTTTACATTAACAGTAAATTGTAAAAAAATACAATTTCAGCGCAATAAAGGGAATTTTCCCCATTTTATATATTCATTTACTTTATAATTGTTTATTCAAACGACCTTCAGATGGCTGCAATATTAGTTATAATCTTTTATGAAACAATTAGGTACATATAATAGATTTATTATCTATCTATAGACTTAATTAGATATATTGTTCAATTAAGTCTAAGCAGATTGTAACGTACACAAATGATGTAAACTTGATGCGAAGAACCGCAAGAGATATTACAGAACTGTATGTGGAGCTTAAAGAAAATGCGAAAGAAATAGGGCTAGGCGTCAACGTATATAACACTTCTTGTAAAACAGTTTTGGGTTTAAGTTATTATACTAAAAACACTTAATGATATCTATAAATACATTATATCTCAAGATATAAACACAAATTAAAACACTAACGATATTTAATAACAAAATATAGCCTCCAAACCACGTATCCTATTATGTTTACAAACAATTCGTAAAATTGATCGTCTGGGTGACGTCACGATGACAATATTTCATTTGTCAATGTCAAAGTTACCATACAACCTATGGTATAGGGACCTTGATTATAAGGTATGTGCAAATACGTTCAATATTTTATAAGATTTTAGTTCAGTATAGTGACAACCACAACAGACAACATGCAGTAATTAAACAATTCTGTTAAAAGTAAAGTAATGGAGGATTTGTTCGAATATTCATCCATAATTTGCTTCATTCAGAAATCAAAAGAACAAACTGATGTAGAATATTGTGTAATACCAATAGTAGGCGAGCGGCACACCCCTAATTTGAGGCTTAGAAATCGAAAAAGCGACCATGATAGGTGCATGGCAAATTTTTGTCATTCTTTATGTTTTCGAGGTCGCTTTATTTAGAATTGGTGGAACATGTTCAAAAATCAAATTTTATTCAAAAATGCGAAAAATCAATTTTGATGATTTTTCATAATATTTACCTCACTGTATCTTAGGTCGTGGTAAACATTTCCTTTTAAAATTTTATTGTGTCATCTTTGAAGTATTTAGATAACAACGAGCTTTGTCTAAAATGTTTAAACAAATTAAAAGAGGAGTTGTTAATTTTTAAACATTTTGTCGTCAGATTTCGTTAGTTTCATGTTTACTTCAAAAAGTTGAGTGACAAACTTTTTAGTTTATAATTTTAACTAACACAGCAATATAACATAATTCATGAAGAAGTTTTATGGACAATTTTAAGTCAAAATATGCAATAGGAAAGAAGTTATGTGACTTTATAGACGAGTGCGCTCCCCCCAAAAAAACGCTTGTTTCTCGAAATACTGACCACGGTGTGGTGAATACCTAATTTTGGTCTTACTTTATGTTTTTGATAAAACGAAAATGAGGTTTATTTTGAATTTTAGATGGGGGAAGATTGTCAAAATTGCAATTTTACCTTAAAAATAAATAAAAAAAAAATGAAATCACGTTTTGCTTAAAATTAAAAGTTGCGACATTTTTTGAAGTTATACTTCTTTACCGGCGATAGAGGGTGATTTTTTTATATGTTAAAACCTATCAGCCCGGCGCATGCGCATTATAACTTTGTTCTGATTGGATATTCAAATGACATGTCAAAAATTATCCGATATGGTAGCTGTGGTTTGGAGGTAAAGGTAAAGGTAAACAAATGTATAATATATTAGTTTTATTGTTGTGAGGACAGAAACAAAAAAGTTTATAATGTTGTAGTGACTTTTAAATAGTTTTTAAAAGCAACAGGTACGTAATAATTGTTAATGTATCATGGGTATAAACCTACCTATTTGATCTGCCAAAATACATAGTATGTAATACTTTTATTTATATAATTTGATTACCATCAAAATTTCTATCAATATTCACCTAATATATTGTTTTTTTACTCTATGTTTTGTTGTATTTTTTCAATTCTAAATCATTTCAATTCAAAATTAAAATAATTTGATCAATTTTCAAAATATCAAAATATCACAAGTTTAATCCGTTTAGTTAGTCGATCTTCGTAAATAATGACACATAGTGTCCGTGGCTAAGCGGAGAAGGCGAATGAATTCCAATACCAACCGCTCTTATCAGCGCTGGTTCGAGTCCCAATGGAAACTTTCTTTTTTGTTTTTTTTTAATACATTTTATGATTGTAAGTATATAATTGTATTTTCAAAAAAATACGTATTTAGTTAAAAAAATTTTCGACAATTAATGTTCAGACATCATTTGTGGCTTGTTTAATGTGTTTGTGTGTGTTTTATTCTTTTATTATTTTAATTTTTGGCACTGTTCTAATAAAAATGTTTGAAAAGTAGTAAGTATAAATTAGTTTAATATTTAAACAAAATATAAATAAAAAGTATATTAATTTCGTTTAAATCATATAATAGAAGTATAACTTCTTACGTGCGTACAAAGTACACACACATTCTTTTTTTTTCTTTAAAATATTTTATTCTCGATACCCTATATTTCAAGATTAACTTGATAAAATAGCTAAATTTCAAATTTTGTCACTCAACTTTTGCGATTAAACTTTGCAATTCAGGAATCTGTACATTTTCCTTTAAACAATTCATAACTTTTATTAAAATAAGACAGAAAGATTGAAACAGGTAACATTGTCTTCAGAAAGGTAAGAAATATATACTAAAAATTTCAGAAAAAAATATTAAAATGGTTGTTCCGTTGTAGCGAGTTCAGCGCAGAAAATGTGATTTCATATTTTTTTATTTTTAGGTCCAAATTGCGATTTTGCCAGTGTTCCCCCACGTAAAATTCACAATAAAGCTAATTTTCGTATTCAGCACCATCAAAAACATACATTATGACCAAAATTAGCCATTCACCACACCGCGGTCATCACACCACGCAGTATCTCGAGAAATAAGCATTTTTGAGGTGTGCCGCTCGTCTATAAAATCACATAACTTTTTTCCTATTGCATATTTTGACTTTAAATTTTGCAAAAAACTTATTCATGAATTATATTTTATTGCTGTGTTGGTTAAAATTATAAACTAAATAGTTTTTCACTCAACTTTTTTAAGTAAACATGAAACTAACGAAATCTGACGACAAAATGTTTAAAAATTAACAACTCTTCTTTTAATTTGTTTTAAAATTTTGGACAAAGCTTGTTGTTATCTAAATACATACTTCAACAGTAACATTTTTAAAAGGAAATGTTTACCACGACTAAAAAGCGACCAAAGATACAAGGAGGTGAAGTTGAAAAATCATCAAAATTGATTTTTCGCATTTTTGCATAAAATTTGATTTTTTAACATGTTCCACCAACTCTAGATAAAAATAAACTTCATATTCAGATTCAGTGACCTAGAAAACATAAAGAATGACCAAAATTGGTTATTCACCTTAAAGTTGATGTTCGTGGTCGATATAACGTCACTTTAGGGGTTGCTGCCGCTCGCCTATAGGGGAGTCAATAGAAAACGAAAACATGCATTGTTTCGGATCAAACAAGCTTATATTTTTCTAAAACTTTTTTTTAGTATATACACATGTTAAGGTAAAGAGTTCTACTCACAGATTTACTCGCTGATTGTTTTGTAAAAATAATTTTAAAAATATCGTTGAATTCGTCATTTTACTTTGATAAAATATGTTTCTATTTTGTTTTTGATTATGCTGAATCCGAATATGGCATTACAATTTGAAAATTCAAAAATTTTGAGCATGTATGTATATCAATTTTATACGAGGTATGTCCAAAATATGAATTTTGGTAAAAGTTACTTTATTTTTCAAAATATCAAAAATTGTTATTATGAAAAGTTATTTGGAATTAAAAACTATTATTTAATATGAAATTATATCCTTCTAATTGAAAAAAAAAACATCATTTTATTACAATTATGATAACTATTTTCAGTGGCGTAGCGTGAGTGTCGGCCGCCCGGGGCGGAAGACAATTTTGCCGCCCTCTTATTTAGGTATTTTAATTTATTATAATGTATACTATTAAAAAAAAAGTTTATCTAAGTTGGAAAATCACGTTTATTAATACAAAAATTCTTTTACTTTAACCAATTAGATACATTGATATAACTTAGGTATTATAACAGTACATTGATATAACTTATTAGTGACATAAGAATAGGTACACCTTGACGATCGACAAAATTAAATAAAATCAATAATTGTTAATTAGAACTAGAACGATACTATAATGTTATATTTTTTATCTTTATTGAAAAGTAATATGAGTATTTGTTGGAGTTAAAAACAAAATTTCCGTCTTCAATTAAAAATTTATACGTCTACTTTTTTTAAGAGCAAAGTCTTTTATTGCACCGTCAATGTCTATCGCATCACACACCTCTTGCTCAATAGACAAAATAGCCAAATTAGTTAGTCTTAGAGTACTCATTGTTGATCTTAAACAATTTTTAATCAATTTCAATTTTGAAAAACGCCTATCACAGCTGGCATTGCTTATAGCAACTGTGAAAATATTCGAAATATTATTAAAATATTGGGCAGAGTATCTTCCAGCTTGTATTTAACAATAAATTTAAATAATTCAAGTGAATCTAGCATTAATCAATTTCGTTGCCTGTAGCAGCAACGAAAGTCCGCAGTCGAAGCTTTTATAACTTGAAACCCTGCTCATCAATTTCGTCAGATGCGTAGTCTACATTTCTACATTCAGTGTTGTCTGGATCTAATAATATAGCCGACGCGACGTTAGATAAACAAACTTATCAGTTAAATTCTGTAGCTGTTGAAAACGCTCACGAATTTCTACAATAACTCTATCTAACGAAGAAAACAGCTTTCGTCTCAACTCATTTTCACAAGACAAGTTAGCACCTCTAGTTCCGTCATCAAAAATATGCTTTCTTGTTATGCGCCTTCGAGGTTTTATGGAAATTCCAAGTCTTCACACATATTTTTGCATAACCTACAGCGCCATTTGCTCATTCCTCTCTTTTCTCTGTCAATATCATCTGCAAAGCATTTACTTTCTGAGCGCACAATTTTATGTCAAGTCCCCTTGTTTGTAAATACTTTTGTACATCATTTACTTCATGTAGCACCGGCTGCCACAGGCCCAAAAAACAAAGAAAGGAAAATGGCAGCATCGAAACTAGTAAAGCACCTGCATCTGTCCCTAGTGTTTAAGCTTTCACATGCCTCTGTCCGACTAAAAAGTACGACAACTTTAAAAATGTCTAGCAGTACAATCAGATTAGGCACATGGAATGTTAAAAGCCTCTATGCAGCAGGCAAGCTCAGTAACTTAGTTTAAGAGGTTAAACGCTTAAAAATTGATATAATGGGCATCAGTGAGCTCCGCTGGCCTGGAGCGGGAACATGTGAACACAATGAAGGCACACTATACTATTCTGGAAGTGTAGAAGATGACGTACATCATAGGAATGGAGTTGGCATATTTATAACATCTAAATTCAAGAAATATGTAAAAAATTTTGTACCTGTAAACGACAGACTAGCGATACTCCACTTAAATAGTAAACCATTTAATGTCAATGTTATCCAAATATATGCCCCTACTTTAGAAAAGAAATGTGACAATGATGTTGAATCATTCTATAGTCAATTAAAACAGACACTTAACAATCTAAAAAGGAACGAAATCACATATATTATTGGATATTTTAACGTGAAAATTGGTCAAGGACGAAGATCTGACCTGATAGGTGAATATGGACTAGGGGAGAGCAATGAAAGAGGCGATAGATTATACCAGTTCTGTCAAGAACATGACATGATAATCGCAAATACATGGTTCAAATTACACAAAAGAAGATTATATACATGAAAGGGACCAGGAGATAACCCACTTCATATAATTAGAAATCAGATAGATTATATTCTAGTAAACAAGAGATTTAAGAATGGTGTCAAGAGATCAACGACATATCCTGGTGCAGATATCGGTTCAGACCATAACCCTCTAATAGCTGACATCCAAGTGAAGCTAAAAAAAGTCGAAGAAAGCCCCAAAACACCAAAATTACATATATCGGCATCCAACAAAACGCTAATAGAAAATGACCTGAATAATCAGCTAAAGAATTCAACAAATGAAAACAATACAGAAATATGGAACACGTTTAAAGATCTTACCTGGAAAGTAATGGAAAAATATACAACAACGATGCAAAGGCACAAAAAACAACAATGGATGACTGATGAAATCCTGGAATTGATGGAGCAGAGAAGAAAACTGAAAGATAACAAAACAGAATACAAAGAAAAACAGAAACTAATTAAACAAAAAATAAAGGTAGCTAAAGAAAAATGGATGGAGGATAAATGCAAGGAATTAGAAAAGTTGAATGAAAAACATGATACGTTTAATATGTTTAAAAAAGTTAGAGAGAAGTAGCTGGTCTTTATTATAAGAAAACTCCACATACTATAACCGATTCGTCGGGAAAAATGATAATAGACGAAGACGAAATTCGAACTACCTGGTATAATTATATAAATGAACTGTATAATGATGATAGACCCGAAGAACTGGACACTTTAGATGAAGGTGAAGGACCAGAAATACTAAAATCAGAAATACAACTTGCTATAAAATTGGCAAAAAACAAGAAAGCCTTTGGTCCCGACAACATACCTACAGAAATGTTAAAGCTCATAAATGAGGAAAACGTTGGAATACTAGTCAAACTTTTCAATGATGTTTATTCGACTGGTGATATCCCTGAAGATTGGTTAAAGTCCGAATTCATAACCCTACCAAAAAAACAGCGCCCGAAAAACTGTAGCGACTATAGAATGATAAGCCTTATGAGCCACACCTTGAAAATTTTTCTACGTATCATCCACAGTAGAATCAGAGATAAATGTGAAGAAGACCAGGATGAAACACAATTTGGCTTCAAAAATGGACTGGGAACCCGGGACGCACTCTTTGCACTAAATGTGTTATTGCAGAAATGCCGAGATCAAAGGAAAGACGTCTTTGCTGTATTTATTGACTGAGAAGGCCTTTGATCGAGTACAACATCACAAATTAATTAAAATATTAAAGGATAAAGGAGTTGATAGTCAAGATGTACGAATCATAGAAAAATTATACTGACGTCAAACAGCGACAGCTTGCATAAATGGAAAATCAACAGAAATATGCAAAATACAAAGAGGTGTCAGACAGGGTTGTATACTGTCCCCACTGTTGTTCAATTTGTATTCAGATAGAATATTTAAGGAAGCGCTGCATAATTTGGAATGGGGTGTGAAGGTTAATGGAATTCTGATAAATACAATCAGATATGCAGACGATACAGTTATTTTAAGTGATGATATGAATGGATTACAACACCTTTTAAATGCCATTGACACAGTGGGAAGAGAGTTTGGCCTAAATATAAACTGTTCAAAAACAAAAAACATGGTATTTAGCCGTTTGGCCCATCAAGATTCACGGTTATATGTTAATGGTCATATAATTCAAAGAGTACCCAGTTTTAAATATCTTGGTTGCCATATTACTGAACAACTAGATCCAGATAAAGAGATAAAATGTAGAATCGAGATAGCCCGCACGACATTTTTAAAAATGAGGTCATTTTTCTGTAATGATACCTTGCAACTTCAACTTCGAAAGCGCATGATTAAATGCTACATTTGGTCAGTCCTCTTGTATGATGTCGAAGCATGGACATTAAAAATATCCACCATTAACCGTTTGGAGGCCTTTGAAAAATGTGGCTGCACAGACGTATTCTGAAAATACCATGGACAGCTATGATGACAAATGTGGCAGTCCTTAAGAGAGCAAATACTACCCGCGAGCTGCTTGATAACATCAAATATAGAAAGATGGCCTATTTTGGACACGTAGTAAGGGGAGACCGGTATAATATTCTTCAACTTATTATGATGGGTAAAATCGAAGGACGCAGAGGAATTGGTAGAAAGCAGGCCTCTTGGTTGAAGAATATCCGGGAGTGGACAGGAATAAAGAAAGCAGAACACCTATTTAGAATAGCTCGAGACAGAGACAGTTTCGCCATGTTAATCGCCAACGTCAAGGGGACTTGATAGGGCACGCTAAGAAGAAGAATGCCTCTGTCAGTTTTTCCAAAGTGACGAGAATGTCTTTGTAATGATGCCATGTCACATTTATGGCATCGCCTCTTGCATTCCACTGCGTTTCTTGAATCCTTCTTTTGCCTGTAGCTGCTATCAGAACTTCCCAACGATGTGTCGATGAGGAAAAAAAGAATAGCAACGTTCTAAAGTGCCGAAGAAAGTTGTGCTGATTGTTAGTCATAAACGGGGAATTCCCACAAGTCAGTAAAGACGTTGTGGCCAGTCGCTACAAAATATAAAAAAGGAATTCCCCAATTCGTCACAAAAGAAGTAATGAAAAATTCCGTGCTCCTTTCAATCGGTCCGAATTTGTAGTTGCGATAAAAATATAAAATCGTTCAAATATTTACAAAATATTTTTATTATTTATTGTTAAATTTTGCCGCCCTCTAAAAAGTGCCGCCCCTCCCGCCCCCACTACGCTACACCACTGACTATTTTATTATCAATATTACGAAAAAAAGTTATTCTTCATAAAATGCTCTACCTGGCCTAAATCGTCTAAATCTAAGATGCAACATCAGATATAAAAGTTTTTCAATTTTATACGAGGTACGTAATACGTAAAAAATATAAATGTCGCATATAAGTAAATAACAGTTAAATATGTATGTGCCATTATAGTTCACAATATTTCAATTAGAAGGATATAATTGAATACTAAAACATAGTTTCTATTTACAAACAACTATTCTTAATAACAGTTTTCGACATTGTGAAATATAAAGGCACTTTACTCTTGAGCGAAATTTATATTTTTTGACATACCTCGTATAAAATTAATAAAATTTGACATCTGATGGTTGCATCTTAGATACTATGTGATGCAAAGCATTTTATAATGAGTAACTTTTTTTCGTAAAACTGATAATAAAAAAGTTATCAATACGTTCCCAGTTACGCAGACATCTGTAGAGCTCAAAAAAATATTTTTAACATTTATTATTTTTAAGCTTGTTATTAAACGTATTTTAGATAAGTTGTACAGAAAAAAGTTTTGATGACTTTGTACAAACATTTTTTTAACTGATATTTTTCGGTGGTAATACCCTCTTAAAATGATGGTGGTAGTATGTAATTCTGTAAAACTACTAAGTTTTCAAAAATTACATTTTTTGAGACGACGCGACGCTTCGAATCATTTGAATTAAATTTTTGAGATTTCTTTTTAATGAAACATCATTTAGCAAGATCTTTAAAAAGTAGGTTCTGCAAATTTGAGAGTTATTTAAGTAAAATTGTATTAGTTACACATTTTTAAATCATTTTTAAACAAAATTCATGTAAGTCTCACTTTTCACCCACACTATGATTGAGTCCCCTACAATATCTACATACACACTTATAAATTATAAATTTCATAAATATTATCATTATATTATATTATATGTATTCATAACAAACAAACACATTTTGATAAAGTTTTAAATCGTTTTATACTACTGGCGACATCTAGCAGTCATTATCTCCTAGAACATAAAAGCTGAATAGATTCCTATGAACATTACGGCAAACATCTATCCTACTCAGTGAGAGTGGCGCACATTATTGTATCGTGTTTTCCGATCAGTTGTGGTAAGTGTAAAGAGAATATGAGCAGAATTTCAGGATAACATTACGAAATTCTATGGTCTGGTGGGAATTTCAGAAATGTATCTCTAATTCAAAACAATTTTCCTTCCTGTTTAGCTTGTGAGGAAGATTAAAATTCGTCAACTTCCTACATACAATAAAATATAGAAATGATTAAAACTAGACAAGTTGTACCTCACATGGGTAGTACATTTAATTTTTGAATCCAGCTCCTTCAATTAGGTCCATCGTATGAAACTTTGGAGGACAAAAGTGTAGGTAAAAATCAGAATATTTCAAAGCTATTTTAGCGTAAAATACACTGCACTCTCATTCGTTTGAAAATTATTGATAGCACAGTTTTAATGACAATGCTGATATACCCAAACATAATGCCAAACCAGTAACGACGAATTTCAAAGCTATTTGACATATTCTTATCTCCAATTTTACTGTTATTTCAATAATCAATTATGTACTTAATTTGGATACCTTCATAATCGGTTCAGATGTAGACTATTATCATGAAGAAGTCCAAAGTTTCTTATAATCTTTTCGCAGTCGAGGCGGAGTAATAAATCTAAATTTTAAGGAAATTGACAGTACAAGTGGTTATGCCATTACATTTGACTTTATTATGCCATTACCCCGAAATCGCAAACTTTTCAGAAGAGCAAAAACAAGATTTTATGTGAACTCTTTATTTTTTCTCTCTGCAACTTCTACCTAAGTTAACCAAATTCTGCATTCATGTTGATTAAATGTGTACCTATCTAATACTAGTATTTATTTTTAGTTATTGACATTGCTTTACCATGAAGTTTACCTTAAAATATGATAAGGTGCTATTGCTAAGGCACTCATATTCAAAATTCGAGGATTAGGGCGAATCAACCCGCCTTATCACAGGTTATGGCACTAACACAGGTTTCACTTGAGTAATGATACATTTTTCTTGACAATCAAGCGCATTATCACATGTTGGGGCAATATTAAAAAAGGAACGGTACTTACCACACATCCACTCTCGACCGTAGCGTGATGAAAAATGGTTTGTGGCGGGCTTGCTACACAACGACACATTATAATAATTATTTCACAATGAAGACACCACCTAAAGGAACGTGTTAGGAGAAAAAACGATTTTTCATTTTTTTAGGGTTATGGCACTAACGAAGTCGGGGTGCGATATATACTTTAATAGACTCTGCTGCTGAAAATGTTGTGAATTTAAGATTTTAAGATTTTAATGTTGCATTATGTTCTTAAGAAATTTTAAATTTTGCATATAATTACTTTCTCAGTAACCGATAATGCACCCTTTTTATTCGTTTAATAGATTTACTTAGAACCATACCGCATCTTTTATGCAGTATGGTATATAGGATAGGTACCGTATGGGCCTGTATTGAGACTTGTTGAGGTCTGTACCAGTACAAAATTCAACTAACATATTTCTTTGAGAACGACGTTAGCCAGGCCATCATCATCAATGGTGAGCAATATAGTTTTATATGTCGGGATTTTGGCGTGTTGGGATTCTTTCATGTCGGGATTTAGGCATGTCGGAATTCTGGCGTGTCGGGATTTTGGCCGTCGGGATTTTGGCTGTCGGGATTTTGGCTGTCGGGATTTTGGGGTAGACCCCTAGCAGGTATACGTGAAGAGTGTGTGTGCTTCCGGTATGAATAGGTAGACCGGACAGGTCTACTGGTTCAGGTGTATTGGTCAGGTGCACCTGATAGTGCTAATTATAGTGAGTGGTCGGCCTATTTCATGAGCTAGAGTCATGAAACATTGGAGATTTCGGATGCGCGCCACTCATTTAAGCTGCGACGGACATTTAAGGTAAGCGTCCACAGTTCTGCATAGTACGCATCGAAAGGATCGCATCAAAACAGATTAATTTTTCATACTGCGTCCACTGTATCGGCAAAGATCGGATTTGCCGACGCCAGTATCAGCAATCTGTCATAATTCCTGTCATTTGACATATTCTACATGTTCCACTCATTAAAACGCCCATTTGGTGATAAATAGCAGTCTAAATTTTTGCATAAGAGTTTAATCTTTGTTCGGAGAGTTTAAGTCTGTTCTGTCGGACAAAATACATGTGCCGTTTTCGTGGTCTGACCGTTCCAAATTTTTAACCTGTTCCACAATTAAAACTTCCCCTGTTCCAGTGTTCCAATATATCAAAGTTTGTCCGACTAGACACCCTTAAGCTATTAACAAATTTTCAACTTGCTATTAATCAACTTTTTTTTCATACGCGGGATCCAGACCTATAATATTTATGATATTTTAATCTCCATACTCAACTTATCATATGGTATTTTTTCTGAATATACCTATATAATATAAAATAAAAGTTAAAACTGAGTTTACTTGTTTGATTATGTACGAAATGTTATAGTATTAATAATAATATATAACTTTTTGTACGTAATATAATAATAATAATAGTCTCCCGTTTTATACCGCTCACGTGGCTTTGGGAGTATAGCAGGGTAGTCTGCTATATCTAGGGAATAACGGTATACAAAGAAGGTAACAGGGCCAGTTCTACGCTTCATCCGCCTATTATTACCCCTGGTTTTACCCAAGGTACTCATTTTAGTCAGGCTGAGTCGACTTGGGGCCTATAAACATTTTAAAAATGTCTAGTTGTTCTTGCCGGCGGTAGGATTTGAACTCCGGACCACCGGCACGCTAGCCTAGCACACTACCACTCGGCTACGTCGGCCCCTTGTAGGTAATATTAAAAATATTAAACGCGCGAGGTGATATATTGGCTAAACGTGCAGGGCAGGGTATGGTGCTGATAGAAAAGGCATTCAGGCATCAAATATCCAAACAAAATCTTTTCAGGCCATAATAATGAAAAGACCTTCTCCAATGATATAAAAAACTTATACTGAAATGATGGCATCTCGTGAGGTAAAATGTGCCAGAAGTAAAATGAACCTCCGTTCGGATTTCCGGGTGAGGATTATCTCAGGGGAACACCATTGCAGGTTAGAAAAATCAGGATAAGGTCGTGGAATCTTGGTAGTCTTGGAGTTAGTGGATGCGCTCAAACGAAGGAGAGTTCAAATTGCTTGCATTCAAGAAACTAGGTGGAAAGGACAAAGGGCAAAAGAACTAGGTGAAGGATACAAATTGTGGTATGCAGGGAGTAGTAACACTAGAAATGGAGTTGGTATAATTGCTGATAGTGAAATGAAAGATAACGTAGTGGAAGTTGTAAGAACGAGTGATAGAATGATGTCAGTGAAATTTGTAATTGATAAAAAGGTATTGAATGTTGTGTGTGTATGCTTCTCAAACAGGTCTGGGTGAGAATAAAAGAAGAGCTTTCTATGACCAATTAGGAGACGTCCTGAGTGATATTACGTCAGAGGAGAAAGTTATAATAGGAGGTGATTTCAATGCACATGTGGGCCAAGCCAAGGCAGGATATGAAGCAATACATGGGGGATTAGGCTTTGGAACTACAAATGAAGCTGGAGATGATATGCTTGAATTAGCAACAGCACTAGATATGGCGATTGTTAACACATTCTTTAAAAAGAGAGAAACTCAACTTATTACGTACAAAAGTGGACAACATCAATCCCAAATAGACTATTTCATAATAAGGAAAGAAGACATACGTGAATGCAAGGACTGCAAGGTAATAGTTAGTGAGACAGTAAGCCAACAACATAAGCTGCTTGTTCTGGACATCGAAGTAAAAAGTGAAACTAAACCAAAATATCGGAGAGGACCACAAAAAATCAAGTGGTGGATGCTAAAAGATGAGAAAGAAGGTCTATTCAGGGAAAGAATAGTAGAGAAAATATGTTGGAACATGAAAGGAAGCCCTACTAGAATTTTTAGAAAATGACCAGTAGTATTAGAGAGATTGCTATTGAAATACTGGGGAAAACGTCAAGAAAAAAGTTTGAGGATAAAGAGACTTGGTGGTGGTCAAACGAAGTTCAAGAAAAAATAAAAGAGAAGGGAAAATTATATAAAACGTGGCAAGAAACCATATCCAAGACAGATCTTCAAAACTATATGGTCGCGAAAAAGGAAGCAAACCTATACGATCAACTTGATACTAGGGAAGGCGAAACGAAGATATATAAAATAGCCAAACAGAGAGCAAAGAAAGCAAAATATTTTAATCAGATTAGATGTATCCAAGATGAAAATAATAAAATACTTGTTCACGAAAAGGATGTCAAAAAGAGATGGAGAAAGTACTTTGGCAGCTTATTAAATGAAGAATTTGACAGACAGCCTGTGGAGTCAACGGAGACAGTAGCAGCAATGGTCACCAAAATAACAAACAAGGAAGTGGCTCAAGCGCTTCAAAAAATAAAGAATGGAAAAGCGGTAGGACCAGATGATATTCCTGGGGAAGTATGGAAAGCATTGGGAGAGACAGGAACAAGGTGGCTAGCAGGTTTATTTAATAAAATTATGGAAGTTGGACAAATGCCAGACGAATGGAGAAGCGTCTACAAAAACAAGGGAGATATACAGCAGTGTACAAACTACAGGGCTATAAAACTGCTTAGCCATACCATGAAAATATGGTAGAGAGTAATTGATAGACGGATACGTGAAGAGACCGACATATCCGAGAATCAATTTGGCTTTATGCAGAGCAGATCAACAACAGACGCAATTTTCATTATAAGGCAGTTGATGGAAAAATACAGGAGTAAAGAAACAGACGCTTATATGGTATTCATTGATCTTGAGAAAGCATACGATAGAGTTCCTCGAGAGATTCTGTGGTGGGCACTCAATAAGAAAGGAGTCCCTGTTGCTAATTGAAAGATTGTGAGGGATATTTATGAGGGAGTAACGACTAGTGTTAGGACAGGTGTGGGAGAGACTGATAAATTTCATGTGAAAGTAGGATTGCACCAAGGCTCGGTGCTTAGTCCGTATTTATTCTCATTAGTTTTGGACCAGATAACAGCGAAACTACAGGGTAACATTCCATGGTGCTTACTGTATGCTGATGATGTCGTGTTAGTAGGAAATAGTGAAAGAGACTTAGAACAAAAACTGGAACAGTGGACACGAGCTCTGAAGGAAAAGGTTTAAAACTTAGTAGGACAAAGACAAAACTTTTGGAATGTTCATTTAAAGATGGAGTTACTACAAATAAAATGGTATCTTTGGATGGTGAACTGATTGTAAAAAGCAATTGTTTTAAGTACCTGGGATCGGTATTACAGAGTAATGGAGAAATAGATGAAGATCCATGCAGTAGAATTAGGGCTGGATGGATGAAGTGGAAGGAAGCGAGTGGTGTGTTGTGTGACAGAAAAGTTCCAATGAAGCTGAAAGGAAAATTATATAAAACAGCCATGAGACCGGCTATGATGTACGGAACTGAATGTTGGGCAGTGAAAAAGAAAGAGGAAAAACGAATGCATGTGGCGGAGATAAGAATGCTTAGATGGATGAGTGGAGTGACAAGAAAAGATAAAATTAAAAATGAGTATATTAGGGGAAGTCTAGGTGTGGCACCAATTGATGCCAAACTGAGAGAGCATAGGTTGAGATGGTTTGGTCATGTTCAACGTCGAGACGTTAATCACCCAATACGAAGAGTAGCTGAAGTGCAGATTCCTGAAGGAGTAGGAGAGGAAGACCAAAGAAGACGTGGGGGGAGACGATTAGGCAGGACATGTTGGTAAAGGGGATTAATATTGATATGACCCAGGATAGAATTGTGTGGAGAAATGCAATTAGGGAAGCCGACCCCGCATACTGATAAGGCAAAGAGAATGATGATGAAACGGGCGAGGTGCGTCCACTGATCGGCATTCCGTATCGTATAACTCATCGGCACGCATCGCAAAAGTTGCCTATGGAGGCATCGCTTCGGCATTACCGATGATGCGATCCGTACGATGCGGATCAGTGGACGCAGTTACATAAGTTTTTATACAAGGCAAACTAAAATCTGTTGCGTACGATGCGGGCCTGTGGTCGCTTGCCTTTCAACGATGTTGAAATCCATACATAGTTGTTGTATCGAGAGTCCTTGCAAACGAATAAAAAAATTCGATGATATCTCACATATACTTTGTTTTATTTAAATTTAAAGATGGAAAGCGCTTAATTAAAGATCATATATTTTAGTAATTGGCAATTATAATAATCCGAGTATCTAAACAATCGAATCGTGCGAATCGTCAATTAATTCGATTGGTTTTTCATGGCGACTTTGATGTACAGGGCCTACTTAATTGTATATACTTTACCATACATCTTCATGTTGATTATACAGTGGAAATATTTTGGTGTCTATTTATTTTTCAAGAGTTGAAATATTTGAAATATGCCAGCTTATTCTAAACAAGAACAAGAATTGATATTAATAGTACAGTATTCGCTAAAAACATTATCGAAATGAACGTTGCAATTATTTTTTAATTTACATATTTTAAATGTTTAAAATTTGTTTCATTGCGACATAGAAAGATTTCATGCACGGCAAAAATTTCGTAAATCTCGTAAAAAAAAATAAACAAAATGTGTAATCATGTTCTCTATGTAACGCTATCGGTTATTATTAACTGCATGCTCGTTCTCATCTTCAATAAAGCAAGGACCAATAATCCCATGCCTGGACACTTCTTCTTCTTCTTCTCATAGAACTAAAACCGGGGTAGATCTTGGCTGATTCGAAAACTTGCTTCCAGTTCAAACAGTGGTCCATGATAGTTGAGTCAGTGAGTAGCTCTATTGTTCTTAAATCTCACCATATGTTATCTCTCCACCACATTTGTGGACGTCCTAAAGGCCTTCTCCCAGTCGAGACTTCCTCTTAAGTTAACTTGGCAAGGTGGTTATTAGGGAGCCTATGGACATGGTCAGCTCAGATGTTGAAATTTTTATACGTATTTGACATCCGCATTTGTTCTTATTTAGTATTGGTTAGTATTCGTATACTAAGAGGGTTCAAAGATCCTGAAGGATTTTTTCTCAAAACATTTGAGTTTTCTTTCCATTAAGTGAAGTGCTAACAATAGCTTATTCATCGCGGACGCGACAGCAAGAACTTTGAATTTTTGGCCCCCGTCCAGCATAAGAGACTCCAAAACAGTGGATTTTAATTAGTACAGAAGAGCAACTCAACTCAAGTTGCGGTCTAATTGTAACTGCGTTGCGGTCGCTGGTTGCTTTTGGTCAGAACACGGCCTAAGCGCTAACACAGCGGAGCGGCGTACGTCGATTGAACCCCCGCGGAGACATCGAAAGTGACGCATCCTTTACTTTACTTTTATGCAATAACACACACCAGGCGCTCTTGACATTTTCGTTCAATTGACGGTCCCTCGACCCATGCTAGAACCCATGTGTCGCCAATCGGTTTTACGACATCCGGCTGCATGTCATAAATGCGTGTATCGTGGTACAACACAGACGATTGAGCGGTTCTTCGGCGTTTTTTGAGAGTTGCCAAATCTTGTTTAGTGACGGAAATTACAGACTTGAACTCAATTTTGATTTCAATTGCTTTAAGTTATTTTTATAGGGGACTCATTATATTTTTAATTTTGTTATCTAATGGGCAAGCTAATTAGGTACATTTCTATCTGGAAAAAAGTATATCTGCCAAATAAATTATTTTTCAAACTAGTTTGACAAATAGTTAAACAGAAGTGTGAATTTTTAAACCCGTTACCATTGACCAGTTTGACTTAACTTGAATTATTTGTCAGAAGGATTGACTTCAATAAACATAAAATAATTGACTCCATAAAAATAAAGATAATAAACAGTTATCTTACCATATTTATTATTTTATTTAATATGCTGTACAGGCCTTGCATTTACAATTTTACATAATATAGTAAATACTAATAATATAATGACTTATACAGTGATGAGCGCATTACTAACCGGCAAAATAACGCATAAGTTGGAAAACATATTACGTTGTGAGATAAAATAGATGAACCTAGTAGAGGTGTTAAATTTAGCGATAGTAACTTATAAACTGACATTATATTTATTGCCTCCCACCTTTAGACGTATCGGACGAGTTTGAGAAATGCTACTGTCACAGTGACAGTTTTACTTGACATACTCCTCTGATACGTCTAAAGGTGGGAAGCAATCAATATAATGTCAATTTATATGTTACTGTCGCTAAATTTAACACCTCTACTAGTTCTATTTCTTTTTATCTCACAATTTAATATGTTTGTCATCTTTTGCGCAATTTATTCCCGGTTTGGTTATTAGCCCGCTCATCACTGTATTATACGGTGATGAGCGCGCTAATAACCGGCAAAATAGAACAAAAGATAGAAAACGTATTAAGTTGTGAGATAAAAAGAAATGAAACTAGTCGAGCTGGAAAGTTTAGCGATATTAAGCTATAAATTTACATTATAATATTGATTGTTTCCCACCTTTAGACGTATCGGACGAGTTTGGCAACTACCGCTGTCACAGTGACAGTTTTAGTTGACATAGTCCTCTGATACGTGTAAAGGTAGGAAGCAGTCCATATAATGTAAATTTATATGTTAATATCGCTAAATTTCCCAGCTCTACTAGTTTCATTTCTTTTTATCTAACAACTTAATAGGTTTTGCATCTTTTGCGTTATTTTGCCGGTTATTAGCGAGCTCATCAACGTACAGTGCTTCACGTACGTATCAGAGGAGTATGACAACTGCCACTGTGACAGTAGAATTTTATAAAATACTCCTGTCCGAGACATCTAAATGTGGGAAACTATGTAATGTAATTTTAATTTATACGTCTATAACGATCATTTCCACCTCCGCTAGTTTCATTTCTTTTTGTTTCGCAATGTATTATGTTTTCCATCTTTTGCGCTCTTTTGCCGGTTATTAGCGCGCTCATCACTGTATAATTTTATTTAATGTCTATTTAAAAATGCTGCTCCAGGTTTTAGTCGGTAATCTGTCATCATTCATTCTTCTCATGTGTCCGTACCAGGATAGTTGTTTTCTCTCTATCGTATCCGTTAATGTTGTTTCCACCTTCATCATTTCTTTTATTCTATCGGTTCTTACATGATCGTGTAATGTTAATCTACAGCATCTTCGCCAAAAATTGTTCTCTACTGCGTTTATTCGGTTCTGCATTTTCTTATTTATTGTCCAGATTTCTGAGCCATATGTAACTGTACTTTCAATAAATGTTTTATATAGTTGTTTTTTTGTACTTTCTCGTATATTTTTACTCCATAGTAATGAGTTTATCTGACTTGTGATGGCTCTTCCTCTACCTAATTTTTGTTGTATGTCTGTTTCGTCGTTTCCATCTTCCGTCAATGTAACTCCCAGGTATCTATATTCTTTAGTGTTTTTTATTATTTTTCCTTCTAAGTCTAGGTCTTCGCCTGTGCAGCCTATTGTCATATATTCTGTTTTGTTTGTATTTATTTCCAGACCCCAATCTTCATACTCCTCTATCAGTTTTCGAACCATATAAGCAGCGTCCTCTATATCCTCCGCTAGAACCACCTGATCGTCAGCAAATAACAAAGTAGTCAGATTACCCTCTTCTATTTGTACTCCCATTTTCTGAACCATTTCTTCAGAGCCGTGTTTATATAAATTTTGAAGAGGGTAGGGGACAGGCAGCATCCCTGTCTTAGACCCTTGTTAACCTGAAAGTATTCTGAGTGTCCATCTCTCGCTTTTACATAACTACTGTTTCATTGGTAAAAACTTTTCACCGCATTAATGTACTGTGGGTGTACATTGTTCTCTATTAGATATTCTTAAAGTCTATTTGCCGGTACACTGTCATAGGCTTTCCTTAAATCTATAAATACTAGATGTAGCTGACTCCCATATGCTAGTGATTTTCAATTAATTGTTTTATACAAAACAGGTTATCAATACACGATCTTCCTGCTCTAAAACCATTCTGCTCCTCCCAGCCGTCATATTGACTTTCTATTCTATCTCGTAGTATTCTGCCGTACAGTCTACCTGCGGAAGCTATAACACTGAGTCCTCTGTAGTTTGTGCAGTCATGTTTACTCCCTTTCTTGTGTATGGAGCTTATGCTTGCAGTTTTTCATTCGGATGGTATTTTTTCTCCATTCAGGCATTTATTAAATATTATCGTCAAGTTTTCCAATACTACATCCGGGGAAAATTTAAAGAGTTCCACAGGTATACCTCCGGGCCCAGGAGCTTTATTGTTTTTCATTTTCGATAATGCTTGTTTTATTTCCTTCAGTGTAAATGGATCACAGTTATTCTAAGTCATTTGGAAGTCGTAATTAACATTCTTAAATTTCTCTCTTTTCTCAGTTAGTAAGTCTGCATAATAGTTTTTCCACGTTTCTTGTCCAATTGGGTTTATCGTTACTTTTTTGTTTCTATTAGTTTTGAGGGCTCTTACAGTTTTCCAGGCTTCTCTAAATTTTGAGCTCCCTAATAATCTGTCGATATCATGGCATTTTCTGTCCCAGAATTCGTATTTTGTTTTTGCTACTTGCTTCTTGACCATATAGCAGTACCTTTTGTACATTTGTCTGTCTTCTAGGCCTTGTGAGGCTAGCCATTTATTATAAAGTTCTTTCTTTTGTTTTATAAGATCCTCTAGTTTCTCGTTCCACCAGTAGTTTTTAGGTGTTTCTACTAATGATTTTTCTCCTACAGCTTCATTTGCCGCTTCGTGTAGATACGTTTTAAGAGTGTTACACATTTCTTCAGGCCATCCTGTAGGTTCGTTTTTCATCTTTTTGGCTAGTCTTATTCTATACAAGAAGACTGTGGAGTCGTTGTAAAAACTATCTAGGTTATATATAGATTGTCTAGATGGAAACTCAGGTGTTGATTTTTCCTCTTTTTGCGTTAAATGTTTGTATTTTATGAAGGTTACGGTTTTGAGTAAGTAGTGGTCTGATCCACAGACTGCACCTTCTATTATTAGTAAAGGTGCATTTGGACGTCCTTTCAATTTATTGGAAAGCACATTTTTCTACAACATAATATATAAATCGAAAAAACCTCGTATTTGTTGGCATCTACATTAAAAAAAATGCCCCCCACCCGCAAACAAAAATTGTTTTATATTCTACCAGTGTGTAACCGTCCCATTGTCTAAGATTAAAACGTCCAACGAATTCCATTACAATTCCCTTAGAGCAAATCGTCCCCAAATTGTCCTCTCGTTTATTTTTTTTCATTGTCAAAACTTTCTCCCGACATGCCCGTTTTTTCATCTATCACCTGGTACGACTATACTTGCCTCTAATCGGATCTCGTATAATAACATAATAAATAAATGTCATGCTCGACAGGACAGGCATTTCATTTTTTGGAAAGGAATGGGGTACATTTATTAGCGACTCAATCAATCTTTGAATGGCAGTGTTTTTTGCTATTAGATTAAGACGATAATCTAGTGAATAGTGGATAGTCTTTTATTAACCATATTTAACTAGAAATAAAACCAGATAAAACCACTAAAAAATTAAATTTCTTTAATATCTTGAAGACGCCAAAACTTTCCTATTACTTAACGGTTTTTTACCAAATTAGACATAGTTAGTTCGATTGAAAAAGTGTGCTCTTCATAAAAAGGTCTTATTCAAATTTATATACAGGGTAGCGAGAATGTATGGAAACACGATGATTTCTCGGAAACCGCTGGAACGATTTGTATAGATTTTGGCATTTAAGGGTATACTAATGCGGCCGATATTATAGTTGTAATTACATTGTTGTCAAATCTACCGTTTTTCTGGAAATCTAATTAACTTTCTTATTTTAAATATAACACCCTGTATATTTTTTGCGTTTTGAAGTCCTTAAGGAATACTAATTATTTTTCATGTTACATTTCCTATACATAACTGCCATAATTTCGGAGTTATTGCTACATTTATTAAAACAAAAAATTTTTAAACAAATTATAAAAATCATTTTTTTCGGCCCGGATAGATATTATTTTAGGTTCTTTGGATCATAAGGAACAAAAAATGTCTATTGTAATTTTCCCCTAAAGTTAATCATTTCCGAGTTATAAACAATTTAAAACTGAAAAAAATCGAAAAATGACAATTTTCAAGTTTTAAAAACACAAGTAAAAAAAATGATTTTTAAAATTACGAAGTATCTAAATTCAAGCTCAAACCTTGTTATATCAGCTTCCTATAAGAATTTTTGGCACGTTTTATTCTAAAATATTGTTTTTTAATTGTTAATGAAGCGCATGTGAGAGGGCGGGCGATCGGACTGCATTACCAACACAATGTTTTAAAATGAAATAAGACAAAATCATTTATCGGTAGCAGCTGATATAAGCTGATATAATACAATAAGGTTTGACCTTGAATTTAGGCCCTTCGTAGTTTCAAAAGTAATATTTTTTATTTGTGTTTTTGAACCTAGAAATCGTCACTTTTCAATTTTTTTCAGTTTTAAATTTTTTATAACTCGGAAATGATTAACTTTAGAACAAGAACTTTTTTGTTCCCAATGATCCAAATAACCTAAAATAACGTCCACCTGGGTCAAAGAAACTGATTTTTATAATTTGTTAAAATTTTTTTTTAATAAATGTAGCAATAACTCCGAAATTATGGCATTTAGGTATAGGGAATATAACAAAAAATAATCAGTATTTCTTAAGGACTTCAAAACGCAAAAAATATACAGGGTGTTCTATTTAAAATAAGAAAGTTCATTAGATTTCCAGAAAAACGAAAGATTTGACAACAATGTAATTACATACAACTATAATATCGGCCGAATTAGAATACACTTAACCACCAAAATCTATAAAAATCGTTCCAGCGGTTTCCGAGAAATTACCGTGTTTCCATACTTTATCGCTACCCTGTATGTAGATATTTATATAATTAGTCCAGGTTGTGAGGCTTCTCGCGTAGGAAAAATGTTTCTGATTTCCTTCTGCGGATTACTGTCCAAAAATGTCCCGTTTAAACAAATTTAAATGGTGTCGGTTTAAATTTTTAGGCAGAAATTATTTAATTTTTTTTACCAATTTCCAAAACTTACTTCTATGTTAAGGTGATACAGTAGCGATCAATAGGTAGCCAAAACGCGTTCCAAGATTGCGGCTGTAATTTTGAATATTTTTTCGAGATATTTGGCACACGTATTCGTAATATAATAAAGAATGGCGGTACAGAGCCCAATTTGAAAAATATATTAGTATGTGGAAATTACTCTGTAATTAAATACAATATTAAAAAACGAGCCTGTACCGCCATTAAGAAGAACAAGATGCTTAGATTTTGTGTCATTTTGGAACTACTAATGAAATTAAAAATAATTGGGCCATTCTTTATTATATTACAAATACGTGTGCCAAATATCTCGAAAAAACATTCAAAATTACAGCAGCAATCTTGGAACGCGTTTTCGCTACCTGTTGATCGGTACTGTTTCCTCTTAATAGTTTTCGGGATATAAGCAATTTAAATCTCAAAAATGCGAAAATACGCATTGTCGAGGCTTGTAAACTCATACATGAAGAGAAATCGGGGCTTATTTCAATTAAGACCGTTGTGTTTTGATTCAGAAGGACACATTCTGCAGATTTAGAAGGAAACTTGGCCAGACTATTTTCGATCTCTGTTTGCTAAAGGTGACGATAACGAACCATTAACACCCGAAGTGACAACCAACGAAGAAATAAACATTGAAGAAGCAGAGTTAAAGCAAACATTAAGGAAATTTAAAAAATACAAAATCACCAGGAGAGGACACAATATCGAATGAACTCCTAAATTACAGAGGACAAGATCTGAACAAACAACTATTAAAACTAATCCAAAAATAATAGAACAAAACAGAATACCACAAGGATGGAGATCAAACATCCTAATAAATCTCTTCAAAGAGGGAGAAAAATTGGACCCGGAGAATTACAGAGGAATTAATTTATTAAACACAACACTAAAATTAACGACCAAAGTGATAACAAACAAACTGAATACAACGAGGAAGGCGAAAAGACCCAGATACAAAGTTTACTGTAATAAAACAATTAAAAATAATTGAAAAATAAAATAATAAACAATATTTTAAATCTTCTTCTTCTTCTTGTAGTGCCTATCCGGTTCGGATGTTGGCGACCATCATGGCAATCTGTACTTTGCACACTGCTGCTCTGAAAAGATTTGTAGTGGTTGTGTTGAACCACGTACGTAGATTTTTCAGCCACGAAATCCTTCGCCTTCCTGGTCCACGCTTTTCCTCTACTTTTCCCTGTAAGACCAGTTGCAGCAGTCCATATCTTTCACTGTTCATCATGATATGACCGAGGTATTCGATTTTGGCTGTTTTTATTTTGATTAACAGCTCTTTTTCTTTTTGCATTCTCAGCAAAACACCTTCATTAGTAATGTGGTCGGTATAAGATATCTTTAGGATTCGACGATAAAGCCACATCTCAAAAGCCTCAATTCTCTTGCAGGTGGCGTCTGTGAGAGTCCATGACTCAACTCCGTACAACAGTATAGGAAAGATATAACATCGTAGTAATCTGACTTTTATGGGTATCGACAAATCATGACATTTGAACAACTTTGACATTTTTTGAAATGTAGATCTTGCTTTCTCTATCCTACATTTGATTTCTATAGAATGGTCCCAATTTTCATTGACGTTCGTACCAAGGTAGGTATATGTTTTTACTCTTTCTATTTGTTGACCATTCACACTGATTCGTCCAAATTGCTCTTTGTTCTTAGAGATAATCATACATTTTGTTTTCTTAGTGTTTAGTGAAAGTCCGTATCTCTGACTGACTTCTGCGATTCTGTTCATTAACTCCTGTAGGGCTTCAGAACTGTCAGCGAATACCACAGTGTCGTCTGCGTATCTTATGTTATTGATACATTCTCCGTTAATTCGAATTCCGGCTTCAACATCATCCACTGCTTCTTGAAAGATTTCCTCAGCGTAGATGTTAAACAGCAGTGGGGATAGTATACATCCCTGACGGACCCCACGTTTGATTTTGATATCGTCGGATTCTCCTGCCTCTGTCCGGATAGAGGATGTTTGATTCCAGTACAGATTGCTGATAATCCTTAAATCACAGGTGTTAACTCCAATATTAGTTAATATCTCCATCAGCTTGTCGTGCTTTACTGTATCGAACGCTTTATGGTAATCAATGAAACATGCATAAATATCGCAATGTACGTCTCTACATCGTTGAAATAGCACTTGTATACTAAATAGAGCCTCTCTTGTACCCACTGCATTTCGAAAACCAAACTGTGTTCAGCTGATTTTTTCTTGGCACAGTCTATATATCCTTTGATGTATAATTTTTATAAATTCAAAAACCAAACGTCGACTTCAACCATGTTTTTGGTATTACTCCGCTTAAATATATTATGTCGTTAAATATTTTGGTTAGGCGTTAAGTACCGTCGGTGTTAAATAGTTTTATGAGTTCAGCATATGCATTGTCAGGTCCAGGAGCTTTGCCATCTTTTAGTTGTGATATTGCTCTTTGCACTTCATCTGATGTGATTGGTAAGTGGTCATCACATATGTAGGATGGAGGTTGTTCGGATCTAGTATCATCAAACAGTTCCTGTATGTATTTTGTCCATATGCAGATTTATTGATTTCTGTCTGTGATGATATTCCCCTGTTGGTATCGCAATTTGATAGCTTTAAATCTAAGAAGACTTTTCGTCAAAAGAAACTGCTTTCTGGTTACATCCTGAATCTCCGGCTTTAACAATTTATAAGCACGGAGACGACGAATATAGAAGAAAGCAGAAAGGATAACGCTCACGTATCTACTCTCTTTTCGTCTAGGAAAAATGCCGAAAGACAGTTTCGGGTACTCAAAAATCTGAGTAAAGAAGAACAAGGGGGAAAGGCAGTTTTTGTTTCTATTTGATTCAGAGTTGGAACACCATCTCCAGATAGCTATTTCTGCATCTCATGCTTTATTGGTGGAGCTATGCAGTCACAACTCTGAATCAAAAATCAACAAGCCTGCCTTTTAAGGGAAAGCACCGTGATGCAGTAATTCTACCTTTGAGACGCAAAACAGCGACATATCTAGTAAAACCAGGAAGACGAAAAGACCCATATACAAAGTTTACTGTAATAAAACAATTAAAAATAATTGAAATAAAATAATAAACTTCTTTTTCTTCTTCTTCTTCTTATATTACGCCTCTTGGCCTGTTCTTAACCGATTTTCAGCTTGTATTCGTAACAGAAGAAACTGGCGTAAAATTACCTCATCTACTCTGTAACCGAATATGGCATTCTAAACAATGGCCTGAAGACTGGACAACATCTACAATAACGACAATTCTAAAAAAGGCAGCTTCCATAAATGTGACAATTATAGAACTATTTCTCTTACATCACATGCCAGTAAAATAATGCTACATACATATAATCAATGAGAGACTAAAAATATTCCTTCAAAGAGAAATTCCACAAGAGCAAACTGGATTTACCAAAGGTAGAGGTACGCGAGAACACCTGTTGAATATAAGACAGATAATCGAAAAATCTAGGGAATTCAATATTCCACTGTACATATGCTTTATAGATTATCGTAAGGCGTTCGACAGGGTCAAGTGGAGACACTTATGGCGAATACTAAAATAAGTAGGCGTACCCCAACACCTTATTTCGCTCATAACTGAACTATACGAACACACTACTGGATCAGTTAAAGTGCTTGACACACTTTCAAACGAATTTCATCCAGAACGGGGTGTCAGACAGGGATGTATACTATCTCCACAATTATTCAATATATTCATATTATGAGAAGAGCACTTGAAGGATGGGAAAAAGGCATCTCAATAAATGGTCATAAAATAAACAACCTACGTTTCGCAGACGACACAGCCCTTCTTGCAAATAGTCAAGCAGAGCTGATTGATCTTATACGACTGGTTAAAAACGAAAGTCAAATATTTGGTCTGCAATTAAACATATCAAAGACAAAGATCATGATAGTGGATAGCAGAGCTGATTGATCTTATACGACTGGTTAAAAACGAAAGTCAAATATTTGGTCTGCAGTTAAACATATCAAAGACAAAGATCATGATAGTGGATAGACTACATAACGATCATCTACACATAACCACAATTGATCGGTTTGAGGTTGTGAGCTCATACTTATATCTGGGATCATTAATCACAAACACAGGGTCACTAGAGGAAGAAATAAAACGTAGATGTGATCTAGCAAAAGTCGCCACAGCAAAAATGACCACAATATGGAAGGACTGTCAAATTTCAAGAGCGTTAAAGATGAGGTTGATCAACTGCTTAATATTCCCAATACTGACCTACGGATCAAAGGGCACAAATTGTAATAGATAACGAACCCAGTCCAGAAATTGAAATCAGGAGAGGAGTTCGGCAGGGATGTATTATGTCTCCATTACTCTTTAATGCATATAGTGAAGCCATTTTTGAAGAAGCATTGCTATCTCAAAGTGAAGCAATAATAATTAACTGAAGATCTATTCACAACATAAGATATGCAGATGACACCGTGATTATGGCAAGCTCTGTTGAACAACTCCAACTACTACTGAACAAAACAAACAATTTCTGTGAAGAATATGGACTAAAAATGAATATAAAAAAGACCAAATACATGATAATAACTAAGAAAACAAACATACAAACAAGCATACATTTGGGAAATGTACCGATAGAAATTGTTGATAAATACAAATACCTAGGAACCTGGATTTCAGAGAAAAATGATCAAACAACAGAAATAAGGACCAGGATAGAAATAGCAAGAAATGCGTTTGTAAAAATGAAAACAGTTCTCTGCAACAAAGACCTTAGCTTAGAACTGAGAGTAAGAGCTTTGAGTTGCTACGTGTTCTCGATACTACAATATGGACTTGAAAGCTGGTCATTAAAGCAAGAACACATAAATAAGCTACAGTCATTTGAAATGTGGTGTTACAGAAGAATGCTTAGAATAGCATGGACACAGAGGAAAACGAACACGGAAGTACTGCGAGAAATGGGTAAAGAATGCGAAATAATAAACACAATAAAAATAAGAAAGTTACAATATCTGATAAACGTAATGAGGGGACCGCGATATGAAATGCTAAGACTGATAATACAGGGAAAGATAAGAGGCGGAAGGAGTATAGGAAGGGACTGGTTTAGATGCAGTTTTATAGAACTCTTTAGAGCAGCGGTGGATAGAGTAAAGATAGTGATGATGATATCCAACCTCCGATTAGGAGACGGCACTTGAAGAAGAAGAATACCTACGGATGTGAATTTTGGACTCTGAGAAATTCGGAAAGAAGGAAAATAGACGCCACTGAAATGTTCTGTTGGAGACGAATGCTACGAATTCCTTGGACTGACCATAGAACAAATAATTCAATTTTAAGAGAGCTAAAAGTTAGCCAACGACTCTCCAGTAAAGTCCATCTCCAACAATTAAACTACTTTAAACATTTTATGAGAGCAAACACAGAAAACATGGAAAGGCTCATTATGCAAGGAAAGGTGGAAGGCCGAAGATCACGAGGAAGATCCCCAACAAGATGGATCGATCATGAGTGCATGAGTTAAAAGAAATAACAAGAGACAGATATCTTTGGAGACGGACAATACACGACATCACGTCGACCACTACACTCCCTCCGGCGGGTCAGGATTGAAGAGAGAGATTCGTAGCTATGATGTTGACTGCCAGCTATCTCGCCACTTTTTAAAGGGCCTTCCTATTAGTCTCTTGCCTGTTGGTTTCGAATCCCTGGCTATACGGGCTATTCTCTGGCTGTCCATTTTCGTCACATGCTGATTCCATTCTCGTCGTCGCTGTCTTCTCCCCCGTACTATATCTTGTATGTTACAGAGATCTCTTATTCTGTCGTTCGGTATTCTGTCTCTCAGTGTTTTCCCAGTTATTGACCTCAACGTTCTCATTTTTGATGTTCTCAGTATCCTCTTGGTTTCTGCTGTGTCACATCTTTTTTCTATCGCGTACGTCATGATCAGTCTTACACATGATTTGTGTATGCGTACTTTCCCTACCAGTCTCATATCTTTGTTTCTCCAGATGACATCCCTCAGACATCCTGACACGTAATTGGACCAATTAAACACCAATTAAAATAAACAATATTTTAAATCTAAGACTTTTCGTCAAAAAAACTGCTTTCTGCTTACATCCTGAATCTCCGGCTTTAACAAATTATATGTAAGCACGGAGACGACGAATATAGAAGAAAGCAGAAAGGACAACGGTCACTTATCTACTCTCTTTTCATCTAGGAAAATGCCGAAAGACAGTTTCGGGTACTCAAAAATCTGAGTAAAGAAGAACAAGGGGGGAAGGCAGTTTTTGTTTCTATTTTATTCAGGGTTGGACCACCATCTCCAGATAGCTATTTCTGCATATAAACTAAATACATTTATAAGATTAGCAGAAGAACAACAAGGTTTTAGGTCGGGAAGATCGTGCACCGACGATATATTTATAATGAGGCAGGTTCAAGAAAGAGGAAACAAACAAAATTGCGACAGATACCGTGGAATAGCAGTTACTAGTACCATTAGTAAAATCTATGAGAAAATGATCTAAAATATTATAAAAAATATCAGGAAATTCGATGACACACACACACAATGTTTCCAAAGGTTTCGTAGTAGACAAAGGACTGAAGCAGGGATGCTGCCTATCGCCGACACTTTTCAAAATATATCTGGAACAAGCATTGAAACTTTGGAAGCGGAAGTGCAGCGGCCTGGGTATACAATTAAATAATAACAACCTGTACACTCTATGTTTTGCTGATGATCAAATTGTGATTGCTAACGAATATGACGATCTGGAATACATGACTCGAGAATTAATCGAAGAATACAAAAAATGGGGATTATAAGTTAACATCGATAAAACAATGTACATGAACATCGGTGGCAACGAGCAGAATCTAGTTTTAAACGACGGAAAACACATTAAGTACAACAATAAATATTCTTATTTAGGAGTAGAAATCACGGACGACGGCAAATCAGATCAGGCTATAAAAAACGAAACATTCAAGGTAGAAGGGCCATATCGCAACTAAATAGTATTATTTGGGATCAAAATATATAAAAAAAATAAACATCGAATATACAACACTATTATAAAGAGCATTGTAATGTATGGAAGTGACGTGTGGCAGTTAAAGACAACTACTGAAAGAACACTATAAACCACGGAGATGGATTACTGGAGACGTGCCGCAGAAAAATCAAAACTCGAAAGAATCAATAGCCAACGTATACGAGAGATTATGGGAGTCACACATACGATTGTCGAAGATATAAGAGTACAACAATTAAAGTGGTATGGACATGTGCAGAGAATGCCAGAACACCGTCTGCCCAAACAGATTCTAGATTGGTCACCACATGGAAAAAGAAAAAGAGGCCGACCCAGAAAGAGCTGGAGAGAAGGAATAGACAGAGAGATCCGAGAGAGAGGTTTAGACGAAGACCTTTGGGAAGATAGAGACGTCGGAGGACGTTTTAAACCGATTATATATATAGGTTCAAGAGAAATCGTTACAATACAACAAGCCGGCATATTAATGTTTCTTCGACCTTTAAAAGGCATTTGACAGGATAAAATTAAAGACATTATCCATTTATTGTACGCAAGAGAGGTACCTCTAGGAATAATTAACACGATCGAAAACATCTACCAGAACAACACAATATGAGTAAAAGTAGATGAAGAACTAACTGACCCAATTGAAGCTGGAATGGGATAAGACATGGCGACTCCCTGAGTCCTCTATTGTTCAACCTGATCGTGGATGAAATAATAAAAAAAGTAAGAACAAAAAAAGGATACCAAATGGGAGAAAAACAACTTAAAATAATCTGTTACGTAGACGACGCAATACTAATCTCTCAAAGTGAAGATGATTTACAACGTATACTGCACCAATTTAATATAACTGCTAGAAAATTTATCATCTTAATTTCCCCAAAAAAAGACTAAATGCATGGTTATAACAGCAAATCTAATAAGGTGGAAATTAGATCTGGGGGGCAGATAATAGAAAAAGTCATGGAGTTTAAATATCTAGGTAGACTGAAATAACTGAAGTAGAAGATCAGATGAATAAAGCAAACAGAGCCGCAGGTTGCCTGAATGACACAATATGGAGAAATAAAAATATCGGAAAAGGAAAAGAAGCGAAAGGCAGAATTTACAAAACAGTCATCAGGTCAATAACATAACATACGCGGCAGAAACACGACCTGATATAAAAAGGACAGATATACGACAAAGATGCAAGGTGGACAACATTAAAAACTGGGTGAAAAACAGAAGAGTAGAATGAAACGAATACATAAACCGAATGACAATAAACAGAGTAGTAAGGACGACAAGAGACAGTTCCCCAATAGGAAGACGATCAGTGGGAAGGCCACGAAAACGATGGAATGGCAACTTACTGGAGGCACATTGAAAAACAAACAGAGTCATGTCTACACAAATTGAAAAAGAACAAGAAGAAGTGTTTTGATTGTTAATAATTATGTTCGTCCACACGATTTTTAAGCCGCGCCGCACTGCGCATTATACGGTACATATTTGTACGTACTTACGCCAAAAATTCCCAAAAAATACTTTTTTAAATTTATTAAAAAAATGTTTTAGTGTATGTATTATTATTATATCTACTTTTTTCTAATAACTTAGTTATTTATTAAATTAATTATTGCCAATGTACTGATCAAATACCGCCGATCATCACAATAAAATTAATGTATTGTTATTTTCTTTTTTAATGTGAGCGATATACTACTATTCAATAGATATTTATCTATTGAATATACCTATCTATATATCTATTATATTTGTATCAATTGTAAATAAAACTTTAATTATACATAATATAATACTAGACATTTATTAAAATTTGGTAATTTATTATTAACATTGTTTTAAATAACAATTAATTTATTTTGTATTGATCACATTTTTAAAAAGAGGAAATAACAATACGCCTATTATATTGCGATTACTCGCTTATTTAATTAGCAATTGTCAATAATTAAATTAATAAATAAATATATTATTAAAAAACGCGTATGCTGCGCGCCGCGACGGCCTAAAAAATCAAGTGGACTTTAGAGAAAAATGACAGGAAATCTTTTTTATTAAAAATGGCCCAAAAAACCTAAAATAATATTCAAAGCAGAAAAAGACGAGTCTTAGAATTTGTATAACAATTTTGTTTAAACAATTTCTGAAAAAAAAAATTCGTCCGGCATCCTTCTGATTTGTTTAAAGAGGACATTTTTGACCAGGAAAATCGGCAAAGAAACCGAATCAGAAACATTTTTCCTATGGAAGCGGCCTGCCAAACTGGACTAAATGTATAATGATATTAATAATAATATTTACGAGGAGTGCCAAGTAGAAAAGTCATTAGGAGAGCTGAAGAAATAATGCGGAGTACTGCAAGACACTCGAGATACGATCCAGAAAATAACACAGCCCAACAGTGTCTAGATACATTAAAACAAAAACTCTCCGTCTATTCAGGGCGACTAAGGAGGTACAAAGTTTGTAACAACTGAAAATGTGACAATGCACTTTTTGAAAATTCCGAGAAGGCGTACTACCGAAAACTCAATTCCACCGTAGAAAGTGTCGACAAGTCTTACCCAAGCCAAGAAGAAATTCATGAGTTTTGGGGAAATCAACTTTCCACACCAGCTACTTTTAACAACAATGCTGGCTGGATAGAAGATACGACGCACAACAACTGTCACCACTACGTTACTGCTAACTACGAACCATTCACGACTGAATATGTCTCAAATGTAATCAAAGAGCTTTATAACAGGAAATCTCCTGGACCAGATGGAGTTCAGAAATTTTGGCTTAAAAAGTTTTGGAGTATTCATGAGTGCTTATTAACATTAATTAATCATGTTATTTCTAATCCGCAGGAAATATCATCATTTCTAACTCATGGAACCACTTATTTAATACCAAAGGATCAAAATAACACCCAAGATCCAGCCAAGTACCGCCCAATTACTTGTCTTCCGACTTTGTATAAATTGGTTACATCCTGTGTAACCCGACGTATCAACCAACACTGTGCTCTAAACAATAGCATAGAGCCTCAACAGAAAGGATGCGCTAAGGGTTCCATGGGTTGCAGAGAACAACTTTTCATCGACTCAGTCATTTCTAACCAGGCATTCACCAAAAAAAGGAACCTTTTTACTGCCTTTATTGACTACAAAAACGCCTTTGATTCAGTGCCGCATGAATGGCTTATAGATATATTGAGAATATACAAAGTCGATGATAACATAGTGACCTTTTTAAGGCATATAATGACAGATCAGAAGGCTAAAATTCACCTCCAAATACCTGGTGAAAACAAGATCAAAACGGAAAATATCTAAATCAACCGGTGTCTGTTTCAAGGAGACTCGTTGAGTCCATTGTGGTTCTGTTTAGCTTTGAACCCCCTTTCTTATCTATTAAACTCCACTGACCCGAGTTTTAGCATTAAAATCAATAATACTGTGGTAGCGAAGCTCAATCATCTGTTGTATATGGATGATTTGAAACTAATGGCTTCCACTCGAGAACACCTACAATAGATGCTAAAAACTGTAGAAACATTCTCCAATGATATTAGTATGCAGTTCGGCCTAGACAAGTGCCGTGTTTTGAATATAGTCAGAGGAAAGCTACAGCCCGGTGGATTCGATCTGCAAAATGGCCAGAACATCGAGACCATGGGCGAAAACGGTATGTACAAATATCTTGGAGTAAAGCAGGCTCCGAAAATTGACTATAAGCAAATGCAAACAGAGATAACTACTGAGTTTATACGAAGGGTAAAACAGCTGCTTCGTTCACAGCTTAACAGTAAAAATTTGTTTAAGGCACTAAACACCTATGCCTGTTCCGCGCTTAGCTATTCATTTGGTATTGTTAAGTGGACAAAAACAGATATAGAAAATCTTCAGCGAAAAGTACGAACACACCTCACAAAGGCGCAAAAACACGCAGAGGCCCTAAAAGTGCAGTAGAAAGAACGACACTACCGCGGTATTTAGGAGGAAGAGGACTTATAGATATAGGTGAGCAATTAGATAAACAAATTGCTAATTTAAGAACTTATTTTCAGATGCAAGCTGATACATCTACTCTACACCGCGCTATCTGCGCAGTAGATGACACAACATCGATCAAGCTGAGGAAACCAGAAATGCGCCTAAACCACCTCACTAAGGAGGAAAAAATGAGCAAGTGGATGGGTAAACCTCTGCACGGGCGACATCCCAATGAGGTCAACCAAGACTATGTTGGTTGACATCAGGAAAGATGTTCCCTGAAACGAAGGGTTCATTACTGGCCATTCAGGATCAGGTTATACCAACCAGAAATTACATGAAATATATCGTCAAAGGCACTCAGGTTCAAAACGACAGATGCCGATATGGCTGTCAAGCCCAAGAAACCATCCAACATCTTACAGGGGGCTGCCAGGCATTTGCTGCAACTGAATACAAGGAACGGCATGACGCAGTGGGAAAAATCCTTCATCAAGAGATAGCGATTAAGCTGGGACTTCTCCAAACGGACCATCTTCCATATTGTCAATACCTCCCTGAGGGTATGCTTGAGGATGGCAACTACAAGCTATACTGGGACCGCACTGTGCTCACAGACCAAACAGTGGCACATAGACCAGATCTCGTACTAGTTAATAAATTAACAAGACAAACAACACTAATTGATGTGGCGATACCTAACAACAATAATCTACGTAGTAAATTTACTGAAAAGATCGCCAAGTACAGAGATCTGGAAATTCAAATACGAAGACAATGGAGAATGCAAAGTACCCAGACGATACCTATTATTATGTCTACTACTGGAGTCATTCCGAAGAACCTCCTCGAAAGCATAAAAAAGCTGGGTCTAAATGAACATCTTTACAAAACCATGCAGAAAGCTGTACTACTCGCAACGGCCAGATGTGTACGAAGATTTTTGGGAGATACACCTGCATACCAAGTCATCTAGGGCTCGATAACACGGAAAGGGTCCCACCAGAGCTCAATCCTTATGATACCGTAGGTATCTGGGATGAGTCAATTTTCCCCTTAGAGGGAGTGTGAGCCGTATGGCTAAATCTGGTTAATAAAAAATTATTATTATTATTACTTTACTATTTACTGATAAATAATTAACAAAGGAACTCAATAAAGTTTTCCTAGGTCTAATTTTTTGCTACGAAAGTATTTTAAACCAACATACCCTTCGAGATAAATACCCCGGGGTTGCTAACTGAATTTCTTTTTTGATGATAATCAAATTAATTTTATGAAACTAGAAGGTCGCCATTATAATCGAGAATTATATTCGTAGACTCTTTGCTTATGCTCTAAGGAGTTTTATGCTTAAATTTTGAAAAATGAAACATACCGTCCGGTCTTATTTCAAAGATTGAAAACATAGAAACAACAGATAGGCCAGAATTAACAACAAACTAATAGAGTATATACTGGTCGAGAGAGGCAAATGTCGAAAATCATTGAGCCATTTGGCCTTTAACCTCATTATAGACGAAATTAGGAAGCAGATTAGAAATAGAGATATAGGTTATAAAATGAGCAAATAAATTATCTCTATTGTGCTTCCAGTCCTGACTGACGGCGCCGAAACACTATCGTGAACTCATGCCACAGCAGCTAAACTTAGAGTGGCTTAACGAAGAATGGAACGGTCACTCCTTGGACTGACTCTCAGAGACAGACAACGTCAGAAGGGTCGCTGAGAATTGGCTGCAGTAAGCTCAAGTTCGACAGAATTGGACGAAATTAGGAGAGCCCTATGTTCAACTTTAGGCACAGAAGGCTGGATGATGATGACGAGGAAATGCTATGCGTATGATGCCGTATTAATTATTAATAATAATATTAGAACAAAACAAAAAGAATAGTAAGTTCCAAAAATACAATGTTCCAAAAATCCACATAGTGAAGGATGTCCAAAGTATTAGTACTTTGTAACACCTACTAATAAACGCAAGAAAAATATTACTATAACCCATTCCTCGCTAGACAAAACTACTCGTAAAGTAAAAAGCTGTAGAAAACCGACCTCAGAGTAATCACGGGTTTTTTGTTAGTCCTTACTCACTCAGATATACCTGTAAAATGGGCAAGGTAAACAAAAAATAGTTAAATGCTGCGAAAATGTAGAAGAAATGGCTCAACATATTGTCTAGGACCTTTGTTCGCCAACACCATAAGTGTCTGGTACAGGTCTCTTTAGAGCCTGACCAAGTAGTAATTATCTTTCATAATCGGATAATAGGATTCTTTAGTAGCTTAGCTCTGCTGGACTTATGGATAAATGCAGAGCATACACAAAAAATCTTAGGACAGAATTGATAACGCAATATAAGTTTCAGACAAGTTACAGTGTATAAACGAATGGACACTAAATAGAAAAAAGAATGGAATCACCACATAATAAGCAGAACGGGGGAGACACATGTGGTCAAAATAGCAAGATGTATACCAAGGTATTCTACCAAGTGGTAGAAGTATCGGCCGACCGCGCAAAAGATGGGGTGACAACCTTCCATAGAGGTGTCAATCCGCCAATGAACAAGCAGAATTGCTTATAAAGAGGAAGAAGATATTTTGTCACAAAAATTTCAGAGAATAAATCATATTTTGCATAGATATGAGAATAATTCCCTGCTAACGGCTTTCCTGTTCAATTCTAGATATTTATCTAATTCATGGGTTTCTACAGCTTTAGTGTTCTATATTTTATTCGTTTTAGTCTTTATTTTGTATTCTTATATACTATAGTATATACTATAGACACTGCTAGAACAAGGAAAAATGGAAGAATTAGCGACAAAGCTGAAACAATACAATATAGATATTGCAGGAATTCAGGAAACCAGGTGGGGGGGGGACATGGAAAAATAGAAAAAAGAAAATTATACAGTATGGTATGCTGGAGAAGAAAAACAAGGATATGGAGGAACTGCTTTTATGGTGTTAGGGGAAATGAGGCATAAAGTTATGGAATTTAAACCCATAAGTCAAAGATTATCATACATATGAGTAAACACCAAACCGAGCAAGCTGTCCATAATAAATGTCTATGCACCCACAGAAAATAGTGATGACTTAATAAAACAACAGTTCTATGAAACACTAGAAAAAAATGCCGAAAAAATCCCGGGAGAAGATATATTAATTATTATAGGCGATTTCAACGCACAAATAGGTAAACGAAAATGCTTTAGGGAGGTTGCAGGGGAAAACTCATTACATAGCACAACAAACAATAATGGAGAAAGACCATGTAATTTAGCAGCGGCATTAAACATGGACATAAGTAGCACGAGATACAAACACAGAAACATACATAAGATAACATGGATGAGACCAGGCACTCTGGAGGGGAATCAAATAGACCATGTACTTATTAAAAAGTCACACAAACAGTCGATAAATGACGTGAGATCTCACAGAGGGACCAACATCGATTCGGACCATATGCTAGTGATTGCAAAATGTAAAATAAAAACAACAAAGAATGAAAGACGAAAAGTACAGGGAAGATGGGAAGCAGATAAATTGAAAGATAAAGAAGTAAAAAGAAGATTTGTAAAAGAAGTAAATGCATAGATGCAGTTCAAGGAGAAACAAGAAATGGAGGAGCAGTGGAAAAAAATCAAACAAGGAATAAACAAAGCAGCAGAGAAGGTGGTTGGAACAATGCAAAAAGAAAGAAGAAACAATTGGTTTGACGAAGAGTGCAAACTAGCAGTGGACGAAAAGAATAAAACAAGACTGAAATGGCTAAGCACAGGCAAAGAAGAGGAACGAGAAAAATACCAAGATAAAAAAAAAAGACAAAGAAATTGTTTAAATCAAAGAAAAATAAGAAAGTAGACGAAATTATGAACGAGATCGAAACAGAAAATAAGAGACACAATTCAAAACCACTGTACCAATACTTAAAGCTAGGTAGTAGAAAACGGACAGCTAATGTAGCCATAGAAGCAGAAACATGGCAGAAGTATTTTGAAGAAATGTATCAAGAAACGGATATAGAAGAAGAAAGAGAAACAATAATGAACCCGGAACAAGGCGAAGAAGAAAAATTGACCTATACAGAAGTAAAAGATAAAATATGCAAACTGAAAAACGGGTAAACAGCGGGAGACGACGGAATATGCGCAGAACTTATAAAATACGGGGGTGAGGCAATATACAGAAAGATTTATGAACTAATACAGAATATCTGGAATAAGGAAACAATGCCCGAAGAATGGAAGAAAGGAATTATTGTGACAATCCCAAAACAAGGAGACCACAGGATATGTAAAAACTACCGAGTAATTAATTTACTGAATGTAGCATAATATAAAGTAATGACTGGTATAATTAGAGACAGACTAGGAGCATAGGAGACTACCAGTACGGTTTCAGAAAAGGAAGATCCACGATAGATGCTATCCATACACTAAAACAAGCGATAGAGAAAACATACGAGTACGACGGAGAAGCACATATATTTTTCCTAGACTTTAAACAGGCTTTTGACAAACTAAGTAGAAGAAAAATGATCCAAGACTTACAAGAGAGCAAAATACCAAATAAAATTATAAGAATGATAGAAATGACAATGCGAGATTCCCAAGCAACAATAGAAACCGGAAGAGAGAGAACAGAAATAATAAAAATAAAAAATGGAGTAAGACAAGGAGATGCGCTCTCAACGGTATTATTTATTCTATCATTAGACAAGATAATAAAAAAGTTGTCAAACGCAGGAACTATAAATAAAAATACAGTACAAATAATTGGATATGCGGACGATATAACCATAGTAGCAACAGATAAAAGGGCATTAAAGAAAACCTTCCAAGAAATAGAAAACGAATCCAAACTGAGAGGACTGGAAATAAATGAAAATAAAACAAAATACATGAATGTAAGTAAAAAAAAAGAAGACGCAACTGACAGAAATGACAATAGACGCACACAGCTTCGAAGAGGTTGAAACGTTCAAATATTTGGGAGTATTAGTCAACAGAAGAAATGAAAGTGTAGATATGAAAAGAAGAATTCAAGCAGGAAACAAAGCATTCTACAGAAATAAAAAAATTTTCAAAGATAAGAAGATAAGCCGAAATACAAAAATGAAAATCTACAAAACGACCATAAGACCAATAGTGCTATATGCTTTGGAGACATTCACATTAACAGCAAGAGAAGAAGAGCAGCTGAAAATTTTTGAGAAAAAATTATGAGAAAAATTCTGGGACCAAAGAGGGAAAACGAAGAGGATACAAGGCAATGGATGAACCACGAAATACAAGAATGGATGGGTCAAGAGAACATAGTTAGAGCAATAAAAGCACAGAGAATTAGATGGTATGGACACCTAATGAGAAGACAGCAGAACAATCCGTTAAGAGTTATAACCGAATGGATACCACCAGGTACAAGAACCAGAGGCAGGCCTAAACTCAGATGGAGACAACAAGTGGAAGAAGACTTAAGAAATATGGAAATTAGAAATATAGGAAGGAAAATCAAAGGGAGAGAAGAATGGAGAAAGGTAGTGGAAACAGCGAAGTCACACCAGCAACTGTAAAACCAAGCTCAGAATGCGTTTCTCTCATGGTCTATTATTTCAAAGTCATTAAACTACTGCAGGCTATTATTTTCAAGGAAACTATGTATAAAAATTTCTATATTTTGGTAAGTTTTACACATATATTTACGCATTCCTTTCTGGATATTTACAATGTTTTTATTTCTGGACGACAATCGTCAAATCCCACCATTTTTGATCGTTATTCTGTAATTTTCTTGATCTTATTTTTATCTAAATCGTTCGTTTTTTAAAATTTATCCTGATATAATTTATGTTCTGCAGTTTTAGAATTAACCAGGTATTTTTGAATTTGTCTTAACATTATTTTGGCATAAACTTGACATAACAATATTTCCTGTTTTTAGCCGGTCCTGATCAATAGACACAAAGGATCCTGGCACGCGCTTTTAAGACCCTCAGGATCGTCCTTTAGATGACCGCTAACACCTCATCGGCAAAGATTTCTGAAAAACATCTCTGATGATTTATGTAATCACCTTTAAAGAAGTCTTTTGCTGGATGATGATTAAAAGTAAAACTTTTAGTTACAATAAAGTGGACAATAAAGAAGTTTGGTGGAGACTTTGAAGAACTTGTGCAATGAGAGAAACATAAAGTATATATTTGATTATATGTATTAATAAAAGTGATAAATAGTGTAAAGTAAATTAATTTTAACACAATTATAGGCTATTGATTATGTTCAAATTAAAAGAGCTAAAAGGAACTACAACGTTAACGAATTTTACTGTCGCATGTGGTCAATGGACATCTAAATTTGAAAAAACCGCGGAGTGCTACCATTTAAATGGGTGCGTTTTTGAGAAAGGGGTGAATTAGTCCCTAGGCACAGGGCGAATTAGGGTGAGGTCTATGTACTTTTGGTACAAACACGTCTACAGGAAAATTGTTCCAGGGTAAATTTACTATCGAAATATCACATTATAAAGTTAAGAATAATTTATTTTACAAAAATATATTCAAAAGAAAAGCAAGAAAAAATCACGAAAGATAGCAATTTTGTTTTTTGCCCCATAACTTTTTCCAAAGGGATATAAGTATAGGCATTGCTTCAGTGAAAAATAACTTCCATCCTTTCTCTTTCAAATGCCGTTAGGTAGAAATCTCTAGGATTTACAGTTTCCGAAATAGTATTTTTCAAAGTTCGCCGCTCACAGCATTTTGGGCCATTTTTCCCATTTTTTCGCAAACATTGTTCTGTAACTTTTTTATACGAATCTCTAGGTATAGACAATGGTACATTTAGTAAAAATAGAAGTCAATTGCCTTTGAATTGGTCTATTGTATAAGGCTGTACGACTATTATTAAGCAAGTTATGCTTTTTCAAGATTTTATACTTTTAATGATTTTTGATATTTTTTATGATTATTTTTTAACTTTCTCATTTTGACTTTTTTTCTCGTACATTTAGTTCTATACATTGTGCAATAAAAAAGCTTATTTTCTTTACTTTAAAACGGTGTATTGCAAAAAATTCTAGGACTCTTTTTAAACAAGATATCCATAGGATATCCAAGGGTATCCGAAATTTGAGAAAAATTAAAATTTTTATTTTTCCAATTAGAAAGACATAATTGCATATTGTAACATAATTTTTAATTCCAAATAACTTTTCTTAATAACACTTTTCGATATTGTGAAATATAAAGGTACTTTACTCTTGTGCGAAATTCATATTTTTTAACATACCTCGTACACTATTGATAAAATTTTATATCTGATGATTGCATCTTAGGTTTTAGACTATGCAGAGCATTTTATAAAAAAATAATTTTTTTATAAAGTTAACAATAAAACAGTTCCATATGGTTCCAACTTAGTGGGACCTATTGCATGACATGTGTATATGTCACACTTTGAAAAAGCATATCTTGTTTAAAAATAGTCTCAGTATTTTCTACATTACACCATTTTAAAATAAAGAAAATAAGCTTTCTTTTTTATTGCACAATGTATATACCTAAATATACAATAAAAGTTATATTAAGAAATTTAAAAATAATCGTAAAATATATCAAAAATCATTAAAATAAAAAAACTTTAAAAAACCATATCTTGCTTAAAAATAGTCAAACAGCCTTCTACAATAGACCATTTTAAAGGTAATTGACTTTTCTTCCTACTAAATGTAACATTGCATATACCTAAAAAAAAGTTACAGAACAATGTTTGCGAATTAACAAGGAAAATGTCCCAAAATCGCCGTGAGTGGCGAACTTTGAAAAATCACATTGTGGAAGCTATAAATCACAGAGACTTCTACTAAACGTCATTTTATATAGGAAGGATGGAAGTTTGTTTCCTGTGAAGCAGTGCCTACACCTATATCCCCGTGCAAAAAAGTTACGGGACAAAAATCAAAATTGCTATCTTTCGTGTTTTTTCCTTGCTTTTCATTTGAATATATTTTTGTAAATAAAAATATTTTTGACTTTAAGATGTGATATTTCTATAGTAAATTTAACCTGAAACAATTTTCCTGCAGACGTGTTTGTACCAATAGTGCATAGAACTCACCCTAATTCGCCCTGTGCCTAGAGACTAATTCACCCCTTTCTCAAAAACGCACCCCTTTAAATGGCAGCACTCCGCGTTTTGTTAATATGTAGAGGTCCATCGACTATATGAAACAATAAAACTCCGTTAACGTTGTAGTTCCTTTCTAAAATACATAAGCAATAGCCTATTATAGAGAAAACATTCAGGAAATGTTTAAGGGAAAACACAATAAAATCGGCATATGTAAAAAAATACCTCTTCTTCTTCTTTCTCAGAATTCTTAGTGCCCTTCAGGGCGTCGGATGTCGGGTTCCGCCTTTTATCCATTTCTTCCAATCGCTTCTATTGGTGGCCAGGTTCTTCATATCCCTCATACTCATGTGTCTCCTTTCACCTATATCCTGGATCTGATCCATCCATATCTTCCTCGGCCTTCTCTTTTTTCTTTTGTTTCCCCTTTTCGCTTCATGTATCTTCTTTGTAAGTCGTTTTTGCTGCATTCGTTGTATGTGTCCAAACCAGCTTAATTGTTTGTTTTCGATCCTCCTCATTATCGGTTCTTGTTCCAGCTCTCTTCTTATATCCTCATTTCTGAATCTATCAAACTTCGTAACGCCAGCTATTCTTCTCATGTATTTCATCTCGGTCGCGTTTATCATTGATTCATGTTTCTTTTGCACAATCCATGTTTACGCCCCTTATGTCATTATCGGATTTACTATGCTGTTATATACTCTGAGTTTAGTATTGTTGTTTATTTCTGACTTTCCAAAAATTGTATTATTTAAAGAGTAATACACGTTAGTTGCCTTCTTCAGTTTATTACTTATTGCCAAAAGTCCGTTTTTCCTTCATCTGTTAGTAAAAAAATACAAATTTAGAAAATCCCAGCTCTAGCGAAGTGACATATGGAATCCTTTTTTACAAGGCCAAGCAGATCACGTCTTGTTGACGATGGAACCTCCCTGACTAGCAAACTATCCAAACACCCCGCTCCAATCGCATGCAATGACGTTGGGAAGGCTTACTCCCCAACTGGTTACTGTTACTGGTTTTATATTGCTTTATCTGGAAAATGGCGAATATGAAATAGGTCTGGATCCCGCGTACCAAAAAAAAGTTGATTAATAGCAAGCTGAAAATTTGTTAATAGCTTAAGGGTGTCTAGTCGGACAAACTTTGATATATGGGGAACAGGGGAAGTTTTAATTGTGGAACAGGTTAAAAATTTGGAACGTCAGACTACGAAAACGTCAGATGTATTTTGTCGGACAGAACTTCCAATTATAGGTCTGGATCCCCCGTATGAAAAAAAAGTTGATTAATAGCAAGCTGAAAATTTGTTAATAGCTTAAGGGTGTCCAGTCGGATAAACTTTGATATATGGGAACACTGGAACAGGGGCAGTTTTAATTGTGGAACAGGTTAAAAATTTGGAACGGTCACACCACGAAAACGGCATATTTATTTTGTCCGACAAAACAGACTTAAACTCTTCGAACAGAGATTAAACTCTCATGCAAAAATCAGAGTGCTATTTATCACCAAATGGGCGTTTTAATGAGTGAAACATGTAGAATATGTCAAATGACAGGAATTATGACAGGTGACAAATAGCAGTCTGATTTTTGCATGAGAGTTAAATCTCTGTTCGGAGAGTTTAAGTCTGTTCTGTCGGACAAAATAAATGTGCCGTTTTCGTGGTGTGACAGTTCCAAATTTTTAACCTGTTCCACAATTAAAACTGCCCCTGTTCCAGTGTTCCCATATATCAAAGTTTATCCGACTAGACACCCTTAAGCTATTAACAAATTTTGAGCTTGCTATTAATCAACATTTTTTTCATACGCGGGATACAGACCTATTAATTTGTTACCCTCTCGTTAAACTCTCATGCAAAAATTAGACTGAAATTTATCACCAACTGGGCATTGTAGCCCAAATGGATGATAAAGACCGACGTATAATACAAAATTTATACTGGAACCAATCAGCCACAATAAGAACGAATCTTGGAGGTGAACGCCTAAACAACATCCGCTATGCAGACGACACCGTTATTTTTGCAGACAGTTTGAACAGTTTACAGCAACTAATAAACAAAGTAAATGAAGTAAGCGAAACTTACTTACCCAACTACTTATCAATAATACACCAGTGGACCGAGTAAAACAGTATAACTATCTTGGAACAATAGTAAACGAACAGTGGGATCGCTCACCAAAAATGAAATGTAGAATAAAATGTAGAAGGCTAGGAGTGCATTCAATAACATGGTCAAACTCTTTAAAAGCCACAAGCTTGATCTGGAGATAAAAATAAGGCTCCATCGATGTTATATCTTCTCAATATTGTATTACAGAGTTGAATACTGAACACTCACTGAAGCAATGGAGAAAAAATTTGAAGCCTTCGAGATATGGCTATACAGACGAATCCTAAGGATATCATGGACGGACAAGATAACCAACAAGACTGTATTACGAAGAGTGGGCAAAGAAAGAGAGGTGATGTATACCATTAAAATGAGAAAGTTAGAATATCTCGGACACATAATGAGAAACGGCACTAAATACAGATTACTGAGGGTAATCCTTCAAGGTAGAGTATTTGGAAAGCGAGGAATTGGGAGAAGAAGAATATCATGGTTAAAGAGCCTGAGGAAATGGTTCTCCACAACAACAAGTAATCTATTTAAAGCATCAGTTAATAAAATAATTATAACCAGAATGATCGCCAATATTCGAAACGAATAGGCACTAAAAGAAGAAGAAGGGCATTGTAATAAGTCCGACACGTAGAACATGTCAAATAACAGGAATTACGTTGGTGATAAATAGCAGTCAGGTTTTGCATGAGAGTTTAATGAAAGGGCAACAAATCAATTGGAAGTTCTGTCCGACAAAATACATCAAAATACAACAGTGTTCTCATATATCAAAGTTTGTCCGACTAGACACCGTTAAGTTATTAACAAATTTTCAGCTTGCTATTTATCAACTTTTTTTCTTACGCGGGATCCAGACCTAAAAGGTTATGCTGAGATACAGCGGCTTAATTTTAGGTGTATAAATGTAGTGATACATCGCATCATATAATATAATACGTTGATAAAAGCCACATTGATGTACGATTCTGAAACGTGGACGATTAAAGAACATCTATAGAGAAAACTAGAGGCTACCGAGATGGACGCACTAAGACGATCAAACAGAACATCAAAATTGGAGAGGATCCGAAATGAAATAATAAGAGAAAGAATGGCTGTAACAAAAACAATTACTGACTGCATAGAGGAAAAACAATTAACCTAATACGGGCACGTTCAAAGGATGGGCGAGTAAAGACTCCCTAAAAATACAATGAGATGGGTACCAAGAGAAAAACGAAAAGGAGGAAAACCGATTGGTGGTATACGAAGATCTACGAGTGAAAGAGGATTATCCGATTAAGACTGGAACAACCGAGGAAACTGGCGCTTATGGCTTGATTACACGTAACGAGTACAATGGCAAGACAGCAAACTGTTACTAGGCCGAGAGAGTGGTGAGGGCGAGAGATGGTTTATACGTATTTGGCAATCTTTGAATTTGGAGGCGAGTGAGTCAGTTCAGTTTCGATTCATAAAAACAAGAAGTAGTGCACTTATGGATCGTAAAGTTAACATTAATAGAAAAATATCAAACGGCTTATACCACTACTTATACGAGAATTGACGGATGTATTATGAGCAGGAGATAAGCGTCTTTGACTAGACAATGGATTTTAAGAAGACCAAATCTCGGTGCTCCCGATTTCTTCGATTTATTGATTTTTTTATTTCTTTGCTATATGCCGAATTTAAATTTTTTATTTTATTTTTGACTTTTTGAGTTTTAAAACCAACAATATTTCTTCTACAATCGATACATAACCTGAATCACGTTTTTGTTTATTTTTATACTTAGTCCAGAGAAATAAGATTTTTCTCGTTACAACGCCCCCTACAGGCCGAAACCAAATTTTTTGAGTAGTATGGACATCTATATTATTAACCTATATGTTTCCTGCAGCCGATTTTGATGATATACATAGTTATAAACAAATGAAGGTCAAGAAACGGTAAATTATCGCTTTTTTCGTCTATTGCCAAAAAGTTAAGCAATTTAAACAAATTTGAGAGTAAGAAACTCATAAATCGTATCAAAAACTTCAATATGGCGTTCGCTGAATATGTCCATCCTTATAGGTTGCTTAAAAAATTGCAAAATAAATCATAAATTTTGAGTTTTTATAAATATTTATAACTTAGGTAAAAATTAACTTAGAATATTCTTATTACACGGAATGCCGAGCCTTCTTGTACTTAAATTAAATTTTAAATTTCAAAGCAATTGGTCAAATAGTTTAAAAGTTATTTAATTTGTTTATCCCAAGTTCATTTTTTTTGCAACACTATAAGTCAGAAAATTATGAGGTTACAATAATACTTCGGACAGTTTATGAAAGATGAACATTTATACTATTACCTTAATTAAAAATAAATGACAAAAATAATTTTAAACAGTGTAAAACTATTTGCAATAACATGTCGATTTTTTGCTTACTTATAAACAATTAGAATAACTTTTTAACCGTTGCCCGTAGAAAAATTATTTTTTCATATTTAGAAAGACTGAATTTTTATACACATTTAGAAAGAAAAACAACTGTCCTAGGGCAATTAGGGACAAAGTTAGCCCCCCCATTTTTTTAATTCACATGTTTTTGAAAAATTATTTTGCAATATGTATAATTATTTTTTGTCATTTTTTTTAAATTAAATTATTACTGTAAATTTTCTTCCTTCATAACCTATCCAAAATATTACTCTAACTTCATCATTTTCTGAGTTACAGTGTTGCAAAAAAAATTAATTTTGGATAAACAAATTAAATAACTTTTAAACTATTTAACCCATTGCTTTGAAATTTTGGGTATGATTTAAGCACCATAAGTCTCAGCATTCCGTATAATAAGAAGATTCTAAGTTCATTTTTACATCAGTTATGAATATTTATAAAAACTCAAAATTTACGAATTATTATGCAATTTTATAAGCAACCAATATGGATAGACATATTCAGCGAACGCCATGTTGAAGTTATTTATACAGTTTATGAGTTTATTACTCTCAAATTTGTTTAAAATGCCCAATTTTTTAGTAATAGACGAAAAAGCAAAAATTTACCGTTTTTTGATCTTCATTTGTTTATAACTATGTATATCATCAAAATCGGCTGCAGGAAACATATAGGTTATTATTATAGATGACGATACTACTCGAAAAATTTGGTTCGACCTGGAGGGGGTTGTATCACCAACAGAATATTTTTTTTCCTTATTTTTTTGAACTAACTCCGAACGTTTACGATTTCGTAAGCATTTCGAACAAAGAAAGATTTTGCTAATAAAAGTGTTATTTCAAAGGATAGAGTAGGTGTTTTTTTTGCAATAAACAAATTTATTTATTTATATCGAAATGTAATAAAAATTAAAATGTATCAATCATTATAAAAGGTCATTGGAATGCCCAATCAGAGCAAATTATCCGCTGTCCTGCACGTAGCACCAATAATTAATGTTTATTTAAAAACAATCCTGACGCCGTGGTGTTAATCGATTTTAATTTTTAAAAATTGCAAATGAAAGGTACAGTACACTTCTATATGCAAAAAATTTTCAATTTTCAACTTGCTATCTGCTTTATTTTCAGTCCTGTAACATTTTGAAAAAATGAATTTTTTTTACGAAAGCCGGATTACAAAATTTATTTTGCAAAATCTATTGAACTGATCTTAATGAAATTTACAGTATTGTTTTACTGTATCATAAAGTTTTTCAGGATGAAATATGAAGGTCCTAACTGTAGCATAAATGGTTGAAAAACGTAAAATACGAATACTTGTTTTTGTATGTTTTTTTTCACAATTATTGCTATTTTGCAACAAGGATGACTATTTTTTAAATTTTTAACCAATTCTATATTGTAGGAAATTTAATTACGCAACTTTTATGTTAGTACAACTTTTCTCGGAAATGAATACTTTTAAAGTTATAAACAAAAAACCAAGAAAAAAATCGAATTTTTCCTTAATTTTTGGACATTTTGATTATTTAAACAATGTTCCGGCCTTTTTTGAGAGGGAGGATAACTCAAATATAATTATTTTTATACTAATATTTTTACAGATGGGCCCTGGTCTATAACTCTCATACACTGAGGCTGAAAAACATTTGCGTCGATGTATTCACGGAAAAACTTTTAGAGAACTATTCGGTACCAAATATTTCTGGGGTTTTTTGTCCGGGATTTTTTGGGGGGATATTTTGTCCAAAAAATTTGTGGAGATTTTTTGTCCGGGAATTTCTGTGGGGATTTTTTGTCCGGGGATTATTTGTCCGGGGATTATTTGTGGGGATTATTTGTGGGGATTTTTTGTGGGGATTTTTTGTCAAGGGATTTTTTGTCCGGGAATAATTTGGGGGAATTTCTTGTCCGGGATTATTTGTCCGGGGATTTTTTGTCCTAGCTTCTTGTGGAGATGTGCGCTGCGAAGTGTCTGGCGATGTGTCTGGAGAGGTGCGTGGCAAGTTTCCTGGCGAGGTGCATGGCCATATGCTTTGCTAAGTGCGATGCATCACTCTATTTCTCAGTGGCGTACTGAGCATGGTTCTGCGGGTTCCGTAGGGCCCGAGCACCGTAGGGGCCAGCCCTAATACGCCTTTTGCTTCTTTTTTATTTTAATGGGGATATTTTGAACTACACAAGTACATACTGGGAAATGTAACTGTTTAATAAACTTTAATTCTTGTGTAGGTACTTATTAATAACAAACGAAGAATACCGTTTCCTCAAAAAATTTAAACAAAACAATTTATTAAGAAACACAGGGAACGCTTTTGTAAGGTTCTGTAGAATGGGGTATATAATGGCGTTCAAGCTAAAATTTCTACAAGATATCAAAACGCTCCTTATTTTCACTGCGCTTCAAATAGTCTTAACTTATAGGTCTGGATCCCGCGTATGAAAAAAAAGTTGATTAATAGCAAGCTGAAAATTTGTTAATAGGTTAAGGGTGTCTAGTCGGATAAACTTTGATATATGGGAACACTGAAACAGAAGCAGTTTTAATTGTGGAACAGGTTAAAAATTTGGAATGGTCAGACCACGAAAACGGCAAATTTATTTTATCCGACAGAATAGACTTAAACTCTCCGAACAGAGATTAAACTCTCATGCAAAAATCAGAGTGCTATTTATCACCTGTCATAATTCCTGTCATTTGAAATATTCTACATGTTCCACTCATTAAAATGCCCATTTGGTGATAAATAGCAGTCTGATTTTTGCATGAGAGTTTAATCTCTGTTCGGAGAGTTTAAGTCTATTTTGTCGGACAAAATAAATGTGCCGTTTTCGTGGTCTGACCGTTCCAAATTTTTAACCTGTTCCACAATTAAAACTGCCCCTGTTCCAGTGTTCCCATATATCAAAGTTTATCCGACTAGACACCTTTAAGCTATTAACAAATTTTCATAATTGATGGATTCGACCGTTACTTGATGGAAGTTCATTTTATCTCACAATAAAACACTGAAAAACGTTTGTTTTTCTATACTTCCACAAAATTTATTACAACTATGTTATTACTACAGCTGTTTCGGCAAAGTGCCTTTCTCAAGTGATATATTTTACAATGTGTTTGCCTTTTTAAGTCTTTAACTGAAGAGGTTGAGGAGTGGGGAGCTGTTTGTCTCGAGTTGGTCATTCAGAATTATATCTGTATTTTTCAATTTATTAATTTCCATTGATTCTAAAAGTGATAGCTTAAGGCCTTTATTTTGAATATGTAGAATTTGATAATAAGATGAAGATAATCATTCTTTCAATGAAGAGTTTCAAATTCTACATATTCAAAATAAAGGCCTTAATCTCTCACTTTTAGAATCAATGGAAATTAATAAATTGAAAAATACAGATATAATTCTGAATGACCAACTCGAGACAAACAGCTCCCCACTCCTCAACCTCTTCAGTTAAAGACTTAAAAAGGCAAACACATTGTAAAATATATCACTTGAGAAAGGCACTTTGCCGAAACAGCTGTAGTAATAACATAGTTGTAATAAATTTTGTGGAAGTATAGAAAAACAAACGTTTTTCAGTGTTTTATTGTGAAACAAATTTTCAGCTTGCTATTAATCAACTTTTTTTTCATACGCGGGATCCAGACCTATTAGTTTTAAATGATTCAGTCAAGAATATTGAGCATGTAAAACATTTGTATAATTTTATTGAACACATTTTTGTTTTTTTTGGAACATATTCACACGGTGGGGTTTACATCCAATGGAAAAAGTCAGCAAAACAATAAATTTAAAAAGATTAATACCCTCAAGATTAGTGTTGCCCAAATGCAAGACCAAGACGAGACTTAGACAGTCTTCCGCCAGTACACCTGGTGTTGGTCTTGGTCTTGGTATTGCGCTCCCAGTCTTGGTCTTGCAGCAAGAGTCTTGCAAGTCTCGCAGTTGCCTATTAGCCTATTACATATCTTTGAACAACGTGACAGAAATGTTCATTTTAAGCTAGAATTTCATAGCCATAGTAAAGATCAGCCAAATTAATAAATATTTAGACCAGCGGTTCTCAATTTGGGGTGCATGTACCACTGGTGGTACATATCATTATTTGCAGTGGTACACAAAACCCAAACACAGCTAAAAGCAGCACCACAATTATTATTATACTTAATTAGATTACCTAGCTAAATACCTATTTCAGTTAGTTGGTAACAAAAATAATAAAAAGTATTTTGTGGTTCATGACTCAAAAAGATTGAGAATAACTGATCTAGGCAACTGATACCGGGTGGAGTTTGAACTCATGATCTAAGTAATCCGTGCCTATGTTCTAACTAACTAAAGTTTATTAGAAACTTATATATTTTATTATATTAATACAGGCTAGAAAAGCCATATCCATGATGAACGGCATTCTATGGGACCAGACAATATCTAAAGTGAACAAACAGCTCATATACAATAATAGCATACTTAAAAGTATAATCACATATGGCAGTGAAGTTTGGCCACTGAAACAAAGAACGGAGAAAATGCTACTAGTAACAGAAATGGACTTCTGGAGAAGAGCAGCAGGCAAATCAAGAAGAGATCGGATACCAAATGAGAGAATACGAGAAATGATGGGAGTCACACATACAATAATTGATGACATAAAAGCAAAACAACTAGTATGACAGATGACAGGATCCCTAAGCAGATTTTGGCATGGACACCACAAAGGAGAAGAAAAAGAGGAAGAAATCCCTCCAGGTCTATGGTTAAACAGAGAAGAATGGCGGTTAGGAGTCGGAAGGCGTCGAAGAACGCTGTAAACCGATAATAATACATAGTAGTAGTAGTAGTGTATTTTATTATCCAATATAAGCGAATGTAATGTCCAATATAAGCGAAAATATGAGGTTATCGTTGTAATTTCAGTATTTTATAAATGCTAGAATATTCCACAGAGTGATGCTAGCTCTGTGAAAAAACACACTTTTATTGGTACACCCGGTCTACAGTGACAATAATAATTGACCTGTCTAGCAACAATATTACAGCGATATTTATAAAAATAAGACAACATATTAAAAAAATCACTTAAATCGAACAACAGGCTTAGGAAATTCAAGACATTAACAATGACCAGTTTGTAAGGTGGTGAGTAAATTTTTTGGAGAAGTGTATATCGTTAATTTCGGTATTTTATTTACACTGTTCCTTTGTCTCGTAATTATACTTTTAAATAATAGTCGCGCTGTTTCGGCAAATTTTCTGTAACCCAGTGATCTCATAGCATAGGTCATAGCACATTCAGCAAAAACAATACATAATAGTCTTACTATTCTATAATATACCGGTAGGAATAAAATAGCAGCCTGATTTTTGCATGAGAGTTTAATGAAAGGGTAACAAATCAATTGGAAGTTCTGTCGGACAAAATACATGTGACGTTTTCGTGGTCTGACCGTTCCAAATTTTTAAACTGTTCCACAATTAAAACTTCCTCTGTTCCAGTGTTCCCATATATCAAAGTTTGTCTGACTAGACACCCTTAAGCTATTAACAAATTTTCAGCTTGCTATTAATCAACTTTTTTTTTATACGCGGGATCCAGACCTATAACCCGGACAACTAATTTCAGAGAAGTCGTCTGATGGGAAGGAAAGTACAACATATTTTATTTTTACATTGTAATAATGACCTGAGTACGTGTCAAATGTGTCAAGTGTTCTTTAAATGGATATTTTGACTCGCTATGTATGTTTATGGTATTGTTCGTAGTGAACATAAGTCCAATTTTAAAAATTTTTGTTAAAAATTTTTTTTGTTTCTCATAAAGTATGTAAGAATATAGCCCAACTAATATACATACTGCCTAAAACGACCCTCAGTTCTAACTGCAAGACGCAAGAGTCTCGCAGGCTAAGTCTTGTTCTTGCTCAAGTCTTGCACGGTAAGTCTTGGTCTTGGTCTTGCTAAAATTAGGCGGTCTTGGTCTTGGTCTTGCGAAAACGCAAGAACAAGACCAAGACTGCAAGACCAAGACCGATTTTGGGCAACACTACTCAAGATGGTCTCCTAATTAGACACAATGCCTTACATGTGCTTCGATTTAATTTTATAAATATATTAAAAACAGTAACAAATTATTTTAACAGCTAAAATAAAAAAAGAAACTGATGAAGCAAAATCGCTTAAAAATTGTTTAGTAAAATTTGAAACTGATTTTTTTAATAGTATTAGATACTAATATTTTGCAATCCATAGATATTCTCTCCAAATTACTTAAAAAAAGTCGCAATATATAAGTGAAGCTGCTAAATTATTTGATATTGTTTTAAAAAATATGAAACAGTGCGTGAAATTCCAACGGAAAATGGACCTAGTTATTCCGTTGGAATTTCCCAGCTGAACAGACATGGTCGTGAATTGTAAGTTTTTGAATTCCCTCTTGTCTTCTTCGCTTCAGCATCCATCTGGCTTGTAATTTTTAGAAACCATGGAGGTGTTAGCAGGGAAATGGACCAATAAGTTTTCAATTAAAAATCTTTTATAGTCCATTGAAATGTTACATTTAGGGTTGCATTTCTTAGAGGAGTCAATTTTATTTTCTTAAAGTGTAGGGTGGTTTAGTAGAAGCTTAAGTTCAAGTTTTTGAGGTCGCCGCCCTTGTCCCCCGGCCGCCATCTTGGAAAAAGGGGTGCAAAGGGGTTTCGCGATGTATCTCCTAAACTAGTAACCATACAGAAAATTTAATTGCACCTAAAATGTAGCAAATTAAATTTTCTATAATTTTACATCCATTACTTTTTATCGTCAAGTGACCAACAAAAAAGTTATAAACAAAAATAAGAGAAAATTTTGTAAGAAGTTTCCTTTTGGAGGTTATAACTTTTTTTCCGTTCATTTTACAATAAAATAACATCATAGCGATTTTATAGAAAAATTTTTAACGAACAATCTTCGCTATAAAGTTGTTTAATTTTATTTATCTGTCTAGGTTTTACAGCGCTCCAAACTTGACCAGATTCACGAATTCTTATAGGCATACAATAAAAACAAAACCTTAGGCTTAGTTTTTAGTCCTGTCGCCAGGGGGGTACAACGGCCTCCTTTATTCAGATGGACTTACCCAAGTTTTTTTCATGTATTTTGACCCGTAGAATACGAATTTTTTGGGTAACAGTTGATCCGGATGTCGATAAGATTGTTATTGACCAATAACTTGAGGAATTACATAACAGAGGTTTCTCACAAAACAAAACATTTTTTTGTATTTTTTGGGTCATTCTAAGTAAAAAATGTTCTAACAAGTTTTCCCGTAGGATGCTCAGTTTTCGAGATAAACGCGGTTGAACTTTCAAAAAATCGAAAAACTGCAATTTTTAAACCCGAATAACTTTTGATTAAAAAATAAAATAGCAATTCTGCTTAGCGCCTTTGAAAGTTCAAGTCAAATTATATCGGTTTTGATTATTTGCATTGCTAAAAATTTATTGTGTTATTGTTAAACAAAGCTACAAACACCTAGTGCGTGAGTGATGTTTTCTATGATTTCTCATTTAAAATCTAAGGAGTAGGTAGAATAGGTACTAGTGCAATCGAGGCTATTTCTACGTAGCATGCGTTAAAATGCATGTAAAAGCACGGGAAACACTATGTGTTTATAGCTTTGTTAAACAATAAAAAAATTAATTTTTAGCAATGCAAATAATTAAAACCGATATAATTTGACTTAAACTTTCAAATGCGGTAAGCAGACTGGCTATTTTATTTTTTAATCAAAAGTTATTCGGGTTCAAAAATTGCAATTTTTAGATTTTTTGAAAGTTCAACCGCGGTTATCTCGAAAAATAGCCATCCTACGAAAAAAATTGTAGGAACATGTTTTGCTTAGAATGACCCAAAAAATACCAAAAAATGTTTTGTTTTGCGAGAGATCGCGGTTATGTAATTCCTCAAGTTGTTGGTCAATAACAATCTTATCGACATCCGGATCAACTGTTACCCAAAAAATTCGTATTCTACGGGTCAAAATACATGAAAAAAACTTGGGTAAGTCCATCTGAATAAAGGAGGCCGTTGTACCCCCCCTGCCGACAGGACTATTTCTATCTACATATATTTTTTATTTATTATGATTTTAACATTATTATGCTAATAAAAAGCTATTTTTGACCATTTTCCCGGCCACCTATGAGGTAGAGTCTGGAGGCGCGTGTTTTGTGAGATATCCCCAATAGGCCTAACCCATGGACAATTTCTAGACAGAATAATCTTAAAAAATTGGAATAAATCCTTTGTAAAAGGTATAAAATTTATTAAAATCCCTAAAGGGCTACATCAGAACAAAACGTTTTCGATTTTATTACAAAATCATCATCAGTGTAAGACCTAAAAGTAAGTATAACCTATTTTATTAATGTAAAATTGATATTTAAATTCTGACTAAGGTTTAAAACGAGTGGTTATACTCACAGTCTGGATGCTAGCTGAGCCACCAAAGAAATATAGGGGTAATACCTCTTCAAATATAAAATGTATGCTTTACAGATGCATATTTACTTAAAATGCCTTGTGATGGGCAAAAGGCAACAGGAATAATGCCCTAAGGTAAGGTATTTAAATTCCCAACATTTGGGATGCAAAAAAATTGAGTTTACATTTCGATGACTTTATGGCAACTGAACGAAAGTTGAGTGATGTTTCTGAAAGGTGTCAAAGATCAAACCGAACAATGTGACATAATGGTTACCATGTATTACCTCAGCCAACTGATTGTGATATGATATTTTTTAAAAATTTTTTCCAACAGTAATAACTAACATCAACAAAGATGTGGCTATAATAAAGTTTACCCCAATTTTGTAGGTTGTATTAAATGATTTTTATAATGTGGATGGAGCAGTAGCCAGATTGTATGCAACCAACTATACATAATAATGATGAAAATAAATAAATTAGCGGAAATGGATCCATTTATGTATAGGAACATCTGGGACCCAGTAATTAAGTGGGAAACTCTTTTTGCTAAAATGTTTTATTTATGTGTAAAGGTTGATGATTGTGGTTCGAATTTAAAATGGAAGCGAGTCCAACTGTGTTGATGAAAGTTGAGTTTACTATGAATGAAAAATGGTTTAAATGTACTAATTGTAAGAGTAAATTAGATAGTCTATTGTGTGTGGAGGTCTGATATCACAGTAGTGTTGAAATTATGATAAGTAGTATAATTTACAAGAGGAGGCTGATATGATATAAAGATATGTAGGTTGGTTGGCTAGAGATAGGTGTGTGTATTAAATTGAAGTGAAAACAAGGTATCAATTGAACTCGTAACTTGGGTAGAAATGATAGGTCCTTTTATGTAACAGAAACATCTAGGACTAAAAAAAAGTTTCAAGAATTAGGGTATATTTTTAACAAGTTACTGAGTTAAATTGAAAAGGTTTAAAATTGGATGGATGTATGAGGGTGTTTTGGAATACAGCTGGCATTGTTGGTAAATATCAGTTAATAACTAATGAAAAATATATGGTTAGATATCAAAATTATTTACTGTAATGAGGTGTGATGAGAAAGGCTGGGAGACCCAGAGATCATACTTTAAACTCTAAGGGTAAAAGAGTGGAAGTATTATGATATGAACGAATTTTTTTGATTCGAAGTTTGGTTGGACCTAGGGCGAAAACTTGAATCGAATGATGATATGTTGTGAGAATGGGGGGGAAGAAATCAAATAGTGTCAAAGTTGTGACTGGCAGATTTAACAAAACTGTGAGAAATAAAGTTGAAGTAGATTAATTTGGAAGACTAGTAGAAGATAACGGGTAATGAGTTAATGTTTTAAATGTCAATGTGAGACAAGTAGATATGGAGGAAAATTAAAATAAATGAAAAAAGGATTTATTATTTATTTATTTATTTATTTATTATTATATGTATGTTAAAAAAGATCTATCATATTTACTATTTTTTCATTTTTTCGATTGTCCAGGCTGCGAGTTAAGATCTGAATCAGTATCCGAGGTGAATTTTTGTGGTATAATGAGATTTAGAGTTGGCGTCATTGTCGGTAATTCATCTACCAATTTATTTTCTTCAATAATTAATGTTGATATGTCCACGATCTTGCTGCAACTTTCATTACTACAATAGAGGCACACTGCTGAACATTTGAGGTCTGCTTTTTGGAAACCACATGCACTTCCAGTTTCCATTACATCTGCTAAAGATGAATTTCATAAGCTCGGGAGTACTGGAGGCTTGGAAGTTTGGATTGGATTGGTATCTAAAATTTTCCTTGCTTTTTCCAGCCCCAATTTTCTGGATCACAATGTTTACCGAGCCATGACTGAATCTGGTGATACACTCGGAGTCTGTGGAATCGGGCTGCATCTTGTATTGGACGAAGTGAGAAGAGATTAAATGCATTTTTTGTCACTGTTTTAGCGAATCGTTTGTATCTCAGGGTTTCCAGAGAATCGTCTTTATTTCCGCCATATAAAGAGACGAAAAACGTTCGCCGACAACAGTGAGTATAAACGGCTCGGCTTGACTTTCCCACTGACAAATAATTTCCCCAGAGGTTTCTTACAAATAAAATAACCACCACTCATGAGGCGCTCTTACAAAAAAAAACAAAATGCTTATCTAATCACAAAAATATAAATTTTACCCCCAATACTCTCAATAGTATAAAATAGTCTCAATAGTCTCTATAAAACTAAAAATACTTTTCATAATTTTTAACATGACTGCACGTGGCCAAATAGGTAGCACAACTGCTAGATTAAGTTAAGTAGAGGGGGACCGACTGCTGTGCTACCTAGGATAAATTATAATAATAAAAGTAATAGCAAGCAGATATTCATTCTGGTACGGAAGAAAACTGACGTAACTGCAAATTTTGTCAATTCCTGTTTATTGCGCAATTAACTTTTAAAATACTATGTAAAGATGATACAAAAAGACCGAACTCTAAAAATATGCTAAGCCACTCAATACAGGGTAGTTGCGTCGTTACTGAAATACGCGCTATGTTAGACCTTGTTTAACGACGCAACTGTAGATAGGGTTAAAAATGGGGCAATAAAATTAAGATAATAAAATTCGAACCAATATCGGTGAAAATAAAAACCATCGTTGTTAAAAAACAAACGCCATACCGATGCTCCTTGACGATTACTCCTCATTTAATCCCTATTTTAAATATTTAAAAATCGTCTTTTGAAGAATTTTGCGGTTGCGTCATTTTTCTTCTGGACCGGCGAATTTGCCCTAAAATAACTTCTTGGGCCTTTATTTATATATGCTTAGGGTTCTAAGTTTTATAGTGACGAGAAAGGTCAAAAATAGATTAATAATAGCATAGGAATGTTAAAATCATAATAAATTGTATAAATAAAAAACTATTAAGATAGAAAAGTAAGCCTAACGTTTTGTTTTTATTGTATCCCTATGAGCATTCGAGAGCATTCGAGAATCTGGTCAAGTTTGGAGCGCTTTAAAACCTAGATAAATAAATAGAATTTAACACCTTTATAGTGAAAATTGTTCGCTGAAAACCCTCTACAAAATTGCTGTAATGTTATTTTATTGTAAAATGAACTGAAAAAAAGTTATAACCTCCAAAAGGAAACTTGTTAAAAAATGTTTACTTATTATTGTTTATATCTTTTTTGTTGGTCACTTGACGAAAAAAGTAATAGAAACAAAATTGTAGAAAATTTAATTTGCTACATTTTCGTTTATTAAATTTTCCGTAGGGTTGGTAGTTTACGAGATATAGCGCGAACCCCTTTGCACCCCTTTTCCAGGATGCCGGCCGGGTGGCGAGCCCAAAAACTTGAACTCAAGCTTCTACTGATCCCCCTACACATTAAAAAAATAAAATTGACTCCTCTAACAAATGCAAGGTTCGGCCTAAAAACTGTAACATTTCTATGGACTATTAGTAATAATTTTAATATTTTTCAATATTAATAATGTTTCTATAAGGTTGAAAACTTTGCCTTTCAGTTGCCAGATGACGCTAGTCACCTACTCCATGAACGTCAGTTGCAATGCGGGGATAAGTTTTCGTAGTTTTGTCACTTCGGGCAGAGAGCAGCAAACCTACGCCTCTCTGATGATGATGACTCCAAATAGAGTCGAAAATCGTCGATTTAGAGTGCTGGTTTGCGCACCCTGTTCTAAGTGAAAAATAAGACAGTTTTGCCTTCGCATTGCAACTGAATACAAATGGAATTTTTATTTTATTTTATTTGTATATTGGTCTTTACTCCTTTGAGTAACTAGGTCCATTTTCCGTTGGAATTTACCAGCTGAACAGACGGGGTCGTGAATTGCAAATTTTAGAATTACCTCTTGTCTTCTTTGCTTCAGCATCCATCTGGCTTGCAATTTTTAGAAGCCATCGAGGTGTTACCAGGAAAATGGACCAATAAGTTTTCAATTAAAAATCTTTTAGTAATATTTTTATTATTTTTCAATATTATTAATGTTTCTATTAGGTTGAAAACTTTGCCTTTCTTTTATGACTCAAAATTGGTGAAATCGTATATGCATTGACGAAAAGTTACACGAAGAGTTCAAATATCGACTTCCAGTTCTATTTCCCGTCACGTTGGGTGAAAACCTAGGACTTACGAAGTCAAATTACTTATTCTTCTATGTATTAAGAATTTTTTTTTTATTTTAGTTGGTGTGATATCTTAGCGGCAATTCTTTTTAACTGTAATCTATTGCAATGTAGAATTTAAGTTCCATTTATGTTGAAATACATCCTTCATATATTTGTTTATATTCTCTCCACCACTGCTCAATGTACCAATTCAACTTTATTGACCACTTCATCTTAATCCAAAAGTTTCACGTTTAATTATCCACCGCTAAGAGACTCCTGCAACGGTTATTACATAAATCACTAGAGATGTTTTTTGAGAAATTTTCACCCTGCGCTAAAGGACGATCCTGAGGGTTTTAAGGGCACGTGCCCGGGGTCCTTCTTGACAGTCAACCAGGGCCGGCTAAAAGCATTAAATCTTTTGTTCCTTTACCTGCCAAGCTTGTGTGAGGCTAATGCTCTTCTCTAACGAAGTGATTAATTATAAAGCTGATGTAAGGGACTCTTTGGATGAATCTCTACCATGCTTGCTGCCTTGGAATAATATGATTTTCATTGAATGTGATAGTAAATTGAATCAGTAGACTATGTAAGCTTTCAAACTAATGCTTAAATTAAAGGGGGTAGTTATTTTTTGTTTGTAAATAAAGGAATCAGTATCAGTAAAGGTCGTGTATTTTTTATATGGTCAAATTTAAAATAATTAGAACTTTGTAAAAGTCGAATTTATTGCAGACATTCATACTGTAAGTATATGATTTTGTTTCAAAAGTAAAAAAGATTCGATTTATATACAAAATTTGAAATATATGTGCTAAATCTTGATTTTATTTAAAATGAGTAATGATTCAAAATTTAGTCAAAATACGCAATTTAACTGAAATGGCAAAAATGCCCAACTCTACTTATTACAATAAATATCGATATAATAAATTTCAAGAATTAAATTATTTATTTATATTTATATTTGAACCTCTCTGGTATGTTTCATTTGCCATCACATATTATGCTGATCTCTTTTTTATGATCTACTTTTATAGTAATATTTCATGGCCGATTTGTTCACGACCGAAATTACATTTAGATACATAATATGTTTACGTAGGCCCTTAAAATAAATAGTAACAAATTTTAAATAAATTTGCACAAAAAATAAAAAATCAACTAATGATTAGAATTAGAAATATGCATTAACCATGAAAAATTGTAAAATTTTATCGACAAAGCTTATGAAAAGTCACGAAAACAAAACAATAACAATACAATTATTTACTAAAATTACATAAATCGTCAATTAAATAAAAAATATAATAATAATGAAGTAAACAGAAACAATCAATTGCAAAATTTAAAAATTTAAATAAGTTGCAAATTGCATAGTCTACCTTAGTAACTAACATGTTTAAACGTTAGGCTGCTGTATATGACACCCAAATATAGATAAAAAAAACTATATGTACAAAGGGTACCGTAATTTCTTAGTTATTGATTAAGAAATTCTTCTACTGAATAATATGATGGTCTTTCAGATAGGTAGGCCTTTGTCATTTTACGGAATTTAGAGAAAGATGTTGCAGATTTAAATTGTAGAGGGAGATGGTTGTACAGTTTTTTTGCGGAATATAATATAGATTTCTTTACCATCTCAGAGGACGGGGTCGGTGAATAGACGTCAAAGGTAGAATTTCTCGTGAAATAGTCATGACTCGGTCTTGCTGGAAAGACATGTAGATGTTTACGAATTAAGCAAACAATTTCTAAAATATATAAAGAAGGAGGAGTTAAAATCCTGTGACCCTTGAAGTAGCTTCTGCAATGAGTTATTCTTCTGAGGGCAAACAGATATCGTATTGCTCTTTTTTGTAATTTGAAAATAACATCGGATTGTACAACTGTACCAGAACCCCAAAAAGGAAGACCATATCGAAGGTGCGACTCGAACAAAGACAAATATGTTATTTTGGAAGATGCCAAATTGAGTTCCTACAAAACAGATCTTAGGGCATAGCAAGCTGAAGATAATTTCTTCCTTAACACATCGATATAAAGGGATCATTTAAGGTTGCTGTCCAAAAAATACCAAGAAATTTTACAGTATCAACGGTATTGATATGACTATGACTGTTATTAAGAAGTAAGGGTTAAAGAGCTCCTTTATAAGATAATGCTACTGTTTTATCTACGTTAAACGAGAGCAAATTAGAGTCGGACCAGGTTTTTATTGTAAGTGGATCAGAAGTTATAGTAGCATGGAGAGTTGCAATATTTTTACAATACAATACAATACAAAAAGTTTATTTTGCCAAAAAAACAGAATATTACAATATACAACAGAGAATATACAAAACGTTTTTAGACAAAAAAGGATCTTCTCACGATTATAAAACCGATTACAAAAAGTCCACCACAAAGGTAGACCTTTGCGAAAAGACCCCAATGAGAAGTAATATTTAATATAAGACAAAAGAAAAAATTAATAAACTAAACCAAAACTGAACTGTGTTGAAGGAGAAGGGCATTAACAAATCAAATACGATAATATTTATAATATAACTTCTAGACCCAACGAAAAAGTGCCAAGGACGAGAAGCCGGACAGTGTGCAGATTCTCGACAGCTGGATAGATGGTAGAAAAATAGTTGTTAATAATTTAATTTAGTTAAGTTGTTCTTGTAATAACATGTTTCTTATATACTTTCTAAATTTAACCAGAGACAAGTTTTTTGTTCTTTTTGACAGCCCGTTCCACATTTTGACAGCTAGATAAGAAAATGATTTTTGGAAAGCCGCAGTTCTATGACGCGGAAGAAGAAATGTTCCAGTGTTCCGTGTAGTATGTATTCTAGACAAATCTGAAAATTTTTCATTTAAATATGGAGGTTTCCCAGTCTTAACAATTTTGTATATAAAATTATACATATGTTGCCTCCTTCGATAAACCATTTTGAGGATGTTATGTTGATTAAGGTAAGGTGTTATATGGCGATTATACGGAATTCTATATGAAAATCTTACACAACTATTTTGGATTTTTTGGATTGACTTTTTAAGTAACCAAGATATAGAGTCGCCGTAAACAACGTCACCATAATCAAACAGGGACAAGAGAAGAGTATTGCAAAGATAATATTTTTGTTTAGATGTTAAGTATTTTTTTATTTTATATAAATTTTTTAATCTGAGATATCCTGCAGTTAACTTTTTCTTTACATGTTTTTGGAAAGAAAGTTCATTATCAAAGATAATACCCAAATTTTTTGCATGTTTTACAATGGGGATTGGATTGTTATTAATGTTAATTTGTAATGTATTTTCGATAAGCTCTCTGGCATTTTTATTTTTATTTATAATTATTATTTGCGATTTGGATGCATTTAATTGTAAATTGTGATTTTCTGCATATGAAGATATACATTTAAGGTCCGCATTTAATTTATTTTGAGTGTCTATTATAGTGTGTCTATTTATAGGTATTTTTAACTGGGAGTCATCAGCAAACTGCTTAAATTTGCAGAATTTAATGCAGTTTTTCATGTCAGCAACATAAATGGAAAATAACAGAGGTGAAATTACCGAACCTTGTGGGACGCCATTTTTAACTAATTTAAATTCTGACTTATCAACACTTGAGTCTTTTTTAACAAGAACACAACTAAATCTATTCGTCAGTAGGTTTTGCATGAGATTGACTGCACTGTTGGAAAAGCCAAAGTAATGAAGTTTGGCCAACAGCATCTCGTGACCAATAGTATCAAATGCTTTACTAAAATCCAAAAGGGTCATGCAAGTACTATTTTGTTTTTCTTCATTTTCTCTGATGTCATTCAAAATGCTGACAAGTGTTGTAGTGGTACTAAAATTTTTCCGGAAACCCGACTGGCAATCAGGTATTATTTTGTTAATTTCAACAAATGACTCAATTTGATTAAATAAGTGCTTTTCAAAAATTTTAGATAAGACAGGAAGTATACTTATTGGTCTCAGATCTTTCAGCTCCTTTGGTTCAGGTATTTTAGGTAATGGTTTAATTATAGCTTTTTTCCAGCCAGATGGATAGAATGAATTCAAAATACACGAATTAATTATATTCAATAATGCATCTGCACAAAAAGGGTAGCATAATTTTATATCTTTTATTGTTAACCCATCATCACCAGCTGCATTAGACGATATTTTGGAGACGATTTTATTTAAATTTTCCCTGTCCAATAGTGTAAAATTAAACTCGTCAGTGTTGTCTGTAAGCCTGTTGCTTTTATAAAATTCTATCAAATCTGTAGAAACTGTGTTGTTTTTGTTATCGATTTCTGAAAAAAAGTTGTGTATATTTGTCGCATTGTTAAGATTATCTGGTATATAGAATTGATTTTCGTTATAAGTAAGATTGAGTTTTTTTGCTGTTTTCCAAAATTCCCTCCCTTTACTCTGTCCAAATGTATTAAAAAATGTGATTTTTTCCCGTATTATAGCATGTTTGGTAAAATTCCTCAATTGTCTGTAGTACTGTAGAGACCCTTCCGTTTTTGTTCTCATATATTTTTTATGTGCTTTATCTCTAAGCTTAATCAACTGCTTTATGTTGGTAGTTATCCATGGCAAATAAGGTTTTTCGGAAATTTTCCTGGTTTTCACTGGAGCATGCTTATTTAAAATTTTATTGATGTGAGACGTGAAAATCTCCACTTTTTCTTCAATACTATCAGTCACGAAAAGCTGCTGCCAATCGAGCATTCTTCCTTCTTCCATTAATAAATCATAAATGATGTTACTGTAGTCTCGGTATGTTACAGTTTTTTTGTGGCAGGTTATTTTAGGTAGATTCAGTATTGTATAGACCAGGTTATGATCCGTCACACATTGAGATATTGCCAATGATCCTGATTTTATGCATTGTATGTTTTGACTAGTAATAATTATATCGATTAAACTAGATGTGTTATTTGTAAAATTAAACCTCGTGGGCTCTTTAATATGTTGATCAAATTGTAAAGTTTGTAACAAGTTTTTTAGTCTGTTTGGATATGTTGTATTACTTAAAAAGTTGATATTTAAATCGCCGACAATAATAATGTTCTTATGTGCAACGGCTACATAACCCAGTAAATCCTCAAACTGGTCTAGAAAAACAGATTCGCTTACAGAAGGTGGCCTGTAAATATTAATAAGTATATAGTTTATATTTTTTACAGTGAATTCTATGGCAATGTGTTCAAAAAAGGGAAAGTTTAAATCAATCAAAGAAAATTTTATATTATTTTTAATATAAAGTGCAACGCCACCCCCTCTTGCTAATCTGTCCTTTCTTACAAACCTATATCCCGGAAGTCTGTAGGTGAAACTTGGCATGTCGGAGTTTAGCCAAGTCTCAGTCAACCCCAACATGTCAATGTCCAATTCCATCATATAGTTTGTAAACTCGTCAAAACCAGTATTTAAAGATCGTACATTTAAATGGCCTACTGAAAAATTACTCAAATTGCTTATTAAAAACTCGTCGTTATTATTTTCCAACTGTCGAGTGCCCAAATAATTAGCCATATCCCATAATAGCTCCTCTCCCCGCACCAATGTAGGTCAAATTACCTCTTCCCAGATTACACAGCTCAGTTTTGCCCAAAAGATTATTTAAAAAAGTTTTAATAACTAAAAAAAGTGCCCTAACTAAATATTTCATATTTTTCAATTTTATCTCACAACCCGCCTATTTAACTTTATCTAAGTAGTTACTAATGTCCCGGAAAAAAAGAAAGAAAAAAAATATATACAAAAAAGAAAATCTACTAATAGATAATAACATTTTTTAAAGAGTTTCTGTTTGTTTTGTTATTGTTTACAATTTTACAAAGTAAGTATGCGTATACATATACATAAATTTTTCGACTTTTTGAATAAGATGGAACGATAAGCCTACCCATTATTATATTATTATAATGTAAGTTTGCTACTAGGCTATTAATATTAGTTAACGAAAAGTTTTGATATTTTTTGATATCGATTCGGAAGAAAAAAATAATAAAAAATGAAGACATGAATAATAAACAGTATAGAAAAGAGCCAGTTTTTAAATGTTAGAAAGGTACCTAGTCTTATAATGTAATAAGTTTATTATTAAATATTGTATTATTATAGACAAATATCACTTATCTACACAAACAATCAACATAAAACACAGCATACAAGGTTACCTTCAGCAAAGAAGAGATGTAAATAACTTTAATCCATACCATAATTCGGTGTTTTATTAATTCATAGCATAGTGGTTAGTTTCCATGATAAATTTTTTCCAATTCGGGCTCACTGTGAATGCGAAAAACTTTGTTAATTTTATTTTTCACGAAAACATTGCCGTTAAGCACCCACGCACTATTTTTTGAGAAAAGCTGTATGGCCTTCCTAAACAAACTAAGACGTAATTTTGTTAAATCTTCTTTGATTTGCACTCCCGAATTTTTGAGATTTTTTCGGTTTCTCAAAATCGACTCTCTCACTTGGCACGTCGTAAACCTGACTAAAATTCCGCTTGGCAAATTGTTATCATTTTGGTTTTTATTAGGTATACGATGGCATTTTAATAGTTCACTTTTTTCCACGTTTATTTTCAATTTATTTTTAAACAGGCTTAAAACTTTTGCTTCAAGGTTTTCTTCATTTTCACTATTTAGACCGAAGATTCTGATGTTTTGATTTCTCGATGTTTGTTCATGGTCGTCAGACATTTTCAGGAGTCGTTTGTTTTCTTCAACCAATGTGTTTACTTGGGATTGAAGGGCATCAATTGCCGCCGACTGCTGATTAAGCCTTTCCTCCAGCTTGCTCGCTACAATTCCTGCTACTTTTTCAGCGATTTCTTGCAAGTATTTATCATTAAAAATACTTATTATGGCACCTTTGATTTCGCGCATGTCTGTCGTTGATATTACCATAATGGCGACTGAACCACTTTAGATTTTGTAATATTCACCAAATTTTGCAAACAAATAATAGCGAATCTCACTGAAAATGTATTGTAAACACAAAACAATAGTTTATACTACACTTTATACTAACTTTTGTAATTAAAAACTGTATGCAATTAACTATATCGGGAAAAATTTGAAGAGCGGTTGCAAAACTACATCGTACTACTCGTGCGCCATCTACCTCATATTTGAGTTTCCATCGATTTTTAAACTAGTGATGTTTCTTGAGTATCTGTGGTGCTGTATGCAGTAGGTATGCAGTCACCTTTTGAAGTCGTCGATGTGTCCGAATTGGCATTAAAATGGTCGGTACTTTTGAATAAATTTATATATTTTGTGGTGGTAATTGTCACATCCTGTTTAGATGCAGACCTTTTTCTTTACGATTAAAATTACTTGGGAAATTAATTGAAAATTTCTTCGAAGCGAACCCGTTTCACTTCTAGTTTTTTAAATTCTAGCGATTCAACTTTAATTCAGAATTTTTTCTTTTCGATATAAATATCTGGACTTACAGAAGTTCGTCTTCAATGACGTTTTCACCGGTTGCAAGATTTTCTTTGTAAAGGTTCTGGTTTTCCTCACTACATCCTGATATGTAATGCTTACGATGATAGCAACTGTAAAGTGTATTTCTTTTTGTACAAATCAAAACTAACATAATTTTTGTATGTTGATCGGATCCACTGAAAGCGTTTAGCGAGTTCGTTGGTAAATGTGCGCCATTTAGTTTTAAAAAAGTTCTTATGTGGTCTTAAAATGGTTGTAACGAAGGAGATTTGAACAACAATCTCGATAATAATCGGCCTAACCTTACTAGGTGGAAACCCCGTAAGTACTATTTCCTTGGATGATAAGAGATAGCTTTCCTGTGTTTTGCTCACAAAATACATACTATAGTCTAAGATACGATATAAGGTCGATTTGCACCGATCTGTTTATAGAATCTGTGGATATGTAATTTAGCATGTTAAAAATTACAAAAATCAAGGGTTGCCCGATCTAATCTTGTTCTAACTATAGTTAATTAATAATTAAAAAATGTCATTTTTAATAAATTAAAAAAAAAATTGAGCCGGGCAGATATTATTTCAGATTTTTTAGGTCAATCTAAGTAAAAAAGTTATTTTGTAATTTTTCTCTAAAGTTGATCGTTTTTATAAACAATTAAAAACTGAAAAAACAACGAAAGATGACGATTTTCAAGTACAAAAACATAAGTATCAAATATCATTTTTGAAATTGCGAAGTGCCTAAATTCAAGTTCAAACCTTATTCTATCAGTTCTCTATAAGTCTTTTGGTTATTTCTTTCTGAAACATTGTGTTTTAGTTGTTAATACCCGTCTCCCCATAAGAAACCTCCCTAATTAACAATTAAAAAAATATATTTTAGGATAAAACATGGCTAAAATTGTTATCGAGACCTGATAGAAAAAGGTTTGGACTTGAACTTATGTACTTGATGATTACAAAAATGATATTTTTTACTTGTGTTTCTGAGCCTTGAAAATTGTCACCTTTCATTCTTTTTTAAGTTTTAAATTGTTTATAACTCGAAAACGATCAACTTTAGAGAAACATTACAAAAGACCTTTTTTGTTTAGAATGATCCAAAAAATCTTATATAAAATTTGCCCGGGTCGAATTTTTTTTTAAATTCATAAAACAATGTCATTCGTTAATTATTAATCAATTATAGTTAGAACAAGATTAGATCGGGCAACCCTTGTCTTTTGTAATTGTTAACATGCTAAATTACATATCCAATAATTTTTATCCATTAAACAGATCGGTGCAAATCGACCTTATATTGGATCCTCTACTAATAATTCTTAGAGTTATACTCTCGTCTCCATGCTACTGACTAAAGGTCATCGGTACATAATTCGCAAATATTTTACGGCTATCCCTACTTTTTCTGTCTTTACACGACAAATTACGGGTAGTAAAATTTTCACTGGTATGGATATGTAAACTTTACTTGACAATGTCATCATTAACTTTAAAGATGGCTTTTGAATGTTCTTGGATATGTATTCAGTGATTGTAATAATTTATCTACTGTACAACAAAAACTAATAATCAATGGAGAAAATAGGAAAAGTGATAATGTGATTTTTTAATAATATATTGTTACTATGAAACGCTTAAAATTTTGAACATCTTTAACAACAAAATATTTGGATCACTGAATTATATCCTGGTGAATTCTCTGCTTGGGATCTTCCATAAATAATAAACAATAAATAACTTTTTATTAAGTTCACGTCTTAAATCAATTATTTATCAAATACACTATCAATATTATTTAATCAACAACTCAAAATATTCCCGATGCCATGTCAAATATTTAAAATTGTCACTGATTGTCACTGTCTGACTGACAATATGCTGACAATATTCTATTCGACTGAGTGCGTTGTATGACAAAGATAGATTTGGAAAATATTTCCACGGACATTGTGTTCATTGTTTTCAAATCCTGAAAAAACCAATAAATATTTTTGAAAAATTTAAACGCAGAATGAAAGACTAAATTATTACCGAGGACCGAAAGTCCCTTAGAATAAATAAAAATTTTGTTTTCAATAAGATATTTGAAATTAAAAATTACACTAAATTTTCTCATAGTTTTTCATCCCTGTAACTTATTAAAATAAACATTTTAGAAGTTCTCAGGGACTTTTGCCCCTTGCTAATAACGTAATCTTTCATCTTGCGTTTAAATTTTTCAAAAATATTTATTATGAAAATGAATCCCATTTGAATAGCATTGGAGCAGAAATTATTGGGTTTGGTACCCATCACCTTAAATGTGGTCCGGTCTTTGACATCTAAGACGTAATACAGATGATTACTTTCTGCTTAGTTGGTCATTCTCTTCACGTTTTCATCATTACTTCTCTATTTCCATTCTTGTTAAGGGCTGTTAAAACACCTAGATATACTTATATGTCAGCCCTTACTTCTATAACGTGGCGTAGTCATCTAGTACCTATTGGTAGGTTTATAAATATTTTTAAGTTTTGCTTCTCCTATTTTGGTACAGACCAAATGTATACTATGTTGTGTGATGGAGGAAATGAAGTGGGCTTTTTTAGCATGTTTTTACGTAGATGGCGATAATCTATTCGGTTCTTCCAAGGAGATCATAGACTGGCATTCTGCCTCTGCTTGCGAGTTTTGATGGTTCTCAGCATGGGCTTCTTAAATCACTACCAGGTTAATTTCGTTAGAAAGCACCATTTTTGATACTGCTTAGTTTAGTTTTAGATACGCAGATGCTTTCTATGTTAATCTAGCAAATCCAAACAAACATATCTTTATATTATTACTCTTGTGTATTGACCAAGTGATCGTGAGATAGTTTGGCTGCATGTTATATATGTGGGTAAACAAGGAAATATAACATACATCATCATCGTTAGCAATTTTGAGCCCACTGCTAAACATAGAGCTCCTGTAAATAATTCCATTGTATACGAGATTGATCACCGTGAATCCAGATGTGCTGGATGTGCTTGAGTCGCCCGAGCATCTTGTTGGATGATGTCCTCGATTACGTTAAACATCGTGTCTAGATCTCTATTCTAGAATTTTCTTAATCCGTTTTTCATCTCTGACTCTACCAACATGAGCTGCCCAGTTCCATTTTAGCGTTGTAATTCTTTTAACTGTTTCCATATAACCGGTTTTTCTCCTAAATATCTGATTTGAAACTCTGTATCTAAGGGATATATTCAATATTGGCCTCTTCATTGCTCTCTGCGACACATGCATTTTATTGATTAATTTTCTAGTAAAGGTCAATGTTTCTGATCCATCCGTTAGAACTGGGAGTCCACACTGATTAAGGACCTTCCTTCTCAAGCACATGCGAATATCCGATCTAAAGACTTTCCTCATGCAGTTTTCTAACCTACCTAAGTTATTCGTATTCTCCTGTTCGACTGTTATTTAATTGTGTCTTCTTGATTTAATCTCCTGACCCAGATATTTATAAGTATACACTTGTTTAACTTGCGTTCAATAGATGAAATGTTATTGTGTTTTTTAAGGCCATCGGTACATAATTCGCAAATATTTTACATATATCCCTACTTCTTCTGTCTTTACATGGCAAATTACGTGTAGTAAAATTCACACTGGTATGGATATGTAAACATTACTAAAATGTCATTCTACTTGATAATGTCATCATTAACTTAAAGAGATGGCTTTTGAATGTTCTTGGATAACTGTTATTTGTATAATTGCAAATTATTAATTCAGTTAATAAATGTAATAATTTTTTCACTACCTATGTATTCAGTAATTGTAATAATTTATATGTACAACAAAAACTAATACTCAATCGAGAAAGGAGGAAAAGTGTTAAAGTGATTTTTAATAATATATTGTTACTATGTAACGCTTACAATTTTGAACATCTTTAACAACAAAATACTTGGATCACAGAATATATTATCCTGGTGTATTCTCTGCTTGGATCTTCCACAAATAATACACAATAAATAAATTTTTATTAAGTTCACGTCTTAAATAAATTATTTATCAAATACACTATGTATCAATATTATTTAATGAACAATTCAAAATATTCCCGATGCCATGTCAAATATTAAAAATTGTTACTCATTGTCACTGTCTGACTGAAAATATGCTGACAATATTCTATTCGACTGAGTGCGTTGTAAGACAAAGATAGATTTGGAAAATGTTACCACGGACATTGTGTTCATTTTTTTCGAATCCTGAAAAAACCAATAAATATTTTTGAAAAATTTAAACGCAGAATGAAAGACTAAATTATTACCCAGGGCCGAAAGTCCCTTAGAATAAATAAAAAGTTTATTTTGAATGATATATTTGAAATTAAAAATCACACTAAATTTTCTCTTAGTTTTTGACCCCTGTAACGTATTAAAATAAACATTATAGAAGTTCTCAGGGACTTTCGTTTCTCGCTAATAACGTAATCGTTCATTCTGCGTTTAAATTTTTCAAAAATACCTATTAGTTTTTTCAGGATTCGAAAAAAAATTGAATCCCCATTTGAATAGCATTGCAGCCGAAAATACGTACCCATCCCCTTAAATGTTAATTTTAAGGCCACTTTTTGCACAATAGCTCTAAAGGTCTTAAAAAAGTTGGCAGGCAGGATCTACCAGGTCTACAATAAACACTATGCGATCTACAAACCTTAAGTTACTCAGAAGTTCAATCTCTGTAATACAGACTCCAATATTTCCCAATTATAATTTCTCTGTAATACAGTGGTCAATAGTTCAGGAGAGATGGTATCTCCTTGTCTAATACTCTTCTCTAAGGGAAATGTGTTTGTGTTGCCATAGTACATTATGACTACAGCTGTTGTGCTATTATACAGGGTGTAACGAAAATACAGGTCATAAATTAAATCACATATTCTGAGACCAAAAATAATTCGAATGAACCTAATATACCTTAGTACAAATATGCACATAAAAAAAGTTACAGCCCTTTGAAGTTACAAAATAAAAATCGATTTTTTCGAATATATCGAAAACTATTAGAGATTTTTTATTGAAAATGGAAATGTGGCATTCTTATGGCAGGAACATCTTAAAAAAGAATTATAGTGAAATTTGTGCACCCCATAAAAATTTTATGTGGGTTTTGTTCCCTTAAACCCCCCCAAACTTTTGTGTACGTTCCAATTAAATTAATATTTTGGTACCATTAGTTAAATTCAATATTTCTAAAACTTTTTTGCCTCTTAGTATTCTTCCGATAAGGCAGTTTTTATCGAGTTGCGGCTTATTTTTTAATATGTTTACATAAAAATTTTATGGGGGTTTTGTTCTTTTAAACCCCCCAAATGTTTGTGTATGTTCCAATTAAACTTTTACTGCGGTACCATTAGTAAAACACAGTGTTTTTAAAACTTTTTCGCCTCTTTGTATTTTTTCGAGAAGGCACTTTTTATCGAGATATTACTTCTTTTTTAATATGGTTCAAAATATACCTAAAAATGTACCTAAATCATAAATAAATTTTCATATTATTACCAAGTCTCCATAATCGTACTTAGCCATATACAAATATGTGGTGGATTTGACAATTATTCAAAATATCTCGACAAAAACTGACTTTTCGAAAAAGTAGTAAGAGGCAAAAAAGTTTTTAAAATATTGTGTTTAACTAATGGTACTACAATAATAATTAAATTGGAACGTACACAAAAGTTTGGGGGGGTTTAAAGGAACAAAACCCCCATAAAATTTTTATGGGGTGTCCAAATTTCACTATAATTTTTTTCTTAAGGTACTACTACCATAAAAATGCCACATGTCTATTTTCAATAAAAGATCTCTAATAGTTTTCGATATATTGGAAAAAATCGATTTTGATTTTGTAACTTCAAAGGGCTATAATTTTTTTTATGTGCACATTTGTACTAAGGTAAGTTAGGTTCAGTCGAACTATTTTTGGTCCCAGAATATGTGATTAAATTTATGACCTGTATTTTTGTTACACCCTATATATTCCTAAGAAAATTTTGTACCTATAATCGCTACCGCACTCTGTTAGAGCTCTTAACATGGAGATATCCTAGAGTGAGTCAAATGTTTTCTCAAAGTCTAAAAATATTAAGAGTAATGGCTTATTGTTTTCTATAACTTTCCCTACCAGATATTTTTTAAATTCCTTGAACGATACAATACGGATTTATAAATATCTGAAAATAGGAACAAAAAAGGGCATATACAAATATGTAATCCTGCCATTACATACACCGCAGAAACACCACTTATCGACCTTTGCTGTTTAGTGCAAAGGCCGACAACAAGGCCTATCATGCAAAATAAACAGCATATATGAATAGGTATCAAATTAAAAGTAACAGTGGAGTAGATAAATTAACTGTAGAATGACAAGAAAAATAATAATTATAATAGCCCGAAACAAGTGACAGACGCACAGGTCGACTTAGAAACAGATAAAATGATAATATTCTGAACACAATAAGAGGCAAAGTTGAAGAAAAACACGCAATGTAATACCGAAATAAAACTAAAACTAGAAGAAGAGCAATTTGGAAGTCCGATCTGGAAAATACTTTCGATTGACCTCACAGACAAATGGTATGACTTTATTCAAAATAGTTTCGGACTAACTATAACAGATACTATTTAAATCAATCAAATAATTATGGGCTACATTAACGCATAAACATTTGGAAATCGTAGATGCAAATAATTTTCTCGCTTTCATTAATTCTAAAATACTATTCACAGAAGTGATTGAAATTTGAATTGTTTTCAACAACACTTCTTAAAGTTGCGAATGCACAAACAGCTATTTAACCAATTGCAAATCCAAGTGTTACGCCATTAGCTAAACGAAGTTTCTTTAATTAATAGAGTTGGAACGTGTAGTGATCGTTTAAACGATTTTGCTTTGTCTCTCGCAATTTCGTGCCTAATATCATTAGGGGGGAAATGGTAAATTCCTGCAACAATGTCTAATCTTGAATATTAAAATCACATTATATTCAAGGAGTAGGGAACATACACACTCATATATGCACGAAAAGGCACACGAAAATATTGATTACAAGTAGGGTAGACTGGAGTAAACCTTACAGACCAAGATATGTATTTGAGAACCTATTACGGTTGATCTTTTTTTGAACTGAAAAATTAGTTTGGGATGTCAAAGCTTCCCACACCGGGTCAAAACTTGAACTGTTTTACTGTTTCTCGCAGCATTTTGACACATTTTCGCTATAATGTAAAATAGTTTTTGGACCGTTTAGCAACCATCGATAAAACTGAAGATAAAACTAGAAAGTCACCAGGACCAGACGGAATAACCAACGAGCTTCTAAAATACGGAGGAGACAGTATCACCCTAGAGATGACAAAACTTATACAAAAACTAATATTGCACTGCAAGCTACCAGACTAGAGATGCATCAAGTCAAACTACTTTGATTTTATTCAACAAACTTGACTTGAAAACCAAAATTTTTTTGTAAAAGAGTTTGACTTGACTTGATTTCGAAATCTTTAGGTTTGACCTGAAATCAAACTTCTTTAAACAGTTTGAAGTTTGAATATCATATTGCGCAACGTGTTTATTTCCAATTATAATTGAGAGCGTACGGACTTTTGTTTTGACTTATGTATTTGAATAGATCTGAATATGTACTCTGCTACTTCGCAAATTAGTTTGTAGTTCATATTAAGAAGTATATGCTTGGTTTGATTATTACGTGCGTTTTGAAGTGTGTGTTTTGTGCAATAATATCTGATCCTGAATACTTTTCGGCTCAGAATAACTACCAGAACAAATTGGGTCTGATTTTGAAGGTACTCCCGCTGCAAAAATTCTGTAGTCGAATCAGGTAGTTCTGAGCTATTTGATGTTGCGGCAGGTGATTTCAAAACAATGAAAATTGCAAAGTGTATATGTACTTGTATTATGTAAAAATAAAGAACAGCGTTATAAAATGACAAATAGTGAACTAATTCTTTAAAATAATATTGCAAAAATTTCATTAAACCTACTTTATCAAAAATATAAAATTTTGTTGTTTCTTCATAAATTTTTGTTAAAGTAGATTAAATTACACTTGGTATGATAAAAAAACCATCCAACGAATTCTTTGTTTTTATCTAGTAACACTCAAATAAAAATATAAATAAGTGATATGTATCGATAAAACGAAACTTGCCAACAAGCAATTCTAAGCGTACAGAAATAATTTTCAAGAAATTTACAACCCTATTTTGACTTCTGGATCAAGTTACTTTTATATAGCACTTATTGTGTTATTACTTTTCTTATCTTAATTGGCAAATAACATGTATATCTCGACAAAAAGTATATCTGCTAAATAAACTATTTTTCAAACTCGTTCAAACTAGTTTGACAAACAATTTGAATTTTCATATCTGTATGATTGACCAGTTTGACTTGACTTGAATTATTAGTCAGAAGGCTTGACTTGAGTTTGACTTGAAATTAAGTCAAACTCAAGTCAATTTCAAACATTCAAGTCAAACTTGTGCAACTCTATGCCAGACGCATGGAGAAACAGCATAATGATACCAATGTTCAAGAAAGGAGACACAGAACACCCCAACAATTATAGAGGTATATATCTACTGAACACCGCATTTAAGCTAACCACAAAAGTCCTAACCAACAAAATCAATAAACTAACAACATTATCAGATGAACAACAAGGATTTATATTCGGAAGATCCTGCGTAGACGCCGTACTTGTACTGAGACAAATCACAGAAAAGGCCATCGAGTACAATAAACCAGCATATCCATGCTTTATAGACCTGAAAAAGGCTTTCGATCGTATCCAAGTCGAAGACGTCTTACATTTCCTGTATAGAAGAAACATACCAATCAATATTATACAAACCATCGAAAACATCTACTTTCATAATAAAATACAGCCAAAGATAAATGGAAAACTAGCGCAGTTTATACCAGTACAAAGTGGAGTCAGACAAGGTGACTCGTTAAGCCCACTGCTCTTTAATATAATAATGGACGAAATAATAGAAGCAGTCCGTAAAGGTCATGGTTCCAGAATGGGGAACAAAGAAATCCAAATATTGTGTTATGCAGACGACACCGCATTAATCACCGAGACAGGAGACGACCTCCAAAGATTAACACCCATCTTCAATACAACAGCCAAGAAATACAATATGATACTATCACCAGAAAAACAACAGAAAAAAACCAAATGTATGATAACATCTAAATACCCACTACGATGTAAAATCGAAATTGATGGAAAAATAATAAAACAAGAAGCAAGGTTTAGATATCTGGGAATATATATAGTCAGTTACGGAGATGTTGAAGAAGAACTACGACGACAAAGCTTAAAAGCAAGTAAAGCGGCGGGATCTCTTAATGACACAATCTGGACGAACAAACACCTAAGACAAGACACAAAAGCAAGAATCTATAAAGCAGCAATTAGACCTATATTAACATACACGGCAGAGACAAGACCTGACACATCTAAAACGAGACGACTACTAGAAACAACAGAGATGAAAATACTCCGACGAATATTAGGGAAAAGTCTATTGGATAGGGAGAGAAGCGAAAACATAAGAAGATCATGCAATATAGAAGATATAAATGGATGGGTGACAAAACGGAAACAGGACTGGAACGAACACATTAGTAGAATGGCAGAGGATAGGATAGTACGAATAGCACGAGATAAGTCACCAAATGGACGAAGAAGTATCGGCAGACCAAGAAAAAGATGGTGCGACAACTTAAACAATTTAGAAGGCTAATATTGAAGAAGAACCAGGCTTTAAAGCTTACATACAAGAAGGAAGAAGAAGAAGAAGAAGCAGATAAAACTGGAGGTTACTATACACCCGAAAATAAGAAAACAGTTTTGACAAAGAGAACAGGTAATAGGTAGCGCACACATCAAAAATTTGTTATTGAGGATAACTACACTACGACTCTTACGAAATAGTAAAGAAAGTTATGTTGCTAATACTAGCATGTGTCGATTTATAACGCTCTCCGCCATTTTCGGACTTCCAACCGCTACTTCGTCCTGTTGTTCCATAGGTTCTTCTATCATTCTTTTTCTCAGCTCTTATTCTATTCTTTCGCTCCAACATTTTCTCGTTCTACCTCGTTTTCTCTTTCCTTCTGGTTGCCCGAATTTTAGTAGTTCTTTTGGTATTGCCCGAAGTATATGCCCCAACCAGATTTGTTGAAGTTATGTGTGATTGTTCGTGTTATTCCCATTATTTCTCTAGTGCGTTCGTTTGTATTCCTTTCTCAGCTAGATCTTACTGCTGCTCTATTCCAAAAATCCATTTCCGTTGCTCTCAGCGTTGCCAGTGTTTCGTTCTTCAGTAGCCATACCTCGCTGATGTATAGAGTGATACTTTTCACTATAGTCTCATATTTCTTCTTTTTTTTTGCTGATGGATTTGTCCCATAAAATACTATTAAACATTGCGATGGAATTTCTACCTGCCGTATTTCGTTCTCTTATGGATTTGTCTAATGTTCCATCGTGCGAAATATTGATACTTACATATTTGTAGTCGTACCAATTCTTTATCGTGATCATGTCATCTAATATTTTCTTCGCTTCCAATGCACAAGTATTCGGGATTCTTTTTATTCACTTCTAGACCCCATGTATAATAATACTCTTTAATTAATTTTCGGACCATATAATCTTGAGCAATTTTTACTTCTTCGTTTGCAATGCTGAAAACGTATAATATGTACCTTAGAGTTGGTGAGTTGTATCTATATTGTTCTACATTTTTGTTTCTTTTTCATCTTTTTAAAGTACTTTCGCGGTATATTTTAAATAAAGTGAGGACAAGTGACGACAAAGAAGACCAAATTTATGACAATTAGTAAAAAACCAAAGCTAAATGCTTAACTTACAATCAACCAACACAAGATCGAAAGAGTTGAGCAATATATACATATCTGGGCACGAATTTAAATAGCCAATGGGACCACTCAACAGAAATTAAACAGCGAATAATAAAAGCGAATGCAGCATACGTTAGAGACCCATTTTCAACAGTCGAGACATATCATTAAAAACAAAATACCGTCTGTTTTATTATAATATTCACAGTTCTGCTCTACGGAATGGAAGCGTGGATACTAACTGTTGCATCTATGAATCGGCTCGAAGCTTTCGAAATATGGTGTTATAGGGTTATCTACGTATCTTACGTATATCCTGGGTTGACCGAATTACTAATGTGGAAGTCCTGCGTACAATGGGGAAAAAGTGTGAAATTCTCATAACCATCAAAACAAAAAAATTAGAATATCTAGGACATGTAACGAGAAATCAAGAACGTTACGGCATTCTCCAACTGATTCTCCAAGGGAAGGTAAGTGGTAAAAGAGGACCGGGAAGAAGACGCATTTCCTAGCTTCAAAATTTACGAAAATGGTATAACACGACTACCACTGAATTGTTCCGCGCTGCGGTAAATAAAGTCAAGATATCCATGATGATCGCCAATATCCGGAACGGACAGGTACTTTAAGAAGAAGAGCACATGCAATATCCTTGTTTCAATCCCTTTGATGTTACAGATCCTGTTGTTATTTGTGTCTCTGTTTTTATTTTTGTTATGGGTTGATTATGTAGAACCGGTAAAGTTATATACGACGTAGAATTTTACCAGGAAAAAATTGAAAATACCAGGATAGTACTGAAGGAGAAACAAGATATTTCTGTACCTCAGAACGAGACAAACGTAAGTCACGTTTAGCCAACTTTTCAGGAGAGAGCAAAAACTAAAATAGTTACCTAATTGATTAATTACAAAGCTGTCACTTTCATTTACCTTCAAACTATTGTTTGTATTATTAACAAATAAGTATCCTTTATTTATTGTTTGATTTTTTTACTAACTTATATCACATTTTGTAAAAAGTGGACTTATGTTATTGTGGCTCCACACAAAACCCTACTGAAAGACTTACTCCTGGACTTGAGTTATTTTGGCTCTACAAAAATCCCTCATAGGACTTACTTATCTAGGAAAATGTGTTTAGAAATAAACTTCATGTGCTACTATTAAAAACATGTAATTATTATAAACAAACATAGATGAAAAACTAGCATTTAGTCAATGTTTTTCAATTAATTTTGAACATTATTGTCAAAGAGGTAAGGAGAAAAAAAAATATTCAAGAGCAGTCGAGTCATCCTCAGGGAAGTTGCCTTCGTGTTCACCATGTGGAAGGTTTTCAAAGAAAGATTTGTATTCTTCAGGGATCCATTGCATCTGGTTCATGAGTTCGTTGTACTTTTTATTGCTAATTTTCTTTTTGTGTGCCCGTATTTGTGGAATTGCCAATGGCATATTAATCCTTTCTTGCCTCCGATTTCTTTTCATTTCAACACTTTTGAATGAATCTTCCTCAAAACTGGTTTTGTAGTATATCTTACTGTCCCCCTTTCGAAGCTGTAACCACACTGCATTGGATATTAGAAATGGTTCGTTGTTTGTGTTCTTCTTCCTTGATATAAATGGGGCGTCTTTGCTCCTCAAGAAGAGAAAATCAAAGAAGTTTTTAATGCACATCTGTCTGCCAACAAATGGATTTTTTTTAGCATGTACCAATAAAGTTTGCCCAATCATTTGTCGTGAAAATGGTGTTAGTTTTTATTTGTTTTTTAGCTCTCTCTATTATGCTGTGTTTTCCATCAACCTTCATGTGGGTGTGTCCGGCCAATAAGAACTTGTGGTTGACTGTCTTTACAGGAACTTTTTCCAAGAGCCACAAATACATAAAAACCATATTCATATTTCTGTTTTGTCCACTGCAATTATCTGTCCAAATAGTCAGTACATCAGTAGGCTGATTATTAGTAATTTCCTCACTTGCCCATGTAAATAAGCAAGACGCTATTTCATTTCCTCCTCGACCCACTGTAACTTCATTCCAGATCATGCACCAAGTTTTATCAGTTGTTGCATCATAAATAGTACTATTTAACGTCCAGACTTTTCTTGAGCCAAAACTTTTGGTGTTTTTTAAGTCTGGTGTTGGAAGGCACTTTTGGAGATCTGACGTAATCACTCTTGATCCTATGTTAGCCCTTCTTTCAAGTTTGTCTTTTTTCTTTAACTCATATCTTAATGAGGCATCTTCGAGGTGTTTATTTTTTTTAAATTTCAGTTCATTGAGTACTTCATCATTTTTTTCACTTTTCATTTCACAATCTAGTCTATCACAAACATCACATATATCGTTGTCTGGCGAATGAAAAGACAAGTTGAAATCTTCATTAAAAATTTAAGAATAAATCCACTTTTTTCTGGTTTAACTTGTTCTTTTTACACTCTTCCTCATACAATGCGTACATTGTAGAAATGTCCAAGTGATTTCCCAAATATTTTCGTTGAGACCTTTCCCTGCTGTAGTGGCTTTCATATACAGGAAACTTTGAAATATGATTTTTGATTCGTTGTAGTCTATCTATAGGTATTTTATTACCTGGCATATGTTTTCCCCTAAGGTCTGTAGTTACCAATCTAGATGCACTGGCCTTTTTATGGCTACTCTCATGATAGTTCCTGAAATTGAAAGTGTATTTAAGAAGACCATTTTGCAAATTACTTTCTCTTTTTTATGTAATTAAAAAAAAACTAAGCAAAAATTAAAAAACAAATAGCCCTGATTTATTAGCTATTTATGAGCTCTCATATTCCGCAAATTAAAAATTTCGAGCTCGTTCCACTGAGCAGGAATTTAATATTTTAGTGGGGGGGGGGCTGAGTCAGCCCCCCACTACTTAAAAATAGGAATATTGAAAAATTTTTGCGGCAGAATTACGAGCTATTTATGAGCTCTTGAAATGATATAGTTTCGATTTTTGAGCTCATCCCCTTCACCCCCAAACAACCCTTTAATTGATTTAACTTAAGAGAAAAATGCTGAGAATACTTAAAATATATCGTATTGCGGATATAATTCCTAGAGCTTATATATTCTAAGAATAAACTATTAAATCACGTGTATTTCGATTATTGAGCTACAAACCCTTCGCAAGAAAACTACCCCATCTTCCCGGCTTTAGAGAGAGTTGTACTTAAAATGCAATAAATTAATTATTTGGCGACTACATATCATTTAATAATTTATGAGCTCCCAAATTTTGCGCATTTAGATCGGTAAATTGCAATTTATTTTGTATATTGCAGTCACTGAAGGTAAAAATCAACGATTACCTTCAATTTCGGTGGAAATTCATTGATTTTCACGAAAATTGGTCAGTAGTTAGAGGATACCTCAAGACACAAAGGTGACATGGTGCCACCTTGCGCTTTTACCCTGAGGGTGGATACCGCCCCTTCTCGGGGGTGAAAATTATTTTATAAAAAATAACTGTACAAATCAATAAAAGGACAAATTATAAGCAACATTTGTTCTATAAAGTTATTAAAATAAGCCAATACTTTTTAAGTTATTAAAAATCAAAGATTTTAAATATTCGTGAAAAAAATGCATGTTTTGAAGCGGTTTTTCGTAAATCACGTAACGAAAGTTTTTACAAAAAAGTTAATATGTAGTAGTTTAATTCGTATACCTTATATTCTAAGAATAAACTCTTAAATCACGCGCATTTCGACTATTGAGCTACAACCCCTTCCCAAGAAAACCATCACATATTCCCGGCTTAATTCCCGACGTTATTAAAAATAACCCCACAAATCGAGAGAGAGACAAATTCTAAGCAAAATTTGTTATATAATGTTATTAAAATAAATTAATACTTTTTGAGTTATTAAAGACCAAATATTTTAATTTTTGTGAAAGAAAATGCATGCTTTAAAGCGATTTTTCATAAATAACTCAAACATTGTAAGTTTTTACAAAACATATGCCCCAGACTAAAACCGCAAGTTGTTATTGTTAATTTTGTTTCTTGAGGTATCCTCTATCCGCTCCCCAATTTTCGTGAAAATGAATGGAGATTTACCGAAATCAAAGTTCATAATTGATTTTTACCTTCAGTGACTGCACCATAGAAAGAAAATTGCAATTCAATAATTGAGATGCGTATATTTTGCGAGCTCGTAAATTATTAAACGATATGTAGTCGCCAAATAATTAATTTAAATTACATATTTTAATTACAACTCTCTCTTAAGCCGGGAATATGGGATGGTTTTCTTACGAAGGGGTTGTAGCTCAATAGTCGAAATGAGCGTAATTTAAGGGTTTATTCTTAGAATATATGCTATACGAATTAAACTACTATTAACTTTTATGTAAAAACTTACAGTTTTTCAGTGATTTACGAAAAACCGCTTCAAAACACGCATTTTTTTCACGAAGAATTAAAATCTTTGATCTTTTATTTAAAAAGTATTGACTTATTTTAATAACTTTATATAACAAATGTTGCTTATAATTTGTCCTTTTATTGATTTGTGCAGTTATTTTTTATAAATAATTTTCACCCTCCGAGAAGGGGCGGTATCCACCCTCAGGGTAAAGGCGCAAGGTGGCACCATGTTACCTTGGTTTCTTGAGGTATCCTCTAACCACTGACCAATTTTCGTGAAAATCGATGAAGGTTCACCGAAATTGAAGGTAATCGTTGATTTTTACCTTCAGTGACTGCACTATACAAAATAAATTGCAATTTACTGATCTAAATGCACGTAATTTGGGAGCTTATAAATTATTAAATGATATGTAGTCGCCAAATAATTTATTTAATGCATTTTAAGTACAACTCTCTCTTAAGCCGGGAAGATGGGATAGTTTTCTTGTGAAGGGGTTGTAGCTCAATAATCGAAATGCACGTTATTTAATAGTTCATTATTAGAATATATAAGCTATAGGAATTATATCCGCAATACGATATATTTTAAGTTTTCTCAGCATTTTTCTCTTAAGTTAAATCAATTAAAGGGTTGTTTGGGTGGTTTAGGGGATGAGGTCAAAAATAAAAACTATATCATTTCAAGAGCTCATAAATAGCTCGTAATTCTGCCGCAAAAATCGATTCAATATTCCTATTTTTAAGTAGGGGGGGGGGGGCTAAAATATTAAATTCCTGCTCAGTGAAACGAGCTCAAAATTTTTAATTTGCGGAATATGAGAGCTGATAAATAGCTTATAAATCAGGGCTATTTGTTTTTTAATTTTTGCAAGTGGGGGAGGGGCAGCTCAACACGGGTATAATAAAAAGTTATCAACAGGTTCCAAGTTACACAGACATACAAATTTTTTTGTTGAACATTTATTATTGTTGAAGCTTATTATTAAATGTGTTTTAGATAAGTTTTACAGAAAAAAGTTTTGATCACTTTGTATAAACATTTTTTCAGCTGGTAATTTTCGGTTTTTGTATTACATTCTTGTTATCTTTCTTAATTTTCTCAAAAAGAAATAGTTTATTTCATTTCTATAGTAAAATAATTTAGTGCATTTTAAAGACTACATCCTGAGCTTTAAAAAACATCTATAAAACTGTATTAGATCTGTTGAAAATTGAGTAATACCGCCTTAAATTGGTGTTAATTCTGTAAAACTATGAAGTTTTCAAAAATTACATTTTTTGAGACGTCGTATCATTTGAATTAATGTTTTGAGATTTTTTTTTAATAAACATTGTTTAGTAAGATGATTGAAAGGTAGATTGTGCAAAATTGAGAGTTTCATAAGAAAAATTGTATTAGTTACACATTTTTCAATAATTTTTTAACAAAATTCATGTAAGTCTCACTTTCAGCCCACACCGTACTTATGCCCATACATTTTGTTTCTTTTTATTATAACTCTAAGATAGCTTAATTATTCTTCTTTCATGTTCAATTCGTAAAATTTCATTTGATCGATTAGTTAAAGAGTTACATTAAAATAATTGAACCGTGCACTTCGCCGTACGCTAGTTTACAGTGCGCCAATGTTTGTAAGAAGGGTGACTTTAGCGTTATAAATAAAAAATATAGAAGCTCCGGATTTAATTTTAGAAAAATATTTATAAAAGGATTTTTTTGTAAAATTTTCTGAATTTTTCAATGGCCAAGTCAGTTTTTATCAAAAATTTATATTTTCGGAGTTATTTAAAAAACATCTATTTTCGCATTTCATTTGTTTAATAAAAAATGAAGCACCCACTTCTCGAGTAGAACTTTTTGATATGTTGTTTATTAAACATTTCTTAATAAAATTACAAAAAGTTCTATCTTGTTTGATTTTTTCCAAAGTGAAAATCTATATGCACTCCCCTAATTTCCGTATAAAAACGTATTGTCGACGTATTTCCACATACAAACCCAATTCGCGACCAGATGTAAAGCTGACCAGTCACGATATTGCGGCGTCGTTAAATTTTATCGAATTTGACTAATTGATAAAAATTTTGATCATATGTGGCACTCTGCGCTGTCGGATCCACAAAGTGCAAATCTTGAGTAATCAGTAAAAAGATTATTAGCCCAGTCATTAACATCCCAAACGACATGTTCTAGTGCAAACCTTAAACGTGCCAAACGGTGTGCCTTCGTTAACAGTGTAGCAGTAGCAGACATTCTGACTCTGATTCCAAATTCCTGTTACGCGATTGACTCTACTATTTTATTTATTTATATCTTTAGGCACTAAGTTTAATTTAAATAAAGGAAGACTTACTTATATTATTTTATTTACATCACTTATTTATTTTAATAATTAGAAATAACACCAACTAGCACATCTAATTTATTTACAAACTCAAATTTATGATTTAATTAACTAAACATAATAATTCCGATAACTAATAAATACATTTCATATCTTCGATTCGAATACATTAATTACGCGACGCGCTTCGATGAATGAATGACTGGCCTGTGCTCGAATCTCGGTTCTATATATACTTCGGCAGCGGTCGTCTCGAATTCCATGGTCGAGGCTCGTAACGCCGAGAAGCTTCGGGAAGAAATAGGCCACTTCGTGAGCGGACTAAGTAGTGTCACATTGCCCCCTCCTTAAAAGATGGTTTCTCCTGGAACCTTGTCGGGACTGGAACTGGATGCTGGTATCTGCAACTGGACCCTCTTTTACAACTCCCAGTTGTATAAAAGTGGCAGGGGACGGTCTTCGCTCCGCACCAGTAACTATGCGGATTGCAACAGACTAACACCCGGACCTCGGTGTCTTTAAAAATTTCTTCTACCATATTTCGGATAACTCTCCAGTCTAATTGGCGGCATTCTAACTTTGGCATGGCTAACTTTTGCACGTCGGACTCCAACACGTGCTCTCTCAATTGAAATAATGCATCCCATACATCTTGGTAGGTAGGTTGGTCATGGATAGTGTCTTTTGTTACCAGATAGAATAGGTAACGTGATGCATCTTGGAGTTTCAATGCTTTGCCAGGAGCTGGTAGTTGGCATTGAAGTTCTGCAACTCGACCAAACTTCCTTCGAAAGGCGGATGCCAACCCTCGTGCGTCTTTGATACTGGCCGGGATGGTATGGGCCAGTGAATAGTCATCGGGAAGTGCGAGTAGATCTCGCTTTTCTTCATTGGTAACACCATGTCTTGCTTTACCGGTACCTCCATAGGCCCACATGAACTCCTCGAACGTGAGGTCAGGTATTTCTCGAACTTGGTTTACTTCCACTTCTTCATCTACGTCGTGGTCTCCCTCGTACGGCGCCAACCGGTTATGGTGGACTATCATCGGCTTTTCCCTAGGAATCTTGCTTATTCGGTAGATAACGTCATTAATTTTCTTGACAATGAGATACGGACCTTCCCAGAACTGCTGCAACTTGGGAGAACAACCTGTTCGCTTCTTTGGATTATAAAGCCAGACCTTGTCGTTCTCTCTGAAACATCCCTTCTCGGCTTGGGTATCGTATCGTTTCTTCATTCGGTCGCTAGCGATTTGAAGATTAGAACGGACCAACTCATGTATATCGTCCATTCTTCTTCGCAATTCATTCACGTAATCCTCACCAGCAACATCTTCTCCAGGTCGACATCCAAACTCTAGATCACAGGGTAGACGCATCTCACGTCCAAATAGGACTTTTGCTGGTGTTTGGCCCGTTGATTCATTAACAGCAGATCTATAGGCCATTGCGAAGAACGGAAGGTACTGGTCCCAGTCTCGTTGATGATTGGACACCATCTTTGTCAAATATTGCCGACTGTCCTATTCATACGCTCCACCATTCCATCCGATTGTGGGTGATAGGCCGTAGTTCTTGTCTTCTTCATGCCTAGTCTATCACAAATTCCCTGAAATAGATCGCTCTCAAAGTTCCTTCCTTGGGTCACTATGGATCTCCAGAGGTACTCCAAATCGGCTGATGCAGTCTTTGATTAACACATCTGCAATAGTGGCGGCCTTCTGGTCTGGAATGGCGTAGATCTCCACCCACTTCGTGAAGTAATCCACTACCACCAACATGTATTTGCATCCATTGTCACTTTCTGGAAATGGCCCGGCAATATCCAAAGCTATTCTTTCAAACGGACTTCCAACATTGTACTGTCTCATAGGAGCCTTCCTTTTCCGGTAGGGTCCGTTACTTGTAGCACAGGTAGTACATTTCTTACACCAGTCCTTCACATCGTCGGAACTATTCATCCAATAAAATCGTTCCCGAATTCTCTGAAGGGTCTTCTTTACACCAAAATGCCCTCCTGATGGACTGTCGTGTAACTGACGAAGTACTTCGGCTACTCTGCTCTTTGGAATCACCAACTGCGTTCTCCTCACTGAACCATCATCATTTTCTATTACTCGTTTAAGCAAGCTGTCTTCCAAGATAAATGAGTCCCACTGGGCCCAATACGTCTTAACTACTGAGCCTAGGCTTGATATTTCTTGCCAAGATGGTCGACGATTTTCTTCTTACCATTTTCGAATCTTCTGTAAAACTGGATCTTTTTCTTGTTCTTCCTTGATCTTGGTAGGCGTCCACTCGTCGTTGACCACTGTTGTTCTTAGTACTGCTGCTTCCTTTGACTCTGTTTTGTTGCAATGGGAACATTCTGCTGGACACGGTCTTCTAGATAGAGAATCAGCGTTCCTGTGGCTAACTCCGGCCCGATGCTCGATCTTGAAATCATATTCTTGAAGTCGTTCAATCCATCTGGCTATCTGACCCTCTGGATTCTTAAACTGCATTAACCATTTAAGGGCGGCATGGTCGGTTCGGATTAGAAACTTCCTTCCGTAGAGGTATTGATAGAAGTGTTCCACTGATTTTACTACTGCTAGAAGTTCTCTTCTCGTGACGCAATAATTTCGTTCAGGTTTTGAAAGCACTTTACTAAAATATCCAAGGACTCGTTCCTGTCCTCCTTGGATCTGCGACAGCACTCCTCCAATTCCCACATTGCTTGCATTCGTATCTAATGTGAACTCTCCTTCTGGCAGTGGATACCCTAATATTGGCGCTGTAATTAAATGCCTCTTCAAAGTTTCAAAGGTCGTTTGGAAGTCTCCATCCCAGCAATAATCCCTTGCTTCCTCTGTAAGTCGCGTTAATGGCTTAGCAATATCTGCAAACTTCTTAATGAATCTCCGGTAATATGTACATAGTCCCAGAAAACTTCTCACTTGATGTTTATCAGTTGGTTCAGGCCATTCCTTAATGGAATCTATTTTTCCTTTATCCACGGCCACTCCTTCTTTGCTGACTATATGACCTAAATAATTGACTTTACTTTGAAATAACTGGCATTTCTTGGGATTTAACATTAACTGGGCAGCTTTAAGTCGATTAAAAACGTCTTCTAAATTCTTCAGGTGGTCTTCAAACGTCTCTCCCAAAACGATTATGTCGTCTAAATACACCAGGCACGTTTTTCAAGATAACCCTCTCAACACATTTTCCATAAGCCTCTCAAATGTCGCAGGAGCGTTACAGAGTCCAAACGGCATAACGTTGAATTCCCATAATCCAGATCCTGTCGTAAAGGCCGTCTTCTCTTTGTCCACTGGATCCATTTCTACCTGCCAATATCCAGACTTCAAGTCCAACGTAGAAAACAATTTACTTCCAGCCAATGTGTCCAACGTGTCGTCGATCCGAGGCAGAGGATAACTATCTTTCTTGGTAACATTGTTCAACAAACGGTAGTCCACACAGAACCTCGTAGTTCCATCTTTCTTCTTGACCAGGACCACCGGAGAGACCCATGGGCTCGTAGAAGGTTCTATCACCCCGTATTTCCTCATTTCTTGAACAATCCTTTCAGCTTCCTCTCTCTTCGCCTGTGGTAATCGTCGAGCTGTTTGACGAATTGGCCTACCGGTACCAGTGTCAATTTTATGTTTGACAACTGTCGTTCTTCCTGTCTTTCCTCCTTTCGGTACGAATATGTCACGATATTGCCGAAGAAATTCCCTTAATTTCCTTTTCTCCACTTGATTTAGAGATTGGCCTGCAACTGCAACCATTTGGTCGAACTTGTCGTTGGAATTATCTGATGTTGTTTTCTGACGGATTATGGACGTCACGGGTACACAAGTTCCTATTTTTGTCTCCTTCTTGATGGTCACCGGGTAGTCATTGACATTAATCAATCTCACGGGAATTTCTTTAGCAGAAGTAACCAATTCCTTTCCAATTATGATTCTTCGGCCAACCTCCTCGTCGTGGTTCCATGGCTCTATCATAACAGGTGTTCCTTCTTCTACAATTCCCTGTAGCCGCGCTACGATGATCGTTTCACTCCTCGCAGGCACAACTGTATCTTCTTTAATGGCTGCTAGCACAGTGCTGTCATCATGTGGATGAAGAAATACCTCCTCGTTGCCAACTTTAATTACCCTATTCTTAAAATCCAATTGAAATCCATGCAAATTCATTACGTCCATTCCTAATATAACATCTTCTTCGATGTCTGCAACTATGACAGTATGGACGAACTTTTCTGCTCCAATCCCTAATTGTATCTGGATTTCTCCATGGGTGTTGGCGTTTTCACCTGTGGCTGTCCGCAGTCGCAACCTCGTTGGTAAGAGTTTCTTACGGCTGTTTAAAACTGACGGTCGTATAATGGTCCTGGTCGCTCCGGTATCCACCAACAATGTATACTTTTTACCATTTATTTCTCCATCCACATATACACTATCTTCATGACATTTCAAAGAAGCTATTAGTATGAGAGGGTCTTTGGAAAAGTTGCGGGTCGAAGCTGCCCGCCTAAGGCCGACCCGTTCTAGTTTTCCTGCTGGTGAGTCTCTTGATTGTTATTGTACCTAGGGTACTTACATGAACTCCGTACGTGTCCCATTTCTCCACAGTTCCAGCACCTTATGGTCTTCGTTTTCTTGGATGCAATGTCTTTCATCATATTAACAAGCTGGTCAAGTTTGTCCTCATCCTGTTCCTCTTGCACAGTCCTCACTTTACTGTACCCGCCAGAGGCCTGGGTAGCTGATTCGTATTCGAGGGCGGCAGACAAGACATCGAGCTAATCGCAGTGTTCTTTGCATTTCATGATCACGAAGGCCATCAATAAATGTTTGAACAGCCAACTTTTCCATCATGTCTTCGGGAGCTGTTGGATATGCATATCGTACCAACCTGGCAATATCGACCTCGTATTCTTGAAGAGCTTCATCTTTCTTTTGTCTTCGATTTTTAAACTGCGACTGATAGACATGCTCTAAATGTTCGTGCCCGTATCGCATATTCAGTCTCTTTTTAAGCTGCTCGAAGTCATCTGTCTCCTCTACGGCTATGGTCTGGAGGACATCCAAAGCGTCGCCTCGAAGAGCAATAGTGAGGTTTACAGCTTTTTCTTTTTCGGACCATCCGTTCGCTCTGGCCGCCGATTCGAACTGTTTCATGTAGTTGTTCCATGATGACTTTCCGTCGAAATTTGGCACCTTAACACGGGCATGACCTACACTCCCTTCAACTATCGACCGTGGCTCCAGTTTGTATTTGGTTTCATCATCTTTGATGTCTGTTAAGATGGGTTCCATCCCTTTGTCTACTTTTTCCGTTTCCTCCATTTTCTTTTCTATTTCCTTGATCTTTTCTTCAAAAGTAGATTTTATGGACGATATCTTGTCGTCAATATCCGAAGTGACTTTAGAGATCTTGTCAGTCATCTTGCTTTCAAGGGATGAAATATCACCCGAAACTTTCAAAATATCACTAGAAACTCTATGTTCTAACGATGTAATGTCTGTCGAAACTTTGTTCTCTAACGATATAATGTCTGTAGAAACTTTCAAAACATCCGAGGAAACTTGGGAGATTTCACTAGAAGACGAAATTAAAGCAGTTTGCCTGTCCTCAAACACGTAGGTTTCTGGATCATGACTCTCTTCCTGTAGTGCGATCTTCAGACGAACCACTAGATCAGCCTTTTTCCCCGCTGTGTCGAGCTCACGATTTTCCAGTTCTGTTCTGAGCTCCGTAAGGCGCAGATCAGAAAGTTTCGGCTTACACTGTGAAGACATGGTCACACTCTTTATTTATTACGATTTATATTTAGTTATTATTAAAGATTCCACACTGTATTTACGCGAATTAATTTTATTTATTTCAGGTATCCCACTTCTGACACCATTTGTTACGCGATTGACTCTACTATTTTATTTATTTATATCTTTAGGCACTAAGTTTAATTTAAATAAAGGAAGACTTACTTATATTACTTTATTTACATCACTTATTTATTTTAATAATTACAAATAACACCAACTAACACATCTAATTTATTTACAAACTCAAATTTATGATTTAATTAACTAAACATAATAATTCCGATTACTAATAAATACATTTCATATCTTCGATTCGAATACATTAATTACGCGACGCGCTTCGATGAATGAATGACTGGCCTGTGCTCGAATCTCGATTCTATATATACTTCGGCAGCGGTCGTCTCGAATTCCATGGTCGAGGCTCGTAACGCCGAGAAGCTTCGGGAAGAAATAGGCCAATTCGTGAGCGGACTAAATAGTGTCACATTCCCTTAATCTGTTTCTAACCAAATTGGGACTTATTAGAACTTTACGGGCTGTGGAACGGAGGTCTAACCCGGATTATCCTAAGGGGCGGGGGGAGGTTACAACTACTTTATGGTCTCTGCAGATTCCATGGGGGATATGGAATAGTAATGGTGTTAAGCGTATAGAGCTCAAAGTATATCCGAAAGATAATTTCGCGGTTGTCTAGCTATAACATGATGTGTACGCAAAGTCTGCAGATTTAAATAACCTTCCCTGCGAGGCTCGTGCACCTCGTAAGTCCTGGAACTGGTCTTCTTATGTATCCTCCAGTTTTTTTACACCTTCTTAAAGTACTTGAAAGGCCAGATTAGTGGATTTCCGTAAAATCAGCAAAGTGTTGCTGCGATTGTCCATCTCCAATTAAAGCGACAATTTGGGCTACTTGTTCTCACGTTATATTACTCATTTTTGTAAGCATCCTCATTGCAAACTCCAAATACTCCATTGCAAATGTCCAAGACAAATATTCTCTTTTAACAACGTTTTGTTTACTGTATTTTTCTCGGCAAAAACACGCTTGAACTTGAAATGTAATGGGTCTGGAGACCTAAGGGAGACGATAGACCAGTAGGTATTATAAATTATAACATTCTGTTAAAAATTAAAAAATATTTTTAAATTTTTTTCTGTTTCAGAAATTATATCACTATTGAACAAGTTATGGAAGTAAAATACCTTGGAATTACATTGTCAAGTTACGGAGACCTAGACAAAGAAGTGAGAAATCAAGTACAAAAAGCAAATAGATTGGCAGGATGCCTTAATAACACTATATGGCGAAAACGACATATTAACACTGAGATGAAGTCAAGAATTTATAAAGCCAGTGTAAGACCAATAATGACATATGCATCAGAGATAAGACCCGATACAGCCACAAAACAAAGACTACTGGAAACGGCAGAGATGAGAGTACTGAGAAGAATTACAGGAAATACACTGAGCGATCGAAAGAGGTAGCGAAGATATTAGAAGACAATGTAACGTACAGTGTATAAACGAATGGACACCAAATAGAAAAAAAAGAATGGAACAACCACATAACCAGAATGGGGAAGACATGTGTGGTCATAATAGCACCAGATAAATCACCAATTGGTTAGAAGAAATATCGGCCGACCGCGCAAAAGATGGAGTGACAACCTTCCATAGAGGTATCAATCCGCCAATGAATAAGCAGAATTGCTTATAAAGAGGAAGAAGAAGAAGAATAATAAATTATATGATTATTTTTGTGATTAGTAATATGACGAAACAAACGTATTAGAATGGACACTAATACAAACAGGTAGAAGTTGTTTACTAAACAGTTAGAAGAAGAAGAACCAAAATTTACGATCTCATTGTAATTACTCAGGGAAATACCATCACTTAAATGTTTTTACTTGTGAAAACAGATATTTCCGTTGCAAAGACATGACCAGCTTTTCATTAGTTCCTCAGAAAACAAGCTACAACTTCTTTAATATCCCTAATGGAAATATATTACTGTTTCAACTTCACCATAAAAACATGATCTATATTCCAGTTAATACCGTTTAATAAATCAGCTACAGTAAATAAATACAATATCACTGACATCCAAAATCAATATATCCAGCTCACCAAAACCTATCATTTTGAGAGGCGGTCGTATCTCAGTGACTATGGTACTGGTTTACCAAGCCGGATGTCCCGGGTTTGATCACCAGCATAAACACCAGAAACTTTTCCATTTCTAATTTACCTAAACAATCAATGTGCTTCGGAGAGCACATAAAACCAGTTACGTAAATAGTGTTTAACACTAAATCCTGAAGTTAAAGATTACATGATTGGAAGATCTGAAATGAGCCAATTGGCTGCAGTACGACAGGTTTTTAACAAAAAACTACTTTCGAAGAAAAGTCCGTATCATTCCACACAAATATAACATAACACCTATCATGTTCCAATTAATCTAATATTTAAAACACTCTTAATGAAAATAATGATTACCACACATCACAAAAACGTATTAAATAAATAAAACATATTCAGTACGGATTAAATCCTTCTCTGAACGAATTAGCTATATATCCAGGGCCCCCGCTACCATAAGTGCAAAGTGTGTAATGCACACGGGCGCCATCCTTTAGGGGCGCAAAAATTGAGGATAAAAAATTGCAAAATATTTAAAAAAAATCAAAAAGCAAAAATTAATTTTAAAATAAAAGTTGAGAAATTAAATAGATCAGTTTTACTTTGTTTGGATGACATTATTAGTCTTTCTATAGATATAAAATAAAAAATCCTGCTATAAAAATAACAAACACCCATTCCGTAGACAAAACTGTAGATAAGAAATACCTAACTAAGCCCTGATTTCGTGGAAAAATTCTAAACATGTAAGTAGTAGTGTGTGGGCGGTAATTCTATCTCATCTATAAGCCAACGATTGTGTGACACTCAAATGATGAATCGACAATATTTGCGTATATTAGCGTACACATCAAATAACTAATTAGACCGGCCTGTATCGTCGTCCCCGTTAGCAAAATTATTTCGATTCGATTTTTTTGCAAATTACTCAAAATGAGGTCTTTATAACAAATCCAGAGAGCCAGGCGATGCCTTGGTCGAAAAATTATTAAAACAAATTCACAAAAATAATTTTTTTCATTCGAACCAATTTTTTTAGATCGCTTGGGTCATTCTGAGTAAAAAATTCCTCTTGTCATTTTTCACTAAAATTGATTGTTGTCGAGTTATACGCGATTTCAACTTAAAAAATGCGAAAATGGCCATTTTTAAGGCTTAATAACTCGATTAAAAATCATTAATATGAGAGTCACAAAGCGACGAAGTCAAAGTTTAAAACCCCTCCTTCAAGATCCTGAAGAAATTTTTGTCATTATTTTATTACGAAGCTGTTGTTTTTAATTATTAACAATTAGCGCTATAGCCCAAGCTGTATCGTTGCCTCCGTTAGCGAAATTATTTCGATGGTTTTTTTTTGCAAAAACTTACTCAAAAATAGGTCTTTATAACAAATCCACAGGGTTCCAGGCGGTACCTTGGTCGAAAAATTGTTTAAACAACTTTTTTAAACAAATTCACAAAAATAATTTTTTCACTTCGAACAATTTTTTTAGATAATTTGGGTTATTCTGAGCAAAAAAGGTCTCTAGTGATTTTTCTCTAAAATTGATTGTTGTCGAGTTACGTATATGATCATTTTTTCGCATTTTTCAAATCTTAAATCGCGTATAACTCGACAAAAATCAATCTTAGAGAAAAATGACAAGGAACCATTTTTACTCAGAATGACCATAGTTATCTAAAAAAAATTTGTTCAAAATGAATAATTTTCTTTTGTGAATTTGTTTAAAAAAAATTGTTTAAACAATTTTTCGACCACAGCACCGCCTGGTACCCTGTGGATTTGTTATAAGTATTATGCCTATTATGGTAAGTCCCGTCTAAAGGTACGTTTTTACTGGCGCGGCTCGCTCGTTTAATCGCTGAAAGATCGTCGCTGAACAGGGTTGCCAGATTGGGGTATTTTCCCACAATTTTTTGGTAATTTGAAACCGTCTAGGGGAATTAAATTTGCGAATGTACATAGAACTGTATATTATACTCTCATATAATCGAAGACGATAGGACATATGAATTATTTCCAGGGCCTCTGTTAATAAGTAGTATAATTTTGGTTTACTCTTCTTTACATATGACTACTACTTCATTAAAATGTGCCAAAAATTTAAATTTGGGAGATTTGAGCTTCAATTTGAAGGAATTTCAGAATTTGAGGGAATTTCAGTTTCTAAGTGGGAGATTTATAAAATCACATCTGGCAACTCTGTAGCTGAACAGTGAATGCGGTGTATCTGATTGTGCGTGTGGTTGTGTGGATTGTAGGAGCCGTTTTGACTGAAGCGTCTATAACCTTTGTACCCAGGGGCAGCAAGTGTCGATTTTTGGTGACTGCTCTGAGAGTATGAGAGCAGACAAAATCGTAGACTTTGTCAGACAAACAGACAGTCATGAAACCGGAAATATATATTTGTTCTCGTATTGCTGAGCCGCGTCGAATAATATATCACTTGTACTATTCCGACGACTTTAAAACAGTACTTTCGGTCGAATTGCTAAAACCGGAAGTCCTAGGTGAAATTTCTCACTTTTATTACCATCGTTGGGTCATAAGCTTTCATTCGACATCTCATTTGCCATTATACCTAGTGCCATGGCGAAGGAGTTATTTTCACAGACGGACAGATAGTCAGAAAACCGGAAGTATACATTTGCTCTCGTGTTTCTAAGGTGAGTCGAATAATATATTGCTTATATTATTATTCCGGCGACTTTAAAACAGTACTCCCGGTCGCCTTTCTAAAACCGGAAGTCCTAGGTCAAGTTTCTCACCTTTAGTACCATCCTTGAATCATAAGCTTTCGTTCGACATCTCATCTGTCATTCTACGTAGTGGAATGACGGAGGAGTTATTTTCATGGACGACGAACAGACAGTCATGAAACCAGAAGTAGGTATATATTTGTTCTCATCTTGCTATAGCGCGTCGAATATTACATCGCTTGTACTATTGACTTTAAAATAGTACTTGCGGTTGCATTTCTAAAAGCGGAAGTCTTAGGTCAAATTTTCTCACCTGTAGTAGTATACTTGGATCATAAGCTTTCATTGGACACCTCATTTTCATTCTACCTGGTATAATGAGGAGTTATGTTTACGGACGGACAGGCAGACGACAGACGGACAATATTAATATTATTATTCAAAGAAAACAATTATTGTTAAAATACATGCGAGCAGAGGAAATAGAGGATGAAGAAAGAATTGTCCAATGCTACAAGATTAGAAAAACATGCAATATTTAAAAGAAGACATGAAGAAGGATACTTAAAAATTGTGATAAACAACCATTGATTAGGAAATTATGAAATGATACATACTTATAAAAACAAGCTTCACTTCACAAAAATTTCTCAAATACAAAACTCCGAAACACGCACCGCCAACAAATCACACAAGCAGTATACCGCAATCAATGCTCAGATTCAGCGACGATCTTTCAGCGATTAAGGCTACGGCTCCACGGGCTGGAAATTGACGCTAGCAGTAGCCGCAAAACGAACTTAAGGTTCCACGGAACGGAATAGGAATAGCCGAACTGAACCGACTACGCACAAGTCCTGTAGTCGGTACAGCTCGGCTATTCCTATTCCGTTCTGCGGAACCTTAAGTTCGTTTTGCGGCTACTGCTAGCGTCAATTTCCAGCCCGTGGAGCCGTAGCCTAACGAGCCAGCCTCTGCAGTAAAAACGTACCTTAATGGACAAAATTTGAAAATCGCGTTACTCTGGGTTCGCCATCCACAAAAAGGTGGGATGTTGTGAGGTGAGCAAAAATGTTCTCGGGTTAAGTCTAAACCCTCTATGTGTGACAAGATGGTCCAGCAGAATTGATTCAATAAAGCCCCTTAAACTTTATTTAATTAAGATTTGTTATGGTGTTATTTGTTCCTATTTTGCTTTATTTGCACCTACCTACCTACCTTCAAAAAAAAGTAAATAAAAAAAATTATCAAAATGCCTTAAGGGGCGCCAAAATCATTTTTTGCACACAGGCGCCAGTAGTTCTTACGGGGGCCCTGTATATATCAATGTATTTTCAAAGCCTATCCAGAATCAGAATTTCACTTCAACGAGTGAAACAAAAACGTTCACAATGACTCTATTAGAAACACTAATCGAATTAATTAAAGCATTGTTCCATTCGAAAAAATAAATATTATCCTTCGAGAAAATAGTTGATCACTTTGAAAAGATTCACGGAGCAAATTATATCCATCAGACATCCCAGTATTTATACAACTCTGACTCTAATCCAAATTCACTCATTCACATCCGATCGTCAACGAAAATGGATAAGTATTCAGTTAAAAAAATAATAATAATAAAACAGCTCAGATTACTTAAAATAGAGTAAACTTTCAATGTCTCATCTCAATGACCTCCTGTTTCAGGAGGTAAACTCTCAATTAAATATATAACATTTAATTTATTACACTAGATTAAGGCCTTATGCGATGATAAAACGTCCACCTTTTATTATTTGTTTTCAAGAAACAAATTACAAAAATCAGTATCATATTTTAATAATTTTTAAAACTTGTATAAGGATAGACATGATCAAGAACAAGCAACTTCTGAAGTGACCATTTGTGTCAAATCGGGTATGAAGCACAAACGATTCTTCATGCTCTTAGAACAGACATCGAACTTGTAGCCGTCTTAAGTTAAAGATCCTGGACGCATAATCTGTATATTTATGTACATTCCGGTAAAGCTACTCCTAATGTTAACTGATTTAAAACTACTTTCAATTTTTTTCCTGACATAGTCTTTTGCCATTCTGCCGGTTTCAATAGATTTTTTAGTCAGACAAATACATAGTATGATGACGGACAATTAATTGATTAAAGCACTCGAAGAAATATACAAGGTCATTTGCTTCTGTTTATAAGCATTAGAGATTGCAATTGCTGGATCCAGTATCCAGCAATCCAGCTTGATCCAGCGCTTTTTTTACATGCTGGATCCAGCAAACCGTGCTGGATCCAGCAGCGCGGATCCGCAAACATTTCAAATTCGAAATAAGTTACTGAATGTCTTCATTAGCCTCTTTATTCAAAACCGTGAGTCGGCAACATGCCATTCTATGACGCTAGCAGTAGCTCAGTATGCTGAAAAGCTTCTACAACCTAAAAGTTTGCACCGATAAAGCGTTGATAGACATTCAGCCCTGTGATGTAACAAACCCGTTATAAATAACGTGTACACGTTATGTTAACATAACGTTTGATTATAACAGCCTGTATAACGTGTTGCCAAAAATTAGATGTGATGTATCATGTTTTTAACGTGCACGTTATCCAGCATGTTATTTTCAAAACGTTAAAGTATCATCTTGCGCGACAAGAATAACAATGTACAGAAATTGAATAAGTTAGAGGAAGACAGACATAAACATGCAGCATGCAGCCATGATACTATGACAGGATAGTATCATGGCGTGCAGCGAAGTACGCATCTTGTTCATCGCACTCGCACATCTGGCACCGGCACCAACAAAACCAAGATTAGATGTTATTTGAATTGATCCCGGTCCTCGGTCCGTGAGGTGTTCTTTGTATTGTGAATTTTATTTAATTTTTGCTTGTCGTGTTGTTATGTTATAAAATGGCTCAACAAGGATTGAAATAAACTACAAAACGTACATTCAAATGGATTTACCCAAACTGGTCTCTATAGTCTGTATGTTTTCTTCATTTATATGAATAAAATGTTTTTGTTTTCAAATAACATAACCTCAAAAAAGAATACACTATTTCTAAAAAATAACTTTAACAAACCTTCTAATAGCATCATCTAATTATTTTAATAACCTGACGTTTACAATCTGACAAAATTCTGGACTAAATTGTCCATTTTTTATATTTATTTATTCTTTATACTACACGTTATTTTATAACAAGAGGTTAAATAGGTCCCGTTAAAACGAACCTGTTATGTTACCAGATAACGTTTTTGAGAAACGTTATTTGTCATACATCACATCAATTTGTAGAATTTAACGTAAATGCAGGATAACGTGCACGTTATTTATAACGTGTTTGATACATCACAGGGGTGATTGATTCTGAGATATTTTCTGCTGGCGAATGGTCAATAATCAATGAGTTGATCGCCAGTTTTTAACCGGCGAAACTGGCTATAAAAGCTCTTTGCAGATAAGAGTTGACTTTGATAACGGCCGACACAACTATGAAATTTGCCTTAGAAAAACTAAATAGCCAGTACTCTAGCCTTAGTGCCGATACATCTGAAGCACTACGCAACAGAATCGCGAAATAGTGCCTCTCTGAAATTACAGGTACATTAGTGGACTTACAAAATCCAAAAAAGTATGGCGAAGGACTAAGCAATCCTGGTTATTTCGTCATGCCGAAAAAGAACGCAATGCGACAAGAGATGAAAAATTTGTTGCGTCGTATAAATAAACAAGTGATTGTGGAACCAGTGCAAGAGGACATAATGGAAGAAGATGGGCCAACTAATCCGGAGCCCGTGAATTTTACTGGAACAAGAACTTCACATTTAATTGAAAAGAGAAAGAGAAAACTTTTATAACAAAAAAAACTGATTCTCAAAAAGATTACGAAAGAATTTTGGAAAAGGAAATGGCCATTTATGAGACCGAAGGAGTGAAAGGCGATCATTTGTTCATGGTCTATGACTATTTAATGATCTTAAAACCGACCAGTATAGAGCCGAAAGGGCTTTCTCCGCAACCAGGTATATGTGCAATTCTGTGCGCAGTAGGTTAGGCCTATATTTTTTAAGGTCTCACTCCTAAAAAAAAACTAAATAATTCATGTTTCTGTTGTTTAGAAATTTAGTGTTTTTATTTTGATTCCACATTTTGATGGATCCGCGCTGGATCCAGCTGGATTCAGGCCAATCTTGCAAAAATCCAGCTGGATTGAAAATGCTGCTGGATTGCAATCCCTAATAAGCATATCAAGACCTTTTTAGCTAGAGACCCCTAGCTAACAGATACTCGATACTCAATGGTACATGCATATTGCATTGGATTATTTTTTAATAGATTGGGCATAAATGCTCATTAAATTTATTATATTCAAAAAAGGTACGATCCAGATAACTTAGATTGCTTAGACCTTAGATACCCTGACATGCTTACTACAGAAAATTTAAACAACGGGATTAATCTATCGATTTGTGTAAGCTGCTCTTAATTGAGATCTGCCATGTTTACATGAGAAATACCATTACCCAAGCAATACATCCGTATATCAACTAGTAAAAGAAAATCTAAAATTTTGACAATAAGATATAAATGAGACTCTTAAAAAATCTAAATATAAACAAGTAATTGGACTTCGTAAATCCTAGGTTTTCACCCAACGTAATCGAAATTAGAAATGGAAGTCGATATTTGAACTCTTCATGTAACTTTTGCGTCGATTGATATACGATTTTACTACTTTTGAGTTATCTTTATTAAACTTTGGGTCATAATTGTTTACAGAATTGACTTCAAAAGTGAAACTAAAGATTCAACTCCACTTTTCAATGACTTTTAGAGCCTTAAAATAAAATCCAAAATTTTACATTGGTTCTCATCTTGCTAAGGCACGTTGAATGATATATCGCATATAGTACTTCGGGCACTTTAAAACAGTACTTACGGTTGCAACTCCTAAAACCTGAAGTCCATTGTCAAATTGTTCAACTATAATACCATCCTTGGGATATAAACTTTCATCCGACACCTCATTTGTCATTCTATGTGTATTAATAACGGAGGAGTTGTATTTGCGGACGGACGGATAGATGGGCAGACAGTCATGAAACGGGAAGTATATATTTGTTCTCTTCTTGCGAGGGCGCGTCGAATAATATATCACTTGTACTGTTCCGGTGACTTTACAATACTACTTCCTGTCGCATTTCTAAAACCCAAAGTACTAGATCAAATTTATCACCTTTAGTACTATCCTTGGATTATAAGCTTTCATTCGACACCTCATGTACAGTTGAGTCCGGGAATCTTTACCCGTGCGTCATCATTTAAAGCATACGAAATAAGTCGATGATAAGTCGGAAATTGAAATTTACTAAACGCAACAGCAAGTCAGTAAGTGACTTGCTGTTGCGTTTAGTAAATTTCAATTTCCGACTTATCATCGACTTATTTCGTATGCTTTAAATGATGACGCACGGGTAAAGATTCGCGGACTCAACTGTGTTTTCCTGTCACCGTGTCACACAAAAAATTGGCCAGCGCAAGTACATATAATAATTATTGTTACATGTACTTGCACTGGGCAATTTTCTTTGTGACACGGTGACAGGAAAATACAGCGTGTTTTATATGTTCGTTCATGGGTATTCTTTCATTTTTCCGACTGTAGTGACCGAGGAGTTATATTCGCGGTAAAATACAAACAAACAATAAACAAACTTTTAAATCAAAAACTGGATAAGAAAGCCCTGACATTGGTCTTTCCCCCACCAGAGAAAAAATCCAGTAATTCTTGCTATATTACATTTACAGGAGATAGTCGTACTGAAAAACTACCCATCAAATGGGGTGTGCGACAGGGTTGTGTTTTGTCACCCAGTCTCTTTAATCTGTACTTTAAAGAAGTCTTTAGGGAAGTTTTGGATGACAGACAAGAGGGAGTAAGACTGGGCGGAGAAGTAATCAACAATATCAGATATGCTGACGACACAGCCATTCTTGCAGAAAATATAGAAGATCTCCAGGCGTTAGTAAATCTAGTCATTGAAACAAGTTATCGGAGAGGCCTAAAAATCAATATTTCAAAGACAAAGTGGATGGCAGTTGGAAAGATAAATGTAGATCAAGGCGTGCTTTCTCTTGATGGAGAGGAGATAGAACGAGTAAACCATCTTAAATACCTTGGCAGTTGATTAAATGTAAATTGCGATTGTGATGAAGACATAATAACCAGGGTTGAAATATCACGTAAGGCTTTTATGACCTGGAAACCAGTTTTATGTAACCAAAGCCTGTCGATGTAGATCCGCAAGAAGGTCCTAAAATGTTACGTGTGGTCTATATTATTATATGGTTGTGAGACATGGACGTTAAAAACTACAATGCTAAATAAATTAGAAGCATTCGAATTGTGGTGCTATCGACGAATCCTAAAGATATCGTGGGCTTCGCACACTTCCAATGAAAATGTTCTCCAAATGATGAATTCAGAACGTCTGCTCATAAACATCATAAAGACCAGAAAAGCAGAATACTTCGGCCATATAAGTAGAGGGCCTAAATACCATCTACTTCGCCTTATAATACAAGGAAAAGTGGAGGGATAGAGATGGATTGGTCGAAAGAAACTTTCATGGTTACGTAATATTAGACAATGGTGTGGTTCCACGGTAGAAGAATTACTTCGCGCAGCAGCCGATAGAGAGAGGTTTCAGGAACTTGTAAACATGATGACAACCAACGTCTGAATACGGACACGGCACCTGAAGAAGAGGAAGACATTTACAGGGAAGATACCAACTAAAATAGCCAAATACATAAAAAAGGAAAGAGTTACACCTACTTTCAGAACAAACAAAAACTCAAGCAAATACAATACGAACGAACAGAAAAGCATTTACAGAACGGCGTATACAACTAACATGTGGTGACTGTCAAAAAACTTACATCGGTCATAGTGGCAGAACCTTTAACAAACGTATAGCAGAACAGTTTCAAAATCTCCATACTCAAAATAAACTAAATAATCAAGCTATGTTTATTAGAATCTATATTTATTTATTTTGCTCAACAGGCCATGTAGGCCCTGGGCGTGAAAAACACAATTACAATTTTTTTTACTATACATATCTAAAATATACAATATTAATTTGTCTATTTAAAAAATACATCATATAAATATATACATATATATAGCTCTCATTTTACAATTCATGGCACATTCTTCTGTTACAATTTCTCTTGCGCTCTTCTTACCACTCCTCTCCATTCTTTTCGGTCTAATACCTTGTTTCTCCAGTTATCTATTTTTAATTCTCGTAAATCTGCTTGGACGCTGTCAAACCATCTTTTACGGGGTCTTCGTTTCCTTTTTTTCCCTACTGGTTTCCTGTTCAATATCATCCTGGTCATTCTATGGTTTTCCAATCTTTGCACATGTCCCAGCCATCTTATTCTATGCGCCTTTATTATTGCGGTGATTTTTGGTTCCGTATACAGCTCTTCCAACTCTTTATTTGTCCTTCTTTTCCATCCCATTTGTGTATTTATGCCGCCGTAAATTGATCGGAGAATTTTCCTCTCCCATCTTTCTAATCTTTCTTCATCTGCCTTTCTTAAAACCCATAATTCAGCTCCATATACAACCGTAGCTCTAATCACTGTCTTGTAAATTCTTTCTTTTGTTTTTCTTGAAACAAACTTCGACTTCATTAAGGATCTCAGCATTCCGTATTTCTGGTTGCCTTTTGTAATTCTGGATTCTATTTCTTTATCTTCATGTCCATTTTCCTTTACTTTCACACCAAGGTAAGTAAACTCTTTCACTCTGTCAAAACTGTATATGTAATCTTTCTCCCCTTGTATTTTTATAAACTCTTCATTGTCTTGCTGTGTATCACCCATTATCATGTATTTAGTTTTCTTTTCATTTATCTTTAGATCAAACCTATTTGCTTCTTTTTCTATCTTTATCACAATTCTTTTCAATTCTTTCTTTGATTTTGCTAATATTGTTAGATCATCCGCAAAAGCAATACATTGATGTTCGATTTTAAATATGGTTTCTTCCATTTTTATGCTGCAATTCCTCATTAATACTTCAAGAACAATATTGAACAACGTGGTTAACATCGGGTCACCCTGCCTGAGTCCTTGTTTGATTTCGAAGTCCTCTGAGATGTCTTTCCACACTACTTCGCTTTTCGTTTTTGCCAACGTCATTTCAATCAAGCTAATCAATTTTTTGGGGATTTGTAGTTGTTTCAGAGCACGGTACATTTCTTTTCTATTTATACGATCATATGCCTGTTTGAAATCTACGAACAGCGCATACAGGGTCGTTTTGTACTCATAGCAATTTGCTTGTAATTCTTTTAGCGTGAAAATCTGGTCTGTTACCGAACGGTTGGATCGAAAGCCTGCCTGGTACTCTCCCACAGTATCCTCCATGTATTCGTTCAGTCTTCCACGTATGCATTGTGCTATTATCTTATACCCTGTCTCTAGGAGTGCTATTCCCCTATAATTTTCACATGTTTGTTTATCTCCTTTTTTATGTATGGGGCAGATTCTAGCCAGCATCCAGTCATTTGGCATTTTTTCCTCTTCCCATATCTTTTTCACCAGCCAATATAGTTGTTCATGCAGTTGTTCTCCTCCTGCCTTTAACATTTCAGCTGTTATATCTGTCGCTCCTGGACTTTTGTTGTTTTTAAGTTGGCTGATTATATTCATTACCTCTTGTTTTGTTGGCTTCCCCACTATCGTATCGTTTTCTTCCATGTTCTGTGTTATGTCCATCTCGTCCTCTTCAACATTATTTAATAGCTCTTCGAAATAATTTTTCCATCTTTCTAGCACCTGCGCTGTTTCATTTATTAGTAATCCTTCTTCATTCTTAATATAGATGCTTCGGCTCTGATATCCTTTGTCCATTCTTTTAACCTCTTGGTAAAATTACCTTATTTCTTTAGTTTGAAATTTTTCTTCAATTTCCTTTAGCTTATCTTCTTTGGATATTCTCTTCTTTCTCCTACATTGTCTTTTCATTTCCCTTCTTGCGTCCCTATACACATTTCTGTTATTCTCATTTTCTTTTAATAGCATTATTTGTCTAGCTCTCCTAACTGCTTCAGCTGCTTTTTCACATTGTTCATCATACCAGTCATTTACTTTTCCTTTTCTCACTGTACTGTTTAGAACTGCCTCATTTGCCTTCATTACTGATGCTTTTATTTTCTCCCATCTTTCTTCGATTTCCATTTCTTGTGCGCATGTTGCCAGTTCTATTTCTATTTTCTCTTTATATTTATCTTTTACTTCTTCACTTTTCAATACGGTCGAATTGTATTTTCTCTTACCTTCCGTTCTTTTCCTTTTTCCCTTCCCGGTCGCACCCCAGTTTCTCATGCATGTCACTCTTACTAGGTAATGGTCTGAATTGCATTCTGCTCCTCTCATGCTTTTTATTTTTGATATAAAATTCATGTCCATTGTTTCTATTACTACATGATCTATTGGGTTAATTGTTTTTCCGTCGGGCGACTTCCATGTACCTTTGTGAATTTCCTTCCGGCGGAGTTGTGTAGTTCTTATTACCATATTTCTCTCCATTGCAAAACATACTGCTCGGTGCCCGTTATTATTTGTTATATCGTGTTTGCTATGTTTCCCTACTATGTTCTCATATATATTTTCTTTTCCAATCTTTGAGTTGAAATCACCCATTATTATTTTCATATCGTATTTCGGTGTTTTTTCGTATTCCTCCTCTAGTTGCTCATAGAACATGTCTTTCTCATCTTCTCTCTATCATCTCTCATGGGAGCATGCACATTTATAATACTTATGTTTCTTCTTTCCCCTTTCATTCTTAAAGAACACAGTCTGTCAGATATATGCTTAAAAGCTATTACCCTTGATTTCAAGTTTTCCTGTAGTATAAAACCTGTTCCTCTGGTTCTGTCTTTTCCACCACTTTTAAAAAAGGTTGTGCCCTCTACATCCACTATTTCAGTTCCTAATTGTTTGGTTTCTTGTACTGCAAGCAAGTCCAATTTATATTTCTTGACTTCTCTTACTAGTTCTTTCAGATTGCCTGCACCATACCATTATTAGAATCTATATAAATTAATAAATTAAGAAATATGTATAGATATATATCTGAATGACCAATTTGAGACAAAAATAGCTCTCCACTCCTCAACCTATTCAGTTAAAAACTTTAAAGTGCGGACACACAGTAAAAAACATCACTTGAGAAATGCACTTTGTCTAAACAGCTGTAGTGACATTAACTTGTAATCCATTTTGTGGAAGCATTGAAAACAAAACATTTTCAATGTTTTATTGTTCAGTGATAAAATGGATTTCCACCTAAAGAACCTGCCTGAAGAACCACCTGAAGCCACAGAAATTTTTAACACAACAAATTACAACCTGGACAGCTTACAACATGAAAGTACGAGAACACTATATCAACGAAGACTAAATGAAAATTAGAAGATATAATCTAAAATGTACCCCGTAGAAGAAGTGTATAAAAATATAATAGACAGTATGCAAACAGCCGCAAAAGAAGCGCTTGGTTTAAAATCCGAACGCAGTAAAAAGCTATGGTGAACCGAAGACATATAAAACCTAATAATGGAGAAAAAGAAAGCGTACGCACGGTGGCTAAGTCCGAAACATCAAGTAGACCAAGAAAAATATTTGGACCTACGAAGAACAACAAGAATAGCAGTAACAGCAGCAAAAAAAGAAATGTGGGATAGGAAATGCCAAGAGATCAACACTTACATAGGTGGAAGGAAGTGTTCAGAGACATGGAAATTTTTAAACAAAATAAAAAACACAGAAAGAAATACTACTTCTGTTCAGTTAATACCGACACAAAAATGGAAAGAATACTACGAGAGTTTGCTATCAGAAAGTAGAGCCGAATATACCACACAATCACCAACAGAAGTATTCGTTGAAGGCGAAAGTGGGAGCTGATATGGTGAAGAAAGCTGTAAATAAACTAAAAAATGGTAAAGCTCATGGGCCAGAAAATATTCCTGCCGAATTAATAAAATGTGGCACAGACCAACTCTTTCAAGCACTTACTTGATGTATGAACAAATATATAAATGTTGTCAGGCCACCCAGTTTGTGGAAAGTAGCTTATATTTCTTCCATTCATAAAAAAGGAAATAAGTTGGATTGTTCAAATTACAAAGGAATATCGGTAACTAATACACTAAGCCGGGTGTACGGAAGCATTCTTAGAAATCTCATTAAGGTGGAGTATAGTGAACAAGAAGAAGAAGAACAGGCTGGTTTCCACGCTGGAAGGACTTGCACAGATAATATCGTCTGCCTAAAACAATTAATTAAAAAAAATCAGCAACCAATCAAGAAACCCATCTCATGTTTGTTGACCTCCGTAAAGCATACGATAGCATTCCTGTGACTAAATTGTGGAAATCACTACAAGAAACTAACATCAGCTACACTCTAATCAAAGCCTTAAAAAATCTGTATGAAAATTCTATATCACAAGTAAAAATTGGCAACACATTATCTAAAAAGTTCATCGTTAACAAGGGTCTGCGCCAGGGCTGCTGTATTTCACCAACTTTGTTTAAGATATATGTTGCAAAAGCACTAAACCAGTTGAAACGTAAATGCCACGGTATGGGTATAGACCTCGGAGAGGTTTGTTTATATACCTTACAATTTGCTGATGACCAAGTCATCATAGCTAATGATAAAGGCGATCTACAATAATGGCTTGGAAATCAATGTGGAAAAACTAAATACCTACCCAAAGGAGCTGAGAGTTATCCAATATCGAACTAGAGGATAATGAAGAAATCACGTCCTGTAGTGAATACACGTACCTGGGAGTAATCTTCGATAGAACGGGAAAAGACAATGAGGAAATAAAGAACAGGGTAACACAAGCTAGAAGAACAATTGACTGCCTAAATGGAATACTTTGGAACTCCAAAATAGGAATACAGGGAAAATACAATATCTATGACACACTTATTAAAATCAGCCTACTTTACGAAGCAGAAACTTGGAGAATAACCGAGAACAACAGGAAAAAATTAGAAGCTGTAGAAATTGATATGTTTAGAAGATCGTTAGGTATATTCCGTAGGACAAGAGTTCGAAATGAGGAAGTAAGACGACGAATTGGAATAGACGTTTACTTAACAAAAGAAATTGAGAGGAAACAGTTGATTTGATATGGCCATGTTCAAAGAATGGAAGACACAAGATTGCCCAAAAAGATTATGCAGTGGGTACCACCAAACCGCAAAAAACGAGGAAGACCCAAAAAGACATGGAAGAAATTAATAAATTAAAAAATACAGATATAATTCTGAATGACCAACTCGAGACAAATAGCTCCCCACTCCTCAACCTCTTCAGTTAAAGACTTTAAAAAGGCAAACCCATAGTAAACTAAATCACTTGAGAAAGGCACTCTGCCGAAACAGCTGTAGTCACATAGTTATAATAAATTTTGTGGAAGTATAGAAAACAAATGCCTTAATTTGCCCAAAAGTGGAAGACCAAGAGTCTTAACTCCTGCTCGGGAACAGAGATTAATTCAGAGTATGAAGAACCAATTAGGAAAGTCTGCGAAATGTTGGCCGAAGATATAATGTTTCACGAATGACTGTGAGTAGAACAATTGCTAGAAATAATTGGAAACGGTATAAAAGAAAAAAGCTCCTAAGTACACACCAGCCCAGTTAGAAAAAATTCCTCCACCTACCTCTACCGAAAGTATACTTTTCCGGACCTGATTGTAGGGAGCAAAGTTGTACTTTTCCTAGGAGGAAAAAATTTCCTCCCTAGGGAGGAAAATATTTTTCCTCCCTAGGGAGTATTTTGCAAAAATTTCGTGAGATCGATTTAGAAACAGTGCAAAGGCATTGCACATGCAAGACCAAATTTACGTGCCATCGAAGATCACGGACCTCTTTCTGTTCTATAAAAATACGTTCTAAACCTTAAATGTGTAGACTTAATTTCCTGTGTTTAGTTAATAAAATAAACTTAATTTACAACTAGAAAATACATATTTATTTTTTCCGAAAACTTTAGGGACATTTACTTAAATTTCTAAGACTTCCAGTGAAATGGTAGAGTTTATATAGAGTTATTATTTGATTCTTAACCTCATTATGAGTGTGTGTAGCTTGTGTGTAGTCGCTGAGGTATTTAAAACTATTTCCCTATTGTATAAAGCTTAGCTGCCTGAAGATTGGTTAAAGTCTGAATTCATAACCCTACAAAAAAAACAACGTCCGAAAAACTGTAGCGACTATAGAATGATAAGCCTTATGAGCCACACCTTGAAAATCTTTCTACGTATCATCCACAGTAGAATCAGAGATAAATGTGAAGAAGACCAGGATGAAACACAATTTGGCTTCAGAAATGGACTGGGAACCCGGGACGCACTCTTTGTACTAAATGTGTTATTGCAGAAATGCCGAGATCAAAGGAAAGACGTCTTTGCTGTATTTATTGACTATGAGAAGGCCTTTGATCGAGTACAACATCACAAATTAATTAAAATACTAAAGGATAAAGGAGTTGATAGTCAAGATGTACGAATCATAGAAAAATTATACTGGCGTCAAACAGCGACAGCTTGCATAAATGGAAAATCAACAGAAATATGCAAAATACAAAGAGGCGTCAGACAGGGTTGTATACTGTCCCCACTGTTGTTCAATTTGTATTCAGATAGAATATTTAAGGAAGCGCTGCATAATTTGGAATGGGGTGTGAAGGTTAATGGAATTCTGATAAATACAATCAGATATGCAGACGATACAGTTATTTTAAGTGATGATATGAATGGATTACAACACCTTTTAAATGCCATTGACAGAGTGGGAAGAGAGTTTGGCCTAAATATAAACTGTTCAAAAACAAAGTACATGGTATTTAGCCGTTTGGCCCATCAAGATTCACGGTTATATGTTGATGGTCATATGATTCAAAGAGTACCCAGTTTTAAATATCTTGGTTGCCATATTACTGAACAACTAGATCCAGATAAAGAGATAAAATGTAGAATCGAGATAGCCCGCACGACATTTTTAAAAATGAGGTCATTCTTCTGTAATGATACCTTGCAACTTCAACTTCGAAAGCGCATGATTAAATGCTACATTTGGTCAGTCTCTTGTATGGTGTCGAAGCATGGACATTAAAAATATCCACCATTAACCGTTTGGAGGCCTTTGAAATGTGGATGCACAGACGTATTCTAAAAATACCATGGACGGCTACGCTGACAAATGTGGCAGTCCTTAAGAGAGCAAATGCTACCCGTGAGCTGCTTGATAACATCAAATATAGAAAGATGGCCTATTTTGGACACGTAGTAAGGGGAGACCGGTATAATATTCTTCAACTTATTATGATGGGTAAAATCGAAGGACGCAGAGGAATTGGTAGAAAGCACGCCTCTTGGTTGAAGAATATCCGGGAGTGGACAGGAATAAAGAAAGCAGAACACCTATTTAGAATAGCTCGAGACAGAGACAGTTTCGCCATGTTAATCGCCAACGTCAAGGGGACTTGATAGGGCACGTTAAGAAGAAGATAAAGCTTAGAGTATGGAAAATTTTTTACCCCCTCCAAAAATTTTCCATGCTCTAAGGTATAAAGATATAATCTTTACATTTAACATGTGTGACACGGCACTTACTTTTGTTTTCTGCGTGATTTGGTTTCCTTGAATATTCGTAATTTATCCGTTTGCATATTTTTTATTCATCTCAACACTCATCTTCCCAATTGCACCCAGCAACGTAAATATCTGTCACGACATTATTTTGGGCCGAAAGTCACATTACGTGATAGTTAACTAAGGCCGCGTTCAGAGTGGACGAGCAAAGAGCAAAGAGCAAAGAGCAAAGAGCAAAGAGCAACGAGCAAAGAGCAAAGAGCAAAAAGTGCACGTTCAGAGTGGACGAGCAAAGAGCAAAGAGCAAAGAGCAAAGAAGTGCTAATAGCGGGTAGTTACGCTAGACGAGAGTTTAGTTCTTTTCCACTCGGCAGTGTGGATAGGAGCGGTAGGATATTTGCTCTTTACTCTCACAGTAGTCCATGTAGTGAGACCGCTCCCGTCTGAAAAAATTTCCGATTCGGTCTCTTTGTGGATTCCTATTTAAAAATATTTTAAAATTTCCTTTAAACAAATCTGAAGGGTGCCGGGCGGAATTTTTGGGCAGAAATTGTTTAAACAATTTTTTTTTAACAAATACAAAAGATCACGTTTTTTGCTCTGGAACATATATTTTTAAGTTTTGTGGGTCATCTAAACAACAAAGGTATCTTGTAAATGTTCTCAAAAATTGATAGTTTTCGAGTTATAGGCAATTTAAAATCTGAAAAATGCGAAAATACCCATTTTCTAGGCCTAAATACTCATATTTAAATTAGTATTTTTGAGGTTGCCAGATACTTAAATTGAAGTTTAAACATTGAGCCTCAAGACTCTGAAGAGTGATCGCGTCTAACCTTAATTTATACCGTTGTTTTTTAATTGTTAAATATGCGTGTTTATTCGATTTTTTGCGGGTGTGGCGCGCTCTATTTCAAAAATCTCCTATTTTTCTCCGAAAATTATTTTTTCTAGATTTTTTGGGATTTTCTAAATAAAATAAGTTTCTTGACATTTTTCTCAAAAGTTAACAGTTTTAAAGTTATAAGCGATTTAAAATCCAAAAATGAGTTTTTTTGTCATTTTTTGGATTTTAAATCGCTTATAACTTTAAAACTATTAACTTTTGAGAAAAATGTCAAAAAACTTATTCTATTTAGAATATTCCAAAAAATCTAGAAAAAATAATTTTCGGAGGAAATAGGAGATTTTTGAAATAGAGCGCGCCGCACCGGCAAAAAATCTGATAAACACGCATATTTAACAATTAAAAAACAACGGTATAAATTAAGGTTAGACGCGATCACTCTTCAGAATCGAAGCTGAATGTTTAATCATCAATTTAAGTATCTGGTAACCTCAAAAATACTAATTGAAATATGAATTTTTAAGCCTCGAAAATGCGTATTTTCGCATTTTTCAGATTTTAAATCGCCTATAACTCGAACACTATTAATTTTTGGGAAAAATTACAAGATACCTTTTTTGTTTAGAATAACCCAAAAAACCTAAAAATATATAATAATAAAAATGGTATACATTTTTATTTTATAGTCGTATTACTCCGTAGAGTAAGTGCACACCTACATTGGATCCGATTTTCTCCGATCAGATCAGATCAGATCAGATCCGATCCGATTCGACAGGCGGTGCCTACATAGGGCTTTTCATTCACAGTCATTTGTTTCGAGCTTCTGTCATGTGTCACATAATATTAATTTATCTACGTCATACGTTATTGGTATATAAACAATACAAACCAAAGACGTATGGCGTAGATATGTCAATATTATGTGACACATGACAGAAGCTCGAAACAAATGACAGTCGATGAAAAGCCCTATTGGATCCGTCTTTCTCCGATCAGATCAGATCCGATCAGACCGGTTTTCCGGCGAGGGTGCCTACATTGGTTCAGTAATCTTCCGACCACCGACCACCGACAATAAGTTTCGATGAAGATGTGTTGAGATGATGACATTGAATATATTTAAACATGTTAAGGGTCGTTTAAACACAGCGATAAATCAAACAACTTATCAAGGTCAATCGAGTTGTTGCAACTTATCATTGTGTGTAAACGGTGCATCGCACAACTTATCAAAGTTGGAGTTGGGTTGAAGGTGGTATCGCATTGAATCGCAGCGTCTAAACAGTGTTTCAACTTGTCATCACAACTAGTTGCTGTGACTTATCGTTGTGTTTAAACGACGCTTTAGCTTGCAACCCCCAACTTGCAACAAACTTGCAACCAGTTTGCAACCAACTTGCAACCAGTTTGCAACCAACTTGCAACCAGTTTGCAACCAGTTTGCAACCAACTTGCAACCAGTTTGCAACCAACTTGCAACCAACTTGCAACCAATTTGCAACCAATTTGCAACCAACTTGCAACCAACTTGCAACTAAAATTGCAACTCAACTTGCAACCAATCGGAATGAAACCAAACACTTCTCGATGAGAATAGGAGAAGCTACTCCCGACGTCGGCCGATATCGGATCTGATCTGATCTGATCGGATCGGAGAAAAACGGATCCAATGTAGGCACTCCCATTTAATACTATGAGTTTATTTTTTATTTCGACGTCGGCCGACGTCGGATCTGATCTGATCTGATCGGATCGGAGAAAACGGATCCAATGTAGGCACCCCCATTTAATACTATGTGTTTATTTTCTATTCCGACGTCGGCCGACGTCGGATCTGATCTGATCGGAGAAAATCGGATCAAATGTAGGTGCGGCCTAACTAGGTGCATTTTTCCGTTGGAACTTTACCAGCTGCAGACGGGGGATGTGAATTGCATAGTGTAGAATTCCTTCCCTCTCGTCTTCACTGCAGCATCCATTTGACTTGCAAATTGGTCTTGGAGGTGTCACCAGGAAAGTGTACCAATAAGTTTTCAATTTAAAAATCTTTTAGTAATATTTTTAATATTTTCAATATTAATAATTTACTATTAGGATTGAAAACTACTTCGTCTAAAAATATATGTTCCGGAGCAAAAAACGTGATCTTTTGTATTTGTTTAAAAATAGGTATTTATGAAACAGTTCGTGAAGTATGCTTTTTGCGAACGCACGCGATATTTAGAGCACGAGCGACAGCGGAGCGAGTGCTATACATAGCGTAAGTTCGCAAAAAGTACTTCATGCACAGTTTCATACAATATTTTATCTACTCTACCATAAACAAATAAAAAAAACTGTAACTCTTCGTCACTGGAATTCATTTCTATTCTACAATTTTTAGAACTTTGACATTTAAAAATTCTAACTTCTTTCAAACCACAAAACTGTAAAAACTTTTGTCGTAATTTATTGCTCATTATGTCATCACCATGACAACGCCAAAGTTAAGGATATTTGATTATATGAAAGTGTGTTAAAAACAGTGCGAAAAAGTAAGTCCCATTTAAAATACATTGTTACTTCACGCTCACTTTAAACACTTCACGCACTGCTATCTATAATGACAGTTTTCACAAACTAAAAACTTACACGTAACATAACATAGAGTAGATAAAATTGTTTAAACAATTTCTGCCCAAAAATTCCGCCCGGTGCTCTTCAGATTTGTTTAAAGGGGACATTTTTGAATAGGAATTGACAAAGAAACCGAATCAAAAATTTTTTCAGACGGGAGCGGTCTCACTACATTGACCAAAGAAATCAAACTTGTTTGGTTTCGCCGCTTTGCTCTTTGCTAGCACTCTGTGCACCTCCGTTTGCCAGTATGAGTTTGATTTCTCCGCTTTGCTCTTTGCTCTTTGCTCTTTGCTCTTTGCTCGTCCACTCTGAACGTACGCTAAGGGGGTGGCTTTCAGAGCTAATCGGCTTAACCTGCGGTAAAAATCCAGTGGCACATTGTACCAATCACCTGTCTTTTGATATAAATATTTAGACAGATGAACCGTTTACAAAATACAAAGACGATTATGCTGTCCTATTTATAGATTTATTGGTGTATACACAATTGGGCAATTCATTCAATGTGATATGACGACTTTTAGGAATTTCAAATAATCCTTTTTGGGCTAACACATTTAAATTTTGAATTTAGTAATTTTATTTTAAAAAGTTGAAAGACTGATAAATTTTCTAAATACTTGAATGAAAATTCGTATATTAAAGTGTGTAAATATATTTAATTATCCTTAGCTAAGCACTTTCAACAAAAATGTCATCTTCGGAGCTAATCGTCAATGAATAAAAAAGAAGTACCACTACTTATTAGCTTAGAGCTCTTAGCATCGTGTTGAACATTGGATATTAGATGTTAAAATGGCATTACAATATTTAGATCTAATGTTTCAATGACTTGACTAGGTCAGTCAACTACTCCCCCCCAAATGTAATGTTTGGGTTTAATACCCATACCGTAATCAACATTTTATGTGTTTGTACTGTTTAAGTGACTGTTTTTCATGTACCTACCTACCTATTTATTAATTTTTCATCTTCCGGAGTTGCACAGCAGACAATTGAAACATTATATCTAAATATTGTAATGCAATTTTAATATATAATATCCAATGTTCAACAAGATGCGCAGAACTCTAAGTAGTGATACTTCTTTTTTATTCATTGACCATTAGCTCCGAAGAGGACATTCTTGTCGAAAGCGCCAAGCTAATGATAAAATACATTTACGCACTTTAATATACGAATTTACTTCACTTCCTTTATTTACTTTAAAAACTGATAACATAATAGTAAAATCACTAAATTGTAGGGATTATTTCATTCATAGAGGTTCTAACCAATAGAAACCTACAAGAATCACTCAAGCCCTGCGGGCTCTCGTGTCTATTGCCAGGCAAAAAGTTTTCGAAAAATTGTCGCATTATTGTCAATTTGTTCTCACTCTCTTGTGATATTAATGTTGGTAATTTTTTCGATTATTTCATTCATAAAGATTCTGACCAAAACAAAGCTACAAGAATAAAAATTACAGAGACAATTTTTTAGTTTCCCGTCTTCAATTATTACGTCAGATGCCGTTCGTTGCTACGAAAAAATGAACATTCAGTGAAATTAATGACAATTAATGTTTTACAACTTGTCAAAGAGAACACCATGAAGAGGTTTAGCAAATATTTTGGCGAATATATCAATACAATATTAGTTAAAATGATTTAAAAACAATTTTATTCACGAAATAATATACCAGTTATAGTCGGAGAGGTAGAAGCGGATTTTGTGCGTGATAAGTAATATGGAAAAACTATACGGGGATATGTTGAATTAGTTGTGTACATGACTTTCACCAACGACCGGAAACCAGAGTTGGGGCCGAGGGTAGTTATAAGGGGTCAAAGTCGCGGTTTTTATTATTTTTTTTATGACGCTCATGATCGAGTTAGTGCACCAAAATTTGGGAATAAGTAGGTCATGACGTAACTAAGTAAAATCTCTAAGGGTGGAACTCTGCGTGGCCGACAAAGCGGTGGGGGTGGGGGTGAACATAAAAAATATAAAGGGTTTTTTGCGACGTTCGTGATTGAGATAATGGACCAAAATTTGAAAATAAGTAGATCATGACATCACTAAGTAAAATCCGCAGAGCCGGAAACCAGAGTTGGAGATGAGGATAGTTATAAGGGGTCAAAGTCGCCGTTTTTATTATTTTTTTTTGTGACGCTTATGATCGAGAGAGTGCACCAAAATTTGGGAATAAGTAGGTCATGACGTAACTAAGTAAAATCTCTAGGGGTGGCACGCTGCGTGGCCGACAAAGGGGTGGGGCAGGGGTGAATACAAGAAATATAAGGGGTTTTTTGCGACGTTCGTGATTGAGAGAGTGTACCAAAATTTGGAAATAAATAGACCATGACATAACTAAGTAAAATCCTCAGAGCCGGAGACCAGAGTTGGGCATGAGGGTAGTTATAAGGGGTCAAAATCGCCGTTTTTATTATTTTTTTGTGACGATCATGATCGAGATAGTGCACCAAAATTTGGGAATAAGTAGGTCATGAGGTAACTAAATACAGTCTCCAGGGGTGGAACGCTGTGTGGCCGATAAAGGGGTGGGGGTAGGTGTGAATATAAAAAATATAAGGGGTTTGTTGCGACGTGCTAGATTGTGATAGTGCACCAAAATTTGGGAATAAGTAGACCATGACTTAGCTAAGTAACATCCCTAGAGCCGGAAACCAGAGTTGGGGATGAGGGTAGTTTTAAGGGGTCAAAATCGCAGTGTGTATTATTTTTTTTGTGACCCGGCACAACATTTGTCCCCCACGCAGCGTTCCGCCCCTGGAGATTTTACTTAGTAATGTCATGATCTACTTATTCCCAAATTTTGGTGCACTATGTCGATCACGAACGGCAAAAAACCCCCATATATTTTTATACTCACCCCTGCCTACCACCCCTTTGTACCCCAAGCAGCGTTTTGCCCCTGAAGATTTTACTTAGTTACGTCATAAGCTACTTACTCCCAAATTTTGGTGCACTATCTACATCATGAGCGCCACAAAAAAAAAATAAAAACCGCGACTTTTACCCCTTATAACTACCCTCGTCCGCCACTCTGGTTTCTGCCTCTGGGGATATTACTTACTTATGTCATGGTCTACTTATTCCCAAATTTTGGTGCACTATTTCAATCACGAACGTCGCAAAAAACCCCTTACATTTTTTTATATTCATCCCTGCCCCACCCCTTTGTCGGCCACGCAGCGTTCCACTCCTGGAGATTTTACTTAGTTACGTCATGACCTACTTATTCCCAAACTTTGGCGCGCTATCTCGTTCATGAGCGTCATAAAAAAAATAATAAAATCCGCGACTTTGACCCCTTATAACTACCCTCGGCCCCAACTCTGGTTTCCGGCCGTTGGTGAAAGTCATGTACATAACTAATTCAACATATCCCCGTATAGTTTTTCCATATTACTTATCACGCACAAAATCCGCTCCCAGCTCTTAGACTATTACAAAGGAAGTTTTTACTTTTTCAGTATTTTTACTTTGGTATACAGCCATCTAAAGGGATTTTCTTTTTAATGGTAATAATGGGTAAAAAACGTATTCAGAAACAGTTTGTGTACAAGGGACGGTTTATTTAGTATCTATGCATGCACATTTTTGTTAATTATTGTCGTGTTATTAAAGGTGCTGTTTACGATTCTCCTGTCGATTATGAACAGTATTTTAACACTCTGCAATATGATGTAAGTATGTTTATCACACAACCAGGATTATATGGAGTCATTTGATATTTCTTATTATTTCAAACAAATTTTAAGACTAATACGAAGTCAAAAGATCTTTATTTTAAAACAATTTAATTACCAATGCATAAAAATTAAAGAAAACAAAATAAGTCTTAAAATAATAAATTGAAAATATTTGTCAAAAGTATAAAAAATTTCAATGTAAAACGAACAAGAATAAAAAACCGCTAAACGAAATAAAATGAGTGGCGCACACAATATTCCAACTACAAAAGAGCTGATAGTAGGGGAGCGAAGTATGCTAAATGTGCAGTCACTCGAGCGCTTTGGGGAACTATTGGGTTGTGAAGAGTAGTTCCTAAAACCAAAAAAAGTTAAGAAAAGTTTTTCATTTTAGTGGGGACTTCCCATTTTTAATTTAAGTTTCCATTTCCAACAATCGTATTTTCTGATTATAGTGTCATGTATCCATAATTTGAAAAAATGTTTCGAAGAAAAGTTGCTTATTTTTACGTAAATAATCCAAATCTGGAATAAAAATTTGGGGCTCCTATTTAAGACTTCAAAGTAACCCCCCACCCCACCTCCGTGGGGGTCGTGTTTGGCATCATTCGATAGATTTTTCAAAAATATTAATTAAGTGTATTTTGCAGTTTTTCGATCTAATGTTTATTTTGCGAAATATCGCGGGATTTGTATTTAAAATTTTAAATTTACCCCCCACCCCTCTTCGTGGGGGTCATGTTTGGTATCATTCGACAGATTTTTGAAAAATATTGAACATGTATTTTTTAGTTTTTCGATTTAACGTTCATTCCGCGAATTATTTGCTTTTTTTTTGTGAAATTTTTTAACTCGCCCATTTCCTTACGCCCGCTCAAATCGTCAGATTTTTGAAATATACACTGTTCTACATGTCCTCAACTTATCTTATCTTAATCTGACAATTTCGAGTATTTTTAAGGATAGATTTTTTTTTCGGGCCCCCTTAACGAAGTCCACTGTGTTAAGAGCTAATATATGGTAGAGGTACATCTGCGGGGCACCAGGTTTCTTCCCATATATGATAATCTGACATGATAACAAATTTTGTAGATAACAAAATTTTAGTTTTATTCTGAAAGATTTTTCCATAGTATTTGCTAAATTTGAAGTAAAACAAAATAATCTCAAACTGCAAACTTTATCAAAGGTAACCTTTGTGGTGCGTTTTACATCAAACTTAGTCAATATTATGGAAAAATCTTTCAAAATAAAACTACAATTTTATTTTCCATCTAAATGAAAATACAGGACATTTTCGCGCCACGTAATATTCATATCAGCTCTTTTGTAGCTGGAATATTGTGTGGGCCACTCATTTTTACCGCGTTTAGCGGTTTTTTTATTCTTGTTATCAGGAGTTTTTTAAAGTTTTTTATATTAATTAAATGTGTGAACCTAAATCTAAATATAGTGTTTCTCGATTACATTTTGAGCGTTATAAATAGTCGTCTTTAACGCATTATCGCCCAAATGGTATAGTGGTTACGACACTAAACAATCCCAGTTGATATCCCAACCATACCAATATTTTTTGTTCAATATAGTTCTTTGTCACGATTTTTCTTCTATTCGGAATATTGAAAAAAATTGGGATTGCTGGCAAATGAACTCAGATGGTCCGATCAAGTTTAGCATCATAACCATTAGAACTATGCTACTTCTGCGATAATGGTTACATATTTTGGTTCTTTTGGAACTCGATAACTTCTAAACGGTTAAACTGATTTTGATCACTAAACATGAGTTTAAAAGGTATTGACAAGTAGTATCTGATACGATCAAGGTTAAATAGGATATCTGAAGTTTTTTATAAAAAACTGTTCTTTATATAGGAAATGGATTTGCTCATACTTAGGAGGCCTATAACGTAATAATTAGAATTTTCCCTGATATGAGGTATACATCGATATACGTGCCTGCAATCCTCCTACAAACGCTCAGTCATTGGCGCAATTCGTAAGTGGAAATTTTGAGTTATTTTCGAAAAAACAAAATTTTCAAAGTTCGTTTTTTTTAGTTTTTTGGCTCTATTGAGCCGTGTGTATGTCCGATCCTAACCACTTAGGCATAATTTGAAAGCAAAACTCAAGCGTTATTGATTTGGTGACATTTGAACCCTTACTCAAATCTCAACTTTTGAGATACATTTACCCAAAAATATGCCCTGTTGTACCTACCTGGATTATGGTGGTCAAAAATCACAAACTACACCGGTTCTAAATCGGCCCCCGACCCTCTCTTGAAACATAGAAAAAAATTCAGATCGGTGTAACGATAAAAAATATCCACAAAAATTTTTTCCCCTTTTAAATAGAAATTGAGTAAAATTTCTGAGTTCGGTAACTCAGTGGCGGCTCGTACCACTTTAAGAAGGTAGTGCCACAACTCGGGCAGCCGCCAAAATTTTTAGTGACGGATTCACGATATTGTCAAAAAAAGGTATACTGACAACAAAAACTAAAAAAAATATGCGCGGATACTTTTATCTTATGTACATATCTTAAGTTGATTGATCTGAGGTGCCAAGCAATTGTCCAACATTGATCAAAACAGTTCCGTAAATTAATTAATAATAAAAACCTCTTAACCTACCACCAGCATTTACTGCTGATAGTGCTTGAAAATTGTTATTACGATTTAGTCTCTATTTACCAATTTATAAAAATAATACTATTTCATTATTCACACACATGCACAAATTTTTGTAATGTCACTTTTAAAGTTTACGATATATGAAGTTCATTCTTCTATTTTTTGGTTGCAAAGTTTTCAATGACTTTATAATTAAAATTATCAATACAATTTACAAAATGCTTTTCTGCAGATAGCATACCTAAAGCACTAGGTTTCGATGTAAACATCGAAAAACAGCGTTCTGCTTCAGATGTTGATATAGGAATGGTAACTAAAATACTTAAAAGTTTAATAGTTTCTTCAAATGTGCTTTTTGAACCTTCCCTCTACAATAAAACCGATAGCGAAACAGCCCCAGAGGTAGTACTTAATTCGTCTCGCTAATACAGTACCTACTTCTAATTCAGTTTTAAACCGAGTTTTGCTTAAAAATTAAAATTGTCTCCAGTCTCCATGGTTCATTAAGAAATGATTCGGAGAACTGATGCTTATAAGCAGAAAACTTCTCCGACATAAATAAATTAGAAGCAACTAAATGTCCGGAGAAGGTAGACCTTTGAAAGATCTGGTACTTTGAATAATATGAACCTTTAAGTCGTTGTCTAATTCGGCGCTAAAATTGACCAGCTCCTTAAATATGCCTCTATTTTCTGAATTTTCTTTTTCGTCGTGACCTCTTAAAGCTAACTCGAAAGCTCCACAACACCTTATAACATTTGTAGTTTTTTTTCTAGCGAAAAACCACCAAAAAAAATTTTAAAATACTAATCTTTATTGTCAATTAATAAATTAAACTTAAGAAATAATCAAAATATTATCAAAATACCCACGATCATGATGCACCAAAAGTTTAATTATAAATACAAAAACTTTTTAACAGAAAATATACATAATAAAAGCGACAAACCAGCACGTAAAGAAACTCAAAATAAATAGACCTGGCTTCATACCCTCGTGCCTGGCACAGAGATTCTAATGTTAAGGTATACTAATAGTCCAATATAGCTCTTTCTCTGTCACTTACATATAATGCTCGTAAAATCTTTCTCTCTTTACTCGTGCCAGTACTGACTTCGGCGCGAAGGAGATTCTCCTGTCGAATACTCTCCGCTGTGGCAGGGATTGCATTGCGCCCATAGTTGCCATATTTTATATAATTTATGAAGATCAAAAGAAATACACACAAAAAAATTAATAGGAATTAAAAAGTTTTGAAGATAAAAAATATGTTTATGGATAGTTAGCAAGGTAGTGCCATGACTCTATGGCACTACCTCACGGGCCGCCACTGCGGTAACTTCTGAATGGTATAACCGATGATTTGCAAAATCAGACATACGTTGAAAAGGTAATGATCAATGCTATCAGAAGCCATAGAGGTGGGATTTAAATTTTTGGGAGTTTTGGGGACGAGAGCAAAAGATAGATCCCAAATGGGGACGGCCGTAAAACCCTTGAACAAAAATGGATGGTTGAGACATGGATTGGCGGTTATTTCCCCAAACTTTAAGATGGGATTTGGCTCATTTTTCAATTCAGTGAGGTTGATAGAAGCGAAAACTTCTCGTATATATAGTGTCGCTTGTAGGGGGTGTACGCCACTGGCGAGTTTCAATTTATTATTTAAATATATAATGTATAAATACCTATATTATTTTTACATGTTTTTAGTTTAAAAGTTTATACAATCTTTCAATAACTTTATCTTTTCGGGTTCCTTAGAATATTTCCCAAATTGTAAGCTACTTTTTGTGTTTAAATAAAAAAAAATGTATTGAAATTAACTATTGGCACAATATTCAATTTCTTATAATACGGGATCCGAATAGGAGGTCGAAATGTACCCATCTGCTTGCCGGATGAAACATTTTTTTTATTAAATTTCATACATAGACAAATATTTCTAGCATGGGTTGCCTAATAAAATCGTGTCATAGCTATCCTTAAGCGGGGGCCGAAAGTGTTAAAATCAACATTTTATGCACATTTTTTTTTGAAAGTGTGGGAGAATAATTTTATTTTTAAATTAAATAAGCATATTGGGTATAATTCAAAGAATATTAAAAAAAATTCAAGAAAAAATATTGAAACATAGGCCAACGGTGGCAAATTTTTAAAGACAGCTCAAAAAAACAATGAATTTTGCGGTGGACATCAGAATTCGTCATTGGATCATGGTAGACAAAAAATTCAAAAAGATTTTTTAGTTTATGAGTTTTTCGAGGTAACACTGTCAAGTTTCTTTTAGTTTTAATGATCTTTCACTTTTTAAAATCACTCAGACGTCAAACAACGAAATTTTTTACAAAAAAAGGGTGAAAATCAACATATTTATTATTGTTACAAAATATAAGCATAAAACAAAAAATATCTCGACAGTGTTATCTCAAGGAATGTCTAAAGAAAATATGTACAAAATTCGAGGTGAGTTGGTCAAGTAGTTTTTGAGTTACAATGTCTACAGGCTTTAAAAAAAGCAGTTTTGAGAAAAACGCTTTTAAAGTATTGTCAGCTTTTATTTTCAATTTTTTTTGTCTGTCAAATCGTAAAGTGATGCACACCAGAATATGCTTTTGAATCGCGGGGTAATTTACAAAAGAAAATGACAATAGCTGTTTACCGTTTCTCACTACGCTCAAGCGCGCTGGCGCGAAAATGCTGCAAAGCGAGTCGAAGCTAGGGAGATAGTGTTGAATATCCCTATCTTCGACTCGCTTTGCAGCAGGTTCGCGTCAGCACGCTTGAACGTAATGAACAGCGGCCAACAGCTGTTCTCATTTCCTTTTGTAAATTACTCCGCGTTTCTGTCGTCTAATTTGATTGTAGGAGTGTTATTTTTGAACCAATTAAGATAAATATGAATTTCCTATCATAAAGGAAGCGTATTATAAAAATAAACATTTCGTATAGTGAACTTAGGATAAATAAATAATATACCCCAGGCTGTGGGTAAAAAAACTTGTTATAATTCAGGAATTTTTGAAACCTATCAGGTGTTGTAAAGGACGATGCTAGGAATAACTTCTACTAAAATGTAACCAAAAATTTCAGGAGCATTTTTTATTTATGACGTTTTAATTTGTTAAATTTGAAATTTTTAAAGGTTTTTAATTTTGCAGCTTAGGATATTCATCTTAGAGAAAAACTTTTAAATAGAAAGTTGTAGTAAATTAAAAAACCTACGGTTTTTGAGCTATGGCAAGTTTCATTTCGTTAATTTGCTGTTGCAAAACAGCCAGCGAAAGGTCCAAAATAGCCGTTTTTGCTATTGCATTATTTATTGTAAAAATAATTTTTGTTTATTTTTTAAGGATATAAAATGAAGATATTTCAATTCCAAACATAAAAAAATTGAAAAGCCCTATTGGTGAACATATTTTGACCGGTTTTTGAGCTGTGGCAAGTTTAATTTCGTTAATTTACTGTTGCAAAACAGCCAGCGAAAGGTCCAAAATAGCCGTTTTTTCTATTGCATTATTTATTGTAAAAATAATTTTTGTTTATTTTTTAAGGATATAAAATGAATATCTTTCAATTCCAAACATAAAAAAATTGAAAAGCCCGATTGGTGAACTTGTTGCTTAGATATTATAAATTGTTTATCCCGAGAGGCCAAATGTCGATGGCTATAACTAGATCCAGTCCTCCTAAAGGACTACTGTCAGATTCTGATGTAGGTAAACAACTGCGTACAATATTTCTCAACCTTTTAATTCGGGTTTGAAAATAAGGGGGCAAATTTCGTTATAAACATTTAGAACTAAAGCAGCCCCTATATGTACATCCTATGAGTTTCTAACTTGCAGATTATTGTTGTTGAAGACAAATCGAAGATTCAAAACAAAATGAAATTTTTCTACGATCAACTGAAGCCGAGATAATTGGGTTATTTTTTGCTAAAAATATTTTTTTCGATAAATGCTTACTTGTTGGGTTATTCCCATCAAAACTAGTCAATTTCCACAAAATCGCCACAAACGTGTTTTTTGTTGTATTTACTCGCAAATAACTCGAAAAGTATTAACTTAGTGAAAAAATGCTGTAGAACAAAAGTTACTTAGAATTAGTTAGTTATATTATATTTTTTCACCCACCGTAAGGGGTGAAACTCACCCCCAGGGCAAAAGCACACATCTGCCCAACATCGCTTTTTTTGACATGTTATCTATGTGTGTGCCAAATTTTATGTCAATCCAAGCTGTTCTTAAAAATTTGGAGCAAAAACCGCGATTCAATGTACTATAAGTTGCTAAGGGCAACTGCCACAATAAATCACAATCATAAAGAAAAAATATCTCCACTCTACTTTAAAAATCATTTTTAATAATTAAGTGAAATTGTCTTTTAAAATAATTTGTATTTTAAGATAATATAAGAAGTATGTCTTAAGTCAATAACTGTGAGATAATTTCTTAATTGTTATAATAGTACGTTCTTTAAAGGTAAAATATTGCAAAACCTCTAAATTTTAAAGAACCGCTTTTATTGACATGAAGTTTGGCATACACATAGCTAACAAGTCAAAGAAAAAAATTGATATTGTGCCGATGTGTGCTTTTGCCCTAGGGGTGAGTTTCACCCCTTTTTGGGGGTGAAAAATATACGTTCGAAATAAGTCCGGAAATAACTAATTCTAAGCAACTTTCATTCTATAAAGTGTTTTCACTAAGTTATTACTTTTCGAGTTATTTGCGAGTGAATATGTTAATTTTTCTACAAAATAACCACGTTTTCAGACGGTTTTTCGCAAATATCACAAAAAGTAAGTATTTGGTCAAAAAAAAATTCTTATCAAAAATATAGCACGTAAAAAAGTGAAAAACATGGTGTATATATTAGGTCACTATACCTAGTAGAAGCAGAGTTATAGCTAATGAAAAATAGGTTCATATTCGTCAAATTCCAAATCGAATATTTTAACGTGCCACAACCAAAAAACGAAGCACTTTTTTTGGGGAAAACTTATTTTAACTTTTTTAAAGTGTTTAAAAAATGCTTATTTTTGTTTTTTAAAAAATTTTTTAGAATCAAAAGTAAACAAGTTACGCTCAAAATAAAGTTGGTCCCTTTTTTTTTGGTAAGAAATCGGGAAAATCACCCCCTAATTAGCATTTCAAATGAACTTAATTGTTACCAATTCACAAGTTTTTTACTAGCGTATGTATTGATCATATGATCTGTAAGTTTCATCGGTTCAAAGTCCTTATTTTTAAAAGAGCTGTAGTTAAAAGGGCTTGAACGAGTTACTTATCACGAGTGTATGCAAATTTAGAAACACCGAATCTTAACCAATTTTTGTCTTACAGAAAAACAAAAAAAAAAAAATAAAAAATATTCAGAAAAGTAAAGCCGATTTTTTTATTTTATAAGATTTCTGGTATCTCTAACAATTTTTAAGTTATTTTAAAAAAATCTTTTTTTTCAAAATTAAAATTTTTAAAAATTTTACTTTAAAACCAATTTTTTTCAAAAATAAGCATTTTGAATTGATGAAACTTACCGATCTTATATAAACACAACATAAGTAAAGTAAGTTATGAAGCGGTAACGAATAATTTCATTTAAGTTGCTAATTGGGGGCTGATCTTCCTGATTTTTTTTTGCCAAAACAAAAGGGTAGTATCGGTAAGTGTATATTTTGTTCTAATTTTTGGAGAAACCCTCATCCTTTTATTTATTATTTTTTATATTATTTAATTATACAAGAATATATTGATTTATAGCATGTATCAATATCTTCATTCGATGTATCATATATGATACAATATATCGATGTATAATTTTTTTTGCCATCCCTGTTGGGACGCGATTTGAGAATTCCCCGCATGTAATAGCTACTTGTATAACAAGGGAGGAAACTGCTACTCTTCCTCCCGAGAAAACTTCAGTAATCATTCAAGGGAGGAAAAGGCACTTTACTTATGATTTTTTCACCTTCCTCAAATTAGTAACAAGTCATTTTTCATTTTTACTTAATTTATTTATGTAACTAACCAACAAAATTTATTAACACTAAAACTAACAAGTAGGTACAATATAACTGTCAACTGTCAAATATAAGTGCAATTAATAATGTAAACATTGTTAAATCAAAATAATAATTTACTGTTTTTTACCATTCTGCAAAATACAGGGTGTTTTATAAAAAAACGTTAAAATGTATAGATACTTACGTAATAGAAAATAGATATTGTACAGGGCGTCAATAAGTTATATTTCATGAATGAAATACCATGACGTCACTTTTACTTTTCCTCTCTATGGAGGAAAAATATTTTCCTCCCTAGGGAGGAAAAGTACAACTTTGCTCCCTACAATCAGGTCCGGAAAAGTATACTTCCGGTAGAGGTAGGTGGAAAAAGTCTTTTACATGTTCGGTAAATCACTTTCGACTCAGCAAAATTGGTTTAGATTAGGCCGTATTAGTTTATCCTGAAGTGTGAGTCTTTATTATATCAGGATACCAAACTAGTTTGGCCTGAAGTGCGTGTATTTATATAACTACTTTGGCCTAGGCCATACTAGTTTATCCTAACGCGCTTAGGACAAACTAGTTTGGTCTAGGCCAAACTAGTTTGTACTGAAATCGGGTTTGGCCGGTAACAAATATATCTATTATTAATTAGCTTAATTTTTGCACCAATAATAATGTGGCGGGTTTGATAAACCATTATCTACACCTTCATTTGCAGGAAGGAGACAATTAATACATAAAAAGGTTACAGCCAACATATTCATTGACCAAAACTATTTTTGTCTGTGTACATTCAGAAATAAAAAAATATAAGGTGAGTTTTTAGTAAAATTTTGTATTATAACTTTTTTATCTCTATGAGATTCTCTCTCAAAAATTTGAACATTTTAAAAACTTTTTTCAAAACTTTGAGTTAAATATCATGCCTCTTAAATGTTTTTATTTTAAGTGATCAGTGTTAAAATTTTTTAATTGTGTGTGGTTACTTTTATCTTGTATGCCTATTATATTCTCACGTTAATACTATTTTTTCTTCAAGTTTTCAGCATAAATGTATATCATTTTACTTTGTTTTGATGATGAAATTTGTTAATCGTTATATCCAATTGGAAGTTTTGCGTCCACAATATAAAAAATCAGCTCAACAGATCTTGAGGCTCAAGGCTTCAATAGTCTTCTCCGTTTCTTTCTGTCCTGTGCCAGGTTTCTCCATTCTTATACTTCCATCAATTTGAGATCTTCTTTTATCGACGTTTCCATTTTCTCCGAGGGCTTCACTTTTTTTGTGTACCAATCTCAGTGTATATTAATTCATGGGGAAGTTTTCTTCTTTTATTTTAGCTATGTGACTGCGCCCTCCTAACCTTTAAATTTTAACAATTGTCGTTATTTTTGATTGCTTATATTTATATTTGCATAAATTCTTTGCTGATTCTTCTTCACCAGACTTTCTTCTTTAGTAAACATCCATTTGTTCTGGCTCGATATCTTTATTAAGTATCTAGGTTTCACTTTCTTAAAGTACAATGTAGGTCGAATAACTGTTGTTTATATTCTTATTGTTATACAGGGTGGTTCATCTTATTCGCCTCGGTCTCTGTACGGAAAACCACTTGATATTTTAAAAAAATTTCTTCACAGAAATATATAGGGCCTTTAATACTACAATGTAAAAATAATGTGAATTATACAGGGTGCTCCAAAAAAGAGTGGTATATCAAAATTATATTTTTTCTTATGGAATGCCCTTTATCTGATGACATTACTGAATTGACCTTAAAAAATAAGCTATACTTTCATAAGGGTTCCCCATACCTAAATACAGGGTGTTTTGATTTATTTCGATTTTTATGAAAATGTAAGGTTTTAGAAAAAAATAAATATCTACGAATCTAAGAATCAGTAACAAATTCTTTCTTGGATCTTAATAATAAACTATTTAGCATACTTAAACAGATGCTTACTTCAACAAAATTTCTTACAGGGTGGTCAAAATATGAGATTGTTCTATTAACAAATTCAAGCTGTAATAACTTGCTGATTTTAATTAGAACACCCTGTATCTTACTAGTCTATCGCGTAGAAAATTTACGTAGCTTTCAATTTATATTCGGGTTTCCTATACCTATCTTTTACAGGGTGGTCAAAATATTAGATTGTTCTATTAACAAATTCAAGCTGTAATAACTTACTTATTTTAAATGGAACACCCTGTATCTTACTAATCTATTGCGTAGAAAATTTACTTAGCTTTCAATTCTTATTAGGGTCGCCTATACCTATCTCCCTTCTTTTCTTAAATATTTAAAGATTTCCTAATTTGTAAGCTTTAAAACGTAGAATTAAGTACCTATGTCGTGGTTATGTACAACACATCACCAACACCTGAAATATACTTAAATATCTTAGTCAAGATACTTTCGTTAATAAAATTCACATTTTTGTCATTTAATTACACAGATTGTTCTTATTTTAAATGACATACTCGATATTCTATTCTTTATAATGGAAGATATTTAAAATCTCTTCAATTCCATGTAAACATTCTCAATATACATGTTATCCTGTAAATATATTTTTCCATGTTATTCTGTAAATACCCATTTTTACATATTTTTGTACAATAGGCTCGTTATCGTCATAGTAGCCATTGCATTTAATTGTTTGTAAATGCGATTCAAAGATTCAAACAAAAAGTGGTGTACAAATTAGGAAATCTTTAAAATATTTAACAAATGAAGGGAGATAGGTATAGGAAACCCTAATAAGAATTGAAAGCTAAATAAATTTTCTACGCGACAGACTGGTAAGATACAGGGTATTCCATTTAAAATAAGTAAGTTATTACAGCTTGAATTTGTTAATAGAAAAATCTAATATTTTGACCACCCTGTAAAAAGATAGGTATAGGAAATGCTAATACAAATTGAAAGCTAAGTATATTTTCTACGCGATAGACTAGTACGATACAGGGTGTTCCATTTAAAATAAGTAAGATATTACAGCTTGAATTTGCCAATCGAAAAATCTCATATTTTGACCACCCTTTAAGAAACTTTGTTGCAATAAGCATCTGCTTAAGTATTGTAAATAGTCAGTTATTAAGATCCAAGAAAGAATTTGTTACTGATTCTTAGATTCGTAGATATTTATTTTTTTCTAAAGCCTTACATTTTTATAAAAATCGAAATAAATCAAAATACCCTGTATTTAGGTATAGTGAACCCTTATGAAAGTATAGCTTATTTTTCAAGGTCAATTCAATACTGTCATCAGATATAGGGCATTCCATAAGAAAAAATATAACTTTGATATGCCAGTCTTTTTTGGAGCACCCTGTATAATTCGCATTATTTTTAGATTGTAGTATTAATGGCCTTGTATATTTCTGTGAAGAAATTTTTTTAAAATATCAAGTGGTTTTCCATACAGACACCGAGGCGAATAAGATGAACCACCCATATACTAAGGATTTCCACAGTTTTCACTGTATTCCTTCACTCAACCGTTCTCTCCAGCTCTTTCTGCCTTGCCAGTCCCCTTCATGTAGATTTCTTCTCTCCATTGCTTCGTCTACTTCCAGGCCCGGCCGTAGAGATTTTGCCGCCCTGGGCAAGATCGGCAACCGCTGCCCCTCCCCCCGACCTATTGGTATACCCAAAAACTCAAAAATTTCACCATGGCTCTTAATTTGCTGAAATCTATCACTTAATGCATTAACGGTTATGTTATAAATTTTAAATAGAAGTCAACTTTATATCGTGTCTCTGGATCTAAGTCCACACTTTTATCTTCAGCCTTATGGGCAAATTGTCTTTTAACTTTTCTCTTTCTGGCCATTACTGTGCATCCTTTTCGGGTTCTCAATTTATAAATTTGATGAGCTCTTTTGCGTCTGTCAAATAGCCCTGGAATGTTAAATCACTTCTGAGAGACTTAATGGATTTACGATTTTTCTAATAAACTGATAGCTTGATACGCTCCCATATAAATCCTCTGCATACGCTACTACGTTGATGTGAAGTAAAATGTCATGCCATATTACCACAGATCAAAGAAAAGTAAAATCACGGATTTGATTTGCCAAACAGCTTGCCTCATGAGTAACCAATATCGTTGTTTTTATTTACAGTGATTTCTACAAGAGCATCGTAAATTTCTTCAATTTGGTATTTAATGGGAGTAATTGCATCAATTATTCTACTTTCCCATCTAGTTTCGGACAAGGTTTCAATGTTAGGCTAGAAATATGATTTTTCAGCAAATTCCAACGATGAATAGATGCTGAGAAAAAGTTGTAAATTTTTGTCCCTAAGGAAAACAAAGAATCTGAAAACTGTGAGGCTTTTGCAGCATCGTTCACAACTAAGTTAAGTGAATGGATAAAACATGGGACAAAAAACGCTTTAGGATTCATGCTCAAAATTCTGTTTTGAACTCCCAAGTTCTTCTCTTCCATGTTTGCCCCATTATCATACCCGTGTCCTCTCATATCATCCAAAGGTATTCCCGGTTCATTCTAGGACTCTGTAACTCCCAAGCCAGTGGTTCCCACTACAGGCACAAATCCAAGAAAATGGTCTTCAATTTTAACACTTTGTGAACAAGAACCTAAATCGACAAAATGTACAACAATAGTTATAGTCGGTTCGCTAAACTCAGACACAACTGACTAGTGATTTTAGTAAGTAATTTTGCCAATTTGCTAAAATTGGTAAAAAAATAATTACTAAATAATTAATAATTACTAAATAGTTAGCAACTTTGTCAATTTTGGTAAAATTGGCCAAAAACAAAAAAATTACCAACTAAAATCACTAGCCAGTTGTATCCGAGTTTAGCGAACCGACTATATCTGTTCCACCCAACAATATCAGATATACAATTTAAAATTATGCTATAATACTTTGCTGATTTCAAAAAGTTTAAAATTTTATTTTTGATTTGGTCATGGAGGAGCTGAATAATTTCGTTTTGAATACGTTTTCCCAAATAGTGATGCTGCTTGTTACTCCCAGTAGCTTTTCTCCTAATGTGCTCTTGTAAAACAGAATCAACATTTTTAAAGAGCTCACAAACCTTAAAAATAACCATTGTTTTGATGAAAATGTTTATCAGAATAGCCCCTTAATGAAAGACACTGTTGTGCTAATAACTGTATTATTAATATAGTTCTTATACTCTTATGTATGTAAGTCGTTGTACTTATTACATTTTTCCAATGACCTGTTTCTGAATTTAGAACTTTTTGTGTTTCTTCATCTATGATTTTGCCCGATTCTAGTCTAATTGTTAGTTCTACCCACTGTCGCTGTAACTGTAGATGAGCTGGAGACTTAGCGTGGCTGGACAAAGCTTCAGCCATATGCTTCTAATAATTATTATTAGGTACATCCATTTTCAGTAAAGTTAATTTTAAGTGAATTTCAGTAAATTTAGTTTAGTTCTAATCCTACTGTTTTTATGCGATGAAGAAGAAGGCGGTGTTGTCGATTTTCCGTCGAATGGACCTTGCAATTGTTATTGTTTCACTTACTTAATTCTCGTTTTTACAGTTGCAGTTTTGCCGCTCTTGTTTATAATATTGATTTTTTATAATATTAAAAACATAAGTGATTATTTCTTCAATTTCAAAAATTGGCTTTCCTCTAAAATTTGCCGCTCCTGAATTTGCCGCCCTGGGCGGCCGCCCAGTTCGCCCATCCCTGCGGCCGGGCCTGTCTACTTCATCTCTGAAGGATCTTCGGTGTCTGCCTCTCTTCCTTTTTCCTATCGGGCTCCACTCTGTTATTCGGTTTATCCACCGATTTTGGTCTGCTCTTCTGACATGTCCGTACCAGGTGAATCTCTTCTGTTCGATGTAGTCTATTATGTCTGAGTTCAATCCCATTCTTCTCTTAATCTCTACGTTATTTATTATATCTCTTTTTGTTACTCTGCAGCTTCTACTTAGGAATTCCATCTCTGTTGCTCTTATTTTATTTTTGGTTTCTTATTTATTGCCCAATTTTCACACCCATAAGTGAGGATACTTCTTGTCATGGTATTATATATTCTTCTTTTTGTTTTTATGCTGATGTTCTTATCCCACAGTATAGGGTTCAATTTTCGTATGCAGTCTCTTGTTTGTCCTAGTCTATTTTTTATATCTTCCTCAGTTGTTCCTTTGTTAGATATTATAAAACCTAAATACTTGTACTTATCTGTTCCTCTGATTTGTTTATCTTCGTCTATTTCCAGCTGTTTTATATCTGTATTCTCCGTTGTTAGGTATTTAGTTTTCTTCAGGTTTATTTTCATCCCATCCTTTGTATATTCCTGTTCCAGTTTCCTCATCATAAAACGAGGTCATCTTCGTCTTGTGCGATCACTATTTGGTCGTCAGCAAAACTTAGAGTATAGAGATATTCATTCCTCACTGGTACACCCATTCCTTCGGACTTTCCTTTCCATGGTTTCAAGGTCTTTTCCAGGAAAATTTTGAACAGTGTAGGGGATGTGAAGCAGCCCTGTAGTAGTCCCTTTGTCGTCTTAAATGGACTGCATATTCGATTGCCCATTTTGATAGCTACTGTGTTATTTATGAAGAGTGCTTTTACTGCTTTTATTAATCTTCGTGGGATTTCGATGTCTTCCATTGCTTCCCATAGCTTGGTTCTAGGTATCGAGTCATACGCCTTCTTAAGATCTACAAATGCCAGATGAACGGATCTATTTTTGGCCATTCGTTTTTCTATGAGTTGTTAGACCTTGTAAATATGATCCAGGCATGCTTTCCCCGCTGTGAATCCTGCCTGATCTTCTCCGATTTTATCCTGTATAGGCATATAATTGTCAGGCCATGGAGTTGGGGTGTTTACATTGTAAAATGGCGTGCACCCTATCCTCCATGCTATGGCATGCTGGACGAGCCATACAGCCTGTAGTCAACTCCCCGAAGTATGAGCGGGAATACAAAGTGTACTAATACTCATACGCTTATGAAACGCACCTGGCGGATCATAAGGGCCTTCACATTTTACTCTTTTTCAACTAGTCTTGAGTAAAATGTCTTTAATCTTTCCTATCGGCCTCTCTTGGCTACCTCTTGTTCTTCCGACCCCGAATGGCTATTAGGTTTCCGAGGGCAGACGGGTCACTATATTTCTTTCTACTACATACCTACTCTTCACCGAATGATTGCCGGTATAAGCAATCCCCCCACTTACTGACCAACGGCTTCGGGCGGATGAGTTGGTAAGTGGCAGGGCACTCTTTTGTCCTGAGACTGAGAAATCGGTCTCGAAGGCGGATGAACCCTACAGAATGGTCAACGGTATAAGGATGCAGAAGGCAACGGGAAACCACTGCATTAAAGACTCATGGAGTATCCCTAGAAATCGTCATGGCTTACAGAAATGACAATCAACAACCTACTAATCATGGTTCTCGGATGCCAAGATTCGGCAGGGGAAGAAACAACAGTAACGACAGGGCTTCCCAGGCCGTTAGTCAGCAAAATCCCTGTTCACTAAATATATACAAATCTACCTACAAAATCGCTACATGGAATGTAAGAAGTATGTATGAACCTGGGAAACTGAAGAATATACAGCAAGAGATGATGCGACTGGATATCGATATATTAGGAATAAGCGATACAAGATGGGTCAGCTCTGGCGAACTCAATACAGACAATGGACGAATCTATTACTCTGGAAGCAGCGACACCCAACACAGATATGGAGTTGCTATGATCCTCAGCGAAAAAGTAACGAGATCAGTAACAGGCTTCGTTCCGATGTCCGAAAGAATAATAATGTTGCAGTTATTGACAACCCATGGAAAAATGAACCTAATCCAGATTTACGCGCCAACTGCTGACAAAAATGAAGAAGAAATAGAAAACTTTTATAGCGAACTCCAGAAAACATTACATCTCACAGCATCTAGAGACATAACAGTGATCATGGGTGATTTAAACGCAAAAATTGGCGAAGGAAAATGCTACCCTAATGTAGGATCATATGGGCTTGGCGAACGAAACGACAGAGGAGATCGCCTAATAGAATTTTGCCAGGAGCATAATGTTATAGCCGCAAATACATTCTTTAAATTACCTAAGCGACGCCTGTATACATGGAAATCACCAGCTGACAAAGAGCACAAAATTGTCAGAAATCAAATTGACTACATCCTAATAAAGCACAGATATCGAAACTCAATTCAGGCAGTAAAGGCATATCCAGGAGCAGACGTATCCTCTGATCACAGTCTTCTTATTGCTAGGTTTCAACTTCAACTAAAAAAGACGCAAAAAAGCCGCAACAACAATAAACTTAACATACAGAAACTTAAGTCAGAAGAAACAAAAGAAAATCTGAAACACGAAATCAACACAAATCTAGACAGAAACCCAGGAAATAATTGCAACGTAGAACAGCAGTGGCAATTCTTCAAAACCTCTATATTAGAACCAAGTAAGAAAGTACTTACTACAACCAAATGTAAGAAAGAAGAATGGATGACGGAGGAAATTCTAGAGTTGATGAATGAAAGAAGAAAAAACAAAACCATTAATAAGACCCGCTATAAACAGCTTCAAAACCAAATAAGAAGAAAAATTAGGGAGGCTAAAGAAACCTACTTCTCTGAAAAATGTAAAGAAATAGAAGAACTGCAAAACACATATGACAACTTCAACCTACATAAAAAAGTCAAAGAACTAGCCGGAATAGGAAATAGAAGAACCTCAAATATATTGCTCGACAAAAATGGAAATATTATAATGGAGACAAAACGAAAACTACGACGATGGAAAGAGTATATCGAGGAACTATTTCATGACCAGAGAGAAGCTAGTACATCCGTAGATAGCCAAACGGGAGATGTAGGCCCAGAGATAACCAAAGCAGAGGTTAGTCAGGCAATAAACTCTATGAAAACCAATAAATCTGCTGGTCCAGATGAATTGCCTAGCGAGCTGATAAAGTTGGTCAACGAGAAAAACCTGGACATAATAGTAGAACTGTTCAACGCTATCTATACTACAGGAATCATCCCTAGAGAAATCTTGACATCAGCCTTTGTGTGTTTGCCAAAGAAGGTGAATGCAAAAGAATGCAGTGACTACCGAACCATAAGCTTAATGTCACATACCTTGAAAATTCTATTGAAAATTATCCACGCCAGAATACACTCTAAACTGGAGCTGGATATTAGTGACACTCAATATGGGTTCCGCAATGGCATGGGTACCAGAGAGGCATTATTCTCCTTCAACGTGCTGACACAGAGATGTTTGGATGTTAACCATCCTCTTTACGTCTGTTTTATAGACTACAATAAGGCGTTTGATAAAGTAAAACATGATCGACTCATGGAAATCCTAAAAAATAAAAATCTAGATGAAAGAGATTTAAGACTCATAACACACCTCTATTACAATCAGCGAGCAATAGTAAGAATTGAAAAAGAAACATCTGAAGAAATGGAAATAAAGAGAGGAGTCAGGCAAGGCTGCATACTATCACCTCTATTATTTAACGCTTATTCTGAAGAGGTAATGCGAGAAACTCTGGAAGATGAAACAGTCGGCATAAGAGTAAATGGAGTCTTAGTTAACAACATCAGATATGCAGATGATACAGTAATAATAGCCGATAGTTTACAACACCTGCAAAGACTCATGAGTAAAATAGTAAGGTGTAGTAGGGAGTACGGACTCTCTCTCAATATCAAAAAGACGAAGTTTATGAAAATTAGTAAAAACAACCATAATACTAACGAAATCTTGATAGTAGAGGGCCAGCAGATCGAAAGAGTAAAAAAGTACACTTACCTAGGAACGCTTATAACAGAAAATAACGACTACACTGCAGAAATAAAAGTCAGAATCGAAAAAGCACGTTCTAATTTTATAAAAATGAAAAAGGTCCTATGTAGCAAAGATTTAACATTAGCTCTTAAAGTACGCCTAACAAAATGTTACGTCTACAGTGTTCTATACTATGGAGTGGAATCATGGACGTTAAATGTAGAGACAATGAGACGACTTAACGCCTTTGAAATGTGGACCTATAGAAAAATTATGAGGGTTTCCTGGGTCGATAGAGTTACAAACAATGAAGTACTGAGAAGAATAGGTAAAGAAAAGGAAGTTGAACTTACAATTAAAGAAAAGAAGCTACAGTATCTCGGACATGTGATGCGGGGCGAGAAGTATGGCATCCTACGACTCATAATGCAGGGAAAGATAGATGGCAGAAGAAGCATCGGAAGAAGACGAATTTCATGGTTGAAGAACCTGAGAGAGTGGTTTGGATGCAGCTCGAAACAACTATTTAGAGCTACTGCCTCAAAAATTAAAATAGCTATGATGATTGCCAACCTCCGTAGCAGAGATGGCACCTGAAGAAGAAGGTATATATTTCTAATTTTTTCTTTATGGTCTTTCCATACAGTCTGCCTATAGATGATTATTATGCTGATTCCTCGATAGTTTTCGCAGTTTTTTCTATTTCGTTTCTTATATATTGATGTCATATATGCTTAAGTCCATTCTGCCGGTAAGTCTTCTCCATTCAGTGCTCTCTCAAACATTTTGTGTATCATGCGGAATAGCTTTTCCGATCCGTTCTGTATCAATTCATTTGGTATTCCGCCGGGGTCTTCTTAATCCAGTCGGGTTAGACGAATAACAGTCCTAACCTGGCATTAGGAGCTGCCCCAAATTTTATTTTTCTAATTTTTAGGGAGGGTCAATGTTAGTATAAATTTAAAATCTCGACTGAATTTCACCGTTGCGTTAGCCGCCATCTTGATTTTAAACGAGAACTGTTTTTGCTCAATATCTCCGCCATTTTAAATTTTTTGACAAAAAGTGTAGAAACTCAAATTGTTGAAAATACGATTTTCTATAATTTCATTAATTATAATTTTTTTCGTGCGGTCGATATTTTCCGAGTTATGAGGGAAAAATAGTGAGAGTTGGAGCATAATTATTGAATTATTGAATTATCTCGTTTATTATTAGTTTTACAACAAATATGTACCTATACAAAAATGAAGGGAATTAAATTCTACACAATTTTGATCTCTTTCATTTTTTTGCTAAAATTAATATTTAAGGTAGTACGTATGCGGTAATGGCGCGAGCGTAAGACCGGATTGATTTTATAGCAATTGTTTTTGTTCAATATCTACGCCATTTTCAACTAAAATTGTGCAAAATAAAATTTCCTACAATTTCTTTTTAACAATTTTGTTCATGCGGTTGATATTTTCCGAGTTACATGGGAAAATAGTAAAAAGTGGTGGGGGAAGCATAATTATTGAATTGAATTTTGTTTCTGAGCTGCCCCAAATTTTATAATTCTATCCTTTAGCAGAGATCAATAGTAGTGTAAATTTAAAATCTCGACTGAATTCCGCGGTTGCATTAGCCGCCATATTGATTTTAAATGAGAACTGTTGTTGCTTAATATCTCCGCCATTTTCAACTTTTCAACCTAAATGGTGGGAAAGAAAATTGTTGGAAATGCAATTTCCTACAATTTCTTTGGCACAATTTTTTATACGATCAATATTCTCCGAGTTAAGGGCGAAAATAATGGAAGCGGAGGTGAAGCATAATTATTGAATTATTGTCTCATTTATTATTAAATTTACGACATAATTGTGCATAAACAAAAATAAAGAGAATTATATTTTATACAATTTTTGAAACTTCCAATGAAACATCAACCAAACTAAGTATATAAATGACATAAAAAGACATTATATCCATTAAGTTCACTTAATTTTATTAACTAGCGGGTTTGATTGGTTGAATTTGTCTGTCGATATTTTAGTTTATATAGAAGTTTTATGTCAGCTAATATATCGTGATGTTTCAACAACTTTTTTTTAAATTTCGGACCCTGTTGGGGGGAATTTTCCCATTTACCCCCTTGTAGACCCGCCACTGGTTCTCTCGAAAAATTGTAGTAAATCGTAATTGCAACAATTTCAGTTTTTACACTTTTTGTCGAAAAGGTGAAAATGGCGGAGATATTGAACAAAAACAGTTGCTACAAAATCAATCAGGTCTTACGCTCGCACATTTACCACATACGTACTACCTTAAATATTGATTTTATCAAAAAAATGTACGGCATCAAAATTGTACAAAATTGAATTATCTTCATTTTTGTATAGGTATATATTTGTTGTAAAACTAATAATAAACGAGATAATTCAATAATTATGCTACAACTGTCACTATTTTCCCCTCATAACTCGGAAAATATCGACCGCACGAAAAAAATTATAATAAATGAAACTATAGAAAATCGCATTTTCAACAATTTCAGTTTCTACACTTTTTGTCAAAAAATTGAACATGGCGGAGATATTGAGCAAAAACGGTTCTCGTTTAAAATCAAGATGACGGCTAACGCAACGGCGGAATTCAGTCGAGATTTTAAATTTATACTAATATTGACCCTCCCTAAAGATTAGAAAAATAAAATTTTGGGGTAGCTCCTAATGCAAGGTCAAATGCTATCCCGACTGGCTATCTGCTTTTTTGTTCTTTAGTGTTTTGATCGTTCTTTTTACCTCAGCTAGGCTTAATTCGATTTCGTCATGTGTAAAGATTTCTATTCCGTCTCTTTCTACTTCTTTGAATTGGGGGCGACTTTCAGTTAGCAATTTTTTATAGTATTCTTGCCACTCGTTTTCTTTGATTTGACCGATATTCTTATTGTTGTGACTTTGAATGATTTGTGATTTGTGACTCGTGATTTTCTTCTACCTAATCTTACCTCAATATCTTAGTTAGACGAGGTTCTCAAACTGCTTTCTTGTGGCATGTCTAATTTAAGTAATATATTTGTATGAGATTGTGCCCCAATTATTGGTACAATCAAAATTACGTTCTCAAAAAAATATAATCAAAAATTCTGAGTAATTCTACAACCTAGATTTATTAGGTTGTGTATGTCTTCAAAAATTGACATATTTGTCCTAGATATTATAGGCTACAGGAAGTCTGTGGTTGAAAAAATTATTTGAGGGTGATGTTAATACCCTAGGGATATCAAACTAGGGCTAAATTTGTGTTATTAAGTTCTGTTATTTTGTGTTAGTTGTGTGAACTTAAGTATTTTTTTTAATTCTTGCACATATAATGTGTTTGTGTATTGCGATTTGCATATGTATTGTATACGAGATTGTCGATGATTTGTTCTTCGACTCAGACTTGTTTATTTTGCTCTTGTTGGTATGTTCCTATTGTTGACTTTTTCTTTTAGAATTGGCAACCAAAGAAAGCATTCTGTTGGTAGATTTGCATATTTTCCCTCCTTAAGTAGGATGAGGGCTGAAAGATCCAGTGATGCTTTCCATTGGACCAACAATTGTGTCTCAATCTCTTATAAATAGACTTACCATAATTACGAAGTCTTAACAGTCTTAGGAAAATTCTGTGCAACTTGTCTTTAAGTATCAGTGTACGCATAAGAATTCTTAGATGTTACGTCTATAGCATTACGCTGTAATTACTATTTTCTGCTAATTTTAATTTTTATTTTTAATAACTTTTCGCAAAACGAAATACCTAATATGTGTCATATAAATTCACATGTACATTCACATGTAAATACAGAGCAGATGTTAAACGAAACGTTAAACAGATTGTATAAGATTAATGTTTCTTTCAAAGAAACACTTCTTAATTGATTACGATGTCCCCAGCCTCATTATGTCAAAATTCTTGAAATCCATAAAGTTTCTTAATTTATGGCTTTCTCTGGTTTATCTAAGAAACCGTAAATCAGTTGACATAACAGTGGGGTTTCGTTAGACCCAGTCAGTCTACTACCAGCGTCTGCACAACACACACCCTTCGATTGTCGATATAGGTCAACAACACACCGCTTGTTCACACAAAATAAATAAACAGATTACCGTTCGTTGTACACATTATTTCTTTGTCGTTTTAATTAAATTCCGCCATACACCAACCGGAATACGTCTTTAGTGTCCTTCTTTATGGAGTTGAAAGTTGGAGCCTGACAGAAGATGCCATAAAACGGTTAGAGGCGTTTGAAATGTGGTGCTACCGACGTATGTTGAGGGTCTCATATATACACCACACAACTCATATAATTATTCTCCAGAGGCTAAGAAAAGACAAAGAAGTGGTTAACACCGTAAAGAACAGAAAATTGGCTTACTTCGGCCACATTATGCGTAATGAAAAATACCGACTGCTACAGTTGATTCTACAAGGCAAGATTGAGGGCAGGAGAGGCCCTGGACGTAGGCGTATATCCTGGCTAGCCAATCTTAGAAAGTGGACTGGTCTAACGTCAACTGATCTATTTCGAGCTGCCGTAAATAGAATAAAATGGGTCAATGTGGTCGCCAACATCTCCAGAAGATAGGCACCTTTAGAAGAAGAAATTACGAAGAGCCAAACCGTGACACAGAAGAGAAAAATGCTTATTTTTGTTTTGCTTTTCTCTTAGTAACGTAGGCGCAAAATTTCGGACCATTGCTTTTTAAATGTTCATTTTTTCGAATCCTGAGAAAACTAATAAATATTTTTGAAAAATTTAAACTCAGAATGAAAGATTACATTATTACCGTGGACCGAAACTCTCTAAGAATAAACAAGAAGTTTCTTTTGAATGAGATATTTGAAATTAAAAATCAAACTAAATTTGACAATGAAGTTAGGTACTGAGTACCTAACAACTATCGATGCCAATTTAACATCAAGTGTGTTTGATGTATCTATTGAAATGCTCAAAAAATTGCATTCTTTTAGCTCGTTGTGTAATTCTTTCATTGTGATCTCTTTCCATCGGTGCGATCCTTCCCGCGATGATCGCTTCTCACTTGGTACGCGCAGACCCAAATTTGGGCTCCAGCATCTTCGATATTAAGAGGAAACAGTAGCGATCAACAGGTAGCGAAAACGCGTTCCAAGATTGCGGCTGTAATTTTGAATATTTTTTCGAGATATTTGGCACACGTATTCGTAATATAATAAAGAATGGCGGTACAGAGCCCAATTTGAAAAATATATTAATATGTGGAAATTACTCTGTAATTAACTACAATATTAAAAGAACGAGCCTGTACCGCTATTAAGAAGAACAAAAAAATACACTTTCTTCAAATAAACTTTTTTATCTGATGCCTAGATTTTGTGTCATTTTGGAACTACTAAAATTTTTTATTTCATTAGTACTTCCAAAATGACACAAAATCTAGGCATCGGATAAAAAAGTTTATTTGAAGAAAGTGTATTTTTTTGTTCTTCTTAATAGCGGTACAGGCTCGTATTTTTAATATTGTATTTAATTACAGAGTAATTTCCACATATTAATATATTTTTCAAATTGGGCTCTGTACCGCCATTCTTAATAATATTACGAATACGTGTGCCAAATATCTCGAAAATATATTCAAAATTACAGCCGCAGTCTTGGAACGCGTTTTGGCTACCTGTTCATCGCTACTGTATCATCTTAATTTTGAGGAGCAATCAGATGTTTTAAACCTTATAGCGCGCATTGCTGTATGGAATGCAAAAGTAGCTTCTTTAGCAGCAATGGAATGTATGATCCACACGGAATGGTTGCTTGCAATGGCACTTGCACTGGCCTTGTGTTTCGAGCACTTTAGATGGCCCTTGATCAATGGCGGGGGTGTAGGTGTTGTTCAGGTTTGACCGGGACGCTAATGCAAACCGGCCGGGACGCCGGGACAGGAATCTCAAACCGGGACCTTCCCGGTCAAACCGGGAAGCCTACTTATAAACATAATATGTACTTTTAAATCTTCGTTAGATTTTCAACCTTCTCATTACCTTTAACCATTATTTACAATTTCTTGGTACTCTTCATTTTTTATTGTTACTTCTAATTAATCGAATTATGCATATTAACACTTTCGAAAATATTAGTCTTAATTGTGTTATGTATCTTAAATTACTGTCCTTAATAATTCGGATTTCTCCTCATAGCCATATTATATTTCGTTTATCTTTCGTCTTTTCACCAGTTATTTGTAATACATAGGTAGGTCTCTTTGGATTTCCTCTCTAATCTTTTAAAAAGTCTTAAGACCTTAAGTTCAGAGGGTCTGTGTTTGATTAAGACAAGATTATATTCTCCTATAGTTTTGCAACGTCGACTTTTTTGTGTATGGGGTATAGGATAACTTCTTTCCACTGCTTGGGTATTTGTTTCTATATCTACAGTGCATGTATTAATTCAGTGTCTTTGGTCACTTTATTTTATAAACTCAGCAGTTATACCGTTTTCACCAGGTGATTTGTTGTTTTTCGATTTTTGAAGATATTCTGCTTTAGGCGCGATTCGATTGAGGGTAAAATTGTACATAAATCTGCGCGCCTGCGCACACAGACAGTATGTAGTTCCTTGCTAATCTTTCAAGATAGCTATTTATGTATCTGTATCCGTGCAAATAAGTCATTAAAAAATATATTAGTGTTTTTAGTAAATGTATTATTTATTATAATTCTTGTGTTTTTATATTTGTGTTTCTCTGTAGTAAAATAATAACATATTATGAAGGCATAACATTTTTACACTATGTCTCGCCGTGTTGTGTAATTATATCCGAAACTTACATGTCAATTAGAAGGACCTCGCTGGTGTAGTTGGTAGGGCGTTAGCTCCGTGTTTGGAATGACGCGGGTTCGAATCCTGGGCGATTCATTTTTTTTATTTTTGGTTGTTTTAATAAAAATTTTTTGAAAGTGGTAGGTAAGAAAGTTAGTTTAATTTTTAAATAAAATACAAATAACCTGTTAAGTATATTTACTTCGTTGAAATTACCTATATAATAGAAGAATTTTTTCTTACGTGCGTACAAAGTACACACACATTTTTTTTATTATACTTACAATTTCTTCGTTGGTGGGTGCTTCTTTATTATCGATTATATCTACTGCTACTTTATCTTATAGTTTAAACATTTTGCTCATTTGCAGAAATATTGACTTACTCAGTCAATAACATATTGAGGAAGGAATAACATACATCATGTACATCATGATCAGGCGTGACCAAAGTAGCTCACTTTTCTTTCCTTCATAGTGTCAAGTATTTCTTTTTCTTTTTTCATCTTTCTTAATATTTCCGTGTTTGTTACGTGTTTTGTCTATGAATTTTCCACATTATCACACCACATCTCAAAGCTAGCAAGTCTTTTTCAGTTACGTCCGTAATTGTCCAGGCTTCAACTCCATATAGAAAGGCAGATAAAATATACTCAATACTTTAGTTCTAATTTCTATTCCCAGTTTTCTATTGCATAATATTGTTTTTATTTCATTGAAAGTGCTTCTGGCCCTCAATGCGTCGTTTTGTTTCAAGGCTGTGGTCCCATTGTTCGGTTCCGTGACATCTCGTAACGCGACAGTTCGTAACCGGACAAATGGTAACTGACAATTCGTAACAGCGACAGTTGGTAACGGCGACACTTCGTAACGGCGACAGTTTGTAACTATACAAATTCGTAACGGACAATTCGTAACGTCCAAATTGAATTATTCCCTTTATTTTTGTTAACGTGGAAAGTAACTGCTATTACAGTTATAAATGAAATTATATTTATCAATTTAACGAATCCGTATCAGGATAAACATTTTTAAGGCATTTCATATTTGGTTGATTGAGTACCCCAACACTAAAACTAATTACAAGGTTTATTATAATAACAGGTAATTATAATTAGACCAGGGCGGATCTGTGAAAAAACGTCTGTTTTTGGATGTGCGAGGTGGCATTCTGATTTTTGCAGATGAAGTTAGGTGACAACTTCAACAATAATAATTGACTTATGCTCCTTCTCAAATATGCCCGGAACATTAATAAAAAAATTAAAATATTTAAAAATTTCGAAAAACATCGATTATCTTCTACTTTTCTTTATTATAACTTTAAAACGATTCATTTTGGAACAAAGTCGTATGAAAATAAAATAAAGATAATTGAATTTTGTATGATAAACGACTGGTTAAAAATGTCTTAAATTATTACCCTTTCTGAAAAATAGCAATAAATACAAAATAAGGGGGCAAAATAAGCCTGTTTTTATTCAATGTTTTTCAACCACTTTGGTTGCACTTAGAACCTTCATAATGAGCTTAAAAATTCTTACAACATACTTAAAACTAGAGAGAGCTATTGCAGAAAAAATTTGCAATCTAAATTTTTTTAAAAAAGTTCAAATTTTTTAAAAATTGTCAGAAGAAAAAGTAGACTATTTAGTAGTTGCTAATTTTTTTACATATAAAGAGGTTCTCTACCTATCTAATATAGTTTACAGAATTAAAATCGGATTATTTAAGCGGTCTCAGCACTGTTTTAGAGCTCTAAACAATTTTTTGGCTTATAAACAAATACAGCGAGGAAGTTTCAATTGGCATAAATTCATTTTCTCGAGAAGAGGCGTCTCTGGAGATAAATCCCGAAACAGGTCGATTTTTACTTTTAAATTCTAATTTTTTGGTATATATATCATACTAGTGACGTCATCCATCTGGACGTGATGACGTAATCGATGATTTTTTTTAAATAGGAATACATAGGTGCCGTGTGCTAGCTCAATCGAAAGGCTATTCAATTTTGTATTCACTAATATAACCATTAACATAAATATTTATACAGGGTTTGAATTAAAAAAATTTTTTGAATTAAATTAATTCCAATATTTAGATTACTTCATCACACCCAGATGGATGACGTCACTAGTATGATATTTATGCCAAAAAATTATAATTTAAAAATAAAAATTGATCTCTTTCTGGATTTATCTCCAGAAACGCCCATTCTCAAGAAAATGAATTTATTCCAACTCAAACGTCCTCATTGTATTTGTTTACAAGCCAAAACATTGTTTATAACTTTAAAACAGTGCTGAGGCCGCTTAAACAATCCGATATTAATTCTGTAAAGTGTAGCAGATAGGTAGAGAGCCTCTTTATGTGTAAAAAAATTAGAAAACTTCTAAATGGTCTACTTTTTGTCCAGAAAGTTTTTAAAAATTTTTAACTTTAAAAAAAAAATTAGGTTGCAAAATTATTAGGCAAAATCTATTAAGTCGATTTTAATGAAATTTGGTGGACGGTTTAAGTATGTTATAAGAATTTTCTAAGCTCATTATATAGGTTTTAAGTGCAACCAAAAGTGGTTGAAAAACATTGAAAAAAAACAGTCTTTTTTGCCCCCTTATTTTCTATTTATTGCTATTTTTCAGAAAGGGTAATAATTTAAAACATTTTAAACCAGTCGTATATTATACAATATTCAATTATCTTTATTTTCTTTGCCGACGACTTTGTTCCAAAATGAATCGTTTTAAAGTTATAAGCAATGAAAATAGAAAAAAAATCGATATTTTTCGAAATTTTTCTTTCTTTCTCCCCTTCCTTATACCCTTTCAGGTGTCGAAAATTTTAAATATTTAATTTTTTTTATTAATGTTCCGGGCATATCTGAGAAGGAGCATAAATCAATTATAATTATTGAAGTTGTCACCTAACTTTATCTGCAAAAATCCGAATGCCACCTCTCACATCCACCTCAAAACAGATCCGCCCTGGTCTAAATTTTTCCTTTACAAAATGTTTACTTAGAAAGTTAAACGTCAAAGAAGGTTGTCGGCTTAAAGCTTTCACGAATTACTTCATTATTCCTTTGTCTAGGTATATGCAAATTTAAGGAACAATAAGAGGGATAAACTTTTAAAAATATTGTTAAAGTTTGTATGTATTTAAAATATTTGTTTGTGTTTAGAGACCTTTAATATATTATATTCTGAGACACGAAATAAAAAATGTGTTAAATAAACATGTTTATCCCGGTACTGATTCGTTAAATTGATAAACATAATTTCAATTATGAATGTAATAACAGTTAGTTTCAACGTTAACAAAAATAACGGAATCATTCAATTTTGACGTTACGAATTGTCCGTTACGAATTTGTATAGGTAGTTACGAACTGTCGCCGTTACGAAGTGTCGCCGTTACGAACTGTCGCTGTTACGGATTTTCCGTTACCACTTGACCGGTTACGAATTGTCGGCTTACGAGATGTCTTGTCACGCCATTGTTCATTTAGTTCAGATCCCAAATAATTATATCTGGGTACTTTCTCTAAAGCTTTTACTTTAACGTAGATTGATTCGCCTTCAATCTTGTTCTTACTGATAATCATCATTTTTTTTTTCTATTCAGAGCCATTCCATACGTCTCGAAGTAGGTGCTGCGTAATGCGATCAACCAAAATTTGCAGCCCTTCTCTGCTGTCCGCAAGGAGTATTGTATAGTCTGTATATCTGAGAATATTCACCAATGTTCCCTTAATCGATATATCTTCATTGTTGTCTTCTAGTGCCTCTTTAAACATTTCTTTTAAGCACATACTAAAAACTAGAGAGGATAGTACAATCCTTGTATCTATTAATTAATAAATACTCTTATTGTTTCTCTTTTTTCTAGCATTTTAATTATCAGACCATGGCAAAACTTGGAGCCAACATTTTTGAAGTAGCCTCCAACAGCAATTCTATCGTAAACAAACAAACGTCTGGCCTCCTCCCCCAGCAACATAAAAGTTTTAAAGTGTTAAACATTGGGAGAACTACCATTAAAGCAGAACTTCTGACGGGCAACAGACTTTGTTGGCATGATTCCCTTCAGTCTCCGGTGGAAATCCTACCAGGTGATGAAAAAACTTTGGACGTTGGCAACCATTTGTACTATGTTACCGCTGTTAGGATATGTAACGATTCTCCAGTAAGAGCTCTAGTACATGTAGGTAAAGTCGATGGTACCAATTGGGATCAAGAAGCTAAAGGCGAGTTAAAATTTGACTTAAGCCACATTGCTAATATTCTGGTTAAATACGGTCCAGGTAGCATACCAGTTGTCGATAATAAACTTGAAACCATCATAGACTTCTTTTGGCCTCAGTTTGAAAGTATCTGGAATTTAACGATAGACGGTGAGTACCAAATCCACGAAAAAACCAAAACCGATATTAAACAGCTAAGGGATAGACTATTATACTTTAATGTGACTTTAAAGTATCTGAATAATAGTCAAACTACTCCATTACATTTCATGCAGTTAATTGACGATATGGTAGGATTTGAAAAAAAGTTTATCTTTAACCCTGAAGAAACCAACTCGGAGTTCTTCAACTACATGTTCCTTCCATACTATTCTTCAGTTATTAGTCTTAAAATGTGTTTGTATCAATTCGGTATTCTAAATAGATTAAAAATAGGTTTATTGAATGAGCAGGTTCGTCGTTTGTTGCTTTTGTCCAAACAACTGATTGAAAGTAGATCAGATGGAGCTATAATCTACATCACACGTATCTACAGGGAAATCTTTAACAAACAATATGCTAATTGTGACCCTCAACAAATATATGAAGCTTTAGCTATGGTTAGGACGTGCTGTGGGGTTTCCGGATTTCAGTTCTTTCCTTACTGGAACGGAATTCTTTCTAACCCATATTGGCAAAAGAAAGCTTACAATGACGTGGTTGTATATTCTAGCTATTATGGTAGATTAAGCCCAAATTTGGCTAAACAACTAGTCCCAGAAGAAGTGGAGGAACCCCTGCAGCCAAAATTGATCAGCAGTGGAAAAAGAAACAATATGACACGCATTGATGTTTTCATATGGAGAAAGAACTACAAGACATCCCCTAAAATTGGGGGTATGTCCATTTATTTTCAGGAGGGTGAAGTACATAATCTTGGTCAAAGAAGTCAAGAAGTACGAACTATCGATTTTAAAGAATTCGCCTTAGTTAAACTAGTAGCTTGGGGTGACAACTGCATTGATTGTTTGGAGTTTATATTTTCTGATGAACGAAAAGAGATGTGTGGATCTAAAGATTCGTTGGAAGGCAAACATTTCGTTTTTGAGCTTGACTACCACTATATCGCAGGAATATATTTGGCCAATGATGTACCAATCTTAAAAGGTCAAGCAGCTAATATTGCTGTCTCTTTTCAACTTAATTCTTGAAACGAAGTTAAATTGATTGAATTATGATATATTGTATACACGCATGCTTTTTTCCGTAATCTATTTTAGATATTGACGATTAAGGTATTAAAAAAAGCAAAAAAATATATTTTAATAATATTATGTACTATGATATAAATTATTTGTTTAATGTTATATTTATTATATTATTCAGTTAATAAATAGTAAGTATTTATAAATTTGCTTTAATTTTGTTGTCAATAATATTTTCTAAAGCCAGTAAAATTTTTACGACTTAAAATAGAATTTCAAACCGCAGTTTTGCTGTTATAACTGATATTTCATACTGGTTATTTGATAAAATTTCTCTTAATCAAAATCCACAAGGAAAAGAAAATGTCTGTATACCATCAATCACAAAATTGGAAAGAAATCCTTTGTAAAAGGTATAAATTTTTTTATTAAAATCCCTTAGAAGGGCTACATCACAACAAAACGTTCTCGATTTTTATAAAAAATCATTATCAGTGTTCGATAAACTGGATGCTAGCTGAGCAACAAAAGAGAAATATCTGGGTAAAAACCCTTTGCATATAATATAGATGCCTTAAAAGTGCATACTTCAATAAAAAGCCCTGTGATGGTCACATGGCAACCAGGATAATGCCCTAAGGTAATGTATACAGATTTCCCAACACGTGGGATCCAAATTGAGTTGATCACATTTCAATGACTTAATGGCAACTTTTAAAAAAATAAACAAAACCGTTTTTTTTTTTTAATTTTCCTTAAGACCAATAGTAATCCAGCTATATTTAATTATATGTTAGCTCTTCTTCGTCAAATGCTAACTATTGTAGTTTCAAAGTCAAAAGACGGCAAACCTGTGCATTTTTCGAGGATAACTTGTAAACTAATTTAAAGTATTTAAGAATATCTATCTCCAGAAATAAAGAAAATTCTCTAGCCTAAAAATTAAGTGACTTATAATGAAAAGAATGCCAGTCCCTATTTTTTTCAGCGAAAAAGTGATCGGAAGCAACCTCCTAATCACCACCCGTATTAAAATTAGTCATTGACCTTATTTAGTCTTCTTTATTTATGTATTATTAATAGGTTGTAGAAGTTTGACCGAATTAGAATAATGAGTTTTGAAAAAAAAATGGAGTTAAAAGCGAATAACGAATTTTTGTATTTTGGAAAAAGATGGCATTTTCTTCAGAATAGAAAGATTAGTAACAGAGATACGAAAAAATGTTTACATATGAAATTGTAGGTTATTTATTTCCCAAAAACATGGTTTGGAAAAATTTTTTCTACGGCAAAAATTGAGTGTAGTGTTGCCCAAAATCGGTCTTGGTCTTGCAGTCTTGGTCTTGTTCTTGCGTTTTCGCAAGACCAAAACCAAGACCAAGACCAAGACCGCCTAATTTTAGCAAGACCAAGACCAAGACTTACCGTGCAAGACTTGAGCAAGAACAAGACTTAGCCTGCGAGACTCTTGCGTCTTGCAGTTAGAACTGAGGGTCGTTTTAGGGAGTATGTATATTAGTTCGGCTATATTCTTACATACTTTATGAGAAGCAAAAAAAATTGTAATAAAAATTTTGAAAATTGGACTTATGTTTACTACGAACAATACCATAAACATACATAGCGAGTCAAAATATCCATTTAAAGAACACTTGACACGTACTCAGGTCATTATTACAATGTAAAAATAAAATATTTTGTACTTTCCTTCCCATCGGACTACTTCTCTGAAATTAGTTGTCCGGGTTATAGGTCTGGATCCCGCGTATGAAAAAAAGTTGATTAATAGCAAGCTGAAAATTTGTTAATAGCTTAAGGGTGTCTAGCCGGGCAAACTTTGATATATGGGAACACTGGAACAGGGGAAGTTTTATTTGTGGAACAGTTTAAAAATTTGGAACGGTCAGACCACGAAAACGTCACGTGTATTTTGTCCGATAGAACTTAAAATTGATTTGTTACCCTGTCATTAAACTCTCATGCAAAAATCAGGCTGCTATTTATCACCAAATGGGCATGATAGTGAGTGGAACACGTAGAACATGTCAAATGACAGGAATTATGACAGGTGATAAATAGCAGTCTAATTTTTGCATGAGAGTATAATGAAAGGGTAACAAATCAATTGGAAATTCTGTCGGATAAAATACATGTGACGTTTTCGTGGTCTGACCGTTCCAAATTTTTAACCTGTTCCACAATTAAAACTTCCCCTGTTCCAGTGTTCCCATATATCAAAGTTTGTCCGACTAGACACCCTTAAGCTCTTAACAAATTTTCAGCTTGCTATTAATAAACTTTTTTTTCATACGCGGGATCCAGACCTATTATGAGAATAGTCGCCTTCTAATCATAACATAACATTCTTGCTTTGCGACGGCGATAGTAATATCAAGAATAATATCGTATCCAAACTTTTTAAAAATGTGTCACCTTGCTGATAAAAAATATACCTAATAAGTAATTAATTTTTGTCATTATTATTTTTCTAGGGATTTAAACACCACCAATTTAATCTTATAGATATATAGAATAGTAAGACTATTATGTATTATTTTTGCTGAATGTGCTATGACCTATGCTATGAGATCACTGGGTTACAGAAAATTTGCCGAAACAGCGCGGCTATTATTTAAAAGTATGAATAGTATGATAACGAGACAAAGGAACAGTGTAAATAAAATACCGAAATTAACGATAATACACTTCTCCAAAAAATTTACTCACAACCTTAAAAACAGGTCATTGTTAATTATCTTGAATTTCCTAAGCCTGTTGTCCGATTTAAGTGATTTTTTTAATATGTTGTCTTATTTTTATAAATATCGCTGTAATATTTTTGTTGCTAGACAGGTCAATTATTATTGTCCCTGTAGACCGGGTGTACCAATAAACGTGTGTTTTTTCACAGAGCTAGCATCACTCTGTGGAATATTCTAGCATTTATAAAATACTGAAATTACAACGATAACCTCATATTTTCGCTTATATTTGACATTACATTCGCTTATATTGGATAATAAAATACACTACCACTACTATTACTATCGGTTTACAGCGTTCTTCGACGCTTTCCGACTCCTAACCGCCATTCTTCTCTGTTTAACCATAGACCTGGACGGATTTCTCTTTCCTCTAGTTCTTTTTCAATTCCCTCCCTCCAGCTTCTTCTCGGCCTTCCTTTTTTTCTTCTCCCTTGTGGTGTCCATGCCAAAATCTGCTTAGGGATCCAGTCATCTGGAATTCTCTGTACATGGCCGTACCATACTAGTTGTTTGGTTTTTATGTCATCAATTATTGTATGTGTGACTCCCATCATTTCTCGTATTCTCTCATTTGGTATCCGATATCTTCTTAATTTGCCTGCTGCTCTTCTCCAGAAGTCCATTTCTGTTACTAGTAGCATTTTCTCCGTTCTTTGTTTCAGTGGCCAAACTTCACTGCCATATGTGATTATACTTTTAAGTATGCTATTGTATATGAGCTGTTTGTTCGCTTTAAATATTGTCTGGTCCCACAGAATGCCGTTCATCATGGATATGGCTTTGCTACCCTGTATTAATATAATAAAATATATAAGTTTCTAATAAACTTTAGTTAGTTAAAACATAGGCACGGATCACTTAGATCATGGGTTTAAACTCCACCCCGTATCAGTTGCCTAGATCAGTAATTCTCAATCTTTTTGAGTCATGAAGCACAAAATACTTTTTATTATTTTTGTTACCAACTAACTGAAATAGGTATCTAGCTAGGTAATCTAATTAAGTATAATAATAATTGTGGTGCTGATTTTAACTGTGTTTGCGTTTTGTGTACCACCGCAAATAATGATATGTACAACCAGTGGTACATGCACCCCAAATTGAGAACCGCTGGTCTAGATATTTATTAATTTGGCTGGTCTTTACTACGGCTATGATATTCTAGCTTAAAATGTACATCTCTGTCACGTTGTTCAAAGATATGCAATAGGCTACTAGGCAACTGCGAGACTTGCAAGACTCTTGCTGCAAGACCAAGACCAAGACCAAGACCGGGAGCGCAATACCAAGACCAAGACCAAGACCAGGTGTACTGGCGCAAGACCAAGACCAAGACTCTCTAAGTCTCGTCTTGGTCTTGCATTTGGGCAACACTAATTGAGTGAATCATAAATATCGAAAAACATTGATTTTTTCGATATAAAACCAACACTTTCGATAACGAATAAGTCGAAAACTATTAATTTTATCAAAAAAATATATAGAATAATTTTTGCTTAAAATGAATGTTTTTATCAACTTTCTCGGTCTTTCCACCCCCGAGATGGGGTGGCAACCACCCCCATGGTAAAAGCACCTTTCGGTATCAAATAGATTTCGATCCTTGGACTATCCGCTACCTATTCCCAAATTTTCATGTAAATCGATCCCTTCTGTAAAAATTGCGAGGTGAAAAGCTTCGGTTCCTGGACTGAAAAGATAAACTGAATAGACTCTGTAATGATATTATTAAAAATAATCATTGTTTTTTATCTTCTTCTTCTTCTTCTTCTTCCTATTTATAAGCAATTCTGCTTGTTCATTGGCGGATTGATACCTCTGTGGAAGGTTGTCACTCCATCTTTTGCGCGGTCGGCCAATATTTCTTTTGCCGATTGGTGATTTATCTCGTGCTATTTTGACCACACGTGTCTCCCCCATTCTGGTTATATGGTTATTCCATTCTTTTTTTTTCTATTTAGTGTCCATTCGTTTATACACTCTACGTTACATTGTCTTCTAATATCTTCGCTCCTCTTTCGATCTCTCAGTGTATTTCCTGTAATTCTTCTCAGTACTCTCATCTCGGCCTTTTCCAATAGTCTTTGTGTTGTGGCTGGATCGGGTCTTATTTCTGATGCATATGTCATTATTGGTCTTACACTGGCTTTATAAATTCTTGACTTCATCTCAGTGTTAATATGTCGGTTTCGCCATATAGTGTTATTAAGGCATCCTGCCAATCTATTTGCTTTTTGTACTTGATTTCTTACTTCTTTGTCTAGGTCTCCGTAACTTGACAATGTAATTCTAAGGTATTTTACTTCCATTACTTGTTCAATACTGATACCATCAATTTCTATTTTGCATCTGATTGGTTCTTTACTTATTACTATTGTTATGGTTTTCTGAGATGAAATTGTCATATTGAATTATTTTGCTCTTATGTTAAATCTGTGGACTAATCCAGTTTTAAAACTCCGCCTGCAGTTTTGTTTGGTGTGATCGAGCAGCTCACAGAACTGTTGCCGGTCCCAAGCCCGGACAAAGGAGGAGGGGGTCTACAGCCAGGTTAGCACCCTACTGATAGACGTTAAAACCATAGCTCATAGAAACAGGATTATGCCTCGGAACAGGAATGATTGTTTTTTATGAAAGCAATAATTACACCTAGGAGACCGGCCACGGCAAGGTATGGTTAAGTTGTACTGATTTTGTACTCTTAGTTTTTAGTAAAAACAAGTGGTATTATTAAATAGTTAAAAAAATGTGTTTATCTACTAGATACGACTGTAAGTTATCCATATGTAACTATTATTTTATTATTGTGCAAAGAAAACGTCAAATAATAAATATACACCATCGTCCAATAATTTTGTGAGGCTAGTTAGCATATGACTGGTTTGTTACTTACCAGAATCGGAGTGAAGCTTTCGCCACCGCAGCTTAAAATGACTTCACACAATGTAAATACACCTTCTGATCTAACCAGTCCAGTAAATCAACGTTCAAAATTCACAAACAGTTATGCATCAGCTGCTTCACATTCTTTTCCGAGTAAGACGCAAGCAATTGTATTTAGTTGTATCGATAATGCTAAACTGCAGGATTATCTTATTTCTTTGGGCACAATCAACAAACCAAAAAATATTATTTTCTCATCTAGATTATGATAGAATTTTCATAATAGAATCTGCATGCATTTGGCAAACAAAACCGTAGTAGATAATTTCATGACACAACATGGCTATATAAAAGTACTCGGCGAAGTTGTAACAGCACGAAGACTTGTCTCTCCAGCAGAAAAACTTACCTTATCTTATGTCTGCCCATCAATTCCTCATCAAGTATTAGTTGAAGAATTACAGAATATCGGTTTAAAGCTTATTTCCCCAATAAAATTTCTGAACATTAGCTTGACTCTTCCCGAATATAAACCCTATAACATCATCAATTCCAGATTATATTCTAATAAATTTCGACTAAACACCTTACCGCATATTTTTGTCACAAGATACACTCACCTGCTTTATTTGCAAAAATGCAGGACATATATCATCCCAATGCAATAACAATTCAGTAACGGAATCAACTCATATTGCGCCAAACAATGAAGTAGCAAATCAAACAGCTCCAACAAATATATTAAACAAGGTACCAAACACTCAGGAGTCATCAAGTTATCCATTAACAAATCAGAGCATATCACCTACACCTACAAATCTCCATGCCCAAGAAATTACTAATACTCCTACTTATAGCATTTTCAATAACATTTTCAATCAACCTCATTCAGCGGCAATACCGTTTTCACAAACTTCGGAAGCAAGATCCTCCAATCTATCAGCACCTTTTCCATTAGATACAACTGCATAAAACTCTAATAAAACTGATACATCACCACAATTTTCTGAAACAACCATTTCAACCAATCTTACAAATAAAACTTCAAGCTTGACTTCTGTCACTACCAATGAGTTTGCTCCCACTACCAAAGAGTACTTCCAAATGTAATAAAGCTACAGCATCTAAATGAAAACTCTAATAGCACTTGCGAAAAACGCAAGTTCTTCCATAAAACGCAGTATTGGTAAGATCGATACGCCTTCTTCAGACTCAGCAATTTCATCACAAAATCTGTTTGCAAATCCCAAATCCTCTAAACCAAAAAAACCGCGCTCATCTAGAGTCCCATCTACACGGGAAACTCTTGAAAATTTTATTGATAATTATACCCCACCATTCGTTTTATATTACCACCAATTATCCTTACTGTTTGATAATGTCGAAGGCTCCCCCGACACTAATAGCGTCGTTAAAGAATTTACAACTGATATGGCTGGTTTACTCCATCTTTTACAAAGCAGCTATCAATATGCAAATGATAGATCTACAAAAACCAAGTTTACAAAACTTCAAAAAAGACAAAACCATTTAGGGAAAGAGAGTTCTGAGTTAGACAATTATTCTTCTGTAGACAATTGTTCAGTATCATCTAACTCCGAATCTGTTAACAACATTCAACTCGATACTTCAATGGAACATTGATGGGTTTTTCCATCGTCTCCCTATGCTACAGCTTCTTTTATCTGAATATTCTCCAGATATTATTTGTCTACAGGAGACAAACTTAAAGACCAATCAGTTGTACAATTCAAAATATTTCACTTGTTTCCGCAAAGACCGCACAGAACAATCTTCTTTTCCGTTTACCCCCAGCATGTAGCACATATTCAGTTGAAATCTACGCCATATACCGTGCTGTGAAACTTCTTAACGAGCTTACACTCACAAAAGTCCTGATCATAACAGATTCCCTTAGCTCTCAAAACTCATTAAAACACATTTTTCCGAAACATCCTTTTGAAAAGTTGCTAAAATACCAGCTGTCTCAAGCTCATGAACATGGAAGAAGTGTCCAATTTTTATGGGTTCCCTCACACGCCGGAATAACAGAAAATGAAGAAGCTGACAGGACTGCACGAGAGGAAATTTTAAGTGATTTTTCGGAGCCGATAGGCAAGTGTGTTTCCAGTGACTTAAAAGCTTATTTTAAAAATAAAGTGTTGTGTTTATGGCGAAATGAGTGGTCTCAAAATAATTATAAGCTGAATAAAATCATAGACATAAAATCATGGTAAGACATACCAGGTTAACGCACTCTTACCTTTTCACAAAGAACAATCCACCTATATGTGATCAGTGTAACGTCCGATTAACAGTCCAACACTTTTTAATAAGTTGTAGTAAATATAACCAAGAAAGACAGCGCTATAATATTCCAAACGCTCTACCAGAGGCTCTAGGTAAAAACTGTTCCTATGACAATATAGTTAATTATCTAAGATTGTCTACTTTTGTTATTTATATTTTGTTCCGTCGCTAATAACCTTTTGGTGGTTTCGACTTTTTTCTAATAAAAAAAAAAAAAAATAATAATTACACCTCAATTATAAAAATTATTACTTATTTTTCCATTAGTGCCCTGCAGTATAATTTCCTTCTTACACTTATATCTGTTTATGGCAGGGGCGGCTCGTGATAATGAAGGCGGTGAGGCACACTACACCTGAGGAATTTTATTATGATGGTTAGCTTCTCTTTGATGGCCGGAAGGTCGATTTTGTGACGTTATAATGCTAGGACGAAGCTAGGACAAATATTCCCGGACAAAAAATCCCCACAAATTATCCCTGGACAAAAAATCCCCAGACAAATAATCCGCGGACAAAAAATCCCCACAAAAAATCCCCGGACAAATAATCTCCGGACAAATAATCTCCGTACAAAAAATCCCCACAAAAAATCCCGGGCAAATAATCTCCAAAAATTATTTAGACAAAATATCCCCACAAAAAATTCCGGACAGAAAATCCTTAAGAAATATTTGCTGCCGATTAGTTCTCTAAAAGTTTTACCGTGAATGCGATCGACTCAAATGCTTTCAGCCCCAGTGTATAGAGTTATTTTGATTTCCAATTCCATATCGAAAACTTCAAATTTTACGTAACAAAAGAGTTTGAGTTTTTTCAAAAATCGTGGAAGATATGGGGAATAAGGTAAGGCTGTGAGAATCATGTTCCAATATTATTTGCTTAAATCTTTTGCTCACTCTGATTTGAATAACTATGTTCAAAACATTGCCATTGTCCAAAAAAATTTGTGGGGATTATTTGTCCGGGGATTATTTGCCGAACCCTCGCTAGGGCGTCTACAGAACGGCGCCGTATTTATTTTAATGCTTGCAAACGATATTAAAATATTAGATAACAATTTTATTCGCAAAAGAATAGCAACGAAAGCTCTAAGCCTCCAACTGGCTCACACTCATGCATAGGAGCTGTTTTTTAGCTAAAAATAATTACTATAATACCACATATCAAACCAATATGAATCAGATGTTTCGTCCTTCCTTGGTCTCATCAGCGTTGTACAGCCATATTAAGCAAACTTTACATTACATACCTACTACATGACAACAACGGACAACTGATTCTGTTAATATTAATCAGTTGCCAAAATGAAATTATTGCACGCAAACAATATACCCATTACCCATAAATACGTGATAACTTCATTTTAGAACCAATCTTATCTGTATTGAATATAGGGAAATACAAACAAGAAAGTAAGCAAATTACTGTTTATTATAAGATTGATTTTTATGTTAAGTAAACGAAGGGTTAAACTTTGTTTTTTTGGTATTTTATTTTATGTTTTTTTTTTATAAAAAGCGTGCTTATAAGAAAATAAATCATTATAAAAGAAAGCATGATTTCTAAATTCTTTATTTATTTATTTAATTGGCATTGATAAATGCCACACAGCCAGTATGACATTGATAAAATCTTCTAAACATAATGTAAACTAATATAAAACTATATCTAAAACTACTTTACAAAACTACAATACAAGCGTCCATAGCAAATAAGGGAAGCAAGGTCAAGTACTTAACTTCATAACAAAAAAAAAACACATGTTTAGGCCTGCCTCAAGGATGGATGAATTTTGTTCCCAGAATTGGTGGCACATTTTTCAAATTTTGCCGCTTTTACTGTCCCATTTTAAGAAAGGGTAGTATGCTAGACAAGGAGGTTTGAAGCAAGCCTCATCTGTAATGATTTGAGAAAGTTGGAATGAGATGCATGATGCATATAATACTGGCACGTGGAAGATGGATACAAAGTTAAAGAGTCAGGGCCGTACCGATTTTAATTTTTTTCATAAAAATAAAGTTATTTAGGAAATTTCAAAAAACTAAATTATATTTAAAAAACTGATTATGAAATAACGAAATAACGTAAATAGTCGATTGATATACTGGTGAGGCACTGCCTCACTTGCCTAATAGGACAAGCCGCCACTGGTTTGTGGAACAGTTTTTGTTGTGTATTTGACAAAACCTTGTTGTGATCCAAGTGAACCTCTCGTAGCTGCCCGTAACGATATTTTAGTTTTTATATCGGCTACCTCTAGAAAAGTTTGATGGCAAATGTGGAATTCTGATATGAAAGAAAAATAATTAAAAACGAATTAGCAACCTCAATCCCTTAAAAACTTAAGTTATAATATAGTTATATAACTATATATAATACAGTTATATAATTATATTTTGGGTTTTATTTGTTTCTATTTATTAATTTATCTTTTATAAATTAATAAATAGAAACAAATAAAACCCAAAATATAATTTCTGAAGTACACCAAGTTTGGTGCCAACTTTGTAAAATCCTTCGTCACTTGTCTGAAGAATAACTCTAATGATGTTTCTGAGATCACATTTCTTTGTCCACATTCTGTTATAGGTATCTCCAATGTTTGCTGGTGGATGATTTTTGTCAAAAGTTGCTTTCATTTTGTTGCCTCTTTCACACGATTTTCTACTACACTTCTTCTATATTTTTAAATATCATTGTCAGATAAATAACTTTTTTATGGTTACTAACTTACACCTTATCATTACTGCCTTCTCTTACATTAACATTGCATCAAGTTATCTTCCTCCTGAATTTTATTTACGATTTCTTGCCGCAAAGAGGGCTCTATTCTAAATAATGTCTTGTATGGCGATTGTTTTATACCTGAATTGTAGGCGTGCCTTTTTATGAATTGGACATATCGCAAGCCTTCAGGTCTTTTCGTTGAATCCCTGTCTTTCACTCAAGAACTTATCATATTCTCCATATCTGGATTGGCACGTTCAACGGAGCCCTGGCTTTAATTGTGCCTGGGCTTTCCGCGCACAATTTTCAGTTTATGGATAGAGACTGGAAACTCACTTATAAAATTATTGACAAATTCCCTACCGTTACATCATGGCATAGCACTAAAAACACTGGAATAAATCGATTTTTAAATACAACCCCTAGACTAGAGACTTGCAACCTTTTGCATTGTGTTCAGGATGATGCCAGAAAAAAAGTTTACTATAAAGAAATGGCTGAAACTGCATAACTGCATTTTAAAGTGCATAAAATACATCCAAAAATACATAAAAATGTCGAGATAAGCATATTAGGGCCCAGGTTTTGTTACACTGTGATTTTTGGGATTGCTGAACACAACTGTGCCATCAGAACCAACCTCCGGGCCACCTGGTGCCCAGGGTTACTGATAAGACACGTCATCAGGCGTTTCTGGGGTTATCGGCACTAAATTGATGCAAACAGAGTACTTGGAGGTTTTTGGAGTCGCTGAATATGAATAAGCCGTCATAATCGACTCTCGGAGCACCTGGTGCCAGTGTCACTGCTAAGGCATGTGATCTTCTGAAGTTTCGGGGGTTTTTGTCATTGAATTGATGCAAATAGATTAGTAGGTCGGTTTTTGGGGTTTCTGAAAACAAATACGCCGTCAGGACCGACACCCGGAGCACCTAGTGTCTAAGGTCACGTCATCTTCTGGAGTTTCAAGGTATTTCGGCACTAGGTTAATGCAAACAGATTAAACGAGGGGTTTTTGAGGTTACTGAACATGAATACGCCGTCAGAATTGACCCACGGAGCACCAGGTGCCAACGGTTACTCCTAAGTCACGTCATCTTCTGGAGTTTCGAAGGTTTTCGGCCTTGAATGCATGCAAATAGATTACTAGGTGGTCTTTGGGTTCGTCGAATACAAATACGCTGTCAGAACCGACCTCTCCAGGACTACCTAGTGCCAAAGGTCACTACTAAGGCTTATTATCTTCTAGAGTTTGGACTGGTTTTGGACGCCAGGTGCACTGGGGGTCGGTTTTGATGGCGTATTTTTGCAAAGCAATCCCAAAAATGCCCGAGTAATCTGATTGCATAAATATAGCGCCAAAAAGCCTCTTAACTTTAGGTGACATGCCTCAGCAGTGAACCTGGGCCCCAGGTGCTCCGGTGGTCAGTTCTGATGGCGTATTCGTCTTAAGCAACCCTTAAAACACACAAGTAACAAAATATGGCCCTTAATTCACTTGTTTTGACATGTTTATGCATTTTAAAAAGCAACTATGCATTTTCATCCATTTTTCTATGGTATAATTTTTTCTTGGCATTATCCTGAACAGAATGCAAAAAGCTGCAAGTCTCTAGGTGCTGTATTTAAAATAGATTTATTTTGTGTTAAATGTCCTGTTCTACGTTGTCAGATTAAGGGTCGATTTCTCATTCCTGCGGTAATCTATGGTTCAGTTGAACCAGGATCACCGGTGATCTTCGGTTTTGTTTGGAATGCATTTCTCATTGCACGTTCATGTCAGTGCTCGTTCTACAGCTTTAGAGAAATGCCAATAGATGGCAAAAGGTAAAAAACTGTCGCCATTTTGAACTACCTTTTTTATGCTGATTTTGAATAAAGTTAAATTTAAGTATTTATAGTCAAATAGTCATTTTAATAATTATAAATAAATATTATAAAAACAAAAATAAGGTTATCGTTTATCGTTAGGCTTAATATAATAAAATAGGATATATTTATATTATGACAGCGTTTCGTGTTAATACAACGCATGCGTAGTCCATGAAATCATCTGAACTGAGTTCTGAAATCTTTGAACGGCCGAATTCCACCGTTCAAGCATTACAAGTTTAAACTGCCATCGGTTGAACGTGCGAATTGAGAAAGACGATTTTGACTTTAAACTGACGTTTACTAGAAGTTCAGGTTAAACTGGAGTTGAACTCGATATGAGAAATTGGCCCTAAAAAATAAAAGGCGCTCGTATAGTTAGAAATATTTCATTCAAATGGTACAAATCGTTAAAGAACATTATTTGTAGGCACCAAACATGGAGTTCTTCAGAAACTACACTCACCGGCACAAAATTCCGCCACCCAAAATTTTTGATTAAGTTTGAAAATCTGTAACTTTACTATTTGTACTCCGATTTTCAAAATTCTTGCATCAGTTTGTAGGTACGTGTATTGGTGGTGTTTTTAATTATTCCGATAACAGAAATTTTTTACTTAGATGTCATTATACGGGGGTGAATGGAAGCGTTGTATTTTTTCCTAACTTTAAAACATTCTGTGGAAAAATTGGAAGGCTGATTTTATTTTATAATCCTTTTGTATTATCCTGGAAGTATCACTAAGGTTTTGTTTTTTGAATTATCCGAATATCTCTTTTCTTGTAAGAGTTGTAAGTTAAAACACTGCTTTGAAGGTTTTTTTAATTAAAAATATCAAACGCACTGAAATTAACAAAACAAAACAAAATTAACAACAAAACAAAACAATTCAATAGCGGGTATGTCCACCTCTTGCAGCAACGACTGCTTGCAATCTGTTTGGCATCGAATAAGGATGTGTTATCCTTGCCCGGGAAATAGCCCGCGATATTCCACTACCAGGGCCATAACTGCACCAAATTTTCTGGAGGCCTAGGATGACGGAGAATAGCATTTTTTTAATTCATCTCATAAATACTCAATATGATTAAGATCTGGGCAGCATGCGGGTCATTCTAATCTTATCAATCCAACCTATATTTTATGAGTAAATCAGTGTTTTTAGTTACAAAAAATGGTACAGCTCTTACAAGAAAAGAGATTTTGGATAATTAAAAAAACAAAATTTTAGTGATGCCTCGGGGATACTATGACAGGACTATGAAACAAATTCAGCTCTTCAATTTTTCCACAGAATGTTTTAAAGTTAGGAGAAAATACAACGCTTCCATTCACCCCTGTATATGCAAGCAAAATTTTTGTGTTACCGGAATAATACCAAAAGATGTCAATATATTATGTACAGTTACGGCCAGTGAATAGTTTACAGGCTGGCTTATCTAGGAGCCGATTTTTTAAATTTTTACCTCGTTTAAACGCACCTCTTGCGTCAAAGTGACTTTGCCAGTGGTGTACCTAGAACAGGCTGATTAAAATTAAAAAATCAAAATAATAAAAATAAATTTTACAAAATTTATCAAAATGGAAAATACAGAAAGAAGTTTTTTTGAATAAAATGGATTATGGTCTTAATATGGTTTAGTTTCTTAATTTATTTTTCAACACTCACGAAATTTTTGACAAGCATTGACTTTTTGAAATTTTTTTGACTTTGACGTTTATCAAATCCGTACGACACTGCAATTTTACAGTATTACAATATAAAAATTAAAGTTTAAACTATTCAGTGACCGTAACTGTACCTACAAACTGGTGCAAGAATCTTGAAAATCGGAGTACAAATAATAAAGTTATAAATTGTCAAACTTAATCAAAAATTTTGGGTGGCGGAATTTTGTGCCGGTGAGTGTATATTGTGGGTTTTATTTTTTCTTACTTAATAATTTATCTTCACTCTCTCAAAGTGCCTTACAACGTATGCTGCACCAATATAACATAACCGCCAGAAAATTTAACATGTTAATTTTCCCAAAAAAGACAAAAATTCATGGTTATAACAGCAAATCTAATAAGATGTAAATTGGAGCTGGAGGGTCAAATAATAGAACAAGTGAGGAGTTTAAATATCTAGGCATCATACTATCTAGCTACGCAAGGCTCGAAACAAAAGTGGAAAATCAAGTGAATAGAGCAAACAGAGCAGCAGGTTGCCTGAATGACACAATATGGAGAAATAAAAATATCGGAAAAGAAATAAAAGGCAGAATTTACAAAACAGTCATCAGACCAATAATGACATACGCGGCAAAAACACCACCCGACACAAAGAGGACAAAAAGATTGCTCGAAACAGCGGAAATGAAACCCTCCGAAAAATCGATGGCAAGACTCTATGGGACAGAGGTAGAGGTATAGATATACGACGGAGATGCAAGGTGGACAACATTAATAACTGGGTAAGAAACAGAAGAATAGAATGGAATGACCACATAAACCGAATGCCAACAAATAGAGTAGTACGTACGGCGAGCGACGGTTCCCCAATAGGAAGACGATCAGTGGGGAGACCATGAAAACGATGGAACGACAATTTACTAGAGACTCATTGAAGGAACAGACAGAGGAATGTCGATACAAAAGGAGAAGAAGAAGAATAATAATTTATCCTACGTTTTGGGGCATTAATGTCTCTAAAAGGTTTTTATTTTTTTCTTTCAGATTAGAAATCGACGACAGTCTCCAAACTAGTTGAGGATAAAGTTAGGCTGTGTTAAGTGGTTAAGTGGTTTAAATGGGGAGGAAATAAATACTAACAAGAGAAATCGTTTATTTAAAACCTTAAAAAAGTAATAATAGGAAAAATAAGTAACCCAATGAAAAAAGTAATAAATAACGCATAACATTAACTTTCTTCGAAAAATTAAACAAAAGAAAAAATAAAATTTTAATTGCCCACAGTTGGCTGTTCTTTAGCTTTAGTATCGACGTGTTTCGGGTATTGCCTCATCTACATCTGCGGAGGATTTCAATACGCCTAGGCATACTTGCAATAAGTTGCTGAATTGATTTGGACTAGGAGCAGATTTAAGCTTCTGAAATTAACAAAAAATACTATGATACCTGACATTCAACTTTATTTTATACTTTCATATGTGCATTGAAGAACGTTTCTAGTAATTTAAGAACTTCTATTAATTTATGTGGTTGCTTTTTTAAGATTTTATGCAGTACTTATTGCTCCTACTGCAATATTTTTAGAACTATAGCTATCACGGTTTATTCAAATACAGTATATTAGTATTTTAGTGTTTGTTTATTTGGTCTGTTATCTTTCAAAACGCTATTTAACAAACATCAGATAAGAATGTATGTTCATTGATTAGCAAAATAGATGCTAGTCCTGTTCTATCGGTTTTGATAATCGTTATTTCAACTAGTTGCAATTGTACTGCCAAGTAGTGTTCATGTTTTGTGTGTAGAAAAACGCTAAAACTGTGTGCAGGTAATTAACAATAAATTTAGTAGTTTTTCTCTGTTCATTAACGATACCGCTTAAAACAAAAATATTTACAAATTATAAAATGACAGTCAATGAGTATACCTATTTATTTCTAAACTTATAGTATCTTATCTAAATGATAATTTTTTTATAAAAAATTTATAGTATATAGCTCGAATTAACGTAGAAAATAATATCTTTGTTAACTTTGGTTGTATATTTTATATACTCTGATATATTGTATACCTATATGGGGTGGCAACCACTTATGGAATAAAAATAATCTACATTGTCATTCACGCAAGTCTAGCGTAGTTCATAAGCTTTATTTTTAATGGAACACCCTGTATATTTTTAACTTTTTAAATGCTGCTTAACAACCTGATCTCAACGAACTATATCATGAAGGGTCTATTATGAATAATACATGGTAAAATTTGAGAAAACCACTTATGGAATAAAATTGATTGTGTCATTATTTTAGAAAATTATAAAAAACGCTGGGAAACATCAACTCTTAAATTCAAACTTGCGCTTCATTTTTTTTGCTCCCAAGCAACTCGAGTAGAGCCATGTAACTAACGCATTATGAAATGTCAAAGTTGCTGTTGTTTTGTTATAATACATTAATTTATTTATAACAAGATAAAACTACATATTTGTCCAGTTGTAGACTTTTTTTGGAAAAACCTACCGCAAGTGTACCTTTTAACGTGTAAAACACGAATATTCTCATTTAAAAGCTGTATAATTTTAAACAATCTTTGTTTAAACAAATTAAAATTTTTTGTTATCATAAATAAATAATTTTATTATAACAAAAGAAAAGCAACTTTTCTTTGACTGACATTTAACAATACGTTACTTAGATGGATCTACTCGAGTTACTTGGGAACAAAAAAACATGAAGAAAATTGCTCCATGGGAAGCCGAGAAAATGCATTTTTTTTACGTATACCGATTTTGAACTTTGAGATTCCATTTTCTCCAACCTAATTTTTGATTGGAATTTTGGTATTTTTGGTATTTTTCACTCGTAATGTCGTAATACCAATAGTTTTTATTATTATAATATATGTTACGAGCCTTTTAAAGATATGAAAATTTGTGCGGAGAACAAAATCAATTGTACTATCAAAATCGTCTGAGAAGCTCTAAAAGTGTGGCAAAAGAAACTTGGTCCATAATAAACGATCTTCGAAATAAAACTCACAAAGCTCAAACATTTTCCCTTCCAGACCCAGAAAATCTAAACGAATACGTTGTTAATGTGAGTAAAAATATAACATCAACTATTGTGTCACAATAAGATCCCATTTCCTATCTCCCCAATTCAAGAAAGGTCTCGAATTCATTCTTTATAAGACCTGTTGATAAATCTGAACTGATCCAAACAATCAATAGTATCAAAAGCAAATCTTCCTATAGTACTGATGGACTATCCATAAAAAATTTCTCAAATCTCCCAGACAGTGTGTTGAGAGTCCTCATCTCTTTAATTAATGATTCTTTTGAGAAAAGTAAATTTCCTAGATGGTCTAAAGACGGCCATCATTATTCCTCTTCATAAGAATGGTGAAAAATCTAATGCCTGCAATTATAGACCTAGTGCATTACTACTCCAAAATTATTGAGAGACTCATAAAAGCCCGACTTATGTTCTTTCTCGTTGATAACAATATTTTATCACAAAATCAGTTTGGCTTTCTAAATAATAAATGTACCACAGATGCCATGTTTTCTGTACCACATGAAGTTTATCAAGCATTAAACAATAATCTGCACACTGCCACTGTTTTTTGTGATTATGCCAAAGCTTTTCATTGTGTAAATTACGATATTTTGATAAAAAAACTAGATTTCTATGGAATTCGAAGTATTTCTTCGAACTGGTTTCAATCTTACTTGGATAATAGGAAACAACTGATTAGAGCAAATGATACAGACTCTAGTCTTAAAAATGTTGTATGTGGGGTACCACAAAGCTCAGTATTGGGTCTTCTACTTTTCCTTATCTTTATTAATGACATCACTAACTTAAAAATCGATGGAAAAGTTTTTCTTTTTGCTGATGATACCAGTATCACTTGGAGCAACTCAAATATCGCAACTCTTCATGCTACTATAACTTCTGATCTACTCACAATAAAATATTGGTCCGATTCAAATTGACTCTCTTTTAACGTAGATAAAACAGTAGCATTATCCTATAAAGGAGCTCTTCAACCCTTACCTCTTCATAACAGCCAGATCAGCATCGTTGATTCTGTAAAGTTTCTTGGTATTTTTTTAGATAGCAACCTTAAATGGTCCCTTCATATTGATGTGTTAAGCAAGAAACTATCCTCAGCTTGCTTTGCAATAAGATCTGTTTCGAAGGAAATTAATTTAGCCTCTTCCAAAATAAAATAGTTTTCTTTGTTCGAGTTACATCTTCGATATGGTCTCCCTTTTTGAGGTTCTGGTACGGCTGCTCAATCTGATGTTATTTTTAAATTACAAAAAAGAGCAATAAGATACCTGTTTGGCCTCAGAAGAACAACACATTGCAGAAGCTACTTTAAAGATCACAGGATTCTAACACTACCTTCTTTATATATTTTAAAAACTGTTTGCTTAATTCGTAAACATCTACATGTCCTTTCCAGCAAGACCTAGACATGACTATTCTATCTTTGACATCTATTTATCGATCCCGTTCAGTGAGTTATTAAAGAAATCTATATTATATTCTTCAAAAAACCTTTGCAACCATCTTCCTCTACAACTTAAATCTACAACATCTTTTCTTAAGTTCCGTAAAATGACAAAAGCCTATTTATCTGAAAGACCAAATTATACAATAGCAGAGTTTCTTAACCAATAACTAAGAAATTACAGTATTCTTATGTATAAGTAGAATCTTAATCTATATTTGAGTGTTATATGCAGCAGCTTAACTTTTGGTATAATTGCTGATAGTGAAATAAAAGATAACGTAGAGGAAGTTGTAAGAAAGAGTGATAGAATGATGTCAGTGAAATTTGTAACTGATAAAGAGGTATTGAATGTTGTGTGTGTGTATTCTCCTCAAACAGGTCTGGGTGAGAATGAAAGAAGTGCTTTCTATGACCAATTAGGAGACGTCCTGAGTGACATTCCGTCAGAGGAGAAAGTTATAATAGGAGGTGATTTCAATGCACATGTGGGCCAAGCCAAGGCAGGATACGAAGCAATACATGGGGGATTAGGCTTTGGAACTACAAATGAAGCTGGAGATGATATGCTTGAATTAGCAACAGCACTAGATATGGTAATGGTTAGCACATTCTTTAAAAAGAGAGAAACTCAACTTATTACCTACAAAAGTGGACAACATCAATCCCAAATAGACTATTTCATGATAAAGAAAGAAGACTTACGTAAATGCAAGGACTGCAAGGTATATTTTTGGGAGACAATTTGGAGAAAATGGCCAGTAGTATTAGAGAGACCGCTATTGAAATACTGGGGAAAACGTCAGAAAAAAAGTTTGAGGATAAAGAGTCTTGGTGGTGGTCAAACGAAGTTCAAGGAAGAATAAAAGAGAAGGGAAAATTATATAAAAAGTGGCAAGAAACCAGATCCAATGCAGATCTTCAAAACTATATGGTCGCGAAAAAGGAAGCGAAAGTAGCAGTAGCAAAAACTAAATCAGAAGCGTCTTCAAACCTATACGATCAACTTGATACCAGGGAAGGCGAAACGGAAGATATATAAAATAGCCAAACAGAGAGCAAAAAAAGCAAAAGATTTTAATCAGATTAGATGTATCCTAGATGAAAATAATAAAATACTAGTTCACGAAAAGGATGTCAAAAAGAGATGGAGAAAGTACTTTGACAGCTTATTAAATGAAGAATTTGACAGACAGCCTGTGGAGTCAACGGAGACAGTAGCAGCAATGGTCACCAAAATAACAAACGAGGAAGTGGCTCAAGCGCTTCAAAAAATAAAGAAAAGAAAAGCGGTACCACCAAATGATATTCCTGGGGAAGTATGAAAAGCATTGGGAGAGACAGGAACAAGGTTGCTAGCAGGTTTATTTAATAGAATTATGGAAGTTGGACAAATGCCAGACGAATGGAGAAGCAGTATACTAGTACCTGTCTACAAAAACAAGGGAGATATACAGCAGTGTACAAACTACAGGGCTATAAAACTGCTTAGCCACACCATGAAAATATGGAAGAGAGTAATTGGTAGACGGATACGTGAAGAGACCGACATATCCGAGAATCAATTTGGCTTTATGCAGGGCAGATCAACAACAGACGCAATTTTCATTATAAGACAGTTGATGGAAAAATACAGGAGTAAAGAAACAAACGCTCATATGGTATTCATTGATCTTGAGAAAGCATATGATAGAGTTCCTCGAGAGATTCTGTGGTGGGCACTCAATAAGAAAGGAGTCCCTGGTGCATATGTAAATATTGTGAGGGATATGTATGAGGGAGTAACGACTAGTGTTAGGACAGGTGTGGGAGAGACTGATAAATTTCATGTGAAAATAGGATTGCACCAAGGCTCGGTGTTTAGTCCGTATTTATTCTCATTAATTTCAGCGAAACTACAGGGTAACATTCCATGGTGCTTAGTGTATGCTGATGATGTCGTGTTAGTAGGAAATAGTGAAGGAGACTTAGAACAAAAACTGGAACAGTGGACACGAGCTCTGGAGGAAGAAGGTTTAAAACTTAGTAGGATAAAAACAGAGTATTTGGAATGTTCATTTAAAGATGGAGTTACTACAAATAAAATTGTATCTTTGGATGGTGAAATGATTGTGAAAAGCAATAGTTTTAAGTACCTAGGATCGGTATTACAGAGTAATGGAGAAATAGATGGAGATGCATGCAGAAGAATTAGGGCTGGATGGATGAAGTGGAAAGAAGCGAGTGGTGTGTTGTGTGACAGAAAAATTCCAACGAAGCTGAAGGGAAAATTCTATAAAACAGCCATAAGACCGGCTATGATGTACGGAACTGAATGTTGGGCAGTGAAAAAGAAAGAGGAATAACGAATGCATGTGGCGGAAATGAGAATGCTTAGATGGATGAGTGGAGTGACAAAGAAGGATAAAATTAGAAATGAGTATATTAGGGGAAGTCTAGGTGTGGCACCAATTGATGCCAAAATGAGAGAGCATAGGTTAAGATGGTTTGGTCATGTTCAACGTCGAGACGTTAATCACCCAATACGAAGAATAGCTGAAGTGCAGATTCCTGGAAGGAGTAGGAGAGGAAGTCCAAAGAAGACGTGGGGGGAGACGATTAAGCAGGACATGTTGATAAAGGGGATTAATATTGATATGACCCAGGATATAATTGTGTGGAAAAATGCAATTAGGGAAGCCGACCCCGTATAGGGATAAGGCAAAGAGAATGATGATGATGCAACAGCTTAACTTAACTTATTAAATTTCTTAAGGTACATTATTCAATTTGCAATTTTTTTAAATTTTGCAATAGATTGTTACTGTTTTTGTTTCACTTCATTATATTTTATTTATATTGACGATTTATATAATTTTAGTAAATTGTATTTTTTATTGTTCTAATTTTATGTTTCTTGCAACTTTGTCTATAAAATTGTTAAATTTTTCATGACAATAAAGCATATTTCTATTCTATTCTATTCTATTCTATTCTATTCTATTCTATTCTATTCTATTCTATTCTATTCTATTCTATTCTGTTCTATTCTATTCTATTCTATTCTATTCTATTCTATTCTATTCTATTCTATTCTATTCTATTCTATTCTATTCTATTCTATTCTATTCTATTCTATTCTATTCTATTCTATTCTATTCTATTCTATTCTATTCTATTCTATTCTATTCTATTCTATTCTATTCCATTCTATTCTATTCTATTCTATTCTATTCTATTCTATTCTATTCTATTCTATTCTATTCTATTCTATTCTATTCTATTCTATTCTATTCTATTCTATTCTATTCTATTCTATTCTATTCTATTCTATTCTATTCTATTCTATTCTGTTCTATTCTATTCTATTCTATTCTATTCTATTCTATTCTTTTCTATTCTAGTCTATTCTATTATATTCTATTCTATTCTATTCTATTCCGTTTTATTTTATTCTATTCTATTCTATTCTATTCTATTCTATTCTATTCTATTCTATTCTATTCTATTCTATTCTATTCTATTCTATTCTATTCTATTCTATTCTATTCTATTCTATTCTATTCTATTCTATTCTATTCTATTCTACTCTATTCTATTCTATTCTATTCTATTCTATTCTATTCTATTCTATTCTATTCTATTCTATTCTATTCTATTCTATTCTATTCTATTCTATTCTATTCTATTCTATTCTATTCTATTCTATTCTATTCTATTCTATTCTATTCTATAAAAAGGTGATGGTTCGAAAATTACCATCCGATTGTTTATATCTATGCCGTACATGCCTGTAAACTTTGACAGCTTGTATCTCAGGAATCACTCATCGTAATTAAACGCTTTTCCTTTCAAAAGAAGTATACTACCGCGTTATTTCCAATGTCTTTTTCATAATTTAACTTAATTTAATGGTTGCCGAGATATTCTATTTGTTTATAAGCCAAAAAATTGTTTATAATTTTAAAATATTCCCGAGGCTAGTTAAATAGTCCAATTTCAATTCTGTTATGTAAGTTAAATAGGTATAGTGCCTTTTTTTACAAACATCATAGTTACTCCTATGTATCATAATTATTAGTGTGGTTATTATAGCGACTGTCAATTGTTAATTCACAATTTAATTGTTGCTAAACTGTTCATTCAATTTCCATCGACTTCTGGAAATATAATCTATACCAAAAGGGCTTTATGTCACCAAGTTATTTAATTATTGATAAATAATTACTGACCTAAAATTTTAGTTGAAAATTTAAGATTTTGTTGAAAAAACCCGCATTTTCCGAGGAAAGTTTCCGTCAAAGTAAATCGAGAAAAACATGTTTCTATGTAGAATTTAATTACGATGAATTTTATTGGGAAGTTTTTGGTGTAAAGTTAAAATCTTTGGAGGTATAGAGCAATAATGGAAAGAAAACACGATTTGGGGGCGCCATTTTTTTTATAAAAAAAGTAGCACACCATCTGAGGAATTTTGCATACCCATATTATTAATATATAGGATAAGATTCGATTCCAGCAATAACATTGCTGGTATATAACTTTTCTTTTATTTTGATAACTTGCCCAGAGTATAATATATCCCTCTTTAAATAATGGTATTTTTTAAAATAATCTAAACTTAGTCATCAATTTTTTAAACTAAGTATCAATATATTCCGTTATGTATTTAAGTCTTTGACGACGATTATACATGATTTTAAAATTTCATCTGACTATTCATAATAGACCCTACATAATAAGGTTTTTTAAGATCAAGTTATTAAAGAGCTTTTTAAAACCTAAAAATATGCAGGGTATGCAGTTTTATTAAAAATAAAGATGATGGACCGTGCTAAACTTGCACGAATCACACTGTACATTTAAATTTATAAAATCAAAGAGAAAATCCCAATAGTTGGCTGTATACCATAGTTTAAAAAACTTATACAGAAGTAAAAACTTCAAATTGTATTCTGGTATAAAACTATCAAATCGATTTTATACCGGAATAAAATTTGAAGTTTTTACTTCTGTATAAGCTATTTAAATTTATGTTTAAAAAGTGCACATTTAAAATGACATAATATTACAATTAATAACCACCGTTTTTTATAATTTTCTAAAATAGGGACAAACAATTTTACTTTATAAGTGGCTTTCACACTGTAAAATTTTAAAATTTCGTCTTGTAGTATTCATATCCATAATAAACCATGCATCATATAGTTCGTTGATATCTGGTTGTTAAGGACATTTTAAAACTAAATATACAGGGCGTTTCATTAAAAATAAAGCTTGTGTACTACGCTAGACTTGTTAATGCTAATTAATTGTGCTTTTCGTTTTATTTCAGCATCCTGATTTGGTTTGCCTATCTTGATGATATGACTTAATTCAGTGTTCGCAGTTCTCGATATGAGTTTGTATTTTTAGATTTTTCTGTTTTAGGTGGTTCCTTTTGTTGTTGTGTAGTTCATATTTAGAATACTGTTCCAGATACTACGTTTAGCTATTGAAACATTTATTTGTTCTTTGATATTATTTTCTAACTATGTCATCAGTAAATCTGAGGTAGTTTAATAAGTATATCTGTATGTCTATAAAGTGATGAGCGCGCTAATAAGCGATAAAATAACGCAAAATCACGTTGTGAAATAAAAACAGATGAAACTAGTTGAGGTGGGAAATTATCGGTATAATCCTATAAGTATAAAGGACTCTCAACAATGGAAAAGTGGCCCCGGTCAAATTTTACGAAAGTTTGGCCAATGACAGTTCTCAGTGCGCAGATTAAAAAAGTTTATGGGACCTAGGTGTGAGAGAGTATTATTTAGAAGCTACAGCTTTCTGCTGTCTTATTAATAAAAATTGCTTACTCTGAAGTTAGTCTCGGATTAGTTAGTCCGAGATTAAGCGAGTACTAACTTCATTTTTTAAGAATATCATTAATAAACAAAAACTACGCTCAGACTAACTAAACCTTCCTTATTTGAAAACGTATCTACAATATTTGCCATCTGGTTTTGACGATATTAATAATTTTTCCTGACAATATTCAAATAAACCGAGGAGTAAGACAAGGAGATACCATTTTGCCCAAGCTATTCAACCAAGCGCTAGAAGATGTGTTCAAACAACTACACTGGGATGGCTTGGGTATAAACATAAATGGGCAATATCTGAATCACTTACGATATGCTGATAGTATTGTATGAATAACAGAAAGAAGTGAAGAATTACAAAGAATGATGGAAGAACTAGATAGAGAATCGACAAAGATAGGACTGAAGATGAACTACAGTAAAACAAAAACCATGACTAATCAACAAGAGGAACTAATAATTACAGTGGCATAAACAAGTAAAAGAGTATATATAGGGTGAGGCAGATAACTGGCCTATTAGAAATATCTCGTGAACTAAAGGCAACAGAATCATGAAAATTGGAATAAAGGGGTTTTGAGGGATGATCTATTAAATGAAAATATTTTCATCTCTTTGCAACTTCCGGTTATACCGGAAGTTGCTTATAACTTAGTTTTTTTAAATGGGATACCCTGTATATTTTTACATTTTTGGATTCTCCTCAATATCTTCTTTCTTAAAATATGAGATTTTGTAATATTATACAGGGTATTTTAAAAGATATTTACGTTTTTTTATTGATTTCGTAGCAAAATTCACACCCTGTAGAATTGTAATAGTTTGACATTAAAAACTCTGCTTACGTTCAAGTGAATTTTAATATAGTCTATTATTGTTTAGAATCATTAGTATAGCTAATTTTGAAATTTTAGTATACAGGGTTGGTCGAAACTCAAAATGAATATTTTCTGAGTTTTCTTAAATAGAACACCCTGTATTTTAGTATTGTAATGAAATGATATTTCATAGTAATTTTTTATTTTGTAAGTATTCCCTATACCTAACTGCTTTAATTTGTGAGTTATTGGTGATTCAAGCTAAACATTAATTGCAACAAAAAATACGTAAAATTTTATTAGGTTGGCCGTGAAAATATTCAATCACAAATAATTTTTCTGAAATACATACATATTAATTCAGACTGATCCTTAAAATTACCAATAATGGTTTAGCTATCAAAATACCTATGTAGTTAAGATTGTTGGTGCGACTAACAATTAAGCACAAATTAAAGCAGTTAGGTATAGGGAATGCTTAAGAAATAAAAAAGTACCATAAAATATCATTTCATTACAATACTAAAATACAGAGTGTTCCATTTAAGAAAACTCAGAAAATACTCATTCCGAGTTTCGACCAACCCTGTATACTAAAATTAAAAATTTAGCTATACTAATGATTCTTAACAATAGTTGACTATATTAAAAATCATTTGAACGCAAGTAGAGTTTTAGTTGTTAAACTACTACAATTCTACAGGGTGTGAATATTGCTACGAAATTAATAAAAAAACGTAATTATCTTTTAAAATACCATGTATAACATTACAAATCCTCATATTTTAAGAAAGAAAACATCGAAGAGAATCCAAAAATGTAAAAATATACAGGGTGTCCCATTTAAAAAAACAAAGTTATAAGCAACTTCCGGTATAACCGGAAGTTGCAAAGAGATGAAAATATTTTCATTTAATAGATCATCCTTCAAAACCCCTGTATTCCAATTTTCATGATTCTGTTGCCTTTAGTTCTCGAGATATTTCTAATAGGCCAGTTATCTGCCTCACCCTGTATATCTCGGACAAATCACTAGATTAAACAAAGAAAATCAGACCTAAGAAATAAAAGAAGAATAGGATTGGCCTGGGCATTATTCGGAAAACTGTCTTATACTCTAAGGAACAGAAAATACCCGCACTACCTAAAAACAAGAGTCTTCAATCAATGTATACTCCCTGTTCTAATATATGGCTCTCAGACATGGACGTTTACAAAAGAAAATATGAAAAAAATAGCAAACACAGAAAGATCCATGGAAAGACAAATGCTGAACATTAAACTATCAGACAGGAAAAGAAACGAATGGATCCGTAACAAAACAAAAGTGAAAGATGTCTCTATCCAAGTAGCAAAGCTTAAATGGAAGTTCGCCGGACACACCCTACGGCAGAAGGATGAAAGAAGGAGAAAAAGGGGAAGGCCACAGATGGGATGGTCAGATGGCCTGAAGAAACACACTGGGTCAAAATGGATGCAAATTGCACAAGATAGAGAGGCATGGAAGAAGTGAGAGGAGGCCTATATCCAAGGATGGATGTTTAGGGCTGATTAGATAGATATAATAATTTTTCCTAGTTGAGTTTTTCACTTTTCTCCAAGATGGAAGAAAACCTAATAAAAACTGTTCCGGTTGACTTCCTTGTATATTCACATGAAAATTATTTGAAAATGAATCGAAATACGACAGAACTTATAGAAAAAAGCTATTGTAAGGTACTCTGGTATATTTGTGTGTTGGTATTTTAAAAGTTTTAATATTTTAGGCACATCCTTTCGCGATGAGTAGACCCAACACAAACTGTTTTCAAGTCTTACCGAACAATAGCAGATGGCTATCGACACAAGATTCTGGAATTTTTCCCAAACGTCACACTGACTACTATGTATTTAATATGGGAAGACAGGAAGTGTTAGTGGAAGGATGGTGGGGAACAAAACTGGGATGGACTGGGGTTTTGGATGGAGTGAACCTGGCGCCTGGCAATGGTTACAGAATTGTAGTCAGTGATAAACCATATTTTGTAACAGGTTAGTATCCTTTTTTTTTGTAACTTAGACATTCTTAAGACTTAAAACTCTTTTCTTGTCTCTTTATATTAGCCAACCTTGCTTTTAATTGTTAAAATTTAATTTATCTCAGACAAACTTTATATATTTATCCTAATACTTTAAAACACGAGGCGATCAGTTGTAGTGTATCGTAGTGTCGATGTTAATGGAAATATGTATCAATAATCATGAAAAAAACACATGAAAAAGAAGCAGCCAGCAGAAGCGAAAAGTCAAAGAAGCAGCCCTCATCCTACTAAACGAAGACAAATGTGTAGCATACCCATAAGCAGAATTCAGCAGGCTTTGATTGCTAATACTAAAAGAAAAAGACAAAAACAGGAACATACCAACAGTAGCGGAATAAGAGAAAGACGTTGAAGAACAAACCATTGAAAGTACATACATATATTACACATTACATATGCAACACACAACACCACCATGAATAAAATTAAAAGTTTATTTTTTTAACGATCACATCTACGCTACAGTACTCAAAGTAATTACCACAAAATAACATACCAAACAGTCAGGACTTTATGCTCCTAGAGCAATAACACAATTTTCAAACAATTTTTTCATCCACAGATTACTTATAGTCCATACGATTGAGACCAAAATTTAGTTGTTTGAAAATATATAAATATACTAGTCTAAAAAAATCAGTTTATAAAATCTTCCCAGAAATTTTCAGTAGTAATTACACGAGAGCTATAAAAGTATCAATTTGTATCCCGAGTGACACTTTGACAGTTTTAATTTAAACTTTTGAAATGATCAAAAATACATAACTATTTTCAATTTCGTTGCAACACGAAACTACAGCCGCATCATATTCTAGTTCAATCAGAGAGTGATTTTCCCCCTCTACCGGTTTCGAAACTTATTAGTCTCTCATCAGGAGGCACATATGCAGCTCTCTATGACCCAACCAGAATAAACCCCGGCGTGCAGTTACGGATTGCAACGAACAAAATGGCAGGGATGCCCTAGCGGCAACTGCTAGCAAAAGACTAAGATTTCAATCTAATAGCACACAAAAAAATACCAAAAATATTACTCTATGTACATTCCATCAGATTAAAAACAATGGGAACCTTCTCTGGCTACACCTCCTAGGCTTCTAAAATTTGCAAGCCATATCGGATGCTGAAACTAAAGAAGATAAGGGAATTTTACAATTTATAATTCACGTCCCATCTGCTCTGAGCGGTAAAGTTCCAACGAGAATGGTTCCCTGCTTACTCCAATCAGAGTAAACATGTAAATAAAAAATGGATAACCATTTTCAATTTCGTTGCAACACGAAACTACAGCCCCATCATATTCTAGTTCAATCAGAGAGTGCAAGCACCTCTACCGGTTTCGAAACTTATTAGTCTCTCATCAGGAGGCACATATGCAGCTCTCTATGACCCAACTAGGATAAACCCCGGCGTGCAGTTACGGATTGCAACGAACGAAATGGCAGGGATGCCCTAGCGGCACCTGCTAGTAAAAGACTAAGATTTCAATCTAATAGCACACAAAAAAATACCAAAAATATTACTCTAGATCCCATCAGATTAAAAACAATGGGAACCTTCTCTGGCTACACCTCCTAGGCTTCTAAAATTTGCAAGCCATAACGGATGCTGAGACTAAAGAAGATGAGGGAATTTTACAATTAATAACTAGAATATGATGCGGCTGTAGTTTCGTGTTGCAACGAAATTGAAAATGGTTATTCATTTTCGATTTACATTTTTACTCTGATTGGAGTACGAACGGAACCATTCTCGTTGGGACTTTACCGCGCTGAGCAGATGGGACGTGCATTCTAAGTTGTAAAATTCCCTCATCTTCTTTAGTCTCAGCATCCGTTATGGCGTGCTTCGGAGGTGTAACGAGAGAAGGTTCCCATAGGTTTCCTAGAATATGATGAGGCTGTAGTTTCGTGTTGCAACGAAATTGAATTTTATTTACATGTTTACTCTGATTGGAGTACGAAGGGAACTATTCTCGTTGGAACTTTACCGCGCTGAGCAGATGGGACGTGCAATATAAGTTGTAAAATTCCCTCATCTTCTTTAGTCTCAGCATCCGTTATGGCTTGCAAATTTTAGATGCCTCGGAGGTATAACCAGAGAACGTTCCCATTGTTTTAAATCTGATAGGATGTAGAGTAATATTTTTGGTTTAGTTTTATGTGCTATTAGATAGAAAAATAGAGGACAGAATCTCAAGTACTCAATTCGGTTTACGCTGCAACTATTTGCAACCCAAGTTTTAATTCAAAGATGCAGAGATGTAAAGCATGATGTTTTCATGTGCGCGGTTGATTTTGAAAAGTCTTTTGATAAAGTTCGCCATGAAAAAATGCTACATATTCTCAATACTTCCGGTCTGGACGGTAGGAACATTAGAATCATCGCAAATTTGTATTAGGCCAGGATGCATGTGCTAGGGTTGGGAATCAGTGCTCTGAAGAAGTAAAAATCAAGCGTGGAGTTCGACAAGGCTGTATATTGTCACCAATGTTGTTTAATCTTTACGCTGAAACAATCTTGAATGAAGTGTTGGAAAACGCAAAAGAGGGCATACTCATTAATGGCGTGCTCATGAACAATATCAGATACGCAGATGACACCTTGTTAGTGACAGGATCAATTGAATATCTTCAAGCGTTATTGAACCGAATGGTGGGGTTCTGCGCGATATATGGTCTCTAACTCAACACAAGAAAAACAAAGTTTATGGTTATTAGTAAACAGGCAGCCGTAAATAATAATAACTATAACGTAACAATTGGTAATGACTCAATTGAACGCGTATGTTATCTGGCATATTTAAGTACTCATATTAATGAAAGCTGGAACCCTAGTACAGAAATAAAAAGTAAAATTGCCAAAGCAAGAACAAGTTTTATGAAATTTAAGAAAATCCTGTGCAGCCACAATCTCAATTTGGAACTTCGCATAAGAATGGTTCGATGTTATATATTCCCAGTACTACTTTACGGGGTTGAATCATGGAACCTAACAGAATCGCTTTTAAAAAACCTAGAAGCATTTGAGATGTGGGTCTACCGCCGTATTCTGAAGATCAGTTTGGTAGAAAGAGTCACAAAAGAAATGGTTTTGCAACGTTTGAATACAAGTTATAAAGTAGTGAACACGGTTAGAAGGCGTAAATTGGAATACTTTTGCCATATAATGAGCCACCCTGAAAAATATGACATACTTCACCTTGTCATGCAAGGTAAGATAATGGGAAAAATATGTGTGGGTCGCCGTACAACTTCTTGGCATAAAAACCTACGCCAATGGTTTGCGAAAACTAGCACTGAACTATTTCGTGCGGCTGTAAATAAGACAATGATTGTCAATATGCTGGTCAACATGAGAGCCAACGATCGACAAGCGGTCTCGGCACCTTAAGAAGAAGCAAAATATTGAAAACTTAGTCTTTTGAAATTATGTGAAAGTGTCACGAGGAAATAATTCGGTAAGATCATTTCATGAATAAAATTATCTTTTTATATGAATGTATAATGAATAACTCACTGAATGTATTTTTGCGTAGCAATGAAGGGCATCTAACGTAATACTTCTTGATGACGGGAAATTATCGAAAAAAAAATCGTTGTAATTTTTATTTCTGTAGCTTTCTATTGGTCAGAATCTATATGAATGAGATAATCAGTAGTAATTGCACAAGAGCTCTAAAATTCTATATTAATTTTAGAGATCAAGTGCAATTTGTTGCGATTATTTCATGAATAAAACTGTTTAAAACCAAAATTTTATTGTAATTTATTTATGTAAGTACAAATTAGTACAATTAAACACACAGTTGTTATAAATATTTGACGGTTGAAAGTCATCACTTTTATAATTTTTAAAACATCAATTGTCATTAATGTCACTGAATGTATTTTTTCAAAGCAACGAAGGGTATCTGACGTAATATACTTGACGACGGGAAACTGTCAAAAATTATCGGGTATAATATCACAAGAGAGTGAGAATAAATTGAAAATAATGCGACAGTTTTTCGAAAATTTGTTGTCTGGCAATAGACAAGAGAGCCCGCAGGGCTCGAGTGGCTATTGCCCAATGACAACAAATTTGAGTAAAAATGAAGCATTATTTTCTTATTTATTCTTACTGTCGTGTGATAGTCGTAAGATTATTTTATAATACGTATATTATGGATATTTTCTTAAATGTGACAGTTGTCAAAACTAGAAAACTGGTTGCCATTAAACAGAAACAATCTACTTAAAAAAATTCTATCGGTAATTTTCTACAGTAGATAATTCTAAGTATAATTTTAATCTGATTGGACAGAATTAAACACGTGATCAAATATCTTACTATACGATTGTAAGTTAAAATCATTAAAAAATAATCAGTTTAATTTTTATTTCTGTAGCTTTCTATCGGTCAGAATCTCCTATGAATGAAATAATCAAAATAATTTATTTTTTATTTTTTGAGAACGATTTCCTCAGTGGAAATCGAAACATAAAACATTATTTATTTAAAAATGTAATTTTAATTACACCAATTATTGTATAAACATAATACGTAAATTAGACATTCTACAAGAAATCAGTATCATCTTCTGATCGTTCATTTTTGTGGTGTAATGTCAAATAATGTACAAGTACTGTTGAATGCATAATTCTTTTGACTTCAAGTTTTTTTTTCCTTACATTACGCATCAACCACGCAGGGTTATTAGCGTGTATGGATTGTGTTACAAAATTATAACTTAAAAATAGATTTTAAACATAACAATAGGAAATTATAAAAAGCTCTAAATCTATACAAAGTAAAGTAAAATACTATATTTTTGGTAAGAGGTTGCAGTCTCTGAGGAATGTGAAGATGCTTTTTGTATCACTGTCTTTTCCGAGTGCACTATTTAATGTTGGTGGTATGTTGCACTTTTTTCGTTGCACTTTATACTTCGGACACTGCAATAAACAATGCTTTACGTTAAGGACACTTCTACACAAATCACACACAGGTTGATCGGCACGTTGGAGTATGTAGTCATGGGTTAATCGAGTATGGCCAATCCGGAGACGAGTGAAGATTACTTGCTCTCTTCTGTTTTTGAATTGTGGAATTTGATTGTGGTTAATGTCAACTTCGTATAGCTTGGTTGATGAGTCCTTCCATGTATCCTGCCATATTTTAAAAGTATTTACTTTGAAATATGCTTTCAAGTCGGTGTGTAGGGTTTTCATGTTCTCTTCTGCGTTTGGGTTATTAGGTGCATTCTTTGCTATTTTGTCCACAACCTCGTTACCTTCGATTCCAGTATGAGATGGTACCCAAATAAAATTAACTTTAATATTCATATTTTCTGCATATTTCAGTTCCTTTTTAATGAAAAGTAGTAGTGGATGATCAGAATAGAGTTGTTTTAATGCCAATATTGAGCTAAGAGAATCTGTGATAATGATGTTTCTCTTATTATTTTTGTTAACTATCAGAGTCAATGCTTTTAGAATAGCAAACAGTTCAGCGGAGAACGTTGTTGTATATGAAGGTAACTTATAAGCTGCTGTGTAATCTGACGAGTAAATTGCTGCGCCAGTTCCGTCTTCGTTTTTGGAGGCATCGGTGTAAACTTTGAAGCAGCTACCATATTTGCTTAATATTTTAAGAAATTCTTGATTGATTTGACTTGCAGGCGTTTCTGATTTGTTTAGTTGCAATAAGCTGGTATCAGTAGAGGGAAGGCGAATTGTCCAAGGAGGAGGGGTTTGGATTGCGGAAATATCGTAGGTGTCTGGAAAATGAATACCTATTTTTGATAAGTAAGTTTGTATCCGGTAATAAAAAGGGTGATCAGTTCTATTTGAGTTTTGGAAACAACTTTTAAAGCGGTCAGCAAATACGTTGTGTATAACTGGGTTATCTTGATTAGAGGATACTGCAGCGGCATAAGAAAGACTTAGATATTGTCTTCTAAACGTGAGTGGGATCTCTCCAGTCTCCCAGTATAGAGTTTGTATTGGACTTGTGTGGTGTGCTCCTAAGGAAATTCGAAGACCTGTATTTTGAATCACATCTATTGTTTTTAAGTACGTCTTTTTTGAGGAGTTGTAAACGATTGAGCCGTAGTCAAGTTTGGAACGTACTAGGGCCTTGTAGATATGTAGTAATGTAGACGAGTCGGCGCCCCATTTTTTGTTTGCAAGTGATCGTAACAAATTTATTCCAGGCTGACATGTCTTTTTTAAATATTATAAATGTATTTTCCACGTTAGTTTTTGATCAAATATCATACCGAGAAATCTAACTTCGTTTACATATTTAACCTGTGCTCCATTTAAGTATAAGTTCTTCAGTTGTATTTGCTGACTTTTTGTAAAACACACTGCTTTGGTTTTAAGGGTATTAAACTGAAGTCCACTTGTGGATGACCATTCTTCAATATGATTTATGGCTTTTTGGACATGGTTATGGATGGTTGTTGGGTTCTTTCCTCTACAAAGTATAACCAAATCATCTGCATATAGCCTAGCTTTTACAGGATGTTTAATTTTTGCGGTAATAGAGTTCATAGCTATAAGAAACAGAGTTGTGCTAAGGTTCGAGCCCTGTGGTATACCATTTTCTTGATTTCTTGTTGAGGAATATACGCCATCTACTCTGACTTGAAACTGTCTATTTTCTAATAAGTTTGATATATATTTGAGTATATTACCTCTAATTTTCCATTCGCTAAGAGTTTTTAATATTGATAATTTCTACACTGCATCGTAGGCTTTACTAATGTCGAAAAATATTCCGATACAATGTTGTTTAATTGCAAAAGCCTCATGTATTTCCGATTCTACGTCAATAAGATTGTCTACAGTAGAACGATGTTTTCTGAAGCCACTCTGTTCTGGTATAATTAATTTTTTTGATTCCAGATACCACATTAGTCTGTTATTTATTATTTTCTCTAGCATTTTGCCCATACTACAAGTAAGAGGTATTGGCCTATATGTTTCGGGATCTGATTTTGATTTACTTTGCTTAGGAATAGGAATTATTATTGAATTTCTCCACGATTTTGGAAATAAACTTTTCGAGAAAATTAAGTTGAAAATGCTGAGTAAGTGTTCTTTAGATCGGTAGGTGAGGTTTTTTTAGAAAAATAGTGGGTATATTATCTGGTCCAGGGCACGAGTTCTTACAGTTTTTTATTACCGCTTCTAATTCATCCATCGATATTGGAAAGTTTATTTCACTATTATTTTGATCTTCATAATCTATGGTATATCTTTCTTCATTTCTTTTGTTCCTTAAGAAATTTGGTGAATAGTTTGCGTCGCTTGAATTTTTTTCATAAACTAATGCCAGTATATTTGATATTTCCTTTTGCGATTTATATATTATATTATTTTGCTCTAACAGATTTATTGACTTGTGTGCTTTTGCACCAGATATTCTTTTTACTTTTTTCCATACAGTTGTCATTGGAGTAGAACTGTCAATTGTTGAAACGTATGTTTTCCAAGATTCGCGCTTAGCTTTTTTGATAGTAAATCTGGCTATAGCTCTTATATATATATCGGGTGTTCTACAGCATTCGCCGTTTCCCGCATCCTATTCGCCATGCTTTTCGGTCACGAATATCTTCCTCGTTGAGTTGTCTACTGTTCATTGCTTTCTCTACATCTTGTATCCATGTTCTCTTCGGTCTGCCTCTTTTTCTTCTCTCGGGTGGTACATACTGGATCATTTTCTTGGGCCATCTTGTTGGTCCCATTCTCTGGACATGCCCGTACCATATTAATCTTTTTTGTTCTATTCTGTCTATAATATCCTTTTCTACTTCCATTCTTTCTTTTATTTCTTCGTTTGGGATATGCTGCAGTTTAGATATTCTGCAGCTTCTTCTAAGCGCGTCCATTTCTAAAGCTTGAAGTCTTTTATTTTGTCGGTCTTTTACTTCCCACACTTCCGAGTTGTACAGGACAATTCCTTCCACGATAGTTTGGTAGATTTTTTTCTTTGTCTGATTCTGCAGTCCTGTACTCCACCAAATGCCATTTAGCTGTTTTATAGCTTTTCTTCCTTGGCTTATTCGATATTCTATATCTTGATCGCATGTGGAGTTTTTGTCAAAAATTGAACCTAGATATTTAAATTCATCACATCCTTTTATGTATTCCCCTTCTAATTTTAAGTCTTCAGTATCACCTCCGACTACAAGGTATTCAGTTTTCTCCATGCTCATTTCCAAACCCCATTTTTGGTACTCCTCTTTCAATTTTCTAATCATGTAACTGGCGTCATCTTTATCAGCAGCAATCACAACTTGGTCGTCAGCAAATAGCAACGTATACAAATAAGAATCTCCTACTGGTATCCCCATTGTTTGGCATTTCCTAGTCCAATATTTTAACACATGTGTAAGGTAAATTTTAAATAAAGTGGGCGACAGACAGCATCCCTGCAAAAGGCCTTTCGAAGTTTCAAAGGTATTTGAAAGTTTCGTTCCAATTTTAATTGCTGTTGTTGCATTAGCATAGAGATCTTTTATTGTTTGGATGTATTTTCTATTTAAAGTGGTTTGTTGTAATACCTCAAACATTTTTTCTCTGGGAACGGTATCGTATGCTTTTTTTAAGTCTACAAATACCATGTGAGTTTCTAGATTTCTAGCAGAACGTTTTTCTAGTAATTGCCTTATGCAGAAAATGTTATCTGTGCATGATCTACCTGCCCTAAATCCACTTTGTTCTTCGGAATCTTGCCACTCCTTTTCTATCCGTTTCTTTATTATTCGTCCGTACAGTCTTCCAACTGAGCTGGTCACACTAATGCCTCTGTAATTATTACAATTTTTTCTACCACCCTTTTTGTATATAGGGGTAGTTATGGAGTTTTTTCACTCAGAGGGCACGCCACTATTGCCTGAAAGGCATCCGTTGAATATTTCAACTAAAATTTCTTTTGCCTGTGTCGTGCTGTGCTTAATGAGTTCAATTGGAATACCTCCGGGACCAGGAGCTTTATTGTTTTTCATTTCTCTTAACGTTTGTTCTAGTTCTCGAATAGTTATATCTTCTAGTTGTTCCAGGTTGTTTGGGGCGATGATGGTTTGCCTTACATATTCCTGTCTATTCTCTTGCAATAGGTTTCTAAAGTATGTTTCCCACTCGATATAGCTCTTAATCGTTTAAATTCTAAAGAGTTTTGTTCATTTTTCTGTCGTTTGAATTTATTAAACGCTTTTTTGGATTGTTGTATTACTTGTCGACATTCATGATTCCACCAAGGAACTGGATGGAATTTACTATTGAAGTTAATTTTTCCAATATTTTTATCTGCTGAATCTACTATTAGTTTTGTAATGAAATCTACCTCTTCGTTCACATTACTATTTTCATTTATGGCATGCAAGTTACGTTCGATATGATTTTGAAATTTCGTCCAATCCGCATTTTTTAAGTTCCATTTTGCTTCTGGTATAGCTGTAGATGCATCTTCGTTATGGATTAAAATAGGATAATGGTCGCTGTCGTATGGCTCTGGTAATACATACCATGAAAGTGTATGCGTTATTGATGGTTCACATATAGATAGGTCGATAGCAGAACCCTCGCCCGTTCTTATGTCGAAACGGGTATCTTGTCCATCATTAAGTAAATTTAGGTTGAGTTTTTCCAGAAGTACTTCTATTTTTCTACCAAGATGTGTTAATTTTTTTGAACCCCATAAAGGATTATGTGCGTTGAAGTCCCCGACAATTAATCGTGGAGTAAGTATTTGTTCTAAAAGATCCGATATTTCGTTATGGTTAAGTTCTTGATTGGGGGGGATGTATATGTTACATACGGAAAAACTAGTTACGTCTTTGATTCTGACTGCAATTGCCTCAATGTTTGTTTCTAGTGGTATTGCTGTGCTATTAATGTCGTCCTTTATGTATATGGCTACTCCTCCACTGGCGATTTGAGCATGTTGTCGATTTTTAAAGAAACAATTAAAGTTTTTTAGTTTATGTGCAGTGTTGTTTTTAAAATTAGTTTCTTGTAAACATAGAATCATTGGTCTGTATTTTGAGATTAGTATTTGCAACATTTCTAAATGGGTGTAATACCCATTCAGATTCCATTGAATTAAACTAGTGAATGATATTGATATTTTAATATGTGTCCGTAGAGGCGTCGCTTTCTGGTTCGGTATGGAAGTCCGGATCAATCTGTCGTAAAATTTTATTTCTTATTCGGGTACATGTACTTTTAATTTTTCGGTCAATTAGTTTAGGATAAATTTTTGTCAGTAGGTCTGTAACTTCAGAAATTTCATTGGTATACATTTTTGTAATGCTTATTGGGTCGGAAGAGCCTGTACAATTTTCGAAGAAATCTATTAGTTGATCATAGTTTAAGGGATAACTGGAATTTTGGTCTCTAAATAATTCTTCTGTAGGTTTCAGCATTTCCTCTAACGTCTTTTTTGGTTTATTGCCTTGGTTTAATTTAGTCTTTTTCTCTTTGTTTTTTGGTACTTCAAAAGCGTGTTCTGATGAAGGAGTTGGAGAGCGCTCAGAAACTGTGCGTTTTTGTGATATTGTATCTGATTCTATTTGGTTAGTTTGGAGTTCTGTGCTTAGTGTTTCATTTTGTACAACTTGATCGTTAAGTTCGGTTTTATTTTGTGCGATGCCACTCGTTAGTTCTTTAGTCGCCTGATTGTAATTATTTTCAATAGAGTTCTCACCTGAATCTGTATTTTGAGGAATTGGTGGTGTCACCTGATACAGATGCCTTTGTTGGACAGTCTTTTGCTGAATGCTTGGTGTTTTTGCATATATAACAAGTCTGGTTGTCTAAAGATATCCATATTCTATATGATGTCTCCTCGTGGGTTATAATAAAAGAATCGGGTAAGGTATGGCTGGTTAAAGGGGATATATAGGTTTGTCGCCTAAAGCTTAATATATGCTGGAACTCAGGACTGGAAGTCCCTATACGGAGAAATGATAAGGGTGACAAAAGGTTGACACCAAGTGCTTGCAATTCGGATTCTAAGATTGAGTGTGGAATAGATGGACATACGCCTGAGAGTACTAGTCGTTGGCTGGGTGTGATTAGTCGTCGCGCTTGTAAGAGTTGTTGATTAACTTTGATTTTTCCGTGGTTGGTAATAAAGTCGTCCACTAATTTTTCATTTGCTTAGTAAATGCACATTCTGTTGTTGGATAGCTTTGAACAGAAAATAATATTTATTGGTCGAATAATTTGGCTTAAACTGTGGAGGTAATCTTCAATTTTGGTGTTGTCAATTGCGTCGAACACAATTGCTTGGTTTCTTGATGGGAAAACATTAGCGGTTGGTTGTCTGGTTACGGAAGAGTAGCTTTTAGGTTCTAAAGATTGTTGATCTGGTGTAGAACTAGGTTTAGTTGACGTAGATGAGGATGCCATGATGTAGAAATTGATATTTTGTATGCCAAAATATCAATTATTTGGGGCCAGTAAATACTGGCCTATTTTTGAAGTCGTCTATAATATGTATTTAAATAAAATCACGTTACCAATGTTTATCGTTAAAATAACACATTCACAAAACGCGTTTTTAACTTTTGCAAAAACTGTAAGCGAATATTAATTAGAATTTAACGTCTTTACTCGTAGGCTGGTATGATAAGACTCTGACTTCAAGTTTGACTAATGGTATTTCCGACATATTCTGATGTAATATAAAGATATTCCGTAATCTGCTCGTATAATTTTAAGCATATCGTCGCGTTAATGTGAAAAATGTGTAATTCCAAAATAATCAATTTTAGAGTTGGATAGCATCCAAATCTATATACAACTCTGATTTCTTCTAATATAGTTTGTTAGATTTCTCATTTTTATGTGAAAATTACATTTAATGTGAAAATGAAATCTGCACATGTCTGTTAATTTTGACAATCAAATCTGCATAAGTCCAATATTTTTTGGTTACCAAACCGTTCAAATATATTGCCGATTTTCGCGGTTTATAAAATAAAAATGGTTTTTATTGCAAACATGTGAGTACACGTTCATTCGATTGACTCAACAATTAAATTGATTACTAAAAACATGAGTTTAAATTATTGTTTAGGGGAGTTGTGCAATTTTCACATTATATTTTGTTTTTATAAAAGTGGAGTAAGACAGAGTTGGTTTTTTGTCTCTCCTGTAAAATCGGGTATTTTAGACTTAGTCATTTTTCACATTAAGCCGACAATAAATATAATATAAATGAAAACAGTTGAATTTTAATTACATTTCATTATTTACGGCACAGTTATTGCAACGTATTTTCTAAATTTATAGCATCACCTACATAGTCTGATGAAGGTTTACTAGTAGGTATAAACACTAGCATATCATATTTTTTTGAATATTTTTAGCTGTGAAAATAACAAATAAAACAACTGTAAGGGCTCTCATGCATTGTTCTGAGATAAACGGTTATCCTCTGCGGAGTCAAGGAACTGACAGTATCAGACCAGATATAAGTTCCATTGCAAAATACTTTATCCCTTTTGGGGTAGGAAAAATTTCCGAAATCAATATGGGCTTTAAATCGCTGGAAAATTTCTTTTGGCCCAAAGGAGGTGAAAGTGTTTGGGACAAAATCGCTAAGCAGGTATGGTGTCAATAGTTCATTTAGATTCCGAAATAGTACTAAATTTAAAAAAAAAACCACACGGAAAAAGTTTTCCTGTAGTTGGCTGTATACCATGTAATACAAAAAACAGTAAAATCCTTTATAAAAGGTATATTTAAAATCCCTAAAAAGGGCTACATCACAATCACATAACTAGTTTTCGACTGGTTTACCAGTCATCATCAGTGCTTATCTAAAATGAATATAACCTGGTAAAATAGTGCAAAGATATTGAAATTTTGACTACGGTTAAGAAAAGTTGTAGGTTATACTCACGTGAAATGTACATGCTAACCACCAAGATATAATTATTAACAAGAATATGTGGGAAGAATATAACAAAAATATATTATATATATATATATATATATATATATATATATATATATATATATATATATATATATATATATATATATATATATATATATATATATATATATATATATATAATGTGTGAATTGTTCGTAAGGGGATTTTTCCACATTCTCTATTTCATCTGTTTTATATATATATATATATATATATATATATATATATATATATAAGATTATGGTATTCTTGACTGTATATTCAAATATCAAGCAGTGATTCTTGAGGATGCAGTCTATTTTGGCTCACAAGACAAAGAAAACTCTTTGACTTACTGTCAAGCTTTCGAATTTATTTTAATTCTTTTTTTTTTTTTTTTTCAAGACATCTGTTGACAAAAATATACAATTATAAAAATTATGTAGGTACTTACAATTTTTATTTATTAATTTTTTTTTCATAGATCAATCTAATAAAATCTAATAAAAAAAATAAAAAATATGTTGTTACTAGTTTTACTTTCCTCCTATATAAAGTGTATACACTTTACATATTTCATGACATATTTCAAACATGACAACATAACTGAAGTTTTTAAAAATAATTTTTCATACCTATGTGCATAATTGTCCTTTTAGTAAAGTTTCAAATTTTTTCAATGTAATCTCATGACTAGTAAGTAATTAAGAAAATTGTAAGTACCTACATAATTTTTATAATTGTATATTTTTGTCAACAGATGTCTTGAAAAAGAATTAAAATAAATTCGAAAGCTTGACAGTAAGTCAAAGAGTTTTCTTTGTCTTGTGGGCCAAAATAGACTGCATCCTCAAGAATCACTGCTTGATATATATATATATATATATATATATATATATATATATATATATATATATACCCTACAACTTTTCTTAACCGTAGTAAAAATGTCAATATCTTTGCATGATTTTACCAGGTTATATTCATTTTAGGTAAGCATTGATGCTGACTGGTAAACCAGTCGAAAACTAGTTATGTGATTGTGATGTAGCCCTTTTTAGGGATTTTAAATATACCTTTTATAAAGGATTTTACTGTTTTTTTCTACTAAATATTTATTTATGTCTATTTAGGTTAAAATACTAATATTCAACATCTGTTTTCTCTAGTAGCGTCTATGCTATGCTTTCTTGTGATGCTAAGCTATGTTCCTGTGGTATTCTCGTATTTATATTCTTTTAATATCCTCTTTTGTTTGCCGTATTATACCCGATTTCTGTATAAATTTATCTCCATTTTTCATTTCCTTTTCAGTTTTTGGTCTAATTTAAATTTATTCGAATCATTATAACTATCTAAGGTATCTTCAACTTCAAAATTTTTTTCCATGTCTGCAAATTTTGGGTTTTTTGATTTGTTGTACAGGTTCTCTCTAATGTATATTAGATCATCATTTACTGTTCCTATTATCCAGTATATCATGATTGGGCATAGTATAGAAGATGACACAGAACCCTTTTAAGCCGCTTTTTATGGCTGTTTATGCTTATTCTTACTTCTTACTTAAGTAGTACCATTTTTAGTCTTTTTAAAACGATTTTAGTTATTTAAATGGGAGACTTAGTGTCCTGTCTGTAAGGCCAAAAATAAACGAGAATTATCTAGTAGGTAACTGTTGGCGAACCAAGTCACAGTACTTAATGAGTTGTAAAATAAAAATGGTTAATTTAAGGGGAAAGGAGCATAATGCAAAATTTTGACGCCTGTCAAAATTTTCAATGTGTTTTAAATGTATTCATTTTTTTTCGAATCCTGATAACTAATACGTATTTTTGAAAAATTTAAACGCAGACTGATAGATTACTTTATTACCGAGGGCCGAAAGTGCCTCAGAAAAAATAAAAAGTTTCTTTGGCATGAAATATTTGCAATTAAAAATCACACTTAATTTTCACTTTTATTTTCACCCCTGTAACTTATTAAAATAAACATTATAGAGGTTCTCAGGGACTTTCAGTCCTCGATAATAATGTAATCTTTCATTATGAGTTTATATTTTTCAAAAATACTTATTAGTTTTCTCAGGATTCGAAAAATATTAATGCATTTGAATAGCGTTAGTGAAAAATTTTGTACTCATCCCCTTAAGTGAAAAAGATAGTACATATTGAGTATTAGTAAGTGATAGAAAAGCATCCAAAAAGTTGAATATATTGATGGAAGTTGCATAAAATAGGCTTATAGGCCCATTTTTGATAGACAGAGACTTAATAAGTATGTATTTAGATTCAGTAAATAACCACATGATTCATACAGTTGAGGCTACACATGCAAATGGCCAGACCTGAAAAAGAATGTGGCCAGTTACCACAAAATTTTTGGTGTCCACAAGACCCAGACTTCCCCACTATTATCGACAGTAAGAAATTTTTTGAATGCAAATTATTCCGAGTATACCTTTATTAAATAAGTTGAGGGCATTTCCGGTGAATCCGGAAGAAGAGTAGTTACAACAAATATGGCATCATATGCGTCATATGTCATTGTACTTGTAGACAAAGATTTATGAATGGCATTGCTTTTGTTTCAAAGATATTTAGTTGTATCAATGTACAATGTTTCTCGTCCACCTTTCGATGTTTTGTCGTGCCACGTATCCTGTCCAGTTCCATTTCATTTGCGCAATTCTTCCAATTACATCTTCCACCTTCGTCCTGCTTCGGACGTCCTAGTTTCGTATATATGTTTTCTCAGAGATACTCTTAACATAGCTCGTTCAATGACCCTCTGTGTTGTTCTTTATCTATTGGCTAACAACTCTATAAATGTCATGGTCTACATTCCATAAGTAATAACTGGTAGCATACATCTGTTGAATACCCGTTTTTAGATTTATTGGTAAATTTTTGTTTTTCGACACTGAGTCTTGCTACTGCTGCCCAAGTCATTCGGATTCTTCTAGTTATCTCTGCCGTTTGATTCTGTTTGCTTAGTTTGATCATGTGACCTAGGTATAAAAATATACTCTTCGACAGTTTTGATCTCACTTCCATCTTCCAAGTCGATTGTGATATTTTGATTTGCCATCACTTTTGTTTTATTTAAATTAATTTTTGAACAGATTTTCTCAGATTCTCGTTTAAGCTTTTGTTTAGCATGTAGATTAGTTCCTTTGTATTGTTGCTTATGAGTACTCTGTCATCGGCAAATCTTAGATGACTTAATAGTCTGTCATCAATTTTAATTCCACGTTATTCCCAATTTAACTTCTTTAACACATCTTCTAATGCAAGGGAACATAATTTTGGAGATATGGTCTCCCTGTATAACACCTCTTTCCGTTCTTATTTTGCATCTTGTTAGGCCTTCTGCTACATTAATATGCATAGTTGCATTGTCGTATACGTATTTAAGGAGTATTCCCTCTCTTCAATCTGGGAGACCCCCCGGAGGGAGTGTAGTGATCGACGTGATGTCGTGTATTGTTCTTCTCCATAGGTCTTTTGCATATTCCTGTAATTTCATCGATATATCTTGTTGGGATCTTCCTCGTGATCTTCGGCCTTCTACTTTTCCTTGTATTTACTTGACTATTTGCAAGAAGGGCTGTGTCATCTGCGAAACGTAGGTTGTTTATTTTATGACCATTTATTGAGATGCCTTTTTCCCATCCTTCAAGTGCTCTTCTCATAATATTCTCCCCATATATATTGAGTAATTGTGAAGATAGTATACATCCCCGTCTGACACCCCGTTCTGGATGAAATTCGTTTGAAAGTGTGTCAAGCACTTTAACTGATCCAGTAGTCAGTAGTGTGTTCGTATAGTTCAATAGGGAACTTGCATACATTTTTAAATTCGAAAAAAATGTTATAAATCACAACAGAACATAATTTAAAACATGTATCAAAGATAAAAAAGTTTTGTTTGTCTTTCGTTTGGCCCCTAAAGACGATTAAAAATTCAAATTCAAACAGGTGGTCCAAAACGCATCGTGACGTCACTTGGTTTTACATTTACATTTTTCCAATAAAGTAAACAGAATTTTAAATTAGACGTTATAAACGTCAGTAGAAAATACATTTATGTGACGTTACAAGTGTTTTTGATCGTTTGACCTATTCATAGAAAATTTGTACTTTTACAAAATGGTTTTACTTTCAATAGTAAACCTTCGTTCCTTTCCTTCAAAAACAGTATAAAACTACAATTTTAACAAACTGGTATATATTATTACAATGACATACGATAAATGTCATTAGAATATAAATATTTTTGACTTATTCCACGACGATGAGCTTGCCAAATACCCAAGTAGGTGGAGGCCAATAAACTAAAGAATGAGAAGAAGAATATACCTAAATATAAGGTTATGTCTAGGTATACGCTAACGTGTACGCAAATAAAAAAGTTAGAGTGTCAGTGATTTCTTATTTTTTATTTGTTTAGTGTTTGTTTTTAAATTAACTACGGAGTGCGGACAATTATTTAGTTCTTTTAATGAGTTTAAGAACATTTTAAAACAGTACGCAAAAGATAAGAGACTATAAATTAATATATATTTTTTTTAGTTATAAATGAAATAGTATTACCGTAAAAGATTAAAATAAAAGGAAGAGCTAAAGCTTTCACAATAATAATTAACTTGTTTTAAAGCTATTATCCTTGTGGCATTTTTGTAATCAACTATTCTAAATGGGAACCAAGCCACAATTTAACTAAAAAATTGATTTTATTAACGTTTCGACTTCTAAACCGGATGTCGTTGTCGAAATACAAAATATTATTAAATTAAACAAAAATGTTGTTGCTTAGTAAAATATTTTTTCCAATAATTTATTTAATCTGACTAATTTTTGTATTTTGACAATGACATCCGATTTGGACGTCTAAACGTTAATAAAATATTTTTTTTAGTTAAATTGTGGCTTATTTTGCATTTAGAATAGTTGATTATAATAATTCACTTATGTATAAAAATTATTTTAACAATATTTTGTACCTACATGTCATGTCAACTAAATACATATAATTATTTTGCTAACCTAAATATATACTTTTATATATACACATTGATTTATTACAATTAAGTTTGAAACATCTGAATAGTTCTGCTTCCCGTCTCTTAACAAATATGTTTCCATCAAACAAACACTAAACATATCAAAATAGCATGTACCAAAATATATAGTAACTGCGCAAGCTAAATAATGACGTCACTGGCTTGATGAAGTTTAATTCGCGTCAACCAAACTTTTTTATTTGCGTACACGTTAGCGTGTACCTAGACACAGCGAAATATAACCATAATCAAAACTAATGCAAAACTATGTGACGTCACGTGCCGTTTGAACTATTTTATACCGCTGAAGACTTTAAATATGTATTTCTAAGTTATTACGAGTTTTTGAAGCGTGAAATTTTGGAAATCTCATTTTTAAACAAAACTGAACATTATTATCTAATAAAAAAAATGTGCAAGTTCCCTATTATAAGCGAAATAAGGTGTTGTGGTACGCCTACTTCTTTTAGTATTCGCCATAAGTATCTCCACTTGACCCTGTCGAACGCATTACGATAATCTATAAAGAATATGTACAGGGTTATTCACTATATTTTGACCCCCCTGCAAACTGCTTTATTTACAGAATTAGAAAAAATGTAAAATACAAAAGTTATTCGATTTTTAAATTAGGATTTTTTGACATATATCATACTAGTTACTAGTGACGTCATCCATCTAGGCGTGATGACGTAATCGACTATTTTTTAATGAGAATAGGGGTCGTGTGCTAGCTCATTTCCAAGGTTATTCAATTCTCTATTCAGTAATATAAACATTAAGATAATTATTTATATAGGGTTTCCAAAAAAAATTTTAATTAAATTAATTGACACAAAAAGAATGTATGTAATTTATTTAATTCAAAAAACATTCTACTGCTGTCATAAAACAGAAATAAATGTTTATTGAACGAATAACCATTATAGTATAAGAGCTGTGAGACATTTTTGAGTAGGTATTTTAGGCAACCTGAAAATTTTTCAGGTGACTTTTCCATGATAGCCTAATACAAAAATAGGTCAAAACGGCAAACAGGTGTATGTTTTCAAAAAACTTTTGATAGTGTGTAAAAAATATAATTTATATCAGCTAGTTTTAAGTACTTTCAACACATAACGTGCCATCATCAGAGCTTCCTAAAAGGACATATTTAAGATAAGATTTTTTCCTATAAAAAATGAGTGAAAAACTTACGTCCTCTTAAAATACCTTCATAGAAGAGCAATTGCTTAACAACACAACAAAAAACATGAATACTGGGCAAAAGCCACAGATATAGGGTAATCACCCTTTACAGTGAATAGAATCACATCTAAATTCTTTTATTAATTTATAAAGACAACATGGCTGAGTCAGACCATTTTGAGCCCACGTGACTCAGCCATGTTGTCTTTATAAATTAATAAAAGAATTTAGATGTGATTCTATTCACTGTAAAGGGTGATTACCCTATATCTGTGGCTTTTGCCCAGTATTCATGTTTTTTGTTGTGTTGTTAAGCAATTGCTCTTCTATGAAGGTATTTTAAGAGGACGTAAGTTTTTCACTCATTTTTTATAGGAAAAAATCTTATCTTAAATATGTCCTTTTAGGAAGCTCTGATGATGGCACGTTATGTGTTGAAAGTACTTAAAACTAGCTGATATAAAATATATTTTTTACACACTATCAAAAGTTTTTTGAAAACATACACCTGTTTGCCGTTTTGACCTATTCAGAAGTGTGTACAAGTCTTGCAGTCTTTTCCAATTTAATACAAAAATGCCGGTCTGGATGGAGGGTAGCGGTTATTTTCCCCAAAAATCCCCACCAAATTTAAAAAAAGGGTAAACATTGTTATTACAAAAAATATCATTGACGTGACTTTAAAGTAAATTTAAATATTCAAATATAAAGAAAATAAACAGGCCAGTCGATTTGAGGGCGATTTTAACTCTGCAAGATACTTGCATGGGCGTCCCAGCATTATTTTCAGGGGATGCATCTGAACTTGAGAAGATTTCATCTGAATCTGTACATACTATTAACAAGTGTAAAATATACAACTATACATGCATAGCTATGTACATTCCTTCCGGACAGGGAGGTGCAATTGTTATTTTGACAGGGTATTTTTTAAAATTAAAACTAAATATTCTAAAAAAGACAGGTTTTTTTGGTGAAATTTTCCAACTGCCATGTGATCAAACAAATTACACGTGCATATAAATGAAAAGTGCTATAGATAAACACCAGTGTGACAAAGAGCGTATACCGATAGCTGTTTGCGTCCTCTGTTGTAACTGGGCGAGTCCGTTCGCTCGAGAAAAATCACGTGACCTGGCGATACTCTTGTTGTAAGTAACTTTTTCTTAATTAAAGGAAAAGAAAAAAATACGTACTATACATTAGATTTTGCAAATATAATAGAAAAAGACAAATTTATTATTATAAATAATATATACTATTGTGTTTCAATTTATCAATCAAAGATAGAATAAAAAAATTATTTTTTTATATAACGCGGGCACATAAATTTGGTACACCCTGTATATTGATTTGTAAATATTTATTAGAAGTTAGCTAGCATGTAAGTGGGCTTCTCCTCTAATGAGCTTTTCGATGAAGAACTAAAGACTTTTGTGAATAATTAAAGTGAAAGAAAGATTTATTTAGGATTATAATGTAAAAAGATTGTTTATTACGGAAAAGGTAGAATCTACAGGTAGAGGTAATTATCAGTTTCTAGAAAAATAGTTTAAAAGAAAGTTTGGAATTTTAATCTCTTTTTGTTTAACCTCGAGTAAATGTTGTAGAATTCCCCGAAAGTAATTATGATGGTAGGGATATTTTTGAAAGAATGACTGTTTGTTTTCGAATGAAAAGAGAGGAAGGTGAAGAGATAGATGTTTCTGATTGGCTAGGAAATTTGGAATGGGGAAAGAGAAGCTTGAAAGTTGAGACAGTTTGAAAAAGAAAAGGTTATTATGTTATTGGCATCGCTGAAGAGCAGTCAACGTTTTCGTGGATAGTTAGATAGCAAGTACCAGTGGTTGTTTGATAGTGGAGAATAGAGCTGAAAAGTGAAACGAGAGACAGATCAAATTGAGACGAAATACCTCTTTGATTCTGTATTATTGTGAGAAGGAGAGGAGAGAATTTTTGGAGCTGTTTGAATCGAGTGCTGGTTAAAAGAGGCCGGGCTCGTTGTTTTTGTTGAAGAATTGGTGCTGGTGTGCTGCTAGATTGAAACTTGAGAACGGAGAGGGCTTTGATGGGTAGCCTAACATAGTTAACAAGGGAGAGCTGTTTTGGGTCAAGAGAAGACGTCAGAGTGAGTGAAGCAAAAGGTCAGTCAATTTATGTGAAAGATATTTTTATGTTCGGAAACTAAAATTTTGAGTAAAAGCATATGAATTAAGATTCCAATATTTCAAAACTTAAATAGGAAGTATAAGTAATGTTGCGAATACCTAAATTTGTTTGTTTAGCTTGTTTTATCAAAGTCATCGGGAACAAACCGATAAATTGTTATTTGAACTAGAATAAATTTAAGTGGTAAAAATTTCATTCGGACAGCTGTGTCCACAGGTTTTAATTGGATCAATTTTTAGAGTATTGATTTTGATAATAAAAGACAATTCTGTATGCTTATTTTATATTTCTATTTAATTCCTTTTCCTAATATTTTTTCCCGTTTAGAATCAACTAAAAGATACTGAAACCACGAGAGAAGATAAATATAACCACAGCCTCCTAATTTACAAGCCACGAAGTAAAAAAGGCAACGTCGCAACACGTGATTTAGGTAGTCCTACGAAGAAAAATCGGTGGTCCGTTTGATAACGGAATATTTTAAATAAAATGCATGAATCTCTTTTTAAAATTTTAATTAAATTGAAATTTAAAAAGGAAAGTATGAAATAAATAAGTTAAACTTTTTAGTAATATTATTTATTTTTCATACAAATGTTAGAAATGCATAGGAATAGTCAATATTTTTAATTTTTAAAATCTGGTGTTTTAATAATTAATAATATGTAGTACCTAGTAAATTAAGATAAAATGCGGGTCTGCACTCAATATACAATCCATAAAACTGCATACAGGGAGTCGTAAATCAAGCATTATGAATTACAATATTCTTTAAAGTATTAAAAACACTTTTCATTAGATACTTTTCTAGCTCAGTGCACAACTTATATGTGTTATTAATTTTGTTATGTTATTAATTTATTTTATTATTATTATTACAATAACAAACGGAAGGCTTACGTTCTAACTTAATTTAACGCTGTAATCACTATTGTCACTGAAAATTGTATAATTTTATGGACAAAGCTAACAAAAAAGTGACATAGTATGAAAATATAAACCAACAGAATAAAACAATCTTAAATAATTAGTAAAATTAAAAAGAGTAGCCATTATCAGGTATTTCAGGAAAAATGTTTAGATGCTCGTGAATCCAACAAGCAGTTTCTAAAATGTATAATATACACTATAGAGGAATGCCTCAAAATTCCGCGATTTTTAAGTAGGTCTTGCAATGATTTGTTTTTTGATATCAAATAGATAACGAATTGCTCATTTTTGTAATTTAAAAGTAAGTAGCATCAAATTGGGCAGCTGTACCAGAACCCCAAAAATGATGCCCATATCAAAGATGATACTTAAACAATGATACATATGCCATTTTTGCAGATGATAAATTTATTTCCTTTGAAACAGATCTTATTACAAAGCAAGTTTCTTACTTAAGGGGGAAGTCTACTGTGACAAAGGAAAAACAGGCCGATTTTCCGGATTTTTTTCTAACAAAATATGACTCGTACATTAAATTAAATCAAACCGTCATCTTTATTATATATTAAAGTATTTGTAAAGAAATTTTCAAGTCGAAATATTCAAAATTGCCGTCGTGGCACTCCTTCAAGCGCAGGTCCGTTTTTTTTTGGTGCCCAAACGGTGTACATGAAATCTCACGTCTGGGTGATCTGAAACAAAAAAACAAAATATGGTTATCATCTACATAGTATTGACTCTCGTCTGACGGAGGATTTTGTCGATTAAAAATTTCGGGGCCGAAAAAAAATTCTTGAAATTTTTTTCTATTTTTTTGCCCAAATTTTATGTTATTATTGTTTATAACAATTCAACAAAAAACGATATCAAAAAAATTCTCCGTCACACGAGAGTCAGTACAATGTAGATGATAACCATATTTTGTTTTTTGTTTCAGATCACCCAGGCGTGATCAGGCCTGGTTTCATGTACACCGTTTGGGCACCTAAAAAAACGGACCTGCGCTTGAAGGAGTGCCACGACGGCAATTTTGAATATTTCAACTTGAAATTTTTTCACAAATACTTGAATATATAATAAAGATGGCAGTTTAAATTAATTTAATGTACGAGTCATATTTTGTTAGGAAAAAAATCCGGAAAATCGGCCTGTTTTTTCTCTTGTCACAGTAGACTTCCCCCTTAAGGAAGGCTAGTTACTGAGGTTAGTTTCTTTCTAGGGAATCAGTATGCAAGGACCATTTACGATTATTGTCGATAAGAATACCTAGTAAATTTTACAAAGTTAACGATACTGATTTGAAACATTATATTGAGAGATAACAATCAGTCTGAACGCCACTTAAGTTGGACTTGACTAAAAATGACTATTATTTTGTTAATGTTGATAATTTCCTTTTTTTTAGTACAGTTTCAACAGTTCCTTTTATTTTTTTTTTATTTTTGTGTTTACCTATCTGCTTTTTTTGCATGTTCACTTATTATTTTCATTTTTAGTAAAATTATTTAAAATTATATTGCTTAAGATTTTTGATGCAACAAAATAAATATATTTTGCGCTTTGTTCACAAATACATTTTTTTGTAAAGTTTACATAATACTGATCACTTTCAAGATTTGCCATAGAAATGTTTTATGATCTATATTGTGCTTTCAGGCCCTTCCAACTTCAGAATGCTGGTGTATAGACCTGGTGTAATTAAGCTTTCGTGGCATTTCGACTATTACGATATTAACCGCAGAACAATATAAAAAATATTTAAACATTGCGCTAATAAATACCAAAGATTCTTTGTAAATACTGAGAAAAAAATTCGACACAGAACGTAACAATGTTGATGTTATTTGTTTTTACTTAGGTACTTTGAGTTTATCTCAACCTATAGTACAATATCAATAATATTAGTCCAATAAGATAACTTAAATAACTTCCTAGACACATAAAAACACTTAATATTAAGTACAAAAATATAATTTACACATAGCTGCCACACATTTACAATGCACTGCAATCAGCTGGCCACATTCGAATAGGACTACCATTTGACGTTGCCAAATTTCTACTTCATGGCTTGTAAATGTAGGAGGCTGTGGTATAACATAAGATAATTTAGATATTTTTTTTTTATTATAAAAGGGCACCCTGAGATTTTTTCTTAATTTTTTTGTATGATTTGTGACAAATGGATAATTGATTAAATAATTAATTGGAGTAATCAAATAAAGACTAATTGATATAAAAGTAGATCATAACAATACATAGGTAGAGAAGTATAAAACTATAAACTAAATTAATTCTGTGTCCGAATCTTGTACTTCTTCTTCAAACTCCTCATCTGAGCTTAAATATTCATTCTCTTTTTCTTCGTCAGACTCCCCTCGAGACTCAGATTCCTCTTCTACCTAATCTGTAAATAATTGTAATATGTATTTAGAGTTAATTAAAAATTAATTGGTGATTAATAAATTGAGTTGCTACGTATTCTTACTTAGATAACCAATACTTAATACTTTTCATGATATAACCAATCACATCAGGTTTTTTATTTCTTAGTATATGAGTAGCTCATTTTTTTTCCTTCAGAGTGTTGAGTATTTCTTTTGCCTTTTTCATCTTTCTTAATGTTTCCGTGTTTGTTACGTGTTGTGTCACTGATATTTTTTTACATTATTCGATAACACCACATCTCAACAATGATAGCAAGTCTTTTTCAGATGCGCCCGTAATTGTGCAGGCTTCGACTCCGTATAAAAGGACAGAAAATACGTAGGAACTCAATTAATTAATCACTAATTAATTTTTAATTAATTCTAAATGCATATTACAACTACAGTGGAACCCCGTTAACTCGGATTAATCGGGACCGCGGCCGATCCGGGTTATCGAAAATCCGGGTTAGCCGGAGAAGATGGTAAAAATTAATAAAATATGGTATGCTTACAGATAAACTCCGTTATAATTGTCACACAGACACTGGTAAACCACATTCGCATTCCACACAAAACCACACATACAAAGCGTCGTCAAGAGTCTCATTCTTAGCTTTATTAGCTTTGCACCGATTGTCCAAACTGTCTTTTGTTATCATTTTGAAAAAAAAATTCTTCGATTTTAGTTCTGTTTTTCTTCCAATCCGATATTGTAGATGTACCGACACCATATAATGCTGCAAGATTCACCTTTATCAATTCTACTTAATGCTTCTAGTTTCTTTTCCATTGTCACTACAACATTTTTACGTTTTGTTGCCCTTATAGACAAAAAACACGCAAACAAAATCTGAATAGATTTACGAACGATTACAGAACGGAAGCGAACAATACGACTTTACTACACACAATACCGTCTCTGATGTTATGTTATTTAATAACAGTGATGACTAAGATCATTGTTAAAAACATAATTTTAATAGTCTTTTCTAAACAATGCTAAGACAGTTTCAAATAAATAAAGGATAATACAGGTGCCTGTTGTTTTCGATAACACGACAGTGAATGTGGTGTGCCATGAGTCATTTTTACTATGGTATATGTAGTTCAAATTACACAAATACCCATTATCTCTCAAATACTATATTACATAGAGTTGGTACAAAACCTCGTGAACCTTGAAAATGCGTATGTATAACCGAAATAAAATGAAGCCAAAAACATACGACCATTTTATTTGCTGCGAATTGCGCGACAGGGTCCCATCTCCACCCTGATATTTTCAGTAATGTCGGATTCAATCGTTTCGTTCGTATATTGACGTCACCAAATGAATGAATTAGGTTCACGAGATTTTGTAACAGCAATACATTTTTATTGTTGAAATGTTTGTCTGATAAAAATCGGTCCGGGTTAGCCGGAGTTCCGGGTTAACGGGGGCCGACTTATCGGGGTTCCACTGTATTTACAGATCATGTAGAAGAGGAATCTGAGTCTCGAGGGAGTCTGACGAAGAAGAAGAGAATGGATATTTAAGCTCAGATGAGGAGTTTGAAGAAGAAGTACAAGATTCGGACAAAGAATTTATTTAGTTTATAGTTTTATACTTTTCTATCTATATATTTATAATAATAAATTTGTCTTTTTCTATCATATTTGCAAAATCTATTGTATAGTACGTATTATTTTCCTTTAATTAAGAAAAAGGTACTTAAAAAACTATAATAATTACTCTAACGTTTCGAGGTACAACAGCATGGGTATCGCCAGGTCACGTGATTTTTCTCGAGCGAACGGACTCGCTCCGCTAGAACAGAGGACGCAAACAGCTATCGGTATACGCTCTTTCTCACACTGCTGCTTACCTATAGCGCATTTATATGCACGCGTAATTTGTTTGATCACATGGCAGTTGGAAAATTTCACCAAAAAAACCTGTCTTTTTTAGAATATTTATTTTTAATATTAAAAAATACCCTGTCAAAATATCAATTGCACCTCCCTGTCCGGAAGGAATATACGTAGCTATGTATGTATAGTTGTATATTTTATACTCGTTAATAGTTTGTACAGATTAGATGAAATTTTCTGAAGTTCAGATGCATCCCCTGAAAATAATCCTGGGACGCCCATGCAAGTATCTTGCAGAGTTACAATCGCCTGGCTGCTTTATTTTCTTTATATTTGAATATTTAAATTTACTTTAAAGTCACGTCAATGATATTCTTTGTAATAACAATTTTTCCCTTTTGTTTAATTTTGGGTGGGATTTTTGGGGTAAATAACCGCTACCTTCCAGCCAGACCGGCATTTTTGTACTAGGCTATCATGGAAGAGTCACCTGAAAAATTTTCAGGTTGCCTAAAATACCTACTCAAAAATGTCTCACAGCTCTTGGACCATTACTTTTCACTTAAATTCAATGTTCAAGCAGCCACCCATCTACCTCTTGGCAGTTTGAACATTGAATTTTAACAAAAAGCAATGTTTATTTGTGCGATAAACTATTATTTCTGTTTTCTAATAGCAGTAGAAGATATTTTAAATTAAATAAATTACATACATTCTTCTTTTTGAGTCAATTAATTTAATTAATTTTTTTTGAACACCTCGTATAAATAATTAGCTTAATGTTTACATTACTGAATAGAGAATTGAATAAGGTTTCGAATGAGGTGTCACACGACTTCTACTCTCATTTAAAAAAATTGTCGATTACGTCATCACACCCAGATGGATGACGTCACTAGTATGATATATATGTCAAAAAATTCTAATTTAAAAATCAAATAACTTTTGTATTTTACATTTTTTTCTAATTCTGTAAATAAAGCAGTTTACCGGGGGGTCAAAATATATTGAATAACCCTGTACAGTGGAATATTGAATTCCCTAGATTTTTTGATTATTATCTGTCTTATATTCAACAGGTGTTCTCGAGTAGGTACCTCCATACCTACTACTACCTTTGGTAAATCCAGTTTGCTCTTGTGAAATTTCTCTTTAAAGGAATGTTTTTAGTCTTTTATTGATATTATTATGTAGTATTATTTTACTAGCATGTGATATGAGAGAATATAATAGAAATAATTCTATAATTGTCGAATTTATGGAAGCTGCCTTTTTTATGAATTGTCGTTATTGTAGATTTTGTCCAGTCTTCAGGCCACTGCTTAGAATACCATATTTGGTTACAGAGACGATGAAGTAATTTTATGCCAGTTTCTTCTGTGGTTTTGAGCATATCTGCTGTTATCATATCTGAACCTGGTGCTTTATTATATTTGAGCTTACTGATCGCCAGTCTTACTTCATTTTCAAGTATATCAGGTTCTTCCTCCACCGCGTCAGGGATTTGGTTAACAAGTTTAGGAGTATTATGTATCTGGAATCAATCCTTGCGTTATTTATTCCGCCTAATATGACACAGAGTTCTGTGGAATCGAATGCCTTATTGTAATCCACAAATCCCAAATAAAGAGGTTCATTGTATTCTTCACACTTTTCGATAAGTGTCCTTATTGTCTGTAGGTGTTCTATGTTTATAGCCTTTGCGGAGACCCTCTCGTTCAAGAGGCTGTTAACTATCGAATGTATTTGATAGTCTATTGGTAATTATTTTGGTAAGCTGTTTGTACGGATGTGGTAACAGGGTTATTGATATGTAATTTTCGAGTTTGTGTTTGCCTAATTTCTTGTGTAGTAATAGTACCTGCGAATTTTATCATAATGTTCTAATAGCACCCCCAAAGGAGCACTCGTTCATTACAATTTTAACTGCCTCCAAAGTGAAATATAATAACAGGATGTATTTAGAATTGCTGAGACTATCCACTTTGGGAGCTTAATTGTTTATTTGGTAAAAATTTTAATTGGTCAAAATCCTTTCTAAATTATTAAAATAAACATCTGTAGCTACGTAAGGAGAAATAAGTAGGCTTTTTGCGTCAAATCTCCTTATTTTTAATCAAAGCCTCCATTTTAGATTACATATTCTAAAGAAATATCGTGTACAAAAATAACTAAATCAGTTCACAAAGCATTTCACATCATAAAACAAGAACTACATAACTTATTTATAATTATTTTTTAGATAGTTTTTTTACTAAATGAAGCGACGCAAAAAAGAATCAAACAAATTCTAAGAGAAGATATTTTGCTTGTACAAGAAAATTTGAGTCTACTCCAATCGCAAATAAACTCCTTCCAACCTTCCGTTGTAAAAGCTGAGTTTTTCATTAAAATGGCAGAACAACTCGTATTCTTGGAAAAGAAGTTCTCTGATTGCGGAGATTCAGATATTGACCTTAACTTCCACTTGTTACCTTTATACTCGGCAACAGTTAACTTTAAGGTTCTTTTATATACCATTGCTTGTGAAAGACATAGAGAGGTTGGACTAAATGACGAACAGATCGGAAGAATTATCCAGTTCTCCGAAAAACTGATCAATGATCCCTATCTTGGTTCAGTGGCTCATATAACGAAAACATTTGAAGACAAATTTCATCTTGAATATAGAACTTGCGACCAGGAACTTATTTATAACATCTTGGCAACTATTCGCACTTGGTGTGGCATTAACGGAGAAGAATATGTTCCATTCTGGAGGAGCCTACTTGATAAGAAAAAAATTTTCTATAATGGCGTCATTACCTATTCTGCGTACTTTGGTACACCCAGTCCACAGTTGTATTATCAGCTAGTTACAGATGACGTATCACCACCACTACAGCCTAGGTACGTTACGATGATTTCTTTTATTTATATCTATCTCTACATTATTTATCGATTAATCCTTATTCGAGCGATTTTTATGTTTAACCTCTTCAGCCCCAAGAAAAAAGTTTTTATTATTTTAACAATATTTTCTATTTTCTCTCCCAATTTGTGAAAACAATAAACGAAAATCTATAAAAACTATAATAAAATTATTTGACAAACACAATATGACATGTCCAGCATAATGGACATCAGGACTTAGCTTTCATATAATTTAAGTATGAAACTGAAAAAACATTCTAGTTCAGGAGAAATACACATATACATTTTGCATTCTGTACCAAAGAATCTCGTCTTCTTAGTTCATCCAAGAGGTTTAGGCAACGCGATAAGAATTTCTATTGCTGACATAGGATATTGGCAAATGGTCATGGCATCTATAGGCGGTAACTGGAAAACTGTAGACCTTTTTACAAGAATTATGGGAACCTCATCTTCAGATGTCTCCGGTTTTCTTGAAATAGACGCACCAGCTTATCTCCCACTTGCAGGCTTACCACCTAGAGCTAGTGACCTTCCAACATACAGCTTAAATTCCTGTTAATCCATTTCCTTTGATCATTATCGCTATCTTCACTGACGAAAAAATCGTTATCTGTCAAAATAGCTTCCAATGCACTTTCCATCAATATCCTTTTACTATCTGTAACTAAACTTAAAAAATGTGAGTATGGTAACATATTTGGCTAACTAAGTCCCAATGTCCAACATGCTGGACAAAAAGTTTAGAGGACCGCTAACGTGTCCAGTTGTAATTATTTTCAAATATATATTTACCACAAATACGTCCAATCATCAAGTAACATACAGTAAAAACAATCAATACTTTAAAGTACAGAAAAACACTACAACTTACTGTATTTTTGTGGAGCCGCCATCATAACTTAAAAAGTTTCACCACATGTAACAACAAACTACCGAGGTAGGCGCTGTTGTCGAATTTTTCAAATGAGTAAATTTGACTGATAAATAGGAAGTCTAATATGCTGCAATATAGGACGCAGCGATGCCCAACCCGTATAGTAACCGTGTAATAAATTAGTAAACATTGTCCAGCCGGCTGGACCTATGGACCGAGGAGGCTATAACTTATTTCTAACCAACGATTATGTTATCCGTTATATTCTAAAAATTTCGTAAGCTATCTGAGATTTTTCGCTTTCTACTGTTTATTCCCAGGATCTATCGGTATTCCCATCTCTCATTATTTTGTGTTACAGAATTAACATTATCATTACTATGACTGATATAACAAACGCAATTGATTGTTTACTTTGTTTTGTGTTAATATTCTGTAAAATATCAATATGTAGCCGTTTCATTTCACTTATGGCATTATCCATCAGTACGTTCTTTATGTAGAAATTTCTGCTTCTTAATTTTGTTACAAAAAGCCGGTAATACTTCGCTTCCTCTGTAGACCATAGCGCACCTGTAAAAATATTAGTACATTTGGACGTTGAGACGTGACTCAATTTTTTTGCAGAAATTGCTTGAAAATAACTCAAGTAATAATATTTGAGTTATCCTCCCTCTCAAAAAGGTCCGGAACATTATCAAAATGTCAAAAAATGAAGGAAAAATTCGATTTTTTTCTTCGTTTTTTGATTATAACTTTTAAAGGTTTCATTTCCGAGAAAAGTTGCATAAACATAAAAGTTGCATAATTAAATTTCCTACAACATAGAGTTGGTTAAATATTTAAAAAATAGTCAGCGTTGTTGCAAAATAGCAATAATTGCGAAAAAACCATACAAAAACAAGTATTGGCATTTTACGTTTTTCGACCATTTGTGCTATACTTAGGACCTTCATGTTTCATCCAGAAAAATTTTATGATACAGTAAAAAAATACTGTAAATTTCATTAAGATCTGTTCAATAAATTTTGCAAAATAAATTTTGCAACCTAGCTTTCGCAAAAAAATTCATTTTTCCAAAATGTTACAGAACTGAAAATAAAGCAGATAGCAAGTTGAAATTTTTTTTCCTTATAGAAGTGTACTGTACCTTTCATTTGCAATTTGCAAAACTAGAATCGATTGTCTCCACGGCGTCAGGAAATTTTTTAAAATAAACATTAGTTATTGGTGCTACGCGCAGGACAGTGGATAGTTTGCTCTGATTGGGCATTCCAATGACCTTTGATAATGATTGATACATTTTAATTTTTATTACATTTCGATATAAATAAGTAAATTTGTTTATTGCAAAATAAAACCACATACCCTATCCTTTGGAATAACACTTTTTTTAGAAAAAACTTTCTTTGTTCATATATTTTAACTTAGAGAATAAAAGTTTATTATTTTTAAATTGTTTAAACAATATTTCACAAACAATAATAAAATTAGTTTGATTTTTGTGGACTTAAAATATTAAAATACAACAAAATATAGAGTAAGAAAATAATATAATAGATAAAATTGGAAGAAATTTTGGTGGAAATCAACTTGTGTGAATCGAACACCGCTGTCCTGCAGGTAGCACCAAAAATTTATGTTTATTTAAAAAATTTCCTGACGCCGTAGTAATTATTCGACTTTAATTTTGCATTAATAAAAGGTACAGTACACTTCTATAAGCAAAAAAAAATTCAACTTGCTATCTTTTTTATTTTCGGTCCTGCAACATTTTAAAAAATGAATTTTTTTTGCAAAATTTATTCTGCAAAATCTATTAAACCGATCTTAATGAAATTTACAGTATTGTTTTAGTATATCATAAAGTTTTTCTGGGTAAAATATGAAGGTCCCAAGTATAGCATAAATGGTTGAAAAACGTAAAATGCGAATACTTGTTTTTGTATGGTTTTTTTCGCAATTATTGCTATTTTGCAACAAGGATGACCATTTTTTAAATTTTTAACCAATTCTATATTGTAGGATACTTAATTACGCAACTTTTATGTTAGTACAAATTTTCTCAGAAATGAACAGTTTTCAAGTTATAATCAAAAAACCAATAAAAAAATCGAATTTTTCCTTTATATTTTGACATTTTGATTATTTAAACAATGTTCCGGACTATTTTGAGTGGGAGGATAACTCAAATATTATTATTTGAGTTATTTTGAAGCAATTTCTGCAAAAATGCGCCCTGGACTACTGGTGATTTAATACCTTCCTGGAACCGAGAAACGTTTTTCATCTTTTCTTGATATAATAAAATACTATTGGCGAATTAGGAGAAGAAACAGGATTAATTGAGTAGTCCCACTTTGCTTTCTTACTGTAATTTCAGTCGATCCTGTGAGGAATACCGCTGCCCATTCTTGCCCATAATGTTGCTGTGCTTCTTTACTACGCCTAAAAGCTGGATCTGTCGAAATTGCTACCGAACCAAAGAGCTTCTATACCGTCACCACCCTTGTGATCTTCACCCATATCCCTTGACAGAATCTGTATATACACCACTAAACGGAGTCCCAATCAGGACTTCTAAAGCGGTAAATGCCTGCCTCCGCGATTTGGATGCGCCAGATTAAAATTACCCACGCAGGCGACAGAGAAGATGGCTCTCTGATGACTGTGTAACAATATAGAACGCTAATATTGTGTCTTTAAATTGTGTCATAAATTGTGACAGTTTAAAATTCTTCTTTTTTCGAAGAAGTTTCAGCGTAACGTATCAAATTGACTATACTACTGTTACTACTACATGTCGATTGCCGTTTTAGTATTTCCTTTGGTATTCGTCGTTAATACATTCTTTGTATATGTCCGAACCAGATGAGTTGTCTCGTTGATAAGTCATCCGTAATTGTTAGTTTGATTGCCATTATTTCTCTGATGTGTTCGTTGGTTTCCTTTCACTTCTAGATCGTTCTGCTGCTCTTCTGCCAAAATACATTTCCGTTGCTCTCAGCGTTGCCAGTGTTATTTCTCTCAGAGGTATGTATGATATGGACCTCACAGCTCTGGAGAGTGATACTTTTCACTATAGTCTCATATATCCTCTTTTTATTTACTTTGCTGATGGACTGGTCCCTTAAAATGCTGTTTAACATTATTTGTGATGGCTTTCTTACCTGACCTATTTTTTCTCTTACGGCTTTGTCTACTGTTCCACCATGCGAAATATTCATACATGGATTTGTAGTCTTAGCAGGGCTTTATCGTGGTCATGTCGTCTAATATGACATCTTTTTGTCCTGCTTCAATGCACAAGTAATAGGTTTTCTTTTTATTCACCTCTAGATCCAATATATCATACTATTCAATTAATTTTTGGGCCATATAGTCTAAATCGTCATAATATTGAGCCATTATTTATCGTCTGCAAAGTTGAGCATATACACCAAAGTGTTAGTGAGTGGTATCCCTGTTCTACATTTTTGTTTCCATCTTTTTAAAGTACTTTCGAGGTATATTTTAAATAAAGTTGGGGACAGGCAACATCCTTGCTTTAATGCGTTTGATGGTACATATCCTGTTGTCATTATATTCCTGTTTTTATTTTTGGTATGAGTTGAATGTATAGTACTTTGACATCTATATTAATTTTTGTGATTTCCATTGATTGCCACAGCTTCTTCAGTAGGCTTTCCGTAGATCGACTAACAACATATTAATTTCTTGATTCTGGGTTATGGAGATTCTGGATCTGGGTTATGTAGAAAATGTGGTCAAAAATGGACCGACACGTTTAAAATCCTGCTTGATTTTCTACTTCAAAATCTAAATATTCTTTCCCGATTCGATCCTTCAAAACCTTTCCATGTATTTCTACTCATAGATCCGGTTACACCTATTCCTCAGTAATTTTCACAATTATTGTTTTTATCACCCTTTTTTTGTATAGTACTGAAATATGATTTTTTCCATTCCATAGGGATTTCTCTTGTGTTTATGGAATCTTGAAATATTTGCAGAAGATGTTCGTACAATTTGTTCGTCCCGTTCTTAAACAATTTTCCGGGTATATCCCATTATCCAGGTGCTTAGTTCCTCTTCAGCTGTTTACATACATTTTTAAATTCTTTTGTTGTAAATCTTATTGCTCCAATGCTCCAATAACGGACTTAACATAAATGCAACAAAGACAAAGTTACTTGTGGTTAGTAAACAAGACGTCGGCCCTATGCAACTAATTGTCAATGATGAATCAATAACAAAAGTTAACCATTTTAAATACCTAGGATGTTGGATAAACGAGACACTAAATCCGGATGAAGAAATTAAAACTCGTATAGAAATTGCAAGAGGAGCATTGATGAAACTTAGATATATTCTGAGCAACTCTCAGCTGAACTTACAACTAAGAATCAAGTTCCTAAAATGTTATGTGTATCCTGTATTACTATATGGATGTGAAACCTGGATCATGAAGGTTAACATGATGAACAAATTAGAAGCCTTTGAGATGTGGTCGTATCGTAGAATGCTCAGAATATCTTGGGTTCAACGCATTTCAAACAGAGAAGTCTTAAACAGAGTAGGTCAAGGCGAAGGTGACTTAATGAAGATGATAAAAAAGAGAAAACTTGAATATCTGGGGCATATAATGAGAGGTAGCAGATACAGGATGCTGCAGTTAATACTCAATGGAAAGATCGACGGAAAAAGGGGAATTGGTCGAAAGAAATATTCATGGCTCCGAAACCTTCGTCAATGGACTGGCTTTTCAGCAGATCAATTGTTACATGCCGCACAAGATCGAGAACGATATCGGCAAATTGTTATGGAAGCTACCCACGCCTAAAAATTTGGGCACGGTACTTAAAGAAGAAGAAGAAATCTTATTGCAATTCTATCTTTGCTTTGGTTTTCCTATTCTCGAAGTTTGACTCTATTCTCTACCAAAAGTTCTTTGAAATAGTTTTCCCAGTCATCAGGTTTTATGCTTTTTATTACGTTTTTATTATTATTTTTTTCTCAAATTTTTTATCAATTTCCAGCTTTCTGTGCTTCTGATTTCCCCTAGATAAGTATCTTTTCTTAGATAGTAGTTTCTTTCCCAAGAAAAATTTCTTCCTTTCTTACACATTTTTCTTCGTACATCTGCTTGTTTTTCTTTATACTTAATTTATTTTATCTTGTAATGATGTGTAGCTTAAATATTAATGGTATAGTTATCTTCTACATTTTATTTCTTCCTCTACGTCTTTTTCCATCAGTATGGTTTGTTGATTATTTTCTTCTGCAGATATTTTCTTGTTGCATACTTCACACTGAATATTGTATATTTTGGGAGTAAAATTATTATGATAACTAAATTTAACGTTTTTGTGTTAATGTTTTCATTTTTAATATTTCCTTGATGTCTCCTTGTAAGATACTAGTACACTTTAGAAAACCAAAAATAAGCATTTTTTCAAGAATTTTTTGCTTAGAAGCTTTATTAAAAATGAAGTTAAGACTTTTTACATATTAATATGTAACTCTTACAGAGTACAAAAAATATAAATTTTTTTATTTATGCACGTACACTAATATTGTAGAGGGCGCCAAACTCAAGGCTTCGAAAAAAAAGTAGTTCCGATGGCGGACAGTTAATCTCATGATTGGGATCACTGAAACAAAAAATTCGTACAGCATTTGAAAAAGAAAAGTATCTTACTTAAAAATTTACCACCGTTAGTAAAAATTCCTCAAAAAAATTTTTACGGAAATTTGAAAAAAAATTTTGAAAAAATCGAACTTTTTTTTTAGTTTTTCATGGTTAAAAAATAATATTTTTTTTCCAAATTGTGGTAAATTATCACGTAAGAAACCTTCCTTTTTCAAATGCCGTACGGTTTTTTTGTTTCAGAGATCCCAATCCTGAGATTAACTGCCCACCATCTATTTTTGAGGACTCCACTTTGGCGCCCTCTACAATATCAGTGTACGTGCACAAATAAAAAGATATATTTTTTGTACTTTCTAAGAGTTAGATATTAACATGTAAAAAGTTTTATGTTCATTTTTAATAAAGGTTATGAGAAAAAAAGTTTTGAAAAGAATGCTTATTTTTGGTCTTCTAAAGTGTACTAGTACCTTAAGAGCACACAATAGCGATCAACAGGTAGCAACAAACGCGGTCCAAGATTGCGAAAGTTCTGCGAACTTTTAAAACTGAGGCAACAGTGCGTCGGTAATTCGACACTGACAATGACGTTTATACTATCGAAAACAATAATTTTTATACACATAGGCGCGAAATGTTGACAAGTCAACGACGTTCGATTTCTTGTTATAAAAAAATCGATTTTTAGTAGTTCCAATGTGACACAAAATCTAGGCACGGAACAAAAAAGTTTATTTGAAGAAAGTGTATTTTTTTGTCTTTCTTAATGGCGGTACAGGCTCCTTTTTTCAATATTTTATTTAGTTATAGAGTAATTTCCACATACTAACATATTTCTGAAATTGGGCTCTGTACCGCCATTCTTTATTATATTACGAATATATGTGCCAAATAGCTCGACAAAATATTCAAAATTAGAGCCGTAATCTTGGAACGCGTTTGTTGCTACCTGTTGATGGCTACTGTTTCCTCTTAACTAATAATTATAAAGATGGATAATGAAACTGTCTTGTCACAAATTTACTGTTGTTCATCGTAGTGGTTCTTTGAATGTAGTAGCTGATTCTCTTTCAAGAATTCCTGAAGCATCTCAAGTTTCTCTATTGAATTTGCCTGATTTAAAAACAGATGCTTGGTATAAAAATATGATAGCAAAAGTTACAGATAATCCTGATTTATATCCTGCTTTTAAGGTTCAAGATAATGTACTTTATAAACATGTTTTTTCTAAATCTAAATTTTCTGAATCTACTCCAGAATGGAAAATTTTTGTTCCTGCTCCACATAGGAAGGAAATTTTACATATGTATCATGATGATCCTACAGCTGCTCATTTAGGTGTCTTTAAAACCCTTTCTAGGATTTCAGAACTTTATTACTGGCGTAAAATGAGATCTTTTGTTGTGAACTATGTTCATAAATGTGAAGTTTGTGCTTCTTGTAAGCCTAGTAACTTACCTCTAGCTGGTTTTATGGGACAATATCGTGATATTAATTTTCCTTTTCAATTTTTATCTGCTGATTTACTTGGTCCGTATCCTAGATCTAAAAGTGGAAATCGTTTTCTTTTAGTTGTTGTTGACTGGTTTACAAAGTTTATGTTTGTACCGGGTGTCCCAATAAGAATGGCTCTCGGCCATATCTCAGGAACCGTTTATAGTAGAGCTTTGAAATAAAAAATATAATAACAAAAGTTGCCTCAGGAAAAGCCTGGAAATTATTTTCATAATTGTGGGTCCACCGCTAGAGGGCGTAATTGAATATCAAAAATAAAAAAATCTAAATTTTACAAAATTTTCCTAATGAAGGGGCACTGGAAATCCGATTATTGTATTCTTCATCAAATTCTGCGCATATTTGATTTAACAAGTTTAACTCTACCTTTGCAAATAAGAGGTGGGGGTGAGTGGGAACCTTGTTATGAAAAAATGGCTATAAGTCCGGTTCTGCTAAATCAAATTTTGAAAACTGGGTCTTGTTGAAGACAGATCTTTTTCTTCAATGTAATCGTGATAATTTTGAACTATCCTAATAAGTAATAAACCAGCTGGGAGGCGTTATTTAATTTTTTTCAGAAATCTAGTTTTCTTTGGAAAATATTAAATACATGTATGAATTTTTAATCATACTTTATAAAATTAGATTAAATTCGCAATAGAATAGTGGAAACCGCATGTCGATACCTTTTTTTTATCTCAAGATATCTCGAGAAACGTGTAAATTTTAAACATAACTGTTACTATCACCGGTAAACTAAGTTAATGAAAAGTAGTGCTGTGGAAAAAAACAAAATAACATTTTCCAGATGTCAACGTATAAAAATAGAATTAATTAAAACAACAATATAAAGAGAAACAATACTATTAAAATTAAATATAACACAGAACAAAAAGAACTACTTAGTGACGACCTAAATATTCAAATTGTTGCCCATCATACACTACTCTAGAATACATTATCAAGAGAATACTAAACGCCATTCAAAGCATATCGAGAGCAGAAATTGAGACTGCTGTTCAATCTACTCTTGAAAGAGTAAATGTTTGCAACGAAAATGATGGGCAAAAATTTGAAAATTTATGTCATCACTAAATAGTTGTTTTTATTTCTTTGTAATAGGGCTTTTCAACGCTTCTCATTTGTTTCGATCCTCTGTCATATGCCGTATAATCCGTGTATAATATTAATATACGAGATATGAACGAGGCTCGAAACAAATGAGAAGCGTTGAAAAGACCTAATATACGTTGACAGCTGGAAAATGTTTCTTTGTTGTTTCCATAGCATACTACTTTTAATGAATTTCGTTTACCGGTGACAGTAACAGTTATGTTTTTAAATTTACACGTTTTGTAAGATATCTCGAGATAGAAAAAAGGTATTAACATGCGGTTTTCGCTATTCTGTTGCTAATTTTGTCTAATTTTGAAATGTGGTATTAAAAATGCATATTTGTATTTAATATTTTCCAAGGAACACTAGATTTCTGAAAAAAATTAAATAACGCCTTCTAGCTGGCATATTACTCAGTAAGTTGGTTCGAAATCATAACTTTTACATTGACGAAAAAGATTTGTCTTCAACAAGACCAAGTTTGCAAAATTTGATTAAGCAGAACCGGACTCACAGCCAGTTTTTCATAACAAGGTTCCCACTCACCCCCACCTCTTATTTCCAAAGGTAGACCTAAACTTGTCAAATCAAATATGCGTAGAATTTTATGAAGAATACGACGATCGGATTTCCAGTGCCTCTTCATTGGGAAAATTTTGTAAAATTTAGATTTTTTAATTTTCGATATTCAATTACGCCCTCTAGCGGTGGTCCCACAATTATGAAAATAATTTCCAGGCTTTTCCTGAGGCAACTTTTGTTATAAAATTTTTTATTTCAAAGCTCTACTATAAACGGTTCCTGAGATATGGCCGAGAGCCATTCTTATTGGGACACCCGGTACATCCTTTGGCTAATGCTACTTCTAAAGCTATTGTCAAGTTTATTGAAAATCAAATTTTTCTAATTTTTGGTGTACCGCAAATCTTTGCAGTTGATAATGGAAAACAATTTGTTTCCAATGATTTTAAAACTTTGATGGAAAACTACAAGGTACAAAAAATTTGGTATAATGCTAGATACTTCCCTCAGATTAACCCTACTGAACGAGTTAATAAAACGATTGTTACTGCAATCAGATCTTTCATCCAAGACGATCATAAAGATTGGGACAAGGAAATTTTTAAAATAGCCCAAGCCATTCGTCTAGCTAAACATGAAGTAACTCAATTTTCTCCTTCATTTTTGACGTTTGCTAGAAACATTCCTGTTGATGATTCATTCTTTGGTGCTATTAAAGAAACATCTAATAATATTGTTAACATCAATAATAAATTGTTTGATCCCAAGCCTTTAGAGAATATGTCTCCTATCTTTGATGAGGTTCAGAAAAGAATACGTCACTCTTACAATATCAACACTAAACGCTACAATCTTCGTAGACGTGATGTAACATTTCATGTAGGTGATAAAGTCTGGAAGAAAAATACCATTCTTTCAAAAGCTGTGGATGATTTTTCTGCTAAATTAGTTCCCAAATTTATTCCATGTATTATAAATAAAGTTTTATCTCCTTTGGTATATAATCTTAAGGATCTAGATGGTAAAGACCTTGGCAATTTTCATGTGCAAGATATTAAGTTGAATGTTACTGATTCTAGTGATGATGAGTCTCAATAATTTTGTTTAATATGGTAAAGCAATATTTCTTATTGTATATCTTTATATTATAGCATTTTGTCTGATTATGATAAACATATTAACCTTTTTCATTTGACAATACCCTTGTTTAGATTGGTATTATTTCACCTTGGGTAATTTTTTTGATATTGATACAATTAAAAGCCTCATCCGGCACTTGTAAGTTGTTTATGGCATATATATTGCTGCATAGACACCTAGTGTTTTTATTTTCCTAGGATACATGATATTCTGAGGATATTATGGGCCAGATCACATGAATCTGTGTAGTGAGAATAAGATTTATTATGTATCCATTATCTTTCTTTCATTACTAACCTACTTTTAGTCTTTTAGGCCTTGTTTTATGCAGTTACTGTAACTCTTTTGTGTAGAACTTAGTCATATTTGACATATCAGTACAGTTAGTACATTTTTTTGAGGTGTTTATCAATAATTACATTTGCATTTTATTATTTATATGCTTTTACTCATATCGTTATGTGATTATTATCCAGATTTAGCCATACGGCTCACACTCCCTCTGAGGGGAAAATTGACTCATCCCAGATACCTACGGTATCAAAAGGATTGAGCTCTGGTGGGACTCTTTCCGTGTTATCGAGCCCTAGGTGACTTGGAATGCAGGTGTATCTCCCAAAAATTTTCTTACACTTCTGGCCGTCGCAAGTAGTACAGCTTTCTGCATGGTCTTATAGATATGTTCATTGAGACCCAGCTTTTTTATGCTTTCGAGGAGGGTCTTCGGAATGACTCCAGTAGTAGACATAACAATAGGTATCGTCTGCGTACTTTGCATTCTCCATTGTCTCCGTATTTGAATTTCCAGATCTCTATACTTGGCGATCTTTTCAGTAAATTTACTACGTAAATTATTGTTGTTAGGTATCGCCACATCAATTAGTGTTGTTTGTCTTGTTAATTTATTAACTAGTACGAGATCTGGTCTATTATGTGCCACTGTTTGGTCTGTGAGCACACTGCGGTCCCAGTATAGCTTGTAGTTGCCATCCTCAAGCATACTCTCAGGAACGTATTGATAATATGGGAGATGGTCCGTTTGGAGAAGTCCCAGCTTGTTAGCTATCTCTTGATGAAGGATTTTTCCCACTGCGTCATGCCGTTCCTTGTATTCAGTTGCAGCAAATGCCTGGCAGCCCCCTGTAATATGTTGGATGGTTTCTTGGGCTTGACATCCATATCGGCATCTGTCGTTTTGAACCTGAGGGTCTTTGACGATATATTTCAGGTAATTACTGGTTGGTATAACCTGATCCTGAATTGCCAGTAATGAACCCTCCGTTTCAGGGAACATCTTTCCTGATGTCAACCAATAGTTCGACGCTATATTGTCGACATAGTCTTGGCTAACTTCATTGGGATGTCGCCCGTGCAGAGGTTTACCCATCCAGGTGCGCAGTTTTTCGTCCTTAGTAAGGTGGTTTATGCGCATTTCTGGTTCCCTCAATTTGACCGGTGTTGTGTCATCTACTGCGCAAATTGCGCGGTGTAGAGTAGATGTCTCAGCCTGCATCTGAAAATAAGTTCTTAAATTAGCAATCTGTTTATCTAATTGCTCACCTATATCCATATGTCCTCTTCCTCCTAAATACCGGGGTAATGTCGTTCGCGCTACTGCACTTTTAGGGTGGTGTTTTTGTGCCTTTGTGAGGTGTGTTCGTACTTTTCGCTGAAGATTTTCTATATCCGTTTTTGTCCACTTAACAATACCAAATGAATAGCTAAGCGCGGAACAAGCGTAGGTGTTCAGTGCCTTAAACAAATTTTTACTGTTAAGCTGTGAACGAAGTAGCTGTTTTACCCTTCTTATAAACTCAGTAGTTATCTCAGTTTTCATTTGCTTATGGTCAATTTTCCGCGCCTGCTTTACTCCAAGATATTTGTACATATCGTTATCGCCCATGGCCTGAATGTTCTGGCCATTTTGCATATCGAATCCACCGGGCTGTACCTTTCCTCTGACTATATTCAAAACACGGCACTTGTCTAGACGGAACTGCATACTAATATCATTAGAGAATGTTTCTACAGTTTTTAGCATCTCTTCTAGGTGTTCTCGAGTGGAAGCCATTACTTTCAAATCATCCATATACAACAGATGATTGAGCTTCGCTACTACAGTATTATTGCTTTTAATGCTAAAACCTGAGTCAGTGGAGTTTAATAGCTGGGAAAGGGGGTTCAAAGCTAAACAGAACCACAGTGGACTCAACGAGTCTCCTTGAAACAGGCCCCGGTTGATTGCGATATTTTCGGTTTCAATATTTTTTTCACCAGGTATTTGGAGGTGAATTTTAGTCTTCCAATCTCTCATTATATGCCTTAAAAAGGTCACTATGTTATCATCGACTTTGTATATTTTCAAAATATCTATTAGCCATTCATGCGGTACTGAATCAAAGGCCTTTTTATAGTCAATAAAAGCAGTAAAAAGGTCCCTTTTTTTAGTGAATGCCTGGTTAGAAATGACTGAATCGATGATAAGCTGTTCTTTGCAACCCATGGAACCCTTAGCGCATCCTTTCTGTTGAGGCTCTATGATATCGTTTAGAGCACAGTGTTGGTAGATACGCCGGGTTACACAGGATGTGACCAATTTATACAAAGTTGGAAGACAAGTAATTGGGCGGTACTTGGATGGATCTTGGGTGTTATTTTGATCCTTGGGTATTAAATAAGTAGTTCCCTGAGTTAGAAATGATGGTAATTCCTGCGGATTAGAAATAACATGATTAATTAACGTTGATAAGCACTCATGAATACTCCAAAACTTTTTAAGCCAGAAGTTCTGAACTCCGTCTGGTCCAGGAGATTTCCAGTTATGAAGCTCTTTGATGACATTTGAGACTTCTTCAGTCGTGAATGGTTCGTAGTTAGCAGTGACGTAGTGGTGACAGTTGTGCGTCGTATCTTCTATCCAGCCAGCATTGTTGTTAAAAGCAGCTGGCGTGGAAAGTTGATTTCCCCAAAACTCATGAATTTCTTCTTGGCTTGGGTAAGACTTGTCGACACTTTCTACGGTGGAATTGAGTTTTCGGTAAAACGCCTTCTCAGAGTTCTCAAAAAGTGCATTGTCACATTTTCGGTTGTTACTAACTTTATACCTTCTTAATCGTCCTGAATAGACGGAGAGTTTTTGTTTTAATGTATCCAGACACTGTTGGGCTGTGTTATTTTCTGGATCGTATCTCGAGTGTCTTGCAGTGCTCCGCATTATTTCTTCAGCTCTCTTAATGACTTTTCTACTTGTTACACCTCTTATATATTCTGTGACTTGACCAATATCCCTACGCAGTAATTCAATTTTTCCGAGAAGTCTTTTTTCCCATGGTGCAATTCTGTTACCAGTCCTTCCGTTATTAGTACCCCGTCGTGTTCTGATCTTAACGCCCATTACATTGGCAATTGCTGTTGCTGCACAATAGATTAGCATATGCAGATATTCCAATGTGTGGGCTTCTACGACATAATTGGGTAGGACTTCAGTGTTCACAATTTGTAACAGCGCACCTAGTTTCTTACAAGAGTTTATTCGTGGTAGCGGTGGTCTGCTAAGTGGATTTGTTCCATTAAACTCTTGTACGGCACGAGCCATTTCGTTTTCTAGACTATGGCGCCACTCGTTGTTTTCCTGCTGTGTATTGTCAGGTTGAGTTTCTGGTATGGGAATCTCAGGAATCTGCTCCTCAAGGATTTCATTAGGGATTTGATCTAAAACTAGCTCTTGGTTATTAATCTCCCGTTCGACTTCGCTTTTGATGGCATCGCGTCTAGTCTCTGGGATAAGATTATTTCTTATGATTACCCGGTATTGATCTGATACTCTTTGCTCCGATACTTGAATATCTGGGTACTCCCTGTAAAATTCGGCATACAGCTGTTGTCTGTAGCCGATCGTTTCTTGACCGAGGTTTGTCACCTTATAATAGAAGCGCAAAATGCTTTCATTGATGGACACAGTCCATTTCATGCGCTGCCTCGGTCGTCCCGCTTGAGTGAGCGCCGGCTGATGATCCAGCGCAGCACCTTCGGCGGGTGGAGCTCTTGTTGTTATTTGGCTCGCTTGTGGTTGTGGTTGGGCTGTAGCTGATTGTATGACAGGGGCCCGCCTCCTCAACACCCTGCCACCGACGTCCCGCATGCTGTCACGTCCAGCGCCGGCTCCAGACGTGCCCTGGCGATCCCCAGGCAGCGATCCTAAACACAAATTATTATTCTCCATTCTCATGGGTGTGCATTTTATACCTACTGCCAGGTGTCAGTTTTTGTTCCACGGCAAGTATTCCTGCTACTCTCTGGGTATTGGCGCTACGAATACCCAGAAAGCATCCCCCATTCGCAGGGGGCCGCGCCTGATAGAAGAACTGACAAAAAACTCCCACAGGTAATTATTATTATTATTATTATTATTATTACCTGACTTTAGGTACTCAACCTATTCAGAGTACTTGGTATATTCTTTGAGATTCATTCAACATTTTGTTTCGACAGTCTTCATTTTGACTATTCCTTTATTTGCGATATTATCTCTATTTTATATATTTGCCTTACTTTATGTATTTGCCTTTAACGTATATACTTATTTGATTTGACTTTAATAAATATAAATCAGACTTCATACTATGTGTATAGTATGTTGTCTTGCAAAGGAAGTCGTTGTACTTCCGAAGAAGAATTTCTGAAGACAGAATTCTTCAGCAATGCATATCTGAATATGTCAGATGCATTGTCCCCTTTGTTATTATTTTTTTTTATTGTGGGCCTGAGCTTTGGTGCAGATGTACATTCGTACCACTGGATCTTCCTTCAATGGTAGATTGTCTCCAGGGTATGGCGTCGGGGGGTCCATGGCACCATAGGATTGTCGTCTCTGAGGAGCGCTGTCGTGGTTTAACCGTGGGTTATGGGCTACTGCGTTCGTGCCAACATGGTTTCAATCGCTCCTTTGGTATGGTCCATGTACAGTACCAAGGTCTCCAGATTCTCCGATTATTTTAAATTTATCCCTCCAATATTTTTAGTTTGATGGATACTAAAATCCATTGGGTAATATTCAATGTTGGATAATTGAATATTCCCCTGAGCGTTTCCCTCAAAAACTGTATATTATATTAATTATTAAATTTTATTAAAAAAAAAAACATACTGTACCATTTTACTGGTTACGTTATAACAGTACCTTATTTAATTTCAGTTTAATGAATACTAAAATTCATTGAATAATTTTTTATTTTGTTTTTTTTCTCTCCAGAGATATTCTCTGTAGTCATTATTAATTATAAATTACTAATTTTAGTGTGATGAATACTGCAATTCATTGGGTAATGTTTTTTATTTTCCCCAGAGTAACATCTGAAAATTATCTTTATACTTTAAAACTTTTTGATTCATAATTTAAATTCAATATATTCGTTAACTTAATAAATTTATTATGAGTATTTATTTTTGATTTGTTCTTAACGATTACTACTATACAGTGCTAGTCAAAAGTCCGTACCCCCCTCGTATCTTTTGAACGGTTATACCTATAATAGTGAAATTTGGAGGGAGGAAACAAACGGACGTAAGCTTCTTAACTAGTTATGACAGGTGACGTAATAGTGACAGATGACTTTACAGCGCCACTGTCACAGATAATTTTAAATGGGATCTTATGACAAGTGACACATCATTTGAAAGGTATTGAAAATACCTATTCAGACATACTAATTTTGTTTGAGTTTAAGCTAATTTTGATGAATAAATGAAATAATATAAAATTGTAGTTTCGCATTTAATAAATAAAAATTCTAAATTCCAACCATGACTACTTGTCAAAAAGGTTGATGTTGTCGTAAAAACTACTAGAGAATTGAAAAACGTCAACTTTTTTGACAAAAAAACCATAGGCGGACATTTGAATTTTTATTAATTAAATGCGAAACTACAATATTATGTTTATTTAATTTATTCACCAAAATCAAAATCAACTTAATGAAAATGCAGAATGGAGCCAATAAAACAATAATATTTAACTAATCGTGTTTATTTTTCATAAAAGACATAATTAAAGTATCAAAAAATAATTTACAAAAGCTTGCCGAAACTTTACAGATCAGAGATTATACTTATCGATGGCACTTGGTATCTGTCTGCGGGTTCTTGGTGTCTTGCTGTTGTTCTGCAACGGGCTCTGGCGACGTGGATGTTCTGGCCACCAGGCCCACAGGTGTTGGATGGTTGTTAGGAGTCTATACCATGTACTATCGCTGCATCGCCGGCGACATTGGGGGCTCCAGCTTGAAGAAGTCCTCCCACGGAGTAAAGGGTTGTTCAGGTTTCTATTATTTGTCCAGAAAACTAGAATACATACAGGTACATTAGACACCAAGAATAAATGAAAGATGTCCTTGCCATTCCAAGAAATAATCCAGAAATGTTGCAGAAAGGCAAGGTTAAACAAAATGAATAGTATAAAATAATGTTAGTAGTTAAATAGTTGTGGATTACTACATACGAAAAGTAAGGTTAGATAGGAACATAAAAAAGATTACGGATATAAGCTTAGAAAAATGTGTACATTTATATTTAAACACTTACCCCAATTAAGAACGTCTGTTTGAAAATGTGGCTATGAGGCCAGACATTGCCTTAAGTAGATTTTAGAATTTAATGAAAAAATATTCTTCATTTTGACAAAGAGAAAGGGTTCACTTGACATTGACAGAGTTGGTGAGTGGGGGCTTAAAATTTGAAACGAGAAACGACAGTGCGAAGTCACTGTCATGAATCACAGAACGATTGAATAAGAATGTGAATTCTGAGATAGAACAAGAATGTTGAGATATACCTATAAATACCGAAAGAGGGCGCCAACCAATTTTTAACGGGAAAAAAAGGTAAAACAAATAGAAGAGGATTATTATTAAAGAACTATTAAAGAAAATAGAATAAAATAATTATTTGAAAATAAAATAGCAAAGATGTGACGTTTGTAACGTTACAACGTTAGTCACTGAATATTTAATACTATAAATCAACCACAATGAATTGTAATAAAAATAACCTATCTTGTTTTGACGTTTAGATTTTCAATCTGGAAATCGTTTTCAAAAAAAATCTAAAATAAAATTGTGAATAATAATTGATAACAGTGCTGTGTAAACCTGTTTTTTTATTATAGCTAATGCATTTTAGTGTTGTACCTAATTGTTTTTTTTTGTAAAAACTGATCTGTAACCATACAATCTTATTTATATTATTTTTATATTAATTTCTCCCCATTTTTTTAGAATAATTAATGAAAAGAGGAACGTCATGAATGGTATCTACGTATACATCTGGAGAACAACAACCAATGAAGGGGCAGCAAAAATAGGAGGACTCAAAATAATGTATCAAAACGGTGACAGTGTGGAAACTGGAAAAGCTACCGGCGAATCAAACTACGTGAATCTTAAAAAAACCTTCTTAAAGAAAGTTATCGTTTGGGGTGGAGAAGGAATCAACTGCATAGAGTTTTATTTATCAAACGGGAATGTAGAGTGTTTTGGAACGAAGGAAGGGTCTCCAAATAGTGCTAAATTTAAATTGTTGGGACACAAGATTGTTGGATTGTGTATGAAAACTGACATACCTGGATCAAATGGACAAGCAGTTAATATATCAGTAGCTTATCAGGTGCTTGAAAAACATGAATGTTAATTGAACAGTATTTTTAATAATTTGTAATACATTTTACAATGTAAATATATTTTTCAAAATTTTCTTCCTTGTTTATATTATTTTTCCAGTTTGCAATTTATTCCCACCTTGATAGCATATCCTTCTCCAAGAAATTTACGCACCACCTTAAAAATGGATCATTATTGATGTCTCGAATTTCCTAAACCTGCTCTCCGATTTAAGTGATGTTTCAATATTCCTTATTCTTTAACGATATCGCTATTATAATATTGATGCAAGACAGGTAAATTGTCATTGTACATAATACTTGTAATAACATAACATTGTAATAACACTTGATCATTAAGAAAAATACACCCATGGGTGTAACCGGCAACTCTAATGAAAATCTCATTAGAAATGCTGATTATACTCATGGGTGTAAGTCAAATTTACAGTAATTTTTGGCGATATGGCATTAAAAAACAAAAAATACAACACTTAAATCACAGGGCGAATGATATTTAAAAAAACACTTGACACAAAAACCAGTAGATCCAGTGCAAGCGTTGCAAACATAAATAGTTGCTTTTCTTATATTTTGCCTCCTGCGTACTAGGCACTCCTTCCTTAGGACTCGTTTTACCTTTTTTGAAATATCTCCTGTACCGTAATTTGCTTCAATGGTTTTTTCTATTTTTTCCAATTTGTGCTCTGTCTCATTTATCTGTTTACATTATGACTTAACGTACATAAGTTCGGCAGTCTAACAATCAAACTGTGTTTTTTCTTAAAGTTTGCAACATCCGGTGGAATGCTCTAGCATTTATATAATACTGAAATTAAAACCAAACTATAGCCTTACGTTTTTTTAATATTTGGTTTTTCGATTGAGTCGCTTATGTTGGATAATAAAAAAGTTAGGTACTTTAACAACTAGCCATGTTTTTTATCATTATATCCTCATTTTCAGATTAGTTTAATAAACAAGCATAAATTAGGCTATAAGAAATTAACAAGTTAAAAAATATCAAGAAATTAACAAATTAAAAGCCTCAGGTTTTGACAATATTCTTTCCGAATTCTAGATTAACTGCGGCAAATGTGCGAGAGAATGGATAGCCCACTTTTTCACGGACATTATGAAGACCGGTATCATACCACAGGAACTCAAACGCACGAAGGTCATTGTCATATTAAAACCAGGGAAACCAAATGATAATAACCCTAGGAATTACAGAGCAATAGCCCTACTATCGGTGACGTTTAAGCTTCTAGAGCGCCTTATCTACAATAGGATTAGCCCAAAGATGCTTGAAACAATACCGGTTGATCAGGCAGGTTTCCGACCCAAAAGAAGCTGCGCAGATCAGGTTCTTTCACTTACCACGTTTATTGAGGCAGGATTCCAGCGAAAACTTCAAACTGCAGCCGCATTCATAGACCTAACAGCGGCCTACGATACAGTCTGGAGAGAAGGCATGATATACAAGCTCCTCCGTACAATCCCCTGTAAATCCACCGCTCGAATAATCAACAGCATGCTAGTCGACCGAATGATTCAAGTGGTCATGGGATCTGACATCAGCACCACAAGGAAACTGAAGAATGGACTGCCTCAGGGATCTGTCCTGGCCCTTCTTCTCGTTAGCCTATACATCTTTGATATACCAGAAACCAGATCAAGGAAGTTTGGTTACGCCGATGACTGGGTCCTTGCAACAAGGTGTAAGTCATTTGAAGAAACAGAAGAAATCCTCACGGCGGACTTACACATAGTGGGAAAATATTTCCGTAAAGGGAGGCTCCAACCAAACGCTACGAAAACAGAGGTTTCCAGTTTCCACCTAAATAACAAGTTTGCAGGAAGAATACTCAATATTCAGTTCGAAAACACCACACTCGCCAACAATAAAACACCAAAGTACCTTGAGGTGACTCTTGACAGAACCCCATCATTCAAGGAACATCTGACAAAGACAGCGGAGAAACTTAAATCCAGAAACAACATCATCCAGAAATTGTGCGGCACAACATGGGGAGCATCGGCTTTCGCCTTGCGATCATCTGCCCTGGGCCTAGTCTTCTCAACTGCGGAATACTGCTCTTCAGCATGGCTTAACAGCCCACATATACACAAAGTAGATGCCCAATTGAATAATACAATGAGAATGATTGCTGGAGTTATCAAATCCACCCCTACGCAATGGCTCCCAGTACTGACCCACATTCCACCACCCAAACTACGACGTATACACGCACTCACTAGTGGGACGCAACAGCAAGTGACAGTAAGTGACTTGCTCTTGCGTTAAGTAAATTTCAATTTCCGACTTATCATCGACTTATTTCGTATGCTTTAACATTAAATGATGACGCACGGGTAAAGATTCAGGGACTCAACTCTAGAAGGCCCAAGATCACGAAGAACAAGATTGACCAAATTACAGCAATATGCAAAAGACCTATGCGTGGGTTGAAAGAAATGAGCAGAGGTGAGGACTGAAGAGTGAGAGAGATATGAGGTTGAATCGTCCTGTAGTTTCTCTGGGGTTAATGTTTCCTTTAATACCTCGTTAGTTGTTACTATACTGATTCCCCACTTCTCTTAAATTAGGTGTCTCTTGCTGGTTTGTTGCTCTTCGTTAGGTCTAAATGTTTGTTTCAGATTAACTAAGAATCTTTAAGACTTGCGATTAAGTCAAATAAATAAATGATCCCTTGAGGTGTTTGGTTGCTTTCCAGAGTAAACATTTGATGCTGTTATCATTTGTTAATTGACTTTAACAGGACATATTCATTTTTGATTTCCCTTACCGGTCATAATATTACTCAAAATTAACATTACTTAAATCTAGTTTTATCTTGTATGTTTTACTGAATTGTGTTTATAAAGTAAATTTTAAAGACTGCAATTTAACATATATTGGCCAAACACACCAATATATCCTTAGAAGGATTGTTGCGCACAAACGTATAATGCACAAACCAACAAATTAAACAACCTTACAGTCGGAAAAATTAAAGAATACCCATGCACGTTATAAATAACAAACGTTTGTTATAGAAAAAGACAGCAAATACAAAATAAGTGATTGATGTGATAGTTCATGGGTATTCTTTCATTTTTCCGAGTGTAGCTAAGCATTCTGTATAAAATATATATGCTTTCGACTTTGAAAATTTACGGATTTTGCAGATTGCGACGATTCCGCGGGAGCTGTATATGCTTTCTGTGGTTTTCCGGGTTTGATTCCGCGTTGAATAATTTTGGTTTTTAGAACAATCATTATTTTGACGACGTTTCGGCACGGTCGCACTGGCCATTGTCAAGTCAGGTAGTTCCGCTGCTCGCTGTGGCTTGAAGTAAACCGACTCTACTTTCATCATCTCATTGCTTGATTTGCTTGTCTAGAAAAATGCTTTAGAAGAAATGCGAACAATGTGTTTCCCTGTTTAGGATTTTGTCCTCTTCAGGGTTTGAATGAATGTTTAGTGTTGGCAGCAAAAGCAAACAGTCCGAAAAACACACTGGGGCAAGCGCCGTGTCCTGGTGTTCTTGGATCCTTGGTTATGCCGGACGGTGGTGTCCAGAAGGCTAAGAAGTCAACAGAGAAGAAAGTTTGATGGATTGTTGTCGGTTCCATAGACATTTACGTGTACTGTCCGTGCTTTGCTCTCGACCAGTCTCCCTAGAAACCATTGTACAACGACAGGCGAACCTGCGTCCCTCGTCGGCGGTCAGGAGGTGGCTTTGAGCGCAGCGTGGACAGTGAGCGTTCGAGTGGAGAAAATAGTTGCGGCTATTTTCTTGGGACGAACAGGTATAATTGTGCAATGAAGTTGGGAAACCGCAAAAAACCAACTTCTCCCTGTTCGGACTCTACTTTCTCGATACGGTCACTTATATAGTCGATCCTGACGCGCTTCCTTTGAACGGTGCTTGACTCTTGTTATATGTACGCCCTATATAGATTGGAGGGGCAAAAGGGATAAGATTCGTCGATGTCGTTGCCTGATTTATTTTGGTCTTTTTATTCAGCACCGTTTTCTATGTTGTAAGAAGCCTTTGAGCATCATCTTTTTGGTTTAGTTAGACTGTTAGGAATTTTTTATATTTCTATCGATTCTCTGATTTCATGTTTTTTTTATTTCTACGTTATCATCCTAGCTTGGTTCATTGCTTGGTTATTGTATGTCCTGTATTTGCGACATGTTGTGAATTGGATGACGTTTTTCTCCTTGTGATGGCATGTCAGTGTTCTTCTTGTTTAACATGGATTCTTCGGTTGGTCTGTCTGATGTACGACTTTTCACAGTACCCACATGAAATCTCATATACCCTTTGATTTTCTAACCATATTTGGGTTTTTGTTGTTGGTAAAAGAGTTGAGATTTTTCTTGTTAAATATCGTTTCTATTATCTCTCAACACTCTTCCTATTTTTAAACGCTTTTCTTTAGTTTAATCGTTTGTGTCAAATCTTTAGACGTTAATTTGACTGCCTTTTCTTCAATGCAAATGAATGAAAATTTGCAGACATATGCATTCGCGGGAACAATACACGAATAGTCAATAAACATTTTTTACGTTTATTAATTGTTTAAATAAAAAAAAAAGATTTTAATGGAAAATGCTTAAATTCTCTCGTTTTTTACAATGAAGAAACCTGAAACTTTTAAAGATTGTAGCCAATTATATGAACTATACATAATTTCACTTTTTACGTTAATTGCTTATGTTATGTTTCATAAATAAACAATAAAGTTTTACATTTTTTGCCGATTCCGACTACTTTTTATGTTTGTACATCATATGTTTTATACATATATTTTAATAAACATGACGATATATTTTAATGTTTAAAAAGTGTAAGACTAAAAAGTAAAAAATAAGAAAATATGAAAAAAAAAATTATGAAACGCTTTTCTTAAGTTACGAGTGACTAAAATTAAAAATATTATAAAAAATCAACTAAAAAGCAAAAAGTAAAAAAAATTCAACCTCTAAAAATCTAACACATTCGTTAGAAAAGCGTGGGGCCAAAACCATTTATTCGATGAAGGCGCGCCCCACGCTTTTCTTTAACCAATGTGTTAGATTTTTTAGAGTTTGATTTTTTTTTTATTTTTTGCTTTTTAGTTGATTTTTTATAATATTTTTAATTTTAGTCTCTCGTAACTAAAGAAAAGCGTGTCTTAATTTTTTTTTTCATATTTTCTTATATCTCTTGTACCCTTCACATATGGCAGAATGGTTTTGCCAATCGGTTTTTCGTCTTCTGGTGGGTCTTTAATTTTTCTTTAAGCGTTTTAAGGGTTTTCAATGGTATATGTTAGAAAGCCGTTTTTCTTAACGCTGTTTTCACATTATGCATTTCTTCATTTTGATGTTCTTGGTCTGTCAGTCTTTCTGATCTTTTAATCAAGGTTTTGATGACTTAATGTAGTTGTGCAGGATGATGATGTGAAGCAGCATGCATATATCTGTCGGTATGTATCGGTTTCCGATACACTGTATGGCATTCTGAGTAACTAAAAAACTTTGACGTTTCGATTTCCACTCCGGAAATCGTTTTCAAAAAAAAGATTGTTTAAGAATTGTGTTGAAACGATATAACCCCCGATATTGCTATTTCCGCCGAATTAAAAATCTGGTAGAGCAATATAATTTTTTAAATCTCAAAGAACAATAACAAGAACTTGGCAGGCCTTCATTTCAGAAATGAAACGCATTTACGCAAAAATTTCGAACTGTTTTCCCTATTTGTCACAGTCGACATTTTTCATAAAAAATACGCCAAAATTACGCGATTACTAAAAATGAAAAATCGCCCCAGAGCACTCTGACCCTTTCGTCGACCAAGAAAAATGAAAACCCATGTTTCCCTTCACTTTCCAGCGCCGCTATTCTTCACAGCCTCCATTCAGGCTTCCCTGATTCATCAGTCGCTTTATCATCACTTTAAAATGAGTTTTGGTATATCGTCCCATTCTTCCACCCTCCCCATACATCGCTTCCTGTTTTATTATGTCTTGTATAAATCCGTTTATTCTGATGGCCGTTTTATTTCCCGACTTGATATTAAATGAATTATTTGGGTTAGAGTTTCCGTATTTGAAATTAGGATTTGCATTGAGAGGACCGAGTAAGGGGAAATGCCCAGCAGATATTTCTTTTTGTCTGGACAGAACTCATCCAGTTTTAAAATACACTGTCAAAAATATGTATAGAGGGTGATTGATTAGTGGGGTAAAGCTCCGTAGATCCGTTATAGTAATACATAGTAGATATATGTAGATAGCGATAACAAAATTTGTAGTCAACTTTGAGCTTCCCATTACAAACTTAGTTAGAATATTACAGGGTGTTCGATAACATAGTGGCGGACCAAACTTATGTTTTTTAAATCGAATACCCTGTATTTTATTTTATATTCAAAACCTTTTTAACTTCTCCATTACAAAAATGTATTGGTGTGTTATACAGGGTATTTACAAAGTTATAACCAATTTTATATGAAAATCGTAACACGTTCAACTCCCTGTATAAATAAAAATAAGCACAGCGGCAATGGTTAATTGATGCCATATTTTTTTATTTATTGTCAAAATTTTCACAAATGATTGATATTGCTAATTTTTTTATATTGAATACAGCGTGAGTCAAAACGCAAGTACATTATTTTCTCAGTAATTTTAAATGGAACACTATATTGTATTGGATTTTATAATATGTATTTGTATTTTATATGTATTTTATATCACTATCGAAAAGTACCCTTACCGTACTTTAATTATTTGTATACAAAATTCCCTATGTCTAAATTTTGTAGTTTTCGAGATATTTTCATTTTTCCATGGACCAGTAGCGTGGCCACCCACGCTAAGGTGGGATGAAGGCTTAAGAATGAAGGTTATAAAATGCCTCCAACAACAACAAGATATGATATGAAAAATAGAATTCAAAGTGTATTTTGAAGTGTTAATTTACAAATGCTTCGTAGTGTAAGTAACTCATTCAATGACCTTTTTAGGCATGCATAAATGTGCAAGAAGGCCATTTTGAATATCTTATGTAATTAAATATTCAAAATATTTCATTAAAAGTAGCTTATAACTTTTTCAAAAATGTTGTATTTTGTGGTCATATTTTTTTTGTAAAATATTTCGCTCTTTATATGTTACATTGTTACATTTACATACAAAAGTTTTTAATTTATTTTACAAAATGTTGTATTTTGTGTTTGTGTTTTTTTTTGTTAAATTTATAAATAATAAATTGTTTTTCTTTCTTTATTTGTTACACTTACATACAAAAGTAATTTTTAATTGTTTCAAAAATGTTATATGTTGTGGTTGTGTCTTTTTTTTGTAAAATTTATTACTAATAAATTATACTTCTTTCTTAATTTGCTACATTGTTACATTTATTACCAGATTGATAATCAGTAATAGTAAATTGTTAGTTTTAGACAATTCAGTCCTGGCTTACTTAAAATTTGGAAAGATTTAGACCCGTAATTAATAATTTGCTTTGAAAAATGAAAATATCTCGAAATCTTATAAATTTAGACATAGGGAATGTTATTTAAAAGTTAAAATACGGTAATGGTACTTTTCGATAGTGTTATAAAATATAGGGTATTATATATAAAATTACTGAGAAAATAATTTACTTGCGTTTTGACTCACCCTGTATTCAATATAAAGAAAATTAGCAATATCAATCATTTATGAAAATTTTGACAATAAATAAAAAAAATTGGAATCAATAAACAATTGCCGTTGTGCTTATTTTTATTTATACAAACAGTTGAATTGGTACGATTTTTATATAAAATTGGTTATAACTTTGTAAATACCTGTATACTGTATAACATACCAAACCTTAATATTTTTGTAATGGAGAAGTTAAAATATTTTGAATATAAAATAAAATACAGTGTGTTCCATTTAAAAAACATAAGTTTGGTCTGCCACTATGTTATCGAACACCCTGTAACATTCTAACTAATTTTGAAATGTTAAGCTCAAAGTTCTCTACAATTTTTGTTATTAACTTTTATTGCTATCTATTACTATAACGGATCTACGGAGCTTTACCCCACTAATCAATCACCCTATATATACAGGGTCTGCACAAATGATATTCACAAAAGAAAATTTAAAAATCTAGGTTTTTTTGTGAATTTAACGTAAATCATCTTATAAACAAATGCTTCCTAAGGGAGCTAGGTCTCTTTAAAATTGCGCATTATCATTAGTTTAATTCAAATATCTTCAAAACGATAGACTGTTAAGGGCAGCTTTATAATATATGTATAATGTACAGTGTGTCAATTTGAAAAGGTACCACCCTCTATAATTTGTGTCTAGAAAATCTAAGCATATGCAAAAACACGTCAAAATTATTTGTGAGGGGGACATTTTGTAGACCAGTTTTCAACTAAATTATATCAACCCTCTAGCGGGGGCGAACACAACACCTAAAAATCTTTAATGAAAAGAAAGGTTGAGTAATACCTCATTTTAAAGGTCGTTAAATTACCATTTCAAAGATATCACACACATTAAATTTCTTTTCAGTACTTTTAGAAAAATCTTGTACTCAATACTATAAAATTTTTTTGAATTTCGAACTCGTCTTCTTAATATCCTTACGGTTTTACTTGATTTTTCCAGAAATACTCAAATAAAAAAATACTCAAAATACTCCAATATTCCAAAAATTATTCAATTTGAAGTTCAATACTAAAAAAAAAAAACGTTTTAAGTTATGAACTCGAGACTTTATCTTTACGGTTATATGTGATATTTTGAAGGTGGTTGAAAGACCTTTCAAATTAGATATCACTCAACCCCCTTTCCATTAAAGATTTTGGGAGTTGTGTGATTTTTAACACCAAAGGGTTAATGTAATTTAGTTGAAACGTAATCTACAAAATGTCCCACTCACAGATAAATTTGACGTATTTTTGCATGGATTTTCTATAGGGATGTAAGCACAGAGGGCGGTACCCTCTATTTTTGGAGCTCTGAACTCGACAATTAATATCTTCACAGTTTACTTGACTTTTCCAAAAATACTCAAAATACTCCAATATTCTCAAAAATTCAATTTATAGTTCAATACTCTAAAAAAAAATTAGAGTTCTGAACTCGAGACTATTTGTACGGTTTCACTTAATTTTTTCAAAAGTACTGAAAATAAATATAATGTATGTGATATTTTTGAAAAAGTGGTTAAACGATCTTTAAAATGAGGTATCACTCAAGCCTACTTTCCATTAAATATTTTGGGGGTTGTGTTCGCCCCCGCTAGAGTGTTGATGTAATTTAGTTGTAGGTCTACAAGACGTCCCCCTCACAAATAAATTTGGCGTGTTTTTGCGAATTTTTATATTTTCTATAGGAACCAAATCATACAGGGTGGTACCTACCTTTTCAAATTGACACACTTTATATTTAGTCGAATATAGCCAATCGTTTGACAAAAATACGCTTTTTAATTTTATTCATAAGCGGCTCGTTTAGGAGTTATCATTTTGATATAAAATTTAATTCATTTCGATTTCTTTTTTATAATATGCTCTTATCTGATTTCCTTGTGACGTACGATTTTCGAGAAAATCAATTTGTACTGTTCATATATCAATATAAGTTTTCATTGTCAAACATGTTCATTTCTAATTGTAAAATATGAAAATATATTTATATGGGATTAAGCCACAATTAGTTGTAAAGAAAAGTACATTTTCAGAGATAACGGGCCACCAACAAAATTTAAGAAGTACCCCGCACAAACCTTATGGAAATTAGGTCCCAGTGGATTTAATTCATACTTTGGGAAAATACTCTTGCATCCTGATAAAAAGTTCTCAAGGGCACATCTCGATCGTATGGGGGATTTTCAAGATATAGAGGCACAAACCCGGAAAATTATAAAATTTACTCGGTATTCCAATTCCCTGAGTTACTGGTTATCTGGAAACATGCAGAAGTTTGGATCAAAGAAAAGTACTAAAAGTCTAGGATTTTTTCCTGGCTATCCAATGGCGACCTTTACTTTGACCTTGACCTTCAACGGACGTCATCTTCTAGAGTGTCGAGGGTTTTCGGCATTAAATTGATATAAACAGATTACCCATGGGTTTTTGGGATCGCTAGATACGAATACTCCATCAGAATTGACCTCCGGAGCACGTGGTGGCCAGGGCCGCTGCAAGGGACGTCATCTTCTAGAGTTTCGATGGTTTTCGGCATTTAATTGATGCAAATGAATTAGTGGAGGGATTTTTGAGGTCGCTAAAGACGAATATGCCACCAGAACCGACTCCCGGAACACCTGGTTTCCAAGGTCAATAAAAGGGGCTCCTGTAGTTTCGAGGGTCTTCGTTACTACATTAATGCAAACGGATTAGTTTTAGGTTTTTGGGGTTACTGAACACGAATACGTGATCACATTGTGCCTTAGGCACAATGTGATTCGTGGGTCAGATCTGATAGTGTATGCATGTTCAGCAACCCCAAAAACCTAAGAGTAATCCATTTGACTCCTCCATTTGACTCCTCCGAAACTCCAGAAGATAACCTGTCTTAGGCAACAGGTACTCCGATGTCTGTTCTGATGGGGTATTCGTCTTCAGAAACTCCAAAAACCTATGAGTAATCCGTTTGCATCAATGTAGTACCGAAGACCCTCGAAACTCCAGGAGCCCCTTTCATTGACCTTGAAAACCAGGTGCTCCGGGAGTCGGTTCTGGTGGCATATTCGTGTTTAGAAACCTCAAAAAACCCTTCTGTAATTTATTTGCATAAATTAAATACGGAAAACCATTGAAACTCTAGAAGATGACGTCCCTTGCAGTGGCTCAGGCCACCATGTCCTCCGGAGGTCAATTCTGATGGCATATTCGTGTTTAACGATCCCAAAAACCAATGAGTAATCTGTTTATATCAATTTAATGCCGAAAGCCCTCGAAACTCTAGCAGATGGCGTCCGTTGAAGGCGAAGGTCAAAATAAAGGTCGCCATTGGATAGCCAGGAAAAAATCCTAGACTACTAGTACTTTTTTTAATCCAAACTTCTACATGTTGCCAGATAACCAGTAACTCAGGGAATTGGAATACCCGGTAAATCTTATAATTTTCCGAGTTTGTGCCTCTATATCTTGAAAATCCTCCATACGATCGAGATGTGCCCATGAGAACTTTTTACCAGGATGCTTCAAAGGGTATTTTCCCAAAGTATGAACTAAATCCACTAAGACCTAATTTTCATAAGGTTTGTGCGGGTTACTTTGGTATTATTTTATGTTTCTCCATTTGATTTTAGTTTGTTTATTTTAATTAAATTAAATCAATTGTCACGTGTAGAGAGAAGCTATCTATATAATACTGAGCCTGTAAAGAGAATCAACAAATTGGCAAATCGTATTAAACCTTACAAATCTCAGAACTCATTATTTACGAATCAACGAAGCTTCGCGGAAGTGATGGTTTGGAGAACTGTGTTAACTATTGTAGTGTTAAAGAGTTTCTGAGATATCTTAGTGTGACATGGCCTCCTTACTGTGAAGTGTATTCTTAAAATGATGGAAAGATATCGAAAATCTGTTCAGCTTGTTACATTGCTGGAGAATGGAACAAGACAAAGAGCTGTGGCAAGACAATTTAATGTTGTTCATTCAACTGCGTAGAGAGCTTACCAATGATTTTGTGAACAGTGACCCGGAACGGGTACCAAAAAGGAACACAATAGTCAGAGTGGATCGCGTTCTCGCTATTGCTGCATTGCAAAACCAGACGTAAACTTCTAGAATACTTCAAAGACATATTCAGCAAGCCCAAGGACCATTGATCAGCGATTCTACAGTTCGATGAAGATTAAGTGAACAGGGTTTGATAGCTTACAATCCAACAAATGGGCAATATTTGCTGATGCTCACAAATGACGCAGACTTGCATTTCCCCAAAAGTCAATTGGACAAAAGACGGTTGGAAAAAATATTGTTTACCGATGAGTGTAAAATATCGATTTATGGTAAAGCTAGTTTAAATAAGGTATACACTCGGTCACACCGGGTTGCTTTTAGTGGTGACTCAGTGTCACGGATTCATTGAGGCACACATGCAGGGGCGTCATTTGAAATTTTGATTGGGGGAGGCAAGCATTATATATACAATACATTATACAATACTATAGTAATAAAATTGATGTATTTTTTGTAAATTTGAGTCATTTTCAGGGTCAAGGGGGCAAATGGCCCCCCTGACCCCGTCAAATGACGCCCCTGCACAATGGAACGCATCTTGACTGAGAGGGACGTATTAGCAGCACACAGATACATAACGAAGATCCTACAACATCATGTGATACCATATGCTTGGTTTATTGGCAATGTTGTTCTGTTAATGCAAGATAATGCGAGACAATACACGGTATGGATAACACAGTATCTTGAAGATAATGGTATTCTAAAAATGTACTAACCTTCTCGAAGTCCAGACCCCAATCCTATTGAGCATATATGGACTCTTCTCAAAAGGCGTGTCAGACGTCGCGTCGTATACCTGCTCATACATGTGAAGAAGTTAGAGTGGCTCTCATTGAGGAATGAACCACTCTTCCTAAAAGGAACATCCAAAACTTGATCAGTTCTATGCCAAATCGAATGAGGAGTGTCATCCTGAACCGTGGTGGTAATACACATTAGGTCTGTTCTTTTGTTTTCTAATGTAATACCTTTCAGTGTAGGCTCAATGACGTATAATAATGGTTGAATCCACAACTGCTGTAAAAGGTGGGATCACCATTATTACCTCGCCGAGGTAATTTTCGTTTCGTTCGTTTCGTTTCGTTTCGTTCGAGAAACGAAAATCTACGAGCTAAGACCAAAGTCATAGACGTCATTGAAAGAAGCTGTAATTTAAAATGGAAATGCGCTGGACACGTTGCCAGAATGAAGGACGGAAGATGGACTCGCAAACTAGTTGAATGGAGACCTAGCCGATAAACGTAGCAGAGGAAGACCGAAAATACGATGGCAAGACGACTTACGAAAGACAACAAAAAACTGGAAGCACAAGATAGAACACTTTGGAGACAAACAGGGGAGGCCTATGTCCAGCAGTGGATTGAGAGAGGCTGATGATGATGATGATGATGAGGTAATTTTGTTTATTGTTTTGATACCAAATAGGAGCAATCTTTACCTCGTAATAATATGACCAATATAACAAACCATTTTTTACTTCCGTATAGCTGAACATCTTTTAATTGACAAAATAGGTCAGGTAAAAATCAATATTTTTGATACTTACTAAAAGATTGATTTACAGCTCATATATTAAATCGTTTTATTTACCTTTTTCGAGTACTCGCAGTCGTTATCCAACCAAAAACAAACTCGTCTGTTTCTGCTAACGATGGCTTGAAAAGTTAATGGAAGTGCTTTGTAAGAGCACTTAGCTGCATGGTTTTATTGTTGTAGAGAAAATAAGTAAGAATTTGAAAAGGAAAAATGGTGTTTTTCTATATTAAAAATTGGATGTAAAACATAAAACTTTATACAGGGTTCATACAACGTTTCCCGGGCCGCAGGACTATATCACGTACGTACTCTGCGCTGTGCAGACGTGAATGATTTTAGTGTAAATTTTTCTCTGCCAAGAAATTTTTTTGAGAAAAATACTTCTTCTTCTTTTTGTGTAGACTTGACTGTGTCTGTTTTTTCAATGTGCCTCCAGTAAGTTGTAGTTCCATGATTTTCATTATCGTCCCACTGATCGTCTTCCTATTGGGGAACCATCTTTCGCCGTCCTCTATTTGTTATCATTCGGCTTATTTGGTGATTCCATTCTACTCTTCTCTTTCTTACCTAGTTATTAATGTTGTCCACTTTGCATATTTGTCGTATATCTGCACTTCCAGATCTGTCTTACCGTCGATTTTTCGAAGGGTTTTCATCTCCACTGTTTCGAGCAATCTTTTTGTCCTCTCTGTGTCATGTCGTGTTTTTGCCGCGTATGTCATTATTGGTCTGATGAATGTTTTGTAAATTCTACGTTTCATTTCTTTGCGATATTTTTATTTGTCCATATTTTGTCATTCAGGTAACCTGCGGCTCTGTTTGCCCTATTTACTTGATCTCCCGCTTCTGTTTTGAGCTTTCCGCAGCTAGATAGTGTGATGCCTAAACCGTGTATATCCGATTATGACTACGTAGGCACCATTTGAAAGCTTAAATCATGCGCTATTGATTTGGCATATTTGCGGTTCCTCTCTCTCTTCGAACCTAAGTTACATAGCCCCAAAAAATATGCCGTGTTGTACCTACCCAGTTTATAGCTGTCTTATGGGTGGCCATAAGTCACAAACTACACCGGTTTTGAATCGGTACTGATCCCCTCTTGAAACATAAAAAAATTTCAGATCGGTGTAACTTTTGCACAGACATACAAACATACACACATACATACACACAAACATTTCCCTTTTTTAAATAGAAATTAAGTCTTTCTGAACTCGGTAACTTTTGAATAGCATAAATGTAAAATTAGACATACGTTGGAAAGCTAATAATCAATACTGTCAGAAGCCGCAGAGGTCGGACTAAAATTTTCGAAATTTTTGGGAGTATGGGGGACGAGAACGAAAAACAGACCCCAAATGGGTAGCGCGTAAAACCCGCACCCTTTGACCAAAACGGATATTTGACATATTGATTGACTGGCTGCTGGCCTTTCCTGAAATTTAAGATGATATTTGGCCCATTTTTCAATTCAGTCAGGTTGACAGAATAGAAAATTCGCGTATACAGATAGTGTCGCATGTAGAGGGGTGTGCACCACTGGCGAGAAATACCGTTCTCTGGGATTAATCCATATTTTGCAACATTAATTATAAATGTTATTAAGAAGTTATCAAATATTTTTTGTGTTTATGCCTGTGCGGGCCATAAAGTGCTCTTTATGAATGTAAGGGCACTTACTATTACATAATATGTAGTTGGCTACAAAGCAATAAAAACACAATAATGAACAGATATGACATAAATAGTATATTGTGCAACAAGTGCAGGGATGTACTAATTCCTCACGAGTTTCACAATTCAAACGAGTGAGAAATTACCTTTCTGCACGTGTTACACACTATCCTTTTTCTACAATCACAGTTTTTGCCAAAAATAAAAACCACAATTTCCAAACGAAGATTTATTATAATAATAAATTATAAATTTTAAACTGTATGTAATTAATACTAATCAATTTAAAATTTTTATACCTACACAAATTCCACAGAAATCAGTTAAAAAATAATACACTGCCTTAATTTGTTTGAATTTAAACCAGATTTAATAGTTATTTATGATATAAGTATTAAAAGTACACGTTTAAGGCACGCATGTGAAAGTTTGCAGTATGAGCGATAGCGAGTTCTGCAATTCACATGAGTGCCTTAAAAATGTACTTTTTAACACGCATATCATACAATATTTTTTCTACAAACGTAATTACAGGACAATATCTACAAAGACTTTTACTTGAACTTGACTGACATTCCATTTTTATATTTTTTTGACATTACATCAGAATTGCCTATACGGACAATACGAACTGCAGTGCCTTAAATTTTTTTTAAAGCACTAGTGCCTTAAAGTAGCATTTTTAACGCTCGTATGGAGTGCTAAAAATTGCATTTTTAACACGGTTGTAGAAAAACTATTTTAAATAATTATTATAAAATAATATCATGTTATATTATAAATAATGTTATATTCAGACACAGATTTCCACTATACCTACTTCATTCGATGTATCTTGCTGAGGTTGCTACACCCTTATTGGTTAATTGATAATTATAAAATGTTTATTAAGAATCAAATTGTAAAATAAAACAGTTGTAACATTCATAATTTAATTTCTATACGATAATTAAGTATAATAACTGTCTTACAGGATATATATTTTTCTACCACAGATGTAAACAGAAAATATAAAGCTACTCAGAATGAGGTAGTCATTTGCAGAATACTAAATTTAAAGTTCAAAGATAATGTGTTAAATTAGCGAATTTTCCAGATTTCTCGGACATGAGATGAAGTAAATCGGTTCTTTTTTGAAAAGTACTATCAAATCTAATATCTCAAATAATACAATTTCATCAAAACATGTTATAATTATATTTTTTGTGGAATGTAATGGTACTGTGCAGAAACGAACTTTCCGGCACAGAAACGTCACTTTTCTGCACACTAATGTCATAAATCTTATACTCTGAGAAAATGTCAAGTTTCTTAACATAAAACTGTGCAGAATAGTTATTTTTCTACAACCACTATTCAAAGTGCACTTTTCTGCACGGTTTTATGTTAGCAAACTTGATATTTTCTCACAGTATAAGATATTTGACATTAGTGTGCAGAAAAGTGACGTTTCTGTGCCGCAAAGTGACGTTTCTGTGCCGCAAAGTTCTTTTCTGCACAGTTGACTACCTCATCCTGAGTAACGTTATATTCTGTTTACATCCGTGGACTACCGCATTCTGAGTAACGTTATATTCTGTTTACATCCGTGGTTAAACTTTAGACAAATATATAACCTATAAGACAATTATTATATTTAACTATAGCATAGAAACTAAATTATGGATGTTACAACTGTTTTATTTTACAATTTTATTCTTATTAAACATTTTATAATTATCAAATAACCAATAAGGATTTAGCAACCTGTGCAAGAGACGTCGAATGAGGTAGGTTTTGTGTAAATCTGTGACTGTATAAATATAATGTCAATAATGTGTAATAATTGTTTAAATTTAAACAAATTAAGGCAGTGCATTAATTTTTTAACTGATTTCTGTGTAATTTATTTAGGTATAAGGAATTTAAATTGATTAGTAGGTATTAGTTAAATACAGTTTAAAATTTATCACATAGGTACCTATTATAATTAATCGTCGTTTGGAAATTGTGATTTTTATTTTTAGGAAAAACTGTGCTTGTAGAAAAAGTATAGTGTGAAACACGTGCAGAAAGATAATTTCTCACTCGTTTGAATTGCGGCACTCGCTTGCGCTCGTACCGCAACTTTTCAAACTCGTGAAAAATTAGTATCTTTCTGCACTTGTTGCACAATATACTATTATAAAACAGTTCGTGAAGTATGCTTTTTGCGAACGCACGCGATATTTAGAGCACGACCGACAGCGGAGCGGGTGCTATACATCGCGTAAGTTCGCAAAAACTACTTCACGCACAGTTTAATACAATATTTTATCTCTACGATAGACAAATAAAAAAAAACTGTAACTCTTCGTCACTGGAACTCATTTCTATTCTACAATTTTTAGAACTTTGGCATTTAAAAATTCTAACTTCTTTCAAATCACAAAACCTTCAAAACTTTTGTTGTAATTTATTGCTCACATGTCATCACCATGACAACGTGAAAGTTAAGGATATTTGATTATATGAAAGTGTGTCAAAAACAGTGCGAAAAAGTAAATCCCATTTAAAATACATTGTTACTTCACGGACACTTTAAATCCTTCACGCACTACTATCTACATATAATGACAGTTTTCACAAACTAAAAACTAATACATAATATGAGATAGAGTAGATAAAAGTACATTTTGAATAGTGCTTGTAGAAAAAATTCCTTTAGACACTAACAGACATTCTTCATAAAAATATGCCATGAATTGCATACATCATTGTCAAATGCTAAAAAAATCTTTGACTATGATTTATGCAAAAATCACAGTAAACTTGATTTAACCACATCCCATCCATATTCAAAAGCCCCTACCCGCAACACCACCCCTCGACTACCATACCCATTTCTTCTCGCCCAACCGATCCTAATTTATGCTTTATGTTTTCATTTCGTGTGAGATTTGCACTAAGGTATAAAAAAATTTAATTTGAGGGGTGATACACCTTTCAGGGTGCTTTAGGTCTCGGGAGAATAATAAATAAGGACTGTAACAGAATTGGAATTCTTCGGGGTCCTTCAACGGCTCAGGATGAGAAATTGGGATTTATTCTTGTCACACAACTGGCGTCACTATTAAGAACACCCTCGAGAAGGGTGGATAGAATGGAGTTTAAGTTTCGAAATAACGCAATTTCGTACTATAATTGGTCGGTATAATGAAAGCCTTAACGTTTTTTGAGATAAGTATAGGAAGATGCGTAAAGAACAATATATACCGGTTGCTATTTGATATTTCGATTTCTTAAGTGCAGGGAGTATTGAAAATATTACTTTTTGAATAACCTAAACTGTACAATATAGGGCAGTCAATGAGGGTATTTGGCTCCGAATTCCATCCTACTACATCGATTTACTTGATATTTTCACAGTAAGTAGGGAATAGCTCAATAAACAAAGCCTACACCGAGAGAAAAAAATTCTTGACATTAAGAAACTTTATTAATATTTAAGAAAGATCGACTTGGTATATTGCCTAAGAAATATATCTTTGTATGTAAGATATAATTTTCTAAAATATTTCAAATAAATTCTACTATAGCCAAAGAAATATATCTTAAACATGATTGAACTATCACTTTCTGCCAAACTTTAAACCCATTTATCAGAAAGAAGTTACACTTGATGTTAATTAATTTTATTAGTCATAAAAATATATTTTCTACACATTAGAAAACTATTCTTTCTGAGCAATAATATTTCTTAGTAAGGAATATTATTATTTTACTATTAATAATTAATTTATTTAATGTTAAGAAATATATTTCGCAGAGATAAACGTATATTTAGAGTTAAGTTAATATTTCTTGAAAATAAAGTGATATTACATACGGCGAAATAAATCATTGTATTGAGGTAAAATCATTATTTATTAATAAAACAAGATATAAAACGTTATTATTACATACAAATATTTTCTCCACTCTTAAACCACTGGCTTCTACACAACAATAAAAGGATGGAGAGGCAAATCCAACTTCCTCAAATTTTCCTTCTTTTGTTAATAGCACTTTGTATATCAGCAATTCACTAAAACAAAATCGTTATGAAGAAAGAGTTTAATTTAATAAAAATTTTTTTATAAAGATATAGATATTTATTTTGACAAATTTAGGAAATACAAAAAAAAACAAATACACGGCCCCACATAAGAACTATTAATACTAATAATAATCAATCATATTTAGTTCAAACATGGCATTATTTAACCTACACATCTTTGTTTATTTTTTCTTTTTGTTAATGAAATATTAATTATTTATCTGTATAATATTAAGTCACACAATAAACATTGTTTAGCTAAAACAAGAGGGAAAATACAACCAATGTAAAACATTGAAGCAAACATAATAATATGTAATTTTCTTAATTTTTATAATCTAAAAGAGACAGCATACCTAATCATTAAGAAATTTTATTACGTGAAAGTATTATTAGTTTACATCTAAGTCATTTAATACATATTAACTAATTCACGGTTTTCGGCAATAACATTTCTTAACCATAAACATATATTTCTTTTAGACTAACCGATTTTTTTATCTCAAATAAATTAACAGAAAAAATCCTCAGCGTTGCACCCGCCATGTTTGATATAGCGTTGTATTGTATATTTTTATAGAAGACGATACATTCAAGAAACCTATTATAGTTAATACATAAGTATACACATTTTTAAAAAGGTACTTACATGTATGAAGTTCTACCATTTCTGGAAGGCCCCGCAGTCAGTTAATAACTCCTTTCTTAATATTGTTCTGAAGCTATATATTATATCATTCTGTCCCAGCTTTAAATTGTGGCATAGTTCCCAGTTAGAATAATAAGCTCCTTTATTTCAGAGTCGTCCATCATTATACCTAAAAAGCATATAAAGATACTATTGTGTTTCTTTTTTAACCATTCGGATACGCAACAATATTATTATTACATCTTAAATTACTCAATTTACTTTTATTTAATACCTATATATGTACGTACCTTCAAAATATCCGTTAATTTTTAAAGTACACCAATAAATCCAACATCCATCTATATGAACATGAACATATCACGCCATCTTGACAAACACTGACGACTAAATCATAAATAGTTAAATCTGCGCAATTCTTTTGTGGAAGAAAATCTCTTTGCAAGTAACATTTCGGCATTAATGACAAAGTTTTTATTTTATAACCACAGTTACTACAGAGGGTATTTCTGAAGAATTATTTCTTGTGGTTTAAAATATTTATTTGATTGCAAGAAAATTTCTTGTTCACAAATATAAATATGGATTAACTTAACATTATATTTCTTATACTGCAAAATATTTGTAGTTTTCAATTTAAGAAATAAAAACTTTAGTATAAGAAAATTAAATGTAACCATTAATGCATTTCTTAGTATTGAAGAAATTATCTGTAAGAAATTATTGAGTTGTGTTTAAAAAACTCGTTTCTTTATAGGTGAACCGGTATGTTTAAGTTAATAGGATATGTTAACTTTTAAGAAATATTGCTCAAAGAAATCGGTGTTTTAGGAGAAAAGAAATTGTTCTCTCGGTGTACAATATGCCGATGTGCGCCTTTATCTTGGGGGTGGTTCTCACCCCTTCTCGGGGATGAAATTTTTTTTGCGTAAAATAGCCACAGAAGAGGCTAGAGAATTTAATTCTAAGCAAAAACTGCCCCATAATTATTTCTTGAAAACTCAATACTTTTTGAGTTATTGGTGGTTGAAAATTGGTCATTTTCATTGAAAAATGATACCCTTTCGGATGGATTTTTGCGAATAACTTAAAAACTATGCATCTAACAAAAAAACTATATAAAATATTTTTGTAGCTCATAAAAAAACAAAGAGACTCGTTCCTTCATAAATCTTCTAGTTATAATACAAAAAGGGGTATGGTAGGTGAGAATAGTTAGTTTTTTGGTGCATGCTCAAATCGGTGTATTCAACTTGAAATAACCGATAAATGGTTGATTTTAGGTGTATAATGGTACTAATACCATTATGGTAACTTTGATAATAACTAATAATAATAATAATGGTAACTTTGATAGTACTTGAAAAGGCCTTTAAAATGAGAAGTATTAAATGTCGATTACGTTCAAACTAAGCGAGATGCTGCAAAAATTTTGAAATGTATTTTAAGAAGAAATGAGAAGTATATTTAACCCCTCATCCATCAGAATTTAAATACATCGTTTTCCTTCTAAAATACTTTTTTTATAGTGCTATTTCTATGTTCCAAAAGTTGGACTGGTTTAAAATAAAGGATTTTTGAAAAAAGTAAGAACAAATTATTGAGCGTCTTTTTAAATTTCCTTAAAAATCTTCTTTTTCTCCATGTAACTCGAAAATGATAAGAGATACGAAAAAAGATGTAATACAAAAATGTAGAGTTTTTTAGATACAAATTTCGTTTTATTTTTCATTACTGTATCTGTTATCATTTTCAAGTTACATGGATAAAAAGGAAGATTTTTAAGAAAATTTGAAAATGCGCTCTATAATTTGATCTTATCTTTTTTCAAAAACCATTCATTTTAAACTCGTGTAGCTTTTTGAACATAGAAATAACACTATAATAAAAGGTATGGTAGACGGAAAATGATGCATTTATATTCTGGTGGATGGGGGTTAAAATTACTTCTCATTTTTTCTTAAAATACATTAGTTATCAATTTTGCAAGATATCTCGCTTAGTTTGAACGTAATTTACCTTTAATATTGCTCATTTTAAAGGTCTTTTTAAGCGCTACAAAAAGTATTGGTAGCATTATACACATAAAATCGACCGTTTCTCTGTTATTTCAAGTTGAATACACCAATTTGAGCATGTAGCAAAAAAACAAACTTTTTCACCTACCATATCTCTTTTTTTATTATAACAAGAAGATTTATGAAGGCAAGTGTGTCTTTGTTTTTTTATAACCTACAAAAATGTTTAATACAGGTTTTTAGTTAGATGCATATTTTTTAAGGTATGGGAAAAAAACCGTTCGAAAAGGTGTTATGTTTCAATGAAAATGGCCAATTTTCAACCGCGAATAACTCAAAAAGTATTGAGTTTTCAAGAAAAATTATAGAACAGTTTTTTCTTAGAACTAGGTTCTCTAACGAATTCCGTGGTTATATTACCAAAAAATTGTCCACCCCTGAGAAGGGGTGGGAACCATCCCCCAAGATAAAAGCACACATCGGCATAGGGTAGACTTTGAATTAGGAGATAAGTAGAGGCTAGGCCCAAAATTTCATTAAAATCCATGCAGTAAGATAGAATTCGGAGGTAATATCCTTTTCTTGCTCCCATTGACTGGCGTAATAATAAAATTTAATACAGTTTTTCTACGACCGTTTAATAACATTTTCCTAATTCTGTCACTGAATAAAAATAAATTTTTGACTGTTTGGTATCTTTTTTGTCGGATAGTAAAATATATATATATATATCCGGGGTGTCATATCGGCTGACGCCGCATCCCCACACCTAACCGCCATCTATTTCTATCCTGGGCATCTTCCTCTTCCAAATCTCGGTGTTCCATGGCCTTCCTTATCGTGTCATTCCAGGATAGTCTTGGTCTTCCCCTTTTCTTCCTACCTGGGGGTTTCCATTTCAGGAGTTTCTTTGGCCATCGTTGGTCGTCCATTCTAAGTAAGTGACCGAACCATTTTAGGCTTCTTCTCTCGAGCCTGTCTACCGCTGTATCGTGTGCCTGCATCCTTCTTCTTATTTCTTCGTTACGTATTCTGTCCAATCGGGAGATTCCAGCGCTTCTACGTATGTAGTCCATTTCCACAGCATTGATCCTTCTTCTGGACTCTGCTGTTAATGTCCAGACTTCGCTTCCATACATGAGTACCGATTCCACAAATGTCTTCCCTATTCTTAATTTTGTAGTTCTGGATATATTTTTATCCCACCACACGGAATTCAAGCAACCTACTACCTTCCTACTTTGTTCAACTCGCCTTTGAATTTCTTTGTTGCCTAGGCCTTCTCTGTAAAATATTATTTGTAGTAAAATATTATTTTTATATATATCGGGTGTTCTACAGCATTCGCCGTTTCCCGCATCCTATTCGCCATGCTTTTCGGTCACGAATATCTTCTTCGTTGAGTTGCCTACTGTTCATTTCTTTCTCTACATATTGTAACCATGTTCTCTTCGGTCTGCCTCCTTTTCTTCTCTCGGGTGGTGCATACTGGATCATTTTCTTGGGCCATCTTGTTGGTCCCATTCTCTGGACGTGCCCGTACCATATCAACCTTTTTTGTTCTATTCTGTCTATAATATTATTTTCTACTTCCATTCTTTTTTTATTTCTTCCTTTGGGATATGCTGCAGTTTAGATATTCTGCAGCTTCTTCTAAGCGCGTCTATTTCTAAAGCTTGTAGTCGTTTATTTTGTCGGTCTTTTACTTCCCACACTTCCGAGTTGTACAGGACAATTCTTTCCACGATAGTTTGGCATATTTTTTTCTTCGTCTGATTTTGCAATCCTGTACTCCACCAAATGCCATTCAGCTGTTTTATAGCTTTTCTTCCTTGACTTATTAGATATTCTATATCTTGATCGCATGTGGAGTTTTTGTCAAAAATAGAACCTAGATATTTAAATTCATCACATCCTTTTATGTATTCCCCTTCTAATTCTAAGTCTTCAGTATCACCTCCGACTACAAGGTATTCAGTTTTCTCCATGCTCATTTCCAAGCCCGATTTTCGGTACTCCTCTTTCAATTTTCTAATCATGTAACTGGCGTCATCTTTATCAGCAGCAATCACAACTTGGTCGTCAGCAAATAGCAACGTATACAAATAAGAATCTCCTACTGGTATTCCCATTGTTTGGCATTTCCTAGTCCAATATTTTAACACATGTGTAAGGTAAATTTTAAATAAAGTGGGCGACAGACAGCATCCCTGCAAAAGGCCTTTCGAAGTTTCAAAGGTATTTGAAAGTTTCGTTCCAATTTTAATTGCTGTTGTTGCATTAGCGTAGAGATCTTTTATTGTTTGAATGTATTTTCTATTTAAAGTGGTTTGTTGTAATACCTCAAACATTTTTTCTCTGGGAACGGTATCGTATGCTTTTTTTAAGTCTACAAATACCATGTGAGTTTCTAGATTTCTAGCAGAACGTTTTTCTAGTAATTGCCTTATGCAGAAAATGTTATCTGTGCATGATCTACCTGCCCTAAATCCACTTTGTTCTTCGGAATCTTGCCACTCCTTTTCTATGCGTTATTAAAATATTATTATAATTAGTTATATTAGTAAAATATGTTTAAAAAATATTAAAAAAATTAAAAAAAAATGACAAAAATGAAACAAAAAACAAATAAAAAAAAATTAAATAAAAAAAGTCTACTACATATCTAAAATAATCTAATATCTAAAAAATACAGAAAAAAACAATTATCATAACGAAAACTTTGTTTATATACGTATTTAAATTCATAATATAGAAAATTGCTATTCCGAAAAGCTGTTCAGAATTAAAAATTATGTTTTAATGTGCAAACATATCATTCTAATTTAAATGTTGTGAACTATAAAGATACTTTACTCGAAATTCATATTTTTTTACATACCTCGCATAAAATTAATAAAATTTGATTCATGATCATTTGATCATAAATCTTAGACCAAGAAGAGATTTTTATGAAGAATAACTTTTCTTCGTCAAATTAAAAATACAATAGTTATAAGTTATAACTGAAAATGATGTTGGTATCCATAATTTGAGAAAATTCGTCAAATATTTTTTTCCATTAGAAGGATGTAATTTCATCTATCAGAACATACTTTTTTATTCCAAACCACACTTTAAATAACAATTTTCCAATATTGTAAAATAAATAATACATACATGATAAAGATACTTTTTACTGATGAACTTTACTTGGATGTACAGACCGAGCGAGTCTCGTAAATTCCACGGCTTTGCGCCACGCTTCACGCAACCGTATTTGCGTACTTGTGTTTCGGGTTGTGTGGTCTATAATCGTTTCTATTGATTCATTATTAATATAGTATAATATGTATTATTGCTTTCAAAATATACTCAAATTGTATTTTTATACATTCATTACACATATTATTTTATATAATAATTAAATTCACTATAAAATGTCATTTATATTTTATTAATAGCTAAATAATTTAAAATTTAGTTTGACATTCTCGAAGTGTTAAACTCAAATGTAAATAATAACATTTGCTTTGCTTAACAAATTCAGATTAAAAAAGTAGCCTACTTCCTAATCAAAGATTTCAGCTGACGTTTAGTGCTTGGTAGGAGATAACCGGATTGTGACGTCAAATTTTAGATTTTGAGGTCGATTATCTCGAAGACGGTTAGAGATATCGAAATGCCGTTTTCAGATTTGGATTCAGAAGACAAAACTACATAGGAATCCATCGACACATCTGCTCTAAGTATTGCAGGAGCGGCAACGCAATAACACACAGACTTTTGCAAATTTATAAACGAAAAATTTTCGTTGAATATGAAAAAAAAATTAAAGAAAAAAAAATCACTAAGAGGATCTAAACCTCCGTGGTGTTGAACCGGGTTGACATCTTATCGTAATGACAAAAAAAGTACAAAAAAGGACGCAATTATTTTAAATATTAACATTAATATTTTTATCTCTAAAATGTATACCCTATGAGTTCTTGATAACCATTAAGTATAATATTCTTCTTCTTCTTCATGTGCCGTGCTCGATTATCGAACGTTGGCTATCAAATTGGCTATAGTAATTTTGTTAACGGCAGCTCGGAAAAGGGATGCAGAGGATCTGTTATACCATTCTCTCAGGTTTTTAAGCCATGACGTTCTTCTTCGACCTGGCCCTCTTCTTCCGTCTACCTTGCCTTGTATTATTAAATGGAGTATATTATATCTCTCTGGGTGTCGCATAACATGGCCAAAATATTCAAGTTTTCGATTTTTAACTGTTCTGACGACTTCTGTGACTTTTCCCATCCGGTGCAAAACAACTTCGTTACGAACTCTATCCACCCAACTTATTCGTAGGATTCTTCGGTATACCCAAATTTCAAAGGCTTCCAATTTCTTGAGAAGAGTATCTGTTAAAGTCCAACCTTCGACACCGTACAAAAGAGTAGAGAACACATAACATCTCACTAATCTAATTTTAAGATTCAAAGTAATGTTGTTTCCACATAAAAGTTTCTTTATCTTAAAGAATGCAGCTCTGGCCTTCTCTATACGTATTCTAATTTCTTTGCTCATGTCCCAGTTCTCATTTAGATTACAACCAAGGTAGGTGATACTGTTAGTTCTTTCTAATTGTTCACCATAAGCTGTTACTACTTCCGGTTGTATTGGCGTCTTACTGACAACCATCACCTTGGTCTTTGCGGTGTTTAGCTTGAGTCCATATTCATCACACGTTGTGGTAATCCTATTAATCAGATGTTGAAGTTCTTCATAATTGCTCGCAATTAACACCGTGTCATCCGCATATCTCAAATTATTAATATTGACGCCATTCATTTTGATACCACATTGAGCATTATCCACTGCTTTATTGAAAACAAACTCAGAATAGATGTTAAATATTAGTGGGGACAAAATGCAGCCCTGCCTTACTCCTCTTCGTATTTGAAGTTCTTCAGACGTGTCCCAGCCAATCCTGATGTTTGCACGTTGATGCCAGTAAAGATTTTTGATAATGCGTAGGTCTTTATCATCAATACCCACTTTCTGAAGAATAGCAATCATTTCCGTATGTTTTACCCGATCAAAGGCCTTCTCAAAGTCAATGAAACACATATAAACCGGATGTCCGACATCTCTGAATCTCTGTACCATAACCTGAATACTAAACAGTGCTTCTCTGGTCCCAAGGTTATTGCGGAATCCAAACTGTGTATCACCAAGCTGTTCTTCTATTTTTTGGTACATCCTAGAGTGCAAAATTCGTAGAAATATCTTTAAAACATGACTCATCAAGCTAATGGTTCGGTAGTCACTACATCTTTTCGCGTTTGCCTTTTTAGGTATCGTCACAAAAGTCGACAGCAGCCAATCCGTTGGTATATAGCCAGTTTGATAAACTTTATTAAAAAGATGAAGGAGAGATCTTTTACCTGAATTTTCGAAGAGCTTTATTATTTCATTCGGTATTTCGTCTGGTCCCGTCGCTTTTCTGGTCTTTGCTAATCTTATTGCTTGTTCAATTTCGTCCATAGTTATGTCAGGTCCTGTAACTACTTCGTTAATTTCAAGCTCGGGCCTTTCATCATTAAACAGTTCCTCAATGTATTCTTTCCATCTGTCTATTTTATCCAAATCAGTGATAATCAGTTTTCCGTCTCTATCAACGATGTTATTTGCATGTTTTTTGTTCTGACCGGTGAGTTCTTTTATTTTTTTATACATATTAAATGAATCATGTTTTCTCTGCAACTCTTCAATTTCTAAACATTTTTTTTCAAGGTATGTTTCTTTTGCCGCTCGTATTTTAGTCCTTATCTCTTTATTAATGCGTTTATACATTTCGATGTTTTGATTCTTAAATTTGCGTCTTTTTTCCATCAAATTCAAAATCTCATCGTTCATCCACTGTTGCTTCTTTTGATTTTTCTCTTTGAAGTTTGGAGTTGAGTTGTTTATAATCGTTTTGATTTGGTTCCAATGATCCTCGATGGATTCTTGTTGTTCGCTATTCTCAAAATTGCTCTCTAAATTGTTTGAAATCCCCTGACTGTTGTTTCTAATAAAATCGGTATCCAGTTTGTTAGAGGATCGTGGTTGTTTTATCCGTTTAAGTTTTAATTTTATTTCGGCTAACAATAGATTGTGATCAGATGGCACATCGGCGCCAGGATAGGTTTTTACAGACTTTACTGCATTTCTGTAACGCTCACTGATGGTTATGTAGTCAATTTGGTTTCTTACGATATTATTGGGGGTATCTGCTGGAGATTTCCACGTATATAATCTCCTTTTAGGTAATTTGAAAAAGGTATTCATTATACATAGATTATGTTCTTTGCAAAAATCTGCGAAATAGTCTCCCCTTTCATTTCTATCGCCCAGTCCATAACAGCCAATAATATTACTTTGTCTGCCTTTTCCTATCTTAGCATTAAGGTCACCCATCAGAATGGTGAGATCTCTAGTCTTGAGTTTTTACATCGGCGTAGAACTTGTCAAGTTCTTCCAGTTCACTTTCCGCTGTCGGTGCATACACTTGTATTAAATTTATGTTTCTGGGTTTCGCGTTCAACTGAATCATTATGACTCGTTCAGATACCTGGCATACCGCTCTAACACATTTGCTAACCTCGTTTGAGACTATGAATCCTACACCATGACGATGGTAATTACTCTCTTCTCCTGCATAATATACTTCATGATCATCCACATGGCATTGGCCAGATCCGGGCCATCGCATTTCACTGATACCCAGAATTGATATTTGCAGCCTTTTCATCTCATTTATGGCATTGTGTGTTTTTCCTGGTTCATATAAACTCCGCACATTCCATGTGCCTATTCTACAACTTCTCTGTATATCAAATTTGGCCAAGCGGGAGATTCTTCGCACCCCTGCCCCATTTAAGAAGCGCCCGTACTCGGGGCCATCGTTTATTTCCTCAGCCATATTGATTAACCTGGGAAAAATAGTGTAGTAGTCATTCCCTTGGCTTTCTACACCGCTGTGTACACGCTGTTTAAGTGGTTGCCACCGCACCGAGTACTATTCTGTATTGACCGTTCTGGCCTAAATGACTTCCGCTCAATACAGATACTGAAAAACGAGCTGCCGATTTCCAGGTTCGATTTTATACAAGCCCTAAAACCAGGGGGCTGCCACCTCCGTCCTCCAGACCGTTGTGAAGACCTTCTTCTCCGCCCTGGATGCCGTTGTGGGCTTCATCCGTGACCCTGGACAGGGGACCCTTAGCAGGTACTAGTTTACCGGGTCAGGAAACACCTGGAATCTGCAGAAGGCAGGGATTGATTCAATTTCCCTGATAGGACTATCCAAAAGGAGTTCCTACCTGCTAAATATAATATAGGTAAAGTATTTATGAATATACTTAGTATGTACATTAGCTGTAATGAGTAGGTAGAATAAGAAGTAACAAATTGTATTATTATTATAATATACCTAATAACCATGTTTCACTAATTGACAAATTCTTTATTATATTTACTTTTGATTGCAACTGGCTGAATGACTATAGTCCAAGCCAAAAAAACATGCTCATTATTCACTATTTTTGAACAGATAATAACACCCATTACCTTAACCGTGAGTAATAGTTCATTAGTCACGGGTCATTACTCACCGGCTGAAGTTAGGTTTAAGTTGCGAATATCACTTTTAATATTAGTCTAATATAAACTGCAAATAAACTTACTTAAACTTGTTTATTTAACATAATAATTATTGTAATTAATATCAATAATTAATTCGAAAATTTTTTAAAGAATTTTTAACTGTAACCATGGATCAATATAATTTTTATTTTTATACTTACCTGGTTTACTATTATGAACGTTGACGTTTATCATTTTCAATGACAGTGACATTTCGGGTAGTATTTATCGGAAATGAATATAACCTGAAATGACTAAGTAAGTAAGGTATGCTTTATTGTCAAAAAATTTTACCAATTTGTGGACAAAGCTTATACAAAATAAAAAAATACAATAAAAATACAATACTATTTGTTGCTGTATTTTTTACAATAAATTAAGACAGCATTTGCTAATAGTAAGCAACCAATTATTCAGCCGTGCACTATTGGGAAACAAAATTTATTTTTGTAAATTATAATTTTAATCTAGAGTAGTTGATAATTATATTTTTTTACTAATTAAAATAAAAAAGGTCGTAGAAAAAGTATAGTATTCTACTTGCATATACTGACGGCTCGTGTAGCAAACTTCATCATCGTGAGTAATAGCCATCATTACAATGCTCGTTGAATAATATACTATAATTCATCTAAAATCATGAAAACAAAATCATGATAAATACCATATTCTAACAATAAAACACTGAAAACCTTAGTTTTCTATACTTCCACAAAATTTATTACAACTAAGTGACTACAACTGTTTCGGCATATACTGGCAAGATAACAACAAAAATAGCCAGATACATAAAAAAGAAAGGAATAACACCAGCTTTCAGAACTAACAACGCAAATATATTAAGAACAATAAAAAACGAAAGAGAAAGCAACTACAGAGTGGTGTGTACAAACTAACGTGTGGTGACTGTCCGAAAACTTACATCGGTCAAACTTGCAGAACCTTTGACAAACGGATAGCAGAACACAAAAGGGCTTTCAACAATAGAAAAACAGACACTTCTACTTACGCACTTCACCTTCTAGATCATAATCATTCTTTCAATGAAGAGTTTCAAATTCTACATATTCAAAATAAAGGCCTTAAGCTATCTTTTTTAGAATCTATGGAAATTAATAAATTGAAAAATACGGATATAATTCTGAATGACCAACTCGAGACAAACAGCTCTCCACTCCTCAACCTCTTCAGTTAAAGACTTAAAAAGGCAAAAACATTGTAAACTATATCACTTGAGAAAGGCACTCTGCCGAAACAGTTGTAGTCACTTAGTTGTAATAAATTTTGTGGAAGTATAGAAAACAAACGTTTTCAGTGTTTTATTGTTAGATAAAATGAACTTCCATCAAGTAACGGTCGAATCCATCAATAATTTAAATACCATATTGTTAATAATTCATCAATTAAAAATTACACAGTAAATGAGATGAAAATCTCTTTACAATTGAGGTTATCAGTCAATGAGAGATTATAAAACTGAAGATACCATTTCAGTCTATTAATACAAAACGTTTTGTGCAGTATCTCTGCACTTCTTCAGTTCTAACGACTTAGAATTAACATATAGATATAAAGCAATGTCAATTACAATGGTTTTAATTGTTAAAAACTTATTAGTTAAAAAATACATTTAAAATTATAACTAAAATACAAAAATGTCACAAAATCTTTAGTGGTATAATGTTCTACTTAGGATAAGTTTATATGAAAAAAAAAATCGGAAAATGAAGCTAGGAGAAAATAGTATCTTGTTTGAGTTCGTAAGCAGTAATAGAACTTGACAAAATATTTTATTTTATTTTTATATATACTATGATATGGTTATGTAGATCAATAATTATAATTACAAGGAAATAACCAAGATTCTCTTCAAAAAGCACTCTGGTTAAAATTTCACACAAAACACATGAAAATTAAAATGGCAATTACCATTAAAATGGCAGCAAGAAATGGTAATGACAAAAAGCTATTTCCTGAGAACATGGCTGAATAGAATAAATATACCCACTCCACGCGGTAAGGCAGGCATGTAGGCAATCAAAAGGAAAGACATTTAAGGTTACAAGCCTAATCTAGTCATTCTATAACTTAATTTTAGTCATATAGGAAAAACAAAATAAAATCAAAAATACGTTTATCACTCAGTGCCAAAAGGTACATAACCTTATAGGGACCGTAAACGTTTAAACTTCTTAAATATTTTGTAAGAATGTCCGACTGATGTGTGTACTTCTTACAATTAAAACATATATATATATATATATATATATATATATATATATATATATATATATATATATATATATATATAGATATATACATATATATATATATATATATATATATATATATATATATATATATATATATATATATATATATATATATATATATATATATATATATGATCTAAGTCCGCCGTTTCATTGAAAATATCACAAATATAGTTATCAATTATTGTTATTTTGTATAAATGTGCCGGATAGCAAGCATGTCCAAACTTCATCCCAGATATGGTTGTTATGGAACTTCTCGGATAATCGTAATTTTTAAACCAGTAATTTTTTCGAATATTGGGTTCTAGCAATGTATATCTTGTGCCTTTTGTCAAAATGAAATGTTTTTATTGTTTAGACCATTTTTTATATAAATTATCCTTAGCAATATTTATTCTCTCCCAACTGTATGCTTTCTTGTAATATCTTCTCCCAACTTTATGCTTTCTTTAGTCGCTTTATCAACTTGTTCATTGAATGTGCTTGAGTGTGCTTTTACCCACACAAAAATAAGTTTTCTAGTTTTTATTTATTATAAGTTTGTATTTTGGCTATGTAAGGATGACTATATGCGGAGTTGATTTGTAAATGTGATTGTAAACTATTTAAAACCGAAAGTGAATCAGAAAAAAATATGGAGTATGAAATATTATTTTCCATTATAAATTCTATAGCTTTCAAAATACCAAACGCTTCTGCTGTAAAAATGCATGTTTTTCTATCCAATTTAAATCTGCGTTGTACTTGAAGTGGGACAATAAACGCCGCACCTGTGCCATAAGGATCTTTTGATGCATCTGTGTAAATAGCAGTATACATTTGATATTTGTTTAATATCTGATTGATTATTTCATTATTAAGATATCTTAATTCAGAATATCTAGGTATAATTACCTGAATGTTCAAAATAAAACATCTAAGATGACTTTATCTGTTATAGGGGAGTAGTCTATTTTTCAGAAACATGTGAGTGTTTTACTGTAACATTTTTTCCCGTACGCTTTGGACTACGTTCGGCTGTCAATAACTGATTGAGTCACTAAACATTACATTACTGTTTACATTAAGAAATAGCTATTTGTATAACAAGGGAGGAAAGTGCTACTTTTCCTCCCGAGAATGAAGTTTACTGCCCGACGCGTAGCGGAGGATCATTCAAGGGAGGAAAAGGCACTTTACTCCCATGTTATACATATGGATTTTCCACCTTCCTCAAATAACAAGTAATTTTTTCATTTTTACTTAATTTATTTATGTAACTAACCAACAAAATTTATTAGAACTGAAACTAACAAGTAGGTACAATATAACTGTCAACTGTCAAATATAAGTCAAATTATTAATGTAAACATTGTTGAATTAAAATAACAATTTACTGTTTTTTACCATTCTGCAAAATACAGGGTGTTTTATAAATAAACGTTAAAATGTATAGATACTTACGTAATAGAAAATAGATATTTACAGGGCGTCAATAAGTTATATTTCATGAATGAAATAATACGACGTCACTTTTACTTTTCCTCCCTAGGGAGGAAAAGTACAACTTTGCTCCCTACAATCAGGTCGGGAAAAGTAAAATTTCGGTAGAGGTAGGTGGAAACCACTTTTTCAAAGAAATTTTACAAATTTAAATGATTGGTTTATAAAATATTATAGTTATTTTAAATCCTTGTGTTTGAGAACCAATGTTTTATAATATGAACATTATAAAATCGAAATATGAGAAAAATAACTGAGACCTAAGCGTTTTTAATTTTAGTTTTTTTTTTCAAACATTTATCTCAATATTAACGTTCTGGTAAAAAAAGCGTCGTTTCAACTGCATGAATTGGCAAACAAAATTGTGCAAAAATCCATATCCGAATGATTTATACAAGCGGGTCGTGTTACATTTTTTACTCTTTGAAATAACACAACAGGAGCTTTCTCAATTTTATGAAAAGTGTTAAATTTTTAACTTAACCGAATTTGAAAAAAAAAATCAATTTAGTGGGATGTTATGCGCAGCCACGGAATAAAAAATCTACATTAATTAAACACTGATAGCTATGATACTGTAAAAGCCTTGTGTATTAATTAACTATAATTTTATTTTACTCTATTATAATAATATTACCAGTGGCACACAATACCCCTACATGCATATATATATATATATATATATATATATATATATATATATATATATATATATATATACATATATATACACGAAATTTTCGATTTTATAAATCTGACTGAATTGAAAATTGGGTCAAATCCCATCTTAAAGTTTAAGGAATGACTCGCCCATCCATATGTCACCTCTCCATTTTGGTCCAAGGGTGTGGATTTTACGGCCCTTTCCATTTAAGGTCTGTCTTTTCGTTCTCGCCCCCAAAAGTCCCACATTTTTAAAAATTTAAGTCCGACCTTTGCGGCTTCTGATAGCACTGATCATCGTCTTTCCAACGCATGTTTAATTTTGAAAATCGGTTATACCATTCAAAAGTTACCGACCGGCGACCTCAGAATTGTAACTAAATTTTTATTTAAAAAGGGGAAAATGTTTGTGGATATGTGTTACGTATGTTACATACAGTGAGGACGTTTAAGTTGGAATAAATTCATTATCTCGAGAATGGGTGAATTTGGAGAGAAATCCTAAAACAGGTAGATTTTTATTTTTAAATTACGACTTTTTGGCATATATATCATACTAGTGACGTCATCCATCTGGGCGTGATGACGTAATCGATGATTTGTTTAAATGGGAGTAGGGATCGTGTGATAGCTTATTTGAAAGGATATTTAATTCTCTATTCAGTAATATAAACAATAACCTAATTATTTATACAGGGTGACCAAAAAATATTTTTTTGATTAAACTACTTGACACAAAAAGAACAATATTAGCAATTTATTTAATTCAAAATACATTTTACTGCTGTCAGAAAACGGGTAAAAATATCTATTTCACAAATAAACATTGCTTTTCGCTTAAATTCAATGTTCAAACTTCTAAGAGACATTTGGGTGGCAGCTTTAACATTTAATTTAAGCGATTATTTTTTGATGGTTTTAACTTCCAATCATATAGTAAGATATTTAATTACGTGTTTAATTCTGTCCAATCAGATTAAAATTATACTGAGAATTATCTACTGTAGAAAATTACCGATAGATTTTTTTTTAAGTAGATTGTTTATGTTTAATGGCAAGCAGTTTCCTAGTTTTGACAACTGTCACATTTAAGAAAATATCCATAACATACGTATTAAAAAATAATCTTACGAATATCACACGACAGTAAGAATAAATAATGCTTTATTTTTACTCAAATTTGTTGTCACACATTTGTCAGACAACAAATTTTCGAAAAACTGTCGCATTATTTTCAATTTATTCTCACTCTCTTGTGATATTATACCCTAAAATAATATTTATTTGTCAAATAAACATTTCTTTCTGTTTTTTGACAGCAGTAAAATGTATTTTGAATTAAATAAATTGCTTATATGTCTTCTTCTTTTTGTGTCATTTATTTTAACCAAAAAAATTTTTTTTTGCCCATCCTGTATAAATAATTAGGTTATTGTTTATATTACTGAATAGAGAATTGAATAACGTTTCAAACGAGCTATCACGCAACCCCTACTCTTATTTAAAATAAAAACATCAATTACCCCATCATGCCCAGATAGATGACGTAACTAGTATGATATATATGCCAAAAAGTCCTAATTTAAAAATAAAATTCGACCTGTCTCAGGATTTCTCTCCAAATTGGCACATTCCCGAGATAATGAATTTTTTCCAACTCAAACGCCCCCACTGATGTATGTATGTATGTGTGTGGAAAAGTTACACCGATCTGAATTTTTTTTTGTGTTTCAAGAAGATATCAGGGTCGATTCAGAACCGGTGTAATTTGTGGCTTCTGACTACCCATAAGCCAGATATAGGGCTAGGTAGATATAAGATGTCATATTTTTTGGGCGTATATTATATCTTATTTTCAAGGAGAGAAAGGAAAACCGCAAATACACCAAATCAATGGGGCTTTCAGCTTGTAAATGGTGCCTAAGCGAACAAGCTCAGACATACACACGGCTCAGTATAGCCGAAAAACTGAAAAATGAAACTTTGAAAATTTTGGTTTTTCGACAATTACTTAAAATTTAAACCTACGAATTGCGCCAATAACTGAGCGTATGTAGATGCGTCTATCGGTGTATATCTCATATCTGGGAAAATTCGAATTTTTAAGTTATAGGCTTCATAAATATGATCAAATTTATTTCATATGGGCAAAACGGTTCTTCAAGCTCAATAATTCCTGTAATACCTTCAGTTATCATACTTGATCTTGAATGCGTCAGATACTACTTATAAATACGTTTCTAAGTCATGTTTAATGATCAATATCGGTAAAGCCGTTCAGAAGTTATAGAGCTCCAAACGTATAATTAGTCCAGGAACCGAAGCTTTTCACCTCGCAATTTTTACGGAATGGATCGATTTGCTTGAAAATTTGATAATAAGTAGTGGATAATCCACGGATCAAAATCTATATGATGCCGAAAGGCGCTTTTTCCATCGGGGTGGTTGCCACCCCATCTCGAGGGTAGAATTTTTTTATTATATTTTGACCGCAAAAGTCGGTAAAAACATTAATTCTAAGCAAAAAATGTTTTACACATGTTTTTGAAAAAATTAATAGTTTTCGATTTATTCGATATCGAAAGTGTTAGTTTTATATCGATAAAATCAATGTTTTTAATCAGTTTGCTGCTAATACATAACTCAAAAAGTTTTTGTTTTATCTAAACAACTTTACTTAACAAAAATGTACCTTTTAAAAAAATAACCAAAATGGCTTTTTTAGTTTTCTTTAAGACCATTCATAGTAATCGAGTTGTACTTTATTATATGTTAACTCTTCTTCTTCAAATGCTAAATATTATAGTTACAAAGTCAAAGGACGGGAAAACTATGCTTTTTTTAAGGGTAACTTGTAGAAACTAATTTTAAGTATTTAAAAAGGTCTATACTTCATAAATAAAAAAGAAAGTCTGTAGCTCAAAAATTAAGTAACTTTAAGTGACAATACTATTTTGTATTTTGACAACTAAACCCGATTTGGGCTTCGAAACGTTAATAAATTCATTTTTTAGTAAAATTGTGGCTTATTTCCCATAGAAAATACTTAATTTGAAATTATGTTTTTTATTTGGTCTAACGTAAATAAATTGACCTATTTTTTAACTGTAAAGATATTTATTTCTTGTTTTAATAGTTTTTTCTTCCAAACTTGGTATGTATGAATTAAAAATAACAAGTTATTTTAAAATCTGCAAAAATATACAGGGTGTCCCATTTAAAGTAAATAAGTTAAGGGTATTTAAGGTGAAATCGGAAGTGGAGTAGTAACAAAAAATATGGCATCAAATGCCTTTTGCGTCACTGTACTTGCATGCAAAGTTTCATAAATATTGTTCTTTTCGTTTCAAAGATATTTGCTTGGTTCCATACTTTATCCCAACTCTGTATAACACATACGAATACGCACATAGGTTGATTTTAAATAATTAGCCGGCCAAAAGTGAAATTTCAAAAGTGACGTAAAAAATTCAAAACTCATCCTAGAGGCACACTATAGTTTGTCTTAACAAAAACTTATTATCCCCGCTCCAGAACTATTCACCGCGCACGTGTGCACGTGCGAATGTGCGCGCATGTAGCTGTTAGTGAATTTTTGTTCTCTTAGCTTAGTAGTCAACTTTATAAAACTTGTGACATTTTGTAATATTCACCTTCTTTTTCAAAGTGATTGTGATGGAATCGAATAATTTAGGTAAGAATTAACATTTCTTGAAATATTTATAGAAAGTTTACTGTTATTTTATATTATTTTTAGAAAGTCAAAAACAAGCCATTTTATAGTGACATTTCTGTTTAATTTTTATGTTTATAAGACATTTAGTTATATTATCCAATCGAGCAATACTATTTATTTTATAGCATACTGCATATATTTGGCTAATTAATGGCGTAGAATTTAGCTGCGGATAGCTGCGGATGCCCGAAATACAGGGGTTTTTAATTTTGCTATATAGGATGACGTCACAAAAATAAAAGTACCTACTTATTTGTTTTAATTATAATAAGTTACTATTTTTTTTTGTTTGAGCTACATCTGGTGACTGCTCTGGCCTAATAGTCCAAGTAATGAAGCTTAAAATAGGACAAAACCTCGCAATTTTTACAGAATGGATGGATTTGCTTGAAAATTTGAGAATAAGTAGTGGATAGTCCAAGGATCAAAATCTATATGAGGCCGAGAGGCGCTTTTACCATGGGGGTGGTTGCCACCCCATGTTGGGGGTGGAAATTTTTTATTTTATTTTGACCGTAAAAGTTGGTAAAAACATTAATTCTAAGCAAAAAACGTTCTATACATTTTTTTGATAAAATTAATAGTTTTCGATTTATTTGCTATCGAAAGTGTTAGTTTTATATCGAAAAAATCAATATTTTTAATCAGTTTTCTGCTAATAACTCAAAAAGTTTTCGTTTTATCAAAACAACGATGCTTAGCAAAAGTGTACCTTTTGAAAAAATAAACAAAACTGTTTTTCTAATTTTCTTTAAGACCAATAGTAATCGAGCTATACTTTATTATATGTTAGCTATTCTTCGTCAAATGCTAAATATTGTAGTTTCAAAGTCAAAACACGGGAAAACTGTGCATTTTCGAGGATAACTTTTTGAAACTAATTTAAAGTATTTAAAAATGTCTATCTCCAGGAATAAAAAAATAGTCTCTAGCTCAAAAATTAAGTGACTTTTAATAAAAAGAATGTCAGTCCCTATTTTTTTAGCGAAAAAATGATCGGAAACTTCCCCCTACTTACCACCCTAATTAAAATTAGTCATTAACCTTATTTGGTCTTCTTTATTTAGGTATTAATAATAGGTTCTAGAAGTTTGACCGGTTTAGAATGATTAGTTTTTAAAAAAATGGAGTTAAAAGCGAATAACGAATTTTTGTAGTTTGGTAAAAAATGCCATTTTCTTCAGAATAGAAAGATTAGCATCAGATATACGAAAAAATATTTACATATAAAAGTATAGCTTATTTAATTCCCAAGAACATGGTTTGCAAAAAATTTTTTTACGTCAAAAATTGAGTGAACTATTGGCAATTGAATCTTGTAATAACATGCAAAATCCACTTTTGCCAACCCTTTCAAAGGCACCTTTTTTTGTAGCTGAGGATTTTAAAGGTATTTCATATTAACAGCCTTATAGACCTTGTAAGAACCTACAAAATTATTTTTTAACAAACTTTCTAGGATAAAAAATAAAAAAGTTACATTTAAAAAATCAATATTTTTTTTGAAAAAAAAAAGGAGATATCCAATTGTAAGCATAATAATGTAAGTTAGCGGTGTGCCGCTAGCGGTGTATTAGCGGTAATTGGCCTTATTTACGCTTCTTTATTTATGTATTAATCATAGATTACAGAAGTTTGGCTGACTTACAATGATTAGTTTTTAAAAATCTGGAGTTAAAAGCGAATAACGAATTTTTGTAGTTTGGTAGAAAATGCCATTTTCTTCAGAATAGAAAGATCAGCATCAGAGATACGAAAAAATGTTTAAATATGAACTTGTAGGTTATCTAATTCCCAAGAACTTGGTTTGAAAAAAAATTTTCTACGGTAAAAATTGAGTGAATCGGAAATCAGTATAATATCGAAAAACATTGATTTTTTCTAATAAAAACTAACACTTTCGATAGCGAACAAATCGAAAACTATTAATTTTATCAAAAAAATGTATAGAGCATTTTTTGCTTGAAATGAACGTTTTTATCAACTTTTGCGGTCAAAATATAATAAAAAATTTCCACCCCCGAGATGGGGTGGCAACCACCCCCATGGTAAAAGCGCCTTTCAGCATCATATAGATTTTGATCCTTGGACTAGCCACTACTTATTCTCAAATTTTCAAGCAAATCGATCCATTCTGTAAAAATTGCGAGGTGAAAAGCTTCGGTTCCTGGACTATAAACATAGTGCTTCGTAAATATCTTTGCGACCAAATGGAGCTACAAAATTTTCCTAATCTAGAGGACAAATTAAAATATTTGAAAATTCACTAATTGAACTGTTATATCTGATAATTTAATCATTTCAAAACAAAGATTTCGAGATTTTAAAACGGCGATGATAGAGAAATGGTTAAAAACTCACGAAAATATGCTGTATAGTGAATAAAGATTGGTTAGATGGAACATTTAAAACTGATTGAAAACAAATAAATGGAACCAAGTCGGTTTTCTAAATTATTTAAGCACTCCAGTGACTGGATAAAAGAAGAAAAACAGAAGAAATACGTTCTTTGCTTGATGGTGAAGTTATCGTTCATGCAGCACAGACATTAGAGGCTCGTGGAAAAAGGAATGCTTCAAAAATACCAAAAGAGATCTCAGAAATCCCAGCTAGTGCAAGGAAATGCAGAGATGCCAACAGGGAATTAAACTTCTTTTAACTTCTGACCCACTATTAACAACTTTAAGCAGCAAAAAACGTGTACGGAAAAGGATCAAACCAAGCTCATTTAGTTCTGAAACATTTCGAATGCTGTTATTTACCGGGTGACCCCAAATACTGAGTCCGATATGTCAGATACCGACTGAGGTATAAGTAAAAACCTGCATATTTTGTATTAATTTAAAATTTTGATTTTTTCTATGAAAAATAAATGTCAATTAAAAAAAAACAATATTTTTCTTTAATTTATAACAGTTTTAGTAGAAATATGCTTTAAAACAATTTTGGCTGCGTAAATCCACTAAATCGACGTATGTGAAATATACAGGGTGTCCCATTTAAAGTAAATAAGTTAAGGGTATTTCCGGTGAAACCGGAAGTGGAGTAGTAACAAAAAATATGGCATCAGATGCCTTTTGCGTCACTGTACTTGCATGAAAAGTTTCATAAATATTGTTCTTTTCGTTTCAAAGATATTTGCTTGGTTCCATACTTTATCCCAACTCTGTATAACACATATGATTACGTATACATATTTGTGTATGCCTTTATCCGTCATTTTAAGCGAAACGAATATAAATTAATATACCTAATTATTACATAAATCATCCGAATCAAATTTTATCCTCCTTAAGCATTTTTTGAGCAATTCTGAGCAAAGGGCAATTAGAGGTAGTTTGCACCCTAAAAAATGAACTTTTTAAACGGTCGAAATAGTCTATAAATAAAGTTAGAGTACCTATTAGACAATCATTATATGTAATGAATCTGAACAAATTTCACCCTTTTTAATTTTTTTTATAGGTTGTAGCAATAAAGGGTAGTTTTCACCCTTCAAAAATAAATTTCTAAGAGTTGAAATACTCAGAAATTATATTAAGATTATCAAACTATTACCTATTACATAAATCATCCGAATCAAATTTTATGCTCCTTGGACATTTTTGAGCAATTTTGAGCAAATTTGAGCAAATAGTGGTAGTTTGTACCCTTAAAAATCAACTTTTAAAGGGTTGAAGGAGTCAATACAAATAGTTAGAGTATTAGACAATCATATGTAATGCATCTGAACAACATTACATACATTTCAACCTTTTTTAGGTTTTTTTATAGGTTTTAGCAATAGGGGGTAGTTTTCAACCTTAAAAAATAAAAAGCGCCCGTCAGCCCAATATAGATTTTAAAGTAGAAGGTAAGGTGAACTTAATTCCCAATTTTCGTGCAAATCGATCCATTCTGTAAAAATTGCGAGGTTTTGTCCTATTTTAAGCTTCATTACTTGGATTAAATCCATTAACCATTATCGTCGAAATGGTTTAAATAGTTGTAGTGATTACGATGCTAAGTTTGATCCGGCAGTCTGAATTCATTTGCCGGCCATAATTATTAGGATGGCTGGGATATGAACTCGGATTGTCGTATCACAAGTCTGGTGTCGTAACTACTAGATCATTTGGGATAAAATGCGACAAAGGCGACCATTTAATACGCTAACGTGTAATCGAGAAACATTGCGTTCAACTTCATACATTTAATTTACAAAAAACTTTGAAAAACTCCTGATACAAGAATAAAAAACCGCTAAACGCCTTAAAAATGAGTGGTGCATACAACATTCCAGCTACAAAAGATCTGATATGAATATTACGTGGCGCGAAAATGTATTTTAGTTTTGATGGAAAATAAAATTATAGTTTTATTTTGAAAGATTTTTTCCATGATATTTGCTAAATTTGAAGTAAAGTGTGCCACAAAAGAAAATCAAAATGCAAACTGTATCAAAGTTATTCTTTTGTGGCGTTTTACTTCAAATTTAGCAAATATTATGGAAAAATCTTTCAAAATAAAACAAGAATTTTATTTTCATATCAGCTCTTTTGTAGCTGGAATATTGTATGCGGCAGTCATTTTTACGGCGTTTAGCGATTTTTTATTCTTGTTTTTTTATACCGTACACCGAGAGAAAAAAATTCTTGACATAAAGAAACTTTATTAATATTTAAGAAAGATCGACTTGGCATATTGCCTAAGAAATATATCTTTGTACGTAAGATATAATTTTCTAAAATATTTCAAATAAATTCTACTATAGCCAAAGAAATATATCTTAAACATGATTGAACTATCACTTTCTGGCAAACCTCAAACCCATTTATCAGAAAGAAATTACACTTGATGTTAATTAATTTTATTAGTCATAAAAATATATTTTCTACACATTACAAAACTATCCTTTCTGAGCAATAATATTTCTTAGTAAGGAATATTATTATTTTACTATTAATAATTAATGTATTTAATGTTAAGAAATATATTTCGCAGAGATAAACGTATATTTAGAGTTAAATTAATATTTCTTGAAAATAAAGTGATATTACATACGGCGAAATAAATCATTGTGTTAAAGTAAAATCATTATTTATTAATAAAACAAGATATAAAACGTTATTATTACATACAAATATTTTCTCCACTCTTAAACCACTGGCTTCTACATAACAATAAAAGGATAAAGAGGCAAATTTCCTGCTTTTGTTAATAGCACTTTGTATATCAGCAACTCACTAAAACAAAATCGTTATGTAGAAAGAGTAAACTTACTTTAATAAAAATTTTTTTATAAAGATATATATATTTATTTTGACAAATTTAGGAAATACAAAAAAAAACAAATACACGGCCCCACATAAGAACTATTAATACTAATAATAATCAATCATATTTAGTTCAAACATGGCATTATTTAACCTACACATCTTTGTTTGTTTTTTTCTTTTTGTTAATGAAATATTAATTATTTATCTGTATAATATTAAGTCACACAATAAACATTGTTTAGCTAAAACAAGAGGGAAAATACAACCAATGTAAAACATTGAAGCAGACATAATAATATGTAATTTTCTTAATTTTTATAATCTAAAAGAGACAGCATACCTAATCATTAAGAAATTTTATTACGGGAAAGTATTATTAGTTTACATCTAAGTCATTTAATACATATTAACTAATTCACGGTTTTCGGCAATAACATTTCTTAACCATAAACCCATATTTCTTTTAGACTAACTGATTTCTTTATCTCAAATAAATTAACAGAAAACATCCTCAGCGTTGCACCCGCCATGTTTGATATATCGTTGTATTGTATATTTTTATAGAAGACGATACATTCAAGAAACCTATTATAGTTGATACATAAGTATACACATTTTTAAAAAGGTACTTACATGTATGAAGTTCTACCATTCCTGGAAGGCCCCGCAGTTGGTTAATAATTCCTTTCTTAATATTGTTCTGAAGCTATATATTATATCATTCTGTTCCAGCTTTAAATTGTGGCATATTTCCCAGTTAGAATAATAAGCTCCTTTATTTCAGAGTCGTCCATCATTATACCTAAAAAGCATATAAAGATACTATTATGTTTCTTTTTTAACCATTCGGATACGCAACAATATTATTATTACATCTTAAATTACTCAATTTACTTTTATTTAATACCTATATATGTACGTACCTTCAAAATAACCGTTAATTTTTAAAAAAACACCAATTAATGAAAAATCCATCTATATGAACATGAACATATCACGCCATCTTGACAAACACTGACGACTAAATCATAAATAGTTAATCTGCGCAATTCTTTTGTGGAAGAAAATCTCTTTGGAAGTAACATTTCGGCATTAATGACAAAGTTTTTATTTTATAACCACAGTTACTACAGAGGGTATTTCTGAAGAATTATTTCTTGTGGTTTAAAATATTTATTTGATTGCAAGAAAATTTCTTGTTCACAAATATAAATATGGATTAACTTAACATTATATTTCTTATACTGCAAAATATTTGTAGTTTTCAATTTAAGAACTAAAAACTTTAGGATAAGAAAATTAAATGTAACCATTAATGCATTTCTTTGTATTGAAGAAATTATCTGTAAGAAATTATTGAGTTGTGCTTAAAAAACTCGTTTCTTTATATGTGAACCGGTATGTTAAGTTAATAGGATATGTTAACTTTTAAGAAATATTGTTCAAAGAAATCAGTGTTTTAGGAGAAAAGAAATTGTTCTTTCGGTGTAGGTGCTAGTCGCAAAAACGGTATTTTACCCAAAGTTTCAATAATTAGTTTTTAGTTGCACACTCACCGTCCTCAATGTGAAGACGTAGTATTGTTTACTTAGCAACCCACGTGCCTCGTGGGAGTCATATTTCCAATGTAAGACACTTAGTCAACATCTAAATGATTTTAACCTATGCATTTTTGGTGGCTCAGCATGACAAGCCTGTAACAGCACTGATGATGCTCTTTTTAGAGAGCGAAAACGTGCTGTAATAATTGTAGCCCTTTTATGGGTTCTTAAATAAATACACCTTATTTATCAAGGAAACTTTTTCATTAAATTTATCTTCAAAATTTAATTTTTCACGATAACGCCGTATGTTTGATAACCATTGATAATGGTAATGAGGTAATTTAACTAGTAATTGTCAGTAAGTATTAAATAGTCTCCTTCTTTGGTGCCTATTGGTTTCGAATATTGGCGATCATTCTTGCTATAATTATTTTATTATCTGATGCTTTAAATAGATTAGTTGTTGTGGAGAACCATTTCCTCAGGTTCTTTAACCATGATATTCTTCTTCTCCCTCTACCTCGCTTTCCGAATACTTTTCCTTGGAGGATTATTTTCAGTCATCTGTATTTAGTCTTTAGTGCCGTTTCTCATTATGCGTCCGTCTGTATTTAGTGCCGTTTCTCAATAAGTGTTCGTATTAAATAGTAGTATAACAATACAATAATGGTTGTTAGCAAAACGGAGTTACAACCAATAAACACCAGAGCCAGGCGCGGATCTAGAAATTCATAATAGGGTGGGCCACACTTACCTTAAATCTCAAATATTGTATTTTCCAGATTTAGCCACACGACTCACATTTACTCTAAGGATAAAATACACTATATAATCCCAGATACCTACGGTATCAAAGGGAATGATAGACAATTCACGACTATTAATCTCACTGGTCGTTCTTTACCATAAAGATGAACCTTTTTATCATCAATGGGTAGGTACGCATGGATTATCTAGTAAAATACAAATTTTTATATCTTTATTGTATCGCAAATTTGAAACGTGACTTTTCATGAGATAAGGTTTATACCCAGTGTAACGTATTTGCATTTTAAAATATCATTTTTGTTATTCTTTGAATTGAGAAAAATATTTCCACTGTTTATGGTTCCACCGGTACCCAAACAAATGCGCCTGAAAATTATTTTTCAGAGAAGGGTGTTTTATTAGATTTTATGGCTTCTTTCAATTCTTTGGAAGCGGTTGTTGTGTAATTTAGTGTTGTACTGATGGCTTAAAGTTTAGAGTTAACAGAAAAAAATAATAAATAATAAAAAAATACTTATAGACTAAATAAAATAGGGGGTCCATGGACCCGTTGACCCCCCTCTGTATCCGCGCCTGACCAGAGCGTATGGAGTAACGTTAGAAAGAGTCCACAAGATTACCTATTTGGGCGCCAACGTTAACGATAACTGGAATATAAATAGAGAAATAAGAATACGCATTGAAAAAGCCAGAGCCGCCTTCTAGACTGGGGTGCAAAATTAACCGGACAATGGGTTATTTTTGATGTCACTAATTTCCTAAACCTGTTGTACGATATGCGGATGACTCGGTCTTAATAGCAGAAAATATAGAAGACCTCCAAAACCTTAATAAAATTGGAGAGCATAGCGAGAACATGGGATTTAGCATCAACATAAAAAAGACGAATTTCCTTATAATCAGCCGTCAATTATGTCAACATCAAAATTCAAGACTAGCATATAACAACCAAGATGTAGAGCGCGTAAGAAAGTTTAAGTACCTGGGAACCTGGCTATGTGAAGACTGGATGTCGGATATGGAAATTAAATGTCGGATAGAAAGAGCCAGAAGTGCATTCATAAAATTCAGAAATGTCTTTACGAACTCTGACTTTGACCTAAACCTAAGACTAAGATTCACAAAATGCTATATATGTTCGGTGCTCCTATATGGCATGGAAGGATGGACTTTAAAAATAAACACAATGAATAAGCTAGAAGCATTTGAGATGTGGATCTATCGACGAATCCTTAAAGTTCCTTGGACCGCAAGAATAACAAATGAAGAAATCCTGAGAAGAATTGGTACAGAACGACAACTGATGTGCACAATTAAACAGAGAAAAACGGCATACCTGGGGCACCTAATTAGAAATGAAAGATACCAGTTTCTGCAAACCTTAATTGAAGGAAAGATCGAAGGAAGAAGCGGAGTGGGCAGGAAGAAAATGTCATGGCTCCGTAATGTCAAACAATGGACAGGACTAAAAAACATAGGAGACCTAATATATACTGCAAGGGATAGAGAAAAATGGTCAAACGTGATCGCGAACATCCATTAGTGGATTGCATAAGAAGAAGAAGAAGTGGTCCGATTTAAGTGATTTTTTTTAATATGTTATAGCCTTATTCTTTAACAATATCGCTGTAATAGTATTGTTGCTAAACAGTTAAATTTTCATTCTATACCGAGTGTACCGATCAAACTGTGTTTTTTTCTCAAAGTTCGCATCACCCTGTGGAACATTCTAGCACTTATAAAATACTGAAATTAAAATCCAACTATAGCCTCATGTTTTCGCAACGTTTTATTTTTTTGTTCATTCGCTTACGTTAGACCTTTTTACGCTTAAAGTAAGGTACTTTAAAAACTAGCCATGTTTTTCATCAATACAGGGTGTTTTTAAATAAGTATGCCAAACTTTAAGGGATAATTATTCTGCATCACAAATAATGACAGTTGACTATATAAACGGTATGTCCGCAAATGCTTCGTTTCCGAGATAAGGGGTGTTGAATTTTTTATTACAGACTGACGATTTATTTATTGCTTTAAAACCGGTTGAGATATGCAAATGAAATTTGATGGGTTTTAAGACTTAGTTATTGCACATTTTTTGACATTAAATTCAGAATTTAATATTCACCATTGGCGCGCATACGGATAATATGACGGCTCATATAACCCGTATGCGCGCCAATAGTGAATATTAAATTTTTACTTGCATATCAAAAAATGTACAATAACTACGTCTTAAAACCAACCAAATTTCATTTGCATATGTCAACCGGTTTTAAAGCAATAAATAAATTTTCAGTCTGTCTCAGAAAAACTTCAACACCCTCTATATCAGAAACGAAACATTTGCGGACATAGGTTTATAAAGCAAACTGTCATTATTTCTTCATGTAGTTTCTTCACTGCACCTCTTGAAGTTTGCCATACTTTTTTAAAACACCCTGTATTAACCTTCCGTGACTAACACTGGGTCTGTGAGACCGACCAGTTAGAGTTTTTACGATTATATCCAAATCGATCGTTATGAATCTTCGCCGCCATCAGTAGCTGCCTGATTTAGATGCCTGTTTTTAGTGTTGAAGTTTGAGTCTTCAGTGTCAACTATATATATATATATATATATATATATATATATATATATATATATATATATATATATATATATATATATATATATATATATATATATATATATATATAGGGTTGTCTACAGCTAATGCCGTTTCCCTTCCGTCAGCCAGGACTTCCATTTTTTTCGATCTTCCCAGTCTCCGTCTTCCAATCCTTTCTTAGACATGGCTTCGTCGACTTCATTATTCCAAGATCTTCTAGGTCGTCCTCTTCTTCTCGTTCCTCTTGGGCTCCATTCTGCAACCTTGTTTATCCAAGTGTTTTCTGCTCTGCGTACGTGGCCGTACCATTTCAGTCTTCTCTCGTCTATATATTGCAGGGCATCTTTTTCCACTTGCATTCTTCTCCTTATCTCCTCATTTGTTATTCTGTCTCTTCTGGTGAGACCACAGCATCTTCTCCAGTATTCCATTTCGGTTGCCAGAATGCTTTTTTGGGTTTTTTTGTTTATGACCCAAATTTCTGCGGCATATGTCATGATGCTTCTTACTATTGTTTGGTATATCATTCTTTTTGTTTTTCCCTTGATGTTTTTATCCCAGATTACATTATGGAGTTGTCTGATGCAAGATCTTGTTTGTCCCAACCTACTTTTTATTTCTGCTTCTGTTGTTCCGCTTTTCGACATTATAAAGCCCAAATATTTAAAATTCTTCGTTCCTTTTATTTCAACTTGTTCTTCTACTTCTAAGTTTTTTACGTCTCCTTCCGATATTAATAAGTATTCCGTTTTCTTCATATTTATTTCCAGGCCCACCTTTTTGTATTCCTCTTTTAGTTTTCTTACCATGTAACTGATATCCTCTTCATCTTGAGCCATCACCACCTGATCGTCTGCAAAACACAATGTGTAGAGATAATCGTCCCTTATCGGTATTCCCATACCCCTACACTTTGTCTTCCAAGTTGTTAGTGCGTGTTCTAAAAATATTTTAAATAGAGTCGGTGACGTTGGGCATCCCTGTAGTAATCCTTTTATTGTTTTGAAGTTAGCAGCTACCTTGTTTCCGATTTTTATATTTACTTCATTTCCACTGTACATGTTTTTGATTGCTTGTGTTAGGTTAGGTGGTATCCCTATTTTAGTCATTGCTTTGTACAGTTCTTTCCTTGGCACGGTGTCGTATGCCTTCCTAAGGTCTATAAACGCCATGTGTACATCTTTGTTCTTAGCTCTTTTTTCTCTATTGTCTGTTGTATTGTATGGATATGATCTAGACATGATTTCCCTGCTGTAAAACCTGCTTGTTCTTCTCCGATTTTACCTTCTATATTTTTCTCTATTTTGTTCCTGAGGATCCTGCCATACAGTCTTCCCATTGTAGCGATGACGCTTATCCCCCTGTAATTTTCGCAATCTTTTCTGTTACCTTTTTTGTATATCGATGTTATGTAGGCTTCCTGCCATTGTTTAGGGATGTCCTCTCCATTTATTGCTCTTTCCATGATTTGGCATATCATTCTTCTTAATTTCTGTGTTCCGTATTTGATTAGTTCCGCCACAATTCCTCCTGGTCCTCCAGCTTTATTGTTCTTCATGGAATTTATTGCTTCTTTCATCTCTTTGTCTGTTGTGACTATTTTTTCTTCCTCTGTGGTCATTATTTTTTGTTCGTCTCCATCGATGCTGAATTCTGGTCTTTGCTCTATCATGTCAACTAATCAGTGTCAACTAATTATGCAATTATCGACAAATCTTGTCTCAGAGACCCATGTTGGACCCATGTTGGATCCATGATCTACTCGATGAAAAAAATATTTAGATTAACGAACGACCGTGCAAACAAGTGCTGATAATTTAGTAACCCAATTGCCAGGAGTGAGCTAAGGTTCAAGAAAACAGCAATGGAAATATTGAGGTTGTTTTTGACAAATCAGATGTTATGTGATTGTTTTATTTTCTTTGGTACTTTGCTAATGGTAAAGAGGTTTATTAATTTAAAAATATGTAGCATTTATGTTTAATTTTACTCCTTCAGGGAGTAGACACAATCCTACGCTTGAAAGTGTGTTAATAGAAACATTTTTTTATGTCGGTCTCTGAGACCCGATGTTAACTTTAATGTTCAGAAAACCTATGTTACTTGCGGAAGGTTAATGAAAAACATATCTAATTGTTAAATATCCTAACTTTTTTATGGTCGAATATAAGCGAATGAATAAAAAAAGAATGTTGAGAAAACATGAGGCTATAGTTGGGTTTTAATTTGAGTATTTTATAAATGCGAAGGATATAGAATATTTCACAGGGTGATGCGAAGTTTGAGAAAAAAACACAGTTTCGTTGGTACACCCTGTATACAATGAAAATTTACCTGTTTAGCAACAATATTATTACAGCGGTATTGCTAAAGAAAAGGCTATAACATATTAAAAAATCATTTAAATCGGACAAGAGGTTTAGGTAATTCGAGACATAAAAAATGACCCATTTTTAAGGTGTCCGGTTAATTTTGCACCCCAGTATATAAGCTAAAGAAAATTCTTATTAATAGAGATACGACGTTAAACCTTATAATCAGATTAATACGCTGCTACATATTCTCCACGTTGCTGTAAGGCATGGAGAGCTGGACCCTTACAGAGACACTAATGAAAAAATTGGAGGCCTTTTAGATGTGACTCTATCGACGGGTATTACGAATCAGTTGGGTTGATCGAATGAGAAATGAAACAGTCTTACATCGAATGAATAAAAGCACAGAAATAACAAAAACAATAAAAATTCGAAACTTACAATATTTCGGCTAGGTAATGAGACATCCAGAGAGGTATAACCTTCTAAACCTCATAATACAGAGTAAGACCGCCGGAAGAAGTGGCCCAGGCCGAAGAAGAACATCCTGGCTCCGAAATCTCCGGGAGTGGTATCAAGAGACCACCGCTAATCTGTTTAGAGCTGCCCTAAATAATTACCCCAGGCTGTGGGTGAAAAAACGTGATATAATTCAGGAATTTGTGAAACCTATCAGGTGTTGTAAAGGACGATGCCATGAATAACTTCTACTAAAATGTGACCAAAAATATTGTGAGCTTTTTTTTATTGCGATTTTCATTTGTTAAATTTGCAATGTTTAAAGATTTTTAATTTTGCAGCTTAGGATATTGATTCTAAAGAAAAACTTTTTAAGACAACGTTGTAGTAAATTAAAAAACCTACAATTTGAGCTATGGTAAGTTTAATTTCGTTTATTGGTTATTGCAAAACAGCCTGCGAAAGGTCCAAAATGGCCGTTTTTTACAATTGCGGTATTTATTGTACAAATAATTTTTTTTTATTTTTTAAAGCTTTAAAATGAAGATCTTTCAATTCCAAACATAAAAAAAATTGTAAGGCCGGATTAACGAATTTGTTGCTTAGATATTATAAATTGTTTATCCCAAGAGGTCAAATGTCGAAGGCTATAACTTTTTGAAAAAAAAAAAACACCGTAGAGAGTTGGTGAAACATCCAATCTCCTTCTAAAGAGTTATATTTTCATATTCTAATGTAAATAAATGCGTAAAACATTTTTAAACCTCTAATTTTTGGGTTTGAAAATAAGGGGGCAAATTTCGTTATAAACATTTAGAGCTGAAGCGGCTCTGTACATCCTATGAGTTTTTAACTTACAGATTATTGTTGCTGAAGACGAAACGAAGATTTATACAAAAATAAAAAAATTCTACGACCAACTGAAGCCGAGCTAAATGTTGGGTTTGAAAATAAGGGGACAAATTTCGTATTAATAATTAATAATAAACATTTAGAGCTGAAGCGGCCCAGTACATCCTATGATTTTGTAACTTACAGATTATTGTTGCTGAAGACGAAACGAAGATTTATGAAAAAATAAACATTTTCTGCAACCAACTGAAGCCGAGATAATTGTTTCTTTTTTCTTAAATCGTAGTGCCTTTATTTATAAAAATTAAGAAATTATTTTACAGTCACTGACTAAAGAAAGACTTATATTATCTTAAAATAAAAATTATTATAAAATATAGTTCCATTTAATTATTAAAAATTATTTTTAAAATCGGTGCTTTTGCGAGCGGCCGAATTTTGCAAATCGCCCGGCTCGCTTCAAATCCGCGCTCCGGAAAATTTTTACGTAACTTGTATTAAATTTTGACCGAAAACAATTTAATAATATTACCATTATAATATACAGTCTATTTACCACTGTATTTGTTTTTCTTGATAAACTTTTATATGTGAAATCTGATTTCTGAAGAAATAATATTACAAAAATGATACATATTATATATGAAATATATAACTATATTTTTAATTTTTTCCTTGTTATATAAATATAATAATAATAATGTTACTTCTTATTATACAATATAAAACTTTTTCTTCTTGTAGTGACTCACCGTTTTGGATGTTGGCGAGCATCATGGCAATTTGGCAAAACCCATTTGGAAATTGAGAACCAGGAAGGCGAAGGACCTTGCTAGAAAATTTACGTACGTCGTTCAACACAACTACAAATCATTTTAGAGCAGCAGTACCGATTTAGTGTGCAAGTACAGATTTCCATGATCGTCGCCAACATCCAAAACGGATAGTCACTACAAGAAGAAAAAGTTGTATATTGTATAGTAAGAAGTAACATTATTATTATTATATTTATATAACAATGAAAAAATTAAAAATATAGTTAATATATTTCATATATATGTATCATTGTTGTAATATTATTTCTTCAGAAATGAGATTTCACATATAAAAGTTTATCAAGGAAAACAAACGCAGTGGTAAATAGACTGTATATTATAATGGTTATATTATTAAATTGTTTTCGGTCAAAATTTACTACAAGTTACGTAAACATTTTTCGAACGCGCGGATTTGAAACGAGCCGGGCGATTTGCAAAATTCGGCCGCTCGCAAAATCACCGATTTTAAAAATAATTTTTAATAATTAAATGTAACTATATTTTATAATAATTTTTATTTTAAGATAATATAAGTCTTTCTTTAGTCAATGACTGTAAAATAAATTCTTAATTGTTAATAAATAAAGGCACTACGATTTAAGAAAAAAGAAACAATTATTATCTCGGCTTCAGTTAGTTGTAGACAATTTTTATTTTTTATAAATCTTCGTTTCGTCTTCAGCAACAATAATCTGTAAGTTAGAAAGTCATAGGATGAACAGGGCCGCTTCAGCTCTAAATGTTTATAACGAAATTTGCCCCCTTATTTTCAAACCCAACATTTAGCTTGGCTTCAGTTGGTCGTAGAAATTATTTATTTGTTTATAAATCTTCGTTTCATCTTCAGCAACAATAATCTGTAAGTTAAAAACTCATAGGATGTACAGGGCCGCTTCAGCTCTAAATGTTTTTAACGAAATTTGCCCCCTTATTTTCAAACCCAAAAATTAGAAGTTTAAAAATGTTTTACGCATTTATTTACATCAGAATATGAAAACATAACTCTTTAGAAGGAGATTGGATGTTTCACCAACTCTCTACGATGTTTTTTCAAAAAGTTATAGCCTTCGACATTTGACCTCTTGGCATAAAAATTTTATAATATCTTAGCAACAAATTCGTTAATCCGGCCTTACAATTTTTTTTATGTCTGGAATTGAAAGATCTTCATTTTGAAGCTTTAAAAAATAAAAAAAATTATTTGTACAATAAATAACGCAATTGTAAAAAACGGCCATTTTGGATCTTTCGCAGGCTGTTTTGCAATAACCAATAAACGAAATTAAACAGCTCAAATTGTAGGTTTTTTAATTTACTACAGCTTTCTATTAAAAATTTTTTCTCTAGAATCAATATCCTAAGCTGCAAAAATAAAATCTTTAAAAATTGCAAATTTAGCAAATGAAAATCGCAATAAAAAAAAGCTCACAATATTTTTGGTCACATTTTAGTATAAGTTATTCCTGGCATCGTCCTTTACAACACCTGATAGGTTTAAAAAATTCCTGAATTATATCCTGAAATTGACCTATTTCTCACCCACAGCCTGGAGTAAATGTTATTACTGCTAATATGATCGCCAACGTTCGATAATTAAACAGGGTACTAAAAGAAGAAGATAAAAATACTACTTAATAATAGAAAAAATAGTTATTTATGTACCAAGTTAGTAAAGTGACTCTTTCTCGAACGAGTCTGATATTATGAGCAGAGCGAGCATAGCGAGCGAGGAGAATAACAGACGAGTTCGATAAAGAGTCTTTACTGACGTGGTGCATACAAAATTTTATCGCCAATCATAAAAAATAATAACACTTACTTAATTACATCCTAATGAAAAAATAGTGTGTGTACTTGGTACGCACGTAATACATTATACTTCTATTATTATGATTTCAACGAAATAAATATATTTTAAACAGTTAATCGTATTTTTATTTAAATATTAAACCAATTTTAACACTTAAAATAAAATACCAAAAATTAAAAATACCGTTAATAGTTACGTTATGTTTATGAAGTGTAGCCTCCCGCTGCGCAGTTGCTTTTCCCTTGACGAATAGTAGAAAATCTAAATAAATATATTTGCTAACAAATTATCATTAATATCTGTCACCGTCTTATATACATATAATCGAATTAACAAAGACACCATTAATTTTAGACGAAATAGAAATTTTAGACAGAAAGCTTTTGCATGATGGCCGATTTCGATGTTTAATCGATAGTTGTTATCAATATTGAAAAAGTACCTAATTAGGTACTAAATCTGTAAAGTTTTGATTTATGTTTTATGAATATAATTGGAAAATACTACAGAAGTTCACTTTCTGACATAAATTTAATTAATAATAACGTAAATTTTGTACAATATTTTTAATAATTAAAGTATGTAAATAAATTTTAAGTTCACTCAAATAAATAATCGATTACAGTCATCGACCACTTACATTCAATCTGAGTTTATTTTGATTAATCGCGGCAGGTAAAGTAAAATTCTTCTTTCAGTACAATAAAGTGTTACTTTACTGCCGCAAATGGCATCAAATGAGTACAATAATGAATGACTTTAGTGACGGTTGGCGCTAAAGCTATATTGACTACTCAGTAAGATAAAAAAGCTATGTTTAAATTTTTTATTTAAATTGACGAGTGAGTATTGGATTCTAAAACGATTATCTTGAGGTGATCCATATAAATCAGAGTTCAACGTAACAAAATTACTAACAATATCCATCAATATCAATTCCACAACTCTCCTTTCATTCACTCCTAACTTCAGTAGCATTTTTTAATTTAATCCAAGGTTGCGGTACACCAGGTGGACGAAATTCCCCCATCACTACACAATTGATCAGTCGGAAAACTCATTTTTTAGCTAGTCCACGTTATTTCCTGAAAGTGCCAGTGCTCCCTGTACATCGGCCCAAAGCCAGCGGCTATGTCTACGCCACTCTGGGGCCCAGTGATTCATCTGGGAGACTGTACGGGAGCGTGTCCATGGAAACACTCCTTCTGGAGCTGCAGCCGCGCCGTTCCAGCGTCATCTGCTGCCTCCTGGCGCAGAGGTGGACTCCGGCGGGCAGGTGCATTGGGGGATGTAGTTACCATGGAACGGAAATACAGTTGGTACATAAAATTAAGCTCTGTCTGGCTTTAAGTGTTCCCAGACAATACAGGAATATAATTTATTGTAAATTAAAATTTTTAAATGACACAGAAATATATCGGTTCGAAACTTTACAAATTTACAAAACAATAAAGCAATAGAACTATACGCAAATGCCTATGTAGACCAGGGCGCATCTGTAAAAATATTAGTACATTTGGACGTTGAGAGGTGACTCACTTTTTTTGCAGAAATTGCTTGGAAATAACTCATATAATAATAATTGAGTTATCCTCCCACTCAAAAAGGTCCGGAACATTGTTTAAATAATCAAAGTGTCAAAAAATGAAGGAAAAATTCGATTTTTTTCTTCGTTTTTTTGTATATAACTTTAAAAGTATTCATTTTCGAGAAAAGTTGCACGAACATAAAAGTTGCGTAATTAAATATCCTACAATATACCATTAGTTAAAAATTTTAAAAACGGTCACCCTTGTTGCAAAATAGCAATAATTGCGAAATAAACATAAAAAACAAGTTAAAATTGCAAAAAAACTTTTATGCTACACATAGGACCTTCATATTTTACCGAGAAAAACTATTTAATATAATAAAACAATACTGTGAATGTCATTAAGATCGGTTCGATAGATTTTGCAAAATAAATTTTGCAATCCAGCTTTCGCAAAACATATTCATGTTTTTAAAATGTTGCAGGACTGAAAATAAAGCAGCAAATTGATTTTTTTTACATATAGAAGAATACTGTTCCTTTCATTTTTAATTTGCAGAATTAAAATCGGTTAACTATCACGGCGTCAGGAATTTTTTTAAATAAACATTAATTTTTGGTGCTACGCGCAGGATAGCGGATAGTTTGCTCTGATTGGGCATTACAATGACCTTTGATAATGATTGATAAATTTTAATTTTTAGTACATTTCGATATAGATAAATAAATTTGTTTATTACAAAATAAAAACACATACTCTGTCCTTTGAAATAACACTTTTTTTAGCAAAAACTTTCTTTGTTTATATATTTTAACTTAGTGAATAAAGTTTATTATTTTTAAACACATGCAATTGTTTAAACAATATTTCACAAACAATAATCAAACTAGTTTGATTTTTGTGGAATTAAAATATTAAAGTACAACAAAATATAGAGTAAGGAAATAATATATTACATAAAGATTGGCAAAAATTTTGGTGGAAATCAACTTGTGTGAATCAAACACCGCTGTCCTGCGCATAGCACCAAAAATTAATGTTTATTTAAAAAAATTCCTGACGCCGTGGTAGTCAATCGATTTTAATTTTACAAATTGCAAATGAAAGGTACTGTATTTTTCTATACGCAAAAAAAATTCAACTTGCTATCTGCTTTATTTTCGGTTCTGAAACATTTTGAAAAATTTAATTTTTTTTTGCGAAAGCTGGATTGCAATATTTATTTTGCAAAATATATTAAATCGATCTTAACAGTATTGTTTTATTATGCCATAACGTCTTTCTGGGTAAAATATAAAGATCCTAAGTGTAGCATAAATGGTTGAAAAGCGTAAAATGCGAATACTTGTTTTTTATGTTTTTTTTTCGCAATTATTGCTATTTTTCAACAATGGTGACAATTTTTAAAATATTTAACCAAGGCTTTATTGTAGGAAATTTAATTACGCAACTTTTATGTCAGTGCAACTTTTCTCGGAAGTGAATATTTTGAAAGTTATTATCAAAAAACGAAGAAAAAATCGAATTTTTTCTTCATTTTTTGACGTTTTGATTATTTAAACAATGTTCCGGACCTTTTTGAGTGGGAGGATAACTTAATTAGTATTATATGAGTTAATTCCAAGCAATTTGTGCAAAAATATAAGAGTCACCTCTGAACGTCCATCTCAAAACAGATGCGCCCTGGACTAATGGTACAATATGATGTATGTGTACACTGGGCGTTAAGATGTAACCTATAACCTATAACTTATGTTTCCGATAATAATAATTATTAGACATTTTCAGAGGTAGATTAGGCACCAAAATATACAGTACTAAATTTAAACAAACTAAATAATTCAAAATGTCTTTTAAAATAATATCTTCTTCTTTGCCTTCCATCGTCCACGTTTGGACATAGGCCTCTCTCTATCCTGAGCAACATATTTCCAATTTTTTCCGGCTACTCTTTTAATATCATCAACCCATCTCATCTGTGGTCTTCCTCTCGGTCGTTTACTTTCGTAAGGTTTCCAGTGTTGTATTGTTGCATTCCAACGTTGGCAACTTTTGTTGTTATGTCCTCGACTTTTGTTTTTGATCTTACCCAGTCGATCCTCTTTTCATCTGACAGTCGTATACCTAACATTACTCTTTCTGTTGTGGCTAGTGTATTCATATATGCCTTGATCTTGATTAGGGTCCAGGTTTGACATCCATATAAAAGTAATATAAAATAATATAAATATAAGTGACCAAGGACTATAAGAACAGAGACCACAACACAAGCAACAAAAGCGGCAAGAGTAAATGGGTACCTCTGAGAAACCATAAAAGAGCAAGAGGTGGTTTTGCCTTCAAGCAAAATAAAAGTATACAAGACAACAGTAAGACCTATCCTAACATATGCAGCGGAGCCAAGGACCGATACAAGAAAGACGAAACAACAAATCAACAATTTTGAAACGAAAGTATTAAGATCAATAGCGGGTATATCATTAAGAGACAGACAAAGCAACAGAAGTATACGAGAACGATGCAAAATTCAAAATATTAACAGGTAGATAAATACAAGAAAGAAAAACTGGAACGAACATGTAAACCGAATGGAGCAAGATATATTAGCTAACATCTGAAAAAACAACAAGCCGTATAGCAGAAGACCCGTTGAAAGGCCGCCGAAAAGGTGGAAAGGACAATGTACAGTCAACAACAACTGAAACGGAATAAGAGGCAGACAAAACAGGAGTAATCCTAGTCGCACGAAGAACAAGAAGAAGATGAAGAAGAAAAAGAAGAAGAAGTAACTAAGTAATATACAATTTTTGTTAATTGAGATCGATCATCTGGCTGACTTGATATTATGTTGTAGTTGATATTTTTCTTCTGGTTCACAAAAAATCAAGCTGAATGTCTATTGGATGCTATTGATTTTGAAGTTCTTGAAGAAAGGCCTAACAATGGCGAGCCAGTACTTTATGTGTCTAAGTATTGTCCAGTGAAGATGTAAAAGCTTCTGATTTCCTGGAAGGCATATACAATTTTAATATATAAGTGTTTTAGCCTGGTTTCCTCTCTATATTAATAAATCTTTCAATTAAAATAAAAGCGAATTTGCGAACTTCCGATAAGCTTGAAAAGAAATAAAAAATATGTAAGAAACTGATAAAAAATGATAAAAGAAATGTACCTAAAACCTAAGAAGTAAGGGAATTGCAAATTTAAAATGTAGGTAATTAGTCTAGTAACTGAAAATAGAAGTGATGAGTATCATAAGTCTTTTATATAAAAAATAATTTTTTCTATGGATACTATACAATATGCAACTTCTCTCACTACTTACATACATTCAAAATGAACAATTCCTCATGCAGTGAGAAAAGTCGGCCAAACTGAATGAAAATGGTATACATTTTTATTTTATAGTCGTATTACTCCGTAGAGTAACTAGGTGCATTTTTCCGTTGGAACTTTACCAGCTGCAAACGGGGGATGTGAATTGCATAGTGTAGAATTCCTTCCCTCTCGTCTTCACTGCAGCATCCATTTGACTTGCAAATTGTAGAAGTCTTGGAGGTGTCACTAGGAAAGTGTACCAATAAGTTTTCAATTTAAAAATCTTTTAGTAATATTTTTAATATTTTCAATATTAATAATTTACTATTAGGATTGAAAACTACTTCGTCTTCGCCAAAAAGTACAGTATACAACACATGAGAAAATGACACATTTCTCCCTCGCTTGATTTGCGGCCCTCGCCTCGTGCCTCGGCCCGTGCCAACAAACTTTTGCGCTCGTGAGAAATATGTATTTTTTCTCAGTTGTTGTACAAAATACTATTCCACACAGAAAACTTAAGAAAATTTTGAGAATTTACCACGCAGAACTTAATTTCGTTACGCCATCGTGTTGAAGATAACTTTCAAAGTTTTGAATACCACATTTTCTGAAATTGGAAGAAGATTTATGATTTTCTACGAACAAATTTCCAAAATGTTATTTTTACAATTTTTGCTCGAAATTTTTGTTTGCTGTTTACACCAGCAGTTCTTGATAAAAAATTTAGTTAGAAACAATTTTATTGGTGTAAATTAAGGTGTACACCTATAATATCTTGTGAGATATTCAGGATAATGCGGTTCAAAAATAGGATACATGTAATAACTATTTTTCCTTTTAAAATCTCCTTGAATTTCCACAAATTTTTCTAATAGATCAAATTCAAAATCTACTACTAAATAACATTCCAGAGATATTTTGACAAACATTTAAGGTTTGACTTTTACATCCAGCCCTAAACAGGTTCCGATTGGACCAAATTGTATTTTACCGATTTATGATAACATATTTATCCCATCTTCCCTCGTTGACCCCCTAGAAAAGAACACCTAGAAAATCTACCTAGAAAAGGCCAAAAGAAAAACAAGTAAAAAACAATTTTGGAAATTATTTTTATATTTGAGAATGGTTTAGTTTATAGATCTAAGCAATCAAGTAAGCCATGAAAGTTTATGAAAACTCTTTCAATGAATTATTAACATTAGTTACCAAGTAATGTTAGACGGAATGCCTAGTTATAGTTATAAAACCTTTGAGTTAAATTCTGTTTACATTTGTCGAAAGTCAGATATAATCGGTGTTATAATATTGTGTAAGTTAATATTCTTTGGAATATTTATCACATGACAATTATTTTTAAATGTTGAACTTTTTGAAGTTATACTTCTTTACCGGCGATAGAGGGTAAATTTTTATATGGGAAAACCTAGCGACCGGGCGCATGCGCATTATAACTTTGTTCTGATTGGATGTTCAAATGACATGTCAAAAATTATTCAATATGGCGGCTGTGGCACAGCTGTAGTTAGATTATTTATGGTTGTTGCGTTTTAAAATTTGTGTGAAAAGAAACAACAAACAAAAGTTAGTTAATAGTTATACTGCCTTTTTAAATAGTTTTCATATACCTATATTTTTGGACTTTTGGACTATTTTGGACAAGGAAAACTCATTCTAATTTGGTAAGTAGTTTTTATTATAATCATATTGTAATTATACATTTGTATTAGATTGAAATACATACATTTATTTTCTCAAGAATGCGGATTTTAGAGAGAAATCCCAAATTAGGTTCGATTTTTATTTTTAAATTATGATTTTTTGGCGTAGATTTATTTATCTAGTAGGTATGTAATGCTTTGATCTAAGTACTTAATTTGATTACCAACAAAAGTTCTACCAATCTTCATCTAATATATTGTTTTCTTACTGTTTTGTTATATTTTTATATTTTCTTCCACAAAATTTAACCTACATAATTTAATTTTCAAAACAACTGTCAAACAGTAAAACGTTCAGTTACCGTATTTTTCCACATGATAAATAATGTGGGATTGGACGAGTGAGTCTACGCTTCGATTGCGAGTCAAAGCTGCACGAAATTCAAGGGTTCAATTCCCGATGCAAGTTTTACTTTTTTATTTTTTTGTGCATGTTATGATTGTAAGTATATTTGTTATATAATTTTTTTTTCAGAAAATGCGTATTAAAAATTTTTGCCAACAATTATTATCGTTCAGAAATCATTTTTTCTTTGTGGCATTTTTCAATGTGTTTGTGTGCGTTTTATTCTTTTATTTTTTTAAATTTTTGGTATTGTTTTAAAAATCACATAATATGTAGTAGAAGTATAACTTCTTACGTGCGTACAAAGTACACACACATTCTTGTTTTGTGCTCAAGTTATATTTTGTGAGCATTTACTGGACAATGGTTAAAGGTGAACAAGGATTATTCGAAATCACGCCAAAACTTGAAAGATCTAAATCATAGCAACTACATGTTGGTTAAAGCTGCAAAATATCGTGTCCACGGATGATATCCTGATAAGGGTACGACCACAACGATTCACGACACATCGCACCGCACATCGTACAGCAGAATAGGTCGCTTTGTACATTAGCGGCTCTATTGACGGAGCGTGCACCGCACTTTTATTTTATTCTATTTTTTTAATTATTTCGTCGTTATCCTTTACATCGGATGATGAATGCGTTGTTTTAAATTCTAATTTTTTAAGACATAGTGCATTACAGTGGAACCTCGATAACTCGGATTAATCGGGACCGCGGCCGATCCGGGTTATCGAAAATCCGGGTTAGCCGGAGAATATGGTAAAAAGTAATAAAATACGGTAATACTTACAGATAAACTCCGTTAGAATTTAAATAACTTGAAATATATATAAATATGCACAGTACCTCCTACACATCTAAATTACTAAAAACACGCAAACACAAACGTAAGCAAACGGAACCAACAATATACAAGACTGTACTACACACAATACAGTAACAATCGATGTGATGTTATTTAAGAACAGTGAAAACTAAAGACCATTGTTTGAAAAAGAATTTTTTAAATAGTAGGTAGTCTTTTAGTCTTTTTAAACAATGCCGTTTGAAATATATAAAGAAATACTACAGACAGGTGTCTGTTGTTTCTGCCGGCGCGGCGTGTGCCATGAGTCATTTTTACTATCGTATAGTTCAAATTACACAAATACACATTATCTCTTAAATATTATATTACATACATTTTTATTGCTGAAATGTTTATCTGATAATTAACTATGTATTTGGATAGGAAATAAGCCACAATTAAATTGAAAAATCATTTTATTAACATTTCGACGCTCAAATCGGGTGTCGTTGTCAAAATACAAAATACTGAAAATCAAAATGTTTATCTGATGAAAATCGGTCCGGGTTAGCCGGACTTTCCGGTTATCGGGGGCCGACTTATCGGGGTTCCACTGTATTTACTATTTAGCGAATTTACTATGGCGAATCCACTTCTTTTCTTCCTTTCTTTCCACAGTTTTGTGTAAAGCCTATTGTAATATTTATATGGAACCAAACTATTGTGGCGACATTTGCCTTTTTTGCTCCAAATTAGCACAAGCATAAACACACAACTAATTAATTTGTCTTTATCCATTTATAGAACAATCACTGTGCGAAGTGCGAATATTAGAATGTACTAAGCTCAATTAACGTAGGCGAGACGTGGGTACCCAGCGATGTACGATTGGCGTGCGGTGCGTTGTTGTAACCACGCGCATTTAAAACTTCAATATCATATAAAGCTTAAATCTATAAAATAAACTCAAGCTGAGTTGGTAAGGATTTTTGGATATTGCTGCACTTTGCGTCGAAATTATACTTAGTGACATTAGAAGTGTTGCATCCGGAAGGAATAATTTCTTGAACTTAATTTTTTGGCAACAGAATGCCTATACTAAAAGCGTATATTCATCAATCAACACTTAAAGCATGCTACGATAATAATGTCAATGTTTTATCTTTTAGACCTTTTGTAAAAATAAAATTTTATAATATTTAAACTTTTTTGTGAAGACACCGATTTATGAAGACTGGTTGGCACAGAAATTTTTAGTTATTATTCCTCAGTCTAATTATTGTATTCAGTGTAAGGAAATGTCTCGAATTCGAAGACGCCAAAATTACCACCATAATAGCGATTTTGACAGGGGTAGAATTGTTGCCTACAGACATATGGGTTTGTGGTATCGCGAAATTGGCCCTCGTGTTAATTGTACGGCAATGACGGTTATGCGTGTTGTCGGGTGTGGACAATCGAATGTAGAGGAACAATAAGAAGGCAACTGGTCAACAGAGGCGTACCATAGAGCGTCAAGATAGGCGCTTTAGACAACTAGTTTGGCGAGACCGTTTTGCTACTACGCGTCAAATCGTTGACCAATGGTTTTGAGTAGAAGGTAGACCTGTTACTATGAGTGCATTAACCGTCGCATTCGAATCTTTGAACTGGTTTCATTCCACCCACTACTAGTGCTTCCTTTGACTGCCGACCACCATCATCAACGTTTGAATTGGTGCAGATAATGGCAGCCGCAACGGCAGGATGATAAGACGCCGCCGTGGAGAGCGACGAGATATCGCGTTTGGTGTTGAGAAGCATGCACCTACATAGGACAGTTTGGGGAACATAATGGTTTGGGGGCTATTGCCTATGGCAGCCGATCACCACTTGCGTTTATTCGAGCCAGTATAACAGCTGCGCGTTTTGTATTTTGAATTGCCATGTTGCCAAAAAATTAAGTTCAAAAATTATTCCATCTGGGTGTAACACTTCTAATGTCACTCTCTTCATAATCAAATCAACAATTCAATTTACTTTCATAAAATAGATACAGTCGAACCCGTTTATTGGAATAGCCTTCGTGCCCAGAAAAAGTATTCTTATAACCGAGATATTCTAATAACCGGTCATTAGTGGCTAGTAAAACAGTTTCGGAACGTTAAATTTCTATTACTTAAACCGGGATATTCCTATAACCGGTATTCTAATAAGCGGGTTCGACTGTATTATCAAGTTAAAAATGAATAACCATTTTCAATTTCGTTGCAACACGAAACTACAGCCGCATTATATTCTTGTTCAATCAGAGAATGCAGCAAGCACCTCTACCGGTTTCGAAACTTATTAGTCTCTCATCAGGAGGCACATATGCTGCTCTCTCTGATCCAACCAAAACAAACCCCGACGTGCAGTCACGGATTGCAACGAATTAAATGGCATAGATGCTAGCAAAAGACTTGGTTTTCAATCTAATGGCATATAAAACAACCTAATGTTACTCTACATCCCACCAGACTGAAAACAATGGGAACCTTGTCTGGTTACACCTCCGATTATCAAGTTACTTACAACCTTCGATTTTATTATAGCTTTTACATTATAAAATAAATTGTTTAATAATTTTCTCTTTTAAAATACATAATAATTAGTAGCCGTACTTATTAGTAAGTAAGTGATTAATTTTTCAATTTCAATGCACATGCACAATGTACTGCATTTGAAAAGAAAACAATAAATAGTCAAAATGTAGTGATCGGGATATTTGCTTATGCGAGGATTGTGGCATGTCAGGATTTTGGCATATCGAGATTTTGGTATGTCGGGATTTTGGCGTGTCGGGATTCTGGCGTATCGGGATTCTGGCGTGTCGGGATTTTGGACGTCGGGATTTTGGCTGTCGGGATTTTGGGTGCCACCGTATTGGACGTTACACTAATAAAAATAGAGTTGAAAATAAACCAAGGTTAGTTGCAAATAAGATTTTTACTGAATGTAAGGAAAGATAGATTGTCATAGAAATAGTAAATAATTATAAAAAAGTGCACCAAAATTGCAAGATGAGGTGGAAAGATAAATTGGAAAAAGATGTAACTCCGAAACGATTAGACGGATATTACGAAATCATAATCTACATGGTCGAACTGCTAGAAATAAACCTTAGCCAAAAAATGGGCGTATTAGATTGGTATTCCCCAAGGGGGTCATAAACTGTTAAATTCAAATGTAAACAACGTATGCTTTGTCGATACATAAAAACATAATAATTTATTATTATTTGAAGATAACATACCTCATTTGTTTAAAATATAAATAAATAAATCATAAAATTATTATCCGGAAGTTAGGTTAATTAATTAATTAAGCTGCCATTTAATATTACATTAACATTAACAAATAAATTTTATTTATTTGACGTCTCGATTTGAATTTAACGTTTATTTGTGTCAGCCAAGCCGAATATTACAGAAGGAATGTGACGTCACAATTTTCGACTTTAAGGGGATCGGTACAAAGTTTTGGCTCCAATGGTATTTAAATGGGATTCATTTTTTTCGAATCCTGAGAAAACTATTAAGTATTTTTGAAAAATTTAAACGCAGAAGGAAAGGCTAAGTTCTTACCGAGGGTCAAATTGCCCTAAAAACTTCTATAATGTTTATTTTAAAAAGTTACAGGGGTGAAAAGCTAAGAGAAAATGTAGTATGATTTTTAATTTCAAATATCTCATTAAAAAGAAACGTTTATTTATTCTAAGGGACTCATAATATCTCATTAAAAAGAAACGTTTATTTATTCTAAGGGACTTTCAGCCCTCGACAATAATTTAGTCTTTCATTCTGCGTTAAAATTTTTTAAAAATATTTATTAGTTTTTTCAGGATTCGAAAAAAATGGACACCATGTCCGTGGTGATATTTTCGAAATCGAACATTCGCTATCTTTGTCATACAAAGCACTGAGTCGAATAGAATATGGTGACAAGACAGTGACTATTTTAAATATTTGACATGGCTTCGGGAATGTGTGTGTGTGTGTGTGTCATCGAATTTCCTGACTGTGGACTTAATCCATTAGCCGAACTTATTTTTGCTCTACAGATATTTATCTCACATATTACTATTAAAATAAGATTTTGTATTTTAAAGATATACCTAGATTCTATAACAATAAATGGATAATTTAATCTTTAGCTACAATCATACAATATTACACATTTATATACGTATATCTATATCATAAATATATTCTAGTATTATTCAATATTATTCTTTATTATGTTTTTTTTTATTATTATTATTTTTTTTTTTTTTTTTTTTTTTTTTATTTATTTTTATATATATTTTTTTTCTTTCTTTTTTTTCTTTCTTTTTTTTTTCTTTCTTTTTTTTTTCTTTTTTTTTATTATTATTTTTTTTTGTTTTTTTTTTTAATTGTATTATAAGGAATGTCAACAAGGAGTACTTCTGCTCAGGGGTCTTTCAGAGCAATGCACACACACAAGACTAGACCACGGAAAGGTAGGTAGACAAATGGGATAAACACAGGTATTATAGTTTACAATTTTAATTTTATACTAAGTATGTGTTTAATTAGGATCTCATATACACGTTCGTCTAAACTAGATAATATTGTTATTAGATTAAAAGGTCTTGTAATATTGGTTTCTCTATATACTTGATTCATGAAATGATTTATTTCGATTATCTTTAGTCTACAGTTTAGTATCATGTGTTCTGCAGATCCTAACTCACCACATTCACAAAGATTACTATCACTAAGACCTATTTTAAATTTGTGTTCTGGAATTAGACAGTGTCCAAATCTAAGTCTGCATATATATGAAACAACGATTTTTTCGCCGTGATAATGATTAAACCAGGATTTAGCTGGAATATTTAATTGTATGTTTTTATAGAATAGCCCTTTTGTTGAGTTGTTATACCATTGTTGCCAGGTTTTGGTTTTATTGCTAGTAATATTAGCGTAAATATCATTTAATGTTAATTTATATTCACTTTCAATTTCTTGTTCGGTAGCCTTCTTAGCTAAAGTATCTACTATTTCATTGTGTTTAAGGTTAGAGTGGGCTTTTACCCAACAAAATGATATTTGTTTGCCCTTATCCTTAAGTGCGATATATGCCTTAATAATATCAATATATATGTAGTTTGATATGTCCTTCAAACTTTCCAGTTTAAGTAAAGCACTTTTGCTGTCTGTAAGGATTAGGAATTTCTCTTCATTATTGTTTATACTGCTTATATACTGCAATGCTCTCAGTATTGCAATAAGTTCTGCTGAAAATGTTGTAAAATTTTCATTAAGTCGTATACCCTCTTTATACCTTGTCCTAGGGTCCCACACGGCAGCGGCCACCCTCGAATTCATTTTTGAGGCATCGGTATAAATTTGGTAATGTCCCGGAAATAAAGTTTCTATATCCACATTAAACATGGCATTCCTTAAGTACACTGGAAATTTCGAGTAATCTCTCATGTAGGTTGGTTGTATGTTTGGTATATTGTTTAGATTTATCTGAAACATAGATGGCAGAGTTGATGTATGTAGTTTATTTTTAAATTGTCTTAATCTATTGTAACTTTCAGCAAGTAGTAATGTTGTCTTTTTCCTCCAGTATTCTGTGGTTAGGTCATTTATACAAAGTTTGTTGCAGTTGTTACATATTATGCTTTCTTTAGTTATCATTTTAGTTATAAATTTTTCACACAGAATTTTCCTTCTTAACCATAACGGTGGTTCATTACATTCTACGCTTAGGTTTGATATTGGAGTACTCATCAAAGCTCCTATACATAATCTGAGACATTTATTTGAAAGGATGTCTATTTTTTGAAGATGGGTTTTGGCGGCTTGATTGTAAAAGTAACATCCGTAATCTAATATTGACCTTATATATGACCTATACATTAGTAATGCTATGTTGGGATCTGCTCCCCAGGTTGTATAGTTTACTGCTCGTAACGCATTGTACCCTTTGTCAGCTCTTGCTACGATATACTCAATATGATCTTTCCAAATCATTTTCCTATCCAGTATAATACCCAAATATTTAACTTTAGGTTGAACTTTAAACGAGACATTTTGCAACTCCACTACTTCTGGAATGTTTCGTTTTCGGGAGAATATACAAGCTTGTGTTTTTTTTTGTTGATATGTTTAATGCTATTTGATCTAGGTCTTCTTGTAGATGTTTAAATACTGTATTTATTTTTCTACTGCCTTGTTCTATTTCCAATTGGTCTACATATATGCATATATCATCTGCGAATTGTAATATTTTACCTTGTTTGCTAGTAATTATGCTTTGACCTATATGCGCTGTATAAATAGTGTATAATATTGGACTTAAGATGCTCCCTTGGGGTAACCCGATGTTTGAAACTCTGGGTCCTATTAGTTTGTTATTGATTTGAAGATAAAGAGTTCTATTGATGTAAAGTTGATGAAGTTTCCAGCAGAGTGTATCTGGCAGTCCTATTTCCTTCATTTTGTGGTATAGAAGTTGTAGGTTCACATTGTCATATGCGTTTTCTATGTCTATGAATGTAGCAAATACCGACTTGTTGGCGGAAAATGAGTTATATATATCCAGTATTAAGTGCGTTAAATTTTCCATCGTAGAACATGATTTTCTAAAGCCGAATTGTGTTGCAGGTATTTTAGAATTTTTTTCTAAGCATAATTCTAGTCTACATTTAATCATTCTTTCCATTGTTTTTAACACACATGATGATAGTGAAATGCCTCTATACGAATCCGGACAGTTTGGTGATTTGTGTGGCTTAAGAATTGGAACTATGATGTACTCTTTCCATGCACGTGGTATATCCATACTCATCCAGATATTGTTTATTACGTTTAGTAGTTGAACTTTCTTATGTATGGGTAAATTATACAACATACTATAGTGTATACCATCTAATCCTGGAGCTGAATTATTATGTCTTTTTAGGCAGTTCTTTATTTCTTCCAGACTAAATGCTTCAGTGAGAAACATGTTGTCTTCGTTTGCTTCGTCATTGTCATGTCTATTATCCGTTGGGTTCCTGTGATTAATTTCTCCTTCTATAACCCAAGGTCTAGCAATTTTATTAAAAAATATATCTGTCCACTCATTTTCAACTATCGGATTATTGGGAGGATTATAAACGTTTTTTAATTTTCTGATTTCATTCCATATTTTGCTAATAGGTGTATTTTTATTTAAACTACTACAAAAGTTTTTCCAAGAAGCTCTTTTGCTGCCTAAAATAATTCTTTTTTTATAAGCTTCTGCTTGTTGATATTTTAAGTAATTATCGTAATTAGATAGTCTTTTAAACTGCAAAAAAGCTTCTTTTTGTTGTCTTATAGCGTCCCTACAATCATCATTCCACCATGGTTTATTAAATTTTGCATTGGGCCCTCTCTTCCTCTCTGGAATAGAGCTTTTACTAGCTAAATTGATTGAGTCACAAAATGTGGAATATTCTTGCTCTGAACCATCTGATATATTATTATTCTTTTCATTGTTTAAGAGATAGGTAAAGAAAGCCCAGTCTGCCTTTTTAATATCCCATGTAATTCTAGATCTAGATATATCATTAGTGTCAATGACAGCATTACTATTAGTAACGTTACTATCAGTATTATGGTTAAATTCTATTACTATTGGGTAGTGATCAGAACCCAGACTCAAAGTTTCTGTGTGCCAATCAAATTTGTAATAAATATCCCTAGAGCAAATTGTTAAGTCTATAGCAGATCTATTTAAATGCATAGGTTTACGAATTAATGTTTCTGACCCATCATTTAGGAAATTAAGTCCACATTGCTCCATAGCCTCAAAAAGATAAATACCTTCTTGATCGGTGACATCACACCCCCACATTTTATTATGGCAGTTGAAATCTCCCCCTATTAAAAAAGGTTTGTGTAAACTACTGAAAAATTTAACCCATTCGTTTTTTGACACACATAATTTGGGTTTTGCATAAATGGAATATAAGTTTAAGTTTTTATTATTTATCTTAATCTGTACTGCAACGCACATGACATTATTTATTTTATAAAAATTTAAATTGTTCTGAAAATTGATATTTTTTCTTAATAATATCGCTACTCCTGCATAACCATCTGATCTATCTTCACGGAAGATGTTATATTGGGAAAAGCTTATCTTTGAATTTGGTTTTAACCAAGTTTCACTTAAAAGAATAGCTAAGAATTTATTTTCGAAAATGTACTTTTCAAAATGGCCTTTATTGTTCACTATTGATCGTGAATTCCATTGTAAAATCTTATTATTTACTAGGGCCATTTAAAACTTTTTCTATATTACTTTTAATGTCGTCTAAAATTTGTTTGTTTGCTATTGGAATTAAGTTTTTGTCTAAGAAATTTTTAAATATTGTTACTATATTATCAGTAATTTGTTTACTAGTTAGTGAGTTTTGTTGGACTATTTTTGTTTGATTTTGATATAATGGGTTGTTTATAACTGGTAGCGACGGGTAAGCAGAAGCGCTTGCAGTGTCCAGTATATTTTCGTGTTCTTTTGAATAAGGATAAACTGATTTATTTTGAGCTCCTTCGCTCCATTTTCTTTTGGTTGTCACTGTGTACCTATTTCCTGTGTTTGTTGAATTTAGGACTGTTCTATAGCTACTGCTGTATTTTAATTTTGCTTCTTCAAAAGGTAAATTTTCATTTGCCATTATATATTTAATACCCTTTTGTTTTTCAAACTCAGCGCATTTGTTTCGATCTAATGCTGAATGGTTTCCAAAACATAATATACAAGTGGGATCTGTTAAATCACATACATCTGAATCATGTTCCTGTCCGCACTTGCTGCATCTTTTCTTACCACGACATTGTGACGTAACGTGCCCGTACCTAATGCAATTAAGGCATTGTATTACTCTTGGAACATAAGGTTCCACTTGGTATATCATTCGCTCAATGATTACTTGTTTTGGAATCATTTGGCCTCTGAAAGACACCACTATCGTACCCGTCTCCACCAGTTGATCATTTTCTTTTCGCTTTATTCTTTTAACGTTTATTACTTTAAAATTGCCGTATCTTGGAACAATAATACCTTTTAATTCGTTTTCTGAAATATTTTTGTCTACCCCTTTAATTACCCCACTCTTTTGAGTAAAAAAATTTGGAATATATAAATCGTAATTTCTTTCTATTAACTTTTTACATTCCACTAAAATATTAGCGCTTTTATATGTGTTACATTCAATTTTAATTTTATTTTTTCCTATAATATTAATATTAACAATATTATCTTTAATTGCAGGTACTGCACCTAAAATTAACCGAGCTGTCGCGATACGATGCAATCGGTCGATGTTCCCTTCCTTATTCTGCATAAAAACAAAATAAGGACCTTGGTCACCTTGACTGTATTTATTTTTCACCTCTGACATTATGGACTGGCCTATATTATTATTTGTTTTATTGCTTACCTGATAATCTGGTAAAAAGTTTTTTGGATTTGTTATCGGTACCTGTTTTGATTGTGTATTAATATTAATATTTATAATTTCCTCAGACTGTTTTTGTTTTTCATTAACTTCATAATCCATATTACTAGCAACATCGTCAATCCTTCCTCTGTCAGGTGGATTTCCTCTGCCATCTGAATTTAATTCCATTTTTTGGTAAAAACAACAACAACTCTAATAATTAGCACTTCGATCACACAGAGAACTATTCGCTTCCGCTGCTACAATCGAACTGTGTTGGCTTCGGGAATATTTTGAGTTGTTGATTAAATAATATTGATAGTGTATTTAATAAATAATTGATTTAAGACGTGAACTTAATAAAAAGTTATTTATTGTTTATTATTTATGGAAGATCCAAGCAGAGAATACACCAGGATATATTCTGTGATCCAGGTATTTTGTTGTTAAATATGTTCAAAATTGTAACTACTGTTCCATAGTAATAATATATTTAAAAAAAAATAACTTTATCACTTTTCCTCTTTTCTCGATTGAGTATTAGTTTTTGTTGTACAGTATATAAATTGTTACAATCACTGAATACATAGTTAGTGAAAAAATGATCATATTCATTCACTGGATTAATAATTTAAGCAATAATACAAGTAACAGTTATTCAAGAACATTCAAAAGCCATCTCTTTAAAGTTAATGATGACATTGTCAAGTAATTTTTACATATTCATACCAGTGAGAAATTTACTACACGTAATTTGCCGTGTAAAGACAGAAAAAGTAGGGAAAGCCGTAACATATTTGCGCCTTCACTCTTAAAAGGTGGATTATCTCGAAGAAGGTTCAATATATCGAAATGCTGTTTACAGATTTGGATTCAGGTGACAAACGACATAGGAATCCATCGATAAATCGGCTCCAGGTATTGTAGGGTCTTCAACGCACAAACGAACGAACGAACAAACTTTTGCGAATTTATAAACGAAAACAAAATTTTAGTTGAAAAACAAGTATAAAAAGTCAGATCTTAAAAATCTTAAAGAAAGAAAAAACTATAATAAGTTTATAATTGTTATATGTAATTAAAATCATAAATATCGTCATCATTTTAATATCATCATCGTTATTGTTTAGAGAGGTATTTAAGAAATAATGATACTTTTCTTAAAATGCACACAGTTTTATTTATGTCTATTTGCAAATTAAGGTAATATTTTCTAAGAACAACTTTTTTAGTCCGGTTCTGCGCGATTCCAGAGACGTGTTGTGTTGATGGAAAGTCTGGGGAAACACTTTTAATGAAGTTATGGACTCAAAGAAATTTGAAGGGATTAGGGAGTTCGTATTACGTTTTGTTTGTTTTAAGAAGGATTTTCAACTAAAACGAATTGGAAGCTTTAGAGTTGAGTTTACTTTTAGTTTGAGAAATCAATGTTCAACATTTTATTAAGAAAATAAGTAAATGTGACAATTGAGATTATTTTGAACAAGACGAAGTATCTATATTGTTGTTTGTAATTAAAATGCGTCAAGAAAAATATAACCGCACTACTTTAACTTTTTAGTTTATTTTACATATCTACGATCTTTTATTGTAATTTATGTCTAACCACTTGATTCGCCTTGTCCATGTGAATTTATCATGAATTTTTTATATATTTCCAGATTGTTATTTTTAAATCAAGTGTTATCAATTTACCATTTAAAGCTAATTATACCTTAATGGACTTGAAATATTAAAAATAAATCTGGTGTAGTGATACAAAACAGATTTTATATATTTAAATCAACCAAATTAATTATTTCAAAACAAATTAAATAATAAAAATAAAGTATATTAATATTAGTGCTGGCGATTTTGTCAAAAATGTGTTGTGAATTTTATTTTTGGAATCCACCAATCAAGGAAACACCTTATACTAATATTAATATTTAAATCAAAATGTCGAACGGATATAATCAGTATCCATTTCCATACTCTCAATGTCCAACATCTAGCCAAATGAACCTCAGCGACCAAAACTTAACAGTTCAACAACTAGGATATTTTCCACAACAAATGCAAATGGGACCACATCCTGCATCACAAATTCAGCAAAATTTCGCTCCAAGCCAGCCAAACCAGCCAATGCAGTTATATCAACCTCAATACCAGTATTCAGTCCAAAGTACATTACCACAATATCAACCCCCATCCACATCTAAAGCAAATGATGAAGAATGGCAAATAGTTCCAAATAAAAAACGTGGGAGAACCAGTCCGGAACAACATTCCAAACTTAAACAAACCAAAATAGATAACTACTGGCTCAACACACCAACAGTAAATAAATTTAATGTATTAATTAATGAAGAGACACAAGAAGCAGATACTGAAGAGGAAAAAAAAAACAGGAAGAGAAGCCCCCACCAATATTTATTGCTGGTGTTAAAAACATCCAACCATTAAACGAACTACTAAACACTATAGCCAAAGATAAACATTTAATCAGAGTGTTGAATGAAGAACAAGTCAAGGTACAGGCCCAAACAATTGAAATATACGACAGTATAATAAAAGCACTTGATGAGAAAAAAACCGAATATCATACATATCGTAAGAAGCAAGATAAACCCTTTAGAGTAGTGATTCGCCATCTTCATCCTACAGTGAATATACAAGAAATCAAAAAACAAATAGAGAGCCAAGGACATATAGTTCTACAAATAACGAATATACTACAAAGAATTACAAAAAAACCCCTACCACTATTTTTTGTGGACTTAAAAATGCAAGATAATAATAAAGAAATTTATAAGATGGAATATTTAGCCAACGCAAAAATTGATGTCGAAGCCCCAAGGCTAAAAAGAGAATTAGTACAATGTACCACATGTCAAAGATATGGTCACACAAAAAATTTCTGCTATCATCAATACAGGTGTGTAAAATGTGCTCTAAATCACAAAACAGCTGATTGCCCTAACAAAATTAGATCTGATCTAGTAAAGTGTGTACTTTGCGGTAATAGCCACCCAGCGAATTACAAAGGATGCAGTGTACATAAACAACTGCAAGAAGCAAGATTTCCAACCTTAAGAAAGAAAGAGTCACCGAATCAACTACAAAACCAACAGCTACCAGTGGCTACTACAAATATAAGTACCACACAAAGACCTACATATTCTCAAATGGTAAATACCAACCAACAAGATATTACAATGGTCACTCAGGCAAATGACATGCAGGAGTTAAAGAATATGATGAAAGGGCTTATGGAACAAATGAGTACCATGCTAAACTTATTAACAACACTTGTCTCAAAAATGAACTAATGGCTAATACACTAAAATTTGCCATATGGAATGCTAATGGCTTGACACAACACAAACATGAGTTGTATGCATTTATAGTTAATCACCAATTAGACATAATACTGATTTCAGAAACACACTTCACGAAAAAAAGTTTCATAAAATTTCACAACTATAAAATATATCACACAACACATCCAGATGGAACTGCACATGGTGGGACAGCAATCATTAAAAGAAACAACATCAAACATTACCAAACAACTCACTATCAAAAAGCACATATTCAGGCCACAAATGTAGTTGTAGAAGACTGGACAGGACCTATAACTTTTTCAGCTATATATTGCCCACCAAAACATTCAATTAAACAACCAGAATTTAAAACCTTTTTTGATACACTTGGACCTAGGTTTATTTGTTTTATTTGTGGCGGAGACTACAATTCAAAACATCTAATGTGGGGATCTAGACTTATTAATACCAAAGGCCGTGAACTACAAAAAGAAATACTAATAGATAATCTGAACATAGTAACCACAAGGGGGCCTACAGACCCTGCGAAAATACCAGATCTCCTCGATTTTGCTATAGTAAGAAAAATAAATGAAAAATACTTTATACCAAAGTCTTGTTACGATTTATCCTCTGACCATTCACCTGTTATCATAACTGTAAGCAAAAACATAACAAAAATAGAAAGGAGCTGTATATTACACAACAACAAAACAAATTGGAGTTATTTTAGATATCAAGTAAATAATCAAATCAATTTAGACATCCCACTAAAGACCGATAAACAAATCGAACAAGTAGTAGAACATTTTAACACAGTTTTACAGGAAGCAGCATGGAACTCAACACCATTACCTACAAATCGACATATGAACAAACAATGTTCCAATACAATACATGAAAAAATAATTGAGAAAAGAAGACTCAGAAAACAATGGCAATTATCAAGATCACCTCACAGTAAAACAAACCTCAATAAAGCACAAAAAGACCTAAAAAATTGATAGTAGCAGAAAAAAATGCAAGCTTTCAGGAATACCTACAAAAACTAGATGCAACTCAAGCTACTGACTACTCGTTATGGAAGGCTACAAGGACTCTACGAAGGCAGAACTATACAGTCCCACCACTAAGAACGCAAACAGGACAATGGGCGAGAAGTCCTCTAGAGAAGGCCGAAACATTTGCGACACACCTTAAAAAAGTCTTTACACCAAATGAGGGAAATTACTCACTACAAACTGAAGAAGAAATTATTTCGATACTCACAAAACCTTATCAACTAGAACTTCCTGAAAAAAGATTCACAAAAAATGAGGTAAAAAATATTATACAATACAACATCGATCCAAAAAAGGCTCCAGGATACGACCTGATTACAGGAAAAACTCTTCAGCAACTCCCAGAGAAAGGCTTCCAATTTCTGACACAGTTATTTAACTCTATAATGAGACTAGGTCATTTCCCATCACAGTGGAAACTAGCACAAATAACAATGATACTAAAGCCAGGAAAAGAACCAGAAAATGTACAGTCCTACCGTCCTATTAGTCTTCTTCCCGTGGTATCCAAAGTTTTTGAAAAGCTGACACTTACTAAGCTAATGCCTATACTAGAAAACAAAAAACTAATACCACCACACCAATTTGGGTTTATAAAACAACATTCAACAATACAACAGGTACATAGAATTGTAGAGAAAATCAACGAGGATTTTGAAAATAATAGGTACTGCTCAGCGGTATTTCTGGACGTAAGTCAGGCATTTGATAAAGTCTGGCATAAAGGCCTATTATGTAAACTAAAACAGAATTTACCTACAAATTATTATATACTCTTAAAGTCATATATCACCAACAGAAACTTCCAGGTAAAGTATGAGAATGAATACACAAGCATATAACAAATTCTCGCTGGGGTGCCCCAAGGAAGTGTACTAGGACCTATATTATACCGTATATTCACTGCTGACTTACCGACAGATACACATATCACTACAGCCACATTTGCGGATGATACGGCAATACTATCATCGAACAAAAATCCCAAAATAGCCTCAGAAATCTTACAAAATAATCTAAATAAAATTCAACAATGGATGACAAAATGGAGAGTCAAAATTAATGAAAACAAATCGCTACACCTAACATTTACCACGCGTAGGGAAACATGTCCGGCTGTATACTTAAACGGTAAAGGAATCCCACAAGGGGATGAAGTCAAATATCTAGGTATGTACTTGGACAGAAGATTAAACTGGAGGAAGTATATATTTACTAAGCGAAAACAACTGGGTCATAAGTTAAGAACCATATATTGGCTGTTGGGCAAAAAATCAAAACTATCAACTGAAAATAAAATATTAATCTACAAATCCATCCTAAAACCAGTGTGGACTTATGGGATAGAATTATGGGGAACCGCCGCACATTCCAACATTGAAATCATACAAAGATTTCAGTCCAAAATATTGAGATCAGTACTAGGAGTTCCATGGTTCATAACCAATGAAGCCATCCATCGGGACGCCGGACTACCATACGTCAAAGATGACATCAAAAAGTGCGCGAAAAAACATACAGAAAAACTCAAAGTGCATCCAAACGTGTTAGCAAAAAATTTAGTGAATAAACCGCGTACTATTCGTAGGTTAAAACGAAAAGTTCCGTTAGCCAAGCCGCACACCAAAGAAACATGAAACGAAAAACATGAAACATGAAACGAAAAACATGTTTCATGAAAAGAAAACACTGCTAAACAAATCTCAAAGTCCGCCTACCAATGAAACGAGTGTGATTCATGCTCATGACACATTTTTATTTTCGGAGAGTTTCATAATTGGCCGGACATATATTTGTTTAGCAGTGGTTTATTTCCATGAAACGTAATTTACGTTTCATGTTTCTTTGATGTGCAATACAAGCATGATGTGCCTTAGCCAAGCCGCACACCAAAGAAACATGAAACGAAAAACATGAAACATGAAACGAAAAACATGTTTCATGAAAAGAAAACACTGCTAAAAAAATCTCAAAGTCCGCCTACTAATGAAACGAGTGTGATTCATGCTCATGGCACATTTTTATTTTCGGAGAGTCTCATAAATGGCCGGATATATATTTGTTTAGCAGTGGTTTATTTCCATGAAACGTAATTTACGTTTCATGTTTCTTTGATGTGCGGCCGGGCTTTTAGAGTTAAGTGAACAATAGGTACTAAATTAATGTGTATAAGTTTATGTCAGAAATAGTCAGTGTTGTAGGCTAAGTTTAAAAAAAAGGGGTGCATCACTGGATGCCTCCCTACATGTCATTCCTAATTATTGTCAGTCCTATTACTTATTGTCTGTTATCTACCTAAACATTTAGGTTTAGATTGTATAGATAGATTGAAATAAATGTGGGGTTAATAATAAAAAAAATTTTTAAATCCATTCGATTTTATGTACATCTTGAAATATTAAATTTGATCTAAAAAACATCAGTAGCGACAAGGGGGGCTATTACTATTACGTAAAAAATTATTATTTCTGGTTAGGTAACTACAGTTCTAGTAGGGAGGAAAGTATGCTAAATTTGCAGTTACTCGAGCGTTATGGGGACCTATTGGGTTATGAAGCGTAGGTCCTAAAACCACAAAAAATTAAGTCAAGTTTACCATAAAGTAGGGGACTTTACATTTTTTAATTTAATTTTCAATTTCCAACAATAGTTTTTTCCGAATATAGCGCCATTAGTGATGTAAAATTTCCGGGAAGATTCAGACGCCGGAAAGTTTCCGGAAACTTTCCGGAAATATTGGAAACTTTCGGAAACTTATGGAAATATTGTATTTTTATTTAAATTCTTATAATAAACCATACAAATCAGTAGTTATCTTTATTTATTGTTGTAGTATTCCGACTACAGAAAAAATCTGTTAAAAATTAAACGTCCTTACGTCCATACTTACGTCCTTGCTTAAAATTTAATTAACTTAATTTGAAAAATATTCTGAATATTTGTTATTAGTCATTATAATTAAAACTAAAAAAGTTATTTTATTTAAAAATATTTTAAAATAAAAAAAAAGATATGTTTTTTTTCTGATTTAGATTCGTTTTCTCAGACTTACTGATTGGAAGTAATGGAATATTTTCGGTAAAAATATTTTCTATATCCTTAAATGCCTCGACAACCTGGGATATTTTAAACATATTGCCTTCCAATAAAGTAATCCATTTCACAATTGGTGTTAGCACAACTGCTACTTTTTGCAACTTTATCCAAAATATTTCATCCCGACAGTTTCGTTTAATATTCTGTGAACATTTTTAATGTTCTCTCTCTATGACCATAAGCATTTGTAAAGCACTTCTAGACGCAATAAGGCTATTTATACAGTTCAGGATTGAACCCTACCTAATTTTTACAGGAAGTTTTAATGATATAACCTTATTGTAGTTTTGAAGCTGGATTTTATTAAATCGGGCAAGAGATATTTGGGAACTAGTTACATTTTTTTTTTATAAAAATAATGAAGCTAATATTTGAATTTTTAAATAAATTTAAATTAAAATTAACAAATCATTTAACCACGAAAAGAAACTAAAAACAATTGGCAGTGGTGTAGGTTAGCCGGTCGAGTGAATTAAATAGCGCTACTTCCACGTAAATTCACGTCACGTCATGTCACTGACTCTTTGTCCAAAAGGGTCTTGGAAATATTCACAAAAGTTCTCTGAAATATTATGGAAAGCTCTCGGAAATATTATGGAGAGTTCTCGGAAATATTCTCGAAAGTTCTCGGAAATATTCTCAAGAATTTTCCATTGAAAGTTTCCGGGAATATTCGCAGTCAGGAGAATATTTCCAGGAAACTTTCCAATGTTCGCGAATATTCGCTTGGAAATATTCTCGACTCACATCACTAAGCGCCATCTATCCATAATTCGAAAAAATGTCTCGAATAAACGTTTTTTATTATTACTTAAAGAATCCAAATCTGCAATAAAACTTGGGGCTCCTATTTAAGATTTTAAAGTACTCCCCCACCCCACCTCCGTGGGGGGTCTTGTTTGGTGCCATTCGATAGATTTTTCAAAAATATTGAATACGTGAATTTTGCAGTTTTTCGTACTGGTGTAAAATTTACCCCCAAGCCCTTTTCGTGGGGGGGGGGGGGTCGTGTTTGATACCATTCGATAGATTTTTCAAAAATATTGAACACGTATTTTTTAGTTTTTCGATCTAACGTTCATTTCGCCAAATATTTGTTTTTTTGATGAGTTTTCTGAGTCAACTTTGTGACCTATATGAAGATGCTTTTAGCTTAGAGCTGAAATTGAACCGAAATTGCGAACAGACATGGAATGTACACAAATCCTATTTTGGATTCTATGGTTGGTTTGGCCTATGTAAAATCGAGGGCTGTCTGCACAAGAATTTCATAATCTTTGTGCTGTTCATTTGGGATGTTGTCTTTGACAGTGAAAATAATGATATAAAAAAGAAACAGTTTAAAGCAACAATAAGTCCAAAATCAGTTAAGGTATAAGGATTAGTGTATTTAAATGACGTGGTACTCATAGCTGGCAAGCAGAGAATGATGCAACAGCAAATTGATATATGGGCAGAGAAAAAAGAAAAAATAAAGCTGAAAATAAACGTTAACAAATGCAAAACTATGAAAATAGGACAACAGGAGCAGAAGATTGAACATGAAACTCGAGTTTTTGTAAAAGAAAAGAATTGGAGGTGGCGACAACTTACGAGTAGGTACCTTCTTCGCTGCAGCTTACTATTGTTTCATACGACGAAAATAACTGGATATTTAAAATACGACAAAATCCAGAATATACTATGCAATAAGTAATATATTACAAGTATATAACGTAATAACGGTACGGACACTTCTATATGCAAACGAGGTATGGGTTATAAATAAAAGACACAAAAGCACCATAAATGTACTAGAAATAAAGTATATGAGAAAAGTAGCTGGTAACACAAGGCCAGATCAGAAAAGCAACAACAATATCAGAAACGAGATAAAATAATAATCGATAGAGAAAAAAATGGAAACAAGTAAAATGAACTGGTATGGCCACATAAAAAGAGTATACAAGAATATATATTAATAAATAACGTGATGTAGGTCAAACAACAGTTAACAAAAATAACTGAGAGGCCCAGAAAAGGGTGTACGGAACAAATCCAAGGCATCGGGATTAAGAAAGAAAAAAAAAAACCGATAAAGGAAATGGCAGAAGACAGAAAGGCATGTCAGAAATGGGTAAAAGATGGATAGATGCAAGCCACATTGGACGTTTATACGGAGCATAAAAAATGCGAGAAGAAAAAGAAGTAACTAAGTATTTTGTTTCTTAGCTCATTTGTTTTGTTCTGTTTGTATTTATTTGTTCGAATGTACTTGCCTACCTGTTTTATTTTTCAAAATGGATCCCATTAATATACAGGGTGGTGCAAATAAAAGTAATAAATTCACATTTTGTCAGCCGGCGACTTTAAGAAAAATTCCTAAAACAGGTCGATTTTATTTTTAAATGATGATTTTTTGATATATATATCGCACTAGGGACATCATCCATCTGGGCGTGGTAACGTAATCGATAGTTTTTTTAAATGAGAATAATAGGGGTCGTGTGTTAGCTCATTCGAAATGTTATTTAACTCTCTATTCAGTAATAGGTATAAACATTAATATAATTATTTATTTTTTTTAATGAAATTAATTGGAATGAATTGAAATTAATTAAATAATGAAATTAAATGCACCACTGATGCCATGTTTTCTGTACTACATGAGGTTTATCAAGCACTGAACAATAATCTTTACACTGCCACCGTTTTTTGTGACTATGCCAAAGCTTTTGATTGTGTAAATCACAACATTTTGATAAAAAAACTAAATTTCTACGGAATTCGAGGCATTTCTTTAGATTGGTTCCAATCTTACTTGGAAGATAGGAAACAACTGGTTAGAGCAAATGATAAAGATTCTAGTCTCAAAAACATTGTATGTGGGGTACCTCAAGGTTCAGTATTGGGTCCTCTACTTTTCCTTATCTTTACTAATGACATCACTAATTTAAAAATCGATGGAAACATCTTTCTTTTTGCTGATGATACTAGTATCACTTGGAGCAACTCAAATATTGCAACTCTTCATGCTACTATAACTTCTGATCTACTTACAATAAAAACCTGGTCTGACTCAAATTTACTCTCGTTTAACGTAGATAAAACAGTAGCATTGTCTTATAAAGGAGCTCTTCAACCCTTACCTCTTAATAACAGCCAGATCAGTACCGTTGATTCTGTAAAATTTCTTGGCATTTTTTTAGACAGCAACCTTAAATGGTCCCTCCATATCGATTTGTTACGGAAGAAACTCTCTTCAGCCTGCTATGCTATAAGATCTGTTTCGAATGAACTCAATTTAGCATCTTCCAAAATAACATATTTTTCTTTGTTCGAGTCACATCTTCGTTATGGTCTTCCTTTTTGGGGTTCTGGTACAGCTGCCCAATTCGATGTTATTTTCAAATTACAAAAAAGAGCTATAAGATATCTGTTTGGCCTCAGAAGAACAACACACTGCAGAAGTTACTTCAAAGATCACGGAATTTTAACCCTTCCATCTTTGTATATTTTAGAAACTGTTTGCTTAATTCGTAAACATCTACATGTCTTTCCACCAAGACCTAATCATCACTACTTCACGAGAAATTCTACGTTTGACGTCTATTTGCCGACCCCGTCCTCGGAGTTAGTAAAGAAATCGATATTATATTCCGCAAAAAAAATGTACAACCATCTCCCCCAACAACTAAAATCTGCACCATCTTTTCCCAAATTCCGTAAACTGACAAAAGCCTACCTGTCTGAAAGACCATATTATTCAGTAGAAGATTATTTTATTCAATAACTAAGAAATTACAGTACCCTTTGCACAAGTAGTATTTTTATTATTTTTTTATCTATATTTGGGTGTCATATGCAGCAGCTTAACTTCTTAACTTTTTAACTTTTAAACCTTTTTTATTAATTATTAGGTAGACTATGAATTTGCAATTTATTTAAATTTTTGCAATTGATTATTTCTGTTTTAACTTCGATTTATTTATTTATTTTATTTAACTTATTGACGATTTATGTAATTTTAGTAAATTGGATTGTTACTGTTTTGTTTTTTTTACTATTTATAAGCTTTGTCGATAAAATTGTAAAATTTTTCATGGCAATAAAGCATATTTCTATTCTATTCTATTCTATTCTAATTGGCACGAAAAGAAGAATGTATGTAATAGTTAAGTAGTTATTTCAAAATACATTTTACTGCTGTCAGGAAATAGAAAAAAATATTGGACAAATAAACATTACTTTTCGCTTATATTCAATGTTCACACTGAGAGAGGCAGATGGGTGGAAGCTTGAACATTGAATTTTACCAAAAAACAATGTTTATTTGGCAAATAAACATTTTTTGTGTTTTCTGAATTGAATGTATTTTGAATTAAGTAAATTATATACGTTCCTCTTTTCGTGTTAATTAATTTAATTCAAATTTTTTTGGACATCCTGTATAAACAATTATGTTATTATTTATATTACTGAATAGAGAATTGAATAACCATTTAACTTAGATAGCACACGACCCTTATTTTCATTTAAAAAATCGTCGATTACGTCATCACGCCCAGATGAAAATCATCGATGACGTCATCACGCCCAAATGGATAACGTCACTAGTATAAGTATATGTCAAAAACTCATAATTTAAAAATAAAAATCGATCTATTTCATGATTTTTTCTTTAAGTCGCCGAAATAACGAATTTATTCCTTTCATTTGCAACATACCACATATTCCCAAGATTTCGGATTGGAGTCCAATAGGAAAGACAAGAAGAGGTAGACCCCGAAGATGATGGAGGGATGAAGTGGGTGACCCCGAAGATCATGGAAAGACGAGACCTTAGAGACAGAGAATAACAGAACAGAAACGTGTGGAGACGTTGGTTGAAAGAAGGAAGGCGGCGACAGCTGTAAAAATCCTTACATAGATAGCTGCAACATACTGTATATCTATCTATCAATTTATCCACGTATCTGTTTCATTCTCTTGGTTATTTTTATTTATCCTCCAAATTAATTATAATAATATTAATATTTAATATGTTTGTGATCATTTAGAAAAATGTTATTTTATTTAATCAATATAATCAATTCTCTATGAACCCTTGTCAAGTTTATTCACTGGAATTAAAAATATTTTGTTTTTTTTTCAGTTTGTGAACAGCTAATATCACCAACGTCGAATAAATGTACTGCTAATTTCTCCCTGGTCTAGTGGAAGGACGAGTAACTTTTTCCTACGATTTGTTTATACATGGGTGCCAATACAAATCTCTCGCCTTCAGCCATTTTTTTCTCCCTTTCGTTCTGTTTTTCATTTTTTTTTCTCCCTCTCAATAATTTACCCGCTTGTATGAACTTCACGGTCGTCGACATATCAGGGCCGTTGGGAATATTTTTGTTTTATTAAACGATAATTATTTTTCAACTTAGATTATAAGTTATCGTTTATTACGAGTATAATACACAAAGCTTTTAAAGCTCTCATCGCATAAGCAGCCTTTTAAAATTAGACTTTAATAGTGTTTAAATCTTATACCGTGGCTAATCATACTGTATTAATTTTAAAATATTTGATCCATATACAGTGCACTGGAATAAGTGTTACCCCCCCTTATTAACTTATTTATTTTTAGCACATAAGCAAAACACTCGCAGAGGTCGATTTTTAAAATAATCAAAGTATATTATAGCATCAATGTTTCGAAATTTACGCGATCCCTCTTCAGGTGACAGTCATAACTTTTTTTAAATGGGAAAGTACATCATGTGACACCTTATTTAAAAGCTTTTGAAATACTGATTACAAAAATGTATAATACTTTAATTATATTTTAGAGCGTAGATTAGCGTTTAGAGCGTAGATATTTTTTTCGAATCCTGAGAAAACTAATAATAGTGGAGTCACTGAAGGTTTTCACCTCCGATTTCGTTGAACCTTCATCGATTTTCATGAAAATTGGTGAGTAGTTAGAAGATACTTCAAGGAACAATGGTGACATGATGCCAACTTGCGCTTTTACCCTGGGGGTGGATGCCACCCCTTCTCGGAGGTGAACTTTTTTTATTAAAAATAATACCTGAAATCGATAGAGAGGCAACTTCTAAGCAAAATTTGTTAGATAAAGTTATTAACATAAATCAATACTTTTTGAGTTATTAAATATCAAAGATTTTATTTTTTCTTAAAAAAAATGCATGTTTTAAAGCTGTTTTTCACGTATTACTCAAAAACTATAAGCTTTTGTAAAAAAGGTATTATTATCAAAATTAAAGATAATAAAAAATTTGATACACCCCTACTTAAAGAAATAAACTAATGTTATTTAAAAGTGAGTTATGGGTAATTGAATGTATATTTTTTTCTACAAGTACTCAAATCTAAGTATTCAAGCTTACATAACGGGAAAACGATGTATTTTATAGAATATACTTGTTAAGCACTTATCAAAGTACTTCGGAATACCTATCAAATGAGTTTCAGTAGAAGTTAATAGCATCAAAATTAAGCAAGTTATGATGAAAATAAGAGAACCCTTTCGATTTTTTTAGGAAAAAGTGAAAAATGAAACATACGCTATTTCCACAAAAATTAAAATTTGTAGTAATCCTCACAAAAATTTCTTTAGGTTAACATAGTTAGCGATTTCAACAATTTTGACCGGTTTAGAATGCAAATTTTTGAAAAATAAGTATAATTAAAAAAAAATCAGAATTTTTAAAATTATCGTACTTTTTATTTGCTTTTGATAATAACTCCAAAAATACTTAATATACGTAAAAAATGATATAAAACTAAATTTTAGTTTTTTCTGTTACAAATACTTTACCCATTTTACTATTTTCTTAGAGTAAAAAATAACCGAGATAGAAACGTTTAAAATTTCAATTTTGCTGCGAGAACCATGTAACCTGTGCCCTTTAACCTTTTATTTTTTAAAAAGTAAGAGGTTTAAATGACGTTTTTAATAGCTCTTTAAATCATGTTTTAACCAGTTTTTAGATGAACTTGCTACCTTAAAAATTAACGTTATATATACGAGTTATTTACAAAAAAACAATAACATTTTTTAGAAAAAATTTTAAAAGATACATTTTGAAACATTTTTGGTGCATAAACTTTAATGCTATCAACTTGATCGAGCACTTATTTGATAGATATTTCTATGAGCTTTGACAAACGTTTAATAAGTTTATGTTATAAAATGCATCATTTCCCCGGTATTTAAGCTTGAATACTTAGATTTGGGTACTCGACGAAAGAAATATACATTCAATTACCTATAACTCACTTTTAGTTAACATTGAAAGGTTTTTCTAGTAAGGAATTTATTTGATTTTTTATTAGCCTCAATTTTGACAATAATAACTTTTTTGTAAAAACTTATAGTTTTTGAGTTATTTATGAAAAATCGGTTAAAACATGCATTTTTCTCACGAAAAATTAAAATCTTTGATCTTTAATAATTCAAAAAGTTTTGATTTATTTTAATAACTTTATATAACAAATTTTGCTTATAATTTGTCCCTCTATCGAATTGTAAGGTTATTTTTAAAAATCATTTTCACCCCCGAGGAGGGTGGCATCCACCCCCAGGGTAAAAGCGCAAGTTGGCACCATGTCACCTTTGTTCCTTGAGATATCCTCTAACCACTCACCAATTTTCATGCAAATCGATGGAGGTTTTAACGCAGGTAAGGGAAAATTTAACGCAGAATACCATATTACAGTAATATTGAGGATCCAAAGTCCCTGAGAACTTCTATAATGTTTATTTTAATAACTCACAGGGGTCAAAAAAGGGAAAATTTAGTCTGATTTTTAATTTCAAATATATCATTCAAAAAAACTTTTTGTTTATTCTAAGGGACTATCAGCCCTCCGTAATAATGTATTCTTTTATTCTGCTTTTAAATTTTTCTAAAATACTTATTAGTTTTCTCAGCATTTGAAAAAGATGAAAGCGTTTAAACAGAATTCGACCGAAATTTTGCGCCTGCGCTCTTAAATAGGATTAAAGTATTATACATTTTTGTAATCAGTATTTCAAAAGCTTTTAAATGAGGTGTCACATGATGTACTTTCCCATTTAAAAAAGTCAAAGTTATGCCTGTCACCTGAAGAGGGATCGCCAAAGGTCGAAATATTGATGCTATACTATACTATGATTATTTTAAAAATCGACCGGTCCAAGCGTTTTGCTTATGTGCTAAAAATAAATAAGTTAATAAGGGGGGGGGGGTAACACTTATTCCAGTGCACTGTATAATATACATATAATAGTATATTACATATATTCCGGCATTTTAAGTTTACATGCTCGTCCGGTAGGCATAAAGACATCTATGGAGTGAGTGACACGGAAAAGCAAGCCCCATCTCTTGTCGTATTACTCATACATGTCGATGTGATACACTAGCATATTCTAATCTAAGCTACTACAATTAATACTATCTAAGCTACTACTTAGCTTTTTTTCACCACTAGATTATTTTCAGTGAAGTGAATGCGAATCGTCAGCATAGCCCGCATGGCTATCTGACCGACTTAAAAATATTTTATAAAGATAATAATAATAATACATTTAACGAGCCATCCAAGCAAGGAGTTAAATGAAAAAAAATGGTAGAGTACCACAAAAATCAAATTGAAAGTTGGTCGTATTAAAATTTTAAGAAATATGGATAGTAGCTTTAGAGATATTGCATTGAAATACATGAAAAAACAGCAGAAAATAAAGGAACTTGGTGGTGGTCAAACTACCTCCAGCAAAATATAAAATAAAACAAAATTCTTTTAGACTGACAACACAATAATTCTGACAAATCTGTAACATTATAAGATCTTCAAAGAGGAATCAAAAAAGCTACAGCAAACATTAAAGCAGAAGTATAAAACAATCTATACGATGCAATTGATACCAGCGAGGAGGACAGGAAAATATTTAAAACAGCCAAACATATACAGTGCTAGTCAAAAGTCCGGCCCCCCTCGTATTTTTTGACCAGTTATACTTATAGTTTGAACGACGAGGACCAGGTCTGGCTGAAAAATCTACGTGCTTGGTTTAACACAACAACCACAAATCTGTTTAGAGCAGCAGTGTGCTAAATTCAGAATGCCATGATGGTCGTCAACATCCGAAACAGATAGGCACAACAAGAAGAATGCTTATTTTATTTGAGTTTAAGCTTATTTTGGTGAATACCTAAATTAAATAAATATTTAAGAATCATTCTTATAGTAAGTGTTCAAAATATGCTTCATCTACTTCCTGACAGTAATGCATCCTATTTCTAAACTCTTGTCGTACACGTTAAAATGTGTAGGGGTTCTTCAACAATTCGTTGTTTCAAAATGTCAATACTGTCGGGTGATGTAGCGTAAACCTTAGATATCAAGTACCCAAACAGAATAAATCTAATTACAATCGACACATTATACCATAAAAAGAGATTATTTGTAAATTTTTTTTGTTTAATCTTGCGTTATAACATGAATTTTATAATTTTTCACAGTCTCCAGTCTTTTCTTCGAAGGCAGAAGAGGAGAGATACAATATCAAACTGACATAGTTCTTTGAAGAGATAAAAACACACAATAATAAAGACTAGCCTAAACTAAGAGTTATAAAGAACAATATATAGAACACGTTCCTACAGCGATTGGAAAAACTTGGAAAGAACCCATAACCATATTTTGTACAAAAGAGAAGTACATGTTAGATACAGAGATACATGTAGCACAAAAATCATTAGAGAAAGGTATAGGATGTCCAGAAAAATGAACAAAGGTACACTCAGAAATAGAGGAGGTCAAATTTTAGCATATGCCGATGACGTTGTGATAATGGCAAAGAGAAGAGATATATTAACGCAAATGGTAGAGGAACTCATTCAAGAAGGAAAAACAGTGGGTCTGAGTATTAACGAAAACAAAACAAAAATGTTAAGATTAGGAAAAAATCCTACTAATAGAGAGGTCAAAGTGGGAAGATACAAATTTGAAGAAGTAAGTAAATATAAGTACCTAGGGGTCATGCTGTCAAGTGATGGAACAAGAGAAAACGAAATAAAAGAGAAAACATTGGCAATCAATAGAGCATTCCAAGCCAACAAAAAAATGATAAAAAGCAAAATATTAACAAAAACAACTAAATTAAGGCTCTATGAAACGTTAATTAGACCGACATTAATGTATGGAGCAGAAGTGATGACAATGACCAAGACAGACGAAGAAAATTTGAGAAGAACTGAGAGAAAAATAATTCGGGCAATATTAGGACCAATACAAACAGCAGAGGGTGAATACAGGAGTCGAAGAAATAACGAAATAAATGAGGAATTGAAGGGGCAAGATATAGTCAGGAGAATAAAGAGACAAAGACTGAGATGGCTTGGGCATGTATGGAGAGCAGGAGAAGAAGCGATAATAAACATAGTGACAAAGTGGTCCCCGGCCAGAAGGAGACGAAGAGGAAGACCGAGGTCCAAATGGCTGGAAGAGGTGAAGCGAGATCTAGAGGGCATGGGAATTAGAAATTCAGAAGAAAAAGCAAGAGACAGAAGAAGCTGGAACCGGATATGTAATGCAGTTTAAAAAAGAGAAGAATGGAGGACTGATCCACCTCGAAAACATGGATCTAGAGAGCCTGTAAAGGCGGCGCTACCCCCACGGGGGTGTTTTAGCCACTATATATAGGATGTCCGAAACTAGAAGATTATGTGACGCTATTATCGCTTCTAGGCCGCTTTAAAGTAACGCGGTCGGTTAATTATAAATATTTTAATAAATTAGATGTAATTATTGTGTAAATGTTAGTATATACAGGGTGTCCCAGACTAATTTACCCACGCTATATCTCTTAAACGAATAGAGATTTTCGAATGGGACAAAAAGTGGTATATTCTACTTGTAATACACTTTAATACGGCGTAGAAAAAATCATCCCCTAGATATTCATCCCTTAGTTACAACCCCTAACTTTAATTTTTTTAATAGCACCCTATATATTTTTTTATAGTTTTGGATGTGGTCTTTTATCGTCTATTCAACACATTTTTTGAAAATTAAATTGGTTCTTAAATAACCAAGAAAATATCAGTTTAATTTTGTTAAGTATGTGTCCCAGACTAATTTATTCAGGCTATATTTCTTAAACGAATAGAGATTTTCGAATGGGACAAAAACTGATCTATTACATTTGTAATACACTTTAATATGGCGTAGAAAAAAATTATCAGCTAAATATTCATCCCTTAGTTATGACCCTATTTTTTTTTAATAGCACCCTGTAAGTTAGAGATGAATATTTAGGGGATGAATTTTTTCTACACCATATGAAAGTGTATTATAAATGTAATAGATCAATTTTTGTCCCATTCGAAAATCTCTATTAGTTTAAGAAATATAGCCTGGATAAATTAGTCTGGGACACATAATTAACAAAACTAAACTGATATTTTCTTGGTTATTTACTAACCGATTTTATTTTCAAAAAATGTGTTGAATAGATGATAGAAGACCACATCCAAAACTATAAAAAAATATACAGGGTGCTATTAAAAAAATTAAAGTTAGGGTTGTAACTAAGGGATGAATATTTACGGGATGATTTTTTTCTACGCCACATTAAAGTGTATTACAAGTAGAATATACTACTTTTTGTCCCATTCAAAAATCTCTATTCGTTTAAGAGATATAGCGTGGGTAAATTAGTCTGGGACACCCTGTATAATAATTTAAATAAGTTTCTAATAAATTATTGTATGTGCTGTAAATAAAATAGTACGAAGTAAGTCTCTCTTTATTTAAATAATGGTTAGTGTTTAAAAATAAATAAAAAGTCAATTCGACGTAAAAAATCAGTACAAAATGGTGTCAGAAGTGGAATGAATAGTTCCGTTGATGTAAAGGACTGGTGTAAGAAATGTACTACCTGTGCTACAAGTAACGGATATTATCGGAAAAGAAAGGCTCCTATGAGACAGTAAAATGTTAGAAGTCCGTTTGAAAGAATAGCTTTGGATATTATCGGGCCATTTCCAGAAAGTGAAAATGGATGCAAGTACATTTTGGTCGTAATGGATTACTTCACGAAATGGGTTGAGCTCTACACAATTCCAGACCAGAAGGCCGCCAATATTGCAGATGTGTAATCAAAGACTGCATCAGCCGATTTGAAGTGCCTCTGGAGATTCATAGTGACCAAGGAAGGAACTTTGAGAGCGATCTATTTCAGGGAATCTGTGATATACTAGGCATGAAGAAGACAAGAACTACGGCCTATCACCCGCAATCGGATGGAATGGTGGAGCGTATGAATAAGATTGTCGGCAAGTATTTGACAAAGATGATGTCAAATCATCAGCTAGGCTGGGACCAGTACCTTCCGTTCTTCGCAATGTCCTATAGATCTGCGGTTAATGAATCAACGGACCAATCACCAGCAAAACTCCTATTTAGACGCGAGATGCGTCTACCCTGTGATCTAGAGTTTGAATGTCGACCTGGAGAACATGTGGCTGGTGAGGATTATGTGAATGAATTGCAAAGAAGAATGGACGTTATACATGAGTTGATCCGTTTCCATATTTAGATTGCTAGCGACCGAATGAAGAAACGCTACGATACCCAAGCCGAGAAGAGATGTTTCAAGGAAAACGACTAAGTCTGGCTTTATAATCCAAAGAAGCGAACAGTTTGTTCTCCCAAGTTGCAGTAGTTCTGGGAAGGCCCGTACCTTATTGTGAAGACGATTAATGACGTTATCTACCGAATAAGCACGATTCCTGGGGAAAAGCCGATGATAGTCCACCATAACCGGTTGACACCGTATATGAGGGACACCGTACGAGGGAGATTACGACGTAGATGAAGAAGTGGAAGTCAACTAAGTCCGAGAACTACCTGACCTTACGTTTGAGGAGTTCATGGGGGCCTATGGAAGTACCGGTATAGCGAGACATGATGTTACCGTTGAAGAAAAGCAAGATCTACTCACACTTCCCGATGACTATTCACTGGCCCATACCATCCCGGCCAGTATCAGAGACACACGAGGGTTGGCATCCGCCTTTCGAATGAAGTTTGGTCGAATTGCAGAACTTCAATGCCAACTGCCAGCTCCTGGCAAAGCATTGAAACTCTAAGATGCATCACGTTACCTTTTCTACCTGGTAACAAAAGATACTGTCCATGACCAACCTACCTATTAAGATGTATATAATGTATTATTCCAATTGAGAGAGCACGTGTTGGAGTCCGACGCGCAAAAGTTAGCCATGCCAAAGGTAGAATGCCGCAAATTAGACTGGATGGTTGTCCGCAATATGATGGAAGAAATTTTTAAAGACACCGAGGTTCAGGTATTAGTCTGTTGCAATCCGCATAGTTACTGGTGCGGAGCGAACACTGTCCTTTCCACTTTTATACAACTGGAAGTTGTAAAAGAGGGTCCCTTTGCAGATACCAACATCCAGTTCGAGTCCCGACAAGGTTCTAGGAGGAACCATCTTTTAAGGATGGGGAAATGTGATGCTATTAGCGGTTCTAGGCCGCTTTAGGTCCTGACCTATTTCCTACCGAACCATCTCGAACCCGCTCGATGTGTAAATAAAATAGTACGAAGTAAGTCTCTCTTTATTTAAATAATGGCTATTATTTAAAAATAAATAAAAAGTCAATTCGAAGTAAAAAATCAGTACAATTAAATAAGCAAAATTAGAAGAATATTAAATGTCAATGAATTCATCAAAAGTATTACATTATAAAATTTATAAGATACATAATATAAAAAATATTAATCAAAACAAGATCCCAAAAGACTAGATTAGAGATCTTATAGTACCAAAACCTAAAATTGGCGATAAAGGAAATTATTATACGAAATTATTGCCAATTTAAGTAACCAGAAAAAAATCTGTATACAAAAAAATACTACGAGATTGCCGAAATTAATTCAGAACAGGAAGGTCTACAATAAACGGTGATATGTAAAGAAACAACCATGTCCAAAATCCAAAGGATATAAAATAGATCTGGAAACAAATCTTCAGTGATTTCAAACGTTCTTCTAATTTTGGTAATAGGTAAAATATGATAGGAGAGTTGAAAACTTTCGTAACTCAAAAAAATGTAAAATCTAATAGACCTGATTTTTTTGGACTGCTATTAGTTTGCTCCTAGTGAGATTTCAAAAGATTTATTCCTATTCGCGGGTTCCACCATGCCTCCATTTTTGTGCTCTTTCTCTCGACTGTCACTACGTCCTTGCGAGTTATTAGGTGAGAATGGAACCATTGCTGCCTTGTTTTGCCAAAAACTGAACAACTCGCCCACAAAGTATTCGGCTGTTTTTTCCCTCTCCTCGCACAAGAGACATACTGCTGATTGGCCGCGCCCGTGTAGATAGATCTGTTATCATAGTCTGACCAACTCCAATTCAGTAGAATTCGGGACAAGGCTGAAAAAATACCTGAAATCAGGGACTTTTCAATGAAAATCGGGCTATTTTTTTAATATCATCATTTTATTGATTATTTAACATTGTTATGTTGACAGTGATATTTTTGATGGGGTTAAGCCACAATTGATTGCAATGATAATTACATTTTTGTTAGTTTTTGACGTTTCCACTTCCAATCCGGAAGTCGTTCTCAAAAAAGGAAAAGTTAGAAAATCAAATGATGTTGGATTTCCATGTAAACATAACCTTATGTTAATATAAAAATGTAATTATCATTATAACCAATTAGAGCTTAATCCCATCGAAAATATAATTGTCAAACATGCCACAAGAAATCAGAACATTTTTATGTTGATTACTTCTTACTAACATATTTGTCAAATGATTGAATTTAAGAAGAAAACCTAAAAATTAATCAATTCATATTTTAAATTGACTTCAATGAACTTGTAAAATCAACCTAGTTGCGATTTTACGGCTGTCCATATTTCGGCTGTCCATATTTTTCATCCCACCACCCAAAACAAAATTTGACCAAAACGTTGAAAATTCGGATGACCCGGAAGTCTTGTCCGGGACGCCGGGACACGACTCCGTAATTCGGGCCATGTTCCGGATTTTTCGCACTATTGATCACACTAGTATCAACATATTTTACAACAAATTAAACTAAAATATGATACCAAGGTACAACGACTGAAAAAGTTGGTTTTAACGGCATTTTGAGAGAGATAAAGCTACATAATACTACTGTCATGGTAAATAGGTATACGGTATACTAGCCTGTGCATCTAATCGTAGGCCGTAATAACTCAAACCAGACAAAAACTAAAAAGTAATACATAACGTTTTGACAAAGTGGCATAGAAATAATTGGGAACACGGGAATACACATCGTAACAATTTATATAATGCTTATCTTATTGAATTGGTTCATACGGCTTTTTATTCCAAATATATCAAAATTGTTTCCCCAAAATGACAGAAAACACGAACGCCTATGTACTATAAATAAAATCCGGCAATTGAAAAATTTATATTTTCTCGCTGGAATGTACCAAATTCAATTTATGTGTGAATATATTTGAATTTTTTCTTTGTTTCAATTCACCCGAGCTGATGCTGATTGACACCGGGGACCATAGTAAAACTTTCAAGCCTTCTTGTGTTGGTTTGAACTCGTGAAGAATAAATATAATTTTAACAAAAATTCAATAAATTTACGTAGGAATGTGTATGTACCTATATCCAGGAATGGAATATTTGAAAACTCCAGCAATTAAAAATATAAAGAAAAATAAAATAAAAAAATGTGAGAGTCTAAAGGCTAAACTAAAAAAAAAACTTAAAAAATTTGAGGGTTTTGCTTCTTCTTAACGTGCTTTTTTAAGTCTCCTCAAAGTTGGAGATTAACATGGCAAGATCCTCTGTCTTGATCTATACAACTTGAACAATTATTGTTCTACTCTCTGCATCCCGGTCTATTCTTTATGTACAGGCTTGTTTTCTACGAATTCTCTTGCGTTTTTCGAGTTTACCGAGCATATAATTTTTCCACATGTCATTCTTATATCTGAACGTTAAGTTTATTTCAGCTGTCCACCATTGGCTATATCTTTTTATGATTTTTGAACTCCATATAATTCTTTTACTGTAGTAAGCATAGTTTCTTTGAATTGGTTTGTTTCAAATGTATAAACATTTTAAAGGGCCTAGCCGGGTAAGATGGTGAAAAGTGCCCCCAGCTCGATTTAAATTCCATATAGGCCAATTTTTAGCACATATAGAGGAACTCACTTTCTGAAATTTTTAGCCCCCTAGGTGGTCACGTGACCCCCCTAGAACCTAATTAGGCTTTTTATGTTTTTATTTTTATCTCAGGCGCATCAAGAGTTAGCCAAAAACTTTATTAAAAAAAGTTGTAAGTTCCAAAAAGATCTATAAGAAAAAAAAATTTTAAAATTTTTTGGCGGGAAATTAGAATTTTTAGAACAATTTTAAACTTTTAAATGACTCTGAAAAAAAACTAAGACACTCGTTTTTACGAAAATTAATTATAATGTGTATTTTTGCACAGTCTTTCACCCTGAATTTTTTCAGACTTTTAAAATTGGTGAAACGTACCTTTAAAAATAAAAAACCGCATTTTTTCAGTTTTTTTTTCGTATTTTGAAACAATTTTATACATATTTTTCAAAAAAAGGTAACACTGTCACTAGAATAGGTAAAAAACTGAAAAATAATTGGGGTTTGCTTAATAAAAATTTTTTGTAAAGCCATCCATTTTCAAAATACAGGGCGTTGAAGAAAACAAAATTTTACACATTTTTTACGATTTTGCTGAAACTGCTGGCAACATTGTAATAAAACTTGGCGAGATTTAATAGCTGGTTATTGTGCATATTTTGACATACAATTAATTATTTGATATTCATCATTGGCTCGCATAGGGGTAATGGTCTGAACTTTTTAAAGAATAAAGATAGTACGCCACTGACATATTTCAAATTAACAATCGTTTTTTAATTTTTCGTTCAATTTGTGACAAAAAATGTATCTTCTTATTTTTTCATACGACGCGCCATTTTTATTCAAAAAATAAAAGATCTTAACCCTTACAAAGTATTCGAATTTCTAGTAGTTTCTACATCTACGTCCTGTCGCCAGGGGGGGTACAACGGCCTCCTTAATTCAGATGGACTTACTCAAGTTTTTTTTATATATTTTGACCCGTAGAATACGAATTTTTTGGGTAACAGTTGATCCGGATGTCGATAAGATTGTTATAGACAAAGAACTTGAGGAATTACATAACAGCGATTTCTCGCAAAACAAAACATCTTTTTGTATTTTTTGGGTCATTTTAAGTAAAAAATATTCCTACAAGTTTTTTCGTAGAATGGATAGTTTTCAAGATAACCGCGGTTGAACTTTCAAAAAATCGAAAAATTGCAATTTTTGAACCCGAATAACTTTTGATTAAAAAATAAAGTAGCAATTCTGCTTACTGCATTTGAAAGTTTAAGTCAAATTATATCGGTTTTGATTATTTGCAGTGCTAAAAATTAATTTTTTTATTGGTCAACAAAGCTATAAACACATGGTGTTTCCCGTGCCTAATACATGCGTTTTAACGCATGCTACGTAGAAATTGCCTCGCTTGCACTTGTAGCTACTCTAATGTCTATTAAGCTAGAAAGACCATTTCATAAGGGAGCCATAAGACACACCCCATATTTTTTTGCTATTTTATTGCTAATTTATTACGCAAATTAAAAATTTATTGCTTCATCCCCTTCAGAGAAACAGGTGGCCATTCCAGCTTAATATTAAGCTAGAAAGGCCAACATTCATATATCCGGAACGAAAGTAGATAGAGAGTTGCTTCCGGCGGCCTATTTTATTGCTAATTAATTGCTAATTTATTACGCAAAACAAAAATTTATTGCTTCATCCCCTCCAGAGAAACAGGTGGCCATTCCAGCTTAATATTAAGCTAGAAAGGCCAACATTCATATATCCGGAACGAAAGTAGATAGAGAGTTGCTTCCGGCGGCCTATTTTATTGCTAATTAATTGCTAATTTATTACGCAAAACAAAAATTTATTGCTTCATCCCCTTCAGAGAAACAGGTGGCCATTCCAGCTTAATATTAAGCTAGAAAGGCCAACATTCATATATCCGGAACGCAAGTAGATAGAGAGTTGCTTCCGGCGGCCTATTTTATTGCTAATTAATTGCTAATTTATTACGCAAAACAAAAATTTATTGCTTCATCCCCTCCAGAGAAACAGGTGGCCATTCCAGCTTAATATTAAGCTAGAAAGGCCAACATTCATATATCCGGAACGAAAGTAGATAGAGAGTTGCTTCCGGCGGCCTATTTTATTGCTAATTAATTGCTAATTTATTACGCAAAACAAAAATTGATTGCTTCATCCCCTTCAGAGAAACAGGTGGCCATTCCAGCTTAATATTAAGCTAGAAAGCCCAACATTCATATATCCGGAACGAAAGTAGATAGAGAGTTTCTTCCGGTGGCCTATTTTATTACTAATTAATTGCTAATTTATTACGCAAAACAAAAATTTATTGTTTCAACCCCCTCAGAGAAACAGGTGGCCATTTCAGCTTAATATTAAGCTAGAATAGCCAACATTCATATTTCCGGAACGAAAGTAGATATAGGTTAGCTTCCGGCGGCATATTTTATTGCTAATTAATTGCTGAAAGATTGAGTTTACAAAAATTTACAAACTCACCCCCTTCAACCCCTACCGTTATCATCATTCCCTGGAATCCACAAAAAGTGAAAATAACCAGTTTAAAGAGCTAAAACCAAGTATGTATTTTTTGCTCATTAATTACTACATGTCTAAGCCAAAAATGAATGTTTTGCTTCCTCCCCTAACGAGCCACAATGGCTACAGCGGTTTAATACTTAAGGCTGCAATACTCAACACTGCTATTTCAGGAAAGATAGCAGATAGAGGGTCGCTTCTGGCGGAATATTTAATTTTTAATTAATTGCTGAAAGATGGGTTATACCATTATTTACAAACTCACCCCCTCCAACCCCTACCGTTATCATCGTTCCACGAATTTCACAGAGCGTGAAAATAATCAGTTTAAAAACTTAAAACCAAGTAAGTATTTTTTTTTCTAATTAACGGCTGCAGGTCTACGCCAAAAACTAATTTTTTGCTTCATCCCCTAACGAGAAACAATGGCTACTGCGGTTTAATTCTTAAGCTACAATACCCAACACTCCTATTTCAGGAACGAAAGCAGATAGAGGGTTGTTTCCAGCGGCATATTTTATTGCTAATTAATTTCTGAAAGATAAGGTATACAACAATTTGCAAACTCACCCCCTCCAACCCCCACCGTTGTCATCATTCCCCGGATTTCACAGAAAGTCAAAATTACTAGTTTAAAAACCTATGACCAAGTGGGTATTTTTTTCCTAAGCAACTGCTGCAGATCTACGCCAAAAACGATTGTATGGCTTCATCCCCTAACGAGCAACATTGGCTACTGCGGTTGAATACTTAAACTACAACACTCAGTTCTCCTGTTTCAGTAACGAAAGCAGATAGAGCGTCGCTTCCGGCGGCCTATTTTATTGCTAACTAATTGCTTATTTATTACGCAAATTACAAATTTATAGCTTCAACCCCTTCAGAGAAACAGGTGGCTATTCCAGCTTAATATTAAGGAACAAAAGTAGATAGAGGGAAGCGGGTATTTTTTGCTTATTAATTGCTACAGTTTTAAGCCAAAAATGAATGTTTTTCTTCATCCCCTAACGAGCCACAATGGCTACTACGGTTTAATACTTGAGGTTACAATATCCAACAGTCCTATTTCAGGAAAGAAAGCAGATAGAGGGTCGCTTCTGGCGGCATATTTTATTCTTAATTAATTGCTGAAAGGAGGAGTATACCAGAATTTTTAAACTCACCCCCTTCAACCCCTACCATTATCATCGTTTCCCGGATTTCACAAAGACTGAAAATAACCAGTTTAACGACTTAAAACCTAGTGGGTATTTTTTCTAATTAATTAACTTCTACGCAGGTCTACGCCAAAAACGAATTTTTTGCTTCATCCCCTAACGAGCAACAATGGCTACTGCGGTTTAATACTTAAGCTACAATACCCAACACTCCTATTTCAGAAACGAAAGCAGATAGAGGGTCGCTTCCAGCGGCATATTTTATTGTTAGTTAATTGCTGAAATTTGTTGTATATAACAAGTGACAAACTCACCCCCCAACCCCAATCGTTATCATTCCGCGGATTTCACAGAAAGTGAAAATTACCAGTTAAAACCCTAAGACCAAGTGGGTATTTTTTTCCTAAGTAACTGCTGCAGGTCTACCCCAAAAATGATTTTTTTGCTTCATCCCTGAAGGCCATCGCTGAAGGGCAACAATGGCTACTGCGGTTGAATACTTAAGCTACACAACCCTAGTATTTCAGGGGCGAAAGCAGATAGCTGGTCGCTTCTGGCGGCCTATTTTATTGCTATATTATGCAAAATAAAAATTTATTGAAAAAAATGAATAACCATTTTCAATTTCGAAAATGAATAACCATTTTCAATTTCGTTGCAAAACGAAAATACAGCCGAACCATATTCTAGTCCAATCAGAGAGTACTGCAAGCACCTCTACCGGTTTCGAAACTTATTAGTCTCTCATCAAAAATTTATTGCTTCAACCCCTTCAGAGAAACAGGTGACTATTTCAGCTTAATATTATGCTAGAATAGCCAACATGCATATATCCGGAACGAAAGTAGATAGAGAGTTGCTTCCGGTGGCCTTTTTTGTTGCTAATTAATTGCTAATTTATTACGAAAAATAAAAATGTATTGCTTCAACCCCTTCAGAGAAACAGGTAGCTATTCCAGCTTAATATTAAACTAGAATAGCCAACATTCAGATTTCCGGAACAAAAGTAGATAGAGGGTAAGTATGCAACTTCCTTAAAAAAACGAATTTACTAAGAGAGTTGACCATAATTTTTGTACTTATGCGTGCTAATAATAAGCTGCGAAAGAATTTAAGCATAGGTTTCAAAAAATTAAAGCAAGTGTTGTTTATTTAATTTTAATTTATTTTATCTTTAATGTACATTAGTAATCTGGGCGCTATTTTTTTGTTTCTTTAACGAAAAATTATTTTTCTAGTAAATTATCGAAGCCCATCCAAGATGTGTTTCCTCTTCGATAGGTATAGGTTATGTAGTGACCACCTCGATTTTCATTAAAATCAGACAAACTGGTTCCTCCTACACCAGTGTATCCGATAGCACCCATTAATACTAGCTGATGATCGTCGTCGTGGGGTGTTTAAATTTTTATGGAGTGTCTTTAATGGTATGGTTTTAATTTCTTCATGTTCATTATAGACTTGAAAAACCGCAACATTGAGAACTAGAATACATAAGTGGTATGTTTTCTCCATCTTCCTCTATGGGGTTGAAGCCTGGAAAATGACAGAAGTAACACAAAAAGAATCCAAGCATTCGAACTCTGGTGCTACCGTAAAATGCTCAGAATGTCCTACATGAGCCATACGACAAACGCGGAAGTCTTTCGGAGGATGAACAAGGAAACAGAGCTTATGATTATAATAAAAAAAAGGAAAATACAATGTTTTTTCATCGTAAGAAATCAAAAGTATGAACTGCTCCAACTTAACGAACATAATCTTAAGAAAAATTAATAGCAAAAGGGGACCAGGAAGAAGACGCAACTCTTGGCTTAAAAGCCTACGACAATGGACGAATATGAACAGGATGGCTGCAAATAAGATAAAATGGGAAAATGTAATGGTCAAGGTCCTTAAGGATAAGGCACCTTAAGAAGAAGATAAAATATATGAGTAATTCCACATAAATTCTCTAGATTTCTGTCACCGATTGTGGATTTTTTGAAATTTAGGGGCATGCTTCTGAAACCACTTTTTGTTCGTTCTCTAGGACCTGAAAGTCAAGCTTTTTTGGGAATTGAAATTGAAACTTATGTCGCAATCTGTCCGAATTATCTTTCCTATCCTTGTTTGCATTCATTAAATGCTATTTTGGAAATTGTTTGGTACAATATATCAACACTCTCGATGTAAACTTGCACGCTCAAGAAGATGGCCTTAACATAATTTGTCTAAAGTCCAAAGTAACGTTCCTATTACCTATTTTTGAAAAAGAGACAAGTGTATTTTAGCATGTTTTTAAAGCGAAGGAACATTCCTACTAGCTATTTTTGAACAAGTGTATTTTAGAATTTTTGCGTTTTTCTGTACTCCGACTATAATTTCAACACAAAAAAAGATACAATTTACCTAAAACCGTAAGGAACTATCCTATAAGCCATTTTTTAATGAGAAATTAGAGTATTTTAGCATGTTTTTTTTTTCATTTTTATGCATTTATTTGTAGGTACTCTGGCCATAAATACAACGATAAAAAGTAACAGGTAGGTAATATTTTCGATGTAAAATTTTACACTGAAAACATGATACTAACAGAATTTAGCTAAAGCCTGAAGGGAGTTTCCTATAACCAATTTTGGAAGGAGAGATTAGTGGATTTTAAGATGTTTTTTAAGCTTAATTACTTTTTCTACAATCCGTTTTGATGAGCCATTTTGGTGGTGATTTAGTTTGAGATTTTTATCTGAATACAATATTAAGAACAGTAAGGGTATTATCTTAAATTACTTTTAAGTATAAAAGTATTATTTTTAATCAATTCATCACGAGAACGGCACATGAAGATGGATTATAGAAAAAATCCACTAACATCTACTTTAAAAATAGCTTATATGAATGTTCCTACGAGCATTGTATTAATTATTCCATTAGTGTCATCTTCTTTATCCTGCAATATTAAATCCAAAATGTTACCTGATACTTTTTTTAGGGTTGATATTATGGACAGAGTGCAAATAAATACATAAAAATGAAAAATGATGCTAAACTACACTTGTCTCTAATCTATCCTTCCAAAATTGGTTATAGGAAAGGTCCTTCAGGCTTTAGCTAAATTCTGTTAGTATCACGTTTTTCAGTGTAAAATTTTACATCGAAAATGTTACCGACCTGTTACTTTTTTATCGTTGTAATTATGGTCAGATTACAAATAAATGCATAAAAATGAAAAAAAAAAACATGTTAAAATACTCTAATCTCTCATTAAAAAATAGCTTGTAGGATAGTTCCTTACGGTTTTAGGCAAATTCTGTTAATACCATATGGAAATGTTTCTTGTATCTTTTTTTGTGTTGCAATTATAGTCGGAGTACAGAAAAACGCAAAAAATTCTAAAATACGCTTGTTCAAAAATATAGCTAGTAGGAATGTTCCTTCGCTTTAAAAACATGCTAAAATACACTTGTCTCTTTTTCAAAAATAGGTAATAGGAACGTTACTTTGGACTTTAGACAAATTCTGTTAAGGCCATCTTCTTTAACGTGCAAGTTTATATCGACAGTGTTGATATATTGTACCAAACAATTTACAAAATAGCATTTAATGAATGAAAACAACGATAGGAAAGATAATTCGGACATATGACATAAGTTTCGATTTCAATTCCCAAAACAGCTTGACTTTCAGGTCCTAAAGAACGAACAAAGAGTGGTTTCAGAAGCATGCCCCTAAATTTCAAAAAATCCACAATCTGTGACAGAAATATAGAGAATTTATGTGGAATTACTCATCTATTTTATCTTCTCCTTACGGTGCCTTATCCTTAAGGACGTTGACCATTACATTTTCCCATTTAATCTTATTTGCAGCCATCCTGAATAGTCCTGTGGAGGTCATATTCGTCCATTGTCGTAGGTATAAGGTATAAGGTATAAGCATAAGCTCTGTTTCCTTGTTCACCCTCCAAAAGACTTCTGCATTTGTCGTATGGCTCATTTAGGACATTCTGGGCATTTTACGGTAGCACCAGAGTTCGAATGCTTGGAGATTTTTTTTGTGTTACTTCTGTCATTGCTCAGGCTTCAACCTCATAGAGGAAGATGTAGAAAACATAGCACATGTATTCTAGTTCTCAATGAGATATCGAGCTGGAGGTTGCATAGAACGTTTTGTATTTTGTAAAACACTGTACGTTCCTTTTCCAGATGTGTTCTTACTTCCAGTGAGTGGTACAAACTTTCATCAAGGTTGCTTTCAAGGTACGTTATTCTTGTTACTCCTCACTCCTTCCAGATCTTTGTTTTGTCACAGTGTGAAGGTCAATGTTTTGTCGACATTGACCTTCACACTTCTGTTTAGGTGCTTGCTAATGACCACCCTTTTTGTCTTTTTTTGTACTGAATTTCATTCCGAATTCTCTACAGGTATTTTATAAAAAACAAAAGTTAATTAATTTACATTCATTGCAGGGGATGTTGTGGTTTTCAAGTCTATAATGAACATGAAGAAATTAAAACCATACCCTTAAAGACACTCCATAAAAATTTAAACATACCCCGCGACGACGATCATCGGGTAGTATTAATGGGTGCTATCGGATACACTGGTGTAGGAGGAACCAGTTTGTCTGATTTTAATGAAAATCGAGGTGGTCACTATATAACCTATACCTATCGAAGAGGAAACACATCTTGGATGGGCTTCGATGATTTACTAGAAAAATCATTTTTCGTTAAAGAAAAAAAAATAGCGCTCAGATTATTAATGTACATTAAAGATAAAATAAATTAAAATTAAATAAACAACACTTGCTTTAATTTTTTGGTACCTATGCTTAAATTCTTTCGCAGCTTATTATTAGCACGCATAAATGCAAAAATTATGGTCAACTCTCTTAGTATATTCGTTTTTTAAGGACGTTGCATACTTTATTTTAAATGTACAGATTTTAGAGAATCTGCCAATATTACCATTTAGTTATTAAAAAAGATATACAAAAACTGAGCATTGGGTCACGTGCTACAGATATGTGATAATGGATATCGACAATTTAACATGGACTCTAAAGTATAAAAAACTCTACAAATCAATATTGAACTGTACAGATATTCTTAATGAGCATTTAAGAAAATTATAAATGAAATATGAGTGTTGGGTACTGTGGGTTCATTATAAAACTGCAGTAGCCATTCTTGCTCGTAAGGGGATGACGCAAAAAATTCATTTTTGGCGTAGACCTGCAGCAATTAATTAGCAAAAAAATGCACACTTGATTTAAATCTCTAAACTGGGTATTTTCACATTTTGTGAAATTAAGGGGATGAAAATAACATTAGGGGTTGGAGAGTGAGTGTCTGTGAATGCTTCTATACCCCACCTTTCAGTAATTAATTGGCAATAAAATATAGCGCCGCAAGCGACTCTTTATCTACTTTCGTTCCTGAAATATTAGTGTTGGGTATTGTAGCATAAGTATTAAACCGCAGTAGCCATTGTTGGTCGTTACGGGGATGAAGCAAACAATTCCTTTTTCGCGTAGACCTGCAGCAGTTGCTTAGGAAAAAATACCCACTTAGTCAGAGGTTTTTAAACTAGTAATTTTGACTTTCTGTGAAATCCGGGGAATGATGATAACGGTGGGGGTTGGAGGGGGTGAGTTTTTAAATTGTTGTATACTATATCTTTCAGAAATTAATTAGCAATAAAATATGCCGCTGGAAGCGACCCTCTATCTACTTTCGTTACTGAAATAAGAGAATTGAGTGTTGTAGCTTAAGTATTCAACCGCAGTAGCCATTTTTGCTGGTTAGGGGATGAAGCGATAAAATCGATTTTGGCGTAGACCTGCAGCAGTTGCTTAGGAAAAAAATACCCACTTGGTCTTAGGTTTTTAAACTGGTAATTTTCACTTTCTGTGAAATCCGTTGAGCGATGATAATGGTAGGGGTTGGAGGGGGTGAGTTTGTAAATTCTGGTATACCCAATCTTTCAGCGATTAATTAGCAATAAAATATACCGCCGAGAGCTAATCTCTATCTACTTTCGTTCCAGAAATATGAATGTTGGCTCTTCTAGCTTAATACTAAGCTAGAATAGCCACCTGTTTCTCTGAAGGGGTTTAATTTGCGTAATAAATAAGTAATTAATTAGTAATAAAATAGGCCGCCGGAAGCGACGCTCTATCTGTTTTCGTTACTGAAACAGGAGAATTGAGTGTTGTAGTTTAAATATTTAACCGCAATAGCCATTGTTGCTTGTTAGGGGATGAAGCGATAAAATCGTTTTTGGTGTAGACCTGCAGCAGTTGCCTAGGAAAAAAATACCCACTTGGTCATAGGTTTTTAAACTAGTTATTTTGACTTTCTGTGAAATCCGGGGAATGACAACAACGGTGGGGGTTGGAGGGGGTGTGTTTGCAAATTGTTGTATACCATATCTTTCAGAAATTAATTAGCAATAAAATATGCCGCTGGAAATGCCCCTCTATCTGATTTCGTTCCTGAAATAGGAGTGTTTTGTATTGTAGCATAAGGATTAAACCGCAGTAGCCATCGTTTCTCGTTAGGGGATGAAGCAAAAAATTGGTTTTTGGCGTAAACCTGCAGCTATTAATTACAAAAAAATACCCACTTGGTTTTAAGTTTTTAAACTGATTATTTTCACTCTTTATGAAATCCGTGGAACGATGATAACGGTAGGGGTTGGAGGGGGTGAGTTTGTAAATTCTGGTATACCCATCTTTTAGAAATTAATTAAAAATTAAATATTCCGCCAGAAGCGACCGTCTATCTGCTTTCTTTCCTGAAATAGGAGTGTTGAGTATTGTAGCCTTAAGTATTAAACCGCAGTAGCCATTGTGGCTCGTTAGGGGAGGAAGCAAAACATTCATTTTTGGCTTAGACCTGTAGCAATGAATAAGCAAAAAATACGTACTTGGTTTTAGCTCTTTAAACTGGTTATTTTCACGTTTTGTGGATTCCGGGGAATGATGATATCGGTAGGGGTTGAAGGGGGTGAGTTTGTAAATTCTTGTAAACTCAATCTTACAGCAATTAATTAGCAATAAAATAGGCCACCGGAAGCAACTCTCTATCTACTTTCGTTCCGGATATATGAATGTTGGCCTTTCTAGCTTAATATTAAGCTGGAATGGCCACCTGTTTCTCTGAAGGGGATGAAGCAATAAATTTTTGTTTTGCGTAATAAATTAGCAATTAATTAGCAATAAAATAGGCCACCGGAAGCAACTCTCTATCTACTTTCGTTCCGAATATATGAATGTTGGCCTTTCTAGCTTAATATTAAGCTGGAATGGCCACCTGTTTCTCTGAAGGGGATGAAGCAATAAATTTTTGTTTTGCGTAATAAATTATCAATTAATTAGCAATAAAATAGGCCACCGGAAGCAACTCTTTATCTACTTTCGTTCCGGATATATGAATGTTGGCCTTTCTAGCTTAATATTAAGCTGGAATGGCCACCTGTTTCTCTGAAGGGGATGAAGCAATAAATTTTTGTTTTGCGTAATAAATTAGCAATTAATTAGCAATAAAATAGGCCACCGTAAGCAACTCTCTATCTACTTTCGTTCCGGATATATGAATGTTGGCCTTTCTAGCTTAATATTAAGCTGGAATGGCCACCTGTTTCTCTGAAGGGGATGAAGCAATAAATTTTTGTTTTGCGTAATAAATTAGCAATTAATTAGCAATAAAATAGGCCACCGGAAGCAACTCTCTATCTACTTTCGTTCCGGATATATGAATGTTGGCCTTTCTAGCTTAATATTAAGCTGGAATGGCCACCTGTTTCTCTGAAGGGGATGAAGCAATAAATTTTTAATTTGCGTAATAAATTAGCAATAAAATAGCAAAAAAATATGGGGTGTGTCTCATGGCTCCCTTATGAAATGGTCTTTCTAGCTTAATAGACATGCTACTCTACCTACTCGTTCGATTTTAAATGAGAAATCATTGAAACATCACTCACGCACTAGGTGTTGATAACTTTGTTTAACAATAAAATAATAAATTTGTAGCAATGCAAATAATCAAAACCGATATAATTTGACTTAAACTTTCAAATGCGGTAAGCAGAATTGCTACTTTATTTTTTAATCAAAAGTTATTCGGGTTCAAAAATTGCAATTTTTCGATTTTTTGAAAGTTCAACCGCGGTTATCTCGAAAACCATGCATCCTACGAAAAAACTTGTCAGAACATTTTTTGCCTAGAATGATCCAAAAAATACAAAAAGATGTTTTGTTTTGCGAGAAATCACTGTTATATAATTCCTCAAGTTCTTTGTCTATAACAATCTTATCGACATCCGGATCAACTGTTACCCAAAAAATTGGTATTCTACGGGTTAAAATATATAAAAAAAACTTGGGTAAGTCCATCTGAATTAAGGAGGCCGTTGTACCCCCCCTGGCGACATATATAATAAACTCATACATCCATTATCAAAATTAATTCGAATACTTTGGAAGCGTTAAGATATTTTATTTTTTGCAGCAAAACAGCGCGTCGTATGAAAAAATGAGAAGATAGATTTTTTATTGCAAATTGAACGAGGAATTGAAAAATGATTGTTAATTTGAAATATGTCAGTGGCGTACTATCTTTTTTTCTTTGAAAAGTTCAGACCATTACCCCTATGCGCGCCAATGATGAATATTAAATCCTTAGTTGTATTATTACAATTACTATTGCAAGTTTGCAATGTACTATTACAAGTTTTATTACAATGTTGCCAGTAGTTTCGGCAAAATCGTAAAAAATATGTAAAATTTTGTTTTCTTCAACGCCCTGTATCTTGAAAATGGATGGCGTTACAAAAAATTTTTATGAAGCAAATCCCAATTATTTTTCAGTTTTTTACCAATTCTAGTGACGGTGTTAAATTTTTTGAAAAATATGTATAAAATTGTATAAAAAAAAACGAAAAAAAAACCGAAAAAATGCGGTTTTTTATTTTTAAAGGTACGTTTCACCAATTTTAAAAATCTGAAAAAATTCAGGGTGAAAGATTGTGCAAAAATACACATTATAATTAATTTTCGTAAAAACGAGTGTCTTAGTGTTTTTTTCAGATTTATTTAAAAGTTTAAAATTGTTCTAAAAATTCGAATTTCCCGCCAAAAAAATAAAAAAAAATTTTTTCATATAGATCTTTTTGAAACTTACAACTTTTTTAAATAAAGTTTTTAGCTAGCTCTTAATGCGGCTGAGATAAAAAATAAAAACATAAAAAGCCTAATTAGGCTCTAGGGGGGTCACGTGACCACCTAGGGGGCTAAAAATTTCAGAAAGTGAGTTCCTCTATATGTGCTAAAAAGTGGCCTATATGGAATTTAGATTGGGTTTGGGGCACTTTTCACCATCTTACCCGGCTAGGCCCTTTCTTTGCAACACGAAAATCCAGCAGCTGAATAATACTCTGGTTAAATCTGAGAAAGCAGGAAGAGTCTACACCGGTTTCGGAGGTCTTTTCCCTCTCATCAGTAGTCCTATATCCTCTTCTCTCCGATTTCTCCACGCATCATACTTTGGGCCTTTTCGAATTGCAAAGAAAGAAATATCACGGATGAACTAGAGCCATCTAGCGAAAAACAAAGTAAGTTATCAATCTAAGTAGCACAGAAAACGACAATAAATATCGTTCCCATACCACCAGATTGACAAGAGGTGGAATAATTTCTTTGATTACACCTCCTAAAATTTTCAAAATTTATAAATTGACGATTGATTTATACATTTTGAAAATCTCAGGAGGTGTAACCAAAGAAAGTATTCCACCTGTTGTCAACCTGGTGATGTGGATACGATATTACTTATTGTCGTTTTCTGTGCTACTTCGATTGATAACTTACTTTGGTTTGTTTCACTTATTTTTTTATTCCTGGAATTCCATGAATTTCAAAGTATTCTTTTTATAATGTTTTATTGTGCCAAAATGTTAAAAACTGTCCGTTATTAATAAGTAATTAGTGTTAAAATTAATTATCATTAAACGATTAGTGAAAAACAAATCGACAATAATTTACAGATTTTATGACCGTCTGACACAAACCATACACATGGTAAAATCAACCATATCGAAATACTCTAAGATCCAAATCTAGATCGACCTTCACCAATCTGCTTTCTGGATGAAACATTTTATTGATTAAATTTCATACATAGACAAATATTACTTGCATGGGTTGCCTATCAAAATCGTGTCATAGCTATCCTTAAAGGGGAAGGGGGCGTAGGTGAAACATTTCAATTTTTTTTAAAGTATGGTAGAATTATTTTATTTGTAAATTAAAAAACATACTCAATTCATCAAATATTAAAAAAAAATTAAGGAAAAATATTGCAAAATAAACCAACAGTGGCAAATTTTTAAAGACACCTCAAAAAACAATGGACATCAATGGACAATGGACTTTTGCTGTGGACATCAGAACACATAATTGGATCATGGTAAACAAAAAATTCAAAAATATTTTTATGGATTCGACCGTTACTTGATGGAAGTTCATTGTATCTAACAATAAAACACTGAAAACGTTTGTTTTCTAGACTTCCACAAAATTTATTATAACTATGTGACTACAGCTGTTTCGGCAGAGTGCCTTTCTCAGTGATTTAGTTGCCTTTTTAAAGTCTTTAACTGAGGAGGTTGAGAAGTTAGGAGCTGTTTGTCTTGAGTTGGTCATTCAGAATTATATCTGTATTTTTCAGTTTATTAATTTCCATATATTCTAATAAAGATAGCTTAAGACCTTTATTTTGAATATGCAGAGTTTGAAACTCTTCATTAAAAGAATGATTATGATCTAGAAGGTGAAGTGCGTATGTAGAATTGTATGTTTTTCTATTGTTGAAAGCCCTTTTGTGTTCTGCTATCCGTTTGTCAAAGGTTCTGTCAGTTTGACCGATGTAAGTTTTCGGACAGACACCACAAGTTAGTTTGTAAACACCACTATGTAGTTGCTTTCTCTTTCGACTCTTATTGTTCTTAATATATTTGCTTAGGTTGTTGTTAGTTCTGAAGGCTGGTGTTATTCCTTTCTTTTTTATGTATCTGACTATTTTTGTTGTTATCTTGCCGATATATGTGATAGAGCAGAAGGTACTGGGTTCTTTCTGTACAATAGAAACAGAACATAATAAGTCCATAAACTTCCTAGACGTAACAATTACCAGACTACACAACAAACATGAGTTCTCCTTATATCATAAACCTACCCATACTGACACAACTATACACAATTCATCGGCCCATCCTACAGAACACAAATTAGCAGCATACCATAGCATGATATATACACAGACTGACAGAAATTCCCATGTCAAAAAATATCTTCGAGATAGAACTGAAAATCATTAAACAAATAGCAGTAAACAACGGCTATAACGAACAAACAATTAACAAAATTTTAATCCAAAAACTCCATAAGAAAGCCCTGAAATTAGTCTATCCACCACCACAGAAAGAACCCAGTACCTTCCGCCAGAGCCTATTTTACTTCAAATCAGGCCCGAGGCACTACACAATTTTCGGGCCCCTAAATATAGTTTAATAAGAAATTTTTTAAATATATTAATTATTTAATAGAAATATATTTGCACTAGAAATTTTAATTTTTATTAACAATAAATAAAATTTATATTTAAACAATTAACCCTTGTTTAATATGTCATTTTTTAAATAATTTGGTTCTTGAACCATAAAAGGATAGATCGTTCTTGAACAAAAATTTCATGTTTGCTATTATTCATTGAAGAACGTTTCTGCAATGTTCCTTTTCTTTTAAATAACTTTTTTATTAATGTTACAATTTGTCCAGCTGTATTACTTCTCTTGACTAACGTATTAATTACTAGTTGATGAAAAATGTTCAGAAGATTGCTCATGTGGAATAACTGCCCTATTGATATTTTCCAGTCATTATATCCATTGGAAGAACCACTCGCGAAGAATTGTTTCCCCATTAGCTTTCGTTTTATAAAAAATCGTACTTTGCAAATGTCTGGTTTTATTTATCTAATTGTTTAACACTCTCGCTAATTTTATCAATATTTTGATTCTATCGATTATTTATAAAATCCATGATATTCCAGATTTAAATGTTTTGGCCAATCCCCTATATCGCTAGGAAAAGAGTTATTGACATTGCTTGAAATGTTGATTTCAAACGCTACGCCCCCCTAAAGGCGGAAATACACCATTCAATTCGGTTGAACAATGTGAATGATTCGATTAGATTGTTCAATCAAATTGAAAAGCATATACACACATAAAACATTGCACACGCTGTTTAAACGCACTTTTCACCAAATTGAAACCAACAAGGTTTCAATAATAGAATCCGAGTTATACATATACAATTAATACATATTATGTATATAGTTTATATGTATACAATTTGTAAACGAAACATATTTTTTATTTAAAGTTTTTTTCTGGGCTTATTTTACTAAATAATGATAAATTATAAACCTGTCACGATAGGGATAGAGTATACATATAGGCATATAAATCAATCAACATACATAAATAAAAAGAATACTTTTGACAAAGGTAGCAGCCATTGATCACAAAATTGACAGTATACGTGCGAAATAATTCATAAAACATCGAATAACAATGTTAAAGTAATTACTATTTGGTGTAATACGTCTGAGTGTGGGACTACATATTGGCCCTGATTTTGTTGAGGACGATGATCGACATACTGTCAATCAAGATACTTATAAAGAAAACATTATTATACTTTTTGTGAGATATTTAAGATACAGGTTTCGAGTACTCTTCTCACTCACCACATGTGACACCATTTTGATGTTGACGTTAAATAAGTTCGTATTTATGTCAGTATATAAGTTGCAAATATTGAAGATTCAGGAAAAAAGATAATATGTAATTAGTCTAGGTTGTGAGGCCGCTCCCTGATTCGGTTATTCTGTGGATTTCTGTTCAAAAATGTCCTCTTTAAACAAACCTAAAGGGAGCCGGGCGAAATTTTGTGCAGAAATTGTTTAAACAATTTTTTTAAATAAATTCCAAAAATGACGTTTTTTTGCTCCAAAAAATAATTTTAGATAGAATAGAATAGATAGAATCGAAATATGCTTTATTGTCACTGAACAATTTTACAATTTTATGGACCAAGCTTACCTACAGTCAAAAGAAAAATAATATCAACAGCAAATATCAAATAACAACTACAATTTACTAAAATTAGATAAATCGTCAATATACAGTAAATATGATATAAAACCAAAGACAAAAACAATTAATTGCAAACTTTATATAAATTGCAAATTGAACATACTTACAACAAATAAAATACAACATTAGGATTTGACAGTTTAAGCTGCTGCGTATGAAACTCAATTTTCTTAGTTATTTATTAAGAAATTCTTCTATTGAATAATATGATCTTTTAGATAGATAGGCTTTGGTCATTTTACGGAACTTTGGGAAATATGTTGCAGATTTAAGTTGTAAAGGGAGATGGTTGTAAAGTTTTTTTGCGGAATATAATATAGATTTCTTTACTAACTCAGTGGATGGGATCGGTAGATAAATATCAAAGATTGAATTTCTGGTGGAGTAAATATGATTGGGCCTTGCTGGAAAGACATGAAGGTGTTTACGAATTAAACAAACCGTTTCTAGAATAAATTAAGATGGAAGTGTTAAAATTTCGTGATTTCTGAAGTAACTTCCGCAATGTGTAGATCTTCTGAGGCCAAACAGATTTTTGGGTTGTTCTAAACAAAAGTGATTCCTTGCTGTTTTTTTCAAAAGTTAATAGTTTTCGAGTCATAAGCGATTTAAATTCTGAAAAATGCGGATATACACATTTTCGTGGCTTGAAAACCCATACTTATACTGATACTCATGGTAAATAATATTTTTAAGGTTGCCAAGTACCCAAATTCAAGCTGAAACATTCAATTTCAAGATTATAAAGAGTACTTGGATCTAATTTCAATTTAGACCATTGTTTTATAATGGTTAATTATGCGCTTCCAAAAAATTTTTAGGCTGTCGCGCTTCGCACTATATTGTAGTTTGTTATTAGTTCCTTTATTTGCAGAACAATATGAGTTAAGAAGATTTTTGTTACTGTTTTCACTGGTATACAGATTTTTTTTTATTTTGAAGATAGTGATGATTCTATGTGAAAGTGAAAGAGGAGAACAAGAACGTGAAAATTATGATGATGATATTGAAAACTGCTGTGACAACATTCTATATTCGACAAAGTATAAAGAAATTCCTCCTTCTACATCGATTACTATTGACACGTCATACAAAGGTACTTACCAAGATGAAACGTTACGGGACAACTTAAAAAATGTACATCCAACTAATGTAGAGAAATGTGTAACTACTACACAGCATGTAACAGCTCGACAATAACCGAAGAGAATAAAACAGAGAAGTAAATGGAAGAAAAATGTGAAAAACTTAAGAAATAGTGGAAAAGCATACCAATCCCGAAAATCCGGTAACATTGTTCCGGAACGCTCTTTTAAGTCACCATGCAAGGATACCTGCACATTCAAATGTCAAGTAAATATCACAGCGAGTCAGCGGCAACAACTTTTAGCACAATACTGGACTCTGGAGGACATTGAAAAACAATTATTGTCCATTGTTAGCAAACAACGTCGAAACAGTTGTCCCAAAACATCGTTATGTTAAAATTGACTCTCAGGAATGTGTTGCTCCAAAGTGTGAAAATAATAAATCCTATTTTTTAACTGTGTCTGGTGTAAAAACCAGAGTATGCAAAACCTTTTCTAAAAACACATTCAGTATTAACAACCATCCAATCGAAACACCTTAAAAAATAATAAAAATACTAATATTCTTCTATGAAGGTTCAACGTTTGTGCGATGGAGCTCATAGCAAATTAGATGAAAACAAATAATGGAGTTAAGAGAGTTCATAAAAGCAACACCGAAAGTTGTTTTAATTATTGATACTCATAATACTATTATCTACTTAATGTTAATTTACATCATTTTTTTACTTCTCATGTTCAAAGCATATTCATGGATGATCGTTATCACAATTTATTTTAAAATACAGTGTTGCCCAAAATAAACAGTACTGAAAATGAAACACAGATGTATTTTTGTGCGCGCTGTCATATTCAAATTAACTAGTAGAGACCTGTCGAGTAATCTTTAAATAATTACTTATTAAGGCCTAATTGTTAAAAATGGTGTTAAATACAGAGGAGAAAGTGTTTCTCGTGGAGCATTATTTTCGCTCATACGGAATCGGCCGACGTAAGTCTGCAATACGTATGTGATCAATAATTCACACAACGCAACGGTTTAATAAACGTTCTAATGCTGTAATTTTCAACAACCTTCAAAATTACAGCATTACTTGGACAACGTTTATTAAACTGTTGTGTGAATTGATCACACACGTATAGCAGACTTGCACTATTACGTCGGCCGATTCCGTATGAGCGAAAATAATGCTCCACGAGAAACACTTTTTCCTCTGTATTTAACACCATTTTTAACAATTAGGCTTTAATAAGTAATTATTTAAAGATTACTCGACAGGTCTATACTAGTTAATTTGAATATGACAGCGCGCACAAAGATACATCTATGTTTCAGTTTCAGTACTGTTTATTTTGGGCAATACTGTATTATATAACTTCCAATAAACATAATGAATAAGAACCACGTGTTTTATTTACTTAAGTAACCTAAAACCAGAAAATTTTATCATCTACAATGTTAAGTTAATTTATATATTACAAGTTAATTTATTGCATTACTTTCTTTCTACATTTCCACAAAGAATGTGATATATATGTTACAGTTCAAGTTGATTATCAAGTTGGAGTTGACTATTCCTAGTTCGAGTCAACTCAAACGGCTAGTTTTAGTAAACGTTGATTATAAAAAATATAAAATGAAGAATTTTATTCAACATTTACTAGTAAAAGTAGACTCCAACTAGAAAAAGTATACTCTTCCTAATGCCATTTAGTAAAAGTTGATTCACACAAACAACCAATTATTCTAGAAATTAAATGTTACTGGATATTAAGCCAGGAAATGGAACATTTTGGCTAGCCATTTTTTCATTCAGCATGGGTTTACTTGAAATTTTCACGGAAGATAGAGAATAGCCCAAGGATCATTTTCTATATCATGCCGCTGTACGCTAAAACCTTGGGGGTTTTAGGGACTTTTTTAACCCTTAAACGCCCAAGGGTGGGTAAAAAATGTCCACCTAATGCGTATTCCCTTGTAACATATTTATTATGTGTTTAAAAAGTTTTAAAAAATTATTTATTGTTAAAAAGACAGCCATTTATCGAATTTTAATTTGGTTCTACCGATATTTTTGAAAATAAAAATAGCATCTTTAGTTAAATATGGGTGGGGATAAAAAGTACACCCTTGGTAAACTTGTTATGTACTAAAGGTTTTTATATAATTTCTCGTTGGTAGGAAGATAATCCATATAATTATCGACGTATAATTACATAATCTACATAATTATCCGCAAATGAGTGGAGGTTGAAAGGAAGAATGTGGAGACAATCAACACATCTGAATTACTGGCTTTTACTGGTATGTTAATTTTGATGTACATTGTAATTTTGTTGTAAGGTTTGTAAATTGTTTATATTAATATTTTAGAAGATCCTGTGTTTATTAAGCATAAGATTCTTAAGTTTAATCCATTTCCAACAACTCTCAATAAATATATTAGCTATTTTCGAAGTGGACATTTTTTACCCACCCTTGGGCGTACATGGAACCTAAAAAACGTTGGGCGTTTAAGGGTTAAAGGGTTTTTTTGACAATAACTCGAAAAATATACATTTAATCAAAAAACGGCATTTAATCAAAAACGAAAAATATGAACTGAGATACGGCATGTTAAAGGTTAGCATTTTTCGTCAAATGCATAATTTGAAATATTCAAAGCCAAATAACGAGAAAATTTGCATTTTTCGAGAAAAACTTACACAATTTTTTTTCAAGTCTACAATTAGACCTTTCAAAAAAAGTGTCTAGCATAAAAATTGAGCGACTTATGATCGAAATAAGGTCGGTACCTACTTTTTTCTACGAAAAAATCAGTCAAAACAACCGCCTAACTACCCTCTTTTAAAATTGATCTTTACCCTTCTATAATTCTTTTTATATATGTATTATCAATATATCCGTTCATTCGTTCATTCGTTTTCCAGCAGTGGAAGTGTACGGATGTATGTTTTGATTTGTTTCTTGTGTTTACACATTTTGTTATTTGTTTTGATTTATGTGTTGTGAATACTAGCTGTAAGTGTTTCAAATTTTTTATTACTACCATCACGTCGACCTAGTTAATTTTTGCACATCGTAATCAATTAACCTTGAAAATGACGTATACTTGTGAACATTGTCTTACCCAATATTCTGACTCAGATAAATACAATCAGTTAAGATGTAACGGAGATTGCCGAAGAAATTTTTGTATGAGATGTACGGGACTAAATAAAACCACTACTAAAGCCCTATTGGACCAAAAGTTTTCCCATCTTAGATTCTTTTGTACAATATGTGACTCTCCAAGTTTAAGATATTTAAACGACCAAATTACAAATTTATCAAAAAATCAGATACCTTTAGAGAACTTTGAGGCTTTAATTCAAGTTACTAAAAAACTAAATGACAATTTGCCTGTTTTCATCGAGACTTATGATCTATTAACTAAAAATGACGGTAAACTGAACTATCTTACGAAAAAAATTGACGAGATCCACAAACTAAACAACGTGCTGAATCCTGAAAAGGTTTTAAAATCGCTAAGACAGATGGAACACGACATTTTTAATATATCGTCAGTTTTTTTCGGCTCTTCAGACGAGACTATCAAGGGTGAAATCCAAGACACAAATTCAACTGAGATTAAGTTGGGATTAGAAAGACTCTCTTCAAATATCGGTGTAATTTCAAATCAAATGAGCAGTCTTACTAAAAATATATCTACTGTACCAACTAAAAAAGAGATATTGAAGAAAAATATATCTTATACCACCGCAAGTACCCAAACTGAAGAGTCCCGACATTTAGAACCAAGTCCAGAGCAAAAGCTAAAAAGTACAGAAGATAAATGTCACTTTGTAGTTATTAGTAACTTGTCCCCAACGTACACCCCTATACAAGTGGTGCACTATATTAAAGAGAGGCTAGGCATTAAGGAATATATTAGATGTTACGCACTCCTTAAAGATGCCGACACAACAACTGGCTCTTCGTTCAAAATAGGTATAAAATCTAAAACATCTATTAACTTATTATTTAATAAGGAAATTTGGCCACATGGTGTTAACATTAAATGGTCTATAGAATCTTCCTATTCTGAACCAACGCTTTCATCTCAGTCACATAAGAATCCGAAGAATCTCAGAAGCCCTGTCACCTTGGAAAATCCAATTACCAATTCTCTCAAGAACAAATATGAAGTAGAAAACACAAACATACGTACAGACAAGCAAGCCATCGAAGTTTGTAAATCTAAGAATCCGTTCCATTCGCCTATAAATTTCGTTAAGAAGGATACTTTAGAACCATCGATAAATCTGGATCCTTTGACCCCGCCAAGAGTTCGATTAACCAATAACTCTAATAGTCGATATCTTCTAGCCAGATTAAGGGAACCGGATATCTTAAAAGCCATTAAACTTCATCTTTCTTATCTACATGACCAACCAGCTTCAGTGTTTTACGATGGATTTACCAACACAAGCGTTAAACTTTTTTGGCTTCCGAGGGACTTCCCACTAAGACAGAAGATCTACGACAAATTCTGCTAGACTTCAACAATGCCTATGGAATTGGTCCAGATGAGGTGGAAGTTGATCTTAATGCTTATAGGTCCTTTCTCACTTCTGAAAGAATTATCCACCTGCAAAAATCAAGGGAATGTCACCGAAATTACTATTCCGCTGCCTCTCCAAAACGAAATTTTTAAACATCACGACGTGTTCTGAGGGACTAGAATCCTCAAATTGTTTTAGTGATAACAACTTTAGCATGGTTCTGATTAACATTCGTTCTATAAGATACAAAACTGATGAATTGTTTTTGTTCCTAGAGGAATTAGGGTTTCCCCCGGTAGTTGCGGTTACAGAGCACTGGCTTGAAGTCAACGAGCCTTTGTTTGTAGATAAATACACCACAATTGCTAGGTATGATCGTCCAAGCTCAGCTTATGGGGGGACACTAATTTTGTCTACGAGTAATGATTTTTTTTGGTAACAAAATATGACTTTCTGTTAAATGAAGCCTCCTTTGAGTTTTCCTTAGTTTACAATAAGAATCTTAATCTTTATATTATTTGCATTTATAGATCACCTGCTTCTTCCGTGGAACTATTTTTTCAGAACCTGCTAAATTTGTTAGATGACCTGCCCCATAAAAGTAGAAAAATTTTATGCGGGGACTTTAACATTGATTATGCTGCTGCTTGTGCTACACGAATATCCTTGGTCAACATATTTGAATCGTATGGTCTAACATTGCACGTTGATTCTCCTACAAGGATTACAAAAACTTCATCTACCATAATTGATTATACAGCCTCAGATTTCTCACCACTTGATGTCAACTCTACAATTATTAATGCTGGACTATCTGATCATGAAGCAGTTTATACGAAGTTTATTATCTCCAGCAAACCCTCCTCGAAAACCCGACGTTTAGGCGATTTTTTCCACCCGGAACTTTCGTAAATTCCAAAATTTATGCTTTACCTCTGAGTGGCGCTTTCCTGCCATGGACGTGAATAATAATTTCAGTGAATTCTTAGATAAGCTTATCTGCATCTTCAATAAAGCATTTCCTTTAATTGCAATTAAGCCAAAACATCACAAACCCTGGACTACTAAAGGTATCCGAATATCTTCCAAGAATATGCGTTTTCTTCTCTATATCAAGAAATTTACTACCAACGTCTCTATCACTGAATATATCACCAAGTATAGGGCAACCTATCTTAAACTTATAAAATCAGCTAAAAAAGTCTACTACCAGAACCGTCTGGGAAGCTCCAAAAGTGTTGCAAAAGAAACTTGGTCCATAATAAACGATCTTCGAAATAAAACCCACACTGCTCAAACATTTTCCCTTCCAGACCCTGAAAATCTAAATGAATACTTTGTTAATGTGAGTAAAAATATTACATCAACTATTTTGCCACAACAAGATCCCATTTCATATCTCCCTAATTCAAGAAATGTCTCGAATTCATTCTTTATAAAACCAGTCGTTAAATTTAAACTAATCCAAACAATTAATGGTATTCAAAGCAAATCTTCCTGTAGTACTGATGGTCTATCGATCAAAATTTTTTCTAATCTTCCAGAAAATGTGTTAGAAGTCCTCATCTCACTACTTAATGATTCTTTTGAGAAAGGTAAATTTCCAGAGTGCCTGAAGACAGCCATCATTATTCCTCTTCATAAGGGTGGTGAAATATCTAATACCTGCAATTATAGACCTATTGCACTACTACCGGTACTCTCCAAAATTATTGAGAGACAGTGGCGGCTCGTGATTTTTACAATAAGGGAGGCTATACCTAACTTTAAAATATCTAGACAAATTTGCACTAGCAAAAAAATGCGCCAAAAAATGTAATTTAAGGCCCCATCTTTTGACCATTTTTTATTTACATTTAATAATAACATCCTAATTCATAATTTCATGATATCATTTTAAAAATAGTTAGTCTCATAGTAAAAGTTTAATACCAAAGTTTGTGTCGTTTATTTGTTAACAATTCCATCTATTTGTAAATAGATACCTATGCATATCAAAATAAATACAGATTTGAAGTTTTGCAGTCCATACATAATGAAGCTTCAAATTTTTTAAGATACCTACTCAACTGAATTTTTTAATTCTAAACGCGGCCTACTGCGAATTCAAAAACACGATAAATTACCGATATTTTGCTTAGAGTTAGAGATATCGGAAAAAATTATTTGAGCAAGTTGTTCCAAATATTATTATAACCCCACATACCAAATTTCATAACAAAATTCGCACTTTTAGATTTTTCATTATTTTTAGCCAGGACCCTAAAATTCGTTGTCCCGAGACGCACCCAACCACCCAACGGAGCTGAGAATCTACTCTGCCTCCCTTGGTATATCTCCGGGCAGCGTGTGATGGCGCCGTAGATGCCACTGTTAGGAGACCGGGCCTCCTTACACGCCTGCTGCGCTGCACGGAGCATTAGCAAGGGAGAATGCTGGGCTTCTCGGCTCCGTTCGTGCATCTCGGGATAACCCAGGGTCCTGCCTACAATAATAATGTAATAAAACTGAGACGCGATCATGCGTTCTAATGCTAATGCGTAATGCTCCGTACGTATGGATAAATTAGTGATAATATGGAATTTACACGTTGTATAATAGTGAGAGTAATTGTTGTTTTCGCGATTCATGATAAACAAAACATTATAGAGTGTGTAAAAAATTTATGGGGAGGCTGAGCCTCCCTTGCCTCCTCTGACGAGCCGCCACTGTTGAGAGACTCATAAAAGCCCGACTTATGTCCTTTCTAGTTGAAAACAACATTTTATCACAAAATCAGTTCGGCTTTTTAAATAATAAATGCACCACTGATGCCATGTTTTCTGTACTACATGAGGTTTATCAAGCACTGAACAATAATATTTACACTGCCACCGTTTTTTGTGATTATGCCAAAGCTCTTGATTGTGTAAATCACAACATTTTGATAAAAAAACTAAATTTCTACGGAATTCGAGGCATTTCTTTAGATTGGTTCCAATCTTACTTGGAAGATAGGAAACAACTGGTTAGAGCAAATGATAAAGACTCTAGTCTCAAAAACATTGTATGTGGGGTACCTCAAGGTTCAGTATTGGGTCCTCTACTTTTCCTTATCTTTATTAATGACATCACTAATTTAAAAATCGATGGAAACATCTTTCTTTTTGCTGATGATACCAGTATCACTTGGAGCAACTCAAATATTGCAACTCTTCATGCTACTATAACTTCTGATCTACTTACAATAAAAACCTGGTCTGACTCAAATTTACTCTCGTTTAACGTAGATAAAACAGTAGCATTGTCTTATAAAGGAGCTCTTCAACCCTTACCTCTTAATAACAGCCAGATCAGTACAGTTGATTCTGTAAAATTTCTTGGCACTTTTTTAGACAGCAACCTTAAATGGTCCCTCCATATCGATTTGTTACGGAAGAAACTCTCTTCAGCCTGCTATGCTATAAGATCTGTTTCGAATGAACTCAATTTAGCATCTTCCAAAATAACATATTTTTCTTTGTTCGAGTCACATCTTCGTTATGGTCTTCCTTTTTGGGGTTCTGGTACAGCTGCCCAATTCGATGTTATTTTCAAATTACAAAAAAGAGCTATAAGATATCTGTTTGGCCTCAGAAGAACAAAACACTGCAGAAGTTACTTCAAAGATCACGTAATTTTAACCCTTCCATCTTTGTATATTTTAGAAACTGTTTGCTTAATTCGTAAACATCTACATGTCTTTCCACCAAGACCTAATCATCACTACTTCACGAGAAATTCTACGTTTGACGTCTATTTGCCGACCCCGTCCTCGGAGTTAGTAAAGAAATCGATATTATATTCCGCAAAAAAAATGTACAACCATCTCCCCCTACAACTAAAATCTGCACCATCTTTTTCCCAAATTCCGTAAACTGACAAAAGCCTACCTGTCTGAAAGACCATATTATTCAGTAGAAGATTATTTTATTCAATAACTAAGAAATTACAGTACCCTTTGCACAAGTAGTATTTTTATTATTTTTTTATCTATATTTGGGTGTCATATGCAGCAGCTTAACTTTTTAACTTTTAAACCTTTTTTATTAATTATTAAGTAGACTATAAATTTGCAATTTATTTAAATTTTTGCAATTGATTATTTCTGTTTTAACTTCGATTTATTTATTTATTTTATTTTACTTATTGACGATTTATGTAACTTTAGTAAATTGGATTGTTACTGTTTTGTTTTTTTTTACTATTTATAAGCTTTGTCGATAAAATTGTAAAATTTTTCATGGCAATAAAGCATATTTCTATTCTATTCTATTCTATCCAAGAAGTTTGACCTATTTAAAATTTAGGAAAATTTTTGTACAAATCGATGCTGGACAAAAAAATTGCGAGATTTTGCCATTTTTCCAGCTTCATTGCCTGGTCTATATTATGTTCAAATCGTGATAAGTAGTTAAATCCGTCAAAACAAACAGATGCACACTCATCAAAAAAGCACGTGAGATTATACTCCTATAATCAACATTTACTGAATCGATCCAGGAAGAGTCTGCTTCAACTAGTAAAGGTTGAATTAAATTTTTCAAATCAATTTTTACTGCTCGTTTTAGTTGGAGTTGACAGTCAACTCTAACTGAAAACCAACTTGAACTGTAACACATATACAGTTCGTCCATAAAGTAACGCATAAATTCATTATTTCGTAAACCGGCAACTTTAAGGAAAAATTCCGAAACAGGTCGATTTTAATTTTTAAATTACGATTTTTTGGCATATATATCATACTAGTTACGTCGTCAATCTGGGCGTGATTACGTAACCGATGGTTTTTTTTTAATAAGAATAGGGGTCATGTGATAGCTCATTTGAAAGGGTATTTAATTCTCTATTCAATAATATAATCATTAACATAATTTCAAAAATGAATAATCATTTTCAATTTCGTTGCAACACGAAACTACAGCCGCATCATTATTCCAGTTTCTCTACCGGTTTCGAAACTTATTAGTCTCTCATCAGGAGGCACCTATGCTGCTCTCTCTGACCCAACTAGGACAAACCCCAGGATGCAGTCACGGATTCCATCATTCAACCCGGATCTATCCACTGCTGGATATATGTCTCCCTCAGTCTTCTCCATGCATTTCTGTCCTGTGCTGTCTGCATCCAGTTTCTGTCGATCCGTTTGATGTCATCAGACCATCTGGTTGGCGGACGACCTCTACTTCGATATGCTTCTTGTCTTGGTCTCCAGTGTATTATTCGCTGTGTCCATCTGTTATCCGACATTCTAGCTATGTGTTCAGCCCAGTTCCACTTTAGGGTTATAATTCTTTCTATGGCATCCATCACTCCTGTTCTCCGTCTTATCTCCCTGTTCGTAATTCGATCCCGACGAGAAATGCCTAACATTGAGCGTTCCATGGCTCTTTGGGTAACACAAATTTTATTTCTTGCTTTCTTGGTTATTGTTAAAGTTTCTGCACCATAGGTAAGTACTGGCAACACACATTGATCAAAGACTTTTCTTTTGAGACACATAGGTAGTTCTGACTTAAGGACATAGCTCAGCTTTCCGAATGCCACCCAAGTGAGTCCTATGCGGCGGCTTAGTTCGCACGTTTGATTATCTCTCCCTATGCGTATCTCATGCCCTAAGTACTTATAAGAGGTGGTTTCTTCAATAGGCATGCCATGTACTGAAATCTTTTCGCTTAACACAAGATTTGTCATGATTTGCGTTTTTGTATGGTTGATTTTTAATCCAACTTGTAAGGAGGCTAGGTATAGTTTCTCCAGTTGCGATACTGCATCATCGATGCTGTCAGCAAAAAGAACAATATCGTCAGCGAATCTCAAATGACTAAGTATTTCTCCGTTGATATTAATTCCTTTTTCACTCAGATTTGCGTTCTTAAGCATATGCTCTAATAATGTTGTAAACAATTTTGGCGAAACTGTGTCTCCCTGTCGCACTCCCCGTTTTATTTTAAATGCGTTGGTCTTTTTATCTGCCAGTTTCACGCTTGCTGTCGCATTTTGATAGATGTATTTAATCATGTTTATATAGCGATTATCTACACGACACTCTGTTAAGGCTTTTAACATTTTTTAATGACTTATGGTGTCAAAAGCTTTTTCGCAGTCAACAAATATTAGGACTAATGGCTTGTTATATTCAACACTCTTTTCTATTAAGTTCTTAATTACTTGTAAATGATCATTTGTGGCATATCCTGCTCTAAAACCTGCTTGCTCTTTTGGCTGATAGAAATCCAACTTATTTCCTAGTCTGTTGGTAATGACTCTTGTGAATAGCTTATATACTTGTGACAACAAGCTAATGGGTCGGTAGTTTCTAAGGTCGCTGATATCTCCCTTCTTGTGGAGTAAGACGATTTCTGCGTTGTTCCACTGCGTCGGTGTTATCGCTTCGCACAGACATTTATTAAATAATTTAGCAAGTGCAAGTAGAAGTTTATTTCCTCCTAGTTTTATGCTTTCAGTCATTATTTTTTCTTCACCTGGTGATTTATTGTTCTTCATCTTTTGAAGCGCATTTTTAATTTCGCCAATAGTAATGTTCGGCATTAACTCTGAGCCTTGATTCTCTATTTTTGGTAAAGGGCACCTTTCATCGGATTCACTTGTTTCATACAGTTATTTGTAGAAGTCTTCTACTGTTCTCACTATTTCTTCCTTATCAGTCACAATGTCGTCTTTTTTATTTCTTAACTTATGTATGTTTTTTTTCCTGTAAACATGTTGTGTCTTAGAACTTTCAGACTTCTATTTTCCTCTACAACCTTTGTTACCTCTCTCATGTTATGTTGCCTTATGTCTGGATTGTCACGGATTGCAACGAACGAAATGGCAGGGATGCCCTAGTGGCAACTGCTATCAAAAAATTAAGTCTGCAATCTAATAGCACATAAAACAACATCCAGAAATGTTATTCTACATCCTACCTGACTTAAAACAATGGGAACCTTCTCTGGTAACAGCTCCGAGGCTTCTACAATTTGTAAGCCATAACGGATGCTGATACTAAGGAAGATGAGGGAATTTTACAATTTATAATTCACGTCCCATCTGCTCAGCGGATAAAGTTCCAACGAGAATGGTTCCCTTCGTACTACAATCAGAGTAAACATGTAAATCAAAAATGAATAACCATTTTCAATTTCGATGCAACACGAAACTACAGCCGCATCATTATTCCAGTTCAATCAGAGAAGGGAACCATTCTCATTGGAACTTTACCGCGCTGAGCAGATGGGACGTGAATTATAAATTGTACAATTCTCCCATCTTCCTTAGTATCAGCATCCGTTATGGCTTGCAAATTGTAGAAGCCTCGGAGGTGTTACCAGAGAACGTTCCCATTGTTTTCAGTCTGGTAGGATGTAGAATAACATTTTTGGATGTTGTTTTATGTGCTATTAGATTGAAAACTTAGTTTTTTGCTAGCAGTTGCCAATAGGGCATCCCTGCCATTTCGTTCGTTGCAATCCGTGATTGCGTGCTGGGGTTTGTCCTAGTTGGGTCAGAGAGATCAGCATATGTGCCTCCTGATGAGAGACTAATAAGTTTCGAAACCGGTAGAGGTGGTTGTTGCACTAGGAAATTGAAATTTACTAAACGCAACTACAAGTCACTTACTGCCACACTTATAAACATTTTTTTTACGGGAGCGGCCTCACAACCTGGACTAAATAACCTATTTTTCAGCAATCACTATTTGTAAACACAAGCTTTATAACAACGCAATGTAAGTTAACGAAAATATTTATCAAAAAAAATTTTTATTTTCGAAACTTTTTATTTGAGCAAATCAGATTGTACAGATAATACATAAAAACTTTAGAGAAGTATACCAAACAAAAGAAGGCCAACCAAAGGAAAGGATATAAAAAAACTGAACTCTGAATTTCAACCAGAAACTAGAAAGTCTGAAATACGCGGAAGTTAAAATGTTAAAAAAAATTCACTCCAGCAGATGAACACATTGTTTAGAATACTCCTGTCTGAATAAAACATTTTGAATGCTTCCCACCTAGAGTTACTCTGAATTATTGATACCTGAATTTATTTTACGTGACGTTTAATATGTATTGATTTTGGGGTTGAAACAAGAGCAAGAGTTGACTGACAGTCTAGACGTTACTATCCATGAATGTTTTATTATGCGCTTTCGGGGGGTGTGCACTACCAACTACGCTCCAGTTGATGCACTCCATCGTCTACTAAACTATTTAGGCGGCTGCCTAGCTGCATCGAATAGTTGCCGCAGGAGAGTGGCGGTTGGTGCTGGCGGGATTACGGTTTGGCAGAATAGTTCTGAAAGTTTTAAATTTACGGAAAGATTTATTTGGTAAAAGCAATATTTGCATTAATGTATACTAATAGTATAGGCGCCCGCTAGGTCCCTGTGGCGTTTTCAATTTTGATGGGCAAATCCAACTATTTCTCACGTATTTTTGGCTGCTGATTACAAATTTCGAGAGTGGATCTGAGTGGTAAAGAAATTGTTATAAACAATTTAATTGTTTATAAATTGTTTATAAGCCTCTAACTTGTAAACCTATTCGTTCATTCCCTTTGCCTTATCCCTATGCGGGGTCGGCTTCCCTAATTTCATTTCTCCACACAATTCTATCTTGGGTCATATCAATGTTAATCCCCTTTAATAACATGTCCAGCCTTATCGTCTCCCCTCAGGTCTTCCTTGGTCTTCCTCTCCTAGTCCTTCCAGGAGTCTGCACTTCAGCTATTCTTCGTATTGGGTGATTAACGTCTCGACGTTGAACATGACCAAACCATCTTAACCTATGCTCTCTCATTTTGGCATCAATTGGTGCCACACCTAAACTTCCCCTAATATACTCATTTCTAATTTTATCCTTCTTTGTCACTCCACTCATCCATCTAAGCATTCTCATTTCCGCCACATGCATTCGTTGTTCATCTTTCTTTTTCCCTGCCCTATATACAGTTCCGTACATCATAGCCAATCTTATGGCTGTTTTATAGAATTTTTCCTTCAGCTTCATTGGAATTTTTCTGTCACACAACACACCACTCGCTTCTTTCCACTTCATCCATCCAGCCCTAATTCTACTGCATGCATCTCCATCTATTTCTCCATTACTATGTAATACCGATCCTAGGTACTTAAAACTATTGCTTTTCACAATCATTTCACCATCCAAATGTACCATTTTATTTGTAGTAACTCCATCTTTAAATGAACATTCCAAATACTTTGTTTTTGTCCTACTAAGTTTTAAACCATTTTTCTCCAGCGCTTGTCTCCACTGTTCCAGTTTTTGTTCTCTTTCACTATTTCCTACTAACACTACATCATCAGCATACATTAGGCACCATGGAATGCTACCCTGTAGTTTCGCTGTTATCTGGTCCAAAACTAATGAGAATAAATAAGGACTAAGCAGCGAACGTTGGTGCAATCCTACTTTCACCTGAAATTTATCAGTCTCTCCCACACCTGTCCTAACACTAGTCGTTACTCCCTCATATATGTCTCTCACAATCTTTACATATTCGCCAGGGACTTCTTTCTTATTGAGTGCCCACCACAGAATCTTTCGAAGGACTCTATCATATGCTTTCTCAAGATCAATGAATACCATATGAGCGTTGGTCTCTTTATTCCTGTATTTTTCCATCAGTTGCCTTACAATGAAAATTGCATCTGTTGTTGATCTGCCCTGCATAAAGCCAAATTGATTATCGGGTATTTCGGTTTCTTCAGGTATCCGTCTATCAATTACTCTCTCCCATATTTTCATGGTGTGGCTAAATAGTTTTATAGCCCTGCAGTTTGTACATTGTTGTATGTCTCCCTGGTTTTTGTAGGCAGTTACTAATATACTGCTTCTCCATTCGTCTGGCATTTGTCCAACTTCCATAATTCTATTAAATAGACCTGTTAGCCAACTTATTCCTGTCTGTCTCAATGTTCTCCATAATTCCCCAGGAATATCATCTGGTTCGACTGCTTTTTCTTTATTTATTTTTTGAAGCGCTTGAGTCACTTCCTCGTTTGTTATTCTGGTAACCATTGCTGTTACTGTCTCCGTTAACTCCACAAGGTGTCTGTCAAATTCTTCATTTAACAAACTGTCAATATATTTTCCATCTCTTTTTGACATCCTTTTCGTGAATTAGTATTTTATTATTTTTATCTCGGATACTTCCAATCTGATTAAAATCTTTTACTTTCTTTGCTTTTTGTTTGGCTATTTTATATATCTTTGCTTCGCCTTCCCTGGTATCAAGTTGATCGTATAGGTTTCAATACGCTTTTGCTACTGCTACTTTCGCTTTCTTTTTGGGGACCATATAGTTTTGAAGATCTATGCCCGATCTGGTTTCTTGCCACTTTTATATAATTTTCCCTTCTCTTTTATTTTTGCTTATACTTCATTTGACCACCATTAAGTCTCTTTATCCTTAAACTTCTTTCCTGACGTTTTCTCAAATATTTCAATAGCCGTCTCTCTAATAATATTGGTCATGTTTCTCCAAATTGTGTTAGGGCTTTCTTTCATGTTCCAACATATTTTTTTTTCTTTTCCTGAATACACCTTCTTTCTCATCTTTTAGCATCCACCACTTGATTTTTCGTGGTCCTCTCAGATATTTTTGTTTATTTTCGCTTTTTACTTCCATGTCCAGAACAAGCAGCTTATGTTTTTGGCTTGCTGTCTCACTAACTATTACCTTGCAGTCCTTGCATTCACGTATATCTTCTTTCCTTATCATGAAGTAGTCTATTTGTGATTGATGTTGTCCACTTTTGTAGGTAATAAGTTGAGTTTCTCTCTTTTTAAAGAATGTGTTAACAATTTCCATATCCAATGCTGTTGCTAATTCAGCATGTCATCTCCAGCTTCATTTCTAGTTCCAAAGCCTAATCCCCCATGTATTTTTTCATATCCTGTCTTGGCTTGGCCCACATGTGCATTGAAATCACCTCCTATTATAACTTTCTCCTCTGCTGGAATATCACTTAGTACGTCTGCTAATTGGTCATAGAAAGCTATTCTTTCATTCTCACCCAGACCTATTTGAGGAGCATACACACACAGCATTCAATACCTCTTTATCAATTACAAATTTCACTGACATCATTCTATCACTCGTTCTTACAACTTCTACTACGTTATCTTTCATTTCACTATCAACAATTATACCAACTCCATTTCTAGTGTTACTACTCCCTACATACCTCAATTTGTATCCTTCACCTAGTTCTTTCGCCCTTTGTTATTTCCACCTAGTTTCTTGAATACAAGCAATTTGAACTCGTCTTCGTTTGAGCGCATCCACTAACTCCAGACTCTTACCTGTAAGACTACCAAGATTCCAAGACCCTATCCTGATTTTTCTAACCTGTAATGGTGATCGGATCTAACCCGGAGATCCGAATGGAGGCTCATTTTACTTCCGGAATATTTTACCTCAGGAGATGCCATCATTTCAGAATAAGTTTTTATTGCGTCGGAGAAGGTATTTTCATTATTATGGCCTGAAAAGATAACTCGTAAACTAAAAGAGATAAAACATATTTTTCAGATAAAATTTGTTCCTTAATAAAAAAAACAAAGAAAATATGGAGTTTACTAAACTTAGATTAATTAATTATAACTCAAATTATTGTAAAATTATAATAAATATTTTTCGAAGCTTTTTTGGCCTTAACATGGCTTCTACGCATACAAATGAGCTTTACAATGTGTTCTTTTAAAGCTAAGTTCATAAACTTCAAAATAAAGTTAGTTAACTTACTGTATCTTTATTTTTATTGAAGCTGTACCCGTTTGAAGTTTGTAATTTTCTTAAAATATTTGAACATTAATTAATTTGTTTGTAAGGGTTTTAAGCAAATTTAAGTAATAAACATTTATACTCTAACAATAATGATAGAACAACTCTAAAGGAACATTTTGAGCTCAGGATAATGTTCGTAGGTTTATTTTTGACTAAGATATAGATAATAGCGCGCTCGGATACGCAAGATCGGCTCACAGCGAAAAGGTTCGCGCGCGACCGTCTCGATACAAATTATAATTTATATAATTATATACGTCATCCTAATACAATTTGATCCTATAATTCTTATAATTAAATCATCATAAAATATCCCGAATCTTTCATTCATTTTACTTTTTCTTCGATTTTTGTACTAAATGAGAAAAAACATAAAAAACTAAGATTTCAGAAATATAACTTGAAAGAAATTTATTCTTATTTATTAATAATATTTTTACAAACATTTTCTTTTATGCAACTGCATCTATATATCAGTAAATTTCAGTGATTTTACATCTATATATGTATTTTATCTTACTTACTAGAATGTAGAATGTAGAAAATGGGGCGGCTAATAGAGCCTGATACACTGCGACCTTAGTAGATCTATTGTGTTTCCCCTTTCTTTTAAAGCACTTCATCTAGCTTAGTCCTCTTAATGAGACTTAACAGCCTTGATAGTGGCCTTTTCATGTAGCCTGGTGCTTCCGGTTTTTCCTCACCGAGTTCTAGAAGCCGCACTCGTGCGAGACCTTCGCAATGACACAGAACGTGTAGAGCGGTTTCCTCTTCTTCCAGACAGAACCGACCAGTGTCCTCTTCTGTCAGGCCTATGAGACTCAAGTGTCTAGACCCACTATCATTCTGACAGTGCTTCGACTGCGCGAAAGTAAGTCTGTTGTAAATTTAGCCGAATGTCCTTTGATGAACTGTTTGGCCTGCCTCTGTCCTGGGGAGTTGTGCCACCATTCAAGAGACTTCTGTTGCGCCCATTTTTGTATAGCTGCTCTTTTTATTGTATTTGCGATTCCAAGGACGGGTTACGGACCAACCAGTGGCGTAGATGCGCCTTCTCGGGCCACTTCATCGGCCTTCTCCTTGCCACGATGACCCTTATGTCCCGGCACCCAGGCAAGTGTCAATCTGTTTCGACTTCCCACCTGAGAGAGGACATTCAAACAGTTCCATACCAGCCATGAATCGACCTGTGCCAAACTGAGAGCCTTCAGAGTCGCTTGACTATCCGAATAGATAACGATGGAGTCGTTATCTAGATTTCGACTGATTAGTTCCATAGCGCACCTTTGTATAGCAGCTACTTTGGCTTGAAATACGGTCGCATATGTCCCTAGACATACCCGGACTTCCGTCCTTGGTTTTAAGCCATATATTCCAGCCCCTGTACCCATATCGGTTTTGGAGCCGTCCGTATACCATATTGAGTTTGCCGTTATCGGCGGACCAGTTTTCCAGTCCTCTCTTTTTGGTATTGTGACTTGAAAATTTTTGTTAAAGCTATACCTCGTAACCATTCGGTCTACAGACATTCCTAGAACGGGGTCTGCCTTTATGTCCTGGTATAGCCTTAAGTTATCAGTTCCCTGCATCATACTTATTGGAGCTTGGCCCTGGATCAACCGATGTACTGTTGATCTGACTTCACTCTGTATGTATATATGTAGAGGTGGTAGGTTTAGTAGAACTTCTAGCGCGTCCGTTGGGGCTGTTCTCATGGCTCCTGTAACACACAGGCATGCAAGTCTTTGTGTGCTACTGAGCAATCGAATCGCCCCGGACTGTTGCGTTTTGTTCCTCCACGCCACTGAACCGTAAGTTATCATGGGCCTTATAGCTCTTGTGTATAACCAGAGGTTCATTTTAGGATTTAACCCCCAATTCTTACCACACATTCGTCTTTATCTGTTCAGGGCCATAATGGCCTTCTGTGTGACTTTTTGAATGTGTGCATTCCATGTCAGCCTCTGGTCGAATATTACACCTAAGTACTTGGCCTGACTTGTGAATGGGATTTCTACTCCCTTGAGCGCTAGTGGCTGTAAGCCTTGCAGTGCTCTTATCCTGGTGAAGGGAACATCGGATGTTTTTTGAGGGTTAACCTTCAGGCCTTCTTCCTCACACCAGCTGTCCACCATCCTCAGAGCGACTTGAAGTCTCTCTGAAATTACTTTGGTAAAGCGTCCTCGAACTACAATTACCAAGTCGTCCGCATATCCCAGACAGCAAAAACCCTCCCTGGACAGCGTGTTAAGTAGGTCGTCCATAAGCGTAGCCCACAGTAATGGGGATAGAACTCCTCCTTGTGGACAGCCGCTTACTGCCTTCGCTTCAATGGTGGCTTCACCTAACGAGGACACCATGATCCTGTTTGCTAAGGTCGCCTTTGTCCACTCGCATATGAAGGCAGGAACTCCTCCCCTTTTAAGCGCTTCCGTTACAGACTCGAAGGAGACGTTATTAAACGCTCCCTCCACGTCCAGAAACGTCGCCACCGCTATCTCTTTGTCATCTAGCGACTTTGAGAGAAGTCTGTTAAGATCATCCAGTGCCAAGTCAGTTGACTTTCCTGGCTGGTATGCATATTGACGATCGCTTAGTGGTTTTTCCTTCAGCACATCGTCCCTAATATACCTGTCTATCAATCTTTCCAGCGTTTTTGCTAGGAAAGAGGATAGACTTATTGGTCTGTATGACTTGGGGGTCTGGTCCATTATCCTACCAACCTTGGGGATATATGCGATTTTCACCCTTCGCCATGTAGTTGGAATATATCTCCATGCCATCTTACTTACTAACATTGACATGCAATTTTTACAATTACATTGTGGTACTAAGTCTGTACTTGGAGGCACTAAAATTAAAACTTTTTGGGCGTTAGAGTCTATTATCTATAATATAATCTCTATGATATCCATAATATACCAGTGGATCGAGTTCTTTTGCAGCAACAGCATTGCACATAAGTCGAGCATTTTATGTGGCGTACACATAATTGGTGTGCCCTGATGATGCTGCAAAAAACCTCGGTCCACTTGTATATCGATATCATATTATAGTATAGATAGTGAGACTCTAAATTCCCAAAAAGATTTAGTTTTAAAAATTTACAAAGAAGAAAAATCTTCGTTTGTATTATGGTATGTATAATGTTTATTGAAATCCACGAGGAAAATAATCTTCCTGTAGCTGGCTGTATACCATAAATCACAAAAATACTAGATTTACTGTAAAAGGTATATTTTAAAATACCCTAAATAAGGGTAACAAGAAAAAACGTTTTCGGATCAAGAAAACCATCATCAGTGCTCTAAAAGCCAAAAAAATAGCATGCCTGAGCCACCAAAATGTGTTGGGTAAAACCTAAACCTGGTTTTTACCCAACACATTTTGGTGGCTCAGGCATGCTATTTTTTGGCTTTTAGAAACACTGATGATGGATTTCTTAATCAGAAAACGTTTTGTTTTAATGTTAACCTTATTTAAGGTATTTTAAAATATACCTTTTTACAACAAATCTAGTATTTTTGTTTATTGAAACTTTAAAAAGTTATCCAAATGGATTAAAAATGCAACAGAACATTTTCGATCTAATCACATCATCATCAGTGACATTATGTGCATTAATAGAAACTAGCACACTACAGGGAATTAAGACTTCAAAATTATGTAGTTTTAAAAAAAATAAATTTGCAAAACGACACTAGGTCGATATTAGGCTTTTTACTTTTACTTAAAGAGCAACATGGTTCCCTGCTCGAACGAACAAAAGTCGACTTCTGTCAACTGACAAAAAAGGTTTGTATAGTGTGGCATAAACACCATAGAAAAAATATATGAGTGTGATTAAGTTGCCTTTGAATGCGGGCAAAAGAGAACGATATAATATATTTAGCTAATAAAATAATTGAGTGCCAACTATTTTCAGACGAAAATAATAGTAAAACAAAACAGAAGTTAAGAAATGAGTAAAATCATCCGAAATTGGAATAAAAGATTATTTAAATAAAATTAAAAACGTGTTACGTTTATAACGTTACAAACTTAAACTTAATGCGGTTTCTAATACTAAAGCAAAAGAATAAAAGATCGAAACCTAAAAGCACTGTTGATAGCTTTTCGTGACTGGTTGACATTAGAACGGAAGCCGATATAAACCGTGCTTGGTACATTATTTATAATTTTTGTTGTTTTCCGATATCAGTTATTAAATGGAGGTATTATTAATTTTGCATGATTTATTCATCAGATCGGGAAATGCTGTAAATTATGACTGAGGATAAATTATTCATAAAAACAACAGTCCAAAATTATTTAAATGTTTTTAAACGAAACAATTTTAACGAGGTTATTATTAGTTTTAAATATTTGGCAAAAACGAAAAAAAAAACAAAAAAAAATGAAAATAAAACTGGAGTAAAACTCCAACTTTTTTAAACAAAATGGATGAGTAGGTACTTACAAGGGTTAGTTAAAAGTTTTTTTTAATTCTATATTCTTCGGTATTCAAACCTTCAGTTCAAAAATTATACTTTGATTTATTTGCAACAACGAATGTAGAAATCGTAAAGCAAGTATCACGGAAATTTATCTCTAGAGGTTGTCGAACTGAGTACATAGTTTAAAAGATATGAACAGCTATATGAAGAAACCCTTTCTCGGAAGCAACAATACAGGCTTTGGAGGAAATGTTAAGCTCAATGGAATATCGACGAAGAAAGAGATGTTCTAGGTACCTCTTTTTGTCTAGAGGAGATGAGAGGCGCGATCCATCAAATGAAAGATAATAAAGCGGCTGGCCTGGACGACATACGAACAGAGCAAATAAAGAACTTTGGACTAAAAACCGTAGAGTGGCTCGTAAAAATGATGAATTGCTGCATCCGTACATTACAAATCCCCAAAATCTGGAGAAAAAGGAGAAAAACTAGAGTGGTAGCCCTCTTAAAACCAGGGAAGGATCCGGCGGATACAAAGAGTTTTAGACCTGTATCTCTCTTGTGTCACCTTTTCAAGGCCTTTGAAAGAATGATACTGAACCGGATCGCAGAATATGTGGAGACTAAAATTATTCCAGAACAAGCAGGATTCAGGCCCGGAAAGTGCTGCTGCAGTCAAATTCTTAATCTCACCCAACATATTGAAGATGGTTTTGAACGGAAGGAAATAACAGGAGTAGCGTTTATAGACCTAACTGCCGCCTATGACACAGTTAACCATCAACGGCTACTCGCAAAACTCTACGAAACTACAAAGGATTTCCGACTAACAAGGTAAGTGAAATGTTTCCTCCAGAATAGACGCTTCTACGTAACGCTCCAGTCCAAGAACAGTCGGTGGAGGGACCAAAAAAAGGGAAGTGTCCTAGCGCCGATTCTATACAATGTATACACCAACGACCAACCCATACACCAACAAACAAGGCAATTTATTTACGCTGATGATACAGCTGTGGCAGCTCAGGGAAGAACCTTCAATGAAGTCGAAGTGAAACTGACAGATGTCCTGGGAAACTTAGCTCTATACTGTGATAAAAACCATCTGAAACCCAATCCCACAAACACCCAGATATGTGCTTTCGACTTTAGAAACAAACATGCCCGAAGGCCGCTGGAGGTGAAATGGCGTGGTCAGATGCTGGAACACAACAAGACGCCAAAATAACTTATCGTCCATCTGGATAGAGCTCTGTCTTACCAATACCACTGTCAAGAAGAAAGTAAGTGCCAGAAATAATGTCATCCGCAAGCTAACTAATACAAAATGGGAAGCACAACCACACACTCTCCGCACTTCTGCCTTAGCATTATGTCTTTCTGCCGCGAAGTTTGGAGCACCAGTATGGGCAAACTCTGGTCACGCAAAGAACGTCGACATGGCTCTAAATGAAACGATTCGTATAATATCGGGTTGCCTGAAACCGACACCTATCGAAGAGGTATACCTCATAGCTGGGATTGCTCCACCACTTATCAGGAGGAAGGTCACGTCAGAGGTAGAACGAAAAAAGCAGGAGACTGATAGAAGACACCCCTTATATGGCCACCAAACTCAGCCAAGCAGACTAAGATCTCGGAAAAGCTTCCTGAAAACATCAAGATCCATCCCCGAAGCGCCAGAGACGCGCCGAATACACCTATGACAAGCGTCAGCTACCGCGACATATTTTTCTCCCTCAGAGGAAATGGCTGCTGGACACAATTTACCATATCCGACTTGGAAAGCGTTAAACATACTAAGAACCTGCGTTTCACGTTGTGCTAGTAACCTGAAAAAATGGGGATACCAGGAGGACGATACCTGCGACTGTGGCACGGTTCAGACCAGCCGGCATCTACTATTATGCACAGAGATGAGAGAGACCTGCACAGAGGAAGACCTAATTATAGCAAATGACAGGGCCATCTATGTGACCAACCATTGGAAATACAGAATTAAAAGTTGTTGGTGTTTCGGACACGGAAAGTAAGTAAGCAACGAATGTAAAGAATACAAAAGAATTTTCAATTTTGTAATTTTATTGGATAGAGTGACCAGGCTGAAAATCATGTGTGAGCACAAACCCTCGTGATAATACGGTGATGTGCATATAGATGAAAGTGGGCAAAGGAAATTTTATAGAAAATTCAACCAACTAATGCGACTAATAAATTATAGAAAGTTAATAAATACTACTATGAATGATTTTAATGCCAAAGTGACAAAAGGCTAGACTGAAAACTCTCTTTTTGTCTAAAAAACTTTATAAAAGATGCTTTTGTTTAATTTAAAAAAGTCCTTCTTTTCTATTATTGAAGACCAAAAACAGAGACTTTGACAGAGTACAACATGGAAACATGACTACATCAAAAAGAGAAGTCACAAAAGTAGCCCTCAGCCTATTCAACGAAGAAAAATGTGTAGCAAACCCATCAGCAAAATACAGCAGGCTTTGGTTGTCAATATTAAAACAAGAAGTCAATAACAAGAACATACCAGCAATAGTTGGAATAAAGGTAGTCGACACGGTTCTTAGACATACTACGGTTGCCGAGATCGACGGTGGTGTGGAGACTTCAATTTTTGACTTTACGTCACAAGAATACAGAATCCCATATTTTTAAATGATTTTCGATCATTGAATGTATGTATACCGGGTGGTGAATCGTAAAAGGGGTCATAGGAAACTCAATGTAAAATTCTAAACTGTTGAATTCCTGCTTTTCTAATTATTTTACACCAAAAGTCATGAGAGAATATTTGTAGAGAATTGAAATCTGTATTAAAATCAAAAGTTAAAATTATTCTACGATTTAAACGCATTCCAAAATTTTGAAAAATATAATACATTTGCCACAGTAGGTATGTGTGTAAAAGTTAGCCCATACTTTACTATTTAACTGACAGTGCTCACACCATTGACTGAATAAAAAATCTTTATTATTAATACTTTCTCCGCAGCTGAGGGTATCTTATCAACTGTATTGCCTTTAATGATAAAATAAAAATATTGACAGTTAAAAAATGTGAAAATAATCTTCATTGTAACACATTATTGCACTGTGTGTGGCCTAATTTGGGCTGAAAAACGTATTTTTACGCATTTTTACAAAATTTTGGAATATGTTTATTTCGTAGAACAATTTTAACAGTTATTTTCAATACAGATTTCAATCCTCTACAAATAGTTTCTAATGTCTTTTGAAGTAAAATAATTAGGGAAGCAGGAATTCAACAGTTTAGAATTTTACATTAAGTTTCCTATGGCCAGTTTTCCAATTTACAACCCGGTATATCCTAGTTTACTTTATATTTTTGTATTTGTAATTTTGGTGTTATCCCGTAAAAACTTATTTTTAATTATTTATGAAAGTTGTACATCGTACCTACTGTAGGAGTTTAAATAGAAATATATATTAATTTATAAGGTAGAAAACGTTAAAATTTCATTATGTATTAACGTAATAATAATATTGATGGTATTTTAGAATGCCAGGTACAGGCAAATTTAGTAGGTACCTACTATTTAAATTCTTACAATAAATTATACAAGTAATTCTAATTCACATAATCCTAGCTGAGCTCTAAGGATAGTATGTATTCAATAGTTAACCCAGTATTAATGGAAATTCGTTGACAACTTTTCAGTGTAGAATGGTGATTGAAGTCCTAGATTTCCGTAAATATTTCATGGATAAATTGTCAACAGTTTTCCATAATTAGGTATTATAATCAACTTAACATCTTTATTTCTTAACTATCCTGACTATTTTCCATACATCAAAGACATATAAATACCGATTAAGGGGAAGGAGCAAAATGCAAAATTTTGACGCACGTCAAAATTCTCAATGTGTTTTAAATGAATTAATTTTTTTTCGAATCCTGAGAAAACTAATACATATTTTTGAAAAATTTAAACGCAGAATGAAAGACTACATTATTACCGTGGGCCGAATGTCCCAGAAAACTTCTATAATGTTTATTACAGGGCTGAAAAGAAAAGAGAAGTGTGGTTTTTAATTGCAAATATTTCATTCAAAAGAAACTTTTTATTTACTCCAAGGGACTTTCGGTCCTCGGTAATAACGTAATCTTTCATTATGAGTTTAAATTTTTCTAGAATACTTATTTGTTTTCTCAGGATTCGAAAAAAAATCATAATACGATTCAAATGACAGTACACTCGTGACGTAATCTCACCCTTTATGTTCATTAGTTAGTCGATCTGGGCAACCGTAGTAATGTCTAAGAACCGTGGGTATTCGAAGAACAAATAATCAAAAATCTCATACACAATAGATATGCAACACACAAATCACGGACACGCAACAATGAACAAAAATTAAAAAGTTTAATTTCAACAATCACATTTACGATACGGATTACACAAAAAAACACACAAAAACAGTAAGATTAATATCACTTTCATTAATTTCACTTTTTCAACCACACATTACTATGGTCCTTAAGATCTAGGTCAAATTGTGTCATTATTTGAATACAAATCTTCTACTTCTTTAGGTGCCGTGTCTGTATTCAGACGTTGGCAGTCATCATGTTACAATTTCCTGAAATCTGTCTGTATCAACTGAAAAGAAATATATAACCGAAAAAAATCAGATTATAAAATCTTTCCAGAATTTTTTAGAATAATTTTTCTTTTTTTGAGAACGATTTCCGGCGTGTAAAATCGAAACGTCAAATATTAGTTAAGTATACCAACAGTAGACAACAGAGGTATCAAGACCCGTATCATATACCCCTTCTATATCTAATACTGTTGTCGGTAAATAAATATTACATCAAAAGGAGTCATGAATATCTGTTACTAATGTGGCAAGTGTGGATTTATAGTGCCGTAACTTTTTCTGTATCCAAACTGTAAATCTGGAAATAACTTTTTATTCTAACTACTTTTCCAATCAATGTATAACCATCTACAAATCAAAGTTTTCTGAGTAAAGTTTGGTGAGGATACCCCAAGAAACAAAAGTGACATGGTGCCAACTTACGCTTTTACCCTGGGGGTGGATGCCACCTCTTATTGGAGGGAAAAATTATTTTATTAAAAATAATCCCACAAATCGATAGAGGGACAAATTCTATACAAAATATGTTATATTAAGTTTATTGAAATAAATCAATACTTTTTGAGTCTAACAATAAAACACTGAAAACGTTTGTTTTCTATACTTCCAAAACATTTATTATAACTATGTGACTACAGCTGTTTCGGCAGATTGCATTTCTCAAGTGATTTAGTTTACTGTGGGTGTGCCTTTTTAAAGTCTTTAACTGAAGAGGTTGAGGAGTGGGGAGCTGTTTGTCTCGAGTTGGTCATTCAGAATTATATCTGTATTTTTTAATTTATTAATTTCCATACATTCTAATAAAGATAGCTTAAGGCCTTTATTTTGAATATGCAGAATTTGAAACTCTTCATTAAAAGAATGATTATGATCTAGAAGGTGAAGTGCGTATGTAGCCAAACCCATAAATAGTAAACTAAATCACTTGAGAAATGCACTCTGCCGAAACAGCTGTAGTCACATAGTTATAATAAATTTTGTCGAAATATAGAAAACAAACGTTTTCAGTGTTTTATTGTTAGATAAAATGAACTTCCATCAAGTAACGGTCGAATCCATCAACTTTTTGAGTTATTAAATCTCAAATATTTTAATTTTTTGTGAAAAGAATGCATGTTTTAAAGCGAATTTTCATAAATGACGCAAACACTATAATATAGTGTGGTATAACTAGATCCAAATCCAGACATCCAAAGTGAAAGTTATCCTTCAACACCAAATTAGTAGTTTTTTAGGTTTTCCGTCAATATTTCTTAAATTATCCTGTTTAGCGTAAACAATGTTATATACAAAAATGTTCTACATTACATTCTAAACAAAAAAGCTTTTATGCATAATCCTCCTAAAACTAACGGTTACAAAGTTACGACGGTAGTATGGTATAATTGGTCCAAAAAATGGCCTAACCTCGTCACCAAAATAAAAGTTTCCCCCAACACCAAATTGTTCTATATAGTCCACATATTACATATTGTTCAGTAAAAAGTTAACATCATTTTGAGCGTCGTGTTTAGGGTGATGGGAGGACAGGGGGACGGAGGGGGGAAGGTCGGTAAATTAGTAGGTTTTTACATTTTTCGTCAATATTTCTAAACACAAGCGGTTAACGTAAACAATATTCTTCTATACAAAAATGTTCTGTATTAAATTTGAAGCGAAAATTTTAGTGTTGGAAAGATATTCATGCGACATTGTCCATAGAAAGTTCAGAGTGGGTTAACGGTTGACGTTCCTTCAATGGCTTATCAGTAACATACCACCGGCCATTGAAATAGCAAATTGTATTTAGAAAACACAATCCTGTTAAAAAAATTAGTTTCCTCAGTAACAATATTAAAATTTGCCCAAATAATGTAAAAAATATGGAAAACCTTCATTTTACACCCTCCATAACTCCGGAACCGTTGATTTTAGAACAATTATGCTTATGCACAGGGCCTTTATAGTTTCAAATTTAATGTAGAACATTTTTGTATAGAATATTGTTCACGCTAAACCGCTTACGTTTAGATTGACGAAAAACGTAAAAACCTACTACATAATTTACCGACTTCTCCCCCCAAAACCGACGCTCAAAATGGTCCAACTTTTTACTGAACATTATGTGGACCATATAGAACAATTATTTGTTGTTGGAGGAAAACTTTCACTTTGGATGTCTGGGTTATGCCTTTTTCTTGAATCAATTGTATCATACTAATAAGTGTTTACAAAAAGCTACTATGGTGTATTCCACGAATATACGACTGTTTTGGATTATCGCGACAATGAATATTTTAGTGTACAACATAAGAAGTACGAAAGTATTTTTCCCTAATAATTACTCCAATAAACAACAATATAATTTGCAATTTACTTTCATTCTTCATATTTTGCATATTAAAATATTCGATGTCGCGATAATCCAAGAGGATCGTATATTAGTGGAAATATATTACCGAAATTAAAGCTAATAAAAAACGAATAAATTCCTTACTTGTAAAACCTTTGAATATTGATTCAAAGTGACTTGTAGGTACTGTCTATTCGGTAGACTTACACCGGTCATGGATTAAGAAAGAAATGAACGAATTTACTGGTCCGCTGTAGTTTAACTATTTACACATGGGCGCAGTAATTTTTTATTTGAGGAGGTTCTTATATAAATCAAATAATTTTAAATTTTAGGTGTTTGTATAGCCTCAGAAGCCTAAACGACATAATTTCGTGATTCTTTATAACAGTTCATTATCCGTAGCCAAAAATCAATATACCTAATATTAATTGTTGCATGAATATCAATATAATAAAAATAAAACAAATTATAACTTATAAAAGGTAGAAGGCTAAACGTTGCTGTATTGTTGATGTTTTAATTTAATCTCTAAAATGGTTTTCTATAAAGTCACAATCAATTTAAGTGATATATTGACGTTGGATGTTTTTAAATTAAAGTCAATTGACGCGTGTAAAAAGCGTTTATATGACATTGTAAACTAATTTGAGCTTGTTTTATTCTTTTATCAGATCGCATGTTTTCTATGTTAGTCATGTATATTTTATAGTTTATATGTATAATGGGGTATTTTTCCCGAAAATAAAAATTATTAAAAACAATATTATAATATTACGTATGTACCTACAATATCTACAAATAGTTTCGATTTCAAACAAATCACGCCTTGAAAAGGATCCGGAAATCCTACAGCAGGGCATTATGTAAACATCAAATATTTAAGTAAAATGCTAAATATTATTAAGTCAATATACGTACCAATTTTTTTTACTAAAATGATTTAGTCGTTATTGTTCACACTATCATCGCCATCGCTGTCATCATCATCGCTGTCGTCACCGTTAATTGTTATTATGATTGGGCTTATTTCGTTAATTTTATTTTCACGAATCCACCAATCCTCAATTAATTTTTCGCACTTGTATATACAGTTCCGCCATACTTCTGGAGTTGCAATTGAAAGTGCTTCTCGCCAAGTTTCCCAAACCGCTTCGTCTGTATACCCATTAGGCCCAATATGGTTGTCGTAATATTATTTTGCTATTCCCCATATATATTCGATGGGATTAAACTGGCAGTGGTATGGTGGAAGACGTAAAACTTGATGCCCGTAACTTTCAGTAACCTGATCCACCACAAAGATTTTTGGTTTTGCATGTTCTTTTGCCAAACGTAACAACTCAGACTTTAATATATGCTGTGGAATAGATATGCTTTCATTTATTAGCCATTCTTTACGCTGGGCTCACTTAATCCGGGAAGAAGTTTTTCACGCAACCATTTCACAAACATTTCCGTGTTCATATTGTCACGATAGTCACTGTTTTTTTATGTAGACGAAAATATTAAATCAGCACCTTCTATAAAGCCTGTCTTCCCTCCCGCGTGCAGAATTATATGTCGCTTCCCTTCTCCACTAGCATGCTTGATCGATTTTATGTTGTCATCTTGCCATATTCTCTTGGTAGCACCCTTAGAAAATATCCATGTTTCGTCTAAATATACAAAAGTTGACCCTTCTTCTTTAAATATGTTATATTTATTTTCTCAGAAACTCAATTCTCTTGTGTACAACAGAACTTCTTTCACAAAGCGCTTTTCTGTTATCCTCTTTTTTAAATTTGAATCCTATGTTATGTAGGACTTGCCATAAACTTGTTCTGCCGATGTCACCAAATTTCCTCTCTTTTAACTTAAGTAAAATTGTACCTAAAGTCACATGTTCCTTATTTGCACGCATTTGATATATGATATTACGAATTTGAAATTTTCGTCCTTCTAACATATTGTTCGTTTTTAATAACAGGCGAGTATGGTGGTGATCGTTTTCCGGCACTTCACTATTCTCGTTTTTAATTGTAGATCTTAATTTTGATTCGCTAATTTCTAAAGCATCGCACACGCGTTGTTGTACAGACGTTACCGATTTTAAAGGACCACCATTGTTTTTTCCGCAATAAAGTACTTATGTAGGTTACAAATTAGAGTATCTACATCTAAAACACGTCTTGGCATTTTCGGTTAAACAGCACGAACAGATTCTCACAAAATTAACAATATAAGGCGTTACCAATTCGACAGAATAAATTCAACTGGAAGATAACAAATGTCCTTATAGTTTCTTATAGCATTCCTGATTTGTTTGTCGACCCATTTAGTTAAATTACCTATTAAAATTGCATTAGTTTGTCATACTTTCTCTAATTTGGTTTTGCACCTATTTGGGTAATTAAGTACTTTCACTTGAATAATTAAAATGCCAAGACAGTACCGTAATTAAAATACCTAGGTCAAAAAATGAGCTTTATTTTGATACTATACAGTATGGTGCAAATGAAAGGAATAAATTCGTTATTTCGTAAACCGGCGACTTTAAGGAAAAATCCTGAAACAGGTCGATTTTTATTTTTAAATTATGATATTTTGCCATAAATGTCATACTAGTAACGTCATCCATATGGGCGTGATGAAGTAATCGATGATTTTTTTAAATGAGAATAGGGGTCGTGTGCTAGCTCATTTGGAAGATCATTCAATTCTCTATTTATTAATATAATCATTTACATAATTGTTTATACAGGGCGCCCAAAAAATTTTTTAAATTTAAATTATTTGACAAAAAAAGAAGAATCCATATAATTTATTTAATTTAAAATACATTTTATTGCTGTTAGAAATCAGTAAAAAAATGTTTATATCACAAATAAACATTGTTTTTCGCTTAAATTAAATGTTCAAACTTCCTAAGAAACAGGTGGCTGGCGGGAGCTGGCTTGAACATTGAATTTAATCGAAAAGCAATGTTTATTTTTGAAATAAACATTTTTTCTGTTTCTGGGCAACAGTAAAATGTATTTTGAATTAAATAAACTACATACATTCTTCTTTTTTGTCAAATAATTTCATTAAAAATTTTTTTGCACGCCCTGTACAAATAATTGTGTAAATGTTTATATGCCTAAATAGTGAATTTAATGACCTTTCAAATGAGCTAGCACTCGACCCCTATTCTCATTTAAAAAAATCATCGATTACGTCATCACCCCCAGATGGATGACGACACTAGTATGATATATATGCCAAAATATCATATGTTGAATGGGTTTATTGACAGATTTTAAAACACAATGTAGGTATACCCCCAAAATATATTTTATTACTATTCCTTTCTTTTATCTGTTTCAATAGTTTATTAATGTTTCTTCACTGCTTATATCAATAATACATAGTCTCAATTTACAATCAATTACTTTCAACTGAATTTTAATCCCTTCCTTTCTTTTCTTTTCTACTCTAATTCTCACCCTTTAATTTATATCTCAATTTCATGTACCTACATTGTTGTCTATCAATTCACATTTATTACTGTTATTACTATATGACTGCTAATATACCCTTTTAGCTACAATTTTTAAGCTTTCCGATTTTTCATTCTTTTTACGACCACTACTTCTCTCATTAAAACATCAAGGAGTATTGACTTTAACAATTTAGGTTACAGCTGCACGTCCACATCTAACATACATATTAGATATCGACCCGTTTTGATCCAAACGTTGTTAGTCTTACACTAACACATACACTAATAAATAGAAGTCTTTAATAAATATAAATAAAAACAAAAATCTTTTAATAAATAGAAATAAAAATCTTTAAAACCGGTACAGATTTGTTGGTTGTCTTTCACCAACTATCTCTTCACCCTCAAAAATTCCCAAATTCCATAAACTTGTTTACCTTTGCAACATTCTCCGTCTATTCCACCATATCCCGTTAGCATAACTTAAGCAGATATATCATGTTAATGAATACTGAGGTAGTACCTCCTTGTAACCGAATCATTTAGTTACTTGTAACCGTTGACCTGAAGATGCTCTGCATACTTTAGAGAGCGAAACCGGTCGTCGGAAGTTACAATAAATGATTGAGAGTACGTCTGTCTTTTACTTCATTCAAAATATCATAATTTAAAAACAAAAATCGACCTGTTTCGGGATTTTCCCTAATGTCATCGGTTTACGAAATAAAGAATTTATTCCTTTCATTTGCACCATACTGTATATACGAGTAGTTGCAAAATTTACTGAATGCATTAACATTATTTAGTGGTGGCCGCATATCGAAATAACTACTCTGTGATAGACCACATAACGAATTAGTTACTCTGCGGTAGACCGCATATTGGATGGTAGACCGCATATCGAATCGGCACTAATCTATATATTTTTTCGTATTTAAAATATTACTTGCGGGTAAATCCTAATTGTTCTTTTAGTCAAGGAAGTCTCTTCGCATCTGCTCGGGAAAATGTTCTAGTCAGGTGTTTTGCATAATCTTACTCCTAAGTTAGTATTAAGTTTTTGCTAAGAAAGGTATTTCTAACAAGGGTGCATTGTATTTTATTATTTATCTTATTATTTTTCCTTAAATTATCCTGTTTATTAAATTTTAATCAAAAAATTACTAAAAATTCAATAATTAAATAGATATTGGCCCTCTACGCACCCGAGATCTACGCTTATGTTACTGGTATACCTAAAATATTACAATCGACCTGCCGATTCGTTTGTTTCTTTATTAATCCGTGACCGGTGTATCCCTACCGAATAGAGTTTAATTGAATGTATATTTTTTTCGGCGGGTACGCAAAAGTATTTAAGCTACGCAAAAGTATTCAAGCGAAAGGCCATACAGGAGATAATTTACGGCGCCGTACGAGCAGTAAGCGCTGTAAAATAAAGCGGCAGTAGCCGCCGTAAAAAGCATGGCCAGACGGGGATGTAAATTACGGCGTGTGTCGCGAGATGTAAATACAGTGCTTTGGTCGTTTTTGTGGCTAGATGAGCTACAAATTTGGACCCAGGTCCACTCATTTGCGACACACGCCGAAGATGGACCCGTTCGATGTTGCTACGCGATATTTTACAGCTCAGTCTGACCATCCACTACTCTCACCGTGGGACCCCATTTTCGCGCTTCATTTTGCGGTTCTTACGGCGCCGTTAGAGCCGTAAAATGAAGCTCAAAATTGTGTGTTTCCCTATAGATTTATGTGGTTATTTTTAATAAAATAATTTTAACCCCTTAGAAGGAGTGGCATCCACCCCAGGGTAAAAGCGCAAGTTGGCATCATGTAACTGTTGTTTCTTGATGTATCCTCTAACCACTCACCAATTTTCATGAAAATCGATGGAGGTTCGCCGAAATCGGAGGTAGTAGTGTAGTTAATTTTTAAATCCTGTGCAGTCATGATCTAAATTGGGAACTTCGCATAAGAATGGTTCGATATTATATATTCCCAGTACTACTTTACGGGGTTGAAGCATGGACCCTGACAGAATCGCTTTTAAGAAACCCAGAAGCATTTGCGATGTGGGTCTACCGCCGAATTCTGAGGATCAGTTGGGTAGAAAGTGTCACAAACGAAATGGTTTTGCAACATTTGAATAAAAGTTGCGAAGTCGTGAACACGGTTAAAAGGCGCAAATTGGAATACTTTGGTCATATAATGCGTCACCCAGAAAAATATTGACATACTTCACCTTGTCATGCAGGGTAAAATAATGGGAAAAAGAAGTGTGCGCCGCCGTACAACTCCTTGGCTTAAAAACCTACGCCAATGGTTTGGGAAAACTACCACTGAACTATTTCGTGCGTCTGTAAATAAGACAGTGATTGTTAATATGCTAGGCAACATGAGAGCCAACGATCGACAAGCGGTCTCGGCACCTTAAGAAGAAGAAGAAGTTAATTTTTACCTTCATACACTGCATTATTAACCAATAAGCTTTAACAAATATACATTTATACTACCAACTATTTACCAGCATCCATTACGCTTTGTTGTTTTTTTCTAAACTTCATTACAAAGCTGTAACAACGGCTTTAAACTATAAATAAAACGATCTATAATATCTATGGACACAATTTTTAATAAAAGTATCGGTTTCAAGCGTAAACTGTTCTGTTTGATTAGAATAGAAGTAGTTGAAATGGTCGGGAAAGGGAAGTAGCGACAATGGCAACAGACTGTTAACCACCCCGTTGCAAAGCCACCCCCAACGCAGGGGTGGATTAACCTGCGAATGGTTTAATAGGCAGTTTGTTTAACGGCGTCATCCGGATAGATTTAAAAAAGTGTAGAGATAAGTCTAATTTGTAAGAGGATTGTTATGGACTTTGTGTGTTTTCATGAAGGGTGATACGAAAGGGTTTTAAATGACAATAAGAGAAACATTCGTTTTATTAATTTAATTTTGCTTACAAAATTTTTTAATTAATAGTTATTTCTGTAACGGAATGTTTACGCTTTTTGTTTGTTTAACAATAATCATTTAAGCACAATTTCTTAAGTTTTCTTTATTTTGAGTGTGTGTGATTGGTAGTGTTGCCAGGTCCGATTTCTTTTTAATCGGTACATAAGCAAAAACAAATCGGGATTTAGGGTTGTAAATCGGGACAAATAAACAACAATAGCCAAGTAAATAACCGTTTTGGAGTGTAATTTTCAGTCAACTCCGAATTGCATGAAAATCTGGTTTTAGTTGAAATTTGAACTTGTACCGTTGGTTGCTTTTACCTTGGGGGGTGACAGTTACAGTTACCCCTTCTCGGTGGTAAAAAAACGCGCGTTTAAAGTAAGTCCCAAAATGTATCAATTGACTAACTAAATTTTATCGAAAAAAATATTCTTAGCAAAAATGTAAAAAAGTTGTAGCTCATCCAAATTACGTTTTATTCGTCAAATTCCAAATCGAATTTTTCAACTTGAAATAACCAAAAAAATAAGCAATTTTCGGGCAAAACGTATCTATTAAAATTTTTTAAAGTGATTAAAAAATCTAATTTTGTTTTATATAAAAATTTCTAGCATTAAAACTAAGCGAATTACACTCAAAATAAAGTTGGTCCATTTTTTTGGTAAAAAAAAATCGTAAAAATCTCCCCCTGTTTAGCACCGTAAATAAAATTAATCGTTACCGCTTTACCATATTATATATGTGAATTGTTTATACGATCTGTAAAGTTTACCGGCTGGGAGTGCTTAGTTTTGAAAAAAATTAGTTTTATAGTAAAAAAAAATTTTTTCTAAAAAATTGGAAAATGCCCTTTTTTCAAAATAAATTAAAAAGTATTAGGGATACTAAAAATCTCAAGGAGTAAAAAGTAGGTATGCTTTGCTTTTATAAATATGATAGATATTTATTTTGTTTTTCTGTAAGACAAACATTTGTTAAAATATGTTTCATATTTTGCATACACTCGTGATTAATGACTCGTTCAGGCCCTTTCAATTATGTAAAAAATACATAAGTAAAGTAAATTGTTTGTAAAGCGGCAACGATTAATTTCATTTGGGGTGCTAAGTAGGGGGAGATTTGCACGATTTTTTTACCAAAAAAAAAGAGTCAACTTGATTTTGAGCATAACTCGCTTAGTTCTGATAAAACTTTTTTAAAACATAAAAGTAAAGCTTTACCTATTAAAAAAGTTTTAATTGGGTTTTCCCGAAAAGTGCTTTATTTCTTGGTTATTTCACGTTGAAATATTTGATTTGTAATTTGACTAATAAGATCGTATTTTTCAAGAGCTACAACTTTGCTTTTGCTGGGTCTATAGATTTTACGAGTTCACAATTTTTTTCTCGAAAAGTATTAACTAAGTTAAAATACTATAGAACTAAAATTGCTTAGAATTAGTTAATTCATCCATCTCCGCACTTATTTTAAACGCGCGGTTTTTCACCCCAAATTAGGGGTGACTGTCACCCCCCGAGTAAAAGCAACCAACGGCACAATCCGTCCAAATTTTCATGCAATTCGGAGTTGATCCTGAGATTTACACGGTATCACCGTATTTCCCGTTAATTTACTGGACTACAAGGTGTTTCTATAATCTGTATTTAATCCTACATAATATTTAATAATAATCAGATGATATTACAAAAAAAAATTGTAGATTAAATAAATTATTTATTTTTTATTAAAATTATATTTTTCATTCGATTTTGCCGCTTTTAGGCAATGTTTTTATAACATAGTTATAAAATTCACTGCAAGTCCGCCTGAAATTGGTTTGCGTGGGTGAAAATCGGGACATTTAGTGTCCCGATCAGGTACAAATCGGTACGCGTCCCCAAACCCCTGAAAATCGGGACGTCCCGCGCAAATCGGGACACCTGGTAACGCTAGTGATTGGTAACATTAAAACAAAACTCTATCCAAAGTTCAAGAATAAGAGTAGATGTGTGGTCAACATACCTGGCCATCTCTGAATCATACTTTTCATATTATGTTCCAGGTATTTATGGAATTGTTTGCAGTTACAACCTGTTAGTAAAGCCGGCTACACACATGCCTGTAAAATGGAAGAGCAACTTGCATACCAGTTGCTGGCATAATCCAGTAACAGGTACGCACAAAACAAATTTGCGAGTAATTGGCATGCCAGCAGTTTGCATGTATGTACTAGCAAGGTTAAACCAGCAGAAGTAGATATGACACATACCAGTAATCAGACTGATTTTCACGTAAAAAGCAATAAAGAGTAATTTTTTTAGTTCTTAACCCGTGAGCAGTCGCGCCGTAGAAAAAATTTAACATTTTATCCTTTTTTGTGATAACTTGATGAAAAATTTTGCAACATAACTTTCCACTCGTAAATGCCTCGAGGAAGGGTGTAGTAATGCGTAGGTTTTTTTTTTCTTTTTTTCTTCTTCTTCTTCTTCTTCTTCGTTTTTTGGAATTTATGGCTTTGGTGAGAAAACATAGTTTTAATTATTGTTAGAAATAATATTTCTAACATTACAAGTAAATCGAAATACTATAACATAAAGATTTGTTGTAAATTCGCGTCTAAATTCGTATTGCTAGACAAAATCTGATTGACCAGTGCTAACATATGGTTCAGAAACTTAGTCACTTACACAGAATGACCAAGAACTGCTCAAACGTTTCGAGCGAAAAATACTAAGACGAATATATGAAGGCATAAAAGAACAAGGTTTGTGGCGCAGGCGTTACAACTTTGAGTTGTATAGAAGTTTTGGAGAACCTGACGTTGTAAAATTCATTAAGTTAGCACTCCTTAGATGGATAGGTCATGTAATCAAACGAGAGGAAGATGCCATAGTCAGAAAAGTTTTTGACCGAAGAGGGCCGATAGGACAACGAACAAGAGGAAGACCGAGACTTAGGTACCAAGACAACCTAGAAAATGATTTGAAATCTATTGGAACTAGAACATGGAGAAGAGTTGCCAGAGACAGGGGCGAATGGAGGATTGTTCTGAAGAAGGCTTTCCAGTGCCGGATTAACCAATAGGCAAAGTAGGCAGTTGCCTAGGGGCCTCGGTCCCAGAGGAGCCTTGCAGGCCCAAAACGAAAAAATAATAATTCGAATTAAATAAAAACTATAGATCATATTATGTTGAAAAATTCAAATATGGCGCAATACCATAAAAGTGATGATGGACGTATAAAATTACATTACAATGCATACTTTTGTTCACATAGAAAGCCTATGTTGTGAGAATAAGTCGCTATTGAATGCCGTTTGGTAGAAGGAACAGTACTGCCTATCAGTCTGCACGGTTTCTTAAAAAAGTAGTAAGACCAAGAGCAACAAATGAGTCAGAGCCACCTTGCTATCCTCTCCTTCATTACCCATGCCTTTTGCTACATGCTCATGCTAGGCAAATACAAAGGTCTCCAGACTCATTTATGATTAACAAACTTGCAATTTACATTTTTTGTGCTGCACACTCGCTTTAGTTGGAGTAAGTGCTGCTAAAAGTTACGTTGGATCCGTTGGAGCATTATCGTATTTTGGATTTGTTCAGTACGGGTACAACTTTTTTTCAGCCTCTATCCACCGTTGGGAAGCTACGATCTAAACCTTGTCCTTAAAAGAACAAGCATCACTAGATGGACTGCAAGGGCTGATGCAACAGGAGCTTTGTCTAAAGGTTACAACTTCAAATCTGCTCTTCGTACTCTTGCTGAAGACCCTAATCAGAAAACTGAAACAGTTCCTGAGGCTAAGTGTTTGTTGAAAGAAATGTCAAAACAGAAACATTCATAATTCTGGGCAACAATTTTAGAACTCATCAACGCTGTCAGTAAATCATTACAGAGAGAAAAGGTTGAACTTGAAACTGCAATTCAGCTTCTAAAATGATTTTTGGAGTTCTTAAAATCCCAAAGAGATAATTTTGCTTACTACGAGCAGAAGGTCTGCGATCTACAAAATACTCTGAATATACCGACGAGAATAAACAAACGCTAGCAAGAAAACTACATTTTGATGATGCTAATCCAATGACGTTTTTCTACAGGGTGGAGAAAACTAAAGGTTAAAACGAATCTACCAATTTTGGATAAGTTAATTATTGAGGTGAGTCGTCAGTTGACAGCGTACGAGTCAGTAACTCAGTATTTGGTGTTTTGTTTGTTTTTCCAAAACTGAGTGATCATCAAATAAAGATGTATGCTTCAAAACTACATGAAAACTATACTGATGATATTAAACCTGAAATTTAAGTTGAACTACTGCAGTTCAAATATTTATAGTCCATCTTCATGACTTGTAGCGGAAATAATTTATTCCTGCTTCATAGTCTTTTTTGGTTATTTATGAGAACAAAAAATCGAAGTTTCGAAATTTGTCAGTAGCTTGTAAGATTTATCTTACGCTAATGATTACAAATGCAACAGGCGAACGGTCATTTTCAAAAATTAAAATGGTTAAAAACTGTCACCGGCACAAAATAGACTAGCATTACCCTCAATTCCACGAGCCGAAGGCGAGCGTCGTTATTCATCAGAGTAAGTAATAGCCATTACATGTGAGTGGAATACTATACTTTTTCTACGACCTTCTTTGTTTTTCATCATTAGAAAAATTATTATACCTTAAAATTAATCGTTCGTTTATTGATAACTATAACAAAAAAAACTAAAATAGTTTTTTATTGCAAAATTTAAGCAAAATGAAATAAATTATCAGTTTCTTGACTATTTCTTTGATTTTTTTTCTTCAAACAAGAAGTTTTAAATTCAAGAAGTTCAAAATGAAACAAAAATTTAAATATAAATCTACAAAATGTCCACTAACATAATATTAAATGAATACCGCTAGGAGATGCAGCGGGTTATCCGAGCTGTTGGAGGGAAAATACAAAAGTTTCTTAAGGGGCCTCCTAGCTTGTGTTGCCTAGGGGCCTCAAGATTCTTAGTCCGGGACTGGCTTTGGCTCATAAAGAGCTGTAACGCCACTGATGATGATGACGACAAAATCTAACGCGCGACCGATTACGTGACAGAAAAGAGCGCGACTGTTCCCGGGTTTAAGGACCCCGAAGGAACCTTATGGAAAATGGCTCTCTGTCAAATACTATGAAACGTTGGGCTCTGGTATTCCTTGATGTGTAGAATAAAATACTCAATGGGCACCTAGATCTAAAAAATCATGGTTTTAAGATATAAACCTCTGAAGTTATATGTAAAAGACGTTTGAGTTAGAATAAATTCATTTTCTCGAGAATGGCTGGAGATAAATCCCGAATCAGGTCGATTTTTATTTTTAAATTTTAATTTTTTGGAATATTTATCATACTAATGACGTTATCCATCTGGGCGTAATGACGCAATCGATGATTTTCTTAAATAAAAAATGGGGGTCGTGTGATAGCTCACTCGAAAAGCTATTCAATTCTCTATTCACTAATATAAACATTAACATAATTATTTATACAATGCAACAATTTTTTTTAATTAAATTATACTGCTGTCAGAAAAGAGAAAAAAAATTTTAATTTGAAAATTAACATTGCTTTTCGCTTACATTAAATGTTCAAACTGCTAAGAGGTAGGTGGGTGGCCGCTTTAATATTGAATTTAATCGAATACAATATTTATTTATCAAATACACATTTTTTCTTGTTTTCGGAAAACATTAAAATGTATTTCGAATTAAATAAATTATATACATTCTTCATTTTGTCTTAATTAATTTAAATAAAAAATTTTTTTTGGGCAACCTGTATAAACAATTATATTAATGAAAAGCCCCAGATACAAAGTTTACTACTTTTTAAACAATTAGAATAATTGAAATAAAAATATAATAAACCATATTTTAAATCTAAGACTTTTCGTTAATAAACTGCTTTCTGGCTGCATCCCATATCTCCGGATTTTACAATATATAATCACGTAGAGACGACGAAAATAGGAGAAAGCAAATAGAGGACACTTAGGCCACGCAGTTACCTTCTCTTCGTCTAGGAAAAGGACCGAAAGACAGTTTCGAAATTCTCAAAAACTGAGTAAAATGAAAAAGATTAAAAAGGGTTCAAGGCAAGTGTTGCTTATATTCGATTCAGAGTTGGACTACCATCTCCATATAGCAACTATTTCAGCATCCTTATGCATCATCAGTGAAGTTTATGCAGTCACAACTCTGAAGGGAATACAAACATTCTGCCTCTTTTAAGGCAAACCATCGCGATGCAATGAACCCACCTTTTGAGACGCAATCAAGCGACATCTCTCGTATTACGAGGAAAACAACGAAAAGCCCCAGATACAAAGTTTACTACTTTTTAAACAATTAGAATAATTGAAATAAAAATATAATGAACAATATTTTAAATCTAAGACTTTTCGTTAATAAACTGCTTTCTGGCTGCAATATTGTTTATTATATTTTTATTTCAATTATTCTAATTGTTTAAAAAGTAGTAAACTTTGTATCTGGGGCTTTTCGTTGTTTTCCTCGTAATACGAGAGATGTCGCTGGATTGCGTCTCAAAAGGTGGGTTCATTGCATCGCGATGGTTTGCCTTAAAAGAGGCAGAATGTTTGTATTCCCTTCAGAGTTGTGACTGCATAAACTTCACTGATGATGCATAAGGATGCTGAAATAGTTGCTATATGGAGATGGTAGTCCAACTCTGAATCGAATATAAACAAAACCTGCCTTAAAAAAACCCTTTTTAATCTTTTTCATTTTACTCAGTTTTTGAGTATTTAGAAACTGTCTTTCGGTCCTTTTCCTAGACGAAGAGAAGGTAAATGCGTGGCCTAAGTGTCCTCTATTTGCTTTCTCCTATTTTCGTCGTCTCTACGTGATTATATATTGTAAAATCCGGAGATATGGGATGCAGCCAGAAAGCAGTTTATTAACGAAAAGTCTTAGATTTAAAATATTGTTTATTATATTTTTTTTCAATTATTCTAATTGTTTAAAAACTAGTAAACTTTGTATCTGGGGCTTTTCGTTGTTTTCCTCGTAATACGAGAGATGTCGCTGGATTGCGTCTCAAAAGGTGGGTTCATTGCATCGCGATGGTTTGCCTTAAAAGAGGCAGAATGTTTGTATTCCCTTCAGAGTTGTGACTGCATAAACTTCACTGATGATGCATAAGGATGCTGAAATAGTTGCTATATGGAGATGGTAGTCCAACTCTGAATCGAATATAAACAAAACCTGCCTTGAACCCTTTTTAATTATATTAATGTTTATATTAGTGGATAGATAATTGAATAACCTTTCGAATGAGCTATCACACGACCCCTACTCTCATTAAAAAAATCATCGATTACGCGATCACGCCCAGATGGATGACTTGATTCGGGATTTATCTCCAGAGTCGCCCATTCTCGAGAAAATGAATTTTTTCCAACTTAAACGTCCTCACTCTACATATAACTTCAGAGGCTTATATCTTAAATCCATGATTTTTTTAGCTAGGGGCTCATTGAGTCTTTTCTACACATCAAGGACTACCAGAACCCAACTAAAAAGTAATTTTATCTACTCTATGTCATATTATGTATAAGTTTTTAGTTTGTGAAAACTGTCATTATAGATAGCAGTGCATGAAGGGTTTAAAGTGTGCGTGAAGTAACAATGCATTTTAAATGGGATTTACTTTTTCGCACACTTTTAATGGGTTTTTTGACACACTTTCATATAATCAAATATCCTTAACTTCCGCGTTGTCATGGTGATGACAATATGAGCAATGACTTAAAACAAAATTTTTGACAGTTTTGTGGTTTGAAAGTAGTTAGGATTTTTAAATGTCAAAGTTCTAAAAATTGTAGAACAGAAATGAATTCCATTGAGGAAGAGTTTATCGTAGATAAAATATTGTATGAAACTGTGCATGAAGTACTTTTTGCGAACTTACGCGATGTATATCACTCGCTCCGTTGTCGCTCGTGCTCTAAAAATCGCGTGCGTTCGGAAAAAGCATCCTTCACGAACTGTTTCATAAATAACTATTTTTAGTTCTTAAATTTCTTAGAACAGAAAATGGAAAGTATTCATAGTGAAATTAGACAACTTACAATAAAATAAAACTTTAAAAACTACTGGCATACCAGTAGCTGTGCTACTGAACGTGCGTTGGTATATGCGTGAGCAGTCTGTGGATATGTTATAAGGCTTTTTGAGTAAGTTTCGCAATTTTGCTAGAGGGGGCGCCGATACAGCCCAGTCTATAAGTATTTCATGGGTAGATGGAGTCACGAATTTAGAAGTGGGAGAATAGGCAAAGAGATGGAAGTTGAAAACAAGATAATAGAAAGGAAATTGCAATATCTTGAAATGTGATGAGAGGCGAGATATATAACATCTTGAGACTCATAATTCAAGGAAAAATAGAGGGTAGGAGAAGCGTAGGAAGGAGATGCGTTTCTTCGTTTAAGAACCTGAGAGAATAGTTTGACTCGAGGGTCAGAATAGCCATGGTGATTGCCAACCCTCATCGTGGAGATGGTACTTAAAGAAGAAGCTGGCGCTTGCTAGTTACTGGTATGCCATTGTGCTAGTAACAGAGATGTATATGTATATCTCCGGCTTAAGTCAAACGTTGTAGACTTCGAAGTCTCGGACACGAAAACCCGTTTCTTGTAATTCTGTATAAAATAGCGTAGAAGCAATTAGGCAGGTCTATCGATAACCTGGTAATAGGACCATTTACTGCAATTCCTTCTTCTTCAGGTGTTTTTGACCCATCACTCTAATACCTGAGTTGGGGCACCTTTTTTGTACATTTTTTGGTCTTCTTTTTCTAGTTCATTCATAAACCTGTTTATAAAATAAACTAAAAAATATATTTTTTATTTTTAAATTCTTACCTTTTATCTTATTCTCTCTATATCTCTTAATAAAAAAATATGAAAAAAAATGTTTAAGAAACGCTTTTCTTTAGTTATAAGTGGCTAAAATTAAAAATATTTAAAAAAAAAATCAACTAAAAAGCAAATAATAAAAAAAATTCAAGCTCGAAGGATTATTCGAAGAAAACTGTTAAGACAGATTAGATATACGAAAATCTCACACATTGGTTAAAAAATTGAAAAAATCTAACACATTCGTTATAGAAAAGCGTGGGGCGAAAACCACTTATTCGATGAATAGGCGCCCCACGCTTTTCTTTAACGAATGTGTTAGCATTTTTTCAATTTTTTAACGAATGTGTGAGATTTTTGTACATTGAATCTATCTAACAGTTTTTTCGAATAATCCTTCGAGTTTGAATTTTTTTATTTGCTTCCTAGTTGATTTTTTAAAAATATTTTTAATTTTAGTCACTCGTAACTAAAGAAAAGCGTTTCTTAAACATTTTTTTTTATTTTTTTTTATTTTTACTTCTTAGTCTTACACTTTTCAAACACTAAATTATATCTTCATGTTTATTAAAATATATGTATAAAACCAAAATGATGTACAAACATGAAAAGTAGTCGGAATCGGCAAAAAGTTTGAAACTTTATTATTTATTTATGAATCATAACGTAAACAATTAACGTAAATAGTGAAATTATGTATAGATCATATAATTAGCTACAATCTCTAAAGGTTTCAAGTTTCTTCATTGTAAAAAACGAGAGAATTTAAGCATTTTCCATTAAAATCTATTTTTTTATTTAAACAATTAATATACATAAACATTTTTTTATTGTCTATTCGTGTAATGTTCCCGCGAATGTATATTTCTCAAATTTTCATTCATTTGCATTGAAGAAAAGGCAGTCAAATTAACGTCTAAAGATTTGACCCAACGATTGAACTAAATAAAAGCTTTTAATAAAAAAATAAAAAGACTAGCATAGATTGTTAAAAGGTAATTTTGAATTTATGATTGTAAGTATTGCAACAGAATACAAGCCACGAATAAGAGGCAAGAATAAGTATGAATATATTTTTAATATGAAAATGTTGACAGATTTCGTACTTGCCTCTATTAGCCCGATCAAAGAATAATCTGATCCAAAAAAAAATAAAGGAAGGATGAAAATTTGGGAATAGGTAGTTGAAATTGTCTATTATTATATAAGAAAAAGTTTACAATTCTACATCCCCTCCATTTGTCAAAAATAGAGGGGACTACCCCCTTCTCGAAAGTGAAAAATGTACATTCAAAATAAGTCCGGAATTAGATAAAATGACTAATTCTAAGCAACTTTTGTTCTATAGAGTTTTTTCCCTAAGTCAATACTTTTCGAGTTATTTGCAAGTGAATATGTTCATTTTTAACAGAAAAAAACATGTTTTTGGACGGTTTTTCGGAGATAACTCAAAAAGTAAGTATTTTAGCGAAAAAAATATTCTTAGCAAAAATATAGCTTATAAAAACTGAAAAAAATGGTGTATGCTTGAGGTCTATGGACCCAGTAGAAGCAGAGTTGTAGCTAATGAAAAGTAGGTTCTTCTTCATAAAATTCCAAATCGAATATTTCAATGTGAAATAACCCAAAAACGAATCACTTTTTGGGGAAATTCATTTGAACTTTTTTAAAGTGTTTAAAAAAAGGAATATTTTTGTTTTTTAAAAAAACCTGTAACATTAAAAGTAAGTGAGTTAGGCTCAAAATATTGTTGGTCCCTTTTATTTTTTGGTAAAGAAATCGCGAAAATCACCCCCTAATTAGCATCACAAATAAATTTTATCATTACCACTTCATAAGTTACTTTGCTTATGTATTATTTATATGATCTGTAGGTTTCATCGGTTCAAAGTGCTTATTTTTGAAAAAGCTGTAGTTAAAATGGCTTGAACGAGTAACTAATCACGAGTTTAGGCAAATTTTAAACAGCCATAGCATAATCAATTTTAGTATAACAAGAAAACAAAATAGGAAAAATATTCAGAAAAGCAAAACGTACATTTTATTACTCCTTAAGATTTTTGTTATTACTAATAATTTTTAAGTTAATTCCATGAACAATTCCATTTTTTTTTCAAAATTAAAAAAATGTTATATTTTAAACCCAATTTTTTTCAAAACTCAGCACTTTGAACCAATGAAACTTATAGATAATATAAACAATACATAAGTAAAGTAACTTGTGAAGCGGTTACGATTAATTTTATTTGGGAAGCTAATTAGGGGGTGATTTTCGCAATTTTTGTACCAAAAAATAAAAGGGACCAACAATATTTTGAGCGTAACTCACTTATTTTTAATGTTAGATATGAAAAAAAAAACAAAAATAAACCTTTTTTTAAACATTTTAAAAAGTTGTAATGAATTTTCCCCGAAAAGTGCTCCGTTTTTTGGTTATTTCACATTGAAATATTCGATTTGGAATTTGACGAAGAAGAAGCTACTTTTCATTAGCTACAAGTCTGCTTATACTGGGCTGCAGACCTCACGAGTACACCATTTTTTTCAATTTTTTATAAGCTATATTTTTACTAAGAACATTTTTTTCGCTAGAGTACTTAATTTTTGAGTTATCTGCGAAAAACCGTTCATAAACATGTTTTTTTTTTGTTAAACATGAACATATTCACTCGCAAATAACTCGAAAAGTGACTTAGTGAAAAAACTCTATAGAACAAAAATTGCTTAGAATCAGTTATTTTATCCAATTCCGGGCCTATTTTGAACGTATATTTTTTCACTCACGAGAAAATATTTTTCACCCAATGGCGAATGAGCAAATGTAAGGTGCATAAAAAATCTACAAGGAAAATGGGTCCTGTAGCTGGCTATGTATACCATTAATCGCAGAAAATAGTAAAATCCTTCATAAAGGTACCTTTTGTTTTAAAAACCCTCAAAGCGTTACATCACAGAACGTTTTTAAACTAATAAGTTCATCAATGCTGTTAACAGGTTTTCAATATGCTTAAGCCACCAAAATATATGGAGAAAACCGTTTAAATATACAATTATAGAAAGTGTATCGTTATAAACGTCACATCTTTGCTATTTTATTTTCAAATATGTAATTATTTTAATTTATTTTCTTTAATATCTCAATAATTATATTCTTCTGTATTTATTTTTCCCGTTTTCCCCGTTAAAAATTTGTTTGACGCCCTCTATTCCCTATAACTCTTTTCATCTAATCTTCTTCTTTACGTGCCATTTCCGCGACGAAGGTTGACACTCATCATTGCTATTCTCACATTTGATACTACAGCCCGAAAGAGTTCAGTTGAGCTGCATCCAAACCATTCTCTGGGATTTCTCAGCCAGGACATTTTTCTCCTACCTATGCTGCGTCTACCTTGAATCTTTCCCTGCATAATTAATTTTAGGAGTTCATATCTGTCACCACGTGTTCTATGACCCAAGTATTGAAGTTTTCTTATTTTGATGGAATCCACTATGGGACCGTTCAAGTATTACGTAACGCAGGTTGGGGGGGGGGGGGGGGGTCAAAAATCTTTAAAAATTGCGTTACGCAATAGTTAAACTCATAAGAGTGCGTTACGTGGGGGGGGGGGGGCTTAAAAATCTTCAAAAATCGCGTTCCGTAATACTTGAACGCTCCCTATCTCCCTGCTGTTCTGTATTCTCCTTAGTACTTCCTCATTGGTTATTATGTCTGTTCAGGAGATTCTCAGCATTCTTCGATACGTCCACATCTCAAATGCTTCCAATCTATTGAGGCATTGTTTATTGAGAGTCCATGTCTCCACACCATACAAAAGAACAGAAAATACATAACATTTTAGTACTCGCTTTCTAAGATTTAGGCTGAGGTCTCTACTACATAATATTTATTTCATATTAGTGAATGCACTTCTAGCCTTTTCTATTCTAATTCAGATTTCTTTGGTTTAATCGTTTGTTTCACTAATGTATATCCCTAAATAGTTATAATTCTGAACTCGTTCTATCGTCTTATTATTTACGTGTAGATTTATGTTTCTAATATTTTTCGTTGATATAACCATAAATTTCGTTTTCTTTATGTTTAATGACAGACCAAATTCTTCACTCGTTGCAACAACCTTATCTAAAATTCTTTCTAGATCTGTAATAGTTTCTGCTATTAGTATTGTGTCATCGGCGTATCTAATTTCACATATGGGTAGGCCATTTACTTTTATGCCTGCTACTTCATCTTCTAATGCTTTTTTGAATAATTCTTCTGAGTGCGCATTAAACAGTGACGGCGACAAGACACAGCCCTGTCTAACGCCTCTTTTGATTTTTATTTTATTGGTGTTTAAATTATTTATTCTTATGACAGCTTCTTGTTCATAATACAGATTATTTATTATTCTTATATCCCGTGTGTCGATGTTCTTTGTTCTCAGTAGTATTATTAACGGATTATGTTTCACCGTATCGAATGCCTTGGTTTAATCTAGGAAGCAGACATAAATGTCCTGGTTTACATCTAAACATCTCTGTATTAGCACATTTACTGCAAATAATGCTTCTCTGGTTCCTCGAGCATCTCTAAATCCGAAATGAGTTTGTCCAATATCGTGTTCTAACTTTTTGTATATTCTACAATGAATAATCTTTAGAAATACTTTGAGTATGTGGCACATTAGACTGATGGTACGGTGTTCGCAACATTGTCTGGCGTTTCTCTTTTTCGGTATAGTCACGAATGTTGATAGAACCCATTCTTTAGGTAATATACCTGTTCTGTATATGGTATTAAATAATTCGACAATTACTTGTATATTACAGTCGGCTAAAAGTTGCAATATTTCTATCGGTATTTCGTCCGGTCCTACAGCTTACCCAGTTTTCAGTTCTTTAATGGTGTGTTTTACTTCACTTTCTGTTATTTCTGGTCCAGTCCCTTCAACAAAATATTCGTTATCTATGTGTCTCGGTTGTAAACAGCTGTTCTATATACTTTGTCCATACTATCAATTTGTTTTCTGTATCCATTACTGTCTCCCTTTTCATCAACTAATATTTTTTGTTTGTATTCTTGTTTTCTAGTTTATTCTTTTCTTTTGCTATGCGAATTTGTCGCCGCATTTCGTTTTGTGTTTGCTGGCATACCGATTTATTTTTGTCCTTATACACTCTTTTTTTGTTCATTAAGTTTAGTATTTCGTCTGTCATCCAATCTTTTTTCTTTTCTTTGGAAAATTCATCTATTCATTTAGTCTTAATACGAAACATACTTATCCATCTTACTATGCGTCGTTGTCATTTCGATGACACTGAAAATCTCCCTGTTCGGCCACACAAATGGTGGTGGAAAAATAACTTTATAAAACCCAGGGAATTTAAATAATACCCCATTTTAATTATAAACAGACAATTTTCTACGATTCCCTTGCTATCTGCTAGTTTTTTTGAATACTCTTTGAAGAATGGGAAGGTACTTTTACTTCTTGATATCAATCTAATACACAGCTTGTTTTCTTGTTTTTAGGAAATAAATTAGACCGGCCTCCTTTCGGGACAAATCTTGAACCTTTTATCGCCGGTGTCCAATAACAAATATTCAGAATTCATATCCGATATTGAACAGAATAATTATACCACCCAGTAGATTGCACGAATTTATTTGTTTTTATATTCACACACGTAGATTATTAGTTTAGATCCAAATTGGTCAATTATCAACAATATAATTTGGAAATGACACGAAAGTGCTGACAAAAGTAGAATTATTTACCTTAATTAAATATACAAATCACGCGGGCATCATGTCACCAATGACCTAATTTAAGCTTCTATAAAACCAAGATATCTGGCCTAGAGAAAGAGCATTCATCAGTCTACCTCAGTCTTTAGCTAATCGCGTATCAGTAATTATTCAGTGTTCGGAAGTACTCCCGGGGTAGAATTACCCTAGTGTCGGTTCTATCAATAAATACCTTTATCGCTATTCGGTGTTTATATCCTTATCTTTATACATGGTCCTTATCGAGAAAAAAAGGAGGCCTACAACTACAGTCCACACCAAACTGTATACTGGAAGAAATTTATGAGCGCAATACATGCATTTAAGAATAGCACATGTCCAGTGGTTACCCGGGCAATACATCAAGCTCAGTCGAGTAAGATGGGTACACCCAACCTCTGGTTAATAATCACACCGATTCCGATACGCCTGTCCATTATCTGTGATGGAAATCGAAACGAAAGAGTTCTGGAGCGAGTCACATTTCTGAAACTCTCGCCCCGATGAATCGCCCAAACGGAAAACATTACACTACTCCCAACTAGCAGTGGAGTGGAGACAGCGATAACCAGTTACCTAAAGACTCCGATCACTCCCGTAGCGCAGTTGCTGACGATGACACGACGTAAGTTAAGTACGACTCAACCCACACACATCAACACACAAGGAGATGAGTTCCGTACTATACTATTGGAAGAAGAGAGTCTGGAGCAAGAAGTCGCGCATACGCCTTGGCGAAAGATACACGAATCACATTGGGCTTATTTAACGGCCACCGGGGTCATTACTTCGATAGTGGTGATTGGTCTGCTCATATTGTGGAAATACTGTCCTGTTACACGAAAATGTTGCTTAGTTAAAACACTTAGTCAGAAACCCGAACACGAGGTACCTACATTAGCTCGTAACCGGAAAGACGACTCCCCGTCGACTTCCAAAGCCGACATCCCTCTCAACACCTTTTCATCTAATAGTCCCAATTTTGATCTAAATATAGAGTCGGACGTTGAAAGCTAAGTTAACAGTTGGAGAAATATTGATTAATCTTAAACTATTTATTAATAAACTATTTATGTTGTAATATTAGAAATATACTTATTATATCTTATGTTTATGTTATACTTGTAAATTTCGAACACTGACACTTGGGACCGCTTTTCCGGCGGGCAGTATGTCCAATAACAAATATTCAGAATTCATATCCGATATTGAACAGAATAATTATACCACCCAGTAGATTGCACGAATTTATTTGTTTTTATATTCACACACGTAGATTATTAGTTTAGATCCAAATTGGTCAATTATCAACAATATAATTTGGAAATGACACGAAAGTGCTGACAAAAGTAGAATTATTTACCTTAATTAAATATACAAATCACGCGGGCATCGTGTCACCAATGACCCAATTTAAGCTTCTATAAAACCAAGATATCTGGCCTAGAGAAAGAGCATTCATCAGTCTACCTCAGTCTTTAGCTAATCGCGTATCAGTAATTATTCAGTGTTCGGAAGTACTCCCGGGGTAGAATTACCCTAGTGTCGGTTCTATCAATAAATACCTTTATCGCTATTCGGTGTTTATATCCTTATCTTTATACAGCCGGCGATGCAACAAGATGCATCTCCACTAAGTAGCAACAACCTCTGCAATTGCCCCACTAGGACCTGGTTGGCCATCAACATCGGAGCCCAGGTCAACAGCTGTATCATCCGACATCAAGAAGATCTACTGTCAAATACCACAAGCCATACATAACTATAATTTAAAATTGTTAGCTTTCTGCAAGATTTTGAATATATGTATTTAATTCATTTAATTTAATTTAAAGTCATATTTTGTTATATCTTCATTGAAAAATAAACATGATTGGTTAAAATATTGATTTGTTTGCTCTAATACAGATCTTCTGTGTTTATATTGTTGATTAGGACAAGACGAATACACACCCTGAGAATCTGAGCTAGGTTAGGGTAAACGATAATTATAACATAGTTGATTGAAATATTATTTTTCAATAGTATTTCAATTATCTGTGGTAGTACTTCTGTGGACTACCAAAAAGCCACATCAGAGAGGAACTCCGCACCTGGGAACTCAATCAACTACAACTATACTGGTCCAACATACCAGGACAAAGGCAAGCAAAAAGGCTCATAAAGGTGTCGCCTAGTGCAACAAACCGCCTTCTCGAAATAAGTAAAAAAGATATAAAAATGGTCACTGGCCTTCTCACTGGTCACTGCCCACTGAGATATCATCTCAAAAAAATGGGCAAATAGTACATTATTTGACGGTTTTTGCTGTAAATTTTAAAGAACTATTTGGATTGACATAAAATTTGGCATACGCATAGCCAACATGTCAAAGAAAAAAGTAATATTGTGCCGATGTGTGCTGTTGGCCTGGGAGTGAATTTCACCCCTTCTCGGGGGTGAAAAACATACGTTCAAAATAAGTCCGAAATTCGATAAAATGCCTAATTCTAAGCAACTTTTATTCTATACAATTTTTTCATCAAGTTAATACTTTTCGAGTTATTTTCGAGTGAATATATGTTCATTTTTCAACAAAACAAACACATTTTTAGACCATTTTTCGCATATAATTCAAAAAGTAAGCATTTTATCGAAAAAACCGTTGTTAACAAAAGTATAGCTTGTAAAAAAGAGAACAAAATGGTGTATACATGAAGTCTCTAGACCTAGTAGAAGCAGAGTTATAGCTAAACAAAAATAGGTTCATATTTGCCAAACTTCAAATAAATATATTTCAACGTGAAATCACCAAAAAATGAAGCACTTTTTGGAAAAAAACCCATTATAACTTTTTTAAAGTTTAAAAATCTTTATGTCCATTTTTATAAAAAAATATTCTGGCATCAAATGTGAGCAATCTACGCTCAAAATACAGTTGGTCCGTTTTGATTTGGCATAAAAAGTCCGGATAATTACCCCCTAATTAACAACTTAAATATAATTAATCGTTACAGCTTTACAAGTTGCTTTATTTATGCAGTATCTATATGATTTGTAAGTTTCATCGATTCAACGTGCTTATTTTTGAAAAAAAAATGGTTTTAAAATAAAATTTTTAAAATTGTTAATTTTGAAAAAAATGTTATTTTTCAAAATAACTTAAAAATTATTAAAATACCAAAAATCTCAACAAGTAATAAAATGTACGTTTCACTTTTCTGAATATTTTGGACTTTTTGTTTTCCTGTTAGACAAAAATCGGTTATGCTATGGCTGTTCAAAGTTTGCATACTTAATTTTAAGGGTAGCAGTTTTTTTAAAAAACAAAAATAAATCTTTTTTTAAACACTTTTAAAAAGTTAAAATGAGTCTTCCCCGAAAAGTGTTCCGTTTTTTGGCTATTTCTCGATGAAATATTTGATTTGGAATTTGACCAATAAGAATCTACTTTTCATTAGCTATAACTTTGCTTGTACTGGGTCTACAGACTTAACATATGCACCATTTTTTTATGTTTTTATAAACTATGTTTTTATTAAGAATATTTTTTTTCGACAAATTACTTACTTTTTGAGTTATTTGCGAAAAACCGTCTAAAAACGTGGTTATTTTGTTTAAAAATGAACAAATTCACTCGCAAATAAATCGTAAAGTATTGACTTGGTAAAAAATCTTTATAGAACAAAAGTTGCCTAGAATTAGTCAGTTTATAGAATTCCGAACTTATTTTAGACATATACTTTTTCACCCCTGGGAAGAGATGAAATTCCCCCCAGGGCAAAAGCACACATTGGCACAATATCACTTTTTTTCTTTGACTTATTAGCTACGTGTATGCCAAATTTCATGTGAATTCAAGCGGTTCTTTAAAATTTAGTGCTTTTGCAAGATTTTACCGTTAAAGAACGTACTAAAATCAGATAGTGAGAACTGTCGTTTCTGTGACAACGAAAAAGAAACGACAGAACTCATTATATGCAATTGCGTAGCACTGTTCTGCAAACTACTAAAATTCCTAGAAGAGGTCACCCTAACGCCCTATAACATAGGAAACAAGTCACCTAGGATGCTAATCAATTTCATCAGAAGTATTGGCATCCTAGAGTTTAACTAGATTAAGGTATGCACAAAAGATCTTCATAGGTCGAAGTGCTGAGAGGCTCCATACCTTTAACGATCTCACATAACCTAATCTAATCTGTGGTAGTCTACAACACGTGGGTAGCTTGTTCTGCAAATCCTCACATTACGCATAGTAAGTATCAACTTTGTTGGCTTAAAGTTTCATTACTATAATCGTAACTTTTGGGAAACATCTTGTTCACCTTTAAATGTGATAATTTAGTTATCTTCTTTTGAAAGGATGCTCATTTATTATAATATATATATATATATATATATATATATATATATATATATATATATATATATATATAGTCCGATAAATTAATTAGTTTAAGAGTTATTCTATTTGTTTATCCCAGAGACCTTTATTTTGCAACAAGATAAGACAGAAAATAATGAAGATAGGGCAATTCTGAGTATGCCAAATGAAAGTAGAAGAGTAATGGCATCAAAATGTATGTATTAAAAAACGAAAAAAATAAGTAATATAGTCAAAATCCTAATGCCAAATTTTGTAAATTTTGTAGTTTATAAACATTTAGAATAACTTTAAAACTGTTGTCCGTAGAAAAAATCTTTTTATATATTCGAAAATATAGTATTTTAACACGAATTTTTAAATGAAAAAATTTTAGTCTGGATTCATTTGGGATAAAGTTAGCCATGTGTTTTTTTTTTAATTCACAGCTAATTTGTATATAATAATTAAGGAATCTCATTAAAGCCATTTTAAAGAATGGGATTTATTTGTATTTTTTCTTAAAAAATTTGCACAAACATTGTACCTTTACAGCACCCCCTACGATTTTTCAAAAATGTAGTTCAGACAATTACTAGGGGAACCTAAAAATCCTCCTAGTTAAAATACCGAAAAAGCAATTTCAAACGAATATAATTTTCTGTATCTCCGGATCAACTCAATGGTTTTTGATCTTTCTTTTTTTAATTTGTATGTAATTTCTACGTACATTACAAATATGCAATTTGTTCATAAATTTATTAATTAATAAACAGTTTAATTTGTTTAAACAATTCTTGAAAAAATATTTTTTTACAAACATCTATTTTTTAATCATAGTATCGTTAATGATCATAGGAAAAGTTAAAGTACACTTTCATAAATAAATGATTTTTATTAGATAATTATTTATTGAAGATAATTTATTTATTAAAGTATACCTTAACTTTTTCTATGATTAATATCGATCATCATCATCATAATCATCATCCACCCGTACTCGTCCACTGCTGGACATAGGTCTCCCTCAGCTCTTTCCATCTTTCTCTGTTTTGTGCGGTTCCATCAGTTGCCGACAATAAGCTTCAGATCGTCAGCCCATCTGGTTGGTGGTCGTCCTCTGCTCCGTAGTGCTTCTTGTCGTGGTCTCCACTCGACAATACGTTTTGTCCATCGGTTGTCTGACAATCTGGCGACGTGTCCTGCCCAATTCCACTTGAGCGACGCGATTCTTTCGACGACGTCCGTTGTTTTTGTTCTACGACGTATTTCTTCGTTTGGGAGTCGATACCTCAGGGAGACACCCAACATCTTGCGCTCCATAGCCCTCTGAGTTATGCGAATCTTGTTCACTACCTTTTTTGTGAGTGCTAATGTTTCCGGTCCATAAGTGAGTACAGGCAATACACACTGGTCAAAGATTTTCCTTTTCAGGCATATGGGTAAGTCCGATTTAAAGACATAGCTCAGTTTACCAAATGCTGCCCAGGCTAATCCTATGCGACGTGGGAGCTCTCACGTCTGGTTATCTCTTCCCAACCGAATTTCATGTCCCAAGTACTTATAAGATGCAGTCTGTTCAATATCCATTCCATAAACAACAATATTACGATTTAGCACCAGATTAGTCATTATTTGCGTCTTGTTGATATTAATCTTTAGTCCGATATACTAATAACGATAGTATGCTTAAAATCATGGATATTTGGGAAAAAATTATTTTTTTAAAAATTGTTTAAACAAATTAGACTGTTTATTAATTAATAAATGTCTAGACAAATTACATATTTGTAATGTACAGAAAAATTACATACAAATTAGAAAAAGGACGGTCAAATATATTCAGTAGATCCCGAGATATAGAAAATGATAGTAGTTTTAAGTTGCCTTTTTTAGTTTTTGAACTCTTGCATTCCTCGGCTCCCAGCTCCCCCTTCACTTACCACGACTAGTCACCAATTGAACTGCATTTTTAAAAATTCGTGTAAAATACCAGCTTTTCTAATATGTAAAAGGATTTTTTCTACGGACAATATTTTTAAAGTTATTCTAAATGTTTATAAACTACAAAATTTCACAAATTTGGCATAAGGATTTTTGACTATATGTATTAGATAATTTTTTTATCTTTTTTAGTACATTTTGATAGCATCAGTTTTCTACTTTTATTTGGCATACGCAGAATTGCCCTATCTTCATTATTTTCTATCTTATGTTATTTCAAAATAAAGGTCTCTGGGATAAACAGTTAGAATAACTGTTAAACTAATTAATGGATCCCTCTCAAATTTTAAGGGTTTCTTAAGTACCCCAATACCCAACTTTGGATGAAACACTAATGTTCTAAGGTAGATTTTCACTTATTTTGCAGTTTACTTGGCAACAAATTAACTTTTTACTTTTCAAAAATCGGCATTTTGAAGGTTTTTTAATGTTCTAAAAAATTAAATTTGTCAATTTTATGTCAAGTATTTAGCTTTTGAATGAGGTGCAAAAAATGGAAAAAAATCGCGATTTTTGCACTCAATTGTTAATACAGTGGAACCTCGATAACCCGGATTAACCGGGACCGCGGCCGATCCGGGTTATCGAAAATCCGGGTTAGCCGGATAATATGGTAAAAATTAATAAAATACGGTATACTTACAGATAAACTCCGATATAATTGAAATAACATGAAATATATGTATATATGCACAGTACCTACCCATCTAAATTACTAAAAACACGCAAACACAAACCTAAGCAAACGGAAGCGAACAATACAAGACTGTACTACACACAATACAGTCACAATCGGAACAATGTTATGTTATTTTTTAAGAACAGTGAAAACTAAGACCATTGTTTAAAAAAGAATTTTTTAAATAGTCTTTTAGTCATTTTTAAACAATGCTAAGACAGTTTGAAATAAATAACAGAATAATACAGGTGCCTGTTGTTTCCAATAATCCGAGGCAATGAAAGTCGGCGTCACTCTGCCGCCGTGTGCCATGAGTCATTTTTACTATCGTGTAGTTCAAATTACACAAATACACATTATCTCTCAAATATTATATTACATACATTTTTATTGTTGAAATGTTTGTCTGATAAAAATCGGTCCGAGTTAGCCGGACTTCCGGGTTATCGGGGGCCGACTTATCGGGGTTCCACTGTAATTAAAAAACGGACGCGAACTCTAGGCAGGAAACAGGTAGGTTTTCTTCCTAAAGCTCTACAATAACTAAAAAAGTAGTCAGCTACCTGGATCTTTTAGTGTCTCGAACATAGTCTATTTCTAGCTTATTACCCTAGAGTAATATTGCTACTTCTAGTTTTAACCAGCTTGGTATAATAAGTAGGACCACTATTTCCTTTTTTTTGTTTGCAGGATATTTTTTTTTATAAATATTTTCTACGGTTCAACATATTCTTATGTATATTAGGTTAATATTATATAAAACAAATCCGTCTCTGTCTAGAAGAGTATCGGAAGTGAGAATCGTGTGCTCGGAGCTCCAGACCCGGCTGCAGCGTCTCCATGGGAACGCGGTGTATGGAACCGCGCCGCGGATGCTTCTTCTGCTACCCTCTACAAAATTCTGCTGCTCCCCACTTGGCTGGCTGCAGCACACCCTACGACGAGACTTTTCATTAAATAGTTGTCTGAATTATGAACGATGCGAAAGAGCCGTTGTTTAGACCATTCCTATCACCAGCCAATTTTTCCTATTCGTTTTTCCCCGATTTCTTTTTACCTTGTTAGGATGGAGGTAGTTAAGGATACGAGGGTCTTAAATATGTTACATTACTAGTCGACTTTCTATTAGACTTTAAAGAAGTCTCTACAGAAACCATTGGATATATTGTTCAAGATTATTTTTATTTTATAAATCATCATAATAGCTTAACATAATACACCAGGGAAATAAGGCAAAAATACACCATGTTCGGGACACTTGAGCAGCCAGGTTACAAATGGGGTTTTTGGGTACTATATACCTAATACATTATACATACAAAAATGCCCGTCACAGTTCGGACGAGAATTTTAGTTATTAACAAATAAGGGTCAAAAATGGCAGTTTTTTTTGTTTTAAACCGCTACAGGTAAAAATAGGGTAATTAAATATCTTATTTATAGTATTGATCTTTTACTAGATGAGCCAAGGTCTAAAATGGCAGTTTTTAAATTTTGATCCGATCATTTGTTGCTTCAGAAATTGCAAAATAAAACTAAAATTTCGAAAATAAAAAATTTGCTGTAACTTTTGCGAAAATTAATTTAGGACTTTCATATTGCATGAAAAGTTCAGTCAAACAGTCCATACAATGCACAAAAAATTTTAAGACGATGCGTCAATTAGTTTAAATTTTATTCAATTTGTTTATCCCAAAGAGCTTTTTTTTCGCAATGTTATTGTTCAGAAAATAATAATGATACAGCAATTCTGTGAAAACAACGTGAAAGAAAAATAGTCATACTTTCAACTTGTTTAAGAAAATCATTAATAGTACATTGTTTACCGGGTAGGAAAAGCTTAACATTCCTGGACGACTGTGAAGATTGCTAAGTCGAGGCGCAAGCCGAGACTTAGCAACACAAAGTCTAGGAATGTGGCTTTTCCTACGAGGTAAACATACTATTTTTCCGCAAATCGTTTAAAATTCGACAGATATTGATTGATTTAAAAAAAACGCGATAATTTTATTCCCAAATAAATGGTGCTTTGAAATTCCTAATAAAATTACTTGGGTTACTATGGAAACGTATTGAGGTTGAATTGTCAAACTTGACGCTTATAAATTTAATTGCTGGTGTTCTCGAAAGTAAAATGATAAGTGATGATGAAATTTCCATTCCTGGGACTCCTCCAGAGCTGGTTGAGGCAGTGAATACTGCTTCATTAGAATTATTGCCAAAGAAATCAAGAGAAAAGTACGAAAATGCATACAGACGTTTTATGGATTATCGCATGAGTAAAAATTCTATCATTTATGTAGAACACTAACAACTGTACGGAAATATCATTTCCTTACAGTAAGGAAATGACATTTCCTTACAGTAAGGAAGTCCTGACTTTTTCTTCAAGAAATTTTGACAGGAATGTCAAAATTTCCTGGCGATTTGCGGAAAAATAATTTTATTTCATCGAATTGTCGCGTTAATTTCATTAAAACAGGACCACAATAAGATATATTTGAAATAAATTAGTAAATAATATCTAAATATTAGTTTATCGCATGTATTATAATTACTTTAATGCTATATTAACATATCTAAATTAACACGCGTGCGGAAAAGTTAAAACCGCGTGCGGAAAAGTAAAAACCGCGTGCCGAAAAAAATTCGCGGCGATTTGCGGAAAAATAATTTTATTTCATCGAATTGTCGCGTTAATTTCATTAAAACAGGACCACAATAAGATATATTTGAAATAAATTAGTAAATAATATCTAAATATTAGTTTATCGCATGTATTATAATTACTTTAATGCTATATTAACATATCTAAATTAACACGCGTGCGGAAAAGTAAAAACCGCGTGCGGAAAAGTAACACGCGTGCGAAAAAGTGAAACTTTCTAAACTAAAATGCGTGCGCGAAAGTAGACATTTTTGCACGCTCGTGAAAAAATGATTTTTTCTACGGACAATATTTTTAAAGTTATTCTAAATGTTTATAAACTAAAAAATTTCACAAATTTGGCATTAGGATTTTTGACTATATGTATTAGATAATTTTTTTATCTTTTTTAGTACATTTTGATAGCATCAGTTTTCTACTTTTATTTGGCATACGCAGAATTGCCCTATCTTCATTATTTTCTATCTTATGTTATTTCTGCTAAGGCTCTAATTCCATCACACCAGTTTGGGTTTCGAGAAAGTCATTCAACTATCGACCAAGTCCATAGAATAACGGATATAATAGAGAGGTCGCTAGAAGGAAAGAAAGTTTGCGCCGCTGCCTTCCTCGACGTGGCGCAAGCTTTTGATAAGGTATGGCACGAAGAACTTAAGTACAAATTAAGCAGGATTTTGCCAAGACAATACACAGAATTGTTGGAATTTTATATATCAGAGAGAGTTTTTAGGGTTAAGCAAGAAGAAGCCTACTCGGAACTAAAGGAAATCAATGCAGGGGTACCACAAGGTAGTGTGATAGGACCGGTCCTATACCTATTATACACTAGTGATATCCCTGAAGTACAACATAATACAATAGCTACCTTTGCTGATGACACTGCCATCTTAGCCGTAGGTGAAGACCATGAAGAAGCAGCAAGAAAATTACAAATATCTCCTAACAGACTTAACGAGTGGACTAAACGCTGGCGAATTAAAATAAACGAAATGAAGTCAGTGCATATAAATTTTACAAACAAGAAAAATCAATACATTCCTCTTAACTTAAATAATACTCAGATACCATATGCCGACACCGCAAAGTATTTGGGTATTACACTAGACGCTAGGCTACGCTGGAAGGCCCATGTTAAAAAGAAACGAGAACAGCTTAACATGAAGTATAAAAAAATGTATTGGCTATTGGGAAGACAATCCACTCTCTCGATCTACAATAAAATACTTTTGTATGAACAGATTATAAAACCTATATGGACATAGTGCATCCAACTATGGGGCTGCGCTAGTAATACAAATTTAATTATCATTCAACGATTCCAAAACAAAGTGCTAAGGAGCATTGTCAACGCTCCATGGTACTATAGGAACAGTGATCTCCATAGGGACCTAGACATGGATACTGTTAACAAGACCATAGAAAAATTTGACAAGAGTCACGAACAACGACTTCTTCAACACGTCAATGTTGAGGCCATCCAGCTCTTCGACAACACGGATCTAGCTAGAAGACTCAAGAGGAAGAAACCCTTCGAGTTAGTTAAGTGAAAAATAGTGCACGGTGCAAGTGATGGTACAAGTTAAAATTTGTGCAATATATTAACAGAACCTAGGGGGTACTATCGAGTTTGTCCTTAGTCTTAAGTTTTTTAGTAGTAATTTAGGTTAGAAATAAGTTGCTCATTGATCACATTATTTGATCAGATTGTAATGTCCTTAAGCATCTTATTGGTGTTTAATAAATAAAAAAAAAGAATGTGTGTGTACTTTGTACGCACGTAAGAAGATATTCTTCTATTAAAAAATAGGTAATTTAAACGAAGTAAATATACTTAAAAGGTTATTTGTACTTATTTTATTTAAAAATCAAACTAACTTTCTTATCTACCACTTTCAAAAAAGAAGAATATCTTCAAAAATATATAATAATATACTTACAATCATAAAATCTATAAAAAAAAAATAAAAAAATAATAACTTGCTTGGGGCTTGAACCCACTTCAAGTCTACCGCGCCGTACGAAAGTTGACGCCATTTCAAACTGCACCAAACTCTCGTATACGTCATGTGGGAATATACACAAACTAAACGTTTACACCATAAATTTATATGAATTTAATAAAATTATTAGTTTGATTTTTGTCGAAATAAAATACAACAAAATATAGAGTAAGAAAACGATATATGAGATGAAGATTTGTAGAAAGTTTGTTCGTAATCAGATTATGTAAATTAAAGCATTGCCTACTAATAGGTAACTACATTATTTTGTTTACATTTGTTTAGATAGGTATTGAAACTATTAGGTATTTCCAACTGAAACATTTAGAATTACGTACCTGCGGCTTTTCAAAACTATTTAAAAAGTCACTATAATTATAAATTTGATTTTATTTCTGTCCACACATCAATAAAAACTAATATTATACAATATTATTGTTTACCGATAACCTCCATATTGAACAATTATTGACAGATAATTTCAAAATTTCAACACCCAATCAGAGCCCGTATAACAGCTAATACCATACTGTCGGTGTGCGCATGCGCACGGATCAATCAAATTTTACCCTCAATCGATTCGCCGCTAAAGAAGAATATCTTCAAAAATGTTATTTCAAAATAAAGGTCTCTGGGATAAACAGTTAGAATAACTCTTAAACTAATTAATGGATCCCTCTCAAATTTTAAGGGTTTCTTAAGTACCCCAATACCCAACTTTGGATGAAACAGTAATGTTCTAAGGTAGATTTTCACTTATTTTGCAGTTTGCTTGGCAACAAATTAACTTTTTACTTTTCAAAAACCGGCATTTTGAAGGTTTTTTAATGTTTAAAAAATTAAATTTTGTAATTTTATGTCAACTATTTAGCTTTTGAATGAGGTGCAAAAAATGAAAAAAATCGCGATTTTTGCACTAAATTCTTAATAATTAAAAAACGGACGCGAACTCTAGGCAGGAAACAGGTAGGTTTTCTTCCTAAAGCTCTACAATAACTAAAAAAGTAGTCAGCTACCTGGATCTTTTAGTGTCTAGGACATAGTCTATTTCTAGCTTATTACCCTAGAGTAATATTGCTACTTCTAGTTTTAACCAGCTTGCTATAATAAGTAGGACCACTATTTCCTTTTTTTTGTTTGCAGGATATTTTTTTTTATAAATCTTTTCTACGGTTGAACATATTCTTATGTATATTAGGTAAATAATATATAAAACAAATCCGTCTCTGTCTAGAAGAGTATCGGAAGTGAGAATCGTGTGCTCGGAGCTCCAGACCCGGCTGCAGCGTCTCCATGGGAACGCGGTGTATGGAACCGCGCCGCGGATGCTTCTTCTGCTACCCTCTACAAAATTCTGCTGCTCCCCACTTGGCTGGCTGCAGCACACCCTACGACGAGACTTTTCATTAAATAGTTGTCTGAATTATGAACGATGCGAAAAAGCCGTTGTTTAGACCATTCCTATCACCAGCCAATTTTTCCTATTCGTTTTTCCCCGATTTCTTTTTACCTTGTTAGGATGGAGGTAGTTAAGAATACGAGGGTCTTAAATATGTTACATTACTAGTCGACTTTCTATTAGACTTTAAAGAAGTCTCTACAGAAACCATTGGATATATTGTTCAAGATTATTTTTATTTTATAAATCATCATAATAGCTTAACATAATACACCAGGGAAATAAGGCAAAAATACACCATGTTCGGGACACTTGAGCAGCCAGGTTACAAATGGGTTTTTTTGGGTACTATATACCTAATACATTATACATACAAAAATGCCCGTCACAGTTCGGACGAGAATTTTAGTTATCAACAAATAAGGGTCAAGAATGGCAGTTTTTTTGTTTTAAACCGCTACAGGTAAAAATAGGGTAATTAAATATCTTATTTATAGTATTGATCTTTTACTAGATGAGCCAAGGTCTAAAATGGCAGTTTTTAAATTTTGATCCGATCATTTGTTGCTTCAGAAATTGCAAAATAAAACTAAAATTTCGAAAATAAAAAATTTGCTATAACTTTTGCGAAAATTAATTTAGGACTTTCATATTGCATGAAAAGTTCAGTCAAACAGTCCATACAATGCACAAAAAATTTTAAGACGATGCGTCAATTAGTTTAAATTTTATTCAATTTGTTTATCCCAAAGAGCTTTTTTTTCGCAATGTTATTGTTCAGAAAATAATAATGATACAGCAATTCTGTGAAAACAACGTGAAAGAAGAATAGTCATACTTTCAACTTGTTTAAGAAAATCATTAAAAAGTCATTTTTATCACTCAGAAAACATTTTACTAAAATAGAGTCATTTTTGGCTTATAAACAATTTGAATAACTTTGTTAATATTGACTGTAGGCTAAAACTACAATACAATTTGAAAAACTGGTGTTTTTATACGAATTTACAAAGAAAAACTTTTCGCCTAGGTTAATTACGGCCAAAGTTAGCCACTTTTTTTAATTAATTGACGGCTACTTTGTTTATAACAATTAAGCAACCTAACTAGAGCCATTTTTAAGTTGAAGATATATAGGTTATGTGTAAAAGTTTGAGTAAACTTTGAACCTAAACAGAGTGGTTAATAAAGCTTTAAAAATGGCGTCCGAACGGAATTAATTCGTGGTCGGTGGAGGGGAATTACTAAAATACGTGCACTCAAAAAATGAAACTGATTCTGCAAACATATGGTGCGATTAATATCGCTGGAACTTGTTGATGGATTTTGATCATAATTTTTTAAATTTGTATGTACTTGTAGTCTTATAGAGTACGTTATGTACACACAACCCCACCTAACATTACAAAATGTTAGGGGGAACTTCCCTTATCACTCAGGGATATGAAAAATAGATTACGACCGATTCTGAGACCTACCGAATATACATATATAATTTCATAAAAATCGGTCAAGCGGTCTCGGCGGAGTATGGAAACTAACACTGACAGGAGAATTTTATAGATGTAAATATATAGATGGCTATTAACAAATAGGGGTTAGTGATAGAAGAGTGAAAATTAAGGGTTGTATGTATTTTTTAATTCTACATCATATAAAATTAAGGCAGATAATTTTGTCCAAAAAAAATGTCAGGGGGGCAACCCCCCTTATAACTTATGGGTATAAAAAATAGATTCAAACCTCTTCAACGTCCTACAGGATAAACGTGTAAAATTTTATAAAAATCACCCAAGCCGTTTCGGAGTAGTATGGTAACTAACACTGTTACAGGAGAATTTGATGTATATAGAAGTAACTGCTAATTAAATAATAAAAGTGGCTAACTTTGAACCTAATTAACCTAGGCAAAAAGTTTTTTTTCTGAAAATTCGTATAAAACTACCAACTTTTGAAATCCTAAAGTAGATTTACTCTTTAGTCAATAGTCAAAGTTATTCAAATTGTTTAGAAGCCAAAAATGACTCTATTTTACTAAACTTTTTTCGGAATGATAAAAACGACTTTTTAATGATTTTTTTTCAATACTCTAAAAATATAACTATTATTCTTGCATGTGGTTTCCACAGAATTGCTATGTCATTATTATTTTCTGAACAATAACATTGCGAAAAAAAAGCTCTTTGCGATAAACAAATTGAATAAAATTTAAACTAATTGACGAATCGTCTTATAATTTTTTGTGCATTATATGGAATGTTTGACTCAACTTTTCGTGTAATATGATATTGTTAAGGCCATTTTCGCAAAAGTTATAGCACATTTTTTATTTTTGAAATTTTAGTTTTATTTTGCACTTTCCGAAAGAAAAAAGGGTCGGACCAAAATTAAAAAAGTGGAATTTTAAACCTTAGCTCATCTACAAAAAGGAGAATATTATAAATAAGATATTTAATTACCCTATTTTTATCTGTAGCGATTTAAACGAAAAAACTGCCATTTTTGAACCTTATTTGTTAATAACTAAGTTTCTCGTCCGAACTGTGATGGGAATTTTTGTATTTATAATGTATTAGGTATATAGTACCCAAAAAATCTATTTGCAACCTGGCTGCTCAAGTGTCCCAATAAAAACCTTATTTCTCTGGACTATAAAAACACCTGGATATCATCAAGATATCATCAGGATACATATTTATACTCTGGGCTAATTAGCAAAATTAATGGAAAAGTTATTTACCAGCAATTTTATTGCTGGAATCGAATTATAAGATCCTATATATTAATAATATAGGTATGCAAAGTCCGCAGATAGTGTGCTACTTTTTTTATAAACAAAATGGCGCCGACAAATCGTATTTTTTTCAATTATTGCTCTATAACTCCGAAGATTTTAACTTTACAACAAAAACACCCAAATAAAAATTCACCGCAATTAAATTCTGCATAGAGATATGTTTTTCACGATTTGCTCCGACGAAAATTTTCCTCGGAAAATGCGGGTTTTCCTCACAAAAACTATAATTTTCAAATAAAGTTTTAGGTAAGTAATTATTAATCAATAATTAAATAACTTAGTGACATCAAAGATTTTATGGTATAGATTGTAATTCCAGAAGCAGGTGAAAATTAAACGAATATTTTAGCAACAATTCAATTGTTAATTAACAATTTACGATCGCAATAATAACCAAAATAATCATGATACATTGATCAAACTTATAAAGATTATAAAGATGAGATGCTTGTTTGATATTTTATCAACAAAATATAAATTTTTCTTTTTTTTTGCATAATCTTTAAATTTTGAAAAAAAAAATAGTTATAATACGTTGGTCTAATTAGTAAAGTACAAAGAAAGGTTATTTACCAGCAATTTTATTGCTTTAATCGAATTATAAGATCTTATATATTATTAATATAGGTATGCAAAGTCCACAGATAGTGTGCTACTTTTTTTATAAACAAAATGGCGCCGACAAATCGTATTTTTTTCAATTATTGCTCTATAACTCCGAAGATTTTAACTTTACACCAAAAATACTCAAATAAAAATTCACTCCAATTTAATTCTACATGGAGGCATGTTTTTCCCGATTTGCTCCGACGAAAATTTTCCTCGGAAAATGTGGGTTTTCCCAACAAAATCTCGAATTTTCAAATAAATTTTTTGGGCCAGTAATTATTTATTAATAATTATATAGCTTGGTGAAATAAAAGCTTTCTTGGTATAGATTATAAATTCAGAAGCCGGTTAAAATGAAACGAATATTTTAGCAACAATTCAATTGTTAAATTACAATTTACAGTCGCAATAACAACCAAAATAATCATGAGAAACTTAGAAAGATTATAAAGGTGTAATGCCTATTTAATATTTTGTCGACAAAATATAAATTTTTCATTTTTTTGCATAATCTTTAAATGGTTAAAAAAAATTGTTATAAACAAATTAACATTTCTTTGAAATTGTTTATTATATTCTAATTTTAAAAAATACTTAAAATGCGTGTTTCATAGGACTTGAAAATGAATGCTTTAAAAAAATTTTCCAACCATTTTCAAAAAAGTTAGGAAACAGCAAAATAAATATACGATATCTCCATTGTTTATAATTTGTTTTAATTGTTTCAAAGCTTAAAAGTGAGTCTATGGTACAATCTAATTACTCACAAAGAATGTCAAAAATTAGTGCAATGGTTATATTTTAATCAAAGATTAAATATACTTTTTTTTGTAATTTTTAGCGCGAAAGTAGCTTGATACAGAGCCGGAGATAAAATGTTCACTCGAAGCGACTGACACGCTTAAACTCGCGCGAGTTGTGTATGTGGGCGGGTAGCTACGGTACTGTATTATTCTACTTTCGCGCGTGTAAATTACAAAAAAATATATTTATAATCTTTAATTAAAATATAACCATCAAGCTGATAATCGATATTGTTTTATAAATAATTAGCTTGAACTTTAAGCTCACTTCTACGCTTTGAAAGAATTAAAAAAAATTATTAACACCGTAGTAATAGTATGTTTATTTTGCTGTTTCATAACTTTTTTGCAAATGGTTGCAAAAAGTTTTAAAGCATTCATTTTCAAGATATTTGAAATACGCATTTTAGCTATTTTTAAAATTATAATGTAATAAAAACTTTCTGAGAAACGTTAATTTGTTTATAACTTTTTTTTTAAACATTTAAAGATTATGCAAAAAAATAAAAAATTTATATTTTATCAACAAAATGTTAAATAGGCATCTTTATAAGATTTCAAAGTTTGATCAGTGCATCGTAATTATTTTGGTTATTATTGCGACCGTAAATTATTAATTAACAATTGAATTGTTGCTAAAATATTCGTTTAATTTTCACCAGCTTCTGGAACTATAATCTAAACTAAGAAGGCTTTTAAGTCACCAAACTATTTAATTATTGGTAAATAATTACTTATCTAAAACTTTATTTGAAAATTAAAGATTTTGTTGGGAAAACCCGCATTTTCCGAGGAAAATTTTCATCGGAGCAGATCGGGAAAAACACGTCTCTATGCAGAATTTAATCACGGTGAATTTTTATTTGAGTATTTTTGTTGTAAAGTTAAAATCTTCGGAGTTCTAGAGCAATAATTGAAAAAAACACGATTTTCGGGCGCCATTTTGTTTATAAAAAAAGTAGCACACTATCTGAGGACTTTGCATACCTATATTATTAATATATAGGATCTTATAATTCGAATCCAGCAATAAAATTGCTGGTAAATAACTTTTCCCAAAAATGGCCTATTCTCCGATAATCAGCCCAGACTAATAAAGCAGATAGATTTTATTGTGGTAAAAATCATTGGAGGAGTGTTGTTAAGGATGTTAAAACTTATCTGGGAAAATATTGTTAATATTGACCATTAATTTTTTTCAGCTGAATTCCGCATGAAGCTAAGAACCATTCCAAAGACAAAAAATACCCTAACTATATGGTATCTAGATAGAACGATCGATGAAAAAGGAGCAATGGAGAAGCTATGTGACCTCAAACAATCATTAAAACCAGAACAGTCCTCAAACAACATATAAACAAAAACAAAATCCATATTGCATAATGCCGCGAAAAACATTAGAGTAATTAAAAGCAGAAAGAAATAGACAATGGATAACAGAATACACATTTACTAAAATACAGCAGAGGAAGAGCTTAAAAGTCTCAGAACTGAACAATGACAACAACAAAGATGCCTATAAATTGCTATATAAATCACATAAACCGAGTCTGAAATAGGAATAAGAACGCATACATGAAAAACATACTTGAACAAAATCTGCAGGGAAATAGAAGGGAATAAAACCAAAACTGAGACCACGTTACATAAAACCACTGAGACATGTTTAAAAACAATAAGGCAGATAACACGTTTTTTTACACCAAACCACTTTGCTAGGAAAAATAATTAGAAAAATGTACTTACTACTAAAACAGGTATTTTACACAAGTGGAAAGAATATTTGTGGACTACTGATGATGGAGTAGAGCACAGACTCCCCATCGCAACAAGAAGATATCAGTTTTGGGACGGAACCTGACGTACTTAAAAGTTAAGTTGAAGCAACAGTTATGAGATAAAAACGTCACATATTGAGGCAAGGCTGCATACTAACCCCCACTTTTAATCACTATCAGAGGGAAGAAGATTGGCAACTTGAGATATGCAGATAATACAACCATCCACGCTAGTTCCGAGGTCGAACTGATTCATTTGCTATGACGGATTGAAGAAGTAAGCTTAAGAATGGATCTTAAAACAAATAGATTCAAAACGAGAATCATAATAATTAACAGAGCAATATTGTTGTTGTGGGTTGATTTGTGCATCTAGGCTGTTTAATAACTAACTAAGGGGGCTGTACTGAAGAAATAAAACTCCGGTCGGCAATTAATTTCAAAATCTCTATGCAAAATTAAAACAAAAGTGGAGAGCGATGAAAATGGGACTTGTAAGAAGTCTAGTTTTTCCAGTTTTCACTTATGTATTGGAATTCTTTACCCGCATGGAGAAAGTGAAATTACATGATAACTGATCAATCAGTTGGTCTTCGCCTCTTACCATGGTACCAAGTGCTTTTCCAGCAGGGATGTGTATATCCCTTTAATAATTTAAATTCCTCTAACATCTACTTAATGTAATGTTCATTAATTTAAATTCTAAAATCACGTAATTTGACGGTCTCTTGACCCATTTCTGTGGCTTAATGATGTACTTATACGTTCTCACTGATGATGGTCTGATATCACCGAAAACGTTCTCATGTTTTTTATCCATTTGGATAACAATACAATTTTAAATTGGAAGTCTTTTAATTCCATGGTAAGTAGTAAATAACTATGGTATACAGCAATACAGTCAGTTATAAAGATTTTCCTTTTAAATTTTTATTAAGAAATGACCAAGAAAATAAATATCAGAAGAAATAATAGGATATTTTTGACACGTCTTTGGGCCCGTATTCATATTTATAAGTGTTATTTTCGGTTACGACTATTTCGAAGTATGTTTACGACTAATATGTACAGCTTTTGAATGATTTTGCCTTTAATCCATAAGCCCCCTTGATGTTGTGTATTTGCAATGGTCATGAAATTCATATTTATCATATTTAAAGTTGATTTTCACCTAGCATTTTTCATTAGCACCTACAATTCTTCAATCGACTCTGTGATTAATATAATGTATCACCCGTGTGTGTGATATTATTGATAGGCACTTCGTTGACTTTAATTTTAATCGATGTTTCTTTTAGTGCTTCCTTAACTATCTATTCTGAGTACGGGTTAAAGATCTAAGGAAGAAGAAAGTATGCCCCCTGCCTTATCCCACGCTGTATCTTTATTTCATCTGACAATTCTTTACCAATATTTACACAAGCAACTTAATTAATGTCTATTAAGCTAGAATAACCATTTCATAAGGGAGCTATGAGACTTACCCCATATTTTTTTGCCATTTTATTGCTAATTCATCATCATCATTCTCTTTGCCTTATCCATATGCGAGATCGGTTTCCCTAATTGCATTTCTCCACACAATTCTATCTTAGGTCATATCAATGTTAATCCCCTTTACCAACATGTCCTGCCTTATCGTCTCCCTCCAAGTCTTCTTTGGTCTTCCTCTCCTCCTCCTTCCAGGAATCTGCACTTCAGCTATTCTTCGTATTGGGTGATTAACATCTCGACGTTGAACATGACCAAACCATCTTAACCTATGCTCTCTCATTTTGGCATCAATTGGTGCCACACCTAGACTTTCCCTTATATACTCATTTCTAATTTTATCCTTCTTTGTCACTCCACTCATTCATCTAAGCATTCTCATTTCCGCCACATGCATTCGTTGTTCCTCTTTCTTCTTCACTGCCCAACATTCAGTTCCGTACATCATAGCCGGTCTTATGGCTGTTTTATAGAATTTTCCCTTCAGCTTCATTGGAATCTTTCTGTCACACAACACACCACTCGCTTCTTTCCACTTCATCCATGCAGCCCTAATCCTACTGCACGCATCTCCATATATTTCTCCATTACTCTGTAATACCGATACTAGGTACTTAAAACTATTGCTTTTCAAAATCATTTCACCATCCAAAGATACCATTTTATTTGGAGTAACTCCATCTTTAAATGAGCATTCCAAATACTCTGTTTTTGTCCTACTAAGTTTTAAACCGTTTTCCTCCAGAGCTTGTCTCCACTGTTCCAGTTTTTGTTCTAAGTCTCTTTCACTATTTCCTACTAACACGACATCATCAGCATACATTAAGCACCATGGAATGTTACCCTGTAGTTTCGCTGTTATCTGGTCCAAAACTAATGAGAATAAATACGGACTAAGCACAGAGCCTTGGTGCAATCCTACTTTCACATGAAAATCAGTCTCTCCCACACCTGTCCTAACACTAGTCGTTACTCCCTCATACATATCCCTCACAATCTTTACATATTCACCAGGGACTCCTTTCTTATTGAGTGCCCACCACAGAATCTCTCAAGGAACTCTATCATATGCTTTCTCAAGATCAATGAATACCATATGAGCGTTTGTTTCTTTACTCCTGTAATTTTCCATCAACTGCCTTATAATGAAAATTGCATCTGTTGTTGATCTACCCTGCATAAAGCCAAATTGATTCTCGGATATTTCGGTCTTTTCACGTATCCGTCTATCAATTACTCTTTCCCATATTTTCATGGTGTGGCTAAGCAGTTTTATAGCCCTGTAGTTTGTACATTGTTGTATATCTCCCTTGTTTTTGTGTAAATAGGTACAAGTATACTGCTTCTCCATTCGTCTGGCATTTGTCCAACTTCCATAATTCTATTAAATAGACCTGCTAGCCACCTTGTTCCTGTCTCTCATAATGCTCTCCATACTTTCCCAGGAATATCATCTGGTCCTACCGCTTTTCCTTTCTTTATGTTTTGAAGCGCTTGAGCCACTTCCTCATTTGTTATTTTGGTGACCATTGCTGCTACTGTCTCCGTTGACTCTACAGGCTCTCTGTCAAATTCTTCATTTAATAAGCTGTCAAAGTACTTTTGATCTACGCTAATTGATTACGCAAGTTAAAAATGTATTGCTTCAACCCCTTCAGAGAAACAGGTGGTTATTCCAACTTTATATTAAGCTAGAATAGCCAACATTCTCATTTCCGGAACGAAAGTAGATAGAGGGTCGCTTCCGGCAGCATATTTTATTGCTAATTAATTGCTGAAAGATGGGGTATACTAGAATTTACAAGCTCACCCTCTCCAACCCCTACTGTTATCATCATTCCTCGGATTTCACAAAAAGTGAAAATAACCAGTTTAAAGACCTAAAACTCAGTGGGTATTTTTTGCTAATTAATTGCTGCAGGTCTACGCCAAAAATGAATTTTTTGCTTCATTCCCTAGCAACAATGGCTACTGCGGTTTAATACTTAAGCTACAATACCCAACACTCCAATTTCAGGAACGTAATCAGATAGCAGATAGAGGGTCCCTTTCGGCGGCATATTTTATTCCTAATTAAAATAAAAATGTGTACCATTTTTATTTGGTTGCAATGCGAAGGCAAACCAATCTTACTTTTTAATTAGAATACGGAGTGCAGTCCAGTTCCTTTAACCGCGATTTTCTGCTCTTATTGGAGCTTCATCAGAAGGAACGTAGGCACTGTTCTCCATACTCCAACTAAATTGCATCGAGAGGTTTTCCCACACATCGCAACCAAAGTGATGATAATAGGTGGCAAGCGCCATCTGGCAATTGAAAGACGAAGCAAGTTTTCAATCCTAATAGTAAATTAATAATATTGAAAAATATTAAAAATCACTAAAAGATTTTTAAATTGAAAACTTATTGGTAAATTTTCATGGTAACACCTCCAAGACTTCTATAATTTGCAAGTCATATGGATGCTGCAGTGAAGACGAAAGGGAAGGAATTCTACACCTTGCAATTCACATCCCCCGTCTGCAGCCGGCAAAGTTTCAACTGAAAAATGCACCTGGTTACTCTACGGAGTAATACGAAAGATAAAATAAAAATGTGTACCATTTTTATTCGGTTGCAATGCGAAGGCAAACCAATCTTACTTTTTAATTAGAATACGGAGTGCAGTCCAGTTCCTTTAACCGCGATTTTCTGCTCTTATTGGAGCTTCATCAGAAGGAACGTAGGCACTGTTCTCCATACTCCAACTAAGTTGCATCGAGAGGTTTTCCCACACATCGCAACCAAAGTGATGATAATAGGTGGCAAGCGCCATCTGGCAATTGAAAGACGAAGCAAGTTTTCAATCCTAATAGTAAATTAATAATATTGAAAAATATTAAAAATCACTAAAAGATTTTTAAATTGAAAACTTATTGGTACATTTTCATGGTAACACCTCCAAGACTTCTATAATTTGCAAGTCATATGGATGCTGCAGTGAAGACGAAAGGGAAGGAATTCTACACCTTGCAATTCACATCCCCCGTCTGCAGCCGGCAAAGTTCCAACTGAAAAGTTCCCTTTCGTCTTCACTGCAGCATCCATATGACTTGCAAATTATAGAAGTCTTGGAGGTGTTACCATGAAAATGTACCAATAAGTTTTCAATTTAAAAATCTTTTAGTGATTTTTAATATTTTTCAATATTATTAATTTACTATTAGGATTGAAAACTTGCTTCGTCTTTCAATTGCCAGATGGCGCTTGCCACCTATTATCATCACTTTGGTTGCGATGTGTGGGAAAACCTCTCGATGCAATTTAGTTGGAGTATGGAGAACAGTGCCTACGTTCCTTCTGATGAAGCTCCAATAAGAGCAGAAAATCGCGGTTAAAGGAACTGGACTGCACTCCGTATTCTAATTAAAAAGTAAGATTGGTTTGCCTTCGCATTGCAACCGAATAAAAATGGTACACATTTTTATTTTATTTTTCGTATTACTCCGTAGAGTAACCAGGTGCATTTTTCAGTTGGAACTTTGCCGGCTGCAGACGGGGGATGTGAATTGCAAGGTGTAGAATTCCTTCCCTTTCGTCTTCACTGCAGCATCCATATGACTTGCAAATTATAGAAGTCTTGGAGGTGTTACCATGAAAATGTACCAATAAGTTTTCAATTTAAAAATCTTTTAGTGATTTTTAATATTTTTCAATATTATTAATTTACTATTAGGATTGAAAACTTGCTTCGTCTTTCAATTGCCAGATGGCGCTTGCCACCTATTATCATCACTTTGGTTGCGATGTGTGGGAAAACCTCTCGATGCAATTTAGTTGGAGTATGGAGAACAGTGCCTACGTTCCTTCTGATGAAGCTCCAATAAGAGCAGAAAATCGCGGTTAAAGGAACTGGACTGCACTCCGTATTTTAATTAAAAAGTAAGATTGGTTTGCCTTCGCATTGCAACCGAATAAAAATGGTACACATTTTTATTTTATTTTTCGTATTACTCCGTAGAGTAACCAGGTGCATTTTTCAGTTGGAACTTTGCCGGCTGCAGACGGGGGATGTGAATTGTAAGGTGTAGAATTCCTTCCCTTTCGTCTTCACTGCAGCATCCATATGACTTGCAAATTATAGAAGTCTTGGAGGTGTTACCATGAAAATGTACCAATAAGTTTTCAATTTAAAAATCTTTTAGTGATTTTTAACATTTTTCAATATTATTAATTTACTATTAGGATTGAAAACTTGCTTCGTCTATTCCTAGTTAATTGCTTAAAGATGGGGTATACAACAATTTACAAACCCAACCCCTCCATCCGCTACCGCGCGTTATCATCATTCCCCGGATTTCACAAAAAGTGAAAAGAACCAGTTTGAAGACCTAAAACCAAGTGGGTATTTTTTGCTAATTAATTGCTGCAGGTCTACGCCGAAAATGAATTTTTTGCTTACTCCTCAGGAAATAAATTCTTCACTTATACCGATCATTGGATATGTTCAGCTGGATGTTTTTTCTGATATTTTTCTTAAGATTGATCAAAATCAGTTACTGCCAAAACCTTTTCGTAAATTGGCCCCACATGTGGACCCAGAGGGTTTACTTAGAGTTGGTGGTCGGCTTAAAAGATCTTCTTTTAGTTATGCCATTAAACATCCTATACTTTTATCCAAAACACACAGACTTACAGAATTGATAATAGAATCAGTTCACAGCTCATATTTTCATCCTGGTTTAAAAACTTTGTAACACTTGTTCTTTCAACAATATTGGATCTTATCCCCTAAAGCAGCAATTTATAAATGCTTGTCTAGATGTATTACATGCTTTCGCTCTAAACCCAAGTCATATAATCTTCATATAGCTTATTTACCCTCGTTCCGCGTTTCTCAGTTAAAGGCATTCTCATCAGTTTGCATTGATTTCGCTGGTCCATTTTCGCTTTTGATGAGCAAACATAGAGGAGCGAAAACTTTTAAGGGTTATGTCTGTTTATTTGTTTGTACCGCTACTAAGGCTATTCATTAAGAGGCCACATCTGATCTTAGTTCAGAGTCCTTCTTAGCAGCTTTTAGACGTTTCATTGCTCGAAGGGGTAGGTGCAATCATATTGTCAGTGATCAGGGTACTAATTTTAAGGGTGCTAATAATCAGTTAATAGGACTTTCTAAAATTACAGCACAAAAATTAGACATTTCTTGGAATTTTAATCCTTCCGATTCCCCTCATTTGAATGGATTGGCCGAGGCTGGCGTCAAGTCATTTAAATCATATTTTTACCGAGTTACGAGAAAACAAATCTTAACCTTTGTAGAATTCTATACAGGTCTAACATAAGTCGAGGCTATTCTAAATAGAAGTCCATTAAAAGGAGCGGTGATGAATTGAGTAGTCACCCTTGGGCCTGCATAGTTTAACAAATCCTAAAGAACATCAACTTTTAAGGTAAGCGATTTGCGCATAGCTTGTGGAACCATAGTATTTTAAAATCAATGTTTTTCAAGTTAGTTTTCATATTTCCTGCAGTTTTCATAATAGGAGAGGCAAGAAATGCTTTCAACAAACTGAAAAAAGTATTCTGTAGCAGCGATATTACAATTTTTTAAAGATATGTCTTCTGAGATGCTACGTGTTGTCGGCTTCTCGGTTATTGGTTGCCAGCTTAGACATTAAAGAAAGATGTTTCGGACAGATTAGAAGCCTTCGAGTTATGGACCTACAGAAAGATATTAAGAATAAGTCTGATGGATAGAGTCACGAATGTCGAGGTGTCGGGAAGAATGGATAAAGAAAGAGATTTTTTGAATACAATTAAAGTTAAAAAACTGCAATATCTGGGACATGTCATGAGGGGGCGTTATAACTTGTTGTAATTAATAATTCAAGGAAGAATACAGGGTAGCAACAGTAGTGGAAGAAGACGCATCTCCTGGTTAAAAAAAATTGAGAGCTAGGTTTAACTGCACTTCTGCTGATCTGTTTAGAGCAGCGGTACACAAGTGCGTATTGCCATGATGACTGCCGACCTTCTTAGATGAGATGGCACATGAAGAAGAAGGAGTGAGACAATAACAAATACACCAGGGATATTAGCGCGAATATGATAGCCAATGAGGCGACGAGTGGAATCTTGTTTTTCTAGTTGAAATCTCACTAGTGTTACTTTTTGTTATTGTTCTGGTTTAATATTGTATTAGATAGTTCTTGATAATTTATTGAGGAAATGAAAAATACGAGCTAATTTTTTTTTTTTTTTGATAAAATCGATGCACTACATGAGAACACGGCAAGAAAGGTCTTTTTATTACAAATACTCCGGTCAACTTACACATCCGAGGTTACAAAAATTACCATTAAGCTGAAAATTGGCAGGATTGTTCAAAATACTATCAAATTAGTTCTAACAAAAACTGTAGATTAGATAATTATCTATAAAAAATGTCTTATTACCTTTTTTCCTAAGAGCCAGCGTTTTTGAGATACAACGATTCAAAAAGTTGTAATCGTCATAATATGCGCACACGTTTCCACACCACCTTTGAGGTAGTGCAGGTAGCGCGTTTTTTTAACGTGGTTTCCCTAGTAGGCCTAATCCTCCGATCTGTTATGATTGTGTTTAATTTGGTTCTATTGAATAATTGATATTGGCAAGGGTTAAAAATGATGAAAAGCGGTATATATTAAAAAAAGAGAAATTTACCCAGCTGGTTCATAATTTTCTAATATTTCTGTTTCCTCTTCTACTTGTTCTTCTTCTGCCTCACCTTCTAGTTCTTCTTCTTCTTCTTCTTTTGTTCTTCTTCTTCTTTTTCATCCTGGGTGCAAGTAAATTACCCCAATAATGACACATAGCATGGCTCCTCGATATAATCAAATGAATCCTCAATTGTTGGTGAGTCAACATTGGAGCACGACCGGTTTTGACAATTAGTGCATGCTACCGAACAAAACAGTCCAACTTTTTTGCAACCACATTTAGTGGTACATCCCATTTTACAGTTGCAAAAAATTATGTTCAGGAGTTTTTCCGGTGCAGGTGGGAGTAAAGTTTGAATTGGTTCTAATGAACTGTCGACTAATTTCCATCATCAGTCTTTTGGATCTAGCTGATAACCAAGCCACACTTGAAGACAAGATAATTGCACTAGTTTTTTGTTTCGAGTATTTTTAAAGAAACATGCATATCGAAACTTATCTAAGCACGTAGTTTTTTTAGGCACTCAATACATAGAGAGAAGAAAGATAATTCCGTTGGAAATAACTTCTTGTGGAGTTGAATTAGTTATTTTTTAAACTTCAGCACATTCAAGTAATATAGGTATAACATGTATTTTCACTACGAAGTAGTACTCAAGGCTAATTAATACCTCGAGGGTGTCATCTACCGTAAGGATTTCGCCACCCAGGAAAATAAAGGTTTAATTTGCATAATAGTAAACAAACTAAATTTGCATAAAGTTTATTGTATATTGAAATGTTTATTAGTACTTAGCAATAAACATTTTGCCTACAAAGTTGGCTTTCATTATTATGTTCAAACCCTTCTGAGAAAAGAATAGGTAGGGTGATTAGATTAGCCGACGTACCGATAGAACCTGTTTATTCCGACAAAACCCATCTTTACAAATTGAATAAGACGCATAAGTAAGAAGAATAAGTTAATACTTTGTCATATCAATTTACTATTTTTGTTGGGAATAAGCCGTAAAACTAAAATAATAATTCTTATTATTTTCGCGTTACATTCACTTTGTAAAGATTTTTTTGTTGACTGTAATATAATACAGCTTATACATTGCACCCCTCGGTAGACCGCAAGCTGTATAGTAGAGACATTACCATATTTATAATAGCTTATATTATTATGTGTAATATAAGTTAAGTTAAAGATAGAATATTATGTTTACTTGTATTACAGCTTCAGTGATGTGTATACGTGGTGTACTAATACATATTATGACGATTAGAACTCTTTCAACGTTGTATCGTTGTATCTCAAAAACGGTGGCTCTTACGAAAAAAGTATTAAGATATTGTTTATAGATAATTATCTAATCTACATTTTTGCACGATTGATCATTTTTGACTGTTTACCGTGACAGACTTTACGTCAGTAGGTCACATTTACTAGCAACTTGACGGTAAGTAATCTAACTCGACGGTAAGTACTCCAACTCGACGGTAAGTAATTCACTTACCGTCGAGTTAAAAATTCTCTTAATTTTAATTTATTTTTTGAAAGAATAAAGAAAACTAACGAATTATTTATTAATATTGAAACATGGTACAATTTGTTAAATTATTTAATGAATTATTTGTTTATTGATTTATTTATTCTTAAATTCTTGCCTTCGCACCATTTTTTAAAACTTTGGTAGGTATTTTGATAACGGATTTTGGATTTTTCGGGAATAATTGCGGAACACCCTTCTTCCCAAGCCCGTTCAATTTCTTCAAATTCACTTTCGCTCATATTTTAATTTATAATAATCAAAATTGTACTTAAAATTATTGACAACTAAATAAAAACTCAATTCTCCATTGTTGTTATGCACCCTAGTTACTACCTAACAACCAAAGTATCTATCTTGATAAAATGAATGAAACTAGTCAATATGACGAAAATGTTTAATTCTATAATTTATAATGGCATCAATCGTGCAAAAAACGTTATAAGCATGTCGAACGTTAAGGGTAACCGATCTCAGACAATAATTGGAGTCGTCGCTCCGCTCCTCCTCCAAACAATTGTCTTCGATCGGTATAAAACCCTTACCGTTCTCCATACTTAATATACTATTTTTGTTAGAACTAATTTTATCATAAAACTTACCGTTTCGCTGAAAATCGCTTAAAACCATATTTGGTGACCTTTGGCCCCGCGTAAATTTTGTAGCTCGGGTCGGATTTATGAGGACTTTTTAGATTTCATTTATGATGGTATTTTGAACAATCCTGCCAATTTTCAGCTTGATGGTAATTATTGTAACCTCACTCCTATTTTTGAGTCTAACTAGACCGGTCTAAAATTAAACAAGGAATTATTTTGAATTTGAAATATCTCAGTGGTGTACAATTTTTTTTCTTTTAAAAAATTGAAACCTGTGCTGGTTTGCACGCCAATGATGAATATAAAATTCTTAGTTGTATGTCAACAAATGCGCAATAACAACCGTTTCAAACTCACCAAATTTTGGGTGGGAAAACCTCTCGATACGAATCAGTTAAAATATGGAGAACAGTGCCTACGTTCCTTCCGATGAAGGCTCCATAATGGTATACATTTTTATTTTTATAGTCGTATTACTCCGTAGAGTAACTAGGTGCATTTTTCCGTTGGAACTTTACCAGCTGCAGACCGGGATGTGAATTGCATAGTGTAGAATTCCTTCCCTCTCGTCTTCACTGCAGCATCCATTTGACTTGCAAAATGTAGAAGTCTTGGAGGTGTCACCAGGAAAGTGTACCAATAAGTTTTCAATTTAAAAATCTTTTAGTAATATTTTTAATATTTTCAATATTAATAATTTACTATTAGGATTGAAAACTACTTCGTCACCAAATTTCATTTGCATATCTAAACCGGTTTTAGAGTAATCAATAAATTGCCAGTTTGTAAAAAAAATCGACACCCCGTAACTCGGAAACGAAGCATCTGCGGACATACCTTTATGTGGCAAGCTTTCATTTTTTATGCAGAATCACCCCCTGAACTTTTTCGCACTTATTTACTAACACCCTGTATATTCCGATGTGTGTATGTTTTACATTATAATATAATGGGTAATATTATTCTTTTCTCTCTGTGTTATCCCTAGCGTTTTACAAGAATTTATTATCTCCAATGTGTCCTGAAATATTTTTCTTTGCGTGTAAATGATCTTAGTATGAAATTCCCGCGCGATGTTTTTTATTATCATCCATTTAAGAGCAGTGACTCACAAACCCCAAAAGATTTGAAAACAACGAAACAACAAACCGCAGAAGAACATAATGCGCAAGCGATTAATATATCCACGAATTCCCGTTGTAATTTCCATATTATATTTCCTTATTTGAAATTTATTCTTCGCAGTGACCCATTTTCTGGAAATTGTAAAAACCGGAAAGAGGCCTAGAGCGCTGTAGAACTCAGCTAAAATCATAGAGGCATGAATGGCCTCAAAATGGGCGCAGCTGCCGTTCGTTGTTTTCGATTCCAATTGCGATCAGTTCCCGCCCGCGAGAGTCTCGAGGAGTCATCGACCGATAGGCCGCGGTGTTGCCGGCACTGATAAGGGTCTTTTGGAGGAGGGGGAATGTTTTGTTTGGATTAATGTTGAGGTAGCAGACCTTGTGCTTTGTTATGTGCAATGGACTGTTACAATTTTAGGGACAGTTCAATTTTTCTTTTCTCTAGTTGGATTTTTGTTTGCTATTTGTATTTTTAATGGAAAACATATACATAAATATAACTCAGATGCACTGCACATAATATTTTATTATGATTATCCCGCTCGGAAACAGTGGAAAGGAACAAAAAGAATACTCCATTGTGGTGGACAGATGACATTGCTAATGCAGTAAATAACAAGAAACAAGCGTATCAAAAATGGCTGCAAACAAATGACCCAGATGATAGACGAACGTATGCAAGATCAAACAGAGAAGTAAAAGATATAGTAACGAAAGCAAAAAATAATTCCTGGGAAAGTAAATGCGAAGAGCTCAACAAATATATAGGGTCAACAAGATCAAGAGAAGCATGGAAAACGATAAAAAATCTGAGAACAAACGGAAAAGAGACTAGTAGAATAGATTTAATAGAAGAAAGATCTTGGATCGAACATTACTCGCAACTTTTGACTGAAACAAGACCGCAATTCACGAACATCAACAACATATGAAATAGAATACGATGAAGACGATGAAATAACAGTACAGGAAGTCGAGAATGCAATACGAACTCTAAAAAATAGAAAGTCATGCGGACCACACGGAATACCGAACGAATTACTAAAACACAGCCCACAAGTATTACGAGAATTACTTGCGTATGTTTTCACCTTATTCTATAAAGGTCATGATTTATCACATAAGTGGACAAAAGCACATATTAACAATATATACAAAAAAGGAGATAGAAAAAATTGTTCAAACTACAGGGGGCTTAGTGTCATAAACTCACTCTCAAGACACTATGGAAAAATAATAAAAAATAAAATTGAAAAAGAGATGACAGATGTAGAAGAACAAAATGGCTTTCGTGCAGGCAGATCCTGTATGGACAGCATATTTTCTCTAAAGCAAGTTATTGAGAAAAGATTAGCCCACAACCTTTCCACCCATATGCTCTGGATAGCAATGGAAAAACAAGGAATAAGCAAAAAATATATACAAGCAGTACAACAGCTTTACAAAAATATGACGGTAAACATTAAAACTGGAAACAAATTAACGAGAGAAATTCCTATTAGTAAGGGCCTAAAGCAAGGCTGCTGCATAGCACCTACACTCTTTAAAATATATTTAAATGAGGCACTCTCACTGTGGAGAAGAAAGTGCTGCAATATGGGCATCCCAATCGATGACGATAGATTGTACACAATACACTTCGCTGCCGACCAAGCCATTCTAGCTGAAGACGAGAGTGATATAGACTATATGCTCAGAAAACTGGAAGAGGAGTACACTAAGTGGAGCCTTACAATTAATATACAAAAAACCGAGTACTTAGTTGTAGGAGAAACGAAACACCAGAACGCCTACAAATTGAAATGGGAACTATAAATCCAACAGAAGTCTTCAAATACTTAGGAGTCCAAATATCTTCAAAAGCAGGGAGTAACGACGAAATACATTCCAGGATTGGCCAAGCAAGAGCAGCCACCAGACAGCTACACGGACTATTGTGGAGTAATAAAGTAACAAAAGAAAATAAAAGAAGAATGTATAAAACAATAATAGAAAGTATTGGGTTGTACGGCGCTGAACTCTGGGAAATCAACCAAAGAAACAAGTCAAAAATCAAGGCGATGGAAATGAACTATTGGAGACGATGTTGCCGACTCACTAGACTTGATAGGGTGAGAAACGAAGATATTAGGAGACAAATGGAAATCGATCTAGATATAATAGACACAATCGAAGCCAAAAGACTTAACTGGTATGGACACCGTCAGAGAATGCCTGAAAATAGATGGCCGAAAAAATAGAAAAATGGACTCCACCCACAAGAAGAAAACGAGGTAGACCAAGACGATCCTGGAGAGAAGATGTCGAAGATGCAATGACCGCCAGAGACTTAAAAACTGAAGATTGCTTCGACAGAAATCGCTGGAGATTAGGATGCGAGAAGCGGCGACAGCTGTAGAAGACTCGCTTATTATATATATGATTATCCCAGAACAATGTTGATACACCAAGTGCCAAACAATAAATATTGAATGAAATAAAACAGTAGCGTACTCGAAATCATTTATTGTGTTACTCCTACGATCAGTTTCGCTCTCTACAATTTGCAGAGCATCATCAGGTCAACGGTTACAAATATTAAACTAAATGCTATAAAAACCAGAGTTAGAACGTTGCCTAATAGTTATCAAATACTATATGATCAAGCTAATATTAAAAAAAGAATGTGTGTGTACTTTGTACGCACGTAAGAAGTTATACTTCTAATATATAATTTTAAAGAAATAAATATACTTAACAGGTTATTTGTATTTTATTTAAATATTAAACTAACTTTCTTACTTACCACTTAAAATTTTTTTATTAAAACGAGACCAAAAATTAAAAAAGAAGAATATGAATCGTCCGGAATTTGAACCCGGGACCTCTCGATCTCCGGTCACACGCTCTCCCACTGAGCTATATTCCCTTCGCTTTGACAGGTTACAAGATTTCTCATACATACTGACAAATTTAATAGACCAAGTGAAGTATATAAAAATACTTTAAATATACCTACTATTATTATAAAATATCTTATTCCCGAGGAAAACAAATCCAAAGACACAAAAATTATAATAAATAATACATTTACTAAAAACACTAATATATCCTTTTAATGACTTATTTATTTGCGCTGACAGCGCTGATACATACATATCTTGAAAGATTAGCAACGAACTACACACTGTCTATGTGCGCATGTGCCCGGTATTATAAAATTTTACTCTCGATCGCAAAGAAGTATAACTTCAAAAATATAAATTGCAACTATATATACACATGTGAATGCATATATACAAGTATACACTCATATGTGTCATATTCCTAAGAAATATATCAGCCTCATAAAAATATCGTTGCAGTCAATTCAAAAACCGCAGTCAGAGTAGATGAAGAACTGACTCCCGTGTTTGACATTAACATGGGAGTGAGACAGGAAGATGCTCTACCAACCATGTTATTGAACCTAGTCTTTGATGCAGTCGTCAGAAAAACTAATGTAGCCGGCCATACAAATACCAAAACAGTATAAATTACTGCATCTGAAGATGATTTAGCTATAATTAGTATGAACAAGCCATGACTAACTGAAGCGTTCAATAAAATTGATTCTGAAGTACGACAAATGGGCCTCAACATAAACGAAGCATAACCGAAGTACACAACCCTCAAAGAGAGAAAAAATTTTTGACATAAAGAAACTTTATTAATATTTAAGAAATATCGACTTGGCATATTACCTAAGAAATATATATTTGTATGTAAGATATAATTTTCTAAAATATTTCAAATAAATTTTAATATACCCAAAGAAATATATATCTTAAACATGATTGAACTATCACTTTCTTGCAAACTGCAAACCCATTTGTCAGAAAGAAATTATACCTGTCATAACAATATATTTTCTTGGCATTACAAAACTCTTCTTTCTGAGCAATAATATTTCTTAGTAAGGAATATTGTTATCTTACCTTTATTAATTAATGCATTTAATGTTAAGAAATATATGTCGCAGATATAATTGCATATTTAAAATTAAATTACATTTCTTAAAAATAAAGTGATATTACATACGGCGAAATAAATCATTATGTTAAGGTAACATTATTGTTTATTAGATCATAAAAACAGGATATAAAACGTTAGATATTAATACATACAAATAATTTCTCCACTCTTAAACCACTGGCTTCTGTACAATAATAAAAGGATGGAGAGGCAAATCCAACTTCCTTAGTTTCTACTTCTTTTTGTTAATAGCACTTTGTATATCAGCAATTAAATAAAACAAAACTGTTATGTAGAAAGAGTAAACTTATTTTAATAAAAAAATTGTTATAAGGATATAAGTACATACTTATTTTGACAAAAGGAAATACAAAAAAACACAAATACACGGGCCCACATAAAAACTGTTAATTTTTTGGTATAAGAATGGTAGGTATCAGTAAAAGAGTCTACAATCCAAAAACATTTCTTGGCATTTCAACAAATAATAATCAATCGTATTTAGTTCAAACATGGCTTTATTTATCCTACCATCTTTGTTAATTTTTTTCTTTTTGTATATGAAATATTAATTATTTATCTGTATAATATTAAGTCACACAATAGACATTGTTTAGCTACAACAAGAAAAAAAATACAACCAATGTAAAACATTGAAGCAAACATATATTGTAATTTTATTTATTTATATAATTTAAAAGACACAGCAAACCTAATCATTAAGAAATTTTATTACAGGAAAGTATTATTAGTTTACATATTAAGTTATTTTATACCTATTAACTTAGTTCTAAAGTTCTTAGTTCTTAGTAACTGAAGAAAACTTCAGTTTTCGGCAATAAAGTTTCTTAACCGTTAATATGTTTCTTTTAGACTGACTAATATTTCTTTATGACAAATAAAGCACACGCCATGTTAGATATTATAACGTTGAATTGTAGGATTGTATATAGAAGACTATACATTCAAAAAACATATTATAGTTTATACATAAGTATACACATTTTTATAAAGGAACTTACCTGTATACAGTTCTACCATTTATGGAAGCCCCTAGTTGGTTAATAGCTCCTTTCAATATTGTTCTGAAGCTTTATATTAGATATATTATTCTCTCCGAGGTGGAGGTTGAAAGGTCAATAAAATCATTTTTTAAGGTAAATTGTGGCTTATTTTCCAGTTAGAATAAGATTATTTCTTTCAGAGTTGTCCATAATTAAAGATATCTAAAATGCATATAAAGATACTATTATGTTTCTTTCACAACTACATATTCGGATATGCAACAATAATATTATTACATCTTAAATTAATCAATTTTCTTTTGTATACCTATGTACGTACCTTCAAACTATCCCTTAGATTTTACAGAAAACCAACAAATCCAAAATCCATCTATATAAAAATGAACTAATACCATGCACGCCATCTTGTCAAACACTGAGATTAAGTCACAAATAGTGAATAATGGTTACTGCGCAATTCTTTTGTGGAAGAAAATCTCTTTGCAAGTAGCAATTCGGCATTAATGATAAAGTTTTTATTATAACCACAGTTACTACAGAGGGTATTTCTGAAGAATTATTTCTTGTAGTTTAAAATATTTATCTGATTGCAAGAAAATTTCTTGTTCACAAATATAAATATGGATTAACTTAACATATATTTCTTATACTGCAAAATATTTGTAGTTTTCAATTTAAGAAACAAAAACTTTAGGATAAGAAAATTAAAATGTAACCAGTAATGCATTTCTTAGTGTTGAAGAAATTATCTGTAAATTGAGTTGTGTTTAAAAAACTCGTTTCTTTATATGTAAAGGGGTATGTTTAAGTTAATATGATATGGTAACTTTTAAGAAAGATAGCTCAAAGAAATCAGTGTTTTAAGAGAAAAGAAATTGTTCTCTCGGTGTGGATGCCTTCACATCAGGGCCGTAACTACCATTGGGGCAACCGGGGCAGTGCCCCTGGGCCCCCGGCCAAGAGGGGCCCCGCAGGAGCCCTCGTTTGGTCGGCCGTGCATAGATTTTTACGAGGAAAATAAAAATATGTATTTTAAAAGCCGATCCCAACGAAATACTTTCAAATGACACGATTTTAAAAAGACCTTACAGATGCACCCTAGATCTCAACCTAAAGTTGAGGGGGCTAAGCTGGGGCCCCCGAGACCATAACATAAAAATTTAAATTATTACCTAGGAAATTAGATATTTTGGCGTAATAAAACCTAAAATGCCATTGGAAGAGGAGGCCAGGGCTAAGCTGGGGCCCCCGAGACTTTTCGTAAAGATATAAATTGTTACTGAGAAAATTAGTCATTTTAACGAAATAAAAACTGAAATGCAACCAGAATATGTGCCCCCCGTCCCAGCAGCTATATTGTCTTAACCAATTTACCCCAGGCCACATATCATTACGTGAAAGGAACCACATTGAAGCTAAACAATGTGGCTGAACCTAATGTGGAAATGTGGAAAACTAATCTGAACCAGGCATAAAACAGATAAGATGGTAATTGCAAAATTATTTAACTTAAAATAAGGTGATTTCAAAATTTTTTGTGTTGGTCAACTAAAATAGCAGTATGTAGGTACAAGAAACTTCAGTCATGAAATGCATTAAAATGAGTTTTCAAGGGGTTAAATATCAAGCATTTTTCCGGCCCCCCCATTCCGCTGGGGGATAAACCCCAGACCCCACGGTAGGGGCCCCAGATCACGTTTGCCCAGGGGCCCCCAACATCGTAGTTACGGCCCTGCTTCACATATCTGGACACAGAAATCAATCAGAAGAATTCCGTAAGTAGCGAAATTAATACACGTATTTCTAGCAGGAATCGTATATACTATGGTAATAAAATATTGATGACATCGAAATTATTAGACAAAAGAACCAAAATGGCTGTCTTTGGTTAGACCAGTAGTAAACTATGTTTGCGAAACATGGGCAATGACAAAAAAAGATGAAGCCCAACTCAGGGTATTCGAGAGAAAATCACTGAGAAACGTATATGGCCCGGTGCAAGAGGAACACGACACATGGAGAATCAGAAGAAACGACGAGGTTAATGAATTGAATGAAAGTTATGGTATTGTTAGGTTTGTAAAAAGTCAAAGACTGCCTTGGCTGGGATATATACAGAGACAGGACGATGCAAAACCAACAAAGAAAATATTACAACGGAAGCCGTTAGGAACCTAATAAAAAGGAAGGCCCATGCAAATCGTCAGGGAAGAGTCGAGAAGAAGGGCTCAAAAAAATCTGAATGGAAGGACATAGTCAGACAGGCAAATGCCCATTCAGCGTTATGATGCCAAAAGAAGAAAAAGATAGTATTCGTGGGGAAATGCAGGCAACATAAGTAGATAAAGCAACAAGTTGACTAATATATTTGTTTATTATAATTATGGAAGTGGGACAAATGCCAGACGAATGGAGAGGCAGTATATTATTACCAGTTTAAATTTGATGAAGTCACACCCACATCTGTTTATATGATGAAGTTCTTTGAGAGGTTCTGTAGTTTGGGCTTAATATCAAAGGTCTAAATCTAAACGGGAACTGGTGTATGTTTTCAAAAGACTGATAGTGTGTAAATAAATTTATTAAATCAGCTAAGTACTTTCAGCATATTAATGCCATCATCAGAGCTATCCTATAAAAAGACTAAGTTGAAAAATCTTATTCATAAAAAATTATAAAGTGAAACTTACGTCTTATAGGTGTAAAACTTCTTCACTTTATAATTTTTTATGAATAAGATTTTTCAACTTAGTCTTCTTATAGGATAGCTCTGATGATGGCATTAATATGCTGAAAGTACTTAGCTGATTTAATAAATTTATTTACACACTATCAGTCTTTTGAAAACATACACCAGTTCCCGTTTAGATTTATATAGAAGTGTGTACAAGTCAAACAGTCTTTTTCTATTTAATATCAAAGGAGCTTAGGTGAGTATATGAAGATGGTAGGATATATGTATGAGGAAGTAACAACTAGTGTTATAGTCCAGGGTAATAAGGTTTTTTCCATGACACTTGAATAGCCAGGGTACTGAAGCGTTTTTTCGACAGGTAATACTTATAAGAGCAAATTGTAACTATTGTCTGCGTGGGATCTGGCGGCCATTTTTATTTATAAACAATGAAGTGTCAAAAAATGACATTTTGCACTTTTTCTTTCAAATCAATGGAAAACAGAGAAACTTATGGTGTTTTTATTTCAAATATCTTCGAGATTATGGGAAAAGCTTTAAAATGACGTATTACAAAGTTTGATATACTCATTTATTGTTAATATAATTGCGAAAAAAGGTCGGAAATGCAAAAAAAATATTTTCGCAATAACTGTTGTAAAATTTATTGTACAGCTTTGAAAATTTTGTCAAATGAGGGTTCTTTGGTGCTTAATATGTGATAAAAATTTCAAAGCGATTCATTCAATTGTTTAAATTTTATTCAAATTGTTTATCCCAGAGAGCATTTTTTTGCAATAACATAAGTCAGAAAAAAAATGACGCTAGAACCATTCCACAGGTGTCAAATAAAAGAGCATGAGCTATATTTTCAATTTGGTTTAAAAAAAGTGAATAAAAATTGCATTTATTAGTTATTCCTGGATTCTGCAAGGATACTAACTAAAAGGAATTTCGAAATAACCGCCCATTGGCAAGAAGATTGGGAGAAGAATGCTCCACTTGACATCCGAAATATGCCATGTATTACAAGCAAGCCAGAGGGCTTCAATCAACCAAGACGGATCTGGGCTACACTAAATAGAATTAGAACCAACTGTGGTAGGTGCTCTGACTCACTTTTTAGATGGGGAAAAATACCTTCCCCAAATTGCGATTGCGGTGCTGAAACACAAACGGTTAAGCATTTGGTGAAGGAATGCCCCATCAGATCGTACAGTGGCAATTAGTCCGATTTTTTAATGGCGACGAATGAATCGATTCAATATATTTATCAACTAAATTTTCGTTTATAAAAATTAATTATTATTATTTTTTAATGTATTGTGATCTTTATTTTATACAAAAACTGTGATAGAGCCATACGCTAAATAAATAAATAAATAAATAAATTTATTAGTAATAAATAATTATGCAAAATTATCGTAAATCTTTCCTTATAAACTTTTTATTTTGTTATATAAGAAATTATATATATTTATTACAATTTTTTATCAATTATGATATAAATAACATTACTTGGTAGTTGTACACTTAAAACAGGGTAAAAAAGTTATTTTTTTTGGAAAAAGTTATTCAAAAATTTATAAAGAAAAATTGACGATACTTTTGCATAATTATTTATTACCAATAAATGCATTTTTTATTCACTTTTTTAAAACAAGTTGAAAATGAAGCTCATGCTATTTCATTTGACACCTGTGGAATGGTTCTAGCGTCATTTTTTTCTGACTTATGTTATTGCAAAAAAACGCTCTCTGGGATAAACAATTTGAATAAAATTTAAACAATTGAAAGAACCGCTTTGAAATTTTTATCACATATTAAGCACCAAAGAACCCTCATTTGACAAAAATTTCAAAGCTGTACACTAATTTTTACAACAGTTACTGCGAAAAATTTTTTTTTGCAATTCCGACTTTTTTCGCAATTATATTAACAATAAATGATTATATCAAACTTTGTAATACGTCATTTTAAAGCTTTTTTCATAATCTTGAAGATATTCGTACTAAAAAAATCATAAGTTTCACTGTTTTCCGTTGATTTGGAAAAAAGTGGAAAATGCCATTTTTTGACAGTTAATTGTTTATAAATAAAAATGGCCGCCAGATCCTACGCAGGAAATAGTTATAATTTGTTCCTATAGGTATTACCTGTCGAAAAAACGCTTCATTACCCTGGCTGCCGAAGTGTCACGAACAGGGTATATTTTTGTCTTATTACCCTGGCCTATTAGGCCAGCTGTGGGAAAGATCGAAAAATTTCAATTGAAACTAAAAGTGGATCAGAGCTCAGTGCTTATTCCTTATTTATTTTTAGTAGTCAGGTAACAGGGAAACTACACTAATGTACTGATAGATTTCTTTAATTTCATTTTTAAAAATAATCGGATAATTTATTTTCTCATTTAAAAAAATCAAAACACTTTTTTACCCTACCTCTGTCCGATGTTCTATTATAGTGATATATTAAAATATTATACATAGAAGATTCAGAAAATTTCTTAAATTTCGATCTATTTGACAACACTGGATGAAGCGTGCGGTTTATGCCTCCGGCTTTCAGAGTTTACGTGATGAATTTTCTTTTTTCTTTTCCCCTCTGTTCTCCCCATCGCCCTCTATGATTATATTGTCAATATCGGATTTTACGACGGTAGATGTATATCCGTACTATTTACAACCCCATGTGTCATGACCTCGTAAAGTATCTTATGTTTCTAAAAAGAGGTGTATAATATGTTGACATAAATATAGTTTTTTTAGATTACCAAGAATATGGTAAACGTAAATAAAGTGTTTTTTTTATGAATTTTCGACAAATTCTATACATTTTTATAATAAAATATATGACAATCAACATACTTGATTCCTTTACTTGAAAATTAATAATTTGTCAATGGAAAAACAAGTTAAAACTGAAGAAAAGATATGTTTTGGGTACACAAAAAGACGAGAAAAGTTATTTCGTGCATTGAGGACCAATACAATTTGTACTTTAAGGCAGGGGTTCCCAATCTTCTAGCAACTGCGTACCACCTGATTATTTTGAAGATTTTGGCGTACCACCAAACATCGGTTTGGGGGGAGGGGGCATGGAATGGAAGGAAGCCCCCCCTATTTTTTTAGAAAACATATTTGCTATCAGAAATATGTCCATTGGCTTGTTTTATTTAGTAATACAGTAGACTCTCTTTATAACGAACACGGGTATTACGAGGTTTCGCTTATAACGAGGTACACTAGATGTCCCATAAAATTTCTATTGAACTATAACACCTCTATAACGAGGCATATTTGGTTATAACGAGGAAAAATAAAATCGAAAAATATGTTTCTTTACCTGTTTTTGGCATGGTAATGGCTATAAATAAATACCCCAACTACCTGTATACAGGAATGCCCAACATATATATATATATATATATATATATATATATATATATATATATGTTTACCGAGACCAGTGCTGTAATAAACTTCTTCCTTCCTGTTTATCTATGGACCGATATTGAATATTGTAGTAAATTTACAATGTACAATGGCCAAGTTTCATTGTTGTAGTCGACCATCAACACCTAATAAACTACGTAAGAGATATCAAAACTAATCATTACTGGTGGTATGCATAATATTATTGTTGTCTGATATAAGATTCGCTTATGACAAGGTAATTACTCCGCCATTTCAGTTCTCGTTATAGAGGGAGTCTGCCGTAATATTAGTCTTCCGTTTTATACCGCTACGCGGCTTGGGATTATAGCAGGGTAGTCTGCTATCTCTAAGGCCTACGGTATACAAGGAAAGTAACAGGGTCAGTGCTACTCTTCAACCGCCTATTATTACCCCTGATTTTTACCCAAAGTACTCATTTTATTCAGGCTGAGTCGACCTGGAGCCTATAGACATTTTTAAAAATGTCTAGATGTTTTTGCCGGCGCTTGGTTTCGAACCCTGACCTACCTGCGTGTAATCAGACATCTACCGCCTGAGCTATCCGAGCCCATATATTTTATCCAGAAGTCAATAAAGGATTTCTCTTTAAAACTGTCTTCTGTGAAATCGATGAATGTTTCCTGTAAATCCTGTAATTCTAACTAATTTGGTGGTGTTCCTGCAAAAGAATTTATGATTTAGTCAAGTTTGAAATAATCTTCAGAGACATATTTATTAAAACATTTTTGAATAGCTTACTAAGAAAGTAAAACTTCACTTGTAGGTAGATGGTATATAAATTTATTAAAAATTTTTATCTAAAAGGTCCAAATTGGATTGAAGTGGCTACATCACTAGTACAAAAAACACAAACGTTCTCGGACCAATAAGTCCATCATCAGGTTGAAAACCTAAAATAAGTAAACCACTGTATAAAAAGGCCAGGTTGAAATTGTAATTGTTAGAAAGTTAGGAAAAATTAAAACATGTGGTTACTTACTTCAGATTCAAAGCAGTTGGAACTAGCTACATAGTTAGGTCGAAAGAGCTTAGTAGTACAAGAATTAGGCCATTTCAGCTACAACAATGTCGACAATAAGTCGATTTTAAAAGAATATTAAAATGTAATGAGACTATAATGGAGTCTTCATCTTGGCTTCAAACTGACAGACTGAAATAAGACATTATTAAGACCTTCTACGGTATCCTTTTTTGACCTGGGTTCTACTGTCTGTTTTATCTTCTGGGATATTGTGAAGTAAAACATTTTAAAAATGAAAAAAAAACATTTTATTTTGCGCGTAGCATGTCCAGAATATCCAAGTTTGCTCTGCTCTAGAGTAATAGTATTTTCTCTATCTACTCTCTCAAAACCTTGGTGTTTCTTATTATTAATTACACAGTTGTATCCATGCAACTGTTAAGAAGGCTACAAAAGGATTGCGAGGTCATAAAGAACATCAAAACAAGAAAGCTGGACTATTTCCAGCAGTTTTTATAACCAGAGATGCGAAATATGAGATATTAAGGATCATAATGCAAGGCAAAATTAAGGGTAAAAGATCCATACGAATACGAAGAATTTCCTAGCTGAGAAATCTAAGAGAGTGGTATAATTGCAGCTTAGTAGTTCTTTTCACAGCACACGCCAATAAGGTATGGATAGCTGTAATGATAGCCATGATCCATGACATACGTTATAATCCATGATGTACGTTATACATATTTATTTATAGTAATATACAAATGACCAGGGCCTCGATTTTTGACCCTTCGCTTCGTTATCGAACGTATTCGCTTCGTATACTAAACAGATACGAAGCGACTACGTTCGATAACGAAGCGAAGGGTGACAAATCGAGGCCCTGGGCTCTTGTGACTAATCCAGGTCATTTCCTGATGGGATTACAGTACATACTTGATTTTACATAATTTTCATTTTAACAATTTTCTATCTATTTAACTAATTAATAATGGCCCTAATCTATTACTAATTTTAAAAATTATAAATTATAAATAAGTCTAATGAACAATTTTAATAATCAGTTCTAAACAATCCTACACCGAATTCTAATAAACAAAATATAATTTTTAATTAATTTTTTTTATTTTAAATTTTACTTCTTTAATCAACTATTTTTAATGAGAATAAGTCACAATTTTACCAAAAAAATGATTTTATTAACGTTTCGAAGCCCAAATTGGGTTTCTTTGTCAAAATACAAAATATGTACTACTAAAATAAACAAAAATGTTGTTGCTAAGTAAAAAAAAATCTTCTAATAATTTATTTAATCTGACTCATTTATCTTGGCAATTCAGACGTATGTTATACATTTTAAAGTAGAAGACTTTAAAATGATATCGCCAATATTTATGAGTTGCGTTCCTGGGACGACTTTACTAAAAGATAGTTCATTCGATTACATGAAATCAATCCAAACTCAAGAATATCCGTCACAAAAAAAAAATAAAATAAAGCTTTTGTGAAACTATAATTATATAATGCTTCCAGTTAGAAATAATTAAAAATAGTTAAAAATAATTATAAGTGTAGGTCTATTCGACTCGTATAATATTCCCAATAGTATTTCGGTGAGCCTCAGACTTTTAGCCGAAAATATCCATTGAGTTCTAAAATTTCAGGTTTTTAGTTATATTTTTTTGTAGTTTGATTAATAATTTTTGATTTTTGATATATTTTATTTTATTTTATATTGGATATTAATTTTTAATTTTTTATTATATAAATATTTATTTAATTATACCATTATTTTATTCTAAATTTTTATATGTAATTTTAATTTTTAATTTTATAATTTCTTATTCAAATTCATAGAGGTTGGATATTTACTCGATTTCTTCTTCGTGTGATATTATATAATTCTAATCGTTTCTTTGATATTATGTCCGATAAATTATTTAGTGTATGGAAATATAGAAAATATAATACAAAATAAAGAATAATATAATTTCTTCATTTTGTACTATATTTTCTATATTTACGCCAACAAGGTCTCTTCTCATTCTCTGTAATTCTTGTGTAGTTGTTTGTCTTTCGCAATTAAATAATATGTGTTCTGGTGTGCCTATTTCTCCACATTCACAATATTCATAATCTTTTAAATTAAATCTATACAGGGTGAGGCAGATAACTGGCCTATTAGAAATATCTCGAGAACTAATAGCAACAGAATCATGAAAACTGGAATACAGGGGTTTTGAAGGATGATCTAATAAATGAAAATATTTTCATCTCCTTGCAACTTTCGGTTATACCGGAAGTTGCTTATAACTTCGTTTTTTTAAATGGGACACCCTGTATATTTTTACATTTTTGGATTCTCTTCGATGTCTTCTTTCTTAAAATATGATTTGTAATGTTATACAGGGTATTTTAAAAGATAATTACGTTTGTTTATTAATTTCGTAGAAATATTCACACCCTGTAGAATTGTAGTAGTTTGACAACTAAAACTCTACTTACGTTCAAATAATTTTTAATATAGTCTACTATTGTTAAGAATCATTAGTATAGCTAAATTTTTAATTTTAGTATACAGGGTTGGTCGAAACTCGGAATGAGTATTTTCTGAGTTTTCTTAAATGGAACACCCTGTATTATAGTATTGTAATGAAATGATATTTTATGGTACTTTTTTATTTCTTAAGCATTCCCTATACCTAACTGCTTTAATTTGTGCTTAATTGTTAGTCGCACGAACAATCTTAACTACGTAGCTATTTTGATAGCTAAACCATTATTGGTAATTTTAAGGATCGATCTGGATTAACATGTATTTATTTCTGAAAAATTATTTGTGATTGAATATTTTCACGGCCAACCTAATAAAATTTTACGTATTTTTTGTTGCAATTAATGTTTAGCTTGAATCACCAATAACTCACAAATTAAAGCAGTTGGATATAGGGAATACTTATAAAATAAAAAAGTACTATGAAATATAATTTCATTACAATACTAAAATACAGGGTATTCTATTTAAGAAAACTCAGAAAATATTCATTTTGAGTTTCGACCAACCTTGTATACTAAAATTTCAAAATTAGCTATACTGATGATTCTTAACAATAATAGACTATATTAAAAATCACTTCAACGTAAGCAGAGTTTTAAATGTCAAACTATTACAATTCTACAGGGAGTGAATATTGCTACGAAATTAATAAAAAAATCTAAATATCTTTTAAAATACCCTGTATAATATTACAAAATCTCATATTTTAAAAAAGAAGATATTGAAGAGAATTCAAAAATGTAAAAATATACAGGGTGTCCCATTAAAAAAAACCAAGTTATAAGCAACTTCCGGTATAACCGGAAGTTGCAAAGAGATGAAAATATTTTCGTTTAATAGATCATCCCTCAAAACCCCTTTACTAAAATTTTTATGATTATGTTGCCTTTAGGTCTCGAGATATTTCTAATAGGCCAGTTATCTGGAGATGGAGATGCATGCAGTAGAATTAGGGTAGGATGGTGGACGGCCGTAGCTCAGCGGCAAGATATTGGCTTCATAAGACAGAGAGCACGAGTTCGATTCTCGACATCAAAAACGACATTTTCATTTCTAGAAATGATACGAGCGGTTCACCGAGCTTCGGAGGAGCAGGTTAAGCAGTCGGTTCTCTACATCGGCACTAGTTACTTAAAACAGGGTAAAATATGCAATTGGTGCCGGAACAATCCGAAAGGATCTCCCTGGCAAAAGTGCCATACGATATCCAGATTTAGCCATAGGGCTCACACTCCCTCTAAGGGGAAAATTGACTCATCCCAGATACCTACGGTATCAAAAGGATTGAGCTCTGGTGGGACTCTTTCCGTGTTATCGAGCCCTAGGTGACTTGGTATGCTGGAGTTTCTCCCAGAAATTTTCGAACGCATCTGGCCGTCGCGAGTAGTACAGCTTTCTGCATGGTCTTATAAAGGTGTTCATTTAGACCCAGCTTTTTTATGCTTTCGAGGAGGGTCTTCGGAATGACTCCAGTAGTAGACATAATAATCGGTATCGTCTGGGTACTTTGCATTCTCCATTGCCTTCGTTATTTCATCTATAATTGGTTAGTAAAATGTCTCGTTAGGTTTACTGCTCTTACGGCGTCGTAAATTATTGGCCGTGTGGCCTTAGCCTTAGGGTTGGATAGATGACGTACAAGAAAGCTAGAGTTGTGTTGAGTGAGAAAAATTCCAATGAAACTAATAGGCAATGGTAGGGCAACGGTTATTTTATTGCATAACTTTTTTGTCTTTAACTTTTAAGCATTTTTGACACTGGATTATTAAATTGTGAGGTATTCTATTATGAGGTATTGATATTGAGGTATATAAGGTATTGAGACAAAAAAGTTAGGCTATAAAATAATCGTTGAGCTACCCAAAACGGACGCATATGACCGGTAATAGAATTTCGCAATTGAGGAAATCGATTTATCTCTGGAAGATAAATAAACGTACCAGTTTTCGTTTTTCTAAATAGTTTTTTTGGGAAATTTTTTTTCAATTCAACAAACGGAAAATTTTCAAAGCGATATTTCTAGAAAACGGTGCATCCTAGCGACTTAAAGCAAGGAGTACATTTTAGTACTATAATACCTCCCAATTTAATAATCCAGTGTCAGAAATGCTTAAGAGTTAAGAAAGACAAAAAAGTTGTGATAAAAATATGTACTAGAAATTCGCAATTGATGGAATTGATTTATCTTTTGAAGATAAATAGGCGTACGAGTTTTCGTTTTCTAAATAGAAGCGTTCTGGAGCTATTTTAAAAACACTACAAAACGCCATCTTTAAAGAGCTCTAGCTCCCTTAGGAAGCATTTTCGGACTAGATGAATTTAGTTAAATTATCTGAGGAATCTCCGGTCTTCGTTTGTCGGGAGAGTTTCTGGACACCCTGTATAAATAAACAATTTTTAAATATTTTAATGAAACAACATTACAATGTTTTTATGTATATTTTATACTGGCGCTTAATTATTTTCTACTTAAATTTATCGAGAAATATCTCTCTAAAACTTTTAGGTTTGAAGAGGAATAATTACTTTATAATCATTTTGACTAATTTTTATACTCGTGTAAATATAAACTCACAGTCTTAGTGCTACAACCAATAATCAAATACGTTTGGATTGTGAGTATTTTTTAATTTATTAAAACCACATTATTTTTTAATTACAACTTGTTGACAATTTAATTATCTGTTTTGAATCTGTATAAATACATATTAAAAAAGTGCTGAACAGTTTTGTCAGAGTATCAAAATGATGGTGTTGGCTGTAATTATTGTTGTTATATCCCTAAAGCCGATGCCGCACTGCAGGAGGCTAGATGGTGGCTTGGAGGGTGGATTTTAGAGGTGGATGGTAGAGGGTCGCTGCATCCTGGACGCAGTGAAAGAGTGAAATGAAGTCAGAAGTCAGTATCCAACTGACTGCTGAGGAATCGTTTGTTTCATTTGTTACGTTATATTTGGTTTGTTTTTTAGCATATTAGAGGTAAAACTCACTCACTTAACTTTTCAGAAAATGGAGAAAAATCGACTTAAAAGCAAAAATTGCTTTTTAAATTCACCTGACTTGAATATTGGATTTTATTAATGCAAATGCAAAGAATAAATAAAAAAGATATTTTAAGCCATGTTTCGTCACATAGTGGGTCTGCTGGATCCCAAATTGCCCTTATTTTATACACAGCACTTATTACGCTTTCGTCCATAGCGAGGCTACCCGGATGGATTATCAAACACGACTGATATGGGTGGATAGACGCCTGGCGGACCACCGGGTGGGTAGATGGTAGTGGGAGGCCACTGCGGCTACCGTCGTTGTATTATTCGTGGTATAAGCAGCTGGATGGTCGCCAGGCGGGTATCTACCAAGAGGATAAAGGCATAGAGCGCATCACGCTGGGCCTAATTTTTTTTGCATTCGATTAGGGTACCACATGGAATCTTATTACCCAGGATTCCATTGTGAAGAGCATTTGGCTTCGATAGTTGTGCCCTCATCGCGCATCAGCGTGCTATGGGGGGAAAAGGGATGGCCTGGGGCATTGGAGCGAGGTGGGGTGATCCCTGTTTGTACTCGGGTCAAAACACCTCGCCCCAATGAATTGTTACACCCGAATGTACTTTTTCGATAGGGTGGACATCTCCCACAGGTCGGGTTGAATCAAATTGCTTGCTTGCTTGGCGGGTATCTACCATCCACCATCCTAGCAAACTTCCTGCACTGCGGCATCGGCCTAACAGCTGTAAGTTATTCTTTAGTATTTTTCTTATTTCATTTATTACATTTTAGTCGTATTTATATGGAAAAATTTTCACCTGGTATTATTAATAGCTTTTCAAGGCAGATATTAATCTTTGTAAAAAATAAGTTATTATTTTTTTTAGAATTTTGGATCATCTTCTTTTTGATTTACCTATAAATCTTTTAGTAGAGAATTAGATTAGCTTCTTTCTATTTTTCTATTTTGTTTTATCTCCTTTATTTGATGATTTATTCATTTTTTCTGTCTGTTTTTTTTTTAATATTTAGTTTGTTATCTTGCAATGTGTGTCCTTTGGACACTCAAATATTCTTCTCTTTTATTCATTTTGTGGTTTATTTCGTCTTCTATTTTCTGTCAGCTCCGTATCTTGCTTAAATTGCCAGTTAGTATTGCATGAGGGGGGGGGGTCTTTCCCCCAAAAAATAATATTATTATCCAGATTTAGTCATACGGCTCACACTTCCTCTAATGTTCTTAGCAAAGTGCGGTCACCGTATAGCTTGACTTCAAGCATTCTGTTAGGTTTTGATAATAAGGGAGATGGCCAATTCGGAGAAGTCCCAGTTAGCTAATTTCTGGTGAATAATCTTTGCTACTGAGTTATGGCGTTCTTTATAATCAATATAATCACAATAATCAATATTGACTAAGGCCTGGGATCCCGCGGTAAGATCTTTGGAAGGGTTTTTTATTGCCTGACATCCATATCGGCATTTGTAGTTTTGAACTTAAGGGTCTTGGATTGTATATTTCATGTAATTTTTGGTTAAAATAACCTGATCCTAAAAGTTCAGTAGAAACCCCTTATCTTGGGAAATATCCTTCCTGATGTCAACCAAACAGTTGACATATTCTTGGCTGATCGTATTGAGATGTCGCCCATGCAGATGTTTATTCAAATTCAGGTGCGAATTTTTATTGTTCAATATCTACGCCATTTTCAACTAAAATTGTTCCAAATATGATTTCCTACAATTGCTTTTTAACGATTTTTTTTTCATGCGGTTGATATTTTCCGAGTTAAGTGGGAAAATAGTCGTGGGGGGAGCATATTTACTGAATTGAATCTTGTTTCCGAGCTGCCCCAAATTTTATAATTCTATCCTTTAGGGGAGATCAATAGTAGTGTAAATTCAAAATCAAATTTAAATTCAAATTTAATGGATTTTTTTTCGAATCCTGAGAAAATTAATAAGTATTTTTAAAAATTTGAACGCAGAATGAAAGACTACATTATTATCGAGGACCGAACACTATAATGTTAACTTTAATAAGTTACAGGGATGAAGAAATATGAGAAAATTTAGTGCAATTTTTAATGTCAAATATCTCATCCAAAAGAAACTTTTTTTGTTTATTCTAAAAAACTGCGCTCGGTAATAATGTAAGCTTTTATTCTGCGTTCAAATTTTCAAAATATATTTATTAGTTTCTAAGGATTCGAAAAAAATGAATGCATTTAAAAAGAATTGTTCTTGAATTTTGCGCTTACAGTCTTAAGCTTAATTTTGTCTCTAGGTATACAGGGTGTTTCTAAATAAGTATGACAAACTTTAAGGGATAATTCTATATGAAAAAATACTGACACTTTATGTCATAAACATATGTCCGCAAATGCTTCGTTTCCGAGATGCGGGGTGTTGAAATTTTTCTTATAATCTGAAAATCTATTTATTGCTCTAAAACTGGATGAGATATGCAAATTAAATTTTTTGCGTTTTAAGACGTAGTTCTTGCGTATTTTTTGAGAGAAAACATAGGCGCGCATACGGGTAACGGCTTGGAATTTTTTAGAGCAAAAATCTTCTCTTTTTTGATATGACGTGCCGTTCTCATGCAGAAACTAAAACATATTAACGTTTACAAAGTATTCCAGCTTTAATTAATGAATTTATACAAATTTATTGTAAGCGTTAAAATGTTTTATTTTTTGCATGAATGCGATGCATCGTATAAAAAAAAAAGATAATCTTTTTATCCCAAAATGAAAATGGAATTTAAAAATGATTTTTAATTTGAAATATCTCAGTGGCGTTCTAATATTTTTCTAAAATTTTCAAACCATAACCCGTGTGCGCGCCTATGGTGCATATAAAATACTTAATTGTATGTCATGAAATGCGCAATAACTACTTCTTAAAACCCATTTAATTTCACTTGCAGATCTCAACCAGTTTTAGAGTAATAAATAAATGTTCAGTTCATAAGAGAAATTTCAACACTCCGTATCTCGAAAACGAAGCATTTGCGAACATACATATGTTTATAGAGCAAACTGTTATTATTTTTTCTTGTAGAATTACCTCTCCAATGTGTTATACTTATTAAGGTTTATACGTGGGATTGAGTGGCACCGTTTTCGCGGATAACGAAAACCGAGCATAAGCCGATAAATAACTTGAAGTCAAATACATCAATGGAAAAAATAAAAAGGTAGTTTCCCCTAAAGATTTAATTTACAATTCTCAAAGTGTACATACGTTTGTTCATGGTCGTCTCAAAACAAGAGCGACGGCGAATAAGGCAAAATATTACTATAAACTATCACAACTTCGAGGTGGTCAAAGAATTTAAATATCTAGGAGCAACAATCACAAATGACAGCAAATTAAAACGCGAATAATGGCAGGAAACTTTGCAATGCAACATCTAATAAAGTCAAAACTTCTTTCACGTAGTGCAAAAATCCAGGTATATAAGACCACAATACGACCAGCAGTCGCGTATGGAAGCGAAACATGGACGCTAACAAAAAGAAAAGTAAATAAATTGCTTGTATGCGAACATAAAATCCTTCGAATGATATATGGCCCTTGCAGTTTTAACAATTGTTAATAAAGACAGCGTGACAAACGAATGGAAAGCTTTCTTTATTCGGAAAGGAAAATCTAGTCAGATATATAAAGGCCAATAGACTCAGATAGGCAGGGCATGTGATACGCAGTAATGACAATCGCCTTATAAAAAAATGTGTTCTGGGAAATGCCAGACGGAAGAAGGTCTGTAGGGCGGCCTAGATAAAGGTAGAAAAATGCAGTTAAACAAGATCTAGAGAAAATGGGAATGTGGTAATGGGAATTAATGGCACAGGACCAACAAACATGGAAGGCAATAGTAAACGCGGCAAAGACTCGCGAAGTGTTGTAACGCCATTGATGATGGTGATGACCTACATTTTTACACTTTTTAAAAATAATCTGTTACTTGTTTCTGCTTCTTTGAATGGAAAACAAGTCACCAGAGAACGGCAGTTCTCGCCAGTGGCGCACACCAACACCCCCTACACGCGACACTATACAGGGTGAGTCATGAGGAACTGTACATACTCCTACCTCGTATAGAGGCTCCTATGGGGAATAACAAATGACCATTAAAAAGTGTCTGCTCCCATTGTTTAATAATATACAGGGCGAGTTTCGCATTTTGACAGAAATTTGTATTCGTCATCATTTTTGAACGTTCAGATCGATGTGTCTCTTATTTTGGCCAATCGTTACACTATTATCACCTAATCAACTAATTTATTCAAACTAGAAAAAAATCAGGTCCGGCTTTAAAAAAATTAGTTCGTTTGGGTCTTAGAAAAAATTTCACCCTGTATACGCTTTTTGAAAACTCTAATATGAATTTTACAAATTAGACAAATAGGCAATTAAAATGGTATATTTATTTTTTTTCCCCACACGATTAGTTAATTTTTTATTAAAAAATCAAATTTGTCAAAATCGGAATTTTAACCTAAAAATGAAAAAAAAAAAATGAACTCACGGTTTAACTCGCTACAACTCTGTTCCATTTTAATATTTTTTTTTCTAAAATTTTTACAGCACATACCTCTTACCATTGTGAAGACTATGAAAATTGTTGTAGACTTTCAGTCTTCTTCTTGTAAAAGTTGCAAACTTGTAAATCGCAAAAATTAGGTGGAAAAATTTAAAATTTATCAATTTGATCACGTCTATGTTAAACTATAGAGCCAAAAAGAAGTGTTATGGGAAGTTTTAGATCTAGACGTGTTATAGAAAAAAAAAAAAAAAATGGTAAAACTTTTAATTTTAAGAAAAACGTTGTTTTTGTAAATTAATTTTTGTAAAAATCTATGCAAAAACTTTGCCAAACTTTTTATGTATAGTCAAATTTGATTTTTTAATAAAAAAATAAGTAATCGTGTGGGGAAAAAATAAATATGCCATTTTAATTGCCTATTTGTCGTATTTGTAGAATTCATATTAGAGTTTTCAAAAAACGTATACAAGGTGAAATTTTTTCTAAGACCCAAAGAAACTAATTATTTAAATCCGGGCCTGATTTTTTTCTAGTTTGAATAAATCAGTTGATTTTTGTGATAACATAAATTAAATATTTGTTCAAAAAAATTTCATTTTTGTAATAAAAGTTATTTTTTTAAATCTATGGTTCTCTTTACCAAACTTTTAATTATTCATAGTCAAATTTGATTTTTTTTTTATAAAAAATTAAGTAATCGTGTGGGGAAAAAATAAATATGCCATTTTAATGGCCTATTTGTCTAATTTGTAAAAATCATATTAGAGTTTTCAAAAAGCGTATACAGGGTGAAATGTTTTCTAAGACCAAAACGAACTTATTTTTTAAATCCGGGCCTGATTTTTTCTTGTTTGAATAAATCAGTTGTTTGGTGGTAACATAATTAAATATTTGTTAAAAAAAATTAATTTTGGTAATAAAAGTTAATTTTGTTAAATCTATGGTTCACTTTACCAAACTTTTAATTCATAATCAAATTTGTTTTTTTTATAAAAAATTAAGCAATCGTGTGCGGAAAAAAATAAATATGTTATTTTAATTGACTATTTGTCTAATTTGTAAAATTCATATTAGAGTTTTCAAAAAGCTTATACAGGGTGAAATTTTTTCTAAGACCCAAACGAACTAATTTTTTTAAAGCCGGACCTGATTTTTTTCTAGTTTGAATAAATCAGTTGATTAGGTGGCAATAGTGTAACGATTGACCAAAATAAGAGACACATCGATCTGACCGTTCAAAAATTATGACGAATACAAATTTCTGTCAAAATGCGAAACTCGCCCTGTATATTATTAAACAATGGGAGCAGACACTTTTTAATGGTCATTTGTTATTCCCCATAGGGGCCTTTACGAGTATACAAGGTAGGAGTATGTACAGTTCCTCATGACTCACCCTGTATACAGGGTGTTTCATTAATAATTGTCCATATAGTAACTGGAGAAACCTTAGCACAAAATACGAAGACTTAACCTAAAACACTTAAATAAAATGTGGTTCCTTACTGAGTTACAGGGTGTTTTATCTAAAAATTTAAAAATTATTTTTGCTCAGCATTTTAAAACTTTTCGACGTATCCTTTTCATACTTGGCAGAAAGTGCGACTGCTAGACACCCTACTAAATTATGATAAACAAACGTTTCTAGCTACTACCAGAGGCGTACGAGAGGGGATGGTGACTGGTTGACCCTTCTTAAATTTCTACGCCACTGGATGAATTACTATTTTAGTACAATTTTCAGATTCTCCAATACATTCTACGTAAATAATATACTCTTCATTGGTAACGATAAACTCATTAGTTTTCGAGATTTTTGAAGTTAAATATGAAAAGGCACAGTTACTTTGATTAATTTATGATATGATACATACGATTAAAATTTAAAAATTATTTGTATCCAGTACTTTAAACTATTTGGCGTATCCTTATCATACTTGGCAGAAAGTGTAGGTACTGTACACCCTACTAAATTAAGATTAACGTTTCTAGCTACTACCAGAGGCGCACCACAGGAGATAGTGGCTAGTTGACCCTTCCCAAATTCTACGCCACTGGCGAAATTGCTATTTTAGTGTAATTTTTTGATTTTGCAATACTTTTTATGTAAATATTATACTGTTTATTCGTAACGATAAAATTATTAGTTTTCGAGATATTTGAAATTAAATATGAAGCGACACAATACATTAACCAAAATAACTGTGTCGTTTCATTTTTAACTTCAAAGATCTCGAAAACTAATCACTTTATAGTTACGAATGAAGAGTATATTATTTTCATAGAAAGTATGGGAGAATCCAAAAATTGAACTAAAATAGCAATTTGGCCAGTGGCGTAGAATTTGGAAAGGGTCAACCATTCACTTTCCCCCGTCGTACGCCTCTGGTAATAGCCAGAAACGTTTGTTTACCATACATTACCTATACTACCTGCCAAGTATGAAAAGGATATGTCAAATATTTTTAAAATGCTGAAAAAAAAATAGTTTTGAAATTTTTAGATAAAACACCCTGTAACTCAGTAAGGAACCACATTTTATTTAAGTGTTTTAGGTTAAATCTTCGTATTTTGTTCCAAGGTTTCTCCAGTTATTATATGGACAAATATTAATGAAACACCCTGTATACACGAAATTTTCGATTTTCTAAATCTGACTAATTTGAAAGATAGGCCAAGTCCCATCTTAAAGTTCAGGAAAAGGCTCACCCATTCATATGTCAACGATCCATTTTGGACCAAGGGTGAGGATTTTACGGCCCTTTCTATTTAGGTTTGTTTTTCGTTCTCGTCCCCAAAGCTCCCAAAAACTTCAAAAATTTAAGTCCGACCTTTGCGGCTTCTAATAGTACTGATCATTACCTTTCCAACGCATGTATAATTTTAAAAATCGGTTATACCATTCAAAAGTTACCGAGCTCAGAAATATGACTCAATTTTTATTTAAAAAAGGGAAAATGTTTGTGGATATGTATGTATGTGGTTTGAAAGTTAATAGTATGTGGTTTTTCAAAAAAGGTAATACCGTCACTAGAATAGGTAAAAAATTGAAAAATAATTGGGGATTGTTTTATAAAAATTTTTTGTATTGCCATCCATTTTCAAGATACAGGGCGTTGAAGAAAACAAAATTTTACACATTTTTTTACGATTTTGCGAAACTACTGGCAACATTGTAATTAAATTTGGCGACTTTTAAGAAGTAGTTGTTGTCCATCTTTTGACATACAATGAAGAATTTTATATTTATCATTGGCTCGTACAGGGGTAATGGTCTGAACTTTTTAAAGAAAAAAGATAGTACGCCACTGACATATTTCAAATTAACAATCTTTTTTGAATTCCTCGTTCAATTTGTGACAAAAAATCTATCTTCCTATTTTTTCATCCGACGCGCCATTTTTATTCAAAAAATAAAGCATCTTAATCCCTAAAAAGTATTCGAACTTCTAGTAGTTTCTACATCTACATAAACTCATACATCTATTATAAAAGCTAATTCGAATACTTTGGAAGCGTTAAGATATTTTATTTTTTTGCGGCAAAACGGCGCGTTGTATGAAAAAATAAGAAGATAGTTTTTTTATCGCAAATTGAACGAGAAATTCAAAAATGATTGTTAATTTGAAATTATGTCAGTGGCGTACTATCTTTTATTCTTTGAAAAGTTCAGACCATTACCCCTATGCGCGCCAATGATGAATATCAAATCCTTAATTGTATGTCAAAACATGCACAATAACTACCTCTTAAAACTCGCCAAGTTTTATTACAATGTGGCCAGTAGTTTCACAAAATCGTAAAAAATGTGTAAAATTTTGTTTTCTTCAACGCCCTGTATCTTGAAAATGGATAGCATTACAAAAAATTTTTATTAGGCAAACCCCAATTATTTTTCAGTTTTTTAACTATTCTAGTGACGGTGTTACCTTTTTTGAAAAATGTGTATAAAATTGTATCAAAAAACGAAAGAAAAAAAAACAAAAAAATGCTGTTTTTTATTTTTAAAGGTGCGTTTCACCATTTTTTTCGTGAAAACGAATGTCTTAGTTATTTTTTTATACTCATTTAAAACTTTAAAATCGTTCTAATATTTAAATTTCCCGCCAAAAATAAAAAAAAAATTGGACAGAACTTTTTAAAGCTTACAACTTTTTTATTTAAAGTTTTTCGCTAGTTCTCGATGCGGCTGAGATAAAAAATAAAAACATAAAAACCCTAATTAGGCTCTAGGTGGGTCACATGACCACCTAGCGGGCTAAAAATTTTAGAAAGTGAGTTTCAGTATATATGCTAAACGGTGACCTATATGGAATTCGAATCAAGTTGTGGGGGCAGTTTTTATCATCTTACCCGGCTAGGCCCTTTACTTTGCAGAATTTCCAGATACAAGGTATCCCATATGGGTTAACAACTGTTAGGTCGTGTTTGTAATTTTTTATGCTGTAAATTGTTATTGTTGAAGATTCCAGCGCTATTAAAAGTTCTGGACCAGATTTTTGGCCTTAGTGCAAATTATAATATTAAGCCTGTTTGTGTCATGTTCATCTATTATTTTGGTTACATTTTTAAGTAACGTACCTGTACATATTATTTATATAGATGATTACATTTATTTCGACGGCAATTAGGAATATACGTATTTTGGTTTTAATAAACGTCTATTAATTGGCGATTACCAGCATAATAATTATTAGCTTAAATACCATATCTATGTATAAAAAGACTTCAAAATATTTCGTGGTAAAGTTAAATATTCAAAATGAAAGTGCTAGTTGTAATTTTTGTTATGATATCCGTAACAGCGGTGTGTATTTTCGACTTATTTGTTTAGATGTTTTGTAATTTGTTTTTATTTACAGTCAGTCCATTCACTCATGGTAAAATTTTAAAGAACCGCTTGGATTGACATGAAAATATACATTGTTAACATGTCAAAAAAGCGATATTGTGCCGATATGTGTCCTTTTACCATAGGGCGAGCTTGTCAGAGGTGAAAAAAATATACGTTCAAAATAAGTCCGGAGCTAGATAAACTGACTAATTCTAAGCGACTTTTGTTTTATAGCATTTTTTCAATAAGTTAATTTCGAGTTATTTGCGAGTGAATATGTTCCTTTTTTTAACCTTCCGATGACCAACTTTTTTTTGTTACACGGATGACCAAGGGGGGGGGGGAATGACCCCAGGTCAAAAATGTCAAAAATGACAATTAACAAAAAAATGAAGTTTTTTTAATTTTTTTTTTAATTTTTTAAAATTTTTTTTTATGGCACGTCATTCAGCTAGTCACAACATGAGTATTAGTGTCGTGTGTAGTGTGTCTGTTGAGTAAGTGTCTTGTTACTTTGCAAAGTCGATGTCATTAGCGTAAAAGTACTTGGAATTACACATAATAGACGCTATTTTACTAAACATCAACTTCAGAATATATTTTTTATTCGTAAAATATAGGAAATTTTTTTTATTTCAAAATATGAGGATATCTAGAATGATATTAAAATCAAATAAAAAAATAATGAGTTAAAAATTAAAAATACTTTTGAATTTATTAAAGAAAATCATACGCTGGGGTCACAATTTCCCCCGCTTGGTCATCCGAATGTTAACAAAAAACCACGTTTTTAACGGTTTTCCGCAAATAACTCAAAAAAGCCGCATTAAAAGTTAGGGAGACTTAATTTGTCTGCACACTCTTTACTGATGAAGTTAGCTTCAGACGCACTATCTAATAAGGCTCTAACTTCCAGGGCTTTACCAAAACGATCAAGAACGTGGATTGTAGCAGTAGCTAGCAAGACATTATTTGTCAAAGTATTTGGTGAGGCGGAAACAGAAGGCACATGGTCGTTAGATGAACTTGCAACCTCGTTATGAGTTGAAGAATAATGTTCATTGGTATTCTCAAAATGGAGAGAGCTATGATGACTCTGCTACACCGGGCAAACCTTCTGGATGAAAGGCATTTGAGCGTGACATGAGTATTAGTCAAGCAATTTACACAAAAATTGTTCTGTTTAACAAATTCGAAACGTTTTTAAGGTTTTTCCGCAAGAAATTGATTACATTTAAATACAGGATGGTCGGAATCACAAAAGAGACATTTATTTTTGACAGAACTGGTCAGGAATGTAGAAGTTTGACGAGACGAATGTTTTACTTTATTAGAATTATCTGCTAACTTATAAACTTTCTCATAAGTAGGTACATTTTTTTAAGCAAAGTATAATTCGAAAGCCCTATTCGAAAGCCCCATTGAGCGAGAGAAAAAAGTAATTTTTCTAAAGAAGCTTAAGTGAAACAGGATTATCAGTTTTAACCGCACTGGCATTCTGAATATTTTTCCATAACGCTCTAGATAAGTCTCTTTTACCTTCATAGCGATCAATTAGGGTATTGTATGCAATTATATAGTTTGAATCTTGCAACTTGATGTTTTTAATTAAATTGTAATATGCCCGCCTAAGTGATTGCAGAAGATAACTTACCTTTTTATATTGGAAAGATCTGAATTATCACGTACAAGAGCATTATATAAATTAATATAGGTAGGAAAATCGGTAATCTCTCTAGTACATATATTCAAATTTAGTATGGGAAGACTTACATTAGGTTTAGATCTAATCGGTTGATCAGAAGATACATTCTGAGGTCCACTAGAAGCAACGTTTAATGCTGAATGATGTTTAAAATAAAGTGAAGCTATTTTATTATAGACGAGGCAACGAAGCACTAAACCTATGAATTTTGTGCAGTAAGATGAAGATGCAGTGTCAGGCAATTTGGTGAACTAAATTGATCTCCGGCAAAAATTTTTGTGCATGAGAAAAAGCATCCTTAAATTGCATCTCGAAGAGATGGAAAATAAAAAAATTGGGACTCAGGAAATATTGACGGAAATGAGTTCAATTTTCATACTTGGTGGTTTTGGAGGTTACTGAATACGAATTTCATGACGGCGATGGTCTCTGAGGTACCTGGTGACCTGGGTGATACTCGTCGCCTGGTACGACCGAATAATTCGCGGGACGATCGAATAATTCGCAAAATGAAGATTAGATCGAAAAATTTAAAAATACGTGTCCAATATTTTTCAAAAATATATCGAATGACACTAAACTCGACCACCCACATCGCCCCCTGGAGGTGCAGGTGTAACCCCCTGGATTATTGCAGATTTATATTGCTTACGTGAAAGTAAGCATTTTTTATTAGAGACATTTTTTAGAATTGGGGATAGATGGCGCTATAATCGGGAAAAACGATTTTTTCGTGATACCATAGGTAAATTATAGAAACGGTATAATATCTCGAGAAATAGACTTCCAAATAAAAAACCAAAAAATATGGCTTTTATATTTTTTAAGAACCTGTCAAATAGCATAAAACACGACCCTCCACTCCACCCCCTGGAGGTGAAGTGGTGTGTAACTTTAAAATCTTAAATAGGGGTCATTTTTTATTTCAGATTTTGAAAGAAGTAACTTTTATTCGAGACATTTTTTCGAGCTATGAATATATGGCGCTATAATCGGATAAACACTATTTATTAGCGCCATCTATTAACAATTCTAAAAAATGTTTCGAATAAATATTACTTATATTTTCATGGGAAATACAAATCTGCAATAAAACATGGGGATTCCTATTTAAGATTTTACAGTTAACACCCACCTCATCTCCAGGGGATGGAGTGGAGAGTCGTGTTTGATGTTATTCGATAGGTTCTTGAAAAATAATAAATACGAATTTTTGGTCTTTTATTTGTAAGTGTATTTCTCGAGATATAAGATCGTTTTTATAATTTACCTATGGTATCACGATAAATCGTTTTTTCCGATTATAGAGCCATTTATCCACAATTCTAAAAAATGTCTCGAATAAAAGTTGCTTACTTTACGTAAGAAATCCAAATCTGCAATAACAAATTGTGTTTCTATTTAAGATTTCAAAGTTACTCCCACCCCACCTCCAGGGGGCGGAGTGGGGTGGTCGTCTTTAGTGTCATTCGATAGATTTTTGAAAAATATTGAACGCATATTTTTCAGTTTTTCGATCCAATCTTCATTTCCCGAATAATTCGATCGTAATAATTCGATCGTCCCGCGAATTATTCGATCGTCCCAGGCGACGGCTCCACTCTGGTTACCAAGTACCTCGGAGACCATCGCCGTCATGAAATTTGTGTTCACTGACCTCCAAAACCCCCAAATATAAAAATTGAACTCATGTCCGTTAATATTTCCTGAGTTCTAAATTTTTCATTTTCCATCCTTTCGAGATGTACTTTGAAAATGCATTTTCTCATGCACAAAATTTTTTGCCGGAGATCAATTTAGTTCACAAAATTGCCTGATATTCTCTCGAATTGAATGCAAAAAGTTGCATAACGATTCACCTTACTGCACAAAATTCCTAGGTTTTGGGCTTTTTGGTGCTTCGTTGCTTCGTCTATTAATAGATTTAGCGAATTCGAACTTAATTAATTCTTCCCCATCCTCAACAGCTATTAAATTAATTAACTCAGAATATTGATCATTAAAACTAGTATTCATATCTTCGTATTTTTTTGCAGCAAATAGAAACCCTGTAACTAAAAATTCATCTGCTAAAATTTCATCTGCAATCTTTTCAATTTGTTTAATTTTACAGATTTCTATTCTGCGTAGAGCATGTAATCGTGCTGCTCGATTTTGTGCTCTAGCTGCCATGATAAAATGTTTCATTAAAATTATTTTTTAACTAAACCTTTAAAGATACGCTCTCAATAAGTTTAATCGATATGTTGTGTACTTTTAAAGTTAAAACTCAATAAGTATCAATAATGGTTAATATTTATTATATTTGAGTATGTATAGCCGGAAATTAACACATGATTATTAAAAAAACAACAATATATTTATTTATATTTCCTTGTAACTAGAAAATCTATGCATAAAAATATTTTAAAAATAAAGTATTCATTAAATATTGCGATTTTATCTTCTTACGGTATTTAAGATATAAATAAATAATAATAATGTACCAGAATATGATTTAAGAATAACAAATATATTTTTAATTATTCAATTGTTCACATATATCAAATTAAGAAATCCACCCCTGTACATATTATGCGTACATAAGAATGCGTATATTTTTGGATCTGACTTAAACTTCCCAAAACTTGGGTAGAAAATGGGTGAAACAATGCGCTCTTAAATAGATTGGCAAGTGTTGCTTATCGATGTTAATGATTTTACGAAACAGATGTGGCGTGTCGAGTGTCGATACGACTCTCGGGTAAAATTAGAAGAAAGACGACCTTTTGTGAAGAATAATGCACTGAATAATTTTAAATTTTATAATTTAATTGGGATATTTTAATTGAATAAATTACTTTTTTATCCGGCTTGAAGGACCATTTATGTTCTTAAGGCTGTTCCTCACGATTCTGAGCATAGCTAAATTCAAATGGAAAAGTTTAAACAAAATAACGCAAAAACTATGGCAGATATTGAGATAATTCTTTTTTTATATGAAAGGTATTAAAAAGTTCTAGTGCACTATTTGCTTATCAATTATTAAATTGTTTAAACAATATGTTTTTTTTTTAATTTTTTGCTTAAAATTAACGTAAAAAATTTAAATTTAAATACGGCACTAGAGAATTTTTCCCACTTTCCGAAACTGTTTTTGTTTTTAACATAAAGTGTAACACAAAGCAGCTATTTTGTTTAAACTTTTTTAAAAATCTCAAAGTTTTGCTAAAAGGTATCTCTTTCGGCCGTCATTCTGTCCTTGTTGTCGATATCCAGCCCGCGGCCAGCCAGCAGGTAAAGAAACCCTGTCAGTAGGATTATCAATAATGTTATTACAGGTACGAAAACGAATTAGTGCTTATGAATGGACAAAGATTATTTAGACTTTTGACAAAATTTTTATTATAATTTTTATTTCAAAACACCCTCTAAAGAAACATTACACAATTATATATTTATTTATAAATGTAATTTCATTTTATCGATCTTGCTCATGATGCTACTCAAATTCTTATAATACGTGTTACTTATATAAACTTTTTCATTGTATGTATTATCATTTATCATGTATAATATGATATGCATAATCCGTTTAGAACGTCTTTCGACGTTATCCGATCCCATTTTTCATTCAATTCGGCTGTTCCATTGATCTTCTCTAAGTTCTTTGGATTTGGGGCTCATTGAGTTTCTTATTCTTTTCATCCATGTTCTATTAGGTATTTCTCTCTTCTATATTCCTGTAGGTGACAATGCAATTACTTGTTTCGGGAGTCTACTGTTTTTCATTCGTTGGACATTTCCGAACCATTTGAGCTGCTTTCGTTGTATGTCATCCATGACTGTAACTTGTATTCTCATGCGTGCTCTAATTTCTTCATTTCTTATCCTCTCCCGTTTCGAAATTACGGCACTACAGCCCAAATTGAGCCCTGGACTCCTTTATTTTTTGCCTCCACCCTTGCCTGTCTGTGGCTGCTCTTCTCCATACACGGACTCCTAAAAGGACTTGTGCGTCGCTGTTTACTATGTCTTCCCAGCGCTTTCTTGGCTTTCCAACCGGCCTCTTTCCCTGCATTCTAGCATTCTGTGCTCTTTTTGGTCGCCTATCCTCTCCCATTTTTATCACATGTCCGGCCCATTGCAATCTTTGTATTCTAATGAAGTCTGACAGGGGTGTTTCCTCATAACGTTGATAAAGCTCGTTGTTGTATCTACTTCTGAAGATTCCATTTTCCCTCACAGGTCCTAGTATCCTCCTCAGTACTTTCCTTTCGAATGTGTCGAGCTTGTTTTTGGATGTTTCTTTCAGGACTCAGGCTTCATTACCATAGCATGTTATTGGTCGAATTAAGGTTTTATAGATTCTCATCCTTGTATTTCGGTGGACACTTTTAGACCGAAATATATGGGAGAGGGCAAAATAAGCTCTGTTTGCCTGCGTCATTCTCTTTCGTATTTCTGCATCTTCTGATCCGTCGGCATATATTCAATTTCTACTCCCAGGTATGTAAACTTTTCAACCGTTTCAATGTCATCTTCATGTATGTTTTGTGGGATTATATTTCTTCTCGTGTGAGTCATTATTTTTGTTTTTTCTGTGTTAATTTCCAGACCTTTCCAGTTCGTCTTATTACATCCATTTCCGCGGCTTCTGTCTTTCTTATATTTCTCTCTGTTAATCGCCTCATTTCACAATCGTATAAAAGCATGCTTTTTACCAGTTTCATAGATATTAAATTATATTTTTTCTGTTATTTTGTTGTTCCAGAGAAAGGCATCCTCCTTTTTTTTGCTTTTCTTTGTTTTGTACATTGAGGAAATTTATGCCGCTTTCCATTAGCTGGGAACGGGGTATTTATTTATACACATATTAACAATTTTTGTAATCAGTCGAATTAGATTTTTGGTGCCACATATAAGGAGTTCAGTTCAGTTCGTCGTCTATTGATTCAATGGAATCACCTCGCTTAGCAGTTTTCTGTAGACTTTATTAGACTGAGAAATGCCGCAAAACAATCTGAGGAATAAATGAGGATAAAACAAAATATATAGCGACCACATGAACGGGACAGAGAGACAGAATAGGGCAAAACGTTTCAATGCACCAGAACAACTTTGAAAGGAAAGGGTTCATCAGTTTAAACATTTGGGAGCTACGATCACATCTGACAATAAAATTACTCATAAACAATGATTAACAACAAAATACAAAGTGCCAATCGTTGTTGGTTTGCGTTACAAAAAATATTGAAATTAGATTATGTATCCAGTTGTACGAAAATAAGCATCTAACATTCTGTAATAAGACCTAAATGACGAATGCCTGTGAAACATGGACAATAACAAAACTTAAAAATCGCAGAAAGAAGAATTCTTAGAGGAATATACAATCCAAATTAACAATCCTTTTTGAATTCCTCGTTCAATTTGTAACAAAAACTCTATCTTCCGCTTTTTTTATACGATGCACCATTTTTATTCAAAAAATAAAACATCTTAACCCTTACAAAGTATTCGAACTTCTATTAGTAGTTTCTACATCTACATACATAAACTCATACATCCATTATTATAAAAACTAATTCGAATACTTTGGAAGCGTTAGGATATTTTATTTTTTGCAGCAAAACGGCGCCTCGTATGAAAAAATGATAAGATAGCTTTTTATCGCAAATTGAATGAGGAATTCAAAAATGATTGTTATTTTGAAATATGTCAGTGGCGTACTATTTTTTTTCTTTGAAAAATTCAGACCATTACCCCTAAGCGCGCCAATGATGAATATCAAATCCTTAATTGTATGTCAAAACATGCACAATAACTACCTCTTAAAACCCGCCAAGTTTTATTACAATGTTGCCAGTAGTTTCGGCAAAGTCGTAAAAAATGTGTAGAATTTTGTTTTCTTCAACGCCCTGTATCTTGAAAATGGATGGCGTTACAAAAAATTTTTATTGCAAACCCCAATTATTTTGAAATTTTTTACCTACTCCAGTGACGGAGTTACCTTTTTTGAAAAATATGTATAAAATTGGATCAAAAAACGGAAAAAAAACGAAAAAATGCGGTTTTTTATTTTTAAAGGTGCGTTTCACCAATTTTAAAAATTTGAAAAAATTCAGGGTGAAATATTATGCAAAAATACACGTTATGTATTTTTTTCGTGAAAACGAATGTCTTAGTTATTTTTTATACTCATTTAAAATTTTAAAATCGTTCTAAAATTTAAATTTCCCGCCAAAAATTAAAATAAAAATTTTTTTCGCACGGAACTTTTTAAATATTACAAATTTTTTATTTAAACCATTCAAAAAGGATTGTTAATTTGAAATATGTCAGTGGCGTGCTATCTTTTTTCTTTAAAAAGTTCAGACCATTACCCGTATGCGCGCCAATGATAAATATAAAATTCTTAATTGTATGTCAAAAAGTGCAGAACAACTACCTCTTAAAATTTGCCAAATTTTATTACAATGTTGCCAGTAGTTTCGGCAAAATCGTAAAAAAT